>NC_042619.1:114598478-115848478 GCF_901001135.1 Rhinatrema bivittatum
AGCTATGCTGGATATGTGTGAAGTATCAGTTTTTCTTCTCCCCTGCCGTTGAAGCAGAGAGCTATGCTGGATATGCGTGAAGTATCAGTTTTTCTTCTCCCCTGCCGTTGAAGCAGAGAGCTATGCGTGAAGTATCAGTTTTTCTTCTCCCCTACCGTTGAAGCAGAGAGCTATGCTGGATATGCATTGAAAGTGAAGTATCAGGCTCAAAATATCTAAAATTCTGTATCTTTAAGCAATAACTTTTTTCTGTATTAATTAAAAATGTAATTACTTAAAGACTGTCATGTAAATTCTGTTATTCTGACCAATATAAAGTTTGCAGAATTTTAAGTTTTTGTGCACAGAATTTTAAATTTTTTTGCGCAGAATTCCCCCAGGAGTGTAATGCTCTTGGATTCCCTGCATTCTTTGGCACCTCCTCCACCCACAGCCATGTACTAAGGTTTGTTTGGGTTTGTATAGTGTAGTAATGGAATACATGTAGCTGTTGTGTCTACCTTCTCTACTTCTGGTGCTTTAACCAGCTCATACTGTAGAAACCTAAGAAGCCATCAAATTCTTTTAATTTTGTACAAATAAACTCTCTTCTCTTCTGCCTTTTCATTGGGAGTTGATAAAACACAGGGCTTTGTTCAGTAAAGAGTTTTTCCCATAATGGGAAAAAGCACTTTTTGAATAAAGCTCACAGTGTACTATTTGAGACAATTAACTGAGTTAGAATTCTAATGCAATGAAATAAATCTACAGCAAGATGCATTTTTGATGTATAATGAAAAAAAGGTCAAAAAGCAAACTGAAATGTCAGTTAATGGATTATAAAAACACTTTTTTTTCTTTCTTTTTTTTTTTTTTTTTTAAAATTAAAGTGCCTGGTCTGCCTTTGTATGTAATGTTTTGTGCTGCTGTAGATATAGCAGCAGTTTTAATACCTGCTTTTTCAGGCTGGTAAAGGACACAATAAATATGGACATTTACTTCTCCTGTTTTCTTGCTACATTCAGTTAAGGCTACAGAGGTGCTGATTTTTTTGATTCTGGAGCTAGGTCTCATCGCAGATCACAATTAAATATGTAATGATTTCAAAACTGAGGTTTTAAAAAAAAGTTGATTTTTGCAATTTTTTTATATTTAACACTTTTATTTGGAAAAGTTTGGAAAGGCAAGACAAATTGTACATGACATTGTGAATCACAGCAGAATGTGTGTATACAGATGGACTCAGGACCAGTGGATTATGCTCCCCTGCCAGCAGATGGAGATGGAGCAAGCTGATGTCACAGTATATATATTCCTGCAGTGACATCAGCCTGCCAGTATTCTCTGTCTCAAGCAGATGGTGGACTTGCATCTCCCTATGGGGATTGCTTCAGATTTTGGAAGGAGAATTTGACATAGAAAAAGAAAAGCCTCGCTCTCCTGCGGTGATTCCAAATGGTCCTTCCCCCAGTTGAGAATTCCTGGGAAAATTCCTATGGTCCCTCAGATGTGTGCCATGGTCCTGGCGTGGACTTAGCTGATTGTATAGCTTAAAGGCAGTGGGTGCAGGAGACCGAGCATGGTGGTGACAGCATATGCCCTCTCCCCCTGCAGCCTGAACCGTCTCTGTACTCAGCCAGTAAGAGCTTAAAAAAAAAGATTGTAAGGCAGACAGTATAGAGGAGTTTACAGGACTTCTCTGATCTCCGTGCTCGGCATGCCGTTCCAACATTCGTTCCTGCTCCCGTGGGGGTTAGGGGAACTGGGCAGTCTGGTGGGTTGAGCGGCGTTGGTGGACTAGGCCCAGCAGTTAGGCTTTTTGCCTGCACCCCACATGGTAGGCCATTTCAGTGTTTTTGCGCGCTTCTGGGCATGCCTTGCTTCCCTGTACAGGATGTAGGTGTGCGTAGTGCATCGGCTCTATGCATGCATTGTGCGCTCAGTTTTAGGTGCGCCTTTTGCTCGCACAAATTTCTAAGCATTGGTAGTGCGCCCAGGCCTTGACTCACAGTTTGTGCCGTGTGTTTTTTGCTGGTGAGCAAGAAACCTAAATGCTTTTCTCTCTAAGTTGCCTGTCATATTTGGATATCCCGGCCTGACGTGTCCTGTAACCTGTGTCAGCGCTGTTTAGAGGCTCAGGGAGAGTTGGCTTCCTCTGATTTCACTAAGCCTGGATCCTCCCAGCCTAATAATGGTCTGGCTAAGGATCTGTCGGGAGGTACGCCGGATCTTGGAATTTCCTTGACTGGTTCTTCCACAGGGGATGGCAGTTCAGTGGGCCACACTTCAGTTCCTTCTGGGTTTGGCCTGGATCTAGCTGCTTTTTTTGGGGTAGAGTTTTTTCAAGGTTTGCAATCCTTTCTTCAGGCGCAGTCCTCAGCTTTGCCCACTCCTGTCTGGTCGGATCCTCAGCTGGTGGCCCGTCCCTCATCTAGTCCTATGTTTAGGCGCCTCGGTGGATGAGGTAGATCCTGATTCCCTGGAAGATGGGGAAATTCCTCCGGGATTGGATCCATATCAGACCATGTTGTGGTTCTTTCATAGAGATGAACGGCTGGCCCTGGTTTCCCAGACCTTGAAGATGCTGGGTGTTCCTGGTGCAGAGTCCATGTCTGAACCAAAGAAGAATCCCATTTTGGATTCCTTGTGTAAAGCCTCTTGCTTTTTCCCTGTTATTAACACCATTCAGGAATTGATTGATCTTGAATGGGGAGCCCCATAGGCAAGTTTCAAAGGGAGTCAACTTTGGAAGGCCTGTACCCCCCCTGGATCCAGCAGTGAGGGAGTGTTTATGTTTTCCCAAAGTAGATGCGCTGGTCTGTGCTGTCTCTTAGCAGACGACTATCCCTGTGGAGGGAGGAGCGGCCCTGAAGATTGTGCATGATCTGTGGATTAAGGCCATCTTTAAACAAACATTCAAAGCAGTGGTGATGACTTTACAGATAGAGTCTTGTTGCGCCTTAGTGGCACGATCTTGTCTGCTTCTCTCTCAGGAAGTTGATGATTCTGGAGTGAATTCCAGAGTGGTTATCCGTCTTTTTAGCTGATGCAGGCTGCGATTTTGTCTGTACCTCGGCCAGAGGAGTGGCTTCCGTGATAGCGGCCAGGCATCAACTATGATTAAGACATTGGTCAGCTGACGCCACCTCCAAGGCTAATCTTACAAAACTGCCCTTTTGTTTGGAAGCAAGTTGGAGAAATTGGCCAGTAAGTGGGGTGAATCTCTGCTCCCTCGGTTGCCGGAAGATAAGAAGCAGTTGCAGCGCCCCTCTGGTATGAGGGATTGTCTCCGGGGTTCCAAGCCTTTTTGTCCCTATAGAGGGTTGACCTTTCAGAGGACTCGGCCTTTCAGTAGGTCTCAGTCCTTTCGGCCCAGACAGCCCAAGAGAGGAGCAGGCTCGCGAGGGTGTGTGTGTGTGTGTGTGCGGATCCTCCCGAGCTTCCCAATGAAGGTTTGCCGACCCACCTTCGGGAACAAGGGATAGGAGGATGCCTCTCTCTCTCTTTTATCAGAGATGGGTCGAGATCACATTGGATCAGTGGGTCCTGGAGATGATACGAGAAGGATATATGCTGGAAATTCGTAGTATTCTTCAGGACGTGTTCATGGTGTTTCCTTGCCACTCCCCGCAGAAGCAGGCAGTGGAATCTATGCTTCTAATGCTCCTCCGGTTGAGAGCCGTGGTTCCAGTGCTTACATCTCAAGAAAGTACGGAGCAATATTCCATTAATTTTGTTGTGCCTAAGAAGGAGGGTTCCTTTTGTTCCATCCTGGATCTCAAAAGTGTCAACTGTCATTTGCGGGTGACTCATTTTCGCATGGAAACCTTGTGCTCAGTGATAATGGCTGTGCAGTCAGGGGAATTTCTGACCTCCGTAGATCTGTCCGAGGCCTACCTTCATATTCCCATCCATTTGTAGAACCAGCGTTTTCTGCATTTGTGGTGCTGGGGCGCTATTATCAGTTTCGGGCACTGCCTTTTGGTCTAGCCATTGCCCCCAGAACATTTTCCAAGTTCATGGTTGTAGCAGCAGCGGCATTGACAAGAGATGGGATCCTGATACACCCATATTTGGACGACTGGCTGATTCGAGCCAAGTCTCAGGAAGAGAGCTGCCTGGTGACCCGCCGGTGATCTCTTTGTTGCAGGAGCTCGGTTGAATGGTGAACCTGGCCAAGAGCAGTCTTCAGCCATCTTAGTCATTGGAATATCTGGGTGTTAGTTTCGACACAAGGTAGGACAAGGGTTTCCTGCCAGAAGTTCGAATTCAGAAATTGATGTTACATGTGCATCAGTTGGTGTGCACTATACGCCCAACAGTGTGGTCCTATGTACCAGTGCTTGGTTTGATGGCGGCAACCTGGAAGTGGTGCTGTGAGCGAGGGTGCATATCCTCTTCAGCACTCACTGCTATCTCATTGGAACCCGTGGTCTCAGGACTATTCGGTTTGGTTCCACTTGCCGATGGAAATCTGCTCTCGCCTCCAGTGCTGGTTGCAGGAGGCTTATCTGAGAGAGGATATTTCCTTGACCTCCCCGACCTGGTTGATACTCATGACAGATGCGAGTCTCCAGGGTGGGGAGCTCACTATCAGGAGCTGACGATCCAAGGGCATTAGAATGCCGAAGAGATCCCTCTGGAACATCAATTGCCTGGAAGCCCGGGCAGTCTGGCTGGCATGCTTCAAGTTCAGCCACAGACTGCAGGGTTGAGTAATCCAAGTGATGTTGGGCAACGCAACGACGATAACCTACAGCAGTCGACAGGGAGGAACCAAGAGTCAGCAAGTGTTGCAGGAAATAGACCAACTTATGGAATGGGCAGAAGGACATCTACAGATGATCTTAGCCTCTCACATTGCAGAAAAAGACAACGTAAGAGCAGACTTTCTCAGCAGGGAGAGTCTGAACCCAGGAGAATGGGTGTTGTCGGATGAGGCGTTTCAGCTGATAGTGGATCGTTGGGGCCTTCTATTCTTAGACCTGCTGGTGATTTCTCGCTATGCGAAGGTTCCTCGATTCTTCAGTTGCAGGAGACATCCGTGGTCTTTAGGCATAGTTGCTTTTGTACAAGTCTGGCTGGAAGACATGTTGCTTTATGCCTTTCCTCCGTGGCCCTTGTTGGATAGGATGGTTCGCAGGATTTGAAGACCACAGGGGGATGGTATTCCTGGGGGCTCCGGATTGGCCCAGACAACTGTGGTATGCAGATCTGCGAAAACTACTGATGGAGATCCCCCTTCATCTTCTCCTGAACAAGAATCTGTTGCAGCAGGGACCTGTCCTTCACGGAGTTCCATCTCTGTTTTGTCTTATGGTTTGGCTGTTGAGAGTGGGGATAGTCCCCTGGTAAGAACATAAAAACATAATTAATTGCCATGCTGGGTCAGACCAAGGGTCCATCAAGCCCAGCATCCTGTTTCCAACAGAGGCCAAAACCAAGGCCTCAAGAACCTGGCAATTACCCAAACACTAAGAAGATCCATGCTACTGATGCAATTAATAGCAGTGGCTATTCCCTAAGTAAAATTGATTAATAGCCATCAATGGACTTCTCCTCCAAGAACTTATCCAATCCTTTTTTGAACCCAGCTACACTAACTGCACTAACCACATCCTCTGGCAACAAATTCCAGAGCTTTATTGTGCGTTGAGTGAAAAAGAATTTTCTCCGATTAGTCTTAAATGTGTTACTTGCTAACTTCATGGAATGCCCCCTAGTCCTTCTATTATTCGAAAGTGTAAATAACCGAGTCACATCTACTCGTTCAAGACCTCTCATGATCTTAAAGACCTCTATCATATCCCCCCTCAGCCGTCTCTTCTTCAAGCTGAACAGCCCTAACCTCTTCAGCCTTTCCTCATAGGGGAGCTATTCCATCCCCTTTATCATTTTGGTTGCCCTTCTCTGTACCTTCTCCATCGCAACTATATCTTTTTTGAAATGTGGCGACCAGAATTGTACACAGTATTCAAGGTGCGGTCTCACCATGGAGCGATACAGAGGCATTATGACATTTTCCGTTCTATTAACCATTCCCTTCCTAATAATTCTTAACATTCTATTTGCTTTTTTGACTGCTGTAGCACACTGAGCCGATGATTTTAAAGTATTATCCACTATGATGCCTAGATCTTTTTCCTGGGTGGTAGCTCCTAATATGGAACCTAACATCGTGTAACTACAGCAAGGGTTATTTTTCCCTATATGCAACACCTTGCACTTGTCCACATTAAATTTCATCTGCCATTTGGATGCCCAATCTTCCAGTCTTGCAAGGTCCTCCTGTAATGTATCACAGTCTGCTTGTGATTTAACTACTCTGAATAATTTTGTATCATCCGCAAATTTGATAACCTCACTCGTCGTATTCCTTTCCAGATCATTTATATATATATATTGAAAAGCACCGGTCCAAGTACAGATCCCTGAGGCATTCCACTGTTTACCCTTTTCCACTGAGAAAATTGACCATTTAATCCTACTCTCTGTTTCCTGTCTTTTAACCAGTTTGTAATCCACGAAAGGACATCGCCTCCTATCCCATGACTTTTTAGTTTTCGTAGAAGCCTCTCATGAGGGACTTTGTCAAACGCCTTCTGAAAATCCAAATAAACTACATCTACCGGTTCACCTTTATCCACATGGTAGAGAGTCCATCAAGCTAGGGCGAGAGAACATTGTAGAAATCTCATCTTTGTATGACTTTCCTCACTCCAAATCACGTCAAATCTTCAGCGATGTCTACTGTACTGTTCGTACATCTCACTCTGCATGTAAAACTGGCCCCAAAACCCTACACTACCACCAAAATCTCACCTTGATTTACTAGCTGGCCCTCCTATAGCAGTATAAATAGTTGACTATTATGAAAGCCTTATAAAGAGGCTCTCTCACTCTCTTCTCCCCTTTCTCTGTGCCCTAAAATGCCTTTGAAAAATTTGCATTTGCATCACATGATGTGATATTTATGACCCTAGTACATTTTGGCATTGGAAAAATGGGGTTGGCCCCACATTTTATAAAATACTATCATAAATCTCTGTGAATCCACATATGCATGGAAATGTTCTACTACGGATAGGTTTGAAAGTTAGGTTCATAGGGGTAATTTTCAAAAAGATTTACACACGTACTGTAAATGTAACTACTATTGTAGCAATTTTCAAAAGCCATTTAGCTGTGTAAAGTGCACCTACGTGGGTAACTCCTATGGACAATACAATGGCAATGTTCAAAAGCCCACTTACAAGGGTAAATGTAAAAATTGATTTTGGAAATCAGGCCCATTGTGTGCTGGTAAAAAGAAGTGGTAAAATAGTTGCCACACTATACCCTACTTTGCTTAAAAAATTCTTGATCTAACATCTTAAAGCTTTTCCTTTATAGGCTAATTAATATGATAATTATGATAGGTGCTGACAGAACTGTATCCACATGAATGGGCTAGAGCAGCGCTTCTCAACCAGTATGGCGCGACACACCAGTGTGTCACCAAGCACCGGCAGGTGTGTCGCATGCTCCTGGTCTCTCCCGCTGCTCTTCCTTCCCTGCTGCAATTGCCGTCGGGCTATCAGCACATTCAAGCCCAGTGGGAATGGCAGTGGAGCTAGAAGAAGCAGTGGCACCTGCGACTGACCTTTCCTTCCTCTCGCGCCTGCCCCCCCCCCCCCCATGACCCGGAACAGGAAGTGATACATAATAGGGATGTGCAGAAGGACGCCATACGTTGCATTTGGGTTTCGGATTCATCGGGAGGCAGATATGTTGCATTCGGCAAGGGGGCCCCCAGATACGTTTATCCATTAATTCCTATTCGTTTCCCCGCGAAAATTAAATTAACTACAACCCCCCCCCCCCCCAAGACTTACCAAAACTCCCTGGTGGTCCAGCAGGGGGTCCAGGAGCCATCCCCTGCACTCACACCCTCGCTGCCAGTTTCAAAATGGCGCCGATAGCCTTTGACTTACTATGTCACAGGGGCTACCGGTGCCATTGGTCAGCCTCTGTCACATGGCCATCGGCGCCATCTTGTGCTCCTACCATGTGACAGGGGCTGACCAATGGCACCGGTAGCCCCTGTGACATAGTAAGGGCAAAGGCTATTGGCGCCATTTTGATTTACTGGCAGCCCACGGCCCGAGTGCAGGAGATCGCTCCCGGACTCCCGCTGGACCACCAGGGACTTTTGGCAAGTCTTGGGGAACCCTCCTGACCCCCACAAGACTTGCCAAAAGTCCAGTGGGGGTCCGGGAGCTACCTCCTGCACTCCGGCCTTCGGATGCCAGTATCCAAAAGGCGCCGATCGCCTTTGCCCTCACTATGTCACAGGGGCTCCCGGTGGCATTGGTCAGCCCCTGTCACATGGTAGGAGCACAAGATGGCGCCAATGGCCATGTGACTGGGCTGACCAATGGCACCGGTAGCCCCTGTGACATAGTAGGTCAAAGGCTATCGGTGCCATTTTGAAACCGGGAGCCGAGGGTGTGAGTGCAGGGTATGGCTCCCAGACCCCCTGCTGGACCACCAGGGAGTTTTGGTAAGTCTTGGGAGGGGGGGGGGTCAGGAGAGTGGGGGGTTTGTTTAAATTGGGTCCTTTAGACGGCCGAATAATTCGGCGGATTCAGTGTATTCGTGGGGAATCGCGATACGTTTCGCTTCCCCACGAATACAACGAATAGGGCCCTATACGTTGCGGATGAGAAATATATTAGAAACGAATACACACCCCTAATACACAGTGCAGCGCGTGGGAAGGAGAAAGAACCATGCCGCGTGGAAAAGTAGCAGTGGCGGCGGCAGCAGCATCGCCCCCGAGCAATCGAAGCAGCCGGTAATCGGGAAAGGAGACAGCAGCATGAGCCTCCCGCGGCCGATAGGATTCTTCTTTCTTGGCCTGCGGGGGCTGGAGGAGGAGGCTGCTGCAGTTACCATTTGAGCTCGGGGGGTGGGGGGGAGAGGAAGTGAGTGAGAGAAAGAGAGAGAAGCAGCCAGGCTGCCTGTGTGTAAGTGAGAGAATGTATTTGATTGAGAGCATGTATGTGATTGAGAGAAACTGGTCAGAGAGCTGATGTGTGTGTATATGTGAGAGACAATGAAAGTGACTGCTCAGGGAGATGACTGATGTGTATGTGAGAATGTGAGACATTAGTCAGGGAGATGACTGATGTGTGTGTGTGTGTGAGAGAGAGAAAAAGCATGGAAGTGAGAAATCTGGGTATGTGAGAAAGCATGGGAGTAAGAAGCCTGGTGTTGTGGGGATGTGTGTGAAAGAAAGCATGGGAGTGAGAAGCCTGATTTATGTGAGAGAGAGCATGGGAGTGGGAAACCGGTGTGAGTCTGCATGCTTGAGAAAGAGACTGGTTGGTAAGGTGATGATGTGTGTGAGAGAAAGAGACTAGTGTGTGTGAATGTGAGAGAAAGAATGTGATTCAGGGAATGAGAAGCCTATGCACTTGGAAAGCGAGCATGGAAATGAGAGAGAGACTGGTGTGTGTGTAACAGAGAGAAAGTGATTATGGGAATGAGAAGCCTGTGCATGTGAAGAGTGAGCATGGGAGTGAGAAACCCTGGGTGTGTGTGAGACACAGTATGGAGGGAGAAGCCTGTATATCTGAAAGGGAACATGGGAGTGGGAAGCCTGTGTGTGTGTGTGTGTATATGCATGAGAGAGATCAGGTGACTGGTGTGTGTGTGTGAGAGAGAGAGAGAAAGAAAGTGATTATGGGAGTGAGAAACCTGGGTGTGTGTGAGACACAGCATGGGAGTGAGAAGCCTGTATATCTGAAAGAGAACATGGGAGTGGGAAGCCTGTGTGTGTGTGTATATGCATGAGAGAGATCAGGTGACTGGTGTGTGTGTGTGTGAGAGAAAGAAAGTGATTATGGGAATGAGAAGCCTGTGCATGTGGAGAGAACAAGCATGGGAGTGAGAGATTGGTGAGTGTGTGTGAGACAGAGAAAGTGATTATGAGAGTGAGAAGCTCGTATATGTAAGTAGAACACGGGAGTGGGAAGCCTGTGTGTGTGTGTATGGAATGAGAGAAGCTGTTCAGGAAGGTGACTGGTGTGTGTGTCAAAGACTGTTTGGGAGATGATTGGTGTGTGAGAGACAGAAATAGGTCATGGGGACATGACTGGTATGGTGTGTGTGAGAGAGACATGGGCCTTAAGGAAGAGGACCATGAGTATAGAGCTTAGCCACTACTGCTGCTTCTGGTGTGTGCTACGGCCTGCATGGAAGAGGACAGGGGTAGGAGAGCTGCTGGAGGGGGTAAGTAAAGGTGGCTTTTAAGTTTATTTTTCTTGATTGACTGCCATTTTAATTATTTAATATTATGTGATGTGTCTGCTTTTTTGAAATATTTTATTGGTGTTTGGAGAATTTTTAATAATTTTTATGAGGTTTTTAATTGCTGGATATTATTCTGTTCATAGCTGTTTTGAAACATTTATTCTGCTTATTAGTATAGTTTTACAATTATTTCTGTGTTGGGATTTATAGCTGCTTGCTAGTTCTGTTTTCCTAATAAAAGGTGTATCGGTTTTTAGGGTCTGATTTAATATTTGTAGTATTGCCTTTTAATAGATAGGGTTGCTCCTGTTTGAGTGTATTCCATAATACAGGTGTAACTGTGTGTGGATTAGTTTATGTGCATTATTACAGATCCTGGGAGTATGTTAGGTCGGTTCTGTGTCTGTTACGGAGATAAGATATTTTACTAGCATGTAAGCGTTTTATCAGTCTTATTTGTTGTGCTTTCTCAAGAGGACATGCATTGGTGGTAAACTGCTGTCTTTTCATAAGTAGGGCTATTGAGCCTGGAAGTAGAAGGAATTTGAGTTGCTGTTACTGAGATGACACCAGAACCAGAATATCTTTTTTGTAGGGTGAGTTGTATGGGGAATGTCATAATTCTGCTTTACATCCATTATTGTGGGTCAGGGGGGTTCCCGTGGATGCAAACTGTACTTTTACATCTAGCCCCGTGACGATCGTGGGTCAGTGTGTCATGCATGTGAGAACCAACTGTCAGGTGTGTACCGACAGAAAAAAGGTTGAGAACCACTGGGCGAGAGTGTACTCTTTTAGCAGGCAAGGCCAGAAGTGCTACCATTTCCATGTAACTATCAGGGATGGAAAAATATTTAGAAAAACAGTTGCTAGCCAACATTTTTTAGGAGCCAAGAATTTTTTTTTCCCTTTTTTCCCCCCTTTTTTCTCTCTTTTTAGTTAGTTTACTAGTTGTTGTTTGGGATTTTTGTTCTTATTTTTCTTTTCTTTTTATTCTTTGTTTTGTCTGCCTTTTAGTAGTTGTCTGGCTTCTTTTTCTTTAGTTTTACTTTTTGCTTTTCTTTGTTCTTGTCTTCACTCTCCTTCCTTCTTTTTGTTCTCACCAGGCACCCTTCCTTCCCTTTTCCTGCCTTCAAAGCACTATCTCCAGCTTCTTCTTGTCCCCTGCACTCTCCTGCCCACCTCACATCCCGAGCTATCCTTTCTTCCAGCTTTTTCCCTTCTTGGCCTCTGTTGTTCTACATGAACCGGTGACAAGGTGCAGCCACGGGTTACAACTTCCATGCCCTGGCTCAGGCCTCACTGTATCTCTCCTCAGCTCAGGGCCAGTGAAGACAGTATCTCTTCCCGGTCGGGCACCGGGAACCAAATTTTGGCAGCCAGAGTGACCTGAAACCCAGAATTTTTCCAGCCCTGGTAAATGTAGTTCATCTCGATGTGAGGCTTCAGCTAAAGCACTAGATGGCGCTATTGGAAAGGCATTTCTTTAACAGAGATTGCATTGAGATTTTCAATATGTATTAATAGACTGTGCAGTGCTGTAGTGTTCACAGGGCTTTTGTTTGACTTTTACATGCAGCAGGAGGGTTTTATATGCCAGACAGTATAGAAACGTTCTGAAGTACCAAGCTGTACATCTTTTAACTCCTAGACCTTTCAGGAAATTAGTAGTATGCACTGTACTGTGTACATAGGAGGGCAATTTTCAAGGATATTTATGCAGGGAAAAATATATTTACCTGGGTAGAATGCCAGTTTTGGATATTTCCCTCCCTCCTTCTGCCAAATGCGACTGGAAGTATATGCGGGAGTTCCATGATGAGATCACATTCAGGAAATGTGTTCCTGTGGGCATGCTTTGGGCAGGCTCGGAAAATAACATCTTCAAATTTACGCGCTTTAGTTTCCAGGGGAATTTTGCTTGCACACTTTGTACTCATGACAGTTTTCGAAGGGAAAGTACACTTGCACCTTTCCTTTGAAAATTAAATTCAGGGTCCGCAAGTACTTTGCACCTGGGCAGCATTGCTTGAAAATTGCCTCATACCCCCCCAGAAATGTGACAGTTTCTGTTTTAGACTTCCGGTATGCAGTTGGTTTGGCTATCAGCATAGAATTTCTCATGGTAGATGCATGTGTGATATACTGGAAATAAATAATTTCAGGAGGTGAGAATAGAGTTGTTTTCTTGAAGAACCCTTTGTACTCTACAGTCTTTTCGTTTTTGTGACTCTCACAGAAAAAGTCTGCGCTTTAGTGCGGGCAGTATTGTTTTCTGTGGGATTGATACCTCAGATGTCTTTGAATATCTTCAAAAACTTGGTCTAGCTTGGTCTGATCCCTGTCTTTGCTTTCCATAAAACCAAGAGTGAGAGAGGCTGATCCCCCCCCCCCCCCCCAAAAAAGGAAAAACTTTATACGCATTGATATAAACTTCCTGTTGGCACTGCATAATATTTGAGAGAGAATGCCACATTTCACACTCATATCTAATTATTTGTCAAGAAATGTAACAGGTTTCACACATCAGGAACAGCCTTTGTTGGCTGAATGCACAAACCTCAGAATGATCAGCCTATCTAACCAAAATGTTAATTTTAGTTTCTTGCTTGGCGCTGTCTGGGAAAAGGCCAGGAAAATAATTATTTCTTTTGGGAGGAATTATTTACCTGTAAGGTAAAACAAAGTAATACTGCTTTTTTTTTTTTAAGTTGCACAAAATGATTAGATTTGGAACATAGACCTTGTCTAAGTTAGAGCTAGAATGCTTTACGCATATTTATTGCACACAGATTTTGCGTATTTATACTAACAAATATCTGGTATAGCTATATACCTGAGAAAATAACTGTGACTATTATTTGTTAAATAATGTAAAACCATATTGAATATTCTAAGTATGGGCTTCTCTTTAAATCCTGTTGCTCTATCACAAGGGCTGGCCTGCATACAATATGTAAGTACAGTGTAAGCTACTGTGCAAAAAGGGTCTACTTTTAATAGATATATCCCTTCAGAATATGTTGGTTCAGCTGTTCCTTTATGGGACACATTTATATAAGATAAAAGGGAAGAAAGATTATCAGGCAAAGATGAGTTATACAGGGTCCTGGATTTCAAGAGTTCCTATTCTGAGATAGGGGAGTACTATAGAAAGGTGCTGGCATGGTGGGAGGATCTTTGTGAAGTAGAAGAACTGTGCTCAAATCTAACAAAGTGAAAAGTGCAAGCCATAGAAATTGCACAAAGTCACGTTTCCCTGCACGCGTCTCTTCCGGCCACCCGTGAGTGGTTTTGGTAGACATTGCAAACAGCCTTGACTCTGTCTCTATTGGTACTGTCACTCTCCAGCAAAGATGGGAGCAGCAAAACAAACCCCCACTTCTCAAACTCTGTGGCAGCATCAGTTTGAGGAGCAGCTTTAACTTCTGCTGCTTCTTGCTGTCTTATCCCAAATCCTTTTCTATGTCATGCAGCATGCATGTATACATACGCTCCTGCATACAGACGAACAGATAGACTTACTGGGATGCATCCTCCCCAGTAAGTACTCTCGCTATAGTGAAACGCACCTAAAACCATTATAAGGATTACAAGGGCAGCACATCTTTCTAGAGAAAGTGCATTAAGGAAAAAGAAACTGATATGATGAACAAAAGATGCGTATCAAAAGATAAGGGTAAAAAATTAGCATTCAACAAGTACAAGGAATCTTAGAAAGAGGACTGGGGGGAATATCTTGAAAAATTAAGCGAAGCAGAAAAGGTAGTCAGGATAGCAATGCTATGAGCAGAGGAAAAAATAAATGCAGTGAAAGGAGGAAATGCACAGATGGAATTGTAAGACAGAGGTGAAAGGAGGAATATGTGACGGGTAACAAAAAAGCTGCAATATTGACCAAATTACTGTATGTTTGTTCAGTGTTCAGCAGAGAAAGGATTGCTAAAGGACCACTGATTAAATATGGTAGAGGGATAATTAGATACCACCCTCATTTTTGGAGGAGAGGGTTTACATTGAACTAGCAAACTGAAAGTGGCCAAGGCAGTGGGACCATCTTGGGATATTAAGGGAACTCTGAGAGATTCTTTCAGTTTGAGTGACAGTTCTCTTCAGTCACTTGTTGGAGGCAGACTCAAGAAGGGCAGATGTTGCCATTCTCAATAAAGGTAGTACTAGGGAAGAAGCTGCTAACTATAGGCCAGTTAGTCTGCTCTCAGTGGTAGGTAAGTTTGATGGAATTAGTACTAAAGAAAAGGATAGTGCAATGTTATCAATCCAGAAGGCTGCAGGATTTGAAGCAGCATGATTTTATCAGAGGGAGATCCTGTCAAACAAATCTGAACAATTCCTTTTATTGGGTGACTGATGAATTAGATCAGATGTAGCATACTTGGATTTCAGTAAAACTTTTGACAGAGTCCTACATAAGAGGATCATAAATAAACTAAACTGAGCAGCTTTGGGTTGCGTTCCAAGGTGGTTGACAGGATTAGAAACTGATTGAATTGGTAGACAACAAAGAGAAGTGGCAAATAGAAGATCACTGCAAAGAAAGAGGAGTTATCAGAATGCCTGAGGGATCAGACTGGGGCTAGTTCTGTAAAATATTTTCATAAATTATATTTTCAAATGCATTTGTTCGAAAGGTTTTATTTTGCAGGTAGTACTAGGACCTGCAACAAAATGGACCCTTCTGATGGAATAGACCAAATAAGCCATGATCTAAGAAAGGTTGAGGAGTAATCAAATTCTTGGCAAGTAAGATGCAAAAAAAGTGTAGAGTCATACACTTGGGGGTGCAAAAATCCAAGGGAACAGTTCACAATATGGGCTAAGATACTGATGTTCAGCAAACAGTAGTGAGATCCTTGGGTACTCATATGTTATTATCTGAAGGATACAAAACAGTGCCAACAAGACAGTAGCCAGAAGCAGAGGAATGCTAAGGTGCAGAAGAAGAAGTTTAACCAGTGATATTGCCTCTGTACAAGTTATTGATGAGACCTCATGTGAAGAATTGTCTACTGTCTATTCCTCTAAAACAGGGGTGGGCACTTCCGGTCCTCGAGGGCCACAAACCAGTCTGGTTTTCAGGATATTCCTAATGAATATGCATGAGAGATTTGCATGCACTCTGCCTCAGTTGTATGCAAATCTATGTCATGCATATTCATTAGGATATCCTAAAACCTCGACAGGTTTGTGGCCCTCGAGGACTGGAATTGCCCACCCCTGCTCTAAAAGGATGTAGACAGTAGAACAAGATTGGCCAACTCCGGCTCTCAAGAGCCAGAAACAGACCTGATTTTCAGGATATCCACAATGACTATGCGTGAGATAGATGTGCATATGATGGAGGTAGTGTATGCAAATGTATCTCCAGCATATTCTTTGTCTATATCTTGAAATCCAAACCCGTTTGGCAGAGATGGCCACCCCTGTAGTACAAGCAATCCAGGGAAAGGCTATTTAAAATGGTGCAGAGTATACATCAAAAGTCCTGTGAAATAAGACTTAAAGATCTAAATATATAGAGAGGGGAGAGAGGGGGAATATGGTAGAGACTTACATTTTTCAAAGGTATAAATACTAAACAAGAAGCAAGCATTTTTCAGTGGAAAAGATGTTTTGGAACAAGATGTCCTGATATGAGACTCAAATAGAGTGGCCTGAAGAGTAACAATGGAATATATTTCTTCACAGAAAAGAAGGTAAATACATAGAACAGCCGCCCAGTGTAAGGTAATGGAAGCAAAACAGTAACAGAATTCAAGAAAATGGCATAAGCACAGGGCATCCTTAGTTGTGAAGGAAAAGTCAGAGATCAAGTAATCTTTGATATTACAACAGGAAGTAAATTGGGCAGACTTGATGGGCCCTACAGTGCTAATCTCCTTTCATTTTCTGTGTTTCAGATCATGTAACAGATAGAAAAGTTTGAAGATTTCACTTGAGATTGTAGCAGTTTCATTTCTGCCTGCTTCATTAAAGTGAAATGTCTCCTCCTTGTTCTCCCTACCACCATTTCTTTATTTGCATGAGTAGTAGATTCTAGCAGTGGAATGAGGGGACTGCAGCTGTATGGGTGAGTGGGTTTTGGATCATCCTGTCCTACAGAGGTGGGTCCCAGTTACACACTGTATGGGAGTGAGAGAATCAGTCAACACTGGGGAATTTGACTTCTTTCTCTCCTGTGCTCCTTTTCCCTCAACTCTTTCCTCATTCGCCAGAGCACTGGCTGCCATGTTTTGATCTCTCGAGGGGAAACACTGACCTTCCCTGTGACATTTCTACAGCATGATAAAATGGCATTCAGGAAGTTACATTTTCTGTACTGTAGATGCTAGTTTAAACATTTCCTATGATGCAGATTTCCTGCTCACTGCATCTATCCATAGAGTAAATGGGTAAAAGCACACAAATACTGTAGACTTGGGTATGCTTTCATGTTGTCAGAGATTCCTTTATATTCCAACCTTCCATTCCTTTATATTCCAACCTTCAGAAAGAGACTTAAGACATGGCTGTTCAAGAAAGCCTTTCCGGACTCTGACTGATGATCTCACCAAATACAGAAAGACGGTCTATCTCCCACTAAACTGATACGGACATACCAAACACTACACGTTCTTATTCTTGTTAAATTTCTATCGTCTTATTCTTCTTCTTTTCCCAGTTAGAACCATCCTTGTTTTATTGTAACTGATTTTTTTCTGCGCACTGTTATAACTTGTTATAATTTGTAAATATATAAAATGTATACTCATGTTATATTTATACACGTTTATAATGTATTGATCACCCCTGTTTTATGTAAACCGACATGATACGAATCTCCGTGAATGCCGGTATAGAAAAACTCAAATAAATAAATAAATAAAAATAAATATTTTTAATAGGTCTCGTAGACTGCCATTCTAAACATGTCAAATAGCCCCCATGCCTTAAAAGGGGTGAAAAACTTGAGCGAATGTTAAAGTGAATTCCAATAAAATATTCAGAGAGGAAATGCAGTTATAAAAATATAACATTGTTTCTTGGTTTTGTTTGCTGAACTTTTAATACAGCACAACAAAAATGCAAGTGACAAAGAGAATGAAGCCCATGTTGGAGACAGGCCATCAGCATACTCTGATCATTGTCATATGAATAGCTTTATTTTCTTTTGATCTTTTTTATCCTCATGCAGTCCTCCACCTCATCACTATCCCTCCATTCACAAAAGCAGACACAGGATAGGGGAATGGTATTCTTTGATTTACTTAATGAAGGTCTTGCCTAATATAATTCTGTGACTTGTCTTTCTAGACTCTTGATATTCCATAAAAGAGTAAACTTTCAAGAAAATGCTGTACAAAATCATTTTTCTTGTACCGGCTTTTGTTCCGGTTTATAGACTTCAGTTTCCCATTGAGAGCTTGATATGAGTAACACTTAGAATAAACTAACTTGTACATTTTTTAATGCTCAACAAATGGATTTAGCGTGTAGGAAGTAGATTTATTTGACTTCTGCGTTCTCCACAATTCAATGAAAATCTACTTCTGGTTCAAAAATCCACTCTATGTGCTCATTTGCTGTCAGTTGATGTGCTACAGTCTGTGAAAGAGAGCGATACTCAGAAGATGGTACTTTGTGGTGTTTGTTGTCATGAGTAGAAATGCTAATTTGTCACAGACGTTTATGGAGAATCTCACAGCAGAAAATAAATAGCATAAATAGCTGGTCGTCGTCTCATCTGTAGCAGACTTCTTAATGCTCGAGTCACTAAAGCTTTTCTCCCATTTTATCTCTATGGGAAAAATGCTTAGTGAATCAGGCCCTTACAGGGTCATTCATCAAAATGTGTTATGGCGTTTACACACGCAATAACACGTTAATACATGCGATAATAATGGTATCGCACGGCGCAAATTCAAATTTCGGGAGGAGTTTGGGCGGGAATTATGAAAATGAAAGGTAATATCGCACTGTGCGATTCGGCCATTTCAGAACTTGGGAGAAGGGAGGGGAGAGTGAAGTGGAGTGAGAGAGAGAGAGGTATCTTTTTTGAAAACTTATAAAATCAATTTTCTCTCTCTTTCACTGTCTCTCTCTCACTCACTCACTCACTCACTAATTGACTAAATAAAAATCTACTCCAGGAATGCCTCTGGCCTGGCCCCTTTTTTGCCTGTATTTTTGTGCCTTGCACCAGTTTAGCCAGGTAAATCTTTTGAAAATTGACTCCTATGGATATTGTAAGCATGACACATTACTGAAGTCACATGCTTAATTTTGATTAGTTTTTGCTTTTATTCATTTAAATTGTGAGGGCCAAAAATAATTTTTCAAATTCTCTTTTATATTGTTAATAGATATACCCTAGATGAATTTGGAACAGCGAGAAGAAGTGCAGTTGTTCGTGGATTTATAGATGCTCTTACTAGGGGCGGCCCAGGAGGTACTCCTCGACCTATAGAAATGTATTCCCATGATCCTTTGAGGTAAGATGTTGCCATCATATCTCACCATTATGCATTTCATTCTAGAAAGCTTATTTATACTAAAATATCTGCAGTTCATGCAGAGCTCTATGGAATGGATGCTATATTTGACTTTAGTTATGGGGACCACATTAGCCCAGGCCTCATGAACCTGCACTGGCTTCCAAATTTTTTAAGGCCCTCTGCATTGCCTTTGAATCACTAAATGATCAAGGCCTGTTTTATCTGAAAGATCATCTGTCTTACTACAAACTTTCACAAGTTTGTAGTAAGACTCAGATCTGAAATTGAGACACGCCTGCAGCTTCCTGCAGCTAAAGACTCCAGGCTGACTAGAACCTGTAAGCAAGCTTGCTTCTTCATCCCTAGACTCTGGAACTCTTTCCTAACGAGCCGATACAGTACAGTGTGCTCCGACGGAGTGCACTGTTAGCCGGCATTTGGAAGCACGTTTTGGATGCGCTGTTACCCCTTACTGAATAAGGGGAAAAGCTAGCGCGTCCAACCCCCCCCCCCGAACCTAATAGCGCCCACAACATGCAAATGCATGTTGATGACCCTATTAGGTATTCCCGCGCGATTCAGAAACTAAAACGTGCAGCCAAGCCGCACATTTTACTTTCAGAAATTAATTTCTCCGGGCGATATTAAGTTGGAAGTCCCGAAAGTTTAAAAAAGTAAAAAATTAAAAAAAAAAAAAATTAAAATGGGCCCGCGGCTGGTGAGTCGAAAACTGGACGCTCAATTTTGCAGGCGTCCGGTTTCCGAACCCATGGCTGTCAGCGGGCTCGAGAACCGATGCTGACAAAATTGAGCGTCGGCTGTCAAACCCACTGACAGCCGCCGCTTCCGTCAAAAAAAGAGGCGCTAGGGACGCGGTAGTGTCCCTAGCGCCTCTTTTTACCGCTGGGCCTAATTTAAATAAATTAAAATACTGTATTGCGCGCACAGGAGAGTGGCCTGTGCGCGCGCCGGGACGATTTTACTGTATCGGCCCGTAAGAGAGGCCAGACTCACCACTAACACTTTTACATTTTGTCAACTGATAACGACTTGACTGTTCCTTCAATTTTCCCATGTTAGCCAACAAACTAGGGCTCCATGAGATAGTGCTCTACTGATCCATTCTTTATAATTAATAATGCCTTATTTATTTATTTGTTTGTTTGTTTGTTTGTTTATTTATTTATTTGCTTACATACATGTTCTTAAAGGCTGCTTATACACAGCCCTAAATAGAGTACAGATTTCACATCTAGAGTCATGTAAAACAAAACAAATCTGTACAGAATCATTAAATCAATAAAAACGATAAAACATCAACCTCCAGACAGCAACAGCCAGAGCCTGGCCTAATACTGGCCAATGAAACTAACTGAATTTCAACAACCTAAGATCTGAAGGTAAGCTCCAATAAATGAGTCTGATGTAGCTGTGAGATTTTTTTAAATGATACTCTCACCTTATCACCCCATTGTTTGGGTCTTATCTGTTATTGTTCTATGAGGTCTATTTGTGATCTCTTGTTGAACCTTGACTTTATTGCTTTACTATTAATACATGATTTTGTCTATCTTTCCTTACTTTTGATTTAATTTTTATGCCTACTGATGTATGACTATTCTTCTGGTTTAGTTATTCTGCATTTTGTATCTTGCTGTGAATACTCTGGTAGCAGAGTGAGTCACAAATCCCTGTAATAAATAAATCCTTGTTTACATAGATATGTAGGTGATATGCTAGCTTGGCTGCATCAAGCTACAGCGTCGGAAAAGGAACATCTTGAGGCTTTGCTGAAGATGGTGACCATACAAGGTACAGTACTGGTTGGATGCAGACATGTAGCCTAATGGACAAACAATGATGTTTTCTGTATGAGCATACTAAGTAAGTGCCTCTGAAGAGGTCCTGGAAAATTGTACAAATTGGTGCATTATGTAGGCATATGTAAGTAGAATAATGAACTCCTACAGATTCCTCACTTCAATGAGGTATCCTCATCCCAAGTGGAGCCTAAACAGAAATGAAATGAGATACACAAATTAATATGGATTTTTTTCAAAACACTCTTTAACTATTGCAATGCATATGGTAGAATATGCTTGGACTGGTACTTCATACTGTATTTGTGTCACTGCATGCATGTTTGGTTGATAAGGTCAGGAAGTGAGCAAGATGTGTATATGGAAAAAAGTACTGGTTCTGGCATATATTAATATGATGTAAAGTACCTACCAGTTTGCCATTTGTAGGAGTTTTATAATGTTGTACTTTTATTTTAACACAACAACAACACAAAGAACAAAAAATTTGCGACCCTGTCGAAACTAACTAATATATACAAAAGGTATCGCCAAAACATCTATAAAAGATCACACCATCCACTTGAAGAACGGAGAGATTATCTAGGAGAACAGGACTGCATCAGCAAGCCTTTGTCAACGTGCTCAATATAAACTTGTTGAGCCGTCCGTTCTTTTCAATCATTTGCAGCCTGTCGGTATTCAAAAGCGCACTCTTTGGTATTCAAAACCACACTCTCCGGTGTATTTGAAATTCTGTTCAAAAACACACTCAGGTATTCAAAACCACACACTCTGGTGCATCTTAAATTCCATTATGGTGTTAGTTCACATATATATAACTGTATAAATTCTTGTTGTTCAATGTGCTTCAAAACCCACAATGGATATCACTCTCTTTTTGAGCAATTCCTCAGTGCATCAATTTCAAACACTCTCCATAGACAGTTTCCCAATACGTGGGTTGCTCTAGCAAGATGAAATGATAGCGAGTTCAAACCTCAAACACCCTATTCAGTTCCGTTCATGCAAAATGACAGCTTGTTCTCAATGAATGTTTGAGGTGCCGACTCGACAGCGGCCGTGTTTCGCAGCCTACTGGCTGCTTCTTCAGGAGTCAAAGCTCTAAATATGTAATCTAAAAGACATAACAAACAATTGGTATGTGTCTATAATGGGAAACCAATACTTAACTGACAACGGTGCGTTGTCAGTTAAGTATTGGTTTCCCATTATAGACACATACCAATTGTCGGACTCATTATATAAGGATTCTGAATTCATGAACGGGGATAAACCACTAAATGTGTGATCAGTGATTATCACATTCAGTTTTTGAAAATTTCTGGAGTAACAGTCTTGTGTAAATTTATTAATTAGCACATGTTTGTATTTGAAGAATTAGATGTATAATTACATTCATGATATAAAAAAACATTGGTTTATTAACATCTCAAACTTCATGCAAATTTTTATTGTGTCGTATGGGTATGAATGCGCTAGCTTAGTTTTAATTTGTCTATGTAGGGTTATGGGGGGTTTTCTATACCAATAAATATAATATTTATGCTATTTAATGTCTCTCTATTTTGTTATATGTTGATGACAGTGATATAGGGAGTAGTACTTTAAATTGCCCTTTGTGTTGTTATACCTAGTTTAGTTTAGTGGCCAGGGTTCGAAACTCAGTGGCATAGTCCATTAATGATAGGCTTCCTTGGTGCAGGTGCAGGAGGTCTGATCCCATTGAGGGTGGTCGGCCTGGCTCATCAAAAACCTGCTTGAAGGCCGAAACAAAACATTGGAGGTCTGTGAGAAGAGCATCAGAGCTCTTCCACAGGGGGGAAGCCCAGGCCAGAGTCTTACCATCGAGGAGAGAGAGAATGAATGTCGCCTTGACTGAGTAATTTGAGAAGAGTATTGACTGGTGGGAAAAATGCATATGGCATTTATTCAGGAATCCCCGGCATTGTTTAGGGTCTCCGGCATAACAGGGTGGAGCTGGCAATGAAATTGCTGTCTGACAGGGGTCAGGAACCAGCACAGGAACTGCAGCTGGTGGGGAGGGGAGGGGTGGGGGTGGGGGGCAGTGGGTAGGGTCAACGAGTCCAGGCATGTGGCGAGGTGATTCATGTGTGCAGGGTCTGCAGTTTCTGGGCTAGGCTGGGAATGGCTTTCAACGTGGCTAGATCCACTGGGTCCATGGCCTTGGCAATCTGTTGCAAGTGTGGACACTTGGGCCGAGGTGAAGTTAGTGCTACCTGCAGGGAGGAGCCCTGCAGGTCCTCACCATTGGTGGACAGAGCTGGCAGGAGCAGAGGCTCAACAGGAGATTCACCAATACCAGCCCATGTTCCCTGCAGGTTGAGCCCTTGGATGCCAAGGCCGGCTAGACTTAGGCGCGGGCCTCTGGATGGTGAGGAATCCTAGCGAGAAGAAGATAAGTCTGTTCAGGCTGAGGACGGGGCAGACAGCAGAGACGAGGACAAAACAGAGGTCAGAGCAGGCAGCAATTAATGAGATCAAAAGGAGGTCTGAGGTCAGCCAAGAATCCAAAATGAAATTGAAGCTGGGGTCCACTAGGTCCAAAGCCGACGAGTCAATCCGGAAAGAAGAAGACTGGGAAAGAACAGCAAGAGGAACAAAGACAGATGAGGAACCACTAGATGAAAGACATAGGACCACCGAGGAAGCAGGAACAGGAACACAGGCAGGATCAGGAACCAGCATCAACGTGGCAAACAGCTACTCCAAGGAGTGGGCCCTATTGTCAAGGCGAGGCTGGAATAACTGAGGAGCCCTCCTATAGGGCAGAGCTGCTGACGTCATCAGTAAGGGCTGAGGGGCTTTTTCCAAGAGAGACGTGCGCCTAGAGACATCAGCAGTATCTGGGCCAAGGAAGACGGTCAGTGTTGGCATTCAGCCGTGTGCAGCGAGCCGACAGAGCACTTGGCGCCATTCCCTCATGGCAGCAAGACTTGGCGGCAGGAGTGCAGCATACACACTCGATGGGTCAAGAAGTGAGTGCAGCGGGCTGCGGGAATCTCCTGCGGTCCGCCGAGCATAATACCCTTTTGGTTACTCAACCTTTGCTCCCACTCACTACCTCACAGGGTCTCTTCTCACTGGGGAAGGATGGGAGCCCCTTCAACGCATCACCACAGAGTGCTACTGTATATGGCTGGTGTTAGCTTTTTTGCTGCCCTGTGAGAGCAATTACCATGCTGGCCCCTCCTCATTCTGTTTTGTTTTGTTTTTTAGCATTTAATTTGTATTATTTTTTTAAACAGAGCCAAGAGTATTAGGTACCCTAAGTAAATCTTACAGCTTTGTGCCCAGGCCTCTCCACCCCCACCACAGCCCTCTCTACACAAAATTTAAAATTATGCATTTATAATATAAGATTTTACATAAAAAAGGACACAAAAAGTACAGTCTTTTGAAGTAAAAATATCACAACATGTATATTATATTTATATGTACTGCTGTGGTATCAACCAGAAAACCCTGCATAAAAGCCAAAAAGACACTTGGATCGTATGTTTTAGGAGTTTTGTAATGCATATTGGGCGTGGGTTTGGTCTTCAGAAAGCCATGAGAAAACTAAAATAAAATTACAATATAATAAACCTCCCATTCCAAAATAGCACTAACTACCAGCACTTAAACAGTTACAACCCTATCTATGAAAAGGCAGCATTGCAAATATTACACCAGGCCTTAAAACACAAAAATACCACTTATCAGGAAACGGAACAAACCAAGCTGCTATAGATCCCTACACAGAAACTACAAGCTCGCAGAATGCTTCACCTCATCACACATGCAGAACACAGACAGTTCCTCACTAAATACAGAATATAGAGACCATAAATAGAAGCATACAAACAAAAACTGAACTGGAAATCTCAACAAGTCATACTTTGTATGTAGTGCACCAATGGAAAAACAGAAACATCACCATTCTTCAGAAAACATCAAACAATTAAATCAAGAAGTCTAAAGCCTCAAGTATAATGGTAAAACCATACTAATAAAAATATTTCAAAACAGCTGATGACCAGAACAATATCCAGTAATTAAAAACACATATATTATTATTTTTTACATTTCCCAAATACCAATAAAATATTTCAAAACATCATACAGATCAAATAACATCCGATTATTAAAATCAATAAGCATTTCCAACGCTGCTGCCGCTTGCTGTTAAGACCTGCGCAATCGGCGCCGAGCCCCGCCGGGGGAAGGTTTGAAAAATCACCCTCCTCACCCAGGAGGCCCAGCGCAGACAGCGAGGCAAAAGTTAAGTTTAAAATTAAGCTTTTGCTAACTTTTCTCCGCGCCAAAAATCGCCGCGATCGGAAGCCCCGCCCGCCGAAGCAAGCCTCCAATAGGAGCCAGCCCAGAGGGGCTTTAAATCTGAGTCAGACCGGCACCGCGCGCCGTGCGTCGCGCGCCTAAGGAGCGAGACAAGGGAGCGCGACAAAGGGGCCTGCCCCTTTGTCTCGCCCCTTCGTAGGCCCCGAGCCATACCCGCGGAATAACCTAAATCTACAACAAAGGTAGCAGCTAGCAAAGGTACGGAGCCTACCGATTCAGCCGTATGGAATAAGCCCCTCTCAACCAACCTCATCCATCCCAATCTCTACAGCGTCGTAACAGACACCTACAATAAGACTCTCACCCTGTCAGAACGCCAGTCGTACAACCTCGCTACCTCCGCACCCGAACCTCGATCCATTCACCCTTCTCACCTGCAGCCTCACCTGCAAGCCTCCAGCATTCATCCAGCCTCTTCTGCAAGCTTCCAGCATTCATCCAGACTCACCTGCAAGCTTCCAGCATTCATCCAGCCTCTTCTGCAAGCTTCCAGCATTCATCCAGACTCACCTGCAAGCTTCCAGCATTCATCCAGACTCACCTGCAAGCTTCCAGCATTCATCCAGACTCACCTGCAAGCTTCCAGCATTCATCCAGCCTCTTCTGCAAGCTTCCAGCATTCATCCAGCCTCTTCTGCAAGCTTCCAGCATTCTTCCAGCCTCCTCTACAAGCTTCCAGCATTCTTCCAGCCTCACCTGCAAGCTACAAACACTCCTCCATCCTCACATGCAAGCTACAAACACTCATCCATTCTCACATGCAAGCTACAAACACTCCTCCATTCTCACATGCAAGCTACAAACACTCATCCATTCTCACATGCAAGCTACAAACACTCATCCATTCTCACATGCAAGCTACAAACACTCATCCATTCTCACATGCAAGCTACAAACACTCATCCATTCTCACATGCAAGCTACAAACACTCATCCATTCTCACCGGCAAGCATCCAGCATCCAGCCAGCCTCACCGGCAAGCATCCAGCATCCAGCCAGCCTCACCGGCAAGCTCCCAGCATCCAGCCAGCCTCACCTGCTAGCTTCCAGCATTCATACAGCCTTACCTGCAAATTTACAGCAGTCATCCAGCCTCACCTACAAGCTTCTAGCACTCTTCATGACCCACCTGCAAGCTTCAAGTACTCATACACCATCCCCTGCAAGCCTCTAGCTTTCATCAAACCTGCACATACAAGCCTCCAACTTCCACATAGCCCCTCCTTCTTAATCATTCTAACCTCGCAACATAGTCCCTACAAATGGCCCCATTTTTCACAATTCCAATTCTTCAACATTATACACCACCTAAAAGAATTTCTTTCCGACATGCCCAACAACACAACCTTAAATCCCTCTCTTCAACTTTGATCACTCCTTCCACGCAACTTCTAGGCCTCACCCTTTTCTCTTTAAGCCTTTTCAATGCCCAATCTCTAACGAAGAAGTCTGTAATCTTAAATGACTACCTCACCGACGTGAAACCGGAGATATGTGCAATCACTGAAACTTGGTTAAAACCATCAGACACAGCAATAATTAATCAACTACCTACAGAGGCTTACAACTTCTTCTCGCTTCCTCGTCAAAAAAAAAAGGGAGGAGGTATTCTTCTAGCAACTAAAAAGGACCTCAGATTCTCTCTACATCAATCCAATTCCAATTCAAAACTTGAATTCGGCTTCTTCACCTCAGACAAGCTCCAAATCCTTCTCGTATATGCTCCCCCAGGACTCTTGGAATCAGATGCTTCACCACTGGTCGAACTAACCTCCTCCCTCATCAACTTTGACTTACCAGCTATCATTCTAGGTGATTTCAACATGCACGTTGATAACCCTACCCTATCACCTAACTGTGAAACACTTCTCACAGCCTTCACAGCACTAGGCTTCACTCAATTAGTTAACAAACCTACCCACAAAGCTGGCCACACGCTAGACCTGATCTTCGTTAACGCTGCAATCAAGCCCGCATCTATCCCAAATTGCACTAAGGTCCCGTGGTCAGATCACTACCTCATAACAACTTCATTCTCTATAAAAGATACCAACCCAGCTTGCACTCCTTCGCCCTCCTTCAATTACAGGAAAACTTGCTCCCCAGAAGACCTTAACAATCACCTTTCACCACTACTCCACCAACTGGACCTTACAGATCCCAACGCAGCGCTTCGATCATGGAATACAATCACCGAAGCTATAGCTAACAAGCTATGCCCCCCTATTACAAAAAAACCACACCAGAATTCCTCCAAAAGACAGCCATGGTTCTCTTCAGAACTAAGAAAGCTCAAACTCCAACTAAGACAAAATGAGGCTAAATGGCGCAAAAACCCAGGAACCAACACCCTTTCAATCTACAAATCATCTCTGCAGCAATACAAATCAAGCACTTTAAGATCCAAGAGGGACTACTACGCCTCGAAGATACACAACCTTGTATTCGATGCCAAAGCCCTCTTCAGCTATGTAGCCAACCTCACACAATTAAACCAACCAGAGATTGCTCATGACCAAGCTCAATCGAAAGCGGAAGAATTAGCTCTATTCTTCAGCAACAAAATCAATACTCTTCTATCACAGCTCCCCACGAACCCCACTGTTCCACTAACCACTCCTCAACCCTCAATCAACTACACTCGGTTAGAAGAACTTGACACAACTTCACCCATTGAGATCCAAGGAATTCTTAGGAAAATGAAACCTTCCTCTCACCCTTCAGATCACATCCCAGCCAAACTACTACTATCAATTCCAGAATCTATCTCCAAAACCTTGGCAGATATCATAAATTGCTCCCTTACACAAGGATTCTACCCTGACAACCTCAAACTTGCCTCACTCAAACCCCTGCTCAAAAAAACCAAATCTCGACCCAAACGATTCTAACAACTTTAGACCGATAGCCAACCTCCCATTCATAGCCAAGATAATGGAAAAATTGGTAAACTCACGACTCTCAAACTACATTGAAGATAATAACCTTCTATTCCCATCACAATACGGATTCCGTAAAACTTTAAGCACAGAAGCCCTCCTCATCTCTATGACTGACCACATCATCCTAGGCTTAGACAAAGGACAAGCCTTCCTTCTGATACTACTCGACCTTTCGTCTGCATTTGATACGGTTAATCACTCCCTTCTCATCAACCAACTAACAGCCATAGGTATCTCAGGCACTGCCCTATCATGGTTCAGAACCTTCCTCAGCAACAGAGGATATAAGGTTAAGATTCATAATAAAGAATCCTCTCTTCACCCCGCGTCAGTAGGAGTCCCTCAGGGCTCATCCCTGTCTCCTACCTTGTTCAACATTTATCTGTTACCCTTATGTAAACTTCTCACCGACCTCAATCTCAAACACTTCCTCTATGCAGACGATATCCAGGTCTTGATCCCCATCGAAGAGTCACTCGCAAAAACTCTGTCTCACTGGGAAACCTGCCTCCAAAAGATCAAACAGCTTCTCACAAGTCTCAACCTGATACTAAATTCATCAAAAACGGAACTTCTACTCATCACACCAGAAAACAGCTCCCTCACACTCACCCATCCTACCGTACCAAATACTACACAAGTAAGAGACCTAGGAGTTCTAATTGACAATCACCTAAACCTGAAAGCCAACATCAACAAAACCACCAGAGACTGCTTTTATAAGCTCCAAGTGCTGAAAAGAATACGACCTCTCTTCCACACACATGACTTTAGAACGATTCTACAATCAATCATTTTCGCAAAGCTGGACTATTGTAACACCATCATGCTAGGTCTCCCCTCATCACACACCAAACCATTGCAAATGGTCCAAAATGCCTCCGCCCGTATACTCACTAACACCAGGAGAAGAGAACACATAACCCCTATCCTGATGGACCTTCATTGGCTGCCCATACACTTCAGAATAATCTACAAGGCCATTCTCACCATTTTCAAAAACATCCATCAATTAGCTCCAATCGATCTCCATATCCCCCTCCGATTACACCACTCTACAAGACCGACAAGAGATGCTTACAAAGGTTCACTTCAAGTACCTCCAGCCAAAACTACCAGACACATCACGCTTAGAGATCGGGCATTCTCCACAGCCGGTCCAACTTTATGGAACTCCATTCCCCCGGATCTTAGAATGGAACCCAGCATCTCAACATTCAAGAAAAAACTCAAGACGTGGCTGTTCACGCAGGCATTTCCTAACTCCAACATTATTTAATCTCCCATCAATCAACACGCTTCGCTAGTAATAACGTTAATAAATGTTATTTATTCAATGCTATCTATACTTATATATAATTATCTGATCTTCATTTTCCTTCTCACTCCAAGTTATTGATTTCCTTGTTATATGTAACTGCTTTTTCTGCACTATTGTTCAAATTGTAAAGTTTTATTATTATTGCACCCCTGTTTCTTGTGAACCAGCATGATGGGACTATCGTCTTGAATGTTGGTATATAAAAAAACTTAAATAAATAAATTAAATAAATAAATTAAAAAAAAATCAGTTTTACTCCATACCTGAGAACATTTGACTTCCAGTCACCCTGAGATTGTCAAGGATTAGTAGGAGGGGAAGGGAAGTGCACAGACTTTCTCCTCTCTCATATACACACATGTTCATTCTGATGCTCATATACACAAACACTCTTTCAAAACTCACATAGGGTCATTGATATACACATACATGTTGGCTCCCTCCCTCTCTCTCAGGCACACATGCACACTGGCTCCCTATCTCTCAAGCACACACACACACACACTGACTCTCTCTCATTCAAACAGACAGACAGACACACATTGCGCGCTTCTCTCTCTTGCAGACACATGCTGACTCACTGTCAGACACACACACATACCCACACACTCTCCCTCAGTTTGGATAAGATCCCCGGGCCTTCTCCTCTTGAGCTGCCTAGCCTGGTGTGATCCTATGGCAACCGCTGGGCAGGATGGGATCCCCAGCAGCTGCGCGGGCCTCCTGCAGTTTGGCCGCTGAGCAGGATGGGATTCACCCTGTGACCATGGGGCCTCTTCCACTTGGACCGCTGTGCCTGATGCGATCCTTTGGTGACCATGGGACCTCTTTCATTTTGGCTGGCTGTGCAGGCCTTCTGCAGTTTAGCCACCAGGCAGGATGGGATCTCCCGGCAGCAATGGGCATCTAAAATTGGTGGTACTTGGCACACATCTTTCTAAAGTTGGTGGTGCCTGTGCACCACTGTGCACAATGGACAAGTATGCCCCTGAACATACAATAAATTACATGAAACTATTCATCAATAAATTATACACAACAACATGGATATCCAGAAAATAGCATAACACAAAATAACTCTCTTCAATACACTTTTAAAATACTTACAAACATAAATGCTGTACTGTGGATAGATTTGAAAGTTGAGTTCCCTGTTAGCAAGAACTAAATTTTCTTTACCAATTCCTACATGGGATTTAAATCTGGTTTTGAATTCTGTGATGCAATCTCATTTTGAGCCATTCAGTTCAACTAGCCCTTAGTTGCTTTCTTGGTTACTGTGTGTTAAACAAGAGCAGTTAGAGACTGATATTTAAAAAAACTAAGGCCTTAAATTTAGGGACCTGAGATAGATTCCTGAGTTATATTCCTAGGAGCCTAAATTTTCATCTGAAAATTCATTTAAATGTGTAATCCCCGAAACTTAGGTACCTATTCATTTGCTTAGATTTAGGATCCCATTAGATGCCTAGTGCTAAAAATCAGTTCTAAGTACCTAACTTTCTTTTCTAACCAAATTCTGCCCCTTTAGTCACCCACTTCGTAGGGTCATAAATTTAGGAGCCTAGTGAAAATAGACACCTAAAATTAGGTACTGAAACCTAATAAATATTCATCAGCTGATGCCAAGTTTGGAAGAAGGGTTCTTCAGAATATGATGATCTCAAATCCTCGAAAAGCTGCTTTTGTACGTCCCCTAGTGCAGACTATGTGAGAGTGAAATAGAATTAGAATTTTATCTTACCATCTTAACTCTCATACAATATGCACCCGTAGTTGCAAAACCTGGCCTGTTGAGCCTACTGTCAGTCTACCCACAATAAATAGGCATAAAATATATTTGCCTAGATTGGAAACCCAGTGTATCCAATTTTATCTCTCACATATTTGTTGTGAATATCCTGAAAACCTGATTTGCTGTGGGTTAGCAAGGACAGATTGGGGAACTAGTCGGTGCCATCCTTTCCAAAATAGAAGATATACTTACTTTTTTTTTATGTTGACTGTTACATAATTAGGTATAAGGGTTGACAATTTATTCCTTTTGAGTATCTTTTAGATCACATTGCTTACGAAATACTCAGAATTGGGGATAAGCTCTCTGCAGCATAACATCACTTGAACCAAGAGGAGGTGAAATCTCAAGTCCTTAATGGAGGAAAAGCATTTGATCTCAAATTACCATGACCTGTATGCAATGTCTCTGGGGCAGACTGTGGGAGAGTTAATAGAATTGTAATTGACAGTAAGACAAAATTTCCTATTTTGTTTATTTTAGGTGTGGAAGAGAATATTCAGGAAGTAGTTGGACACATCACAGAAGGTGTCTGCAGACCTCTCAAGGTGGGATATTTTGGTTTTATGTGACTGTGGCAGCTTTTCATAAAAAGCATAAATGAAGTATTATCACCTTAGCGCATACTGTTAATTACACATTGCTTTTCTGCTTGGTAAAATATGGATATCATTAAAATGCAGTGGCATACTAAGGGAGGATGAGGGAGATAGTCTGCCCTGGGTGACAGCCAGGAGGGGGCTATCATCAGGAGACCTTCACCCCACCCAGGACTACCGACAGAGCCCCTTATGTTGGCAGCCAAAAAGAAGAAACTGACTGCTAGCAGAGACCAAAATCATCCTTGGGGGGTGGTGGAGGTGGACTAAATAGGGCAATTGCCCTGGAATCTGCAGTTTCATGGTGTCCCCCCCATAGACACCTCCTTACACTGCTGGAAGGACTCCAGTAGCCCCAAGCAGCTTTGGCTACATATTGTCAGGAAGCATTATCAGCATACAGAGTCTTGAGAAAGGGAACCCCTCTTGTCCTTCAATCACAGGTGGGGGGCCATTCTCTTGCTGATTTGCCCTGAGCCCTGCACTATCTAAGGTCATCCCTGGTGTAGAACCTATCCACCAACAGCCAAAGAGTGGAACAGGCCCCCAGGGCCACTGTCAACATCTAGGAAGAGACCCAATGTGAGTCAGGGAGTACACATGAGTGTATGAGAGTAATAGAGCATGTAAAAGAGAGAGTGAGAGTATAGGTGTGTGAGACAGTGAGAGTGTGTGTGTGTTGTGTGTGTGTGTGTAAGAGAGAGTATGCATAAGAGATCAGAGTGTATGTGTATGAGAAAGCGAGAGCATATATGAGAGAGAGCATGTATGAATGTGTGAGCAAGAGAGAGAGCAATTATGAGTGTGCATTTGTGTGAGAGAGAGAGCATTTATGAGTGAGTGATTTTATTGTTTGATAGAATGGTGATTATTTTTCCATTGTTGAACTGCATCCAGAGTCTGGCTTGTAGTGGTTTCCAGTTAAATTTTTGTCTGCATATTTCTATTTCTACTGTGTGGACTCTTTAATATGTATTTTGTGAGAGTCTGTGCTTGACTGAGATGAGGTATTCTGCTAGCATTTAGTTTCTGTATAGAGATCTATAGCAGCTTGGCTTGTTCTGTTTTCCTAATAGGAGATGTTTTTAGGGCCCAATATAATATTTACAGTATTGCCTTTATGAGTATTACAGATGTTAGATGTTTTGTTGATTATTTTATTTGACTGTTGTACATTGCCTTGGTCGATTTAAATCGGTAAGGCAGTTTATAAATAACTTAAAAATTAAATAAATATATAAATAAATAGGATTGTTGCTTTGTGAGTGCTGGCAGTTAGTGTTTTGCTATGGGATGTTTACTAGCTATACAGCTTCTCCACTTCCCCCACAGCATCCCATCTCTCACCCCCCTGGGTTGTATATTTGTGTGAATGGGAGCCTGCCTGGTTTGTGTATGAAGAAAGTTTATACTACCCCTGTAATCCAAGACAAACCCAGGGTGACTGGAAATCAAAAGAATCTAGGTATGGAGAGTGGGGAATTTTTCCATCCTTATTATTTTTAATTATTGGGTATCTGTTATGTCTGCCATTTTGAAATATTTTATTGCTGCTTAGAAAAATTTTAAAATGTTATATGAGCTCTTAATTATTGGATATTATTCTATTCATAAGCTTATTGGAAATATTATTATTTGTATAGTTTTATTAGTTTTGAGTGAGGGCTTTCAGGGACACTCCTTCAACCTGTTAGGGTAAGCATCGATACTCACTATGGATCCCTTCTAGAGAAGTGACTTCTTTTCCCAATATGCTTCTTTTGCCCTCTTGCCAATTAAACTTGGAGTAGGGGTTACAGAGTCATGCTCATCCCCTCTCACTAGGGTTACTTCTAACCAATCCCCAATTACCATAACCACCCACTGTGCCCTTTGCCCAGTATCAACACATTGTTCTTTATATGATTCCTTCTGAAGCTCTGACTCCCAACATCTTCCTCAAGGTCCATAGTTTCTGGAATCCCTTCCTCAAGGACTCTCTTGTCTCCACTTGGGTGCTGCTGCTTCTTCTGGAAAACTCATTGTTCTCCCTCAGGCTCTCCGATTGTAGTTTCTCTTCTTCTTGCTCTATAACCTATAGTTCTCCTTCTCTCACTGTTACAGGCTTCAGCTCTTTTCCAGCTTTTACTACAGCATCTTCTGACTGCTCTGTGCCATCTCCATCTGCAGCACCTCCTTCTAGCCATTCTGCAGGGCCTCTGTCTGGCCACTCTGCAGTGCCTTCATCTGGCTTCTCTATGCTGCCTTCCTCAGTCCAGTCTGTGTTGCCTCCATCAGGCCAAACTTTATTGCCTCCTTCAGGCCTCCTTCAGGCCACCACGACCTGCCTTGCATATAAGCCATAGTCACTGCAGGTTCATTCAACTGGCTTCCATTCTCTTTTCTTGTAGTCAGCTGTGCCTGTTCTTGCAGCTCTAGCTTTATTTCTGCCACCTGTTCCAGTGGTACGTTCACTGACTCCACGTCAGATTTTTTTTTTGTAGTACTGTCCCTGGCTCAGCACATTTGCTATCATTATTTTTCTCTTGCACCTCTGAATTTTTGTCCCTCTGGAGAGTAGAGCACCAGTCAGATGATTCTTAAGTCTGCTGTGCTTCCTCTTCATCCAGGTGCACTGAGTCCTTCCCTGGCCTTACTTCTGGGAGGCTGGCAGTTGGGAGCAAAAGTCCTGTTTCAAACTCTTTCATGGCACATGTCCAAGAAATCTGGCACCTTAAAGTACTCTCTTGCAGTTGCCTCTTTCCTTCCTGGAGTCTTTGAAGCATAAGTAACATTTTGGTGTACTTATGCTCTAGTACAGAGCAGGCTAGCTTTCTTCTAAAGGGCCATGCCCTGTTCAAACTCTTCCTTTCTTTTGTCTCTAGATAAAAAAGAATCCTGCTTGTCCAGCAAAAAATATCCTGCTTGTCCATAGACTCTGTCAAACCAGTCATAGTTATTCTTCTTACCTGCAATAAAGCTTTTAAAGCTACTTTTGCCTTCAGGCCCCAGGACACAATTCTTTGTATTCAAACAAAAAAGTTTTCCAACTGTTTTGCTTCTGTGCCCTACCTGAGCCACACTCTTTTAATCTTCTCAGTTCTGTATGCACACTCTTATCAGCATTGCTTCTTTGGGCAAGAATCACACAACTAACTTTTATTTTCTTCTTTAGTTTATTTTCCTCTTTTGGAGACTTGGGGTTTTGCCTATGCAGTTGTGCAGTGCATAAATCCCCAATTTTAACATCATATGTGGGATAGCCAAGTAAACCTTAGGCTGGAGACATAAGCCACACTAACTCCAGCCTTCTTTCTTAAAGGATTCCAGCTTTATTTATGACAGGAAACAGCCTTCACAAAATGTAATCTGCTTACCTTCAGTAGCATTCACTTCAGAACAGAGATGTTTTCAGGAGCTGCCTTCTACTGAAGGTGCAGGGCCTGTCTGTTCCCCTCTGGGCCTATGCCCTTATTCCTGCTCTCAGGGGATCCATCCACATAGCTACTGGTCTTTTTGGCTTTGAAGGGAACCAGCCCGCACAGGTTAAGGAGAGCTTTCAGAGACACTCCTTCACAGGGCATAATTCCAAACTCTCCGGAGAGCCAGAGATTAAGAAAACTTTTGAACAGATTTCCAGGGTCGTCTGATGGCCTTTCTTGTACAAGTATTGTACAACTTACATCTTAGCATGTCCAGTGTGTGCTAGAACCTAGGTCCCTCATGCCAAACCCTTGGGTGAATTTCACCCACTTCCGATTCCTTCTGCTCTGTGGACCCACCTCTCCGCAAACTTCATCACGCCCCTTCCGATTTCCACTGACTTAATGGTAGTGGACCGTTTCTCTTGTATTGCGCACTTTATTCTCATCTCTAAACTGCCTTCGGCCCCTCAACTGGCTGTCATCTTTATTAGGGAGGTGGTCCATTTATATGGAATCCCAAACACTATTATATTGGATCGAGGTCCCCAATTTGTTGCCAGATTTTGGAGGGTCTTTTATAAAGATATGGGTATCAACGTATATTTCTTTTCATGATATCATCCCCAGACTAATGGCCTTACTGAGAGGGTCAGCCAAGATCTGAGCAGTTCCTCAGGTATTTTGTCTCTGCTCGTGAATGATTGGGTCATATTTCTTCTTTGAGCCGAGAGAGTCAACCAAGATCTTGAGCAATTCCTCAGGTGTTTTGTCTTTGCTCATCAGTATGATTGGTCAAATTGCTCCCTAGGGCTGAGTTTGCTCACAACAGTCATGCACGTGAACCTACAGGAGTTTCTTCATTCTTCACAGTCTTCCTCCTTTCGTTGCAGCCACTGAAATTCCCATGACCAGTGATTTGATGCAACACTTCCAGAAAACCTGGGGACAGGTGTGCAATAACTTGTAGAGAACCATGATGACTGTCATCATAGATATGAACCCATTTTCAGGTCTGGCTATTTATAGAAATCTTACGTTTGAGGCTCCCCTGTGATACACTGAATCTCAACTATATAGGGTCATATCCCATTACTGAGAAAATTAATCCAGTAACCTTGTACCTTGAACTGCCCAACCATCTTCTTTTCACGTCTCGTTGTTGGCCAGCTACGCCAGATCCCTTCAATAGGCAAGGAACACCTCCAGACCCAGTTCTGATCAATGGCCAGCCTAAATCCAAGGCTGAGAAGATTTTTTACCCTCAAATGTCCCATAAGAGCATACAGTATCTCATCCATTGAAAGGGGTATAGCCCCAAAGAGAGATCTTAGATTGACAGATGTTATAAATCAACACCAGAGGCCATCCAGAAGCTGTCCCCGAAAGGGGAGGTATTGTGAGGATCCGTTGCCAAATTATCTCCGGCTTGCAGGTGATTCCATGAGCCAGTTAAGATGGTCTGTTTACTCCTCCCAACTTTGTGCCCCCTCCTCCCCCAGTAGCTATCTTGTTTCTTTTTAGATATGCATTTGTACTCTGGTTTAGTGTCAGTCAATTGCCAGAGCTTGGTCCTACTTTCTGGTCGTTGTATGTGGTTCTGTTCCTGTTACCTGAACTCAGAAGACTTCATTGCCTCCAGCATTTCTGCTTGACCTCCTTCATGCTTCTGGTTTCTTGATGGACTCCAGCCTCCCATTCTGTTCCAGACTTCTAGCTCCTTGCTTGGATTGGGGCTTACCTTCGTTACCCATGCCTCACCGGCTTAACCCGAGGGGAAGGTGGTTGGTGCAGGCAGAAGATACCTAGCTTCTCTGCCCTCACAATTTGTCTTCCTGGTCTTGCTTCTCCAGACATCTGGCCGCTCATTCCTGGGACCACCCACCAATGACTGAACATCACAACCCCCACCCAGTGAACTCTCAAAAGGACATTCATCTCCAAAATAGAACCAACCAGCCTACCTTCTCCTGCAGGACACCGCCAAAGTCCAGAGGAGGTGTGGCTTGGAGGGGATAAGCAGCAAAGTTTTCACATTCTCACTTTTGGGGAATGGTACTTGCTTATGGGTTTGGGGAAGAGGGTTTGGATCTCTGTCAGGGCTTTAGGCATCTTTCACTATCCTGGCCGGGAGAGAGGGGAGAGGCCAAATTTTCCTAGCTGCCTAAAGTGCACTTGCAGTATTCACTAAAGTGTGTTACTCACATATCACAATTTAGTGAATATCGTGGGAACTAAAGTGCCTTTAAACCTTGGATTTTAACACACTTTAGTAAATAGAATTATTTGTATTTTTCTTTAGTTCCGATTCCTGTTTTTTTTTTAAATATGCATCTCTAGCCTGCAGTGTATTAGCGCAGTGGTTTCCAAACCTGTCCTGGGGGACCTCCAGCCAGTCGGGTTTTCAGGATATCCACAATGAATATACTTGAGGGAGATCTTCAAAAATCGCTTCCATTGCATGCAAATTTATCTCATGCATATTCATTGCGGATATCCTGAAAACCCAACTGACTGGTGGTCCCCAAGGACAGGTTTGGGAGCCATTTTTCTAGTGTGAGCACAAGGCTGCTTTTTCTTTTTGAAATGGTATTTTATGAAATTATATCACATAACATAACCGGAACTCAATAATTTAATACTGGGTAAAGGGAGTGGGTAGCTCCATGTTAGGACAAACAATCTCCTTTTAAGAAGATAGGACACTGGATACTATTAAAATGTATATGGCATGCTTATGAATATATTAACATTGACTTCAAATATATGTACACACAAGTACTTTATTTCTCCTTTTGGAAAAGAGTAGACATGAGAAAAAAATTAAGCTGAGGACTAATATCTGGCAAAGTAAAGGGAGAAATAAGTTGCTGAAGTACCATTCACAAGCCCTGAGAAAACACAAAACTTAGTTCTGCTTGCACTGTAGCACATATCTGATTGATCAGAGGAATGGCATTGAAAATTGTACTGTCCCCTTAGTTGCTGCCTTTTCTGTAGTATTTGGTCTATACATGGGAATGGGTATGAGAGAGAAATATTAAAATACATGGAGGCAGGCAGTCCGATGGGAAGTGAATAATGAGGACTTGCAAGGTACGAACGCAAAACAGAAACCCAACAACTATTGAGAAAATGTGGCTTTTCCAGGTCTTGCTAGTGGCAATCTGTTCTAGTTTAGGGAATTTGCAGCTGCTTTTGCTGTTCAGTGCTGAGTAGAATTCCAGTTAGTACTGGTAGGAGTCCATGAAATTAGCTCATTGTCAGCAGAAACAAATACCATGTGTAGAGCCTTGGGAACAAGGCAAGGAATGCACCTGCTTTTTAATACCTCACAGCTTAATCACTGAATAAAAATCAACCTCCTTAAGAAGGAATTGCAATGCTTAAAAATATGAAAATGTATTTTCTTCTCTTGATAAATAATATTCTGCTGCATACTCAAAATGAATGTATGTGTACAAACCTATTTTTTAAATACCTTTATGTTATGGATTTTTATCAGGTCCGAATTGAGCAAGTAATCATTGCAGAACCAGGAGCAGTTCTGTTGTATAAAATCTCGAATCTACTGAAGTTCTACCATCACACAATTGGGTAAATAAAATTCTACAGATAGTATTGTGTTTGTTATAAAGTTTTTCACTACATGCAGTATTTATGTCATTTTAATAGAGTGAGTAATAAGGTTTGGAATAACAATTTTTCTTTCATGAACTGGGAATGACCATATTACTCCTTGAGTGAGAAGTCTGTTTTTCCATCTCTAACTCTACAGACTCTTCTTTATATACCATGTTTTAAAAGAATAAAAGAAAAAGTACTATAATTTCTTATACTGAAATAGTACTCCACTTTGGTTTCACTTGCTTCCAATGAGCATCCAAGCTGAGAATTCTGATATGTTAACAGAGCTCCATGAAACTGCTTTTGTATTTATCTTAATAAGGAAATAGGTGAAAAGAAAGTATTCATCTTTAAAAATATGTATAGAGAGGTCTATATTCAGCATCACTTAGGGGCTCATTTATCAAAGTGCTATATGGCGTTTTTGCATGCATTAAGGTGTTTTCATGTGCGTTAAGCACCTTTAACACATGCGAAAATGCCTTTAATGCATGTGAAAGCACCATAACGCATGGTGCGATGCAAATGAGAAAAATAGGAGGAGTTTGGGGCGGGATTTGTGGCCAAGTGGGCTGGGCTCACAGTTTTGTGAAGCCCTATCACATGGCTTTAATGCTAATTAGGGCTTTATCGCGCGTTGCAATGTTTTCGCACATGCCATTTTTAGTAATTTTAAGCTCCTGGAGAGACAGCCTAGCTGCCAGGGCCCTTCTATAACCATTGGGGGGGGGGGGGGGGAGAGAGAGAGACTAGCCATAATGCCCTCATCCTAGGTAGGTATTTATATCTCTATAGGAGGCCCACCTAGTAACTCGAGGTGAGGTTTAGGTATTAGTGTAGGGGTTAGGAGCCACTTTGACATTCTTGACATTCAAAGTGAGACGTACGAACAGAACAGTGCTCTCTTGTGAAGATTTGATGACCTTCGGAGTGAGGAAACTCACCCAAAGATGAGATTTTACAATGTTCTCTCAACCTAGCTTGATGTTACCCAGGTAGAACTGTCCTAAAGTTATCTGTCTATAGTTAAGCAGCTGGTCCTATTGAATATACCTCCAAACTTAGCTGGATAAGTTTATCTGCCTAACTTTTCTATCCGGACTGTATCTGAATATGGACCTCCACATATATAGCAATATTCTATTTTTGCTATTTATGCGTGTGACCTTATATCAACTGAAATATTTACACCATATATACTGTGCAAATGCAGCTCATAAGATGACTGAAAAGAGTGCCATGTTTGGTCAATGAATGCTGTATGACTATTCCTGTTAAAGTATTCTGATAGATTTATCTAGAGGGCCAATTGTCAAAATGTAACTGGGCAGCAAAGATAACTGGCTAATTTTAAACAGATATCTTTAGGGGAATTTTCAGTGGAACCAGCCAGGTTTTTAGTTGAACATTTTCTTAAAACTAGCTAGTCAAAAATGTGGCTGGTTATGTTTAGTCCTCTTACTTACGTGACCAGGGTTGAGTGACTAAAAAGCAGGTTAATACTGAAAATTGTATCTAAACAGCTTAAGCCTGTCCAGGGAATTCCTCTGGAATTGCCATCTTTTTGCCTGGCTAAATTTAGCCACCTTTTGAATTTAGGTTGTGAAATGTAGCTACCCTGCAGGGGGAGACATTTTTAAAAGTTGCATTTAAACCCTCCAACTGAAAATTGATCCTCTGGTATCTACTTTGTGAAATGTTCTAGAAAAAAAAGCAAGAACTTATGTTTTCTATTTAACTTAATTGTCTGTTTTTGGGGGGTTTTCAGTGGTATCGTAGGAAACAGTGCAACTACCCTGTTAACAACAATTGAAGAAATGCATTTGTTAAGTAAAAAAATATTCTTCAATAGCCTGACTCTTCATGCAAGCAAACTGATGGACAAGGTACGCTTCATAAGAAAAACTTGCGATGTTTAGGTAAAACACTGTTAGACAATTTGAAGATGGACTTCAAAACTAAATGAATGTTTTAGAAGCTAGTTTATTCATTTTTTGTTTATTTATTTATTTTTACTGTGCCAAGAAAAGAAGAATGTGACAGATTTTACAATAGAGATTTGAACAGTTAATTGACAAAGAACAAAACTCTCTCTAATTTGCAGAGAGGTCAAATTTCAGCGGAGTTGGAAGCGGGAAGTTACCCCGGATAAGTTTAGCCAAGATATTCAGTGGGAGTTACCCTGGGTAAGGCTACTGCTGAGTATTACTTGCTGAACGTTATCCAGGTAACTTTAGGACAGCATTTTGTTTCAGCTGATGTACCTGAGTAAGGTTAGCACTTTCTTGCTCAATATCAGCTCTATTGGACTAAGTAAGCCCCACCCCCAGAATAACCCCCTGCCCTCCCCGTTTTTATCAGGCTAAATTTTACCTGGGTAAAATTTTGTCAGTCGATGGGACAGGAAATTTAAACTGGGGTTTGTCCAGACAAACCACTTTTAATATTGACCTCTTACGGGCCGATACAGTAAAAATCGCGGGAGAGTGGGCGAGTGCCCGATCTCCTGGCGCGCGATACAGTAAAATAATTTATTTAAAAGAGGGTCTGCGGCAAAAGGGTCAGCGCCACCGCTCCTATCTTTTTGGATAGGAGCGGTGGCGCTGACAGCCACGGGTTTGGAAACCGGACGCCGGCAAAATTGAGCATCCGGTTTTCAAGCCGCGGGCCCATTTAAAAATTTTTTTCTTTTTTTAACTTTTGGGGCCTCCGACTTAATATCACCATGATATTAAGTCGTAGGGTGCACAGAAAAGCAGTTTTTAGTGCCTACCTTTGGGTAGGCGCTAATTTCTTAAAGTAAAATCTGCAGCTTGGCTGCACATTTTCCTTTCTGAATCGCGCGGGAATACCTAATAGGGCCATCAACGTGCATTTGCATGTTGCGGGCGCTATTAGGTTTGGGGGGGAGGGGGGTGGACAACGCGTTTTCGACGCGTTTTCGACGCGCTATTACTCCTTACTGAATAAGGGGTAAAGCTAGCGCGTCGAAATCACGCGTCCAATCACGGGTTAACAGTGTGCTCTGCCGGAGTGCACTGTACTGTATCGGCCTGTTAGTTAATAATAATTTCTTACGTTCCATTTTTGTGGAAGTATTCTGAGACATAGTACACAACTTTTCGTACCTAATTACAGTTGATGCATTTTTTCTGCTCAGAAACATGAAAGCGTGAGTTGATCATGGCAGGATTTGAGATTATAAGTTCTGAGTGTACACAGTGATACTAAACAGATACCTGAGATAGCACAGGCATGCTATTTCCAGCCTTAGCTTAACTAATTTTGTATTGGTTAATGTTCTGAAAGAGCAACAAATCTATATTCAGTAAGCCGGCGAGGGGATAAGTTATCTTGTCAAAGTTTTCATAGGTATTCAATGGCACAAGTCTCCCATTGAATAGAGTCGCCTAAAACTATCACATCTCCATATGAAACAATCCTAGTGGACCTTAAATTTCTAGAAGAATCAAGCCACTCACATACTTCAGGAATATATCAGTGTATTGGAGAAGCTTCGAGAAACCTGACTTGGTGACTTTCCCATCAGCATTTTCTTTTACAAAGATTAAAATAAAAATCCCTGCTGCCATTGAAAACTCAGTTGGGGGGGGGGGGAGGTTTTCTCATTTTCAAAGAGCCTCATTTATGTTGTGGACATAAATACAACATTTCATGATCTCTGCAGTAGAGATATATAATATTTTGCAATACAGATACAGACCAGAGGTTTTTCATGCTGACATCTGGAGTTGTGAAGCATCTTAATAAATTGATGCTATATATGTTACAAGTGAGCAACAAGCTCACTAGAATATATGAAGTCTAGTTAGGGAGCATGTTTAATTTTAACACAGAAAAAAAATGAAAAAGCAGAAGTAGAAAAGTCAAAACAGATGAAAAGTGGAATGCCTCAGTGGAAGTTGCCTAAAGAAATAAAAAGGTAAAGATGCGAGCTTGAGAGGAGTACAAAGGAAGAAAGATCTGAAGCAAGGGATAGCCGTAATGGAGGGGAGGGATAGTGGTAGTGGAATGAGAAGGTCACATGAAGATGCATGGGATAAAAATCAATAAGCAGATGGATAAAGGGACAGGTGAGAAAGGAAAGATTAAAAGGGGAGGAAATATGAAGAGAAAAGGGGGAAAGAAAGGTTCAGAAGTTTATAATGGGCGGGAAGGAAGTTTGGCAGACAAGACAAAATAGAAGAGGAGCAGAGCATAACAAACGAGGACTATGGAGAACAAGGTTTGTTTTCAGACAGCGATTTACATGAATAAACTGGATTGTAGGTGCATAAATTATTTTGAAAATGAACCCCTAAATATGCACACACGCAATCAAACTTGTCCTGGATCTGTGCAGTATTTGATGCTTTCACAGTTCTCGGTAATGCACATTATGCTGCTTTGGTACAATCTAGGAGAAGAAAGTGTGTGCTGTATTTCAGCGAATGCTACCATATCTCCCATCACTTTTGTATCTAAATTTATATCCATCTCTGAACTACAGAAAAGTCTTAATCAACGTGAAATATAATATTCTTTATCTTCTTAATGTGTCGTGCTTTCTTGCTGCTTAGTAAGGGTAGGTTCTGTCAGAAGTGGTGAAAGGTTTCAAAATAAAACATATTAAAGGAGCTGGGCTGCTAATTTAGACATGCTCAGCGTATCTGCGTCAAAGAGAAGGAACAGTTCTCTTTAAAAGAAACTTAAGCTGGCGTTGACATGAGCCGTGTGCAGTTTGGAAGTGAAAACAGCCTTCTACGCCAGTCTCAAATTAAGGCCAAAATATCCCTGGACACGGCACCATTCAGATCTGAGAACAGCTTGTTCAGGGCATAATCAATACTAATAATAAACCAAGAAGGACTTCATTCACTACTGTAAACTGCCCTCAGTTGCAGCATTGATTGGTGCTGCCGAGCAGAAGCCCATTTTTGCATGGTGCTTGTTTTCTGCTGAGAATTCACAGTTTCAAATAAACCTTTGAAATTTCATTTATGCTGAATTGAAAGCTTTTGCTTCAAAATAGGCCTATCTTTGCTGGAAAAAAAAAAAAAAGTTTAAGTCCATGCTGGTTGCTTTCTGCACTCAAAATCCTTTTTTGACAAAAGTAAAATACCTTTGTACCGTTGTTGGAATATAATCAGCGGTCTCTCAGCTGCTGTAGTTTCAACTTTGTTGCAGGTATCTTTGTTCTTCAAAATATTGATTTGACTGTTTCTTTAGTCTAGTGCTTTTTGTATTGTATCTTTCTTTGTCCAAATGCATATTATTTTGTATATATACATTATGAGGTCAATTTTCAGCTTCCCAGCGGTGCTTGTGTACCCATAGGCCTATAAGGCAATTTTCAAAGGAAGGCTCCTCATGGAGTTTCCCTTTGAAAATCCCACGTTGGGCACATGCTGCAGGGATTAATTACCCCATATACTTTGCAGGTTCAAAGTAAGCTAGGTAAAGAGGGGGGAAGCAAGCACAGGGATTTCAGAATGAAATCACTGTACTTACTTTCTCTGATCCACTCCCAGTGCTATCCCTTTACCTTGTGGAGAGCTGGAGCAAATTTCAAAAGGGCCTTCTCTGTTTACCTGCTGAGTATCCCTTTGAAAATTGAACCCTTAGTACTGTTCTGTTGTCTCTAAGGACCTTTGTTTTCAGATTTTATTTTTCCTGGGAATTAAACACCTCTTCCCCCCCCCCCCCCCCCCCCCCCCCGAAAAAGATGACTCTCACTTATTTTTCCTGTTTGTTATAACAAAGACATTTTCCCACAGATTATTAATCCACAGAAATTCTCAGGAAAAATAAAATAACTGAAAACGAAGTGCTACCATATGTGAATTTAGTCGTGTTCTGGCAGCCTAACATATGTATATAGAGATTAAAATGTTCTGTTGGTGATGTCTCTTATTATGTGTCAAATAATCATACAAATGTATATTTCTGAAAAAAATAGGAGAACCAAGGAAAATATTTTTTCAAAATACTCCTATCTGCAGCATTCGTTGCATGCTAAATAGGGACTTCATCTCTATATAGTGAACACTTGTACTGCAAGAAACACTCAGTATTTTAATCGCTGGTCCAAAAATAGTCTAGTTCAAGACCACTGGTTTTTTGTTTTTTTTTAATTATTTTTTGTACAGAAAATATTATCATTACCAAATCGAAAATTCCATGTATCACATAATTTATGCTGACATAAACCAAACGCCTGTCTATCTCTTCTATCCAGTGATTAAAATATTTGTAGTTTTTGCAATACAAGTGTTTACCAAACAAAGATGTGGTCCATATTTAGCATGCAATTAATGGTGCAGATAAGAATATTTTGAAAAAAATCATATTATATGTCACCAGGTGTATGTTTTCTCCTAGGACAAGCAGGATGGTAGTCCTCACACATGGGTGACCTCATCTGATGGAGCCTGGCACGGAAAACTTATGTGAAAGTTTCTAGAAACTGGCACACTGAGCATGCCCAGCATGCCACTATCCACGCATCAATGTGGGATCCCTCTTCAGTCTCTTCTTTTTTGCGGAGCTGTCGACTCATGGTTGCAGAGCTTGTGCTCTTTTTTTCTTCAGAAAATGATTTTTTCCTGTGCCGGGTCCCTCTTCATTCCTCCTGGCTTTAGTTATCAGGTAGTGCAGTAAGTTTTGTCTTATATGCAATCTATTCCTGGTAACACTGTCCGCCAGTCATCGACTGTTCACTGGCCATTTTTCATCATGGCATTGTTGGGTTGATGTTGATGACCCCGATGACTTCTACGGATCCTTTGCCTGGGGGCGTGGCATGAGATTTAGGGCTGTCATTTTTGCGACCAGATGACTCCCAAGGGATGGTGCACCTGCCTGGATAAAATGGAGAAGCTGTTTGGGTCCAAGAAGTATGAACCCTTGACATCAGCATCTGGAACATTGATGCTGAAGGGACAAGGGGAACCAATGGACACCAATCCCTCGGTGTCCACTCCTCCTCCAGGGCCTCCAGTAGAGAGGGGTGCCGGAGATTGGCCTTCATTGTTCTCATCTCGCTTGAGGACTTTGGATCATTTCCTTCATCCTTGGCGCTGGAGAAAGACCAGTCAAGCACCGTGGGAAGCCCTGGAAACATCGCCACCGGTCTCCGTCTTCACATGGTGCCGGGCTCGGGTTGGCACCGACTTCTGCTGTGATGCCCCCAAAGCGACCAAGAGGCGAAGACGTATCACCCTCCATCAAGGCCGTGGTCCTAGGCATTTCCCACCAATTCTTGTGCCAGGTAACGATTCCCCTTGGTGCCCCGAGGGGAATCTGGCTACGCCTCCTTCTCCTCAGGCTGCCCTATCGTCAGTGGCCTTGGAGGAGGAGCTTGAATGCAGGGTGCAGTTGGCGGTTGTTCGAGCCCTGCAGGGCATCGAGCTGCCGGCCCCACCAGTGCTGGAGCCTGCACCCTTGATTTTGGCACCACTGCTGGAGCACCTTGACATTCTGCTCGGCATTCTCCCCCTGCAGTTGATGCTGGTGGCCAGGGTACCATCGATGCCCCAGTGGCCACTGGTGCCTCCTCCTCCCAATGCTATCCCCATTGTGTGGTCCCCCAAGGAGGGAGGGGCCTTCGAAGCTGGAAGGGCTGTCGAGGATTTTGGTTCCATCACTAGCATTGCCCGGTCCAACTATGGGCCCTTCGAGGCCATCGATGTCCTTGGTGCCCAAGCTGTTGGGCCTGGGAAGCCCCCCCCCCCCCCACATGCACCTCTGGGCGATCTTAGCGATGATGATGCCCCTTACGACCTGTGGGGAGATGATACCTCCGAGTCTTCTTTCAGTGACTTTGGTGATCTTCCCACAGACCCATCTCCTCTGGAGGAGTGGTGCTGGTCCCCTCCTGAAGACTTAACCTTTGCTGGTTTCATGCAGGCCATAGCTGAAGCCATTACGTTCCAGCTTCTTATGGAGGTAGATGCCAAACACAAGATGCTGGAGGCCCTCTAGTTTGTAGATACCCCAAAGGAGGTGGTGGCAGTTTCCGTGCATGAGATTTTCAAGGAGTTGCTCCTACAGATTTGGCAAACCCCGACTCCGTACCTTCAGTGAACAGGAAGGCCAATGCAGCGTACGTAGTCTAGCATGCTATGGGGTTTGAGAAACAGCTCCCACACCAGTCGGTTGTGGTGGAGACTGCCCTTAAGCAGGCCAAGTGCTCTTGCACCCATGCTTCCACAGGAGCACAGGGCGCTGGATGCATTGGAAAGGAAGGTGTTTCAGGGCACCATGTTGATTGCCCAGTTTGCCTCTTACCAGCTTTACATGACGCACTATTCTCAGAACTTCTGGAAGCAGATCCAGGAGTTGACCGAGCATCTTCCTCAGCAGTCATGCTGCAGGGTCTGGAATGCGGCAAGCATGAAGTGCATTCCACCTATGATGTTTTTGAGACGGCTGCAGCCACAAGGTTTGGTGCCCGCCGGATGGCCTGACTTAGGGCCTAGGATCTCTACCCGAAGGTGTAGGAGAGGCTCGCAGAACTGCCCTGTACTGGCAACAACCTCTTTAACTGAACCACAGCATCCCTCACCTTGTCACCAAACGATCAAAATGAAACCCTGCAGAATCTCTCAGCCAGTATGTCAGACCCGCCATCCTTGGCCAGGAAGTCCTCATGTCAGGGCCCAAGAAGGCCTTTCTACTGCCAGAGGAAATACTACCTTCCCACTTCCCACAGCTGGGAGTGCATGAGAGCCTTAGCCTTCTACTTGGTGCATATGGCAGGCCATATGCAGTCTACGCAACTCTTCATCTCTTTTGACAGGAATAGATTAGGAATTGCAGTTGCTAAGCAGACCCTGTCCAACTGGCTGACAGATTGCATGAGAGTTTGATTGGCTTTGAGGGAGCATAAGCCAACTGCCCATACCCTCGACACAGGACCCTCTGGTTGGTGGCTGGTTATGGTTCTTTCTGTACCGTTGGCCCAGCGTTACATCGGACCAGTGGGTTCTGCCCATCGTGAGTCGAGGGTACTGGCTGAACTTCCTGAGTGTCCCTCCGGACTCTCCCCCGCGCTCCCCGTCAGTCATTGCATCAGGAAACACTGTTGGCAGAGCTCACCTCCTTGGTAAGGGCCAGAGCTGTCGAGCCCGTTCTGCTGAGACAGTGGGGATTCTACTCCCACTGTTTCCTGATTCCAAGGAGAAGAGGGGCACTCCATCCCATTCTATGCTTGAGAGCCTTGAACAAGTTTCTAAAAAGAGAAAAGATCAAGATGGTCTCTCTGGGAACCCTGATTACCCTCCTACAAAGAGGAAATTGGCTTTGCTCCCTTGATCTAAAAGATGCCTACATGCACATCAACATCAAGATCTTCCAAGGTCACAGGAAGTATCTGCAGTTTGTGTTGATCGAGCAGCATTTTCTCTACAGGGTGCTGCCATTAGTTTTGCCTTGGCCCCTGTGCCTTCACCAAGTTGCCTGGCTGTAGAGGGGGCATACCTCTGCAGGTTAGGGGTGCATGTGTTCCCCTACCTGGATGATTGGCTCATCAAGAGCCCCACCCAGGAGGGAGCAGTGCCGTCTTTGAGTTTGACCATTCGGGTGTTAGAATCTTTAGGGTTTATCATCAACTACCCAAAGACCCATCTTGACTCGTCGCCTCAATTGAATTTCATTGGTGCCAGGTCCGAGTGTATCTTCTGGCGCCCGGTGGATCACTTTGGTATCCATTGCAGGAATGGTCCACCAGAACCAGCAGATTTCGGCTCGACGCATGTTGCAACTCTTGAGACACATGGCCGCAACCATCCGTTTTACTCCCTTAGCTTGCTTACATTTGCGCAGAGCTCAATAGACCTTGCAGTCCCATTGGTGGCAGGCTTCCCAGGATCTCCACGTCTGCATCCGCACTGCTCACCTCTCCGGGACTCCCTGTGTTGGTGGCAGAGACTGGCCAACTTGGAGCAGGGGATGACCTTTCAAAATCCCCCCTATCCAGATTGTGCTCACTACGGATGTATCCAATCTGGGGTGGGGTGCCCACTTGGAGGAGCTCTGCACCCAGGGCTTATGGTCCGCCCAGGAGGTTCAGTGTCAGATCAACTTCCTGGAGTTTCATGCAATCCGGTATGTGCTCTGGGCATACCAAGTTGGCCAGTCTCTGCCACCAACACAAGGTGAGGGATGCTGTGAAACTCCAGAAAGTTGATCTGACACTGAACTTCCTGGGCGAACCATAAGCCCTGGGTGCAGAGCTCCTCCTAATGGGCACCCCACCCCAGATTGGATACATCCGTAGTGAGCACAATCTGGATAGGGGGAATTTTGAAAGGTCATCCCCTGCTCCAAGTTGGTCAATCTCTGCCACCAACACAAGGTGAGGGATGCTGTGGTTCAGTTAAAGAGGTTGATCCAGACCGACAACCAGGTGGCAATGTAGTACCTCAACAAACAGGGAGGTACAAGGTCGTTTCTCCTGTGCCAAGAAACCATTCAGATCTGGTTTTGGGTATAGTGCTCTGAGCTATGTACCTGGCTGGGATGGAGAATGTGGTGGCGGTCAGGCTGAGTCAAGCCTTCTGACCCCACAAGTGGTCCCTGAATCAGGAAGTGGCAGATCTTCCACCTTTGGGGGACTCCAGACGTGGATCTGTTCACTTCCCCCTGTGACAGGAAGGTGGATCATTTCTGCTGCCTGTTTAGGGGGGGACGGTAAACTAGCCTCAAATGCCTTTGCCCGCCATTGGGGCAAGGGCCTTCTGTATGCATACCCTCCACTTCCCCTGGTGATGAAGGCTCTCCTGAAGCTTTGACAGGACAGGGGAACTGTCAAAGCGTGAGCGTGAGCACCGAGGCCTGGATCCGTTCTCCTGCTCTACACCAAAACTGTTGGATTACCTCCTACACCTTTTGGACGCTGGCTTAAAGACTAACTCAGGGTACACCTGAGTGCAATCGGTGCTTACTGGGGCGTGGATAGTTCACCCATCTCTGTGCAACCCATTATGGGACGCTTTATGCGGGATCTGCTTCAGCTGAATCCTCCCCTGCGGCCCTCCGCCGTGTACTGGGACCTCAATGTGGTGTTGGCTCACTCATGAAATCTCCTTTCTAGCTGCTGTGTTATTGTGACCTCAAGTTGACTTGGAAGACCATATTTTTGGTAGTGTTCACCTCCGCGCAGAGTCAGTGAACTTCAGGCCTTAGTGACGTACCCACCCTACACAAAATTCTTCCATAATAAAGTGGTTCTGCACATGCACCCTAAATTTCTGTCTAAGGTGATGACAGATTTCCATCTTAACCAGTCGATCATCTTGCCCACCTTTTATCCCAAGCCTCATTTGTACCAGGGCGAACGGGCTCTGCACAGTCTGGAGTGCAAGAGAGCCTTAGCCTTCTACTTGGCGCATACGGCAGGCCATATGCAGTCTACGCAACTCTTCATCTCGTTTGACACGAATAGATTAGGAGTTGCAGTTGTTAATCTGACCCTGTCCAACTGGCTGACAAATTGCATCTCCTTCTGCTATTCTCAGGCGGGACTGCAGCTTGGGGGCCACATCAAGGCTCATTCTGTCAGAGCCATGGCAACTTCAGTGGCCCACTTGAAGGCAGTCTCTGTGGACGAGATCTACAAGGCTGTGACATGGAGTTCTCTCCACACTTTTGCCTCTCACTACTGCCTGGACAGGGTTGGCCGGTCTGACAGCAGCGTCAACCAATCTGTCCTCCAGAGTCTCTTTCAGCTGTGAAACCCAGTTCTTCCTGCCTGCGGTCCTTTTTTTGGATTCAGGCTGTTCCACTCAGTTACCAACAGCACCACTGTTATTGGGCCTATTGGCATGTCATTAGGTGCCTGTTGGTTGTTTTGTCTTCGGGGACAGCCTGTAGCTAAGGATTCACCCATATGTGAGGACTACCACCCTGCTTGTCCTAGGAGAAAACAGAGTTGCTTACCTGTAACAGGGGTTCTCCTAGGACAGCAGGATGTTAGTCCTCATGAAACCCGCTCGCCACCACCAGAGTTGGGTTTCTCCTGTTTATTTATTTATTTTCATAATTCTATGTTGTGAGACTAAAGAGGGAACCCATGTGGATGCGTGGATAGTGGCATGCTGGGCATGCTCAGTGTGCCAGTCAAAGTTTCCCATGCCGGGCTCCATCGGATGATGTCGCCCATATGTGTGGACTAACACCCTGTTGTCCTAAGAACACCTGTTACAAGTAAGCAATGCTGCTAGACAGCTAGAGCTACACCAAGCACATGCAGGATGACACTCACATAATAAGAGACATTGCTGGAAGCTCGTTTTATTATAGCATGAAACCCTTGTCCTTTTGTAGGGGTCCGATAAGAAATTTGCTTTTGCTTTTTTTTTTTTTTTAAATATGAAGAAGTTGCGCAGGGAAAGATTTCTATATGGACCAAAATTAGAGGCAAGGAGGCAAACATTTTTATGTTAGTCCAATAAAAAGTATTTCAACCTAAAATTAATCCTATTTTCTTTGGGACCACTATGGCTGCTAGAATGCTGCATTTCAAATCCATGGTGGAATGATGCTGAAATGTTCTTAGAAATAAAAAGGGCAGTACAAAAACTGGGACGTATTTGCTTCCCCAAAAAAGATCTAGTGACACCCCCCGCACAGAATGTTATTAGTTTTGCCATGCCCACATACTGTACTCCTCCTCTGCCACACACATGCTATGGGATCAACTTGGTGAATAAGAGCTTACCCTTTGACATACTAATTGCCTTAGTTTACCTCCTTGTCCCTCTGGTTATCCAGCTGCAAATGGTTAATAACTAGACTACGAAGACTCTGAAATGTCCTATATTGCTTATTGCATTTTGTATTGATTATTGTATTTTACATTGTGTTTTATTTTATTGTTGCTGGAAACTGCTTTGGGTTCATATTTTTAGGAAATTGGTATTTAAGTATAAATGGTTGTATAATAATAAATAGGCTGTGAAAAAAATGGCTAACTGGTTATTAAAAGACATTTTATATAGTTGTTTGCTGAAAATGTAGCCCAGTTTGGAGATTTAAAAAAACCAAATACATCCTTTTTCTCCATAGGTTGAGCTCCCACCACCTGATCTTGGACCAAGTTCTGCCCTGAATCAAACACTTGTGTTACTGCGAGAGGTTCTTGCATCCCATGATTCCTCTGTTGTACCTCTGGATGCTCGACAAGCTGATTTTGTGCAGGTGATATAGTCAGAAGGGCGAAAAAGGCATGCATGTACATAGATTTGGAAAATTTTCACATTTTTGTCTTATTAGAAATGATCTCACTGTTATTGGGTCATGGCCATGGCTAGGCTAGGCCATGGCCATTTCTGCTAGGCTCATAGTCAAGCTTCTCAACTTCCCTCTCCCCCTCCTCTCCTCAATTTTACTCTGATAGGACCACTGCTAGGCAAGTTTTCCATCCTCCAGGTTAATTTAACCACCTTATTAGTGCTTTGCAGCCTAGAGTTGAAAAGCACTGAAAATATGTTTGGAGATAAATCTGTATTAAAAAGAAAAAAATGTAAAAAAAAAAAATGCAATAGAAGAAAGGAAGCCCATATTTTACTTAAACACTCTTTTAAAAAAGGAAAAGATGTCAGAATAGGCACATGATCTGCACTTTACAAACTCGCAGAGGGACTCAGTCAGACCTTTTCTGGGGCTTGTCCAGGGTTGATTTGTCCTTACTTGCTTCTCTAATTAATGCAAGCCAATGACAAACAGGTTATGCATGTTTCCCGATTAACGCAGGAATAAGCCTAAGAGACCACAGTTATCGTGATCTATTTCACCTTTCGCTAACAAAGGGTATCCTCTGACGCATATGAAATTGGTTGCATTTGTGGGGAACCTATACTTTCCAAACAGCTGTTCAGGCGTAGTTAAAATAAAGCTAATCACCAGCTGATGGAACGTGTTGCATTATGCCAGAGGACCATCTCAGCCAAGGAAGTAAAGCTCTTTCTGCTGCTCTCAATTCTAGGTTCTCTCCTGTGTCCTGGATCCACTCTTACAGATGTGCACGGTCTCTGCCAGTAATTTAGGAACGGCTGACATGGCCACATACATGGTAAATTCCCTTTACATGATGAAGACGACCCTGGCCCTCTTTGAGTTCACTGACAAACGTCTAGAAATGCTGCAGTTTCAGGTAAATATTTTATAGGCATTAATTCAATAAAACAATGTCTATACAGATTCAGAGTTTACAGATCATTACTGTGATAGTTTGTATGCCATGCTTTTTTTTGGTGAGGAAGATGTTGCAGATCTTGAATATATTTTGCACAGCATGACTATTGGAACTGGTTAGGTTTTTCCATGACGCTTATAGCTGCATGATGTCTGTTCTCTAAAGGCAAGCATTTTTCATGCATGCACACACATTGCTGACCTTCTTTGAAAACTGTGTTCTTGAAACTCATCCTGTCAATACCCAAAATGTATTTCAGTAGCATTGACATACATTTCTTTTCCTATATTGATTTTCAGATTGAAGCTCATTTGGATACGCTTATCAATGAACAAGCCTCTTTTGTATTAACAAGAGCAGGACTGAGTTACATATATAATACCATACAGCAACACAGGCCAGACCAGGTAAGCTCTCTGCTATTCAGATACTACCACTGAACAGAAACTAAGAACATACAAGCTCGGACCTGAGAATTGTTGCAGTTCTGATAAGTCTGTAAAGTCATTGAGTCTAATATGAACTCTGTCCAGGAAAGCTAGTTTGGCAAGAAAGTGACATTTTGTGAGTAATGCTTATTATGCAGCCACTGGACAGATTTGTTTGTGCATTGTGGTTGCTACAGCATCTTACTTTAGAAAATAATCATACCTTTTAAAGACTGTTTTGATTATTGCAAAAGATTTACTCTCATCAGCTTTCTTTGCTTTTTTTTTCAAACAGTAGAGAAATATGCTTAATCAATATCTAGGAAAACAAGTTTGTAATAGGAAGGACTAGCATATTTTCATTAATTGTCATCACCTCTCTTGAAAACAAACCTATTAATACTGTTTGGGAGACATTCAAACCCTATAGACATTCCTTATTATCCATGCCAGACCAGTCCAGATGAGTAGGTTATGTCCCCCTGTCAGCAGATGGAGTCTGAAAAAAAAGCTCAGAGCTGACCTTCCTCCCTTTATAGGGGTCAGCTGCAGTTTTTCGGGATTCCAGCAGATAGCGCAGACATGTGGCCTGGTGCAGCAGTTAGGAGTAGGCTGCTCCCAGGAAGGCTTTAAGCTCAGGTTCCTGATGGAGGGTAGGCTGAGTCTTGTGGGTGCTCCAGGCGATGGTCCTGTTGAGACTGATAGTCCCTCCCCCCTTTGGAATTAACTCAGTTGGGGTCTGAGTTCCCACACCAATGGGTTAAGCATGGATGGACCTCAGTGACTTTGTGCCCTTGGTGGGTCTGGCAACAGGAGCTACTGATAGCACATGCTCCCTCCATTAGCTGGTAATTTTTAATATAAACTATACTACTTCCCTGTTGTGCTGCAAGTATGGAGATCAACGGGAGGCAGTAGAGTTTATATAAAAAAACAAAAAGGCTTTTAGCACAGCCGCTTCCCCAGACTGCCTCCCGGTTTCTTATGTTGCAGTGTTGGATTTGGTCAGGGGGTCTGAAATGATCACCCTCCCTCTCTCTGCTTGCTTTCGCTATGACTGTGAAAAGAGGGAGGCCTGTGGCTGGATGTAAGTAAGTCACAGTATGTCAGCCAGTGCATCCTTCCTGGCTTGTGAGTAGGCAGGTGCCAGGCAGGGCAGGAGCAATCCGCAGAGGGTCAGCAGCCTGCCAAAAGCAAAACTGGATGGGTTCCCCAGCTCGAGTCCTGGCTTCTACGACGGAAAGCAGTGCTTTAGTGCGTGTGGAACAGGGCCTGATTGATGCTTCCATTTTGGCGAGATGAGCAGCAATTTTATCACTGCTTTGTGCCAAAAATAAATAGTAGGTCAAGCCTGCTAGGCTCTTTACTTCCCTCTTTCCCTCTTATACTTGAATGAGGGCATTCCATGGGAACCATGTATTTTCCCTGAGACACAGCAGAGCCTGCGCAGCTTCAGTTCTCTACCAGGTTTTTATTTCAGCAGGTGACCTCACAGGCATGTTGGAGCTCTTTCTGCCTTCCTTGCTAGCAGAGCAATGGCGGGAATAGCCTGCAGAGAACGGCTTTCTTCCCCTCTATGCAAATCAAGCTTTCTAGAAGGTCTCTAAAGGCCAAATTAGGCTGATGATTGCTGTAGCTTTTAAAAAAAGAAAAAAAAAAGAAAGAAAATCCCAGCGTGGTCCTGCTTGGGCAGCTCCTTTATTTCCTCCTTGAGCATTTCCTAGCCCTTATCCATGTCTCTGCATGGAAGAACCTTTGAGGAGCTAGAGCACGCCACTGGCTGGACAGTCCTAGGGAGTCAACTGGACAAGAGGAGAAAAAGACAGCAAATTCCAGCAGACAGGGAGAGATTGCCGCCTCCTAAGGGAATAATGCCTTATTTGGGGAGGCTGTACATGAGAGAGGAGCTGGTGACCCTTAATTCCAGGGATCCTGCAGCTCGATGAGAGGCAGTAATCTTTAGGAGGATTCCATATTCCTGGGTGCTTCTCGCTACATCTGACTGTTTGAGATAAACTTTCCCCAGTGTGAGACACCACCTGTTTCCAGTCTGAAGGTGACCTTGAGAGATCTATGCTCCCTTCCCAGGGGAGAGAAGATTATGGTGTTGGATCAGCTGGGGGGGGCGGGATTGTCTTTGTCTTAAGGCTGCAGTTGGTGGAGGGAGCCCCACGTCTAGGGACCCCCATGATAGAAAGATTTAGTCTAGATGAGTGAGACGTAAACAGTCTTTCTTTTTTCTATAGTCTCTCACCCCAATCAGCTATTTGCAGTGGCTCCATGACGCCAGTCTTCCTGCATGGAGTCTACCATCCCTTGCAGGAAGCCATGGTGATCTTCCTCGCAGGTAACAGTGTGCAAAGGGAGAAGGTCTCAAACTTCTCTGTGCGGGGATCTACAGTTGGATTCCTGGCTCTTGAGTCTTGCACGGTGGAGGTAAGTGATGCTAGGAGCTCCTTTCGTTGAGTCCCCCATATAGCCTGGTCTGAGCTAATTACGGCCATGCTTTTCAGGAGCTCTCCCACAGAATGACCGCCTTTGCTGTCTCAGCTTCATTGTACAGTTTCACCCTCTCTAAAGGTTAATTTCTTTTGGACTTGTCCTGAAAGTTTAGGAACTAAAGCTCAGAGACTGGCTAGGGGTGCCTATCTGAAGCTCTCCTTTCCTGATTCCGCACCTCCCCAGGTCCAGTCTTAATTGGAGCCATTCCAGAGCTTATAAGCAATCTGCTCAGGCAGCTCTCTCCCTTCCTTGAGTAGGTAGACCAAGACAATGTGTGCAGCTGAGGCAGACTTCCCATTGTTGTGGGCTGCTGTGTTTGTGGCATGCTCCTTCACAGCCACACTTGAAGCTGGGTGGTCAGACACCACTTAGGGAGGCTTCTCTGTTGTCCATAGTATAGGCCTCAGGGGTGTTAGTATTAGACTGGTTTGGAGCCACAGTATATGGGGCTCTCTGTCCCTTGAAGGGAGGTTGGGGTGTAGTACAATTAACTTTGGGTCTCCCAGAACAAGTGGCAAGTTGTATTCTTGAGGTCCCCATGAGATTGGCGAACCTCTTCTTAGGTAGTTACCTATATGGATACAGAGTGGCAAGTCCCCTTATCCTCTCCAGGGGTTACTACCAGATATTTCTGAATTGCATTATCCTGGATCCCTAACTGACATCTTTGAGGCTCTCCCATTGTGCTAACCATGACCCCAGGTCAAGGGGTAATAAAAGCCTCCCTATGCAAGGAGGGTCTCTTTTTCCTCCTTTATTCAGGCGTCTGACTATTCAGGGCTCAGTAGAGCAAGAAAGTCGTTCGGCTACAGCCAGGGTCATGCAGGTTTGGCTCACTGATAATTATCTTGAGCAGAAGTTTGTCTTTTCCTAAACTCTGGAGTATAGAGAATCCCTCTTATATCTGAAGAAGAAAGTGGACTTGAGGCCTTGGACATTGAGAGCTCTGTACCTTACTTCCAGTGTTCAGATCTCCCATTTCCACATCCACTCTGAGCATGGTCCATTCTGCAGGTCCTAGATTCCAGGGCAACAGTCCTGAATCTGATACCTTGAACGCAGACCCATATGCATGTTATTCAGTATGCACAGGTCTCAGGGTTTATCCAATAGTACAGTTTCCAATGCTGTTTTCCCTCTCTCCAGGGAAATTAGAAGGAGCCTGATTATGTGGCTTTCATAGTTGTCTCCTGCAGGGATAGATTTAAAATCTCCTTCACAGGTTTATTTCACACCATAGGTATGAGTCTTATAGGTTGGGAGGAGAGTTATGTTCCAGGGTATCTGAAGTGGAGGCAGGAGTCCTAGTGGAGAATCAACAGTTCTAGGTCTAAGCCGAGAGCCAGAGTCAGTCGCCTAGCACTCCAGAAATCCTGGACTGTAGCTCGGGGGAAGGCAGCCCGGATGGCAGCAGTCAGTGTAATGCCATTTACTGATCTGAACAAGCTGAGGGAATCTAGTAGCCTTCAGAAACCTTGGTAAGTCAGATTTGATCTGTGATGGAGTTCCCATGCAGGACTTAGTAGCAGATCACCTGGCTGATATTGTCATCAGGTCTCTGACTATACCAACGCACATCCGTATTTGATGATTCAGACGCTAACTCAACAAAACCGGTGAATTTATCGCATCATGACCATCATACTAGGCATCATCGTGAAAGCTTGCGCTATTATGACTCAGCCTTATGCTTAATCATCGGACATTTAAATGGGAAGTCCCACAAAAATCCTTTTTTTCAAGACAATTTTTTATGTGCTATTAAAACTCAATGGAGTAAAGTACTTAGCTCAGTAATATATATATTTTTCCAACTTCTTCATGACGGTCCATCTTCTCTGGTTCCTTATGCCAGTCCTTTCTCAAGGGAAGTTTTCCTGCGTCAAAAAACTTCATGAGAAACTTAATACAAATAAGATAAAATATCACAGCGACCAATAACTTATATTCAGATACGCAGCACTACCAAAGGACTTACGTAAATGTTGCAAACAATGGCGATCTGGCGTTTCGTTTCAGATCATTATTTTCATTTCCAGAAAGCCTCCGGAACTAACTTAAATACCTTTGTACATGTAAATTAGATTGTGCTGCAAGGGATTCCCGCATGTAGTGGGGGCTTAGTGATGTCATTACAAGGGTATTTAAGTTAGTTCCGGAGGCTTTCCGGAAATGAAAATAATGATCTGAAACGAAACGCCAGATCGCCATTGTTTGCAACATTTACGTAAGTCCTTTGGTAGTGCTGCGTATCTGAATATAAGTTATTGGTCGCTGTGATATTTTATCTTATTTGTATTGTTTCTCATGAAGTTTTTTGACGCAGGAAAACTTCCCTTGAGAAAGGACTGGCATAAGGAACCAGCAATCCGAAACATGACCCCATGTCCGGTTACTTGTTTAGTCGGGAGAAAATGGACCATCACGAAGAAGTTGGAAAAAGATATATATTACTGAGCTAAGTACTTTACTCCATTGAGTTTTAATAGCACATAAAAAATTGTCTTGAAAAAAAGGATTTTTGTGGGACTTCCCATTTAAATGTCTGATGATTAAGCATAAGGCTGAGTCATAATAGCGCAAGCTTTCACGATGATGCCTAGTATGATGGTCATGATGCGATAAATTCACCGGTTTTGCTGAGTTAGCGTCTGAATCATCAAATACGGATGTGCGTTGGTATAGTCAGAGACCTGTTTACGTTCACCAACAGATCCAGTTTTTTTTACATCTTGATTTCACCTCTAGATCTTCTAATGATATTGTCATCATACAGACAAATGTTTTTGAGCCAACACTCTTGAGACCCTGAAGTGTTAAGGACTGGCAGAAGTTACCTTTGCCTTACTAGGGGTTAACTGTGGCACTTCCACGACTGCATTTAAAATCAGCCTGGTGAAGCTCTAAGATGATCAAGCCAGGGGTTTTGGATATCCTGGTAGAATCATGGCCCACATCCAATCTTCTGCATGTGTTCCCACTGGGAGTTTGAACATTACTTGGACCTTGTTTGAAAAATTCAAGTAGAGATTATTCTTCTTTATTCCTCCAGTCAGAGGATTCTTCCCTAAAAGATCCCTTCCATTCGTTTTTACAGTCCTGGATATTGAGAGAATCTGGCTACTTATCTAGGATACTTAGTGTTGGAGTACAGCCTTGGTAGTGCAAACAAGGGACCACATAACAAGAGATGTCAGTACCCAGCAATTATTTTGTGGATCATATGGAGAAAGCAAAGATCCTTAAGTACCAAGAGATACTATCAGAGACCAAGAAAATGTGGCAGAAGAATATTTAAATAGTCCCAATTATATTGGGTGCCACTGGCCTGATTAAGAGGAATTTTCAAGTGCATCCTGATATATTGCCTGTGAAAATTACACTCTATGAACTCCAGAAGGAGGCTCTCTTTGGCGCAATGCAAGTACTAAAAAGAGCGTTTATAGTAAATTTGAGAGATTGAGATCATCCCCAACATGCCATGGCTTAGGAATGAGGTTCATTCCTGTTATGGTATATGAAAAATAAATGCATTTGGCGAAACTGCCCCTGCAGAACTGGGCTAGAGTTTGGAGCCCCTGTGAGGTCTGGGAGCTATCATGGCTTCTTCCTGCCTGTTCTGGATAGAGGTTAAGTATGTTCTACTTGTCTGGACTGTCTGGCATGAACAATAAGGAAGGTGAAGTTTAAACTTACCTGTTTATTTCCTTTCCTTTATTCCTGCTAGGAAAGCCATAGTGATAAGGATTCACAATCTGACAAGTTCTGAAAGCTAAAAGCAAGTATGTTGCTCACTCTGAAGATAGTTGTCCTAATTGTGCCCAAAGGTTAATCTTATTCCATGGAGTGAAATTTCTTGGCTGCATCAGATTTGGTTGTGGTGGTGATGTTCTGAAAACCAAAAGAAAACAATTGTCTTCAGAAGTGTTCTGGAAGCCAAAACAATTGTCTTAGCTTTGATATAGGATGCTGAAGACTGCACCAGAACCTTGTAAAGGGAATGAAGTCAGCTTTGAGCTTTTTTTTTTGTCTCCATCTGCTGGCAGGGGGACATAACCCACTCATCTGGACTGGTCTGACAGGACTAAAGGAAAGGAAATCAACAGGCAAGTTTAAATTTCATCTTGGTGCAGTTATGGGGTTCTTATGGACCCCAATCCAAATACCCAGTAAGTAGTATACAATAACTGTGGAAAAACATGTGGAGTACATATTCAAAAGCCATTTAGATGGATAACATAATGAGTTATCCATCTATATGGCTTACCCAGCTATATTCAGCCTTTATCCAGATAAATTCTAGCCAGCTAATAAATTAGGCTGCTATAATTTAACCGGGTAAGTTAGGGGCGGTTCAGGGGTGTAACTGGGAGGAGTTGAATTAGCCAGCTAAGTTAATTGGCTAACTTCAATTTTGAGAGTTAGCCGGATGACTTAGCCAGCTAAGTCTGATTGAGTCAAAAAACTGTCCTAAAGTTAGCCGGCCAACTAATTAAGATATTCTACTATATTCAAGAGTGTGGTTGCACTGTTGAATATGCCTCCAAAGTTAGCCGGATAACTTTGCTATCCAGACTGTGTCTGAATATAGACCTCATATGTTATTATTATTATTTTGTTTTACATTAAATGCTTTTTATTTGTACTTTATAAAGGGGTTATTTTTTAAAAGGTTTCTGTACATAAAATTGGAAGTTAGCATGTAAGTAGCATGTACACATGCAAGTATTTTGGTAAAGCTGGAAGTAGATGCATACTAGCTGTGTAGCATGTAAATGTTAAAGGCAAAAATGGAGCAATTTAGGGGGGTTCTGGGACAGGGTATGGAATTGTTTAAGTCATCCCAAATGCTTGAGCGAATAAATATATTTTCAAACTCTTATGAAATGCCTGTGTACATATGATAAGATGCAGTTGTTCGGGGAGAGAGTTCCATAATGTAGGGGCCGCAACTGAGAAGGACTATTCTCTAGTTTCTGTGAGACGTGCTGCCCTCATAGATGGAATATCTAACAAGGCACTATGAGCTGATCTAAGCATGTGAGTGGAATTATAAATTTGCAGCATAGAATTAATCCATGGGAGTGATTTATTGCTCAATAATTTGTGTGTCAGCATAATTATTGTATACTTAACCCTCCATACAACCGGCAACCAATGAAGATTGTACAAAACAGGCGTAATATGATCTAGCAATTTAGCACTGGTTAAGACTCGTGCTGCAGAGTTCTGAACAAGTTGAAGTGCTCTCAGAGCATTTGCAGGCATGCCAATAAAGATACAATTATAATAGTGAAGGCTAGAAAACACCAGAGACTGAAATACAGTGTGAAAATCTGAAGGATTTACAAAGGCTTAAGTCTCTGTAGCACATGTAAATTATAGTAAGCAGCTGTAGCCACAGCTTGTACATGTGCATGCATGGAAAGCTTGGATTCCAGAATAATGCCAAGACTTTTGATTTGAGAAGCAACCAGAATACACTGACCCTCAAAACTCAAGGAGGTTGTGTTCTCTTGAGATGAAAGATGCTGTAATATGATAATTTCTGTCTTTACATTTAATAACAGCCTTTTATGAAATAACCATTGTTTAACAGTAGACAGGCAGATGGTGATCATTTCAGCTGTGGCTGCCCAAGTAGACATTACAGAGAAAGGACTGTATGTCATTAGCATAGAGCTATATCCTATCTCAAGGCCAGCCAACAGCATACAAACTGGGGCCATGTAGATGTTGAATAATATGGCCGATAAAGTTGATCCTTAGAGCCCTTTAGAAACTGCTGAGTCAGTTTTGATTTTTTGTTAGCCAGTTTTGATTTGTTGTGATTGATCAAACAAGATTCCCACTCACCTCCTGGAAAGTGCAGGACTACAATATTATCCCTGTCAATCCATGGCAGAGAAATAATTAGAAGTACTTACTGTCGATACAGAGTCCATTGTGTCTTAAGATCTTTGTCTGTATAGCTTCCTCCTTCCTTGATGGTACGAATGGGCAAAGAGGCCCATATTTAAATGCAAGAGGAAAGAATGCATTGACTGTTTTTTGAGAGGTTGGTGATGACTTGTATCAGGAAGGCTATCTTAAGGCTATTCTTGATACCTTCCAAAGTGTTCAATCACGCCAAGAGACTTGGTGGTATTGAGTATTGGGGAGTCAGTGACAAATACCTAAAAGGACAATATTTTAGAAACAAAAGTAAACAATTTATTCACCTTTTCAGCCTCTGTGGGGTCTGAATGCCCCCTGTAATCTGTGGTTGGGGTATGGAACCAGATACACTGTTCGGTGTGTTCATTTCAGCAAGATAGTGAGGCATACACATTATTTAGTTCAGTTAAAGTAACTGTATATTACAGAACAGTGCTGAGGTGCGTGTTAAGCTGTTCTGGCTTTAAAACATTGATAGGCCAATTTTCAAAGTAAATCCACTTTGATTGATCAAACAGGATTCCCACTCACCTCCTGGAAAGTGCAGCCAGAAATGGACTACAATATTATCCCTGGCAATCCATGGCAGAGAAGTAATTAGAATTACTTACTGTCCATACAGTCCATTGTGTCTTAAGATCTCCTCTGTCTGTATAGCTTCCTCCTTCCTTGATTGTACGAATGGGCAAAGAAGCCCATATTTAAATGCAAGAGGGAAAGAATGCATGTGACTGTTTTTTTGAGAGGTTGAAGATGTGACTTGTATCAGGAAGGCCATCTTAAGGCTATTCTTGATACCAGGCTATTTTGATAAGTACCCTAAAAATAAGTGGTTACTTGTCTTTTATTCTGATCATTTCTTCTGCTCGCTCCTTGCACCTGCCTTCTCATCCTTCCTGTTCAGTCAGATGGTACTCACATACCATTGTACAGGAGAGGCATGGCTACAGTTTAGAGAAAATCTGAAAAAATTCACTGGCAACGTTATACAAATTTGGATCTTCAAAATTTATTCTTAGAAATATTTTTTCTACTAATTCTGAGAAATATGGAAGTGAAAGTATTGTCTGGATTACACAGAGGATCCCTAGTGGCTAAGGGATGGAAATAAAGAAATGGGGTAAATATATTAATTGTAGGTGTAGCATTTCTATATGGGGGTAACCTTCAAGGAGGGGTAGTTACAACCATAAGGACTGGATGGACCCATTTGGGTCTTTATTTGCCGTCATTTATTATGTTAGCGGGTAGATCATCACTTACCTTAATCAAATTTGATCAAAATTAAATGAGTAAGAGGTACTATTTTTTGAACACCCTACTCCAAATACTGTCATCTAGAACTCCCTGTTCCATAACCCCAAAATGGCACCTTCCAGCAGGTCACATTCTCGTCCTAGAATGCTGTAATTTGCTCTTAGAAAGAGACTTCCTAACTCCTCAGCACTTCTTATGATTTACCTTTGCAATGAGGTCTCCCTGTGCAGTAGAGGATATACTTTATTTTTTCCTCCTGTAAGAGCATGCTGCAAGCTAGATCTTTATTATGAAATTTCCTTTGTTTTGACCCATAATCTTCCTCACAGTTGGTACTGTTTGTTTAATGTAATTTTTTTTTCAACTTGCTCTCAAAGGATTTTGTGTGCAGCTGTGTTTATATTTGTTTTAAATTTTGTAGGGTCCACTGGCAAACTTACCCAGCATGGATTCAATGTCACTGAAAGCTGCAATGGTAGGTCCTTTCTCTTTTAAATAGTGCTGTACTAAAGGAACTTAACACAGGAACATAGATTATGTTGTCAGATAAAGACCATTGGGTCTACCCAGCCTACCCACTTGTGTCTTGCTCATTCTGTGATATTCTTGTGGCCTGGTTTTGGCCTCTGTTGGAAACAGGATGCTGGGCTTGATGGACCCTTGGTCTGACCCAGCATGGCAATTTCTTATGTTCTTATGTTCTCTTGCCAGTAAGGTCATTTTGTGTCTGTCCCATGCATGCTTGAGTTTTGCCTGTTTTAGCTCCTGTCCCTTCTACTGGACGTCTGTTCCAGGTATCCTCCATCTTCTCAATGAAAAGTAAATTTCTCTCATTCCTTTTGAGCCTTCCTCCCTTTAGCTTCACATGACGATACTTTGCATTTGAATGGTTGCATCATATCTACAGTCTCCCTTCATCCGGAGAATACGTATTTAGGAGGCAATAATCAAACTGCTTGTGTTTCTGCAAACCCCATGGATAGTTTTTACCCCATGGGGGTTGCCAGAATAATCAAAGCAAAATTACATTATTTTATGTCTTGATTATTGCCCCAGGAAAATGCAGGTGTACAAATTTGTGCCTGCTTTTTCTTCCAGTTCTTAATGAAAACTACCCATGTAAGTGTCTGCCCCAGCCAAAGCTCGCCTTGGGTAAAAGTACCTATGTTGCTGATATACATGAGTACTTTTACCCACCTAAAGAGTGAACAAAAATTTAAAAGCCCATTTAAATAAGTAAAACAGCAATTTACCCACAGAAAAGGCTTTGATTATTGTATTCCCTGTTCCTTCAGACTAAGTAGCTTATAATGCAGACTCTGTACCATTTTGATGGAGTTCCTTTGAATTGCTTCCACCTTATCAGTGTCCTTTTTGGAGGCGTGGTCTACAGAGTTGTTCACAATACTCAAGATGGGCTCTCACCCTAGACTTGTGCAGAACTAATACTACTTCTCTTTTTCTGCTAGTGTTACCTCTCTTTATATATCTACATATTGTGTCTTGCTCATTCTGTGTGCAGCTGTGTTTATATTTGTTTTAAATTTTGTAGGCTCTTGTTACTCCTTTTATTCATAATGTAATTAGTTCAGTTATTATGTCCTCGAATGTTACTTGTAAGGGCCCTGCCCAAAAGTTATTTGTTCTGATGTAAACCGATGCGATGTGTGAACGGCTATCGGTATAGAAGAGACTTTAAATAAATAAATAAATAAATAAATAAATAAATAAATATATATATTATTAGTTTTCCCAACTGCTTTTTCTTACTGGCTGCTTATTTTGAGGTCATCAATGACCTAGATCTCTTTCCTGTTTTGTGACTTCGAGTTCTTCCCTTCCAAACGGGTATTTAACTCTTTGATTTTTCTACCCCAAGTATAGGATTTTGTATTATTCTTTTCTTTTTATTAAAGCACAGTTGCCAAATCTTTGACCATTCTTCCATTTTTTTAAACTCCTCTTTTGCCTTATCTATGCACCCTGCTATCCATTATTAGGATATTATTTCCTGTTACTATCCCATTGTACAGTTTCACAAAACAAAATCATATTTTTGAAATGGCAAATAGTTATGAAAGGTAGGAGATTAGCTCTAGAAAGCATGTAGATGATTTTCAGTGTGAATACAGCAATATTAAGCATATAAGACTACATGCATCTGTAAGACCTGCAAATGACCAGTTTCATGATTTAGGTTCTCCAAGTCATTTTATAATAATATTATTTTCCTATTTGTTATATCAGTTATTCTTTATAGTATAATATAAATTATTCATATCATAGCCACAAAATGACAGCAAATTTGTTTTCTTCTACTTTTTAAATAACATGGCCATCTGAGCTAAATTTTACTTTGACATGTTGAAATGATACAAGAAAAAAAAGTTCAGGTCATTTGTTGTTGACTTCATAACCTGCTGCTAGAGAATTTGTGTGCGCCAAATATGAATACTTAATAGAAAATTAAGTGTCCAGTTCTTGATAAACAAAATTTGTCTACAAGAACAGTGCATTATGAATCATTTGAAGGTAATGAACAATCTCTTATAAGACCTTAATCGTCGGAAATTTGTACCATACACATAAATTAGAGGCAGTTCCCTACTATATTTAATGTCTAGTTGCAGAAACTAGCTGTACCTTTAACTATCAAGTCTACTTTTGTCTCTAGTATCTCGGGATTTTGGAAATCACAGTGATAAATTATTTCAGACCATAAACCCCTCCTTTTTTGTACAAGCGACTTAAAAATGTGATTTCTCATCTTCCTAAATGTTCTTTATCCCCCAAAAAGTAAATACATGGTAGTTCTGTTTTTGTAGCTAAAATAGACAGTCTTGTCATCAAACCTTGAAAGAAGCGGTTCCAGTTATGTCCTAGGTGGGAGTGTATAAATTAAAGTGCAGATTGTGCAAGTTTATTCTAAATGGTATACTAGACAACTCCTTTCCTTTTTATTCCATATCAATTTTTTTGGCAACCACATGGATGCATACTCATTTCTGTATGCAGTACATAAAACTGTAACAGAAAACAGAACTCAAAAACAGTGTTAACTAACATGCACCCACTACCACCACCACCAGCTTCTCCCTAAAACTGGGAGTACAGTAAAGGATATTTTAATGCATTTCCCAAGTTTGTCATGCAACTTTCCTTCATGCCTCTCACACTCCAAGACAAGTCTATCTTGCTGCATACCCATTTATGATTTATTCCTTATTATAATAAATCGGTGGTTTATTGTTGTTTTAATGATCTTTATGCTAAAAGTAGGGTTACAACATACCTTTTCATTTAAGTAGGCGTATCTTAGAAAAAGCAAAGCTACAAAGTCATGCGTGCAGTATGTCAAAAACCAATATTGACTCAGATTCTCTCTTATATCATGGAGTCATCTGATAAATCTATAAGTCAGTGATTAGTATTTTAGTCAATATGCTTTCCTTTGTATTCTGGAAGGTCAATGCCACCAGTGGGTTATGCACCTCTGCCAGCAGGAGATGGAGCAAAAGCTGATGTCATGGCTATATAGTCTCACCCCAACATCACCCCAGCAATATTCTCCATCTCCAGGAGATGGTGGACATGCATTTCCCTATGGGGGATTACCTGTGAATAAAAAAAAAAAATAGAAAAGAAAGGAAGAAAAAAGAAACAACGAGACAACAGGAAGACGTTTCGGTAACACTTCTTGCCTCCTGTGGTGATACTATTCGATCCCTCCCTCAGTAGAGTTCCCTCAGTCTGGTAGCCTTGGGTGGTGTGGACTTGAGATTACATCAGCGGTTGCAGGCCGAGATAGGCTTGGTGGTGAAGGCTTTCGCCCTCTCACCTCCATAGCCAGGACCCATTCCTGCTTTCAGCCAAGGAGGGCTATGCTCCGGGTCTGTTTTCCTCGACATTCGGCTTCTCCTCTCACATCTTTTGGGAGTTCTGTGAGATGTAGAGGTGAGTCAGGTACTGAGGGTTTAGCAGTCTTGTGGCTAGGCTCCACGCTCAGGCTTTTTGTCATGTGGTTGGCCGCGACACTTCGCTCGCCTTCCCTATGTGTTGTTGATGTGTGCCTCCACGTTTCATTGTGCATCCGTTGCTACATCTCTGATTGTGGTGCATGGGTGTGCAACTGGATGGCTCCTTGGATACAATTCCTGTGCGTCCAAGTTAGGCATCTTTCCTTCTGGATGTATAACTTGTGCGCCTAGCTTGGGCATTCCTTGAGCGTGTATACCTGGATGCATGGTTTGTGCACCTATTTTGGGCGAGAATACTTGCAAGTGTGCCTGGACGCACATTGTGTGCTCATTTTGGGCGTGGTTCTTACGCACAGATAACTGGACACGTTTTTTGTGCATCTAGCTGGGCATGTGCCTATACTTGTCTGAGCACATTTCAGTCATGGCGCTGGCGGCAAAGAAATTTCGCATTCCTCAGAAGGGTCCTCTCAACCCATACTGGCTCTGAAGACCGTTAATTGTCATTTGTGTCACTTGTTTCAGGATGGAAACTGTGCGCTCTGTCTTGATGGCAGTACAAGCAAGGAAATACCTCACGTCTCTGGATCTGATGGCGGCATATATGAATATTCCCATTCACCAAGAACATCAACCATTTCTTCGATTTGCCATTCTGAATCATCATTACCAGTTTCAAGCGGTCTTGAATGAGTAGATGTGAATCAGTTATTTACACTTTCAGATAATAGAAGGACTAGGGTGCATTCCATGAAGTTAGCAAGTAGCACATTTAAGACTAATCGGAGAAAATTCTTTTTCACTCAGCGCACAATTATGCTCTGGAATTTGTTGCCAGAGGATGTGGTTAGTGCAATTAGTGTAGCTGGGTTCAAAAAAGGTTTGGACAAGTTCTTGGAGGAGAAGTCCATTAACTGCTATTAATCAAGTTTACTTAGGGAATAGCCACTGCCTACCAGCCACTTAGGGAAGCTGCAGTCACAGGACTATGCGGTGAGGCTGCTGTTACCATTAGAGGTGGGGTCTCATTTGCAATGGTGGTTATAGGGGTTCATTTCATGAAGGGAGTTTCCTTGAAGGCACCGGATTGGTTGATACTCATGACAGATGCAAGCCTTCTGGTCTGGGGAGCTCACTGTCAGGAGTTGACAGTGACTTACATCAATCATCCAAGTGGAACCAAGAGTCAACAAGTGTCATCCAAGTGGAACCGAGAGTCAACAGGTTGTTCCACTCATGATGTGGGCGGAACAACATCTTCTAGTCATATCTGCCTCTCACATTGCCAGAAAAGATAATATCAGAACAGGCTTCCTCAGCAGGAGAAACTTGTGCCCAAGAGAATGGGAGCTGGCAGACAAAGCCTTTTGGCTCCTTGTGAATCACTGAGGCCTGCCAGATCTAGACCTGTTGGCGACCTTCAACAGTACAAATGTTCCATGCTTTTTTTGAGACGGGTAGAACCTAAAGGCACTAGGCATCGATAATCTTGCTCAGGAGCGGCCATGCAGTGCCCTGCTGTATGTGTTCCTGCCCTGGCCTTTGATGGACAGGACTGTCCGTAAGATTGCAAGCCACGCCAACACTGTCCTTTTAGTAGCTCCGGATTGGACTTGAAAACCGTGATATGTTGATCTCCAGATGTGGCTGGTAGGCAGTCCCCTCAGGCTACCACCTTGGAAGGATTTGTTGCAGTGGGGACCCATCCTACATAAGGACCCGGGTCAATTTTGTCTTGCAGTTGGTCATTGAATGGCCTCAGTGTTTGAAGCATGGTTATTCGCCTGTGGTGATTTATACTTCAGGCCAGGAACTTTTTTCTACTTCTCTAGCCTAAGTTAGGGTTTGGAGAGTTTTGTTGAGGCCTGGTGTTCTGAGCGAGGCTTTACACTTTTTAGGGTGGATATTCCTTTAACTTTTAGGGTGGATATTCGCCCTTAGCACTTTGAAAATTCAAGTTGCAGCCCTTGCTTGATGTAGGAAACGAGTTCATGGAGAGCCTTTCTCTTCCCATCTTGATGTGTCCCATTTTTTGAAGGGAGTTTAACACTTTCATCCCCCTTGCAGCTTCTGATGCCTCGGTGGGACTTATTTGGACCTGGATTTCTTGGCAGGTCTGACTTTTCAGCTGCTGCATGCGCTTTCCATGCGGCTGCTGTCCTTGCAGTTAATCTGTTCGACATATTGGATATCCGAGCGGCAGGCTCTTCTTGCATGATTCTTTTATGCTTATGACTCTGGGAGTGGTACAGCTTCGGACGGTGCCCTCATCTTTGCCAAAATTGGTTTCGGAGTCTTATTTGAATCAGTCTATTTCCCTGCCCACCTTGGACAGGGACAAAGATGAAAGTGAGTATCACATTTGCGTTCCTTGGATGTCCAGTGACATTTGCTGCGTCACATGGATGTGACTAAATCTGTTCAGTAGTTGGATCGTCTGTTTGGGCTCCATGGAGATGTTGAACAGGGAGCACCAGTAATGCTAGCAATGGTAGCATGTTGGATTAAAGAAGTCATTATGGCCACCTATGTGGCTGCTGAGGTTGCTTTGCCGAAACAGATTAGACCGCATTCCACGAGGATTCAGGCAGTATTGTGAGTGGAAGTGTGTTGTCATCCGCTGAGATTTGCCAAACAGCGATGTGGTCATCTTTGCACATCTTTTCCAAGCATTACCGCTTGGATGTTCAGGCTAGAGAGGATGCCACGTTCGCAGGGGCGGTTTTGACTGGACTACTGGCAGCTTTCCACTCTTTTCGGAATTAGCTTTGGTACATCCCACTGGTGGGATTGACCTGCCAAAGTGCAGAGGAAGGAGAAATGACTACTTACTTGATAATTTCCTTTCCTCTAAGGATGGCAGGTCAATCGCAGACCCGCCGTAGGCTGCCGATATTGAATTTTATGGTTAGCATTTTCAGAACAAACATTGCAAAGTGTGATTCCTGCACTTCGATGAAGACTGGTAAGTGGCTATTCGAGCCCCTTAGTTTAGTGCATATGTTTCTTCTTTTGTCTGAGCTCACTGTTCCCATTGGGTTGGAAGCATGAGTTGTTGATTGTTGATGATAATGTTCAAGTATAACCAGTTTGTCTGCAGTTTGGCTTTTCCAGAGAATTCAGGTGGGCTGATGGGATGAGACTATATAGCCGTGATGTCAACTTTTGCTCCATCTCCATCTGCTGGCAGAGGTATATAATCCACTGGTGGGATTGACCTGCTATCCTTAGAGGAAAGGAAGTAATCAGGTAAGTAGTAATTTCTCCATTTATACAATGATTCTGCCTTGTAAATTAGTAGGTAGTTAGATGACAAATCCATGTTAGAGAGAACATGGCTTAGATCCGAAGTTAGTTTCCCACTTTCCTACTCCCCATCTACAAAACATCTTTAGCCAAAATCTCAGTTCCATGCTGACTTCATACGTTTCAAATGTATGCTCCCTTCCATCCAGGCCTCTGTTGCACTTACTATGCAAGCCTATAAAATCCATCTGACATCTTTGCCTCCAGTCTTTTTTATTTTTTCACCATACTTACCGTCCTCCTCTTTGTCTCCTCCTATATCTTTTCCCACTCAACCTCTTTCACTCTCTGTCCAGCCAGTGGCTGATCTCTTCCAGGCCTTTACAATTCTCCCATGCATTCCTCTCCTCTTTCCTTAATCCTGTCACCCTTTCTTTTTCTGATATCACAGAAGAAACTGCCTATCTTTTCTCTTCCTCCAAACTCATTACTTGTTTCTCTGAACCCATTCACACCCAGCTCCTCAGTTCTCTGCAGTCATCCTCTCTATCATATCCTCGGTCATCAGTTTGCATCCATCCTACTGACTTCAAGCAGCATATGACCACATCATTCTACAAAAAAAACTTTCACTGGATACCCTCATGCCTTGATAACTATTATCCTATCTCCTTCCTACCTTTTGTTTCCGACCTACTCAAGCATTCTGTTTACTTACACTGCCTTGCATCTTGAGCATTTCTTGATCCATTCCAATGTGGCTTCTACTCTATATTCCACAGAAATAGCCCTTGCTAAGTTTCCGTTGTTCATGGCCAAGACAAGGGGCTTTTGCTCAGTCTTCATCTTCTTGATCTATCTTCTGCCTGCATCACTGTTTATCATTATCTACTCCTTTCCATGTTATTATCACTTGAATGTTGGGACTCCACACTGTCTTCCTTTTTCCTTTTCCCTCATCCATCACATTTCTAATGAATCCTCTTCCACTATTATCTCACTGTTCTGGCCCCAGTTCTTGTTCATACCCCAGATCAGCCCAAACAAGTGGGTTTATGCATCCCTACCAGCAGATGGAGGCACTGAACAAAACTTTGAAGCACTGCAACATGACTGGAAGTGCCACCTGCAGTCCCTCAGTATTTCTCTGTCTCCAGCAGATGGTAGAGGTGCAAACCTGCAGTATATGTTCGGTACGCGCTCATTCAATACGACCCAAAAATATCTGAGAAACAAAATCTTTATTATAGCCAGAAAGGCAAGTACAGAGTTTCTTGGGAGTAGCGGGCTTTGCTAGCAAACGGGGGAAGTCCCAAAATCTACTCAATTTTATCTTCACATAGCCTTTACTTATTTGTAACTTATCTCTACAGTCTCTTTGTTTTTTCACTGTCCACACCTTGGCTGATTTCAACATCTCTCCAACCACAGGTTGCCAGTCTTCAGCTCAGGTTTCTGTATACGTGCAACTTTCCTTGTGCCAGCTTGTCATCCTTTATCATGCTCAGCGAGCAAAGTCCAACAGTTCATTGTCTTTCAGGTTTTCAGCATAAGCAGTTATATACATATGATAGTTTAAAAAAAAAAAATTAGTTTACTGTTAGTAAGAAGACAGAAGATTTGAAGATAGTGCTTCCGGAGGTGTTAGGCTCATTTGTGGGCCATCTCTTTGGTTGGTCTGGGTGAATGGGGAGTTGGAAATCCTTGGCCAGGCTCGACCTTTGTTTTCCAGGAGGAGGGAAAGCCAGGGGTCTTGATTCCCTCGCTCCCCCTGAAGCGCTATCACCCAGGCCAGCCGGTTGCAGCTTCCAGGAGCTCCAGAATCAGGACAGTATATCTTTCTTTTGGTTTTGTTCTTGGTTGCTTGGGAGGCTGCCTCTTTAAGGAGTGCACATTGTAAAAAAAAAAAAGTAGTTTTCAGGCCTGTTCTCTGTCGCTGATCGGGAGCAGTTTGCCGGCTCGGCGTGAAAGTGAGTAGGGAACCACATTGCTTGGGCTGTGTTCAGCACCTGGAGTCGGGACAGAAGCGGCAGCAGTGTTTCTCTTCTCCTGCTCAGGTTTATTTTTAGCCATGGGCCGCTTTTGATCGTGATGCCGTCTCCCGCTGAGCACAGGAAAGCCTGTCGGGCCTGCGGGGGGAGGAGATCCTGCCTCAGTTCGGCCCTTCTCTGCCCTGGCTGTGCCTCTGGAGGTGAGGGAGCCTTGGCACAGGGATCAGGGGGGCAGGCGCTGCACACGTGCTGAAGGCCATATGCAGGAGACTCCAGGGGGGTGAAAGTGATGGCGACCATCTTAGCTCCATGTGGCAGGAGTCCGGCCATGGATGGGGAAGGCAGGGACTCCTCTCCCCCGCTTTCTCCTGTATACCAGGAGTCTGGAGAAGGGGACATGTGTCAGTGGACACAGGGGAAGATGTGGAGCAGGGAGACTGCAACGGATTTTCCGCAGATTTTGTTTTGTTACTGCATGAAGCCTATCTTGCTAAGAAGGAGTTGACAGATAAGTGGCCAGCCTTACAGGCTTCCCGAGGCAAGCTTAAGAAGTCTCGGGCTGAGGCGCCTCCGAGGATGGGAGGCATTTTGCGTCTGCTGGGCCTGGATCAATCCCGAGGGGAGGAGGATTTCTCCAAGGATTCGGATGGCACTGATCCACAGGGCGATGATTCACAAGGGGACCCACAAGTGGACCAGAGCACTGATCAAGGCTTGGACCCGGCAGCTAGTCCGATGAGGGTGACTCGGATGCAGATGAGGTCCCTCTGGCAGAAGGGGATGAACTGAGGGTGGTCAGGTTATTCCATAAAGAGGCATTGTGGCCTCTCATCCCTCAGGTTCTGGAAGAGCTGGGAATTAAGGCTGCGTAGGAGGATTCCAACAACGAGGGGGTAAACCCCGTGGACCGCAGAGGGCATTCCCTTTGCCAAAGAAGGTGAAAAGCTTATCAACCGGGAGTGGGATTTCCTGGAAACTGAAATGAAGGTGGCCAGGGTTATGGCCAGGTTGTATCCCCTGCTGGAGGACAACTTAGAGCTGTGGATATGGTGGTGTCGGCGGTGACAAAGAAAATGACCATTCCTGTGGTAGGGTCGGTGGCCTTGAAGGATGTCCAAGACAGGAACCTGGAGATCCTGTTAAAGATGCTGTTTGAGGTCTCGGCTCTGAGCCTTACAGCTGCGGTCTGCGCTAGTCTAATGCAGAGGGCTTGTGCTGGATGCAAAAGGTGCAGGAGAAGGCCTTGGGGACATCTGCGGATTCTGGCCAGGATGCTCAGTTGGAAGCGGAAATGGTCTATGTAGCGGATGCCCTCTATAATATGCTTCACACTTCGGCTAGGAATATGGTGTCCGCGGTAGCCACATGAAGGCTTTTGTGGTTATGGAATTGGTCAGTGGATGTTTGGTCAAAGGTTCAGCTTTGTAATCTCTCCTTCATAGGAAAGTTGCTGTTTGGGGAGGATATGGAGAAGCTGATGAAGCATTTGGTAGATTCTAATCTAAAGGGAATAGACTGCCCGAGGATAAGAAAGGAAATAAGAAGGCCTTCCCACCTCACACTCTCTTCCATGAGATGAGGAGATTTCACTACAACAGAAGTTCTTCCAGGTTCTGGAAGGCAATAGTCCTTTCGAGGCATCCATAGGTCGGCCAAAGATAGTTACGGACAGGGTTCCGGAGGTGTGAAACCTGTCCAATGAAGGCAGGCTGGTCCACTCCTCCCTCTGGTGTCTGTTGTAGGAAAGCTGGCCCAGTTTGTTCAACATTGCCTCCTAGATGATCCACCACCACCTTAAACTTAACATGGCCAAGGCAGAACATCTTGTCTGGCCTCCTTAACCCACTTCTCCTTCCCCTTTTTTGATCTCCGTAGATAACATTGTCATCTTTGACTCCTCTTCTTCGTGTTGTTGTGCTGAGATGTTTATTTCAAGTTTAGTCCATACTGACTGCCTTCTTCATACTAGAATTGTTAAGATGCTACTGGTCTCTGATTGCATGCTGCTATTTTAATATGTTGTACCCTGCCTTGAGTGAATTTCATATTAAAAAAGGTGGGCAATATAGCTAATTAAATAAACAAATTATTATTTGCATATAACCAAAATACTGATGTAAAATGTCTCCATCTTTTCTGTAACATTTCCAAACTCTATTTCTTCTTTTCTGAACACGACCAAAACCCTTATCCCCACTCATCTCTGCTTAGATCACTGTAACCTGCTCTTCACAGGTCTCTAAGTAAACTTCCATCTCCACTATAGTCTGTCCAAGATTCAGCCTGCCTGACTTACAATAGCTTTCTCCAATGCTTTTACAACCATATGACCCCCTCTTTTCAAGTGACTACATTGAACCCCCATCCACCTCTGTTAATAGAACAAGCTGCTCTTATTTGTGCCATTCTACTCCATCTCCAGTTCATTACTGAATGCTTTCTATTTTGCTGTACTGTTTCAGGTGAATTTTCAAAGAGTTGCGCATGTCAATATTACATACTATCATAGCAATTTTCAAAAGCCGTTTATCCATGTTAAGTGCACTTAACCTGGGTAAAACCTATGGACAATTCAAAAGCATGTATTGTAACAATTTTCAAAAGCCACCTAATGCAGGTAGATTTTATGTACACATGTAAAACCCAGTTTTAAGCATTTAAATGATTTTGAAAATCAAGCTCTAAAAGCCTTCCTGAGTTGCTGGGTCATGCCACCCCTCTGACTATTAAGGTCCTGCCTAAAAGCCTATGCATTTGAGATTGCTTTTAACATCTTTAATCCTGGCTCTTTTTGATTACAGCCTTGTCAGTATTAACCATAATTACTGTGTCTTGACTAAACTGCAAACTCCTTAGAGCAGGGACTGTCTCCTATGTATATCTGTACATTGCTACCTACATCTAGTAGCACCACAGAAATGATAAGTAGTAATAGAACAGGCCTCATTCAAATACTTTATGTACCTGCTCATTTTATACTATGTCAGATCATTTAGGGACCTGTCGTACATGGTAAATTCCATTTGTAATTCATCAAGACTGTTGTGGAAAACAAATTCTCCAGTTCCAACCCTCTTCCTCATCTAGGGGCCAAAGTATTAAAGTGTGCTAATGCTTGACAGGAGCATTAATGTGCATTAAGAGGGTGGTTTTATAACTGAGCGCGTAGGGCTAAAGTTTGCGTGTAGAAAGTATTTGCATATTTTATCCCAAGTTAATAACATGGGCTTACGGGCCTAAGTCTGCTTTACGAATTAGGGCTGTGAAAATTAGAGCAGGCTTGCACGTGCACATTTACAGCTGCTTGAGAGCAAGAAAAAAATAAGTGCGCGTACTTCTGAAAATCGAAATTATGTGTAGAAATGATTTTCCTGCTCCCAACTCTTGCCGCAGAATGCCTCTTTTGTGTGCATGTAAAAATGTGTGCACGAGTTTTGCATGGACTTGGAAATTTCTCAGGGAGTTGTGCATGTACAAAAGCCCATTTATACACATAAAACCTATTGTAAATCAGGCTCTAAGTCTTGTTAGCGTGCACAGTCTAGTTTGTGCATTAACAGCAACATTTCTCATTACCTTTTAGTGCAGCACAAGAGCATGTTTACTAATTACTTCGCAGATTCATCAGCACAAAAAAACTAAACTATATCTTAGCTAAATTTCACAATACTCACCATAGGTAAATTATGTACCTGCTTTACTGTCTGCCTCATTTGCATGTCATTAATATTGATCTTTAAAACATGCAATAAACACCACTTTTACATTTTATTAAAATTTTACCTAAAATTTCAAAGCCATGTATGCACATATAATGCAGTTTAATGCGCATAAATGACTTGCTAGAATATTTGGTATTCTTTGCTTGCAAAAAGTATGCATATAACTCTGGCATGTACGGTTATGCCCACAAAAAAGAGGCATTCTGGGAGGGGGAAGAATTGGGGCAGAGGTCATATACTTTAGATTTTCAAGAGCATGTACAGCAGTCCCTGCGCACAAGTTATACCACACCAGGAGCAGCTGCAGTCTTTGTGCAGGGGAACTTGTGTGTCTACTTTATGAGAATTTTCAAAACAAACTATGCGTGCATTTTTGCTTTGAAAATTTGAAAAGCCTGCAGGTAAAGAGTACCCGCAGATTTTCTCATCTTTGAACAATATCCCCATGGTGTACACGGTATAAACTATTTTATTATTTAGTATAGCATATAGTAAGTATAAAAGTAGAAATGTATGTTTTAACATTTGCTCTCCCTTTAAGGTCCAGTTTGATCGTTACTTGGCTGCTCCTGACAACCTGTTGATGCCACAGTTGAATTTTTTTCTAAGTGCAACGGTAAAGTAAGTATTGCAGGTTTGCTTTTCAAATTAAAATATCTTATTAGTGGTGCACAAAACAGATTTGAACTGAATGCTTGGATGATTTTGATAGCTAGTTAGGTGTTTGACTTCCACCAGCCGTGGAGATCACATTTCTCCCATCCTTAAATCTTTACATTGGCTACCAGTGAATTTTAGAATACTTTATAAATCAATCACCCTAATTCACAAATTCATTCATCATCAACTCCAACTCGACCTCGAAATCCCTTTCAAATTACACTCCTCCAACAGACCAATTAGAGATATTCTCAAAGGTACTCCGAATTTTCCCCCAACTAAAGCCACACGCCTTTCCTCGACCAAAGTCTGAGCGTTTTCAATAGCAGGACCTTCTATCTGGAATAACATTCCCTCAGGCCTCAGATTAGAACCCTGCCTCTTAACGTTCAGAAAAAAACTCAAAACGTGGCTATTTCATCAAGCCTTTGCTGACCCTCCAGACAATCTCTAGTCACCATTATTCTCTCCTGGACGAATTTATCCCCTCCCAGACGAATGGTTTGCTATCCTCTCGAAAGATGGACTTCCAGGTTAAAGCACCTTAAGCTTTAACCCACATCCTATACTATTATGTTACAATACTTCCTGCCTTTATTTTTTTCCAGCTATTTTTAGCTTCCAAGTTTCTACACCCTGTTGAATGTAACTTTACCTTTTTCTCCTCTATTGTTAATCACTTTATTTATTGCTTCAGTTATCCTTGTTATATGTAAACCGATCCGATATGGTTATCATATGAAGGTCGGTATAAAAAAGTGTTAAATAAATAAATAAATAATTTGGAAGAGTCTTGCCAATTTTTTCCTTACCAATACCTTACGCTAGCAAAAGGATTTTGCTCTTCTTTTGGCACGCATACATGTCCTCTGACAAATGGTTACTAGGATGTAGAAACTTCAAGTAAGCTTAGTCAAATAGGAGAACACGTATGAACTGAAGTTTGGCTTAGTTAGCATTTGTTGTCTTCCTTTAGCTTGTTAGATGCCTGAAATCTGCAAAAAAAAATATTTTTTAAAAAAAGATAGGCATTTACTTTTCTCTTGAAAAGTTAGTTGTTTGTCCAAGATAATTATAAAGTGAAAGTGATACAACTTTAGGCTCTTTAGACTAGTGAGATTTTGTCATTACTTAATATGCAGTTAGAATTGGAGTCCAAAAATAGACAGAGAGCTTGCAAACCCTGGGGTCAATATTCTAATGGTTAAGTTCAGAATTTAGTCGGACAAACCACAGGTTTCAAAATTCCTGTGCTGTACCAACTCCAAGCTCTGTGGCTCATTTGTTAGCTGGGTAAAACTTGTCTGGATAACTTGGAGGCATTCCAGGGTAGAGTTAAGTTAGTTGAATAACTTATGGAGTTCAGTCTGGTCTTGCTGGCAAGCAGTCTTAAAGTTAGCTGGATACGTTTATCCTGTTAACTAGGACTGTATCTGGCCATGTTTAGCGGCGCGCCTAATGGATAGCACTCCGCTCAATATCCCAGACAAGTTAGCTGGCTAACTTGTCCGTTCCCCGTACTGCTGAATATTAGGCTTATTGTTCCCATTCACCCTGCAGTACCATTCTGTCACCGTATCTGTTACCCCATGGCAAAAGAAAGATTGAAATCTTCCTTGAAGTAGTGTGTTCATATTCTGTTTTCAGACTGAGCAATTGAGATGTTCTTCTGTTCTAGAGGCTTCACAGGAAGTGTTCTAACTATATAGTCTGCCAAGAGTTTTGTTTAATACATCCATTAGAGAGTAAAGAGTGGACCACAGTAACCACAGCTGTCTAACATACTTCCCATTGCAGTTCTTCCTCAGTATTTGTTCAAAACCATTTTCTAAACATTTTTATTAGATTTAATATATTGCAATACCCATACAAAGTAAACCAGAATTTTCTGTTTTCACGAAACAAAAACCAAACAAACTGTACTATTGTTAAAGGTGAAATTAAAGTTCAACTCTCTGTAATTGGGTATTTAATAGTTGTATAGTGGTTGGAAAAGAAGAAAAAAGAAAAGAGATTCAAAATGATAAGCCAAAATAAAATCAAATATACCATTTTTACTTATTTATTACGATATTTCTAGCCTGCTGATAGTAACATTGTCACTATTGGTGGGCTAGAAATAACCAAAAGAAGAAAAGAAGAATTGGATTCAGACAACAACCAACAAACACATTGAACTATACGGTGTGGGAAAACACATAAGCGTGGGGGTAACTTGCTTGATGCGGCGGTTACTGCTCTTAACCAAAAAGCCTGATACTCACTTCTGATGCAGCTCCAGTATTGCTTTCTGCTTCAACTGCAGGGGGAGTAAGGAAATTGAACTCAGACAGTAACCAACAAGAGCATGGAGGGATCTTCCTTGATGCGGCAGTTACTACCCTTAACCAAAAGCCTGATACTACATTTCTGATGCAACGCCAACATTGCACATTGCTTTCTGATTCAACGGGGGGGAGGGGGGAGGAAATTGGACTCAAACAGTAACCAACAAGAGTCCTGATCTTGGCGGGCTCAGTAACTGATAAGTATGGGAGCTTACTGACCGATGGATGGGCCGTAGACTCCTTTTCTGCTGTCACTTTCTATGTTTCTGTATCATATATTTTAAATCATTAAAGCTAGTTCTCTTTATACAGGTACAAATTTATAATTTAAAATACAGATTCATGTTAGATTCCAAAAAACTTCTTTGTTTTCATTTGCTAATTTCTTATCTAATAGAGATTTGACAACATCAGAATCACATAAAATGTATTTTGAGTCTCCCAAAATTGCACAAAGCTATTTTGAAATAATATTTTACAGTTTTGGAAGCCAATTAAAGACATTAAGCTCAGATGAAATACACCATGAAAGTTTATTGACCCTTCCATTGCTCAACCTTTTCAATATGTGCAGTTTTAGGGAATCAGATTATTAAAAGAAAGAATCAGAGGGAGATTGTTGTGTTCCCGTGTAAATTGTTGAAGATGCTAGGATTTATAGTCTTGAAAAGTATGCAGCCTAACTAGTTTTAGGACTGCCTTCATATTTAGGAACAGAGAAAATGAAGGGAGATAAGGCCTGAGGAACCCATCTAGTCTTGCCCATACCTGATGCAACACCATGGAGTCCACCTGATCTCAGGTTTACTGTCACATCCTTACATTTAAGGATCCTTTATAATTATCCCATTCTTCTTGAATTGTGTTGTTTTGGCCTCCATTTAGGAGGCTGTTCCATATAGACACCACCTCTTCTGTGAAGAAATATTTCCTTATGTTACTCTTGAGCCTACTGCCTTGAAGCCTCATATTAAGAATGTTCATAAGAACATAAGTTATACCATTCTAGGTTAGACCAAGGGTCCATCAAGCCCAGTATCCTGTTTCCAACAGTGGCCAATCCAAGTCACAAGTACTTGGCAAGTACCCAAACATTAAATAGATCCCATGCTACTAATGCTAGAACAAGCAGAGGCTATTCCCTATTGAGTAATAGCAGTTTATTGTCTTCTCCTCCAGGAAATTATCCAAAACCTTTTTTAAACCCAGCTACACTAACTGCCTTAGCCACATCCTCTGGTAATGAATTCCAGAGCTTAATTGTGCGTTGAGTGAAAAATAATTTTATGTGATTTGTTTTAAATGTGCTAATTGCTAACTTATGGCATGCACCTTAGTTCTTGTTTTATCTGAGGGAGTAAATTACTGATTCACATTTACCCATTCAAGTCCTTTCATGACTTTGTATATCTCTATCATATCCCCCATCAGCCGTCTCTTCTCCAAGCTGGACAGCCCTAACTTCTTTAGCCTTTCCTCATAGGGGAGCCTTTCCAAGCTCTTTATCATTTTGTTCGCCCTTCTCTGTGCCTTCTCCAGTGAAACTATATCTTTTTTGAGATACGGCGACCAGAATTGCACACAATATTCAAGGAGCACTCTCGCCTTGGAGTGATACAGAGGCATTATGATGTCCTCCATTTTATTTGCCATTCCTTTCCTCATAATTCCTAACATTCTGTTTGCTTTTTTGACCATCACAGCACACTGAGATGATGATTTCAATGTAATATTAACTATGAAGCCTGGATCTTTTTCCTGGGTGGTAACTCCTAATATGGAACCTAATATTGTGTAACTACAGCGTGGGTTATTTTTCCCCTATATGCATTATATTTCATCTGCCATATGATCACCCAATATTCCAGCCTTGCAAGATCCTCCTGCAATTGATCACAATCTGCCTGTGATTTAATTACTCTGGAATTTGTTTTCCCCTGGAAAATTCTTCCTCCTTGAGCATTTGTTATACATTTGAGGTGTTTGAGTGCCTTTAACATATCTATTCTCCTATTCTTCTCTTCTAGAAATACATATTTAGATCTTTAATGAGCCTGTTCATTAAACACATGTTAAAGAATGTTAGCATACTAAAACATCATTTAATATGTGATGCATTAACTTTTTTTTTAATGCACATGCTATAAATGCCTCAATAGTGCATGCTAACCCACAAAACTATGGGGGTAAACAGCATGAGGCTGCAACAAAAATAGCATGCGCATGCTAAACGGAAGGCGTACAGTCCTTTTTTTTTTTTGTTTCCCTCTTGGCTCATCCCCCTTTTTTTTTTTTTTTTTTTTTGCAAACCTGCATGCAAGAAAACCTGGCTCATGCGGTGAGCAGAGACAGAAAAGCACTTGGACCTCAGGAAAGGAGATGAACAGACTTCCAGGAGAAGGAAGAACCAGACCAAAACGAGGTGCCTCTGCTGTCTGAGAAGGACTGGCATGAGAAGGCTCTGGTCTTTAGTCCTACTTCTTTGCAGCCTTGACATCATCAGGTATAATCGCCCTGAGATCTCTTTCCTGTTTGCTGCATGTCAGTATCTCACGCCCCCACCATGGTCTGCCCTCTTGAATTTCCATGCCACACAGCTACAGTATACTTTTTGCCTTAAATTTAGCCACATAATTATACGCTATGTTGAAATAGGAGCGTTGAGGACAGGTTCTGCCGTAGGGAAAGGAAATACTTCCTAAGCAGAAATGTATTTTTGGATTACACATGGAAAGCATGCTCAAGCATTCTGTGGCAAAGATGTTTGAGTTACACCATTGTGTTATTTTTATTTCTAAGCCGCTACATGTGAATGTCCTCAGTTTGTTAATTTCTTACCCTGTTGTTACATTTATTACTTATGCCTCATAGTTCGAACTGGTTTTGAATGCTTTTTCAGTTTTATGAAACCAGTACCAGGAGGGGGGGGGGGGTTCTCCTTTTCAAGTAAAGATATATTGAAAGCAATTTTCAGAAGCCATTTAGCCAGGTCAATTGGCTGTCTGCAAACTGCCCACCATTTACCTGGGTGAAATTACGCACGGAATCAACAGCACACGTCCTTTCACTCAGTTTCTTAATAGGCATTCCCGGAGGCATGTTAGGTCAGGAGAGGGAAAACATGCAAATAGAAGACATTTTCAAATCTATTCAGTACATTTTCAAAGGGGTTACATACAGAAAATTAGCCTGTGCGCACGGTAGTAGCATGTAATTGTGTACTTGCTGAGGTCCACATTCAAAAGCCATTTAGATGTAAAACTCAAAAACTAGTATATTAAGTATTTCACTTTAGCTGTCCTAAAATGATATATAAATCTGGGGTGAGCATACGTTTTGAGCTGATACCCCCTTCCATCCATGCAGTTACTTCAGCCCCTTTCTCCAAGTTGTTACATTTGATTCATATATATATATATATATATATATATATATATATATATATGTATAGATAGATATGTATATATATATATATATAGAGAGAGAGAGAGGGACACAAGCACCGTTTATAGTCAAACATTAACATAAATATTCAAAATATTTAGATTCAAACAGAATCTTAAAACATGGCTCTTCAAACGAGCATACCCCGACTGATTGACTACCATCTACAACTACAACTCTACCCCCTGCCTGATCCAAACATACTAATACACTTCCCGCATCTACCCGCCTTCGCATCTCCCTCCTCCTACTTCCATACTCCCTTCAGCTCACACTACCTCTCCGCCACCCCCCCTCCTCCCCAAACCTTTACTGTTTCCCATGTTACCAGTCAACTTTGACTCCATCCTCCCTTGTATATAGTTGATTATCAGTCTCTTGTATATAGTTTACATTCAGATAATAACCTATTGTAAAGCCTGTTACTATATCATTTTATAGTGTGAACCATTATTTATATTCATTGTAAAGCTATTTGCTATGTTATGTTACACTGTGAACCGAGGTGATGTTTTGCTACGTGCCCCGGTATATAAAATTCTTTAAATAAACAAACAAACAAATAAATAAATAAATAAATAAATATTGAGTAAAAACAAATTTTAATCACTAAGACATAAACCTTTCTCCCAAAAAATTGTTTTATTGCAAAAAATATTACAAAGAACTATTTTTAATCTTGTCACACTGTCAAATGTGTATTATATTCACCATTCTCTATTATTTCACTAAATTATTGTTCAGCTAAAATCACAGATTTTAATACATATATCATAGCAAAATCTCATTCTCACCCCACATGTTCACTATACTCATACATACCACCAACCATAACCCACTCTATGTCAATCATACCATAAATTAACACAACCTATAACTTGAATTCCTTCTTATACCTTACATATATTAATCATCATTAAACTATGTCATCAAGATGCTTATGATGTTTCAGTCATGACACAGAACCAATATTCTTCTTATTTACTGTAATGTTGTAATAATGGCCCATTTCACTTTACCAATCGTAACTCAGAGCCGATGTTCTTATTTATTATAGTCATTTCCCATGTATAGATATAGATATGCATATACATATATATAGACATATAGATATGTATAGATATATATGTATATCATATCTGTCTATCTCTCTCTATATATAGAAATGTATATACACACATAAAATTATAGAAAAAAAAATATATATACACATATGAAACTTATCCTGGATTCCTGGTCTGGTGTCAGACTCTCTCCCCAACCAATCAGCTGTTAAATCGGTTGCCAAGTAGCAGGTAATTACACTGCCAGCCAGCAGCTCAAAGTCCCAGTTTGGATCTTCTTCAAATTGCTGAAAGGAGCAAACTGATACACAGGCAGACACCACACTCAAGAGAGACACACAGACACACCATGCTCTGAGACAATCATAGACACACCAAGCACACTGAGAGAAAGTTATACAGATCGACACATCGAAGTCTATATTCAGACACAGTCCAGATAGCAAATCTAGTCTGAGAAACTTATCCGGCTAACTTTGGAGGCATATTCAGCAGTGCAGTCACACTATTGAATTTAGCTGGCTAACTTTAGGACAGCTCTTTGACTCAACCAGACTTAACCAGCTAACTCAACTCTTCTCAGTTACACCCCTGGACTGCCCCTAACTTATCCGGCTAAATTCTAGCTTCCCAACTTATTAGCCAGTTAGAATTTAGCCAGATAAAGACTGAATATAGCCAGGTAATTCATTTAGATGGATAACTATTACATTATCTGTCTAAATGGGTTTTGAATATGGACCTCATCACACCCAGACAGAAGCAAAGAGACAAACACACAGACGCCCCGCACCCAGAGGCAGACAGACACAAAAACACCACACCAGGACAGAGAGAGACACTCCATATGAGAGAGAGAGTGACAGATACACCACATCCATCCACACAACTGGATGACACACACACATCACACCAAGACAGACCATAACAAACAGAGAGACAAGCAGACAGGCCCAAAGAGAGATGCATCACACCTAGAGGAACACTGATAGATTCAGCTTACCACCTTATACAGAGAAATAGACACATCACAAAAGACAGACCAACTACAGGTCACCCCGCAGACAGAGAAATCACGGGTCACCTCACACCCAGAGAGAGATAGAGAGAGAGAGGCAGATACAATCACCATACCCAGGGACAATCACACTACACCACAATCAAATAGAGAAACACAGACACCCTTTAATCAGAGAGAGACACACACTCCACACCTAGACAAGTCACATTTAGATAGAGAAAGAGAGAGACGGGGAAACATCACTCCACACAGCAGAGAGACACAGAGTCAGACATCCCACACCTTCATAGGCCCAAAGAGATACACACCCTACCATGATACACAGAGAGATAAACAGATCACACCATACTACATATACACACAGATAAACACACACACACACCCTCACTGTCTCCCTCTAAGCCCCTTTCCCCAGGGCAGATTAAGCAGGGAGGAAATAATCACAGCAACATGTTTTTTTCTGTTGCTCAGAATTTGGATAAAACATAACAAGAAAACAAAAAATAAATACATAAACTAAAGGCTCAACCAAGCTTGCAGGTACAAGGATGCCTTAAGTTTTCCTTTTCACCTCCTTTCCAAGACACTCTGGCCCCCTCACCCACTGTCACACTGATCCCTCCGTCTTCTTCCCTCAACATGGAGTCTCCAGTGAGACAGAGCCGCTCTGGAGATTGATTCCTCTTAAGGCTATCAAGATCATCTAAGGTGTAGAACAGCCACCTGAAACGACCAATTTAAAGCTTAAGCTTTCCCCATCTCCTCCTCCTGCCTCTCCGAGATGCTTTGGCCCCCTACCCCCACTGTAACACTGATCCTCTTGTGCTTGCCTCTTTCACCGTGCAGTCTCGGATGAGACTCTCAGTCCGGGCGCTCTGTGGGGTTTCAGTCCGCCTTAAGGTTGTCAGCCTGTTCCGAGGCTCATGGCAGCCCCCGGATCTACCTGACCCAGTTATACAGTCCTAAGAGTTTCTCTGCAGTATGCTGGGCAATAACTGAAATCATTTCCTATTCCAGCCCCCCATCTCCATCCCTCCTCCGCCCTTCACTTCCACTAAGAGGAAGCTGTAATGCTCTGGAAATCCCTCCTTTGAATAACCTTTCTCTGTTTCTGAAACTGTGGGTGCCAGGCTCAGCCTAGCAGGCAATTGGCCTGCAGCAGCTGGCAACCCCCTAGAGGTTTGTCCCCTCCCCTGTTTGTGCACCCCTAATATAACTATTGGAAAAGATACAAAGAGAGGTGTCCGAGATGTCTGTATTAAAAAAAAAAAAAAAAGATTGCAGGTAACATTGACTTTTACCTGCATAAATATAGCAGTTCAACTATACCCCCTCTTTGTCCGGGTAACTTTTTCTGTAGAATTATTTTGTGCGGACTGAGTTCCCCAGACAAAAAGGGGTGGGGCTTGAGACATGGCGAGAGCTGGCTAACATACTTAGCTGGATAGCACCATATTGAATGCTTTCTGGCTAAATTTGTGTGGCCAGGTCAGGTGGCTTAAATAATCCTAAAATTATCCGGATATCCTTACCCGGATATTCAGTGGAATGCGTCTGCGGATAAATTTTGCTGAGTATCCAGATAAAATTATAGCTTATTCACATGGTGGGTTGTTGAATATGGACCTCTAAGTTATTAAAGAGGATATAGTAGCTTCCATATTTATTTATTTAGATTTATATTCTGCTTTTTGCATTTTAAAGCAGATTATATTAAGATACAGTAGGTATTTTCCTATCCCCAGAGGGCTTGCAGTCAGTGACAGTAACTTTAAAACCAGCGCATGGGCACCTGCACCCAGGGACGCAGTCATTTTGCAACATATGAACATATATGTGCAAGTTATAACATAGCCTGACTGTGCGCACGTAAATGCCATTTCTACCGCGTAAGTGGAAAGATTTTAAAAGACACGTGCACCGACGCCATTATCAGTTTTTCCAGTTTGTTCCCAGTTTGCCCAGGTAAGGGATAGGATGTCCAGACCCCCTAATTTAATAGCCTCTCTTCTCCCCTGTTAGCCTCAACCTTTAAAATCCTGCTGATCTGCCTATAATCTTTTGTTTTACAACTTATGCGTTATCCATAGTAAACTTAAGTGGCAAGGGACCCCGCCACGCGCCAGTGCATGTAAGTATTTACTTGCAAATTTCAAGTTTGAATCCAAGAGTGCCCATACCCTGTCCACTTTTTGAACTTTTCATTTGTGTGCAGCGGCAACTATGCACTTATCTGGGCAGCTTTTAAAATCTGCTCAGCGAGCACAAGCCTGACGTGGGTGCATGTCTCCCGGTTTTGGCATGCACTGGGCTTTTAAAATTCATCATTAAGTTTGTACTTGAGGCAACAGAGGGTGAAGTGACTTCCCCATGGTTAGAAAGAGCAGCAGTGGGATTTGAACCCTGGCCTTCCTGATTCGTAGCCCACTGCTCTAACCACTGGAACTATGTACACTAGCAAAATGATGTTTAAGAGGAGATTTAATTACTTTACAAATAGCACCATCTAAGATTAAGGGCTATTGGTTTCACTGCCTTCAGAGGAAAAGATAAGAACATAAGATTTGCCATACTGGGTTAGACCAAAGGTCCATCAAGCCCAATATCCTGTTTCCAATGATGGTCAATCCAGGTCACAGGTACCTAGCAGGATCCTAAATGGTCAATAGATTCCATACCGCTAACCCCAGGGATAAGGGGTGAATTTTCTCAAGTTAATAATGGTTTATGGATTTTTCTTCCAGGAAATTGTCTAAACCTTTTTTAAACCCAGTTACACTAACAGCTTTTACCTCATCCTGTAGCTACAAATTTCAGAGTTTAATTATGCACTGAGTAAAAAAATATTTCCTCCTGGTTGTCTTAAATGATTCACCTAGTTACTTCATTGAATGTCTCCTCTTCTTTGTACTTTTTGAAAGAGTAAACAACTGATTCACATTTACCTGTTCCATTCCACTCATTATTTTATAGATCTCTATCATATCTGCCTTCAGACATCTGTTTTCCAAACTGAAGAGCCCTATCCTCTTTAGCCTTCCCTCATAGGGAAATTGTTCCATCCTCTATATCATTTTGGTTGACCTTCTCTATACCTTTTCTAATTCTGCTATATCTTTTTTGAGATGCAGTAACCAGAACTGCAAACAATACTCAAAGTGCAGTTGCACCATGAAGTGATACAGAGGCATTATGATATTCTCTGTTTTATTCTCCGTTCCTTTCCTTATAATTCTATTTGTGCCACCGTACACCGTGCAAAGGATTTCAACATATTATCCATGATGACGCCTAGATTCTTTTCCTGGGTGGAAAGAAGGCAAAACGATTACCGGCATGGTTAAAAGGGGAGGTGAAAGAAGCTAATTTAGCCAAAAGATCTTCATTCAAAAACTGGAAGAAGGATCCAACAGAAGAAAATAGGATAAAGTCCCGGGGTTGTACGAGGGGGGCGTGTCAGGGGCGTGTCGAGGGGGCGGGCCCAAACCGCGCCGCGTTTTCGGGGCGGGCCCCGGGGGCGTGGTTACAGCTCGGGGCGGTCCGGGGGCGTGGCCGCGCCCTCTGGACCCACCCCCAGGTCGCGTCCTGGCGCGCGGGGATTTACGTCTCCCTCCGGGAGGCGTAAATCCCCCGACAAAGGTAAGGAGGGGGTGTAGACAGGGCCGGGCGGGTGGGTTAGGTAGAGGAAGGGAGGGGACGGTGAGGGGAGGGCGTTAGAGGATTCCCTCCGAGGCCGCTCCGATTTCGGTGCGGCCTCGGAGGGAACAGGGGTAGGCTGCGCGGCTCGGCGCGCGCCGGCTATACGGAATTGATAGCCTTGCGCGCGCCGATCCAGGATTTTAGCGGATATGCGCGGCTACGCGCGTATCTACTAAAATCCCGCGTACTTTTGCTTGCGCCTGATGCGCCAGCAAAAGTACGCCAATTCGCGCAGTTTGAAAATCTACCCCTTAGAGAATAGCCACTGCCATTAGCAATGGTAACATGGAATAGACTTAGTTTTTGGGTACTTGCCAGGTTCTTATGACCTGGATTGGCCACTGTTGGAAACAGGATGCTGGGCTTGATGGACCCTTGGTCTGACCCAGTATGGCATTTTCTTATGTTCTTACTTGCATTGAATAGCTATAATTTGGGCTGCTCTTCCCTACATGCATCACTTTGCACTTGTCCACATTAAGTGTCATCTGCCATTTGGATGTTCAGTCTTCCAGTCTTGCAAGGTCCTCTTGTAATTTCTCACAGTCCTCTTGTCATTTAAAAACTTTGAATAATTTTGTATCATCAGCAAATTTGATCACCTCACTCGCTGTTTCCATCTCAAGGTCATTTATGAATATGTTAAAATCAGTGGCCCTAGTACAGATTCCTGGAGCACTCCACTATTCACCCCTCTCCATTTAGAAAATTGACCATTTAACTCTAATCTCTGTTTTCTATCTTGTAACCAGTTCTCAATCCACAATAGAACAATGCACCCTATCCCATGACTTTTTAATTTCCTCTAGTTACTTATTAGCCACTTTGTCAAACGCTTTCTAAAACTCCAGATACACTGTATCAGCTGGCTCACCTATTCCACGTGTTTAATCACGTCTTCAAAAAAAATGTAGCAAATTGTTGAGTAAGACTTCCTTTGGCTAAAACCATGTTCATTTTATCCCATTAAATTGTGTCTTTCTATATGTTCAATAATTTTGTTCTTTAGAATAGTTTAAATCATTTTTCCCGGAACCAACATTAGGCCCACCGATCTGTAGTTTCCTGGATCACCCCAGAACACTTTTTTAAAAACCGGTTTTACATTGGCCACCCTCCAAATCTTCAGGTACCATAGCTCATTTTAATGATAGTTTACACATTTCCAACAGTAGGTCTACAATTTCATTTTTCAGTTCTTTCAGCACACTGGAATGTATATCATCTGGTTCAGATGATATTCTACGCTTTAGTTTGTCAATTTGTCCTAGTATATCTTCCACATTCAATAAGATTTGTTGTAGTTCCTCTGAATCATCACCTTTAAATATCACTTCTGGCCTGGGTATCTGCCTTACATCTTCCTCCATAAAGACTGAAGCAAAAATTGATTTAATCTCTTCATTATGGCTTTGTTCTCCCTTAATGCTCCTTTTACCCCTCGATCATCTAATGGTCCAGCTGACTCCCTCACAGGCTTTTTGCTTGGAATGTACCTGAAAAGTTTTATTATGAGTTTTTGCTTCCATAGCAAACTTATTTTTCAAATTATGTCTATGCCTTTCTTATCAATGCTTTGCATCTAACTTGTCAGTGCTTATGCTATTTTCTGTCTTCTTCAATAGGATCTCGTTTCCATTTTTTGAAAGATGAACTTTTGATTAGAATAGCCTCCCTCACCTCATCTTTTAACTATGTTGGCAGTTGTTTGGCCTTTATTCCACCTTTCCAAATGCATGCAATACATTTGGTCTAGGCTTCCAAGATGGTATTTTTAAACAGTATCTATGCCTGATATAAACTCTTGACCTTTGTAGCTGCCCCTTCCAGTTTTTTCCTAATCATTTTTCTCATTTTCTCATAATCTCCCTTTTGAAAGTTAAATGCTATCGCAGTAGATTTCCTTAGTGTCCTTCCTCCAGTTATCAAGTCAAATTTGATCAAGTTATGATTACTATTGCCAAATGGCCTAACACCATTACTACTTTCACCAAATCATGTGTTCCATTAAGGATTACGCCTAAAATAGCTTTCCCCCCCCCCCTTTTTGGTTTTTGAACCGTCTGCTCCATAAATCTGTCATTTATTTCATTGGAAACTTTACCTCCTTAGCATGTTCCTTCCTTCTTAAAGTGTGTCTCCTCTCCTATATTCTAATCTCCACCTTTATCTTAAACTTCAAAGAACTAAAGTTAAGTAACACCAAACTTTTAGCAGAGTTAGAAAATCTAGACATAACTTATAACACTCACCAAATAGTATTTATTATGATATAATAAATTCCCCACCCATGTACGAAGCCTCGGCGTACTCATTGACTGTCATCTTAACTGCAAGAAATTCATCAATAATACCCTCAAAGACTGCTTCTACAAACTGCACACCCTAAAAAGACTCAAACTACTCTTACATCTCAGCGACTTCCGCACCATATTACAAGCCCTCATATTATCGAAAATTGATTACTGCAACTCCTTGCTACTAGGTTTGCCTAAAAACACCATCCAGCCTTTACAACTCCTCCAAAATGCAGCTGCCAGGATTCTCACCAACACCCACAAAAATGATCACATAACCCCGGTACTCAAACATCTACATTGGTTACCCGTAGCATCTAGAATTACCTTCAAAGCCCTCACCCTAATACACAAATCCCTTCACAACCAGAACATGCACTGGTACAAAGAACATTTCTCCTTTCACAACAGTAATAGACCCACTAGAAAACAATATCTAGCCACACTACAAACCCCCTCACCTAAGCTTACTAAACTCTGCACCACAAACGAAAGAGCCCTCTCCCTAGCAGGTCCGTTACTTTGGAATAAACTACCCACTTCCCTCCGCCAAGAAACCTGCCCAAAAATATTCAGGCAAAACCTGAAGACCTGGTTCTTCAGACACTCATACACCTAACATCCACACAACCACTAACACCCCCCATTGCCAACTCCTAACCTCCCTCCTCCTCTCTCCCCCCCCCCCCTTACCTTCCCACCTCCTAACCACCCCCTTTCCACCTTACTTAACAATTTCCCCTCTACCATAAATCCCGTAAATTGAATTTTTCAGGACAGCATATTGTAAATAAGATCATTTTATTCACAAACGTGTATATATTCCTCAACAACAAATGTATATACAAATATATACCTCCTGCAAATCTTTATGTCCATCCTTTTTATCAGAATCCCCCTGCCCCCCCCTTTTTAGGATAACCCCTACCATGTATCCCACTTAGTTAATTATTACTTGTATTAGCTACCCTGTTATTTGTATGTTATTGTTATTTTTATTACTGTTCCTCTTATAATCATGTGAAAATTGTAAAGCCTGTTGCTAAGTTCTGTTCTCTGTAAACCGACGAGATGTTCCCAACGTTCATCGGTATATAAAAGATATTAAATAAATAAATAAATAAATATAATGTTACAGTATTTTTGATGGCACCTGTGTAAGAGTTAGAAGTCCAGACACTTTATGCAACATAGTTTTTGTGCCTTTTTGTGAACCGTTATGATGGCACCCGCTTAACGACGGTATAGAAAAGATTTTAAATAAATAAATGTTCTGATGTGACATTTTCCCAGTCAATACTGGGGTAATTGAAATCGCCCATTATTACTGTACTGCTATTTTTGTTAGCTTCTCTAATTTCTGTTAGCATTTCTTCATCTGTCCATTCTGGCTTGGTGGACAGTAATACACCCCTAGGGGTAGATTTTCAACGGGTTACGCGTGTAATCCCCGAAAACCTACCCCTGTGCACGCCGAGTCTATTTTGCATAGGCTCGGCGGCGTGCACAAGCCTCGGGACGTGCGTATGTCCTGGGGCTTCGAGAAAGGGGCGGTCGGTGCCGTGGGCATGGTAGCGGTCCGGGGGCGGTCCGGGGACGGGGCTGAGTCCTCCGGCACAGTGGCGCGCGGCAGCTGGCCAGTGCGCGCAAGTTACGCCTGCCTCAGGCACCGGGTAGTGCCGGGTAGCACCGGGTAGCGTGCACAAATGTACCCCGTGTGCGCTCCTCTAAAAATCTGCGCCCCCCCCCTTCAGGGGAATCCAAAATGGCCGCTTGAGAGAGGTTGTGTGCGGAGGAGCTCCTGTTTTTTGCCGAAATACCTGGTTTGACATGCGAAGCGAAAGGGCAAGCTCCAGGTGGATATCCCAACCACCCCGATACAGGCCCTTTCGCAATCGAACATAGAGAATTTCTTCGCACCCACGGCAATCTCAACCCCGGAGGGGAGATCCGCGGTGGCGTTTGGCAGGGAGCTAGGCCTAACGCCCTTGGATAAGATGACATCATTGAGCCCCGGGGCTCCCAAAACGCCCTCACCCCCGCGTGCAGACCCGATGCAGGATTCGGGGACGAAAGCCTGACCGGAGTTGCCGAGTGATTTTTTGTCCCTCGGGAGGGAACCTGCAGAGGTGGATCAGCTCGCTATTACTGCAGCGGGTAAAAGTTCAACGCAGCACACAGACCAGCTGCGGCTGGAAAAGAGTGCAGGAGGAGATCTTGAACGGAACCCCGCAGTAGTGTTACATCAGGGGGGAGAAGGACTGTTGGCTGGCCCAGAAAACGAGAAGGAAAGCCAACAAGAAAGAATGGTAAGAGCTATTTCTTCTACTTTAACTGAGACTAATCCTCAAATGTGACATTAGAACTTGTATGGAAAACTCTCACCTCCCTGGAATCTGCTATAGGGAATCTATCAAGGATAATGACGGACACACAACAGCGAGTTTGTCAAATTGAACCTTTATTAACATCTCAGTCAAGCAAGATACAAGCACTGGAAAAACAAGTTGCTCAGCTGCAAACTACTCAAAATACTTTAATTCAAGGAGAACTGATAAATAAAAAAAAAATTGAAAACTTAGAAAACGAACTCAGAGCTAAAAATCTAAGAGTGTTAAACTTTCCTCATATTGTTCTAATCTTTCCATTAGAGCAATTTAAGAAATATCTTTTGGAAATTTTTGCAGCTTTTCAAAAGATTAATACCATCTATAACAAAAATATATTTTATAAAAACAGAGAGAAAGGACACACAATCCGATCAGCCTCCAAATCTAGGAATTGGAAATTTAACAGAATTTCTTGAACAACCTTCGGAAGAACAGATTGACTATTGTGGGACGTTGTTAATAAGTTTTTCATTGGTATCAGAAAGAGATATGATCTTGAAACTCTTTGTAAGAAATAGAGAAAAAAAGTATTTGGGATTTAAAGTCTGGATGTTTCCCGACTTGACTAGAACGACTCAGCAAAGAAGAAAAATTTTCTTGGCAATGTGTCAGGAGGCCAGGGGTATAGGTGCACAGATTACCATACGTTATCCTTGTAAATGCATTCTTAGATTAAATGATATGAGATACATCTTCTTTGACCCTTCTCAGTTAAGAATATTTTTAGATACGCATTCCTTGACTAAACAAAGCTCTAACTAATTCTGGTTTTGGGATTTAAGAAAGTATTATATTGCTGTGCCTCTTTTTTTTTTCCTCTATGTAAGAAAGGATTTCCTTAATTACTCCCAATGATATAAGGATTCTCTCTCCCTATTTCCTTATAAAGGGATGATTTATTGTTTGGGAATATATTTCATTTAAGCTTTGTGTAATTTAAAAAACATACCTGTGGGTATTTGATGTTTTCCTGTAATTGTTTTTGCATACCTTAATCCCAGTCTCTTGATATGCGTGTATTGCTGTCATGTTTTGTTTGAAAATTAAAAATTAAAAAAAAAAAAAATCTGCCCCCTAATGTTTATTCTATTCCCCGTCTCACATTTAATTTCTATTCATAAATATTCTACAGTGCATTTTGTTTCCTGTAAAACTTTTATCCTATTTGACTCTATGCCCTCTTTAACGTATAGCGCCACCCATCCTATCATTTGTAATATAATTTGAATCCTAATATTTCATTGTTCCACCACATCTGAGATGCCAGTTAAATTACAGTTAATTTACTGTTAAATTACTATCGCCTTTTCTCCATTCCAAGTTGTATCATATCCCTGTTTTATTGTAACTGCTATTTTTTTCTCTTAGCACTTGTTAATGTTCTTATTATTATTATTTTCCTTTTTGCCACACCTTGTTAATTGTAAACCGGCATGATGCGATTCCCATTGCGAATGCCGGTATAGAAAAAACTCAAATAAATAAATAAAATAAATAAATTTACCTCTTCGTTCAGTGGTATGCATTCTAACTCTCCTATCTTATATTTTAGACTTCTAGCATTTATGTAACAAACATTTCAAAGTATGTATTTTGTTTTTATTAATAACCTGCTTCTCAGTTGACAGGGATAGTTTGGAATCTTTCTGCTTTGTCTGTTCTTTATTTAAAGGTACCTTGGCTATTTTAGCATTTATTGCAATCTCTTTACTGGGATGCTCTAACATCCCTGTTTTGTTAATATCCTTCAAAAATACATCATTATGAACCATGTGCTTCTGAGTGATGGTTGGCTTTCTCCCATCATTTTACTCATTGCCAAAATGATGAAACATTTTGTCATCAGAAGTAATTATGGTAGGCCATCCCAGTGATTCAGATGGCAAGTGATGTGATGTGCTGTGCTATGTGGAAGGTCCCAATTTGATTCTCAAGTCAGGTCTTTTCACTCTCTGGCTTGGCTGAGGTTGGGGATGCTGCAGAGGCAGCATTTACAGGTCCCGGTGGGAGGGATTCATGGTCATTGCTTCAGAATTACATCTGGTTGCCAGATTCAGAGCCTGTTATTGCATGACTTCCAGCCTAGGTTCTTCACATCATTGACTGCCTAGGCATGTTGGAGGAGGTGGGAGTGATTATAAAATAGTGGAAAAATCACCAGATATTTGCAAATGAGAGAACTTATGGTGCCAGATTCCAGCACTGGTTCTGATTGAACTGGAAGTACAAAGGAGCAAGAGGAAACTGTCATGTAAAAGAAAACTGGTTAGAACACTAAAGGCCACATTTGCTAAGAGGTCAATTTTTAAAAGGTTAGCTGCCTTTGAAAATCAAGTTGGGTTGAGTGAAATTTATGAAAACCTCAGAATAATTTTTTCTTCCTTTCCAAGTATATTCCTAATAACCTACTAAAGGCAATTTTCAGAAATAATTTTTCATGCAATTTCCTGCACAATTCAATTTAAGTTGGATCTTCCAATCCCTCAGTCAGCTGGAGCTGGGGATGCTGCAGAGGCAGCATTCATAGCCCCCAGGTAAGAGGGAGTCATGATCACAGCTAAAGGTGACAGCTAGTGGCCACAAAAAAGTGGTCATGATCAGGAGGCAGCATTAGGCTGAGGGAGAAGTAAGTCAGATGTCCAGAATAGCCCCAAACATACACAAACCCAAGCTGGAAGGATGACACACTCTTCCCTCCTGCCAGTTTGGCACCTGTGATTACTCTGACAATAGCACATTATAGCAAAGACCTTACTTTTTTAGTTTTCCCTCTGTTAAATTTCAAAAGAAAACCAAATTTTCAGAAGATCTTCAAATTTTAACAAAGGTTTCTCTGTATCAAAACCTTGTAGTAGACAGTTTTCAAGTTAAAATCTCTAATAAGCAGCAAGGGGTCGATTTTAAAAGCATTGCTCGTACAAAAATGCCCACATACACTCATATGATGGGCTGTGTACGAGCAACACAGATTTTAAAAGTCGCAATTTATCCACGCATATACACGTGTGCATGTCAAAAATAAGGGGCGAAAAAGAAGCGGGGCCAATTCACACGTAACTCCGTATTTTAAAACTGGAGGTCGCATTGCGCGTTGCTGCTGCTGTTTCCCTGACGCGGCATGGACGCCGCCATCGGGCCTCTCCAACGCGGGCTGGAGCTGCAGTCTTGCCTGGCTCACACGGCCCAGAGGCCGCCCGGACTCATCCTCTTCACCGCGTCCAGAGCCGCGGACTTTCCTGCCATCAGCGGGGCCGGGATTGCCCCTGAGGCCACTGTCATCTTCGCGGCGTGAAGGCCGCATCCCCGGGCTCGAGTGGCAGCTGGAGCTGTCCCTGGGGCCTCCCACGGCGGCTGGAGCCGCTGCCAACGTCGGGAGCCTGCGCCCAGGCTCAACCCTGCTTTCCTTACGCCGTACGTTGGTGCAGGCCGCTGTCCACGGTCCTGCACAGTTCTTCTGCTGCTTCTTAGGCGTCGGCGCGTGCCTCTTTACTGAATTTAAAGGAAGTGTGCTGGCCCCACCTAGGGAGTAGACTTCCTGCTTCAGCCCTATATAGGGCGGCTCCGTCAGTCTGTCTGTGCCTTGCATCGGAGTGACATCCCTCTGGAGGCTCCTGCTTGCCAGAGCCTTGTAAGGTCTTCTGTTCTTCGTGGAGCTCCTCGTCTCGTCTACGTCTTCGTGTCTTGATGTCTTGCCTGAGGTCCCTGACCATGTCCTGATGTTCCGTCATGATCTTCCACGTCCTGATGTGCCTGCCTTCCAGGATGTTCTTCCCTGCATCTTCGTCTGGTGCTCCTGAGCCTTTTGTTCCTGTAGAGCTGTGGTTCTCGGATGATATCGTGCCCGAGAATGGAGCAGCCTTCAGGTGGGATTGGTCCCTGTGCTCCTGAGCCTCTGTTCCCGCCAGTCATAGGTGAAGCTTCGGATGATATCGGCTCTGTCATTGGAGTTCCTCCTTGCCTGGATCTTCCCCGCGCTTGTCCCGCTCTCCTCGTGGTCCGTGACCAGCCTCTTAGGGCTGTGTAGGGCGCGTAGTGGGACAGGGTGGTCCGCGACTCAGTCCCGCGGGTGGGCTGAGCAGGGCGCCTTGAGAGACAGTGCCAGTGGCCCTCCGCCCAAGTTCCTGTCTCGTTCCTGATGACTTCGCTTCAGCCCTCGTCTGTGATGTCCTCGCTTCAGCCCTCGTTTGTGATGTCTTCACTTCAGCCCTCGCCTGTGATGTCTTCTGTGTTCCAAGGACTCTGTCTGCCCTCGTCCTCAGTCCGGCCTGCCGTCCAATGCCGTTACCCAGCGGCAGGTCCAAAAGGGCTTGGAACATTCGGAGGACCGTTCATCAATCAACATTGCATTGTTGGTTGTCTTGGGCGTGCAGGTCCGGTTGAGGGTCAGACCTTGTTCTCTAGTCCTTGCTTCAGCCATGCTGGAACACGCCGTCAACCCTCGGGTCGGTCCTGGACGCGTCTGGGGGTCGGGCTGAGGCCCAAGGGCACACTAAAACATCCCAAATACAACAGAATGCAAGGCCTTTCGAGGTCTCTCTCAACAGAATGCAAGGCCTTTCGAGACCTGTACACAACAAACCCGAGGGGTCTGGAAGATCTCGAGTTTGACTGGGCAACTGACGGACTCATTGGAAAAACTGGGAATGTCCCTCGTGTGATCATGTTTTAAAATCCGCTTACAACATACGTAAAAATTGGCAAAGACCTATGGAAGATACGCAAAGTAGGTTTGCTCATGTAACCTTTTAAAATTTGGAGCATATTTATGCAAGGTAGGTGTATTTTAAAACATGCGCACGCATGATTTAAAAATCTAGCATATCTCCGCTTGTGTTCAGATATATGTGTGTATGGGCACACTTTCGCTCGATTTAGGTGTTGACTCTGTGTGGAAGATTACAAACATTTCAAACCCTTGGTTCATGGGTAATGGACATAATCATGACCAGTTAACTAACAGAATTTTTTTTTAGTTCCTAATTATTTTGGTTTTCAACACAGGAGGCCAAAAGATAATGAAGAAACTTTAGCAGTACCATTCCAGTTCAGCATTTAATGAAGATCCATGCCTGTTCCTAATCATAAATGATTTCAGGGAACATACTAAGGCTTTTTATCATTGTGCCTGAAGGTCAGGAATCTTTTGCTTCAATCACTGGCTGGATTGGAAAATTAGCTGGATAAACTTATCCAGCCAACTTTCAGTGCAATAGCACTGTTAAATATAACCAGTTATTTTAAAGATAACTGGATATTTTTATTTGGCTAACTTTAGGACTGCTCAATGGTACGACTGGAGTTTACCAGTTAAGTTATCCTGCTAGCTCTGAATTAAGACATCATTCTATACCCCACTTATATATAAAATTAATAGTGTAGGATAAGGAAGGTTTCATACATCATCATACATCATCTGCGGTCTTGTACACAGAATTTTGTGTTTTGTAATCATGAACCAACCTCCTTCCTACCTTTGATTTTTTTTGGAGCATTTTAATGTGAAACAAATCTAAAATTGTGAAAGAGAGAATTTTTTTGTGTCTTATACTTCTTTAAAAACGGCTGTACAGCCCAACCTTCATTACTACATTTAAACAGTCAACGCTAACCTCATTTTTTTTTGCCACCACTGCAGGCACTCCAAATACCTCTTTTATATCTCAATGTATAACTCTGATTTTATAATGAGCTCCCGATCAACTTAGCTTATCTTCTTCATTCCTCCCGACATGGCCATGTTTTGACAAAACTAATTTTCTTCTTCAGGGAAGTCTCTATTCCTTCTCCTCACTGTCGGGTCGCTCTTCTCCACACAGACGGCGTCTATTGCTGGTTTTTTTCTTCGTCACTTCTTAGCTTTTTAAACCGATCTTCTGATCCAAATTCTACCAATTGAGAGCCACGTATCTTACGTAAATCAGCTCTGAATTAATAACATAAGATATGCCATAGTGGGTCAGAGCAAGGGTCCATCAAGCCCAGTATCCTGTTTCCAACAGTGGCCAATCCAAGTCATAAGTACCCAAACAGACAGATCACAAGCTACTATTGCTTATTAATTACCGTCATAGCAGTTTATGGATTTATTCTCTAGGAAACTTATCCAAACCTTTTTTTTTCCCCCAAATTGCCTTTATTGTGGCATACTGCAAAAATACTAAACAGGTCAATCATATTACATACTCAATACTATGCAGCATCCCTTTGTGGTCTAGGGGAGGGAGCTTTCATAAAACAAAGTTGCATCTTACAAACACTGCTATTACAATTATGAAACTAAAGTGTATCTCCAGCAGTAATAAGGAAAAAAAGATAAAAGAAAAAAAAAAACCATCAGTCCGCTTCTAGAGGGGATAGCTTTTTGACAGAGTCCAGCAGAGAGTCATAAAAGACGGACCAGATTTATCCTCTAGGAACTTATCCAATCCTTTTTTAAACCCAGTTACCCTGAGTTAGTCAGATAACTTAGCCAGCTAACTTAACTCTGCCCTGGAATGCCCTTACACAATCCAGCCAAATTTTATCTAGATAATAAGTTAACCAGCTAAAATATAGCTGGATAAGTTGAGGAAATATTCAAAAGTTGGCATTTAGTCAAATAACTCACAACCTATCTGTATAAATGCCACTAAATGTTGACCCCCAAAGACTAAACAAATACATATATTTTCAAGGAACAGTTTTGGATGGAATCACTAATGTCAGTAATTCAAACCCCAAGACAAGAAGAGTATCAACATGTATTTTATTTATAAGTAATGCTTTTTCATATTCTAATAGCAAAGTGTCACCAGAAAGACTTGATTTGTAATTCTGTATCATCATTACCAGTACATAGCAGTGCCGTTTGGTCTCCCTTGACCACCCAGGATTTTCTCAAAGGTGTTAATTACACTCATACTGAAGCTAAGAGAACAGATTGCTTCTCTTTACCTTGACAACATGGTGCAGCATCATTCCAACAAAACAATTGTATCCAGAAATATAGTGATGTGCTCGCTGTAGGCACATGACTTGCTTGGAAACTGAGAAAAGACATCTTAAGATCCTACACCTGTAATGTAGCAATTCACAGTGTACTTTGGCAGTTCTAAGAAATGAAAATTTGCAGGATTAGAATAATCATAGATTATGCATTGAGTAGGCTCCTGTGTTCTACTGTATTAAAAAATGTATGCACATAATCTCAGTAATAGTTGCGCTCAGGTTGATTGCTTTGTCACCATGTACATTTATGCTGTAGTATGTTCTCTTTTCCTCAGAAGCAATTTATATTTGAATGTAGAAGTTTACTTTTTAAAATAGTTCACATGGATATACAGCATTTGCAGAAGTGGATCTTCAGGAGGTCCCTATTCAGACACAGTACAGAGAGCAAAGTTAACCGGATAAACGTATCCAGTTAACTTTGGTGGTATATTCAATAGTGCAGCCACGCTTTTGAATATATCCAGCTATAAAAAAAAAGTTAACCAGCTAACTATAGCTGGATAACTTTAGGACAGTCTTTGGCCAACCAGACTTAGCCGGCTAAGTCATCCTCCTAACTCTCATCGGAGTAAATTAATTAACTTAGCCAGCTAACTCATCTCCTCCTAGTTACGCCCCTGGAATGCTCCTAACTTATCCGGCTAAATTCTAGCCAGCTAATTTATTAGCTGGCTAGAATTTAGCTGGTTATGTGCCCAAATATTCAGTTGCTCGGCTAACTCTGAGTTATCTGGGTAAATGCTTTTGAATATGGACCTCCATGAGTAAGAAAAGCTGCACATTCTCCCACCCCTACATTTATTTTGTTTAGTATTAACAGAAATGGGGTTAGAGAAAGAAGAGAAGTTGGCAGGGGTATGTATTTTATGGGGCATATGTCACGTCATTCACAGGACGCTGTGTTTGCATGGAGTTAATACAAAACTATAAGTGGGCAAAGCTGTGAAGCCAGATAGGGTACATCCTAAGATATTAAGGGAGCTCAGAGATGTTCTGGTGGGGTCCACTGATGGATCTGTTCAATGGATCCTTGAAGTGGGAAGTGTTACCGCAGCACTGGAGAATGGTGGATATTTTCCCTCTTCATAAAAATGGTAATAGAGATAACGCTGGAAATTACAGTCCAGTGAACCTCATCGAGGTGGTGGGTGAATTTATGAATGCTGTATTGAAACAAAGGATAGTTAAGTGTGTTGATTCTAGCAGTATGTAGGATCTGAGGGAAGCATGCTTTTGCTAAAGGGATATCTTGTCAGATATATTCAGTCCATTTCTTGGATTGAGTAACCAGAGAATTAAATCAGGGGTATGCACTGGATATGGTGTACTTGGATTTCAGCAGCACTTTTGATACTGTCCCATAAAGGCTCATAAATTAACTGAACAGTATGTACACATTAGGAGCTCCACAGCCTGACATGACTCCCTGATCCAATTCCCTCAATTTATATACCCACAACAATTATGGTGGATCAAACATAACGGCCCCTCCCCCACCCCCCGCGCGCGTGTGCACACACACACACACACACACACACACACACACACACATTATCAATGATGAGGGTTCAGCTGTCTGACCATACGACCTCCACACACTGTAACAATGATGGGAGCTCAGTGGTTTGGCCCCTTCCGCCTTCCCTTCCTCCCACAAGCAAGTAATGATGGTGGTTTGGCAGTTAGACTATAGCACCCCACTCCTTCACACAAAATAACAGTAATGGAGACTCAGTGGCCTGACCTTAGCACCCCCTTTTCCCCCACTTACACACATAATAGTAACGAAGAGGGCTTGATGGCCCTACCATAACACCCCCTCCACTCCTGTGACACACAAACACGCAAATACAATAGCAAAGCCAGGGAATCAGAAGCCGGACCATAACATCCCTCGACAAACATACACGATAGCAGTGAGTGGGGCCCAGTGACCTGACTATAACACTTCTCTCATACACACACACACATGCAATAACAAAGATGGGGTAGGGGCTTCATGGCCAACCATAGTAATATAGAAATGACTGCAGATAAAGATCCAAATGGTCCGTTCAGACCCATGCAGAAATAGTATACCTAAGTTATACCACAGGTTACCCAGTTTCTTCAGTTCCATCCTCTAGCCCAGTGATCCCCAAACCTGTCCTGGAGGGCCACCAGCCAGTCGGGTTTTTGGGATATCCTCAATGAATATGCATGAGAGAAAATTTGCATGCACTGCCTCCATAACATGCAAATTTTCTCTCATGCATATTCATTGTGGATATCCCAAAAACCCGACTGGCTGGTGGCCCTCCAGGACAGGTTTGGGGACCACTGCTCTAGCCACTAGGGAGCCCCTGTGTTTATCCCATACCCCTTTGAACTCCATTACTGTGGATGGTGGATGCATGGCAGGCCCCCTCATGGAAGAAGTGGTGAGGACAAGAATGGTAATGGAGTTCAAAAGGGCATAGGATAAACACAGGGGCTCCTGTGGCTAGAGGATGGAAATGAAGAAACTGAGTATAACCCTGTGCTGTCTTAAGTGTAACATTTCTACATGGGGTAACCTGCATGGAGCAAGATTCACAACCTTAAATAGTAGGCACAGAGCAGAAATTACGACCCTAAGCATTTTGCTGGGCAGACGGGTCTGAGCCCTCATTATTGCTAGGGGGGGGGGGGGAGGGAGGGTTGTTGTGTTATGTTTGACCCACCATAATTGTCTTTACTATGTTACTATGGTTGGGCCACAAAATTGTGCTTTAAACTTTACTTCAGCATAAAAGTTATGTAAAGAAATTGCTTGGTAAAAACCCAGCACTAAATAATGTATTTTATAACACAGTTTGATAAATAGTAAGTAAATATTTAATTAAGTCATTACAATGAATTTTCATAGTCATTTAAATTTAGCGCATTTAGTGAAAATGTGTACATTTTGGGGTGAATTTTTAAAAGTGTTGCTCAGACTAAAGGACCTACATATGCGAGTATCTGGGCCGTGCGGGAACAATGCATTTTTTAAAAGCTGCAAATTACGCTTGTACATGCACGTGCTCGAGCACAAAAAAAAAAAAGGGGGGGGGTGGAAAAGAGATGGAGTGGGGTGGGCCAGGGGCTTTCTGAGGTAGGGCCAAGAGTTATGTGCATTAATCCAAATTTTAAAAACAGCAGCCGCAGAGAGCAGTGGGCTGTTAGCCATGTTTGTTTACTTCTGCGCTGTTTAGGCCTAAAGCGACTGGGTAAGGGGTCTGGGTCGACTGGGAGGGAGTGCAGGCTGAAGAACCAGAGGGGTCCAGATGACCTCGAGATGGACCGAGCAAACTGGTGGAGTAATTGCTAAAACTGGAAATGTCTTTCATGCAAGCCTGCTTTAAAATCCACTTCCCTGTGTGCGTTAAAGCCGATAAAGTCCTAAGGAAGATATGCAAAATACTTTTGCTTGAAGAACCGCTTAAAATTAAGTGTGCGCATACACACGGTAGGCGTATTTTAAATCGTATGTGTGTAAATGTATGCATGATTTCAAATTCCCGTGTATGTTTGCTTGCACGATCATAGGCGCGTGTATGGGCGCCCACATGCTCGTTTTAAAGTTATCGTCTTTTTGTGGTGTGCTAAGTGATGTCATTAGAAGGTAAAACAGCGCACATTAAAACAGTGCACTAAATACACGAGAATGGGTGCACTATAAATAATAGCCCATCTTAGTTCACTGGCCTCATTGTTAGGTTTGATCATGTTTTCTCACTGTGTAACTGTAGTGTGTAATACCAAATCATTCTCTCTTTAAGGTCTGTAATGAAGCTCATTTTTGTTTCCTTTGAAGGAAAGTCATTCTACATGACAATAAGTTGCTATTTTTAGAAATTGCAACAATTTATGATGATTATGATAAAAAGTTTAATCATGTTGTCATAGCAACTGGCACTGCTAAATCCATGAAATGTTCACTGCAGATCCTGGTTTGGAGAGAAAAAGATTTCTTCTTTACAGTAATTCGGCTGTTCCAAATAAATTGCTAAAGTGCTCTGTGAATGCATGTTTTACTGAATAGTGTGGTTTTACTGTAATTGAATCTGTCAACTTTGATTTGAATTATTCTAAAAAAACTATGTATGGAATGATTATCACAATAGCTCTGCCTTTTCCAGGATTTTTTCACATTTGTTGTCACCTAAATAAATGTACCGTATATCATGAGCCTTTTACAGTAGAGCTATCCATACTTCTAGCCTATATTATTTCCAAAGGGGATACAGTGCAGTGTGTATGTGCTGGTGAATATTGGAAGAAGTGAACAAGAACAGATTATAAGTCTTTGAGGTAATGTAGGCCAAGTCATCAGCCCAGTATCCAGTTAGGGAAACATTTCTTCACTCCATTTGCTTATTTAAAAAGGATGGAAAATAAACACTACTTATGTTAGAAATACTCCATTTGCTGCTTTCTGATGGTCTTCTGGTGGCTGACACTTAGTTACTTTTATGCTTATATGCTTAATGGGTCCCAAGTGACCCAGATCATTACTGTCTAGAGGTGGGGCTTAAAGTTTGCAAGGGTCTTCTGTAGAGATTGGTTAGGTCTGGCTTAGATATATCTGTACCTTCAAAAAATATTACACACTGAAATCATAGCCAAGAAAAATAAAATGTGGTCATATATATATATATATATATCAGAATAAATGAAACGTGGATTTTACCATATGTATTAGGTTTCCTTTTTAAAGTGATGGGACTGGTATTTTTATCCATTCAGTTTCATTCTTGCCGAGTCTCTTCATCAATCTTTTGCTGCCTCTTCTTGCTTCCTTCCGAAAGCACAAAAGCCTCAGAGCTTGAGCTGCATTTTGTATGACTTATATGGAATAGAAACTTTGTATTTAATTATACTTGTTTGGTTTGGAGCCCCGTAAACAATTATCTTTCTTAGCCATGTCCATTTTAATTGGCGGGTACTGCATGAGGGTTCATGCTCATTTAAGGATTTGCTGACTGCAGGTCTGGGGGTTACAAGCAGAGGAAAGGCTATCAGCACTAGTGATGTATCTCCTGTCTGAAAGTGGTTGAAGCCAAAAATAGAAGAGCATTTGATCCTCTTATTTTGGAAATAAAGGAAGAACAAGCCGTAAAAATTGGAGAACTGTTCTAGTTAATGCTCCAGGGTAGCATTCTTGGAAATGCTCCATGAACCATGTGCCTGATCCCAGCGGCAGGCAGAGCGTCACAGTTTCACTGTATTTGTGAGATGAAGCTGCAGGGAAGAGGAATTTAGGTTTGTTAGAAGCTGGGCAGCATTTTGCGGAAGGGGGAGCCTATTCTGAAAGAAAGTGCACTACCTTAGCCAGGTGGCTGACACTAACATTTCAAAAGGAGAGATACCTTTAAGTAAAGAGCAGATTGAGTTAAGATTCCAAATTATCCCTGTTAACTGAAAGGAAGATTGTAAATATGAACAAAAAACATCTCTTGAAATGTCTGTATGCAAATGCCAAAAGTAAAAAAAAATAATATGGGAGAATTAGAACATGTAGCATTGAATGAAGATATAGACATAATTGGTATCTCAAAGACCTGGTGGAAGGAGGATAGTGTGACACCAGGATACAAATTATATCGCATTGATAGGGAGGATCAAATTGGTAAGGGGGTGGCATTATATGTTAAGGATGGCATAGAGTCCTGCAGCAGTCTTTATGGATAGAAATTCTATGTGTGACGGGAAAGGGTATAGCCATGGGAGTATATTAAAATCTGCCTGGCCAGAATGAACAGACAGATGAAGAAATGTTAACGAAAATTAAGAAAGCTAATAAATTTGGCAACACAGTAATAATGGGAGATTTCAATTACCAAGCAAAGCATGAAGCAGAGAAATCCTGCACATCAATCAAATCCAACACATCCAGCGTGCAAGAACTAGGTAGCAAAGTCCATCAAATATAATAATTTTTTAATTGAACCAAAGTTAAAGACATCATTCATGGCAACTCCATGTCACTTCAGAAAGTACAGGTGAAAGGAGTCCCCCGACACGGTCCGTGTTTCGCGGTAGCTGCATCGGGAGGGACCCGCGGATAAATTTCATCTAAAACATAAAAGATAGTAAATAATGGACCTTATAGAATGGCTATAGAGACTACAACTGGTAACAATTAAACATACCTTATGTATTCATCCTGGAGCGCATCGGCTCGTACAACAGGTAAACTATTTAAAGAGGCAGTTTTGGCGCCAAAGACAGAAAGTATCGCGATAGTGTCTGGAGACAGAACCACGCCCCCACTGGAGACAATTCAGGTAGACAGTAAAACAGGAAATCTCACGAGAGTATCAGAAGACAGAACCCCGCCCCCACTGAAGACAATTCAGGTAGACAGTGAACCATCCAATGTCAGTTCAGGTGAATAGAAACCATTCAATGTCTCTATTGAGACCATTCGGATGGACCGAGGACAAATTGAAGATCCACTTTTGTTCCCGTCGACCCAGGATTTCAGAATAATCCCCTCCCCGAATCGGGGGAGCCACAACCTCCAAAATTGAAAATTGTATATCAGCAGTGGTATGTTGATGTTGGACCCAGTGTGTAACTAGGGGTTCATCCATCCTGAGAAGACGAATATTAGAACAATGTTCTATGATTCGGGTCTTCACCATTCTCGAAGTCTTCCCCACATATAGCAAGGGACAGGGGCACTGTATAACATATACTACGCCCTTAGTGGTGCAGTCTGATTTACTTCGAAGTTTAACCACATACCCAGTGGTAGGGTGGATGAAAGAGTCTGACTGTATAGTGTGACAGCATACTGAGCAGTGTCCGCAGGGGCTATGCTGGCCAACCCTACTCTCCCTTGATTGTCTATTGAAAGTAGCGTGTACTAATTGGTCCCGGAGATTGTTACCTCTCCGAAATGTAAATCGTAATGGACCCTGAAACAGCGAAGTTAAAGATAAATTCTCCCAATGTCTACGGATCATTGCTGCAATTGCTTTACTTGAAATGGAGAAAGGTAGGATGCAGTTAAAACACCGGTTATCATTGTCTGCTGAGGGGAGGAACAACCAGTCTCGATTGGTGTACAAGGCTCTCTTGAAAGCCTTTTTCACCACGCGAGGCGGATATCCCCTCTCCAGAAACCGCTGAGCCATCACCTTAGACTGTTCTATATAGTCAGTACGGGATGAGCACAGGCGTTTTAACCTTAAAAATTGACCCGTGGGGATATTATCTTTCAGGGGTTTCGGGTGGCAGCTCGAGTATGCCAACAGAGTGTTCCTATCGGTTTCCTTCCTAAACAGTGTGGTAACATATTGATCCTGTTTAACAGAAATAACAATATCTAGAAAGGCAATTTGTGAGGAGTGGATGCAGTAATTGAACTGTATATGTGGATTTAGGGAGTTAAGCCAATCATAGAACAGAAAGAATTGAATGTCTGTCCCCTTCCAGATAATCAGGATGTCGTCAATATAGCGTAACCAAGAATCTACAAAAATAAACCAGTCCGAGGGATATATCAAAGAAGTTTCATAGTGATCCATATACAGACATGCCAGTGAGGGGGCCATTGTGGCCCCCATCGCCGTCCCCTTTATTTGTTGGTAATAGGTTTGATTAAACATGAAAAAATTTTTTGTCAGGGCAAGGGTGGCTAATTGCAGCAAAAAAGAAGTGGACAGTCGTTGAGGAACCGGTCGTTGATCTAAAACTGTTTCAATTAGTCGTAATGCTTCCAGCTGGGGGATATTCGAGTAAAGTGAGATAACATCTAATGTAACAAAGAAAAAGCCCCCCGAGGGGACCGTAGAATTCGACAATTTTGTAATCAAATGTGCCGTGTCTTTCACATAAGATCTAATCCGGGCAACGAATGGTTTTAAAAAAATATCAGTAAACTGTGATAGTGGTTCCAGTAAAGAATTAATTCCCGAAACAATGGGACGGCCCGGAGGGGATATCAGAGTTTTATGGATTTTGGGCAGGAGATAAAAGAGTGGCATAATCGGGGTAGAATTGACCAAAAATTTCGCTTCCCTATTCGTAAGCATTTTCCGGTCAGAGGCTTCCTGAACGAGTTCTTTAATCGTTTTTAATAGATCTGGTGTGGGGTCTTCTGCAAGGGGTCTATAAAAAGAGGTGTCGCTGAGTTGGCGCAACACCTCCGCCTCATAGTCCGTCTTCCCCCATACTACTATACCTCCACCCTTGTCCGCCGGTTTGATAACAATAGAGGAGTCTTTAGATAATTCCTTTAAAGCTAAAGCCTCTCTTTGTGATAAATTATGCTGTATGAACTGTTTCTTGGTGGCGAGCAGCTGAGCATCTTTGCTGACTAAGCGTTCAAAAGCCCCCAATAAGGGGTGAGTGGGGCCCGGAGGAGTCCATCTGGATTTTTTAGAAATTACTGAATTGTCTGCAGTGGGCGGAGAATCAATAAAGAACAATTTTAATTTTAGAATCCGAAAAAATCTATAGAGGTGCACCTGAAGGTCAAATGGGTCACAACGTGTAGTAGGTACAAATGATAAACCTTTCTGTAGGGCATTTAATTCTACGTCAGATAGCGCACGGGAAGATAGATTAAATACAGTCTCAGAGTTCACTGCCATGCATCCGGAAGGTGCGAGGGAGGACGTGGTGTTCGAGGCACTTTCTGTCCGGGCTGGGTTGTCCCCGTGCGAGAGCGTGTACTTCGTGTTTCCCTGAGTGGTTGACCGGAGTCTAAAAAAGACGCCGCAATTGAAGAGTATCGTGAGGAGGCAGAAACATAAGGCTGTATATTGTCCGATCGTCCTTGTGTAGAGACTGGAGCACTGGGAGGGATGGTGTTCCCACGAGTCTTGCGTCCTTGCCCCCGGCCCCGACGCTCGCTTCCCGATTCTTCTGAGGAAGATGATGAGGAGGAGCCCTGGGCAAAGGTAACCTTCTTTTGTGGCTTCTTGGCCATCCATTTATAAACATAGCCCGTGGAGTAATCAGTTAAATCACGTTGAAATTTACTAAATTTCAGGGATTTTAAATCGTCCCGAAATTTAGTTAAGTTGTCTTCGAATTCTTTAAATTGCTGCTGAAATAATTCCAACGTAGTTGAATGTTTAATCAGGTCAAGTTTAAGCGAGAGCTCTTCCTCCAAGGTGCCTTGGACAGAAAGTGCCTCGAACACCACGTCCTCCCTCGCACCTTCCGGATGCATGGCAGTGAACTCTGAGACTGTATTTAATCTATCTTCCCGTGCGCTATCTGACGTAGAATTAAATGCCCTACAGAAAGGTTTATCATTTGTACCTACTACACGTTGTGACCCATTTGACCTTCAGGTGCACCTCTATAGATTTTTTCGGATTCTAAAATTAAAATTGTTCTTTATTGATTCTCCGCCCACTGCAGACAATTCAGTAATTTCTAAAAAATCCAGATGGACTCCTCCGGGCCCCACTCACCCCTTATTGGGGGCTTTTGAACGCTTAGTCAGCAAAGATGCTCAGCTGCTCGCCACCAAGAAACAGTTCATACAGCATAATTTATCACAAAGAGAGGCTTTAGCTTTAAAGGAATTATCTAAAGACTCCTCTATTGTTATCAAACCGGCGGACAAGGGTGGAGGTATAGTAGTATGGGGGAAGACGGACTATGAGGCGGAGGTGTTGCGCCAACTCAGCGACACCTCTTTTTATAGACCCCTTGCAGAAGACCCCACACCAGATCTATTAAAAACGATTAAAGAACTCGTTCAGGAAGCCTCTGACCGGAAAATGCTTACGAATAGGGAAGCGAAATTTTTGGTCAATTCTACCCCGATTATGCCACTCTTTTATCTCCTGCCCAAAATCCATAAAACTCTGATATCCCCTCCGGGCCGTCCCATTGTTTCGGGAATTAATTCTTTACTGGAACCACTATCACAGTTTACTGATATTTTTTTAAAACCATTCGTTGCCCGGATTAGATCTTATGTGAAAGACACGGCACATTTGATTACAAAATTGTCGAATTCTACGGTCCCCTCGGGGGCTTTTTCTTTGTTACATTAGATGTTATCTCACTTTACTCGAATATCCCCCAGCTGGAAGCATTACGACTAATTGAAACAGTTTTAGATCAACGACCGGTTCCTCAACGACTGTCCACTTCTTTTTTGCTGCAATTAGCCACCCTTGCCCTGACAAAAATTTTTTCATGTTTAATCAAACCTATTACCAACAAATAAAGGGGACGGCGATGGGGGCCACAATGGCCCCCTCACTGGCATGTCTGTATATGGATCACTATGAAACTTCTTTGATATATCCCTCGGACTGGTTTATTTTTGTAGATTCTTGGTTACGCTATATTGACGACATCCTGATTATCTGGAAGGGGACAGACATTCAATTCTTTCTGTTCTATGATTGGCTTAACTCCCTAAATCCACATATACAGTTCAATTACTGCATCCACTCCTCACAAATTGCCTTTCTAGATATTGTTATTTCTGTTAAACAGGATCAATATGTTACCACACTGTTTAGGAAGGAAACCGATAGGAACACTCTGTTGGCATACTCGAGCTGCCACCCGAAACCCCTGAAAGATAATATCCCCACGGGTCAATTTTTAAGGTTAAAACGCCTGTGCTCATCCCGTACTGACTATATAGAACAGTCTAAGGTGATGGCTCAGCGGTTTCTGGAGAGGGGATATCCGCCTCGCGTGGTGAAAAAGGCTTTCAAGAGAGCCTTGTACACCAATCGAGACTGGTTGTTCCTCCCCTCAGCAGACAATGATAACCGGTGTTTTAACTGCATCCTACCTTTCTCCATTTCAAGTAAAGCAATTGCAGCAATGATCCGTAGACATTGGGAGAATTTATCTTTAACTTCGCTGTTTCAGGGTCCATTACGATTTACATTTCGGAGAGGTAACAATCTCCGGGACCAATTAGTACACGCTACTTTCAATAGACAATCAAGGGAGAGTAGGGTTGGCCAGCATAGCCCCTGCGGACACTGCTCAGTATGCTGTCACACTATACAGTCAGACTCTTTCATCCACCCTACCACTGGGTATGTGGTTAAACTTCGAAGTAAATCAGACTGCACCACTAAGGGCGTAGTATATGTTATACAGTGCCCCTGTCCCTTGCTATATGTGGGGAAGACTTCGAGAATGGTGAAGACCCGAATCATAGAACATTGTTCTAATATTCGTCTTCTCAGGATGGATGAACCCCTAGTTACACACTGGGTCCAACATCAACATACCACTGCTGATATACAATTTTCAATTTTGGAGGTTGTGGCTCCCCCGATTCGGGGAGGGGATTATTCTGAAATCCTGGGTCGACGGGAACAAAAGTGGATCTTCAATTTGTCCTCGGTCCATCCGAATGGTCTCAATAGAGACATTGAATGGTTTCTATTCACCTGAACTGACATTGGATGGTTCACTGTCTACCTGAATTGTCTTCAGTGGGGGCGGGGTTCTGTCTTCTGATACTCTCGTGAGATTTCCTGTTTTACTGTCTACCTGAATTGTCTCCAGTGGGGGCGTGGTTCTGTCTCCAGACACTATCGCGATACTTTCTGTCTTTGGCGCCAAAACTGCCTCTTTAAATAGTTTACCTGTTGTACGAGCCGATGCGCTCCAGGATGAATACATAAGGTATGTTTAATTGTTACCAGTTGTAGTCTCTATAGCCATTCTATAAGGTCCATTATTTACTATCTTTTATGTTTTAGATGAAATTTATCCGCGGGTCCCTCCCGATGCAGCTACCGCGAAACACGGACCGTGTCGGGGGACTCCTTTCACCTGTACTTTCTGAAGTGACATGGAGTTGCCATGAATGATGTCTTTAACTTTGGTTCAATTAAAAAATTATTATATTTGATGGACTTTGCTACCTAGTTCTTGCACGCTGGATGTGTTGGATTTGATTGATGTGCAGGATTTCTCTGCTTCATGCTTTGCTTGGTTGACTCAACCTGTTTGGGAAGCATTAAATGGCTACCGATGATACTACCTTTAGCTACACTGAAGACGCAGTTAATGCCGTTCTGACAGATGTATTATTCTTTTCGGATTCTCTTGACAACCCCGTTCCTACCGCCTCATGGTCAGAGGTTATTAATGTACAGAAACGCTTAACTAGAGCAGAGCTACACTCTGCCACATTGATTGAATACTGCCGGGCTCGTCGCATCCCTCGAGGATTACGGATACAAAAGGAGCCGAGGCTTCACACGGAGAATACAGCTTTTATAGCCCGGTGGAACCAAATTCTCAACAAGTGCTCCTTGGACCTCATGGTCCTGATCATTGAGTCTAATAAGGAGCTGCAAGTCACCTTGGAGGAAGAGCTCTCGCTTAAACTTGACCTGATTAAACATTCAACTACGTTGGAATTATTTCAGCAGCAATTTAAAGAATTCGAAGACAACTTAACTAAATTTCGGGACGATTTAAAATCCCTGAAATTTAGTAAATTTCAACGTGATTTAACTGATTACTCCACGGGCTATGTTTATAAATGGATGGCCAAGAAGCCACAAAAGAAGGTTACCTTTGCCCAGGGCTCCTCCTCATCATCTTCCTCAGAAGAATCGGGAAGCGAGCGTCGGGGCCGGGGGCAAGGACGCAAGACTCGTGGGAACACCATCCCTCCCAGTGCTCCAGTCTCTACACAAGGACGATCGGACAATATACAGCCTTATGTTTCTGCCTCCTCACGATACTCTTCAATTGCGGCGTCTTTTTTTAGACTCCGGTCAACCACTCAGGGAAACACGAAGTACACGCTCTCGCACGGGGACAACCCAGCCCGGACAGAAAGTGCCTCGAACACCACGTCCTCCCTCGCACCTTCCGGATGCATGGCAGTGAACTCTGAGACTGTATTTAATCTATCTTCCCGTGCGCTATCTGACGTAGAATTAAATGCCCTACAGAAAGGTTTATCATTTGTACCTACTACACGTTGTGACCCATTTGACCTTCAGGTGCACCTCTATAGATTTTTTCGGATTCTAAAATTAAAATTGTTCTTTATTGATTCTCCGCCCACTGCAGACAATTCAGTAATTTCTAAAAAATCCAGATGGACTCCTCCGGGCCCCACTCACCCCTTATTGGGGGCTTTTGAACGCTTAGTCAGCAAAGATGCTCAGCTGCTCGCCACCAAGAAACAGTTCATACAGCATAATTTATCACAAAGAGAGGCTTTAGCTTTAAAGGAATTATCTAAAGACTCCTCTATTGTTATCAAACCGGCGGACAAGGGTGGAGGTATAGTAGTATGGGGGAAGACGGACTATGAGGCGGAGGTGTTGCGCCAACTCAGCGACACCTCTTTTTATAGACCCCTTGCAGAAGACCCCACACCAGATCTATTAAAAACGATTAAAGAACTCGTTCAGGAAGCCTCTGACCGGAAAATGCTTACGAATAGGGAAGCGAAATTTTTGGTCAATTCTACCCCGATTATGCCACTCTTTTATCTCCTGCCCAAAATCCATAAAACTCTGATATCCCCTCCGGGCCGTCCCATTGTTTCGGGAATTAATTCTTTACTGGAACCACTATCACAGTTTACTGATATTTTTTTAAAACCATTCGTTGCCCGGATTAGATCTTATGTGAAAGACACGGCACATTTGATTACAAAATTGTCGAATTCTACGGTCCCCTCGGGGGGCTTTTTCTTTGTTACATTAGATGTTATCTCACTTTACTCGAATATCCCCCAGCTGGAAGCATTACGACTAATTGAAACAGTTTTAGATCAACGACCGGTTCCTCAACGACTGTCCACTTCTTTTTTGCTGCAATTAGCCACCCTTGCCCTGACAAAAAATTTTTTCATGTTTAATCAAACCTATTACCAACAAATAAAGGGGACGGCGATGGGGGCCACAATGGCCCCCTCACTGGCATGTCTGTATATGGATCACTATGAAACTTCTTTGATATATCCCTCGGACTGGTTTATTTTTGTAGATTCTTGGTTACGCTATATTGACGACATCCTGATTATCTGGAAGGGGACAGACATTCAATTCTTTCTGTTCTATGATTGGCTTAACTCCCTAAATCCACATATACAGTTCAATTACTGCATCCACTCCTCACAAATTGCCTTTCTAGATATTGTTATTTCTGTTAAACAGGATCAATATGTTACCACACTGTTTAGGAAGGAAACCGATAGGAACACTCTGTTGGCATACTCGAGCTGCCACCCGAAACCCCTGAAAGATAATATCCCCACGGGTCAATTTTTAAGGTTAAAACGCCTGTGCTCATCCCGTACTGACTATATAGAACAGTCTAAGGTGATGGCTCAGCGGTTTCTGGAGAGGGGATATCCGCCTCGCGTGGTGAAAAAGGCTTTCAAGAGAGCCTTGTACACCAATCGAGACTGGTTGTTCCTCCCCTCAGCAGACAATGATAACCGGTGTTTTAACTGCATCCTACCTTTCTCCATTTCAAGTAAAGCAATTGCAGCAATGATCCGTAGACATTGGGAGAATTTATCTTTAACTTCGCTGTTTCAGGGTCCATTACGATTTACATTTCGGAGAGGTAACAATCTCCGGGACCAATTAGTACACGCTACTTTCAATAGACAATCAAGGGAGAGTAGGGTTGGCCAGCATAGCCCCTGCGGACACTGCTCAGTATGCTGTCACACTATACAGTCAGACTCTTTCATCCACCCTACCACTGGGTATGTGGTTAAACTTCGAAGTAAATCAGACTGCACCACTAAGGGCGTAGTATATGTTATACAGTGCCCCTGTCCCTTGCTATATGTGGGGAAGACTTCGAGAATGGTGAAGACCCGAATCATAGAACATTGTTCTAATATTCGTCTTCTCAGGATGGATGAACCCCTAGTTACACACTGGGTCCAACATCAACATACCACTGCTGATATACAATTTTCAATTTTGGAGGTTGTGGCTCCCCCGATTCGGGGAGGGGATTATTCTGAAATCCTGGGTCGACGGGAACAAAAGTGGATCTTCAATTTGTCCTCGGTCCATCCGAATGGTCTCAATAGAGACATTGAATGGTTTCTATTCACCTGAACTGACATTGGATGGTTCACTGTCTACCTGAATTGTCTTCAGTGGGGGCGGGGTTCTGTCTTCTGATACTCTCGTGAGATTTCCTGTTTTACTGTCTACCTGAATTGTCTCCAGTGGGGGCGTGGTTCTGTCTCCAGACACTATCGCGATACTTTCTGTCTTTGGCGCCAAAACTGCCTCTTTAAATAGTTTACCTGTTGTACGAGCCGATGCGCTCCAGGATGAATACATAAGGTATGTTTAATTGTTACCAGTTGTAGTCTCTATAGCCATTCTATAAGGTCCATTATTTACTATCTTTTATGTTTTAGATGAAATTTATCCGCGGGTCCCTCCCGATGCAGCTACCGCGAAACACGGACCGTGTCGGGGGACTCCTTTCACCTGTACTTTCTGAAGTGACATGGAGTTGCCATGAATGATGTCTTTAACTTTGGTTCAATTAAAAAATTATTATATTTGATGGACTTTGCTACCTAGTTCTTGCACGCTGGATGTGTTAGATTTCAATTACCCCAAGATTATCTGGGTAGATATCACATTAGAATATTTTATTTTATTTATTTATTTTTAACTTTTATATACCGACATTCTTGCATCAAATGCAAATCATACCGGATTACAATGAAACACTGATCTAAAACTTTAGGCAGAGGGAGATATTACTAGTGAACAAAATACCCTTTAGAAGATAATTGTAAAAGCAATTTCTGCAGATAAAACAAATTTTAACACACAAAAATGGCCTTTTACAAAATTGCCTGCCTAATATGCAGGTAAACTTACACGTGTATGCCATGTTTATGCATAAGTTTTCCTCGACTGATGCGTTCCCGGGAACAGGATTGAGTTTTGTGCATAGTTCTGCATTTTTAAAAAGCATACATTTAAAAGTTCCCAAAATGTTCTGCACACAGTTTAGCTGGTGTCATTGAGTGCAGGGAGTTTGACTGAGATAATTTTCAAGAGGGAAAACACACATGTACACACATGCTTTCCCTTTGAAAATTGCTGTAACTTGTGTGCCTATTTGCCATCTAATGTATGGATCATTACAAAATTATCCCCTTTATAGGTCAGGTTTTTATCAATCTACTTCCCCCTATAGTATTTAAATCACTGTGAATTTGCTGTCTTCATTGTCGATACTATGTTAGTATAAACATTTTCCTCTTTTTTTTTTTTTTTTTATAGAGAGCAAATAATTAAACAGTCTACAGAGATGGTTTGCAGAGCCTACAGTGAATTGTACACAGCAGTGATGAATCCAGCTAATGAGTATAAAGACCCAGAGGCCATTCTGCACAGAACACCTCAGCAAGTTCAGACTCTTCTCTCATAATCTTTGCCATCTGACCTTTGCCTTTGTAATTTTGTAAAATGCCTGTAAAAATATTACCTGTTGCTTTCTCTCATTAATAAAAATGACAGTTCTTTCAGGTTTCCTAGTATACTTTTTTCAGATAATTTAAATTTTCATTATTACTACACCTCTGGAAGAGAAAACTCTTCTTCAATCTGTGGCATATTTGCATACATTTGCTTTTTTTAAATGCACAAAATGTTTTTGTACACAAAAATCATTACAGTTTAAAAATAAGAACATGCCATACTGGGTCAGACCAAGGGTCCATCAAGCCCAGCATCCTGTTTCCAACAGTGGCCAATCCAGGCCATAAGAACCTTGCAAGTACCCAAAAGCTAAGTCTATTCCATGTTACCGTTGCTAGTAATAGCAGTGGTTATTATCTAACATATAGAAACATAGAAATGACGGCAGAAGAAGACCAAACGGCCCATCCAGTCTGCCCAGCAAGCTTCACATTTTTTTTCTCATACTTATCTGTTTCTCTTAGCTCTTTGGTTCTATTTCCCTTCCACCCCCACCATTAATGTAGAGAGCAGTGATGGAGCTGCAACCAAGTGAAATATCAAGCTTGATTAGTTATGGGTAGTAGGGGAAGTAACCGCCGCAATAAGCAAGCTACACCCATGCTTATTTGTTTTACCCAGACTGTGTTATTCAGCCCTTATTGGTTGTTTTTCTTCTCCCCTGCCGTTGAAGCAGGGAGCTATGCTGGATATGCGTGTAGTATCAGTTTTTCTTCTCCCCTGCCGTTGAAGCAGAGAGCTATCAACTTAATTAATAGCAGGTAATGGACTTCTCCTCCAAGAACTTATCCAATCCTTTTTTAAACACAGCTATACTAACTGCACTAACCACATCTTCTGGCAACAAATTCTAGAGTTTAATTGTGCGTTGAGTGAAAAAGAACTTTCTCCGATTAGTTTTAAATGTGCCACATGCTAACTTCATGGAGTGCCCCCTGGTCTTTCTATTATCTGAAAGAGTAAAAAACCGATTCACATCTACCTGTTCTAGACCTCTCATGATTTTAAACACCTCTATCATATCCCCCCTCAGCCGTCTCTTCTCCAAGCTGAAAAGTCCTAACCTCTTTAGTCTTTCCTCATAGGGGAGCTGTTCCATCCCCTTTATCATTTTGATCGCCCTTCTCTGTACCTTCTCCATCGCAATTATATCTTTTTTTGAGATGCGGCGACCAGAATTGTACACAGTATTCAAGGTGCGGTCTCACCATGGAGCGATACAGAGGCATTATGACATTTTACGTTTTATTCACCATTCCCTTTCTAATAATTCCCAACATTCTGTTTGCTTTTTTGACTGCCGCAGCACACTGAACCGACATAAGAACATAAGAAAATGCCATACTGGGTCAGACCAAGGGTCCATCAAGCCCAGCATCCTGTTTCCAACAGTAGATAACAATGTGTTATCCACTATGATGCCTAGATCTCTTTCTTGGGTAGGAGCACCTAATATGGAACCTAACATTGTTTGCTCCTGGATTATTTCCTTTAGTACTGCTTCCATTATTTCTGCATATCTGTTCATTTTCTCTCCCTTCTCAGTTTTCTCATCTTGTTCTTCTTCCCATTTGCTTTCTTATTTCAATCCCTATCGCTCCTATTGCCTAATCCTTTCAGTACAACCGCTTTGCCTTTGCTTCTCCTCCCATTTTCTTTCCCTTCCTCAAGCTCTTCTTAGCATCCCCTAGTCTTCCCTTCTGTCCTACTTCTCTCTCTTCCCTTCTGTCTCACTTCTCTCTCTTCCCTCTTATTTTTCATTTTTCTTTCCATCACCGTCCTTTTATTCCTCTCTCCTTCCCAATCTTTTCTCTCTGTGCAGCAGGGGCCATGAGAATGGAGGCAACTTGGTGACAATGGAAAGGAATGGAAGGCATGAGAGACTGCAAACTGCGTCAAAGGTAGCAGCGTCAAAGAGAGGTGGCTCTTCAGCAACTGCAGTGGGCAGCAAAGGATTGGCCAACATTCACCGGTGGCAGGAAAGGCAGGGAGAACAGTCTTGACCATAGCAGTAGCAGACAGGAGAAGGAGCAGGATGGATTGATCACACTAATACAAATGTAAACAGGGAAAACACAATGCCAATATTTATATGCAAGAATAGTCTTTGGTGAGATGAAATAAATACTAATTAGTAACCTGTTTCCACATCAGCAAGCCAGTCAGTGTGTCTTGCATCACTCAGTGAGTCGGGCAATCATTTAATTAAAAACCAGATTTTTTAAGGACTTTCGGCTATTCCTTGTTTGTATCACTCAGGCCACGTGAACAGCTCATTCATACCTGGAAAACGGTGGCAAGCTCTTGCCCAAAATAATTTTTTTGATTTTTTTATGTGTGCAATTTAAAACTATACTCAAGTCTTTCAAAAACACTAGTCCTGCAACTTTTAAATATCAAAGCCCAACAGTGGCCAGGAGATGTGCATAACAATGTGAATCCACACTTTTTTAAGGCAAACTAATGTCTGTAAAATATAGACAATACTCATCTTATAGTAGACTGTTACTGTTCACATGGACACACATGTTTCTCTGCAACTTCAAAGCAGGAACCTGTTGGAGAGGATGCTGTTTTTTAAACATTGAAATGTCAATCAAACCATTGACGTAGGAAACGCCGTCACCAATCAGAGCAAAAGATTTCAACGTGAAAAGCGCTGACTTGCCAATCTTATGTTAATATAAATAGCAATAGAATCCAAAGATTAAAGCAAAGATGTTCAACTGGTGATTCAGTTCACTTCAAAAATGAATCAGCGATCGATGATACCATGTCAAATACCAATTTGTGTTGGAAATTCACATACCAGCTAAATGGTCTGTAATATAGGATCCAAAGAAAATTGACAGTAGAGCTAGAAAAGACAAAAAAGAAATTAATTGCCAACTGAATATATTTATTTGCCCCAAAAGACACTAAAGTCAACATGAAGATTTAGTCCAAAAGGTGTCATAATATTTAGTCTATAAATCCATCTCTGTTCCAAACGTAATAAATTCTGATCAAAATCACCTCTTCGCCAGCCAGGGGTAAGTTGTTGCAAAACACAAAACCTAAGATCGTTGAATTATGTGTGTATTCCAAACAATGTGAAACCAAAGGTGCATTCAATCGTTGAGTAAGGAGACCAGAACGATGTTCAATCATGCGTGTTTTTAATTTACGATTGAATTTTACCAATATAGAACTTGTCACACGGACATATTATGCCATAAATGACCCCAGAAGACAGTCATGTAGTCTGTTCATGGAATGAAACAGTCATATTCACAGAAGATATATACAAGTAGGTAGTGTTCATAGACGTTTTGCAAACAGTACAATTGCCGTACGGTTGATGTGACCCCATGCTAGCTTGTGTGATCTGAGACTGAGAAGAGTCAGAATGTACCAGCAAATCATGGAGACTGGCTCTCTGTGTATAGGTGATCCAAGATTTTATGGCATCTGTAGGATCTTGTTCTAAAGGTGAATAAAATGTGCTGTCTCCAAGTTGTCAAAACACTTCAATCTCATATTGAGCACGATCCATTAATACTATTTTATCACCTTTGCCAGTGGGTTTTATAATCAAATCTGTATTCTTATGTAACTCCCGAACAGCAGTGAATTCAGAATGATTTAAGTTGCAATAAAGTCAGTTAGAATTAGTTGAGATTTGCCGAATCTCTTGGATCACTAGTTGATGGAAGATTTTAATGGCCACATCTTCTAGCCCAGGTGGAATCCACTGGGATGGATTCCACATTTTAGATGTTTCTTCAGGCCATTCTGAAGGTTGAAATAAATGTCTGATTTTAAGATTCCTTATGAATTGTTAAATGTGCACTTCCGTATTGAAAGGGTCAGAATGTGGTGTTGGAACAAAGGATAACCCTTTTTCCATTTCTTGTAGTTGTATCGCAGTGAGTTGTATCGCAGTCGAGACAGATTTAAAATTAAGGATTCTTGATTTGAGATCTGGTCTGATGTGGAGGAAATCCTGGGTCATTGTAATGGAACTGTATTCTGTTTGAACCTGAATGTGAGTGAAAAGTTCTGTGATTTCCTCAAGTATGTTATCCTAAAAAAGAGGAAGATAAAGAAGAAGAAACTCCCAATGAATTGTTAATTCTGAAGGAGCAGTTATGTGTGCATGCTATTTCTTCTCAGATGAATCATCACTGTTAGAATCAAAGGTGACATTTCTGTTACGTGATCTAGATGACTCATGCATCCATGAGTGATTTTGAATTTCACTGGCTACAAAGCCAGCATGTCCAAACAGAATTAATAACATGGAAACGTTATATAGATGAACTTTTCATGTTGTGGAGAGGTACAATATCCCATTTTGATCATTTTTTGTTGTGGTTGAATTCCTTGAATCGACATCTGAAGTTCACTGCTGACATACAGGATTATCAAATTTTTTTTTGGTCATTATGATCCATAAAACTGAAAAGGGTTTTGTTACATCTATTTATTGAAAACCCGCTAGCTCTAACACATTTTTGCACTTCACTAGTGCACATCCGAGAAAGTTAAAAGAAAGTTTACCTACTAGTCAATTTTTTCACCTACGATGACTTTGTACATCTACATTTGAACACCAAAGCCAGGCACAAGTACTTGCTAACAGGGTACTTAGCCCGAGGGTACCCGATTGATTGTGTTAAGAAGGCTTTCGACGTGTCAAATTTACCCATCACGATTGGCTTTTTCTTCCTCGATCTAGATAAGAAGATTTACAAAGAATTACCTGTGTATTTCCTTTCTCTCTGCTGCCCGAAAAGTAAGAGCATTAATTTTGAATAATTGGCATATTTTACAGTTTCACGATATTTTTATAGATCCACCTTGGATCACCTATACACAGGGATCCAGTCTTCGTGATTTGCTAGTACATTCTGAAGCTTCTCAGTCCCAGATCACATAAGCTAGTATAGGATACATCAACCGTGCGGAAATTGTATTATTTGCAAAATGTCTATGAACACTACCTCTATGTATGTAGCTTCTACGAATATGAAGGTTTCATTCTGTCAACAGACTACATGTCTGTCTTCTGGGGTCATTTATGCCATAAGATGTCTATGTGACAAGTTCTATATTGGTAAAACCAAGCGTAAATTAAAAACACACTTGATTAAACATTGTTCTAGTCTCCTTAGTCAATGATTGAATGCACCTTTGGTTTCACATTGTTTGGAATACGCACATACATTCAACAATCTTCGTTTTTGTGTTTTGCAACAACTTACCCCTAGCTGGCGAGGAGGTGATTTTGATCAGAATTTATTATGTTTGGAACAGAGATGGATTTATAGATTAAATACTATGACACTTTTTGGTCTAAACCTTGAAGTTGACTTTAGTGTCTTTTTGGGCAAATAAATATATTCAATTGGCAATTAATCTCTTTTTTGTCTTTTCTATCACTACTGTCAGTTTTCTTTGGATCCCATATGACAGATCATTTAGCTGGAATGTGAATTTCCAACACAAATTGGTATTTGACATGGTATCATGGATTGCTGGTTCATTTTTGAAGAGAAGTGAATCACTAGTTGAACATCTTCACTTTATTCTTTGGATTCTTTCGCTATTTATATTAACGTGAAGATTGACAGGCTGGCGTTTTTCACATTGTTGAAATCTTTTGCTCTGATTGGTGATGGCATTTCCTATGTCAATGGTTTGATTGACATTTTGGCATTTAAAAACCAGCGTCCTCCCCAGCAGGTTCCTGCTTTGATGTTGCAGCGAGGCCTGTGCAGCCAAAGAATCCAAAGAATAAAGCGAAGATGTTCAACTAGTGATTCACTTCTCTTCAAAAATGAACCAGCAATCCATGATACCATGTCAAATACCAATTTGTGTGAATGGTAAGATGTGTATTACTTTTATTATCTTGAATTTAAATTGATTTATTATTGTCTATATTTTACAGACATTAGTCCGCCTTAAAAAAGTTTGGATTCACATTGATATGCATAGCTCCTGATGAAGCTTACCGCGAAACATCAGCCACTGTTGGGCTTTGATATTTAAAGTTGCAGGACTTGTGATTTTGAAAGCCTTGAGTCTAGTTTTAAATTGCACACCCAAAAAAATAAAAAAAATTATTTTGAGCAAGAGCTTGCCACTGTTTTCCATGTATGAATGAGCTGTCCGAGTGGCTCATGCGATGCAGGGCTCATCGTCTGACTTGCTGATGTGGAAACAGGTTACTAATTAGGATTTATTTCATATCAACGAAGACTGTTCTTGCATATAAATATTGGCATTGTGTTTTCCCTGATTTCATTTGTGTTAGATATTTTCTGGGTTTTAAGGCTCTTTTTAATATATAAATTTAGCAATTGATCACACTAATGCAACAAGGAGCTCAAATCCGTAGTGCAGGTCAATTGCCATGGCAACAGAATTGCCGGATCCTGGTGGCCCTGGTCATTGCATTTTTTTGTTTTTAGTGCCAAGTGAATATGGAACCAGACAGAGGTTTTTACCCAACTATTTATAGTGGAGAATAGAAGAAAAAAAAAAAAAGAAATAGAGGGAAGCAGACAAGCAATTAGATGAGCAAATGCACAAAGAGAAAAGAAGATTGCCCAGTCAATAAAATGAAGATAAAACCTTTTCACATACAAAACAAAGCAACATCTTAACAAGAAATTAACAATAGTTAAGATAAATGACTAAAGTAGAGAGATATTAAATCGCCCTAACACACTCCTGCGATGTTACTCTATTTGCCTAACATCACCTGTTAAATCACAGCAAAACCGATTATTAAGTCGTTCTCTTTTATATCTGTTGCTACTGTTTGCTTTTTGCAGAAATGTTACTTGTTATCCAATTATTTGTGCATTATGAATACATTCTATGTACGAAGTTGTTTACACTGTAAACCGGAGTGAAGGCATCCCACTATACTTCGTTATAAAAAAAGAGTCTAAATAAATAAATAAATAAAAAGATAAGGAGGAGAGAAGGCAGCAGAAGGTAAAAATCTGAATCAAACGTATTTACTCCTTATTTACAGAAGAAGGGGAAGGCGATACGGGGGGCATACATGATTGTGAAATAATCACAGACCCATTTACAGAAGAAAACAAAGATGAGTTCATTTTCAGAGTTAGCCAGCTAGATTGGGTTGAATATTTTGATTCCTCAGACCATCTAGATGCAGCCACCTAATTGTACTATATTTAGCTGCTCAAAAGATAGGCATTCTGGGAGGTATAGTTAGATTAAGAATGGACTTAAGCAGCTAGTTCTGAAATGGCAGTGCCAATTGGCTAAGGTGTGCAGCTATCCCTATGCACAAGCATAGCTGACTATGCTATCAGTGGTTAGATTCAGGCCAATTTTCAGCCGCAATTTAACTGGCAAGGTTGCAGCTGAAAATGTGCTTAAACTTAGCCGGCTATCACATAGCCAGCTAAGTTGCCTCTCAGCAGGTTCCAGATGAGGGATTGGCTAAACTGCAGACTCAGAGAGTGGTGGTCAATGGATTCCATTATGATGAAGGGAAAGTGACCAATGGGGGGGGGGGGGGGTACCTTAGGGCTTAGTGCTAGGGCCTTTTCTTTTATCTTCATTAGTGACTGCAGATTTGAAGAAAAAAAATGCTTGTTTGTAGATGATTCAAAAATCTGCAACAGGGTAGACACACCAAGAGGGGTGGGTAAAATTAAAAGAGGACTTGGAAAAAAAAACCTGAAAGAATGGTCAAGGGTTTGAAAGTTGTGTTTCAGTGTATAAAAGTCTAAAGTCATGCATCTTGAGTGCAAAAATCCATTAGCTACTTTTCAGGAAGATGAGAACTGACAACCACTGAACAGGAAGGAGATTTAGAAGCAATCATCCTAGAAGACTTGAAGGTTACTAGTAGGGTTGCCAACTGGTTTTACCCCAATGCAGGCAGGGACATAGTTCAGATTTCCCTATTACATTCCCTAAGGCAAACAAGACTACATGTTCATCTATTCTGTGGGGCAAAACCGGGACTGGATTAACATGTCCTGAAAATCTGGAGCCAGTTAGTTACCTGTCAGTGTAATAAAGCAGCAAGGAAAGCTAGGGTGATAAGGTGAAGTATCACTAGCAAGAAAAAGGTGGTGATATTTCCTTTGAATAAGTCTCTGGTGAGAATTCCACCATGAATACTGTGTTCAGGAAAGAGGACTAAGAGGAAATATAAAGAATGGTAGATATTTGGAATAACCTATCAGCAGAGGTGGTGGAAACCAAAATGTGCAGAATTTAAGCATGCCTGAGTCAGAGACAGAGGGTGGTGGAAGTGAACAGTTCTGATATGAGTACCTCCCCAACATCTCCTCAATAAAGACTCAAGCAAAGAATTCATTAATTTTTTTCTGCTCTCTTTGCCATTTCTGAGTGTCCCTTTTAGCCTTTGATCATCTAGAGATCTAACTCCCTCAAAGACTTCTTGCTTTGAATGTATTTGAAAGAGTTTTTATTATTCATTTGTTCCTTAGACAAGATTCTTTTCAAATTCTCTCTTTGCTTGTATTATTAATATATTCTATGTCTAATTTGCCATTTCTTATGCTCTTTTCCTCATTTGAATCTGCTATCCATTTTCTGAAAGATGGTCTTCTGGCTTTAACTACCTCTTTCACCTTACCATTTAACCATGCTGACTGCTGTTTGACCTTCCTTTGACCTTTTGTAATGCATGGAATACTTTTTATCTAGGCTTCTAATATGATATTTTTAAACAATGTCCATGCTTCATGCAAAAGTTTCACTTTTGTAATCTCAATTTTTAAAAAAATAAATTCTCCATTTTATCATAGTCTCCCTTTTTAAAGTCAAATGCTTCTGCGGTAGCTTTACTTAATGCCCTCCCTCCAGTGGATTATGTCAAATTTGATTGCATTTTGATAATTATTGCTAAGTGGCCTCATCACTGTTACCCCTTGCAATAAGTGATGATGCCAGTGTAGCATACAGGAGGGAAGGTGATGATGCCAGGGCATGAAAGGGGAGGGAATGTGATGGTGTCCCATGAGAAAGTGAACCCAGTAACAAATGTATTATGGCATGAAAAAGTTTGGGAACCACTGCCCTAGATATCATCTCTTCCCATAATAGCAATGAGAAATACTGCTTCATCTGGCATCCACCATCTCATAAGCTCAATAAAAGGATCACAAACCAGTTATGGCCAGAATTAACACATATATTTGGGGTACACAATTAGGATGCTTGCATTATTCATCTGTAATATTTCCATAAGTCTATTTATCAAAAAAAGGAACATGACCAATATCTGTGAATAGAGTAAAGGATGAGTGACTGTGTTGTCTTATCCTCTAGAAATACCTATCACATAGAGATAGAATTTAAAAAGAGGAAACTGGGGAAACAATAAGAAAACTTCAAAATCGCCTAAAACAGTGCACTAGGTGATGTACAAATAAAGCAAACATAAAATATAGATTATAAACAATCACTAACATACAAAAACAAAACAATAGCTGTCAAGAACATCAATAAGGAAATGCTTAAAGCAGAGTCTCAATGGCTAGTAATATGCTTGTTTAAACAACCTTTCCTAGCGTGTAGCAGATGGACTCAGGACCAATGGGTATAGTGTGCTCCTGATAGCAGTTGGAGACGGAGTCAGATTTCAATCTGACCTCAGCACTACATATACCCGTGCACGAGGCTTTGCGCTCCAGTTTTTTTTCCGTCTCCATAGCAGTTCGGGACTTCACACATGCACAGCGTTAGAAAACCAAACTCCAAATTTAAAAAAGAAACAAAGTAAAACTTACCTCCAAAACAAGCCCCGTTCTCCTGCGGAGATACCTAAGGATCCCTCCCCCAGTCGAGATTTCCTGAGGTGATTTCCGAGATCCCTCAGAAGTAAGCCTCGGTCCCGGCGTGGACTTAGCCCCGGGAAAGAGAGCGGCTGAGAGGCAGCCTTGGTCTGGTAGCCGGCCCGGCTTGGACTTAGCCCCCTGAAAGGGAGCGGCTGAGAGGCAGCAGATGCAGAACCGAGCGCGGAATTGAAGGTAATTCCCTCTCCCCCCGCAGCCGGAAACCACCCAGCAGAGGACCAGGAAGCGCCAAGACAAGGTAAGGTAGAAAACTTTATCTAAGTCTCCGGTCTCTGAGGCTCGGACAGCCGCGGAGATCATCCCTCCAGCGTCTGAACATTCGGGTTGAGCAGCCCCGTCCGGGCTAGACCCCGATCCGACAAGAGGGTCCTCCCACGTGGAAACCCCCTGGGGGGGCCTCCATCTAACCGCGTGGTCACTGGCGCCTTCCTCCCCGGTCGCTGCATCGTCTGCACAACTGAGCAGTGCGCACAGCTGCCAGCCGGGCGCACAAAGTACTTGTGCGCACAGCGACGCGCACATCGGGGCCGGGTGCACAACTAGGCCCACGCGCACAGCCACGCGCGCATCTTCCGTTCCTATGCGCACAACATAGGCGCACCCGGAATGCATAACTGGGCCTCCCAGCACACGCACTTAAACAGGATACACACGCAAATCATGGCATCGCCGTCCAAGACAGCTAAAGGTCCAGTCCTCTGACCGACATGCCACCTGAGAATGGCGCAGCCCGAGGTGACCTCCGCCCTGTGCCTGCTATGTGAAGAAGCTCGGGGGGAGCCGAGACAAGGTCCCCCTCAGCCTGTAGAGGACTCCAGATCCACCAGCGAGACTACCCCGGACTTCTCTATTCCCGACTCGGCCCCTCCACAATGGGGGCCCTCAGGGAGCGCCGTCGGACCCAATGTGGTCCCAGGCAACTTCACCTGGGTGGGATTCTTCGCTGAGCTGCAATCCTACATCCACGCACAGACAGGGCCACCAGCGGCAAAACCACAACCCCTGCCAGTGGTCCAGAACCTCCCAGGCCCCTTCCGGCCTCCACCAGATGAACCTCCCCTGGACAAATATCTCCCCTTAGGGGTCACAGATGATTCGGAGGAGGAACCAGAACCCCTGGAAGAGGGGGAATTCCCTCCAGGAATGGAAGTGTATCGCACCATGATGCGCTTCTTCCCAAAAGACAAATTATCAGATCTTGTAGCCACGAGTCTGAAGGCATTGGCCATCCCGGACACATGCAACACAGCAGAGTCCAAGGTGAGCCCCTTCCTGGCCGGGCTCTGCCAGACCTCACGCCATTTCCCTACCCTACAGGTCATACAATAACTGATCGACCTGGAATGGGACGCTCCAGAGGCTACCTTTAAGAGAGGTCGAGCCCTAGAAGCTCTCTATCCCTTGGACCCCACGACGAAGGAACTCCTGAGGTTTCCCAAGGTCGACGCCCTGGTCTGCGCCACCACAAAGCACACTACCATACCAGTCGAGGGAGGAGCTTCACTCAAGGATGCCAATGACAGAAGGCAGGAATCCATCCTCAAGCAGTCTTACAATGTATCAGCTATGACCCTATAGATCGCTGCGTGGTATCACGCCTGCCTGCCTGCCTATGGCCAGGGACGCAACTATGTCAATCGAAGCATTAGACCCAGCAATATCATTCCTCACAGATGTGACCTCAGACCTGGTACGCACCTCAGCCAGGAGCCTCTCGTCCATAGTGGCAGCCAGAAGACAGCTCTGGCTCTGAAGCTGGTCAGCCGACGTGACCTCTAAGACGAGGCTCACGAGAATGCCCTTTAGAGGAACACTCCTATTCGTAAGCGACCTGGACAAATTAGCCGACAAATGGGGCAAGTCCCCAGTACCCCGTCAACCGGAGGACAGGAACAAGAGGAACCAATGCCCCTCTCCCCGGGCACCCAAGGGCAGAGGGTCCCAGCGTTACAGACCATACAAAAACACTTACCAAGCCCCCCACCCCGCCGGCAAGGGGCAGTCCTTTCGGAACAGACACAACAAAAGAGGAGCCGGCTCGGGACCAGGCCCCAGACGCAACACGCAATGAGAATCAGCAGACCCATCTACAGGAAGTGATCATAGGGGGCAGGCTTTCCCTATTATACCAAAGATGGGTTGAAATAACGTCGGTCAATTGGGTCCTATCCATCATCCAAGAGGGATACTACCTGGACTTCCACAGCACCCCCCGGACAAGTTTGTGATTTCTCCATGCCACGACCCCTCCAAGAGGAAGACAGTGGAAACCACACTATCAAAATTTCTCGCCCTAGAGGCAATAATACCGGTGCCCACGCACCAACAAAATTCTGGGCACTATTCCATCTACTTCATCGTGCCCAAGAAAGAGGGAACATTCCGGCCCATACTGGACCTCAGGACAGTCAATCACTACCTGAAGGTACCCCGCTTCCGCATGGAAACCCTGCGTTTGGTCATAAAGGCGGTACAACCAGGAGAATTCCTGACCTCCCTGGATCTGTCAGAAGCCTATCTCCACATACCGATCCATCACCTCCATCAGCGTATCCAATGCTTCGCGATATTGGGCCAACACTACCAGTTCCAGGTCCAACCGTTCGGGCTAGCTACGGCTCCCCGAACGTTCACCAAGATCATGGTGGTAGTAGCAGCGACACTGAGGAAAGAAGGGATCCTTGTGCACCCATACCTGGACGATTGGCTGATCAGAGCAAAATTGCCAGAGGAAAGCCATCAAGCAACCACCATAGTCATGGAACTACTGAAGAACCTTGGGTGGGTCGTCAACACACCCAAGAGCCACCTGCAGCCCTCCCAATCCCTAGAGTACCTGGGAGTCTGATTCAACACCAAATGGAACAAAGTCACCCTTCCCCCTACAAGGAGAAGGAGATTGATGGAACAACTACGAGCATTGTTGAACTCCACTCTCCCCACGGCATGGGACTATCTCCAAGTCCTCGGACTCATGGCATCAACCATAGAAGTCGTCCCGTGGGCAAGGGCCCACATGCGGCCCCTACAACATTCCCTACTGTCACGGTGGAACCCAATGTCTCAGAACTATTCCGCCCCCCTCCGGCTACCGGCGAAGGTTCGGAACCTACTACAATGGTGGCTATAAGAAGACCATCTGAGCGAGGGAACAAGCCTAACCCCACCAGAATAGACCTTGCTCACCACAGATGCGAGCCTGCGGGGATGGGGAGCCCACTGCCAGGAGCTAACGGTTCAAGGGCAAAGGGACAAAGAAGAGTCAGCATGGAACATAAACCGACTGGAAGCGCGAGTAGTCAGACTAACCTGCCTATGGTTCAGCCACAGACTCCGGGGCAAATCAGTCAGAGTCATGTCGGACAACACCACAACAGTGGCCTACATCAACCACCAGGGGGAACCAGAAGCCAGCAGGTGTCCCTGGAAATAGAGCCCCTAATGATGAGGGCAGAATCAAACCTACAGGGGATATCAGCCGCCCACATCACGGGAAAAGACAACGTCACTGCATACTACCTCAGCAGAGAGAGACTGGATCCAGGGGAAGGGACACTGTCTACAGCAGCCTTCCAGCGGATAGTAAATCACTGGGGAACCCCAGCCATGGATCTTCTGGCAACCGAGTCCAACACCTGGGTTCCCAAGTTCTTCAGCCGAAAATGGAAACTGCTGTCCCAGGGAATTGACGCCCTCGTCCAGATCTGGCCACAGGAGGACCTACTGTACGCCTTCCCTCCATGGCCACTACTGGGCGGAATCATCCTCAAGATAGAACACCACAGAGGGCTGGTACTTCTAGTGGTCCTGGACTGGCCAAGAAGACCATGGTATGGCGAAGACTTCTGGCGGGAAACCCTCTACGCCTACCTCCACACAGGGATCTACTCCAGCAAGGACCGATCCTTCACGAAGACCCAACGAGATTCTCGCTTAATGTCTGGCCATTGAGAGGTCTCGCCTGAAAAAGAGTGGATATTCAGGACCAGTGATTGACACTCTGCTCCGAGCGCGCAAGTTCTTCACCTCCTTAACATATATACAAGTATGGAGAATGTTTGAATCCTGGTGTAAGGACTGCGACATCCTTACACAAACAGTCAAAATCCCCATGATCCTGGAATTTCTGCAGGACGGCGTGAACAAAGGGTTGTCCCTCAACTCCATCAAGGTACAACAGGCCGCTCTGGCCAGCTTCAGACCCAGGGTGGACTGCACCAGCCTAGCAGCCCATCCAGATGTCTCCCGCTTCTTAAAAGAGGTCAAGCACAATCGGCCACCCCTACAGTGGCCGATAACCCTATGGAATCCTCAGCAAGGAGGTTGGCGAGACAGGGTCAGAGGAAGTCGTTCTACCGTCAGAGGAAGTACTTTTCTCCGGCCCCTTGCTCCCATTCACAGCAGGTGAGCTCTCACAGCTGTCCCAGGCAGCAGAGTGCTCCCAAGCCCCAGCTGGCACCCCTATCAAATCCCAGGATGGGGTTTTGACTGGATTGTAGGGAGCATAAGCCAACCACCAGTACTCGAGACACTGGATCCCTCAGTCAGGGACAGGCTACGGATCTTTGCGGATCAGTGGGTTCTGTCCATTGTCTGACAAGGTACAAATTAAACCTATTGGGTGTCCCACCAAATTGCCCACTGTTCCTGTTTTGGGGGCCACTAGTGCATCAGGAGGAACTAATAAGGGAGTTCTCCACCCTCTTAATGGCCAGAGTGGTCGAACCTGTCCCACCAAGGCAAAGAGGGCAGGGTTTCTACTCCTGGTACTTCCTGATTCCAAAGAGAACAGGAGGACTCCGTCCCATCCTAGACCTGAGGGCCTTGAAGAAGTTTCTAAAAAGAGAAAAGTTCAAGCTGGTTTTCCTGGGCACCTTGATTCCCCTCTTGCAAAAAAAGGCACTGGCTCTGCTCCCTCGATTTGAAGGCGCGTACACTCACATCAAGATCTTCGCAAGTCACAGGAAGTATCTCAGATTTGTGGTGGAAAAACAGCACTTCCAGTACATTCAGGCTAGTGTCAGCCCCACATATTTCAACAAAATGCCTGGCAGTGGTGGCGACACACTTCAACAGGCTGGGATTGCATGTTTTCCCTTACCTGGACGATTGGCTAGTCAAGAGCACATCTCAGGCAGGAGCCACTCTGTCCATGCACTTGGAGTCACTAGGGTTCATCATCAACTACCTGAAGTCCCATCTCAGCCCGTCACCTCAGTTGGGCCTCATAAGAGCCCAGCTAGTCATGGCTCAGGCAAAAGCCTTCCTGCCGCAATTCAGGGTGGTTGCCATGACGTCCATAGCGGCGGTGATTACAGAACCAGCAGGTGTCAGCGCGGCACATGTTGAGGCTGTTGGGCCACATGGCCGCAACCGTCCATGTTACTCTCTTGGCACATTTGCACCTGCGCAGAGCCCAATGAACCCTAAGGTCACAGTGGCACCAGTCCACGCAGAGGCTCCAGGATCATATCCAAATCACCCTGTCTCTCCGGGACTCTTTGTCCTGATGGTGGGTACTCTCAAATTTAGAACAGAGAATATCCTTCCAAAGTCCTCCTACCCAAATTGTCCTTACCACAGATGTGTCCACCATGAGATGGGGAGCTCATGTAGAGGAGCTCCACACCCAGGGTCTCTGATCTGCCCAGGAGGCATGTAATCAAATCAATTTCCTGGAGCTCTGGGAAATCAGGTACGCACTGTGGGCTTTCAGAGATTGACTGTCCAACAAAGTTGTCTTGATCCAAACAGACAACTAAGTAGCTATGTGGTATGTCAACAAGCAGGGAGGGTTCGTACCTCCTGTGTCAGGAAGTGTTCCAGATGTGGTCCTGGGCCCTGTTCTAAGGGATGGTGCTCAGGGCTATGTATCTGGCTGGAACAGAGAACGTGATAGCGGACAGACTGAATCATGCCTTCAGACCAGGGGGTAGCGAAATGGATCTTCCAACTCTGGGGGAGTCCATATGTGGATCTGTTTACGTAACCCTGCAACAGAAAGGTGACTCAGTTCTACTCCCTGTACAGGTAGAGCGGCAAACCAGCCTCAGACATCTTTGCCTGCCATTAGGACAAGATTATTCTATACACATATCCTACAAATCCTCTAGTGGCGAAGACTGTCTTGAAGGTTCACGAGGATAGAGGGACTATGAGTCTCATAGTCCCTCATTGGCTGAGACAGGTCTGGTTTCCACTCCTTCAGGAGTTGTCTATTTGGAAACCAGTCAGTCTGGGGACTTCCCCAGAGCTCATCATGCAAGACTGAGGCAGGTTGCGGCATCCCAACCCTCCAGCCTCTGTCGCTCACAGCTTGGATATTGAGAGGTTAATTCTGCAACTGCTTGATCTTTCCGAGGATGTGTCTCGGATCCTGGTGGCTTCCAGAAAGCCACCAGGATCCACTAGAAAGTCCTTTGGACTGAAGTGGAGGAGGTTTTCAGTGTGGTGTGAGCAGAAGCCCTGGATGCGTTCTCCTTCCCCAAATGAAAACTGCTTGATTACCTTCTACACCTATCGGAGGCTGGCTTAAAAATCAACTCCATTGGAGTTCATCTCAGTACAATTGGTGCATACTACCATGGTGTAGATGGTACACTCATCTCTGTATAGCCTATAGTTGTAAGTTTCATGCTGGGCCTGCTTCAATTGAAGCTTCACCTAAGGCCTCCTGCTGTGTCTTAGGACCTCAACATGGTGCTAGCTCAGCTGATGAATGCTCCTTTTGAGCCGCTGCACTCCTGTGACCTGAAGTATCTGACCTGGAAGGTCATATTTTTGGTGGCAGTCACCTCAGCACACAGGGTCAGTGAGCTCCAGGCCTTAGTGACTTATTCACCTTATACTAAATTCTATCATGACAGGGTGGTCTTGTGTACGCACCCTAAGTTCCTGCCTAAGGTGGTGACGGATTTCCATCTTAACCAGTCAATCGTCTTGCCAACATCCTTTCCCAGGCCCTATTTGCACCAAGGTAAACGAGCATTGCACAGTTTGGACTGCAAGAGAGCCTTAGCCTTCTATCTGGAGCATACAGAAGCCCATAGACAGTCCACCCAACTCTATTTCTTTTGATAGGAATAGTTTGGGAATTGCTGTTGCCAAACAGACACTATCCAATTGGCTAGCAGATTGCTTCTCATTCTGTTATGCCCAGGCGGGACTGCATCTTGGGGGTCATGTCAAGGCTCATTCTGTCAAGAGCCATGGCAATGTTGGTGGCCCTCTTGCGAGCAATTCTTCCATGGAGATCTGCAATGCTGCATTGTGGAGTTCTCTTCACACATTCACATCCCATTACTGTCTGGATAAGGATGGCTGAGGTGACAGTAGGTTCGTCCAGTCTGTCCTTAAGAATCTCTTCAAAGTGTAGAACACAAGTCTTCCTGCCTGGCACCCATTGCTGGGGTTCAGGCTGTTTCCCCCCTCTGTTACCAACAGTACTGTAGTTGTGCCTATTGGTCTCCTTTTGTGTTGGGGAGCAGCGTGAAGCTAGGGATTCACCCATGTGTGAGGACTACCATCCTGCTTGTCCTAGGAGAAAGCAGAGTTGCTTACCTGTAATAGGTGTTCTTGTAGGACAGCAGAATGTTAGTCCTCATGAAACCTGCCCGCCACCCCGCGGACTTGGATTTCTCCATATATTTTTCATGTTTTTATAATTCTATGTTATAAGACTGAAGAGGACCCCATGTGGATGCATGGTATAGAGCATGCTGGACATGCTCAGTGTCCCTAGTCATCATTCCAGAAACTTTGACATAAGTTTTCCCTGCCGGGCTCCATCCAATGATGTCACCCATGTGTGAGAACTAACATCCTGCTGTTCTAGGAGAACATCTGTTACAAGTAAGCAACTCTGCTTTTCCTGGGTCCCTCAGTTCCACATCCCCAGCTTTTGTACAACAGAACAAGGGGGTTATCTCCCGTCTGTGTAGATAGGGGTCAAAGACTGAGTAAGGGCCATATAGGCCGGCAGGATTTTTTTGTTTTGTCCATGTTCTCCTAAACTCGGAGAGAAACAGAATTGGAAGGCAGTTCAGTAAGTAAGAAAGATGGAGCAGGTGATTCAGATCTTTACCATGAGCCAGCAACAGTTGCAAACCACCCTGCAAGCCCAGATTGACCAGCAGAGGAAAATTAGTTTCTTACCTGATAATTTTCGTTCCTGTAGTACCAAGGATCAGTCCAGACACCTGGGTTATGCCTCCGCACCAGCAGGTGGAGACAGAGCAAAACTTTGATGGGCTCTGTCATATACCAGGGTGCCACCCACAGCCTCTCAGTCTTACGTAATGTCAAAGCAGAATGGAACAAAACCAAACTACCTAACTATAACCCGCCTATAAAACTGAGTCCCAACAACCCCCAACTGGAACAGAATACCCAGAAGGAGTGAGAAAACATAACATCCGGAAAGAAAAACCTCCGAGCGGACTCTCCGCTATTTCAGAATTACAAACATACAGATATGGGCGGGTCTCTGGACTGATCCTTGGTACTACAGGAACGAAAATTATCAGGTAAGAAACTAATTTTCCTTTCCCTGTACGTACCAGGATCAGTCCAGACACCTGGGAAGTACCAGAGCCAAGTTATCTAGGGTGGGACCCCGAGAGTCCTGCTCGGAGAACTCCCACTCCAAAAAACCACGCTCAGCCGAGGCTCGGACATCCACATGGTAATGTCTCGCAAATGCATGAAATGACTTCTACGTCACTGCCCTGCAAATTCCCTGAGGCGACCCCTGAAAGATTCCGCCCCAGCAGCGACATGAGACCTCGTAGAATGAGCCCGAAGACCCACGGGTGCAGCATTCTCACGTAGCAACAGTGTGGACCCAATAGTCTCCGAGAGACTGCGCGCTATCGTAGACTTGGAGGCTGCACCTCCACTTTCTTGGAAACACTCCACAAAACAAAGATGGTTCGTTACCTAAAGATAATGCCCTAGCACTCTGCGAACATCCAGGTTCCGCAAATCCCGTGCCATCGCATGAGTCCGTTCCCCTTCGTGAAACGACGGTAGCTCCACTGACAGAATCAAATGGAAAAAGAACACTACCTTCGACAGGAAAGAGGGAACCATCCTCAACGACACTCCCGACACAGAGATTCATAACAAAAAACGGCTGCCGACATGACAACTCCTATAGCCCGGATATCCGTCTGGCTGACGCGATCGCAATTAGAAATACCACTGTCAGTGTAAGGACCTTCAGGGTCGCCCGCTTAATAGATTGAAACGGAGCTGAACATCAGGCCTACGGCACCCAATTAAGGGCACCCCATTGAGGTTCCAGGAAGGGCATAGATGACGCAGAGGAGGGTGCAAGAGTTTAGCCCCCCAAAGAAAACGCGCCACAACCGGGTGTACGGTCAAGGCTACTCCTTGGACCTTACCCTGAGGACAACCCCGAGCCGCCACCTGAACCTGAAACGACCTACAAGGTAACCTTTAGCAAGGTCTGCCTGGAGGAATCCCAGAAAGTCGGAAAACGACGCCCGCACAGGGACTACTACACGGTCCGCACACCAAATTTCCCATACTGTCCACACTCTAACATAAGCAAAGGATGTAGACGTTGCTGTGACCTCCGTAAGGTAGCTAACACCGCATCGGAGTGTCCTGTAATCTACAAGCGCTGCCTTTCAAAAACCATGCCGCGAGACGGAAGCGATTCGCCTCCTCCAAAAGACGGGCCCTGACAAAGAAGAAGAACCGCGGACCCTTAACCGCCAGGTTGAGGAGATTCTCAGACCACGGAAGCCGGGGCCACTCCGGCGCTTCCAGGATTACCTCCGAGGGGTGAAACTCTAGACGCGTACAGTCACACATTTGCCGACCAGGGAAGGACCAGAGCATCGACTCCCTGTGCTTCCCTTTCCGTGCGCCGACCGTAGACCCGTGGGGCTCGTGCAACTTAAAAGAGTGGCCATCAGATCCATGTGGAGCGTGCCCCTTCTCTCGCCGATTGGACGAAACGCCTCTTCGGTCAGCTCCCACTCACCGGGATGTACCACGCACCGGGATGTAGATGGTGCCGACTAAGAAAGTCTGTCTGAACGGTGTTCACCCCGGCGATGTGGGATGCCGCAATATTGCTGAGAAGTTGCTCCGCCCAACACAGCCACCGTTGCGCCACCGACGCAACTAAGCGACTTATGGTTCTGCCTTGGCGATTGATGTACGCCACCATGTTCCGCCTTGGCGATTGATGTACGCCACCGTGTTCGCGATATCTGACAGAACTCTGACTGATTTCCCCCGAAGTATCGGAAGAGACGCATGCAGGGCTAGAGATACCACCCTGATCTCAAGCGGTTGATGGGCCACCGCGATTGATCTCTGGACCACGGTCCCTGCACCGAGTGTCCCAGGCACACTGCTCCCCATCCGTAGAGACTGGTATCCGTGGTGACAACTGTCCAGTCGGTCATTACCAGGGAAAAACCCACAAGGCAGATGATCCGGGACAAGCCACCATTCGAGACTGGCTCTCGCCTGGTCCGTAAGCGGAAGCGGAAGATGAAACTGTCCCGACACCGGAGTTCAGCGGGATAGCAAAGCGGACCGGAAAAGGACGGCGATGCGCAAACGCCCCCGGCACCAAGCTATAGCGGATGACATGGAGCCCAAAACTTGGAGATAGTCTCTCTCGAGAGGGATATGGAGAGCCAACGGGTGCCACCCTTGACCTTGTAACTTGACCACTGGTTCGGCTGTGGGAATACCTTGCTGCGCCTGGTGTTGAAGGAGCGCCCAGGAATTCCAGAGACTGTGTCGGGGTCAGACGACTTCTGGCAAGGTTGGCCACCCAACCGAGAGAGCGCCACAGCTGAAGGACCCCCTGGAGCGCTAGCTGACACAGAGGCTCGGACCGCGCTCGGCTCAGCCAGTCGTCCTTTCGAAGCTGAGCTGTCACCATCACCACCACCTTGTAGAACATGCAGGGAGCGGGGCGAGCCCGAGAGGGAGGTCCCAGAACTGATAATGCCTGCCCAGAATGTAGAACCGGAGGATCTCTGGTAAACGGTTGTATGCCGATATGGAGCCATTCTGCTGTGAGGTCCAACGAGACTAGAAACTCACCCGGACGAACCGAGGCGATGACCGAGCCAAAGACCCCATCGTGAACCGCAGCCTCCGAAGACACCAATTGACACTTCTTTAAGTGTAATATTGGTCCGATTTCTTCCTCCGTTTCGGGAAGAATGAAGTACATGGAGTAGCGACCCCTGTACTGCTGCTCGGCGGGCACCGGCACTATGGCCCCCAAGTCCTATAGGTGCTGCAGGGTTCCCTGCCCCGCTTCTCTCCTTTCCTGGTACTTGCAGGGAGAGACGAAGAATTAGTCTGCAGGAGTCTGTACAAAAAAGCTAAAGAGCATCTGTGACTTATCACGGAAAGGACTCACTGGTCCAACGTAATCTTGATCCATACCTTGAAGGATAGCGATAGCGGAACCTGAGAAGAGGAATGGACCGTCTGTTTCACACTGGGAGGTCTAGAACCTGCCCCCCCGACGGAGTGTTACTTTTCTTTCCGAATTGTGTGCTGCGAAAGGACTGAGCCCATGACGGCTACCTATAAGAACCCACTCGGTAAGACGACCCGGACCGTCTCGCTGGACGTGACTTTCTATTTCCCCGGAACAGAGACCTAGCAAAAAACGATCATCCAGCTCCTTGCCAACCAACAACTGCTCTTTGAAGTGCAGGGACCCCAGGTGGGTCTTGAAAGAACCACCCGGAGCCCAAATCCGGAGCCAAGGGATGCGTAGACCGTGGATCTGGCAAACGTGCGCAGGAGATCATAAACGCATCCGAGTTGGAAGCGAGTACTACCGCCAGACGACCCACCTGTGTGGCTTCTCCTTGCGAGAGACAAGCTTTGCTGCGCGAGTCTCCAGCGCAGACACCTCGGAGCCCCATCTTTCTGTCCTGCACATCCGAGAGCCGTAGCCCTTATCACTGGAATCATGGACCTCTTCGTCACGGCAGACACAGCCGCGACCACACAAGAAAGTCGCAGGGTCTCCAAAACATCGTCAAGGAGAAGAAACAGCTTGCCCATAGCCTTGCTTACTGCCAGACCCCAATCCGGGGTGTCCCAGTCCCGGAAGAGAAGGTCTGTCGCCGAGAAGTGGAAAGAAAACCACCGCGGGTCCTCTGAGGTCCAATAGGACCAGGTCCATAGCTCCCAGACGGGATTCCGCCGGCGGAGCACCAGAATGGCTGGGATCAGCGGTGCCAGCCCCTGTTCTCTTAAAAAAAGACGTACTACCCGTGGGTCGCCCCTATCCATGGCTGGCGCTCCCTAGTTAGTACCAGGCTGTACTGGTACCTCCGGATCTGCCTCCACTGGCCCCCCCAGGAGCTCTACCGGAGTGTCCGATTCGTCCGGAGATGTGGAATCCGTGGCCGTCCCAGGCAACACGGACCGGAATGGACTTTTTTTTTTTCTTTTCTTTTTCTTCCTTTCAGCGGGTCCGAATCCCCTCGGGACTCACTACTTACGCTGCTACCTTCCTCCTGGGAGTTTGGCTGCAGTCCCAGTTTCCTACCCGCTGACTTAGCCTTAAAAAACAAAAAACCTTGTGCCTAAGTAGCACAACTTCTGGGGCAGAGCCTGCCACCGAGCTGTCGTCCCATATGGGAGAGACCTCCCCCGCTAGAACATGCCCCCCGATGGGAGCAGCTGAGGAGAAAACGCGGGAGGCAGTGATCTCTCCCCCAGCGCTGACGGCATGGTATCCTGAAGCAAATTCAAAATGGCTGCCGTTCCCGCGTGAGGCGGGAACGGATCAATCAGCCCTGCCTCAGGTGGTCCTGTGCCCCCCTTGCGACCGTGGCGCTCGCATCCGACCCCCCCCCCCCCCAGACCTAAAACGGAAGAGCCCTCGTCTCCCTGCACGCACCCCGAACCCAGGCCGTCGCACGAGAGATGCGCGCGCGCCGAGCCGGCCGCGTGGCCTGATGACCTCCGCAGCATCTGGCCCCCCCCCCCCCCGCTCTGAGAAACTGCGACCAAACTGCAAATAAAACAAAACAGAAAACCAGCCGCGACCAAAGGGGAGAGCCGGCGCACACAACCGAAATAAAACCAAATTTTTTTATTTTTTTTACAGCGTAGCACTTGCCGATCGTTGTCCTTGGTGCTGGTCCTCCTGCTCCAGTGCGGGATGAGTGAGCCGGGCTCCCTGGTATCACCCCCGACGCTGTTACCCTCAAGGGTTCGGGTCCTCGACCCTGAGCAGCGGCCTCAACCAGGGAGGATGGTCCCCTCGGAACCTTCTAACCCCCTGGGAGGCTTTCAGCGATCAGGATCTGAAGACTTATCTATCCTCTTCTCTTCTTCTTCTTTTTTTTTTTTTTTTAAACCTCGCGTAAAGAAAGAAAGAAAGAGACCAATCCTGACTAAACTAAACTAAGCCAGACAGGAGTCTCCAGAGACTGTGGGTTTTGCACCTTCCAACTGCTGGAGACAGAGTAAGACTGAGAGGCTGTGGGTGGCACCCTGGTATATGACAGAGCCCGTCAAAGTTTTGCTCTGTCTCCACCTGCTGGTGAGGAGGCATAACCCAGGTGTCTGGACTGATCCTGGTACGTACAGGGAACAGCACTTCAAGTGGAGATGACGCAGCAAAGCACAGTATTTCTTCAGATAGCAAAGGCTGTACAGACTGCTCTGGACAGGATGCCATAGGCAACTGCAACTCCACATCCTGTTTAAAATGAAGGCTGGTGAAGACTCTGAGGTCTTCCTAAAAACCTTTGAAAGAATGGTACAGCTGTCAGCTTGGCCCAAAACAAGTTGGTCAATCTACCTTGTGAACTTGCTCACAGGCAGAAGTCAAGCAGCTTTCCAAGCAGCCAATCTAGAAAGGCCGCTATTCTGGAGAGAGTTGGGTATATCTCAGAAACATACCTGCAGCAGTTCTGGCAGGGTGCCCTGCAGCCTGGGGAGAGCCCCCAAAATCTCTTTCACTGCCTAAAACATACCGGCTGGAAATGGTTGCTCCTGGAAGTAAAGACTGTACTAGAAATAGCCGAACAGGTGCTTCTGGAGCAGTTCCTCGATGGGCTTGACTGCCCCATGCGGAACTGGGTCTGCCATCACACAGGTCTCACATTGGAAAGAGCTCAAAAGTGGCAGAAGCTTTCCATCATGCGTAATTAATGCCTGATGGTCTAAGGAGGTTAGAAAGGCAACCCATGCAACCCCCTGGCAAAGTGCAGAGAATGAAGCTCCCCAGCAGTATTCTTCTAAGACGACTAGTTCTTTTTCTGGGCCCAGAACCCAGGCACAGTCCCTTCCACATGCTTTAACTGTGGTCAGAAAGGTCACTTGGCAAGGGACTGTCGATATGAGGGAAGAGGAATTATGGACATTGTCCTAGTGACCCAGCCAACATTAGAAGGTGAAATGGGGGAAAAGCAAATCTCCTAAATAGGGGCGATCCTTAAGTTGAAGGAAAAAGGGGACCATGGAGAAACTGGAACAGCCCAGAAACTGGGGGTGAGGGGTGAATGCCTTTGCCTTATGTGCCCTTTGCACGGAGAATGACCATGACGAAGAGCAATGCCCTTATTGACAGGCCAATGAGGGGGAGCCCTTGGAAGGGAGGGGAAGTGCAGGGGGCAACCTGCTCTATAGAATTGCTTGTTTTGTTTGGCAGAGGACCATATGGAGGAGGGATGTCCCTGGCGTAAAGACATGGAGCGTGAATGCAAAGTAGCAGGTTAACATGAAAAAGAACCAGAGGCATTGCTAGGGCCTCAGAATGAAAATGATGACTGGGAGTGTGAATGGTGCCGCATTTGGTCAAAGCTCCAAACCTGCAACTTCGTGGACGCTCCTCAGGCAAAACTCAAGAACTTTATAATCCAAGTAGAACTGGATGGAGTACTCAGCTGGTCAATTTGGGGTGTGGCAAGATTCGTTTGTGAGGACTTGCTTCAGGAGGAGCATATCTACCACAAAAGGAAAGAGCAACTAGAGTAACTAGAGTGTATACACGGTGACAAACAGAAAAGTCCAACCAGTCAGATTCTGTTAACAACTCCAACAGGACATACCATGATGGAAGTGGGTGTCTTTCCCGAACTCCCATATCCAATAATCCTGGGACGAGATTGTTCCCAGTTTTCAACCCTGTGGGGTCAGCTTATGGATAACCGGGGGTCATCTGCTCAGAAGGAGGCTGCCCTTTAGGCTGAACCAGGAGTTATCCCGGACACAAATGAACGCTCAACCAGACAAGGCTGAGCTAAGGGGGAAGGTATGTGAGGGAGTCCATGAGAAACTCCCTCAAACCATCTTAAAGTAAAGGTCACAGATAGCTGGCCCGGTCCTCCTAAAGGATCAACACTGCAAGGGATTCTTGTCCAGAGGAGTTCCCAGGGATTATGTTGGCAGGGCAAAGAGAGCATGGGGAGGCCCCAGGATCAGAGGGAGAGAGAGCTAAAGAGTAAAGGTTTGTGCCATATCTGAAGTAAGATGAGTGATATTATTTTGTGTTACCTGAGGTGAAAGCCTGCGGCCAGATTGTTTGAAGTTAATCCCACTGTAAATAAAGTGCACTTAAGCAACAGCCAAGCCTGTCTTTGTTTCTCTGGCTGTTATCAAGCCATTTACCACTTGAGCTACCACATGGATGCTGTACTATTTAGGGGTTCCATCATCTATGTAGTTTCCAGGAGGAGCTGAGGCATCCGATGTGTGTGCATGATTGTGTTTGTGTAGTATGATTGGGAGGAAATAATACAGTGAAAATTTTGTCTTCTCTGCTGTTGCTTGATGTTCTTATGGATATTGGAATTCTTGCTTGTTTGATTTGAACAATTGAGTCCCTTTTGACTCAATAAACAGATTTATTTAAACAAAAAACAAAAGAATAAGAAAACTTTAAGTAATTGGTTCTAATCTACCTGTCTAAGGAGCAGTTATTCTGTAAAGAAACAAAGGGAAATTCTATTAAGAAGTTAAATGCTATTGTGATAAAATTGTTGGAAATATCTGCACATACTTTGGAGTTTATTTGTTCCAGCCTGAACAAGAAGATTTGCTGGAAAATAAAAGCAATTGTTTGTTATTTTGATGTGTTTGTTTCATTCGAGCACAAAAGATTTGCCCTGTAATTGCATTTTATAGTTGTTCCATTTTATACAAATCCCACCTTTCAGCATTTCTACTCATCCAATTAATTTTTTCAGCTTTGGTTTTAACTCACCCCAGGTCAACTGAACAGGCTGATCCAGTTCTGGCTTTGGCCTGTTGCATGCATGAGTTTGTAGTTCTGATTATCCAATTGTTTATTACAAAAATCAATCAACAGGGGTGGCCAACTCTGGTTCTCAAAGCCACAAACAGGTCTTGTTTTCAGGATATCATAATGAATATGCATGAGATAGATTTGCATGTACTGTCTCCATTGTATCCAAATGTGGCACCCCTATGGGTTGGCCACTAGATATCACTAGGTCCCTGTATAGAATATACTATGTATGAGTCTTCCATCCCTCCTCATCCCCTCCCAACCTGGAGGACTGTGGTTGGACACCTCAACCTTATTTAGCCCAGCCATTTTAGAACTCTGATCAGTTTTAGAGAATCTGAGCAATGAGGATGTTTTGGTTTTACTCTCTAATGAGGACCCCCAGCCTCATTTTGCACTTTCAGTTTGAAGTGATACCTCATCGAGCACTCCCTGCCAGAGAGTCCTTCTCATATTAATTACAGAGAGAGAAAGACCTTTTCATCTGATTCCCTTTTGAGGCAAAAAGGGCTCTCACCCAGAGGACTGAAAACCTTTGAGCCCGCTCTACACCCTAAGTGAGGCAAGCACTAGTGACAGATCTTGCTGAGAGAGACGGTGATGGCAAAGATGTATTCAGCTTTACTTTTTAAGTATTTTTTGGAAATTGGCTGTGTAGGGAAGATTGTTCTGATTCACTGCTCCCCAAACAGGGATAAGTGCTATGGTAGCCTGATTCCTTTCTGACTTTTCCTGCAAGAGAAGTCCTCAATAACCACAACTAAGGAGAATGTGTAAGACCAGGAGACCCCCCAATCAGATGTCCAGGATGGGCCGAGTGTCCAGGAAGTATAAATAGTCAGGTAAGACTATTTTGCTTTGAATGTGGGGTTCCCTTCAATAGTATTCCTGATTAGCCACTGGGTGAGCTTTGCACAATTAGAACTACCATGGGAGCTCTCCCCAGATGCCTGAAACAAAAGGACGCCTACCTATGGAGAAATATACATGTACCAGCAGTCAGATGTAACTTCAACATTATGGACAAATGGCCTTTTATTTAATCCTTGCCAAATCAGTAAGCTTTATTTTAACATCCAGAGTCTGGTCCTGTCTGGTTTTTCCTAGCATCTTACCCCTTGGGATGCATTTGCTATCTACACATACTGGAAGGAAAACACCAACATCTGGGCCCTAAGCCAGAGCTTCCCCTGTAAATAGAATCCACCCATCCACCCTGGGATAGAGAGTCAAGCATGGGAGTTAATTGGTAACCCAAGCAATTGTGTGCCCTTGGTTCTTACCCCCCCCCCCCCCCCCCCCCCACCACCACCCCCAAGCAAGGGTTATCCAAATTTATCTCATTTCCTGCATATAAATTGTGGATGTCTTTAGGACCGGATTTGGCCATCCCTACAATTATACATATCATTTCTTTACAAAAGAAAAGTAGAATCATGTAAAATTAGTATTATCCAAGTGGAATTTGCAAAATTTCTACTATGCTGTTTTGGATATTTGTTGGTAATTATTTCATAAAATCAGCCTCCTTTTTATGAAAAATTAATATTTCATTCTAATCCTTTATAAGCAGTATTTTTCCCCATCTCCATACAATTGTTCACCTTTATGTCCATTGACCTGTGTGAGGCTTTCAAGTCAAATTATTTGTTACAAATGTAGTACCCACCTACCTTGCACTGTTGACTCCCCATCATGGCTGCCTTAATTCATCATTGCATCATGTTACTGTACCCTGCTAGAAAGTACTTGATTTAAGAGCCAATAGAGAGAGAGGAGAAGAGTTTCTTTAAGTAGTTGGGGCCTGCTGGGAAAAGGCGGTTGGAGAAACTCAGGTAGGGAGAGAGAGAAAAGCTGCTCTGACTGGGGAAAGGTTTCTAATCTACGCAGAGATCTGGACAGTGAACTCCCTGCTTACAGCTCAATACAGTAAAGTGCTGCGTTAGTCCAACCCACAATACACTATCCCCTTTAATCCATCCTTACCGCCTCTTTAAATCACCGGGTAACCCCTTCCGCACGCGGCATGTATATTAGATGTAAACCATCGAATTAGCTATCCCCTCCCATACAGTAACGCGCGCCCCGACTATCGCTATTTTACCCTGCCGTTTTGTTGCGCGTTTAACCTGCTCATTTACCGCCTACCCTTACCCCTGCGTTAGAGGCAGGGGTAAGGGTAGACAGCAAACTTTCCCCCAAAAAGAAACCTAAAAACATAAAATCCCCTCCTCCCAAAGCAACTCGACATGTTATCAACTTACTTTTTGTTGTTTTCAGCCCCTTCAACCTTCTCTGCCGTGCTCCGGAGGTGGCAGGCAGCGGCGAAAGCGGCTTGCAGCGGCACGGCCCCCCCCCCCCCACACGCAGGTCCCGGTCTCCCTGTGCTTTCACTGGCATGAGCGCCCAAACGGGCGCTCATGCCAGTGAAAGCACAGGGACGGGCGGGCGTGACGTCACGGAGGGGGGGGGGGGGCAGCTGGCGGCGAAAGCGGCTTGCAGCGGTGTCCCCCCTGGTCCTGGTTCTCCTGGCACTCGATGACAGCGGGCTGCCTCCAGCGCTCACGTCACCAGCAGCCAAGAAATTAAAAGAAGAGCGCAGGTGCAGCCAAGGGGAAAAAAAAAAAAAGACGTCATGCCCGCCCGTCCCTGTGCTTTCATTGGCTTGAGCGCCCAAATTGACGGACGCTCATGCCAATGTCACGCCCGCCCATCCCTGTGCTTTCATTGGCATGAGCGCCCGTCAATTTGGGCGCTCAAGCCAATGAAAGCACAGGGACGGGCGGGCATGACGTCTTTTTTTTTTTTCCCCTTGGCTGCACCCGCGCTCTTCTTTTAATTTCTTGGCCGCTGGAGACGTGAGAGCAGGAGGCAGCCCGCTGTCATCCAGAGCCAGGAGAACCAGGACCGGGGGGAACACCACTGCAAGCCGCTTTCGCCGCCAGCTGCCCCCCCCCCCCCTCCGGAGGACGGCAGAGAGGACGGCAGAGAAGGCTGAAAGGGCTGAAAAACAACAAAAGGTAAGTTGGCACATGTCAAGCCGCTTCGGGAGGAGGGGATTTTAGGTTTTTAGGTTTTAGGGTTAAAGTTGGGATCCACTTCCTGGTGCCTGTCATTTCAAATGTCATTTGAAATGACAGGTACCAGCGCACCCAGGATACTGTATAGGCGCTGCTGTATTAAGCGCCTATACAGTAAAATGGGTTGCGCGGGCCTAACGCTTCGCCTAACGCTTCTTGGATGCTGCTTACATTTGCATGAGATTAGAATACAGGATCGAGCGGTAGGTGAGCCGGACTGTGCGTGTGGCAACCGCGGGTGCGCCCGGCACTAACGCAGCTCTTCCTACCTGCCCTTACTGGATCGACCTGTTTGTTTGGGCAGTTACACAGAGAACAAACAGACAGCAAATTACTGAGTCTCCGGTATTGAGCTGGAAGCTGCTTTAGCTGCCCCTTCAGCAAGAAAATGGAATCAAAACTCAAACAAGCAGTATTAGGCAGCTGCAGAGGAGTTAGTGGATCCAGGAGAACTATACTGAAAGCTGTTTCTGCTACCCCTCCTGTCGTGAATAAGAGACTTCTGAACTCACTGGGGTGAAGTGTGAGTAATTCTGTAATCAAGGAATAGGGAGTGGACATTGAGCACAGGGCTCTGGGTTAATCTTTGGTTTTGAGCTGTTACCTATTGAGACTTTACTCACTATCTCAAAGAAAGTTAACTATCTACAGCATCTATAAACCGTGGGATTACAAACCAAACCAAGTCTGAGTTGTCTAACCATTCGTCCTTCATTCTTCAGCCCCATCACCATACCCCAGGGGTATAGGGACTCTTCCTTATGCTCATCCTGTTTTTCAACAGTATTGTGCTACAATGTGATCTTCCACTCCCAGAAGTTTAAGGGTCATTCATGTGGCTGCTAATTCCTAGAGTCAAAGAGCTTTACATACTGAGTGCACTCCTGTGGAAAGGGTGGGGAGAAGCAATTGAATCTGCTGGTGCGAAGGTGGCAGACCTCACACGTCACTTAGATAGGATTATAGACAGTGCTGGGGAGGAGCCGGCTGTCGTGGTACATGTGGGCACCAATGACATAGGAAAATGTGGGAGAGAGGTTCTGGAAGCCAAATTTAGGATTTTAGGTAGGAAGCTGAAATCCAGAACCTCCAGGGTGGCATTCTCTGAAATGCTTCCTGTTCCACGTGCAGGTCCCCAGAGGCAGGCAGAGCTCCAGAGTTTCAATGCGTGGATGAGATGATGGTGCAGGGAAGAGGGATTCAGCTTTGTAAGGAACTGGGGAAACTTTTGGGGAAAGGGGAGACTTTCCGAAAGGACGGGCTCCACCTTAACCAGAGTGGAACCAAGCTGCTGGCACTAACTTTCAAAAAGGAGATAGAGCAGCTTTTAAACTAGAACAAGGGGGAAAGCCGACAGTCACTCAGCAGTGCATGGTTCGGAGAAATGTATCCTTGAAGAATACTAATGAAACAGGAGAGTTAGGGCATCCCAACAGAGAGGTTCCATCAAAAGCAAACATAGTTCATATATGTAAAAAATCACCAAAGCTAATGATTTCCGAATTATCCCAAACAACTGAAAAGCAGGTTATTAAAACAAGCAAAAACCACACTTTGAAATGTCTGTATGCCAATGCCAGAAGTCTAAGAAGTAAGATGGGAGAGTTAGAGTGTATAGCAGCAAATGATGAGATTGACATAATTGGCATCACAGAGACTTGGTGGAAGGAGGATAACCAATGGGACAGTGCTATATTAGGGTACAAATTATATCGCAATGATAGGGAGGATCAACTTGGTGGGGGTGTGGCACTTTATGTCTGGGAGGGTATAGAGTCCAACAGGATAAAGATCATACAAGAGACTAAATGCTCAGTAGAATCTATATGGGTAGAAATCCCATGTGTGTTGGGTAAGAATATAGTGATAGGAGTATACTACCGTCCACCTGGACAAAATGGTTAGACAGATGATGAAATGCTAAGAGAAATCAGGGAAGCAAACCAAATTGGCAGTGCAATAATAATGGGAGATTTCAATTACCAACAAGTCCAGCGTGCAAGGAACAATGACAAAGTCCATCAATCAATTTATAATGGATTTTTTATTGAACCAAAGTGTAAACTATTATTCATGGCAACTCCATGTACCTTCAAGAATACAAGTGCAAGAGTCCCCCGACACGGTCCGTGTTTCGCGGTCGCTGCATCGGGAGGGACCCACGGAATTAATTTCATCTATAACATAAAAAAACCAATAAGCGATGGACCTTATGAATATGGCCATTCAAACTTACACAAAATACAAGAAAACATACCTTATGTGTTCATCCTGGAGCGCATCGGCTCGTACAATAGGTAACCCATTTAAAGAAGCAGTTTGGCGCCAAAGACAGGAAATATCGCGATAGAATCACAAGATCGCGATAGAATCGTAAATCAGAGTAAAACCACGCCCCCACTGTAGACAATTCAGCTAAACAAAAACCATTCAATATCTTTATTTAGACCTTTTGGATGGACAGAAGACAGTTTAAAAATCCATTTTTGTTCCCGTCTACCCAGGATTTCAGAATAGTCCCCTCCCCGAAACGGGGGTGTCACAACCTCCAAAACTGAAAATTTTAAATCAGCAATACAATGATGATGTTGGACCCAGTGTGTGACAAGGGATTCATCCATCCTGAGTAGACGGATATTTGAACAATGTTCTATAATACGAGTCTTGACCATCCTCGAGGTCTTCCCCACGTACAGTAAGGGGCAGGGGCACTGTACAACATATACCACACCCCGGGTAGTACAATCCGATCTGTTTCGTAATTTAAACCGGAACCCAGTGTCCGGATGAGTGAAGGAGTCTGACAGGGCAGTGTGGCTACACATAGAACAGTGGCCACACGGGCCATGTTGACCCTCCCTGCTCTCCATTATTTGTCTGTTGAAACTGGCATGTACTAGCTGGTCCCGGAGATTGTTACCTCGCCGGAATGTAAACCGCAGCGGTCCCTGAAAAAGCGAGGATAAGGACAAATTTTCCCAATGTCTGCGGATCATTGCTGCAATAGCTTTGCTAGCGGTAGAAAAAGGTAGAATACAATTGAAGCACTGGTTCTCATCAGCCACTGAGGGAAGGAACAACCAGTCGCGATTGGTGTACAAGGCTCTTTTAAAAGCCTTTTTCACCACGCGGGGGGGATACCCTCTATCCAGAAACCGCTGAGACATCAGCTTAGATTGTTCCAAAAAATCAGAACGGGATGAGCACAAGCGCTTCAATCTTAAAAATTGTCCCGTGGGGATGTTATCCTTCAGGGGTTTAGGGTGACAGCTAGAATATGCCAGTAAAGTATTCCTGTCGGTTTCCTTTCTAAACAGTGTGGTCACATATTGATCCTGTTCTACGGAAATAATAATATCAAGAAATGCAATTTTTTCGGAATGAATACAAAAATTGAATTGAATGTGTGGGTTGAGAGAATTTAACCAGTCGTAAAACATAAAAAATTGAATATCTGTCCCTTTCCAGATGATCAAAATATCGTCGATGTACCGTAGCCATAAATCTACAAAGGGAAACCATTCAGAAGGATACACCAGTGAGGACTCATACTGATCCATATAAAGACAGGCAAGCGAGGGGGCCATCGTGGCCCCCATTGCCGTCCCTTTGATCTGCTGATAGTATTTTTGATCAAACATAATAAAATTTTTTGTAAGGGCAAGAGCGGCTAGTTGTACCAAAAACAAAGTAGTCAGCCGGTGAGGGGCCGGACGTTGATCCAAAATGGTTTCAATAAGCTGAAGTGCTTCTGACTGAGGAATGTTGGAATACAATGAGATGACGTCAAGGGTGACAAAGAGAAAACCAGCCGGAGGGACAGTTGAGTTTGACAATCTTGTAATAAGGTGTGCAGTGTCTCTCACATAGGATCTGATCTTGGCAACGAATGGTTTTAAAAAAATGTCAATGAACTGTGATAGTGGCTCTAATAGAGAATTGATTCCTGAAACTATGGGTCGACCTGGGGGGGAAACCAGTGTTTTATGAATTTTAGGCAGAAGGTAAAACAAAGGCATAACCGGGGCAGAATTGACCAAAAATTTCGCTTCCCTACTTGTGAGCATTTTACAGTCAGTGGCTTCTTGAACAAGCTCTTTAATAGTTTTTAATAAGTCTGGTGTCGGGTCTTCTACAAGTGGTTTATAAAAGGAGGTGTCGCTAAGTTGACGCAACACCTCCACTTCATAGTCTGCCTTGCCCCACACAACAATCCCTCCACCCTTATCAGCCGGTTTGATGACAACGGAGGAATCTTTAGACAAACCCTTAATTGCTGTAGCCTCTTCTTGGGATAGGTTATACTGTATAAATTGTTTCTTAATAGCTAACAGCTGAGCATCTTTACTTACAAGACGTTCAAAAGCCCCCAATAAAGGATTGATAGGGCCCGGAGGGGTCCATCTAGATTTTTTCGAAATGACTGAATTGTCTACAGTGGATGGAGAATCAGTAAAAAACAATTTTAATTTCAAAATGCGAAAAAATCGATAGAGGTGCACCTGTAAATCAAATGGATCACAACGTGTAGTTGGTACAAATGATAAACCTTTCTGTAGGGAACTCTTTTCAACATCAGACAAAGCACGGGTAGAGAGATTAAACACAGTCTCTGAACTTACTGCCATACATCTGGAAGGCGTGATGGGGGACGCGGTGTCCGAGGCATTTTCTGTCCCGGTAGAGTCGTGCCTGTGCGGGATCGTGTAATTCGTGTGTCCCTGGGGAGTTGACCAGAGTCTAAAAAAGACGCCGCTATCGAGGAATACCGTGAAGAAGCAGAAGTATAAGGTTGTATATTGTCCGGTGGTCCTTGTGTAGAAACTGGAACATTGGGGGGGATGGAGGTTCCGCGGGTCTTGCGTCCTTGTCCACGGCCCCGGGGGATTTGCTCGCTGCCAGATTCTTCCGAAGATGATGATGAGGAGGAGCCCTGCGCAAAGGTAACCTTTCTTTGTGGCTTCTTGATCATCCATTTGTATACATAGCCAGTACTGTAATCAGAAAGGTCACGTTTCAATTACCCCAATATTGACTGGGTAAATGTAACATCAGGACTTGCTAGAGACATAAAGTTCCTGGATGTAATAAATGATTGCTTCATGGAGCAATTGGTTCAGGAACCAACAAGAGAGGGAGCTATTTTAGATTTAATTCTTAGTGGAACGCAAGATTTGGTGAAAGAAGTAACGGTGGTAGGACCACTTGGCAACAGTGATCATAACATGATCAAATTTAAACTAATAACTGGAAGGGGGACAATAAGTAAATCTGCAGCTCTAACACTAAATTTTAAAAAGGGAAACTTTGATAAAATGAGGAAAATAGTTAGAAAAAAACTGAAAGGTGCAGCTGCAAAGGTTAAAAGTGTTCAACAGGCTTGGACATTGTTTAAAAATACATTCCTAGATGCACAGTCCATATGTATTCCGCGCATTAAGAAAGGTGGAAGGAAGGCAAAACGATTACCGTCATGGTTAAAAGGTGAGGTGAAAGAGGCTATTTTAGCCAAAAAAAAAAATCCTTCAAAAATTGGAAGAAGGATCCATCTGAAGAAAATAGGATAAAACATAAGCATTGTCAAGGTAAGTGTAAAACATTGATAAGACAGGCGAAGAGAGAATTTGAAATGAAGTTGGCCATAGAGGCAAAAACTCATAATAAAAACTTTTTTAAATATATCCAAAGTAAGAAACCTGTGAGGGAGTCGGTTGGACCATTAGATGACAGAGGGGTTAAAGGGGCTCTTAGGGAAGATAAGGCCATTGCAGAAAGACTAAATGAATTCTTTGCCTCCGTGTTTACTAATGAGGATGTTGAGGAGATACCAGTTCCAGAGATGGTTTTCAGGGGTGATGACTCAGACAAACTGAACGAAATCACTGTGAACCTGGAAGATGTAGTAGGCCAGATTGACAAACTAAAGAGTAGCAAATCACCTGGACCGGATGGTATGCATCCTAGGGTTCTGAAAGAACTCAAAAATGAAATTTCTGATCTATTAGTTAAAATTTGTAACCTATCATTAAAATCATCCATTGTACCTGAAGACTGGAGGGTGGCCAATGTAACCCCAATATTTAAAAAAGGCTCCAGGGGCGATCCGGGTAACAATAGACCAGTGAGCCTGACTTCAGTGCCGGGAAAAATAGTGGAAACTATTCTCAAGATCAAAATCGTAGAGCATATAGAAAGACATGATTTAATGGGACACAGTCAACATGGATTTACCCAAGGGAAGTCTTGCCTAACAAATCTGCTTCATTTTTTTTAAGGGGTTAATAAACATGTGGATAAAGGTGAACCGGTAGATGTAGTGTATTTGGATTTTCAGAAGGCGTTTGACAAAGTCCCTCATGAGAGGCTTCTACGAAAACTAAAAAGTCATGGGATAGGAGGCGATGTCCTTTCGTGGATTACAAACTGGTTAAAAGACAGGAAACAGAGAGTAGGATTAAATGGTCAATTTTCTCAGTGGAAAAGGGTAAACAGTGGAGTGCCTCAGGGATCTGTACTTGGACCGGTGCTTTTCAATATATATATAAATGATCTGAAAAGGAATACGACGAGTGAGGTTATCAAATTTGCGGATGATACAAAATTATTCAGAGTAGTTAAATCAGAAGCAGACTGTGATACATTACAGGAGGACCTTGCAAGACTGGAAGATTGGGCATCCAAATGGCAGATGAAATTTAATGTGGACAAGTGCAAGGTGTTGCCTATAGGGAAAAATAACCCTTGCTGTAGTTACACGATGTTAGGTTCCATATTAGGAGCTACCACCCAGGAAAAAGATCAATCATCATAGTGGATAATACATTAAAATCATCGGCTCAGTGTGCTGCAGCAGTCAAAAAAGCAAATAGAATGTTAGGAATTATTAGGAAGGGAATGGTTAATAGAACGGAAAATGTCATAATGCCTCTGTATCGCTCCATGGTGAGACAGCACTTTGAATACTGTGTACAATTCTGGTCGCCGCATCTCAAAAAAGATATAGTTGCGATGGAGAAGGTACAGAGAAGGGCAACCAAAATGATAAAGGGGATGGAACAGCTCCCCTATGAGGAAAGGCTGAAGAGGTTAGGGTTGTTCAGCTTGGGGAAGAGACGTCTGAGGGGGGATATGATAGAGGTCTTTAATATCATGAGAGGTCTTGAACGAGTAGATGTGACTCGGTTATTTACACTTTCAAATAATAGAAGGACTAGGGGGCATTCCATGAAGTTAGCAAGTAACACATTTAAGACTAATCGGAGAAAATTCTTTTTCACTCAACGCACAACAAAGCTCTGGAATTTGTTGCCAGAGGAGGTGGTTAGTGCAGTTAGTGTAGCTGGGTTCAAAAAAGGTTTGGATAAGTTCTTGGAGAAGAAGTCCATTAATGGCTATTAATCAATTATAATTAGGGAATAGCCACTGCTATTAATTTCATCAGTAGCATGGGTTCTTCTTAGTGTTTGGGTAATTGCCAGGTTCTTGTGGCCTGGTTTTTGGCCTCTGATGGAAACAGGATGTTGGGCTTGATGGACCCTTGGTCTGACCCAGCATGGCAATTTCTTATGTTCTTAAGAGTGAGAGGGAAGGAGCGTATGTGAGAGAAAACATGTGTGAGAATGAAAGAGAGCATGACCATGTTAGTGTGTGCCTATGAGAGAGTCGAGATAGTTTGTGGGTCCCCCTCCCCCTACCCAATGTCCATTACAATCTCAGGCTGACTGGAAACCAAAAGTTCCCAGGTATGGAGATTGAGGAATATTTTTAATCTTTATTAGTTTTAATTATTGGGTGTTATTTGATGGGTCTGCAGTTTTGAAATATTTTATTGGTATTTGGGAAATCTTTTAAAATGTTTAATTATTAGATGTTCTCTTTGTCACCTGTTTTAAAAATACTTATTCTTTTTATTACTATGGTTTTACTGCTATGATTGTTTTATGTTTCTTGATTTTATTGTTTAATGTTTTGTGAGGAATGGTAATGTTTCAGTTTTTCCATTGTTGCACTACAAAAGAATCTGTCTTATTGCAGTTTCTGTTCAGCTTTTGTCTGCAAGTTTCTATTTATGCTTCATGATCTCTTTTTTTATTCTGTATTTGATTAAAGTCTGTCCGGGTTCTAAATGTGACTGAGGTGAAGTATTCTGCTAGTGTGTAGGGATTTATAGCAGCTTGGCTTGTTCTGTTTCCAAATAGCAGGTGTATTGGTGTTTTAAGGCCTGGTGTAATATTTGCAGTATTGCCTTTTTCATAGGAAGGCAACAATGTTACTGTTTGAAGGCTGACAATTAGTGCTGTTTTTGTACAGGAGGTTTAGTATATTGTAGTCAAGCTCACACCCAACATGTGTTACAGTAGGCCAAATACCATATGAATTCCAAATGTCTTTTTTGAAACATTTTCTGGCTGGTACCTCAGTAGTGCATGTAATATATAGTTATATACATGTTTTTGTAGATTTGTTTTCCTCAAAGCCTTTACTTTGATTTCCTTTTTCATGTAAACTCTGTTATTAATGCATAATTTTTCATTTTCTTTGGGAATAGCTGGGGGAAGGAGGAGGAAACAAGGATCACCTAGGACGCCATACACATAACCCTACCATTCACCCATCTCCCGTTTTCCCAGTGCACAAATGCTGGGAAAACATGGGGAGACAGGTGGTAGGGTTCCTGAGAGTGTGACTGGGTTGCCAGATTCCTAGAAATATTGGGGTAGATTTTAAAAGGATGCGCTGATTTCATAATCCGCACGCAAGGGGGGGAGGACTTAGGAAATTCCCACGAGGCGACGCATCCTGGCCTTCCCTACCCCCCTACCTCACCTTCCCTATCCTTCCCCTCTCCTCCCCACCCCCTAAATTCAAGTTTTTAGTTTTTTATAACGTTTCTTCAGCAACGTACGTCAGATCCTGGGCTGAAGTAAGTTGTACACGCCGGAAGAGCGAACAATGCCCCCCCCCCGGCATTTGAGCGCATACTGGCCTTTACGCGCGTGGCCAGGCCTCTTTGAAAATTTGCCCGGCGCACGAAAAGGCTGGAATTTACGCACGCCGAGCATTTAAAACCTGCCCGATTATCACTGACACTGTCTGCCACTCCTCTGGGAACCCTGATCCCTGCCTCCCCCCCCCCCCCCTTCCCCAGCATTTCAAATTACCAAAGGGGGCCAGACTCCGAGGGGTCTCCCCACCCCCTTTGCCTTCTTGCTGACTTGACCTTGTGCCATGCATTTGGGGAGGGGGGGGCCCCCACCATCTCATCCCTCGCTTCAGGCGACAGATTGCCTTGAGCTGCCCCTGAAAATCAGAAGTTGTGTAAGGTACACCGGGCCTTGTGGGCGTTGGGAGTAATCTCTACAAAAACCGACCAAAGGGGAGGTGAACCGGGGTTTCAGAAGATCCGGGGAGTAACCTGCAGCCCAAAGAATTCCTTTAAGAAAGGGTAAGAGTTTGGGACTGATTTTTTGTGATTTGAACAAAATGGCAAGTGATATGATTACGATTCTGGACTGTGGAATAAATACAAATCGGTTTTGGTTATCTCTCTTTTATTGTACTAATAAGTTAGTTATTTTTGGAGCACAAGAGACGTGTGGACAGTGGAAGTTTTGTAAATGTGTCTTCAGTCAGTTTGGTACAGGATGGCCTGTCCCCAGCCTGCCCCCTAAGAGACAGTATACCCCACCCTGGGTGAGTACATCCAATGCTCCCCAGGGCTGGGAAGGTTCATGTTTGAGCTTAATACATTTAAACCGTTTGATCTCTACCTGAAAAGTATGCATTCGGACTTATAACCTTTGTAATTGGAGATCAAACTCATTCGGGGTAGATTTTAAAAGGGCCATGTTGGCACCATAAACACGCATATCTCGTTGCGTGCAAAGATAAGAACATAAGAAAATGCCATACTGGGTCAGACCAAGGGTCCATCAAGCCCAGCATCCTGTTTCCAACAGTGGCCAATCCAGGCCATAAGAACCTGGCAAGTACCCAAACACTAAGTCTATTCCATGTTACCATTGCTAATGGCAGTGGCTATTCTCTAAGTGAACTTAATAGCAGATAGTGGACTTCTCCAAGAACTCATCCAATCCTTTTTTAAACACAGCTATACTAACTGCACTAACCACATCCTCTGGCAACAAATTCCAGAGTTTAATTGTGCGTTGAGTAAAAACGAACTTTCTCCAATTAGTTTTAAATGTGCCCCATGCTTATAAAATATGCACTATTTTATAAAGTATATGCGCAGGTTATAAAATACTCTTCACATGTGTATATCTGAAGCTTTACATGGGGGGGGGGGAGATGGAGGGAGAGAGATAGCACCTATTTTATAATGCTCAGCTTGCCACTCAAGATATGGACCATTGTAAGGGGGGTTAGATTCAGGATGTGTTTTTGAGAGGTAGGTTGAGGTTAAGGAGGGTGGTGTTAAAGACACATTCAAAGGCATTCATTGTAAAATTGACATCATTAAAGAATTTTAGACCTTATAAGTGATGAAAAGGAGTTGCTTTGTACAATGCAGCTAACAGAGACTGCAGTGAACAAATCATCTCCTCTTGTTAGAATTTTCATCACTCATTCCGGATATTTAAAATTTGTGTAGCTCCTGGAGGGCCCACTTACATGTGTATGTGGCTGTTTTTGCACACGCAAGGCTTTTAAAATCTACCTTATTAATTACAGATTGACTTTTGAGAGCATTTGGAAATGTATCTAATTCTTTTATCTTATTTGCATGACTTTTCGCTTGTTCAGTAATGAGAATCATGAGAGCCAATGAATATTTAATCAGAGCATTGTTCCATTTAGTAACAAGCGACGGATCTTTATTGAACCTACCTCTGTTAGGTTTCCCTGAATTTCCATGTGAATGGCAGCTACACCGTACCAATGCCCAAAGTTTTTTGGGCATAGTGCCTTGCTTTGTAGTTACCAGTAGCCACTCTCACTGCTTCTGTTTATTCCTCATGTCCTACCTCTCTGTTAGGTAGGACATGAGGAACATAGCACCTTGGTATGTTGTTGGGCCACTGCTGCTGCCTGGTTCACTCCTCCTCTCTTGATTCAGTGCCTTTCTGTGTTGATGCCATTCCTCAGTCTGTACTCTATGTCTTGGAGTATTGATGTCTTTGTGCTTGCTGCCATACCCCTCACTCAGTGCCGTGGGGTGTTCAAGCCATTGCTTGCGCTGCTTTTTCCCCTCTTTTGGTGCCTTGGGTTCTTCTTGGCACTATTGTTGGTGTCTTTGCCCCTTTTTTGGTATCTTGGGATCTTCATGCCACTTAGTCCTCCTGTTTGTTCATACCACTGGTGATACACATTGCCCTCTCGTGGTGTCATGGAGGTGTTCTTGCCACTGTGATGCCACCTTTTCACCGCTTGATATTTTGGAGTGCTGTTCCCTTTGCTGCTGATTCCTGTTTACAAGTTTCCATAAACCTGACTAGAAATACTCAATGTTAGACTCCAAAATAGGATGCATTGCTCTCCCTATTGGCTTTAATGGAAATGAATGAAACAATGTAACAAATCATCTGAATGAACCTGAGAAACAAAATCAACAAAAATAACTAAAAAAAAAAAAAGGCAACCAAACCAAAATAACAAATCAAACATTTTATCTGTTCATATCCCTATTAAAAACCAACCTGCTACTCAGATTACAGTTTTAGGTTTGCTGTTTTTACAGTACTTTCTTGGTAAGAGCTCTGTTGAGTCCTCTAACTTTGTTTTCTCAGTTGCTAGAGAATGATAGGTTATAATGACATATAACTCTCTTCAAAGTTCAGAATAGGGCTTGAATAGTTTATCAAATAAAATAATTTATATGATGGTTAGTAGACTTATATGCATAGCCTAAGTAAATATACAAAAACAAAAGAGAATTATGTTTGTCAGTATGTATGAACTGCAAAAATCAAAATAACAAAGGGAGTATGAAATTTGTGGTGTCCTTGTTGTAGAATAAGAAAAGGCACCATTAGAGCCTGTTGTGTGTGTATCCTAAGCAGACAATGATGCTTTCATTTGCAGCCCCAGTGTGCAGACATGGTATGTCTAATTGCAGGAAAATGCTTGCCAGTCTGAATCAGTAACTATTTTTATATTCAAAGCTAGCTATTCATAGAATCCATACAAATAGGCATGAAGGTCAATATCTGTCAAAGGTAAACCTAGTCGTGATTTATCACAGCAGTGTTTATTAAGCATTTTCATTATGCACTTTAAAAAAAAAAAATCCATACACATTTGGAAAGCGATTTTTTTTCTTCAAGAGACAGTGATTGGTTTTAATTGTTAAACCAGATTCTAAAAATATGTTTAGCCACTAAGGTTTGCGGTGGTTTTATGGTATGCCAAAGTTTTAAAATATTATGGTGTTGAGCTTAAATACCAAAGACAAGAAGTATACATTCTTGAAACTCTAAAAGAAATCAAATTCCCTGAGAGCAAATGCTATAAAAGTTGGAAGCCTTAATCTAACCCATGTTTAACCTGAAAGAAATTTTTAGTATTCATGTTTCCATAGTACTTGCATAAAGTGAGTTAAGTGTAGGGACGGCAACATTCAAACCGGCCCGCAGGTGCACATATGCTTGAGTATAAGCCCGTGCCCTGGGATGCAGCTATTTTATAACTTGCACATATTACAAAATAAATTTTTATCTGGGCATGCATTCCATATTTCTTCCAAGGTAATCTTAGAAGGTCTCATTAATGGTTGATGACAAATTACCTTTATCTCTGGCTCTCTTCCTCCCAACTCTGCCAGGCCCTTCCCTCCGCCATTACCGGGCTGTTCCTCTACCTTCGATCCCGTGGAGCTCTGAAACACTGAGCTCACCGAAGTCTGCGGATCCTCTCTACTTCTTCTTGGGGCATCGAGTTCCTCTGAGGCAGATTTCCCTTTTAGCTCATTCCCCGTGTCCTCCGTTCTTCTTGAGGACTCAAACAGAGGCTTGGGAACCGTTGGCGTGCCAGGGCTAAGGGATGTTTCCTTTGTCATGAGGTTCAGCGTCTGCTCTACGTTGAATCCTCCCGCGGCTCCTCCCTCCGATTGAGTGTAGATGGGTCCCGCTAGCATTGAATCAATCCTCAGTTGCTGCAAATCAGAAACAGGAGTGGAGGTAATATTATTTCTAATTCTTGCCTTTCTCTTTGTGTGTGGCATGCTGAATCAAAAAACAAACAAGGAAATTTCAGAGAAACAAGCATAAATCGAAAGACCTTCGAGGAGACAAGACGCTAGCGTGTATTCTGTGCAGCGGCCATCTTGGTCTCCCGACTTTTTAGTTTTCTTAGAAGCCTCTCATGTGGGACTTTGTCAAACACCTTCTGAAAATCCAAATGCACTACATCTCCCAGTTCACCTTTGTCCACATGTTTATTCACCCCTTCAAAAAATTATGGGAAATTTGTGAGGCAAGACTTCCCTTGGGTAAATCCATGCTTTCTGTTTCCCATTAAACCATGTCTATCTAAATAGTGGAAAGTGATCTAAACATCAAAATCACAGAACATATAGAAAGACATGGTTTAATGGAACAAAGTCAGCATGGCTTTACCCAAGGCAAGTCTTGCCTCACAAATCTGCTTCACTTTTTTGAAGGAGTTAATAAACGTGGATAAAGGTGAACCACCTTTCTTAATGTGTGGTTATCCTCTTTCCACCATGTCTCTGACATGCCAATTAAGTCTTTGTCATTATTCACTGCTACACACTCTAATTCTCCCATCTTAGCTCAGGTGAGTTTTTAATTATAGGCACTAGGACTACATTTCTTATTATTGGATCCTCTCTGTTGGGATGCCCTAACTCTAATGCTTCATTAGTATCTTTTGAAGATACTTCCCTCTGCACCATGTGCTGCTGAGAGACTGTTGGCTTTCCCTTTTTAGTTTAAAAGCTGCTCTATCTCCTTTTTAAAGTTTAACACCAGCAGCTTGTTTCTACCCTGGTTAAGGTGGAGTCCATCTCTTTGGGAAAGACTCCCCCTTCCCCAAAAGGGTCCCCAGTTCCTTACAAAACTGAATCCTTCTTCCTTGCACCATCTTCTCTTCTATACATTGAGACTCCAGAGCTCTGCCTACCTCTGGGAACCTATGTGTGGAACAGGGAGCATTTCAGGTTTCTATCTAAGAGCCTAAATTTGGTTTCCAGAACCTCCCTCCCACATTTTCCTATGTCATTGGTGCCCACATGAATCACGACACCCAGCTTCTCCCCAGCACTGTCTAAAATCCTATGATTTGATGCGTGAGGTTTGCCACCTTTGCACCAGGTAGGCATGTTACCAGGCGATCCTCACACCCACCAGCCACCCAGCTGTCTACATTCCTAATAATTGAATCACCAACTTTGACGGCCAACCTAACTTTTCCCTTCTGGGCAGTAGCCCTGGGAGACACATCCTTGATGAAGGAGGACAATGTACCACCTGGAGAGCAGGTCCTTGCTACAGGATCATTTCCTGCTGTACCAGGTTGATGCTCTCCGATCATGAGATCTTCCTCCTCCTAGGCAGCACCAGGGCTGCAAGACTGGAGTTGAGACTTGGCTACTATGTCCCTGAATGTCTAATCTATATACCTCTCTGTCTGCCTTAGCTCCTCCAGGTCTGCCACTCTAGCCTCCAGAGATTGGACTCATTCTCTGAGAGACTACAGCTCTTTGTACTGGTGCACACGTACAACTTCTCACCGGCGGGTAAAAAATCATACATGTGACACTCGATGCAAAAGACTAGGAGGCCCCCCTCTTCCTAGTTAAGTTTAGGTTACTATGGGAGTAGGAATGCGTACAGTGTCCTTTAAAATGTATTAGTGTGTTCACTATTTATCTTGTAGTAACCTACAAGGGAATGATTAAACTCTTCATAAGGTATGGGGAATTTCTGAATTTAAGTTAAAAGGCTGATTACATTTGTTTTTTGTGGTTTTTTTTAGTGTGAAAGTGTCATCTGCCTATAAATTAAAGGATGGGCTAGGGGTGGGTGGAAGGGAGGGAAATACAAACACACAAATGCCTGGTTTTTGCCTACCCTCTGACTAGCTATTTAATACAGACACACAAAAGGCCGGATTTTCAAAAGGTTACACGCGCCGGGCCTATTTTCAAAAGGCCTGGCGATGTGCGTAAGTCCCGGGGCTTGCAAAAAGGGACGGGGAGGGGGGAGAGCATGGGTGGTATGGGGTGGGGGTGGGGTCAGAGGCTCCAAGCACAGCGGCCATTTTATAACATCGGGCGTACATGTGTGCGTGCCGGGTAGCGCGCGCACATGTATGCCCACACACTCCTTTTAAAAATCTACCCCAAATGCACTAAATAATATATCCCAATAGTTCACTTCTCCCCAAAACTTTTAAGTTTTAAAAATTTTCCCAAGTAGTACTTACCGATTCTTTTCAGCACCAGCAAGGTGATCCTCTCCTCTCAGTGCTCCCAAGTATACCTGAAAATTTTTTTATGAGATTTTGCTTCCACAACAAGCTTCTATACTGTCTACAATATTCAGGATGTCTGTTTCTTGTTACGTTTACAGGATTCAGGGTTTGCCTGCAAGTGGTATCACGCACTCCTAAGACGCCTCAAAGTTTCCCATGTGGCCTGCAGACTGCCTTGCTCCATCCTGTGGCAGGACACTGCCACCATGATGCTATTCCCTCCGGACGGTTCAACCTGGTGAGTTTGAACACATTGACAGGCTTGCTGATGCGGCTCTTACTTCATTAATAATTTTCATCTTACACAATTGAAATTCCTATTGCGAGCCTGAAGTGATTTGTGTTCCTTAACTGAAAAGGAAAACATCAAGAAAAAGCCAAATGAAAAACTCATATCCTCATCTTATGTAAAATTTATTATTATTGTTGATTGACTTCATGAATCACAATATTTTAAATATACACTGATGACATCCAACTATTTCTACCATTTGGTGTCTGTTGATATACAACTTTGGTTTATATTACCAAGTGCATTCAAGCTGTTGGCGATTGCTGCTCCAAAATAAATTGGCCCTCAGTTTTATTCAAACTGAAGAATTCTGGGTGAGCTGTACACCAGATCAAGTCTAAAACAAAAGGATTGCTCTTCCTTTCGTACTTGATTCTAACCTCTCACTTAAAACTCAGATCCCCTGTTGAAATCTGTTTTTTATAAATTGAGGTTGGTTAGGAATCTCAAGTATATTCTTAGTGCCAATGACTTTTGTACCATAATTCAGTTCCTTGTCCCAAATACTTTGATTATTGTAGTTCATTATTCCTGGGAATTCCAAAGTGTCACCTACCAAAGTACTTTAAAAAAACTAGTACTTTCTCCACCATAGAATAAGATACGATGAGGTCCATATTCAAAAACCATTTAGACGGATAACATAATGGTTATCTGTCTAAATGGCTTACTTGGCTACATTCAGCCTTTATCCAGAGTTAGCTGGATGACTTAGCTGTCTAAGTCTGGTCGAATCAAAGACCTGTCCTAATGTTAGGCTGGGGGAAGGACAGAGATGTGGGAGGAGAGACAGGAGGGGGATGGGAGAGAGAGAGAGAGATGGCAGGCCAGGGTGATGTCTCGGGTGACGAGAGCAAGACCTTAGAAAGACTTAGAAAGGCATTGATCATGGCAATAGGAACTCTATTGGGAGACCTGTAAAGTTCCCCAATTGAACCTCCTGGAAACTTTTTGATTTTCAGTCTCACTGAGATTGTTGTGGTTTAGTAGGGGAGGAGACGAGTGAGCTATCTTCTTTCTTTCTTAAACACAGTCATACATATTAACTCTCATGCACATTCTCTCCCTCACCACCACCCCCCACAGACTCTCTCTTCCTCACACACACACACACACACACACTAGCTTTCTCCCCCCCCCCACACACACATGTTCTCACATACTCAATGGCTCTCCGCACACAAAAAGGCTCTCTCTTCCTCATCTATGGGAGAGTCTATACACACACATACACACACACACACACACACACACACACACACACACACACTCTCTCACTCACTCACTCGTTCTCTCACACTCACTGGCTTTCTGTCCCTTACTCACACACTGGCTCTCTTCTCACCCACACACAGGCTCTCACCTACACACTCACTGGCTCTCTCTCACCCACCCCCCCCATCCCCACACATACACTCTTACTTATACATTATTGGCTTTCTTTCCCTCACCAATGCACACATACAGGCTGTTTCTCCCTCACCTACATACATGCCTTTCAAGGCTTACATTTAGGTTCCAAATTTAAGTCTTTGCATACAGCAAGTTACTGGCTTCCTTCCCAAGGTAGTGAAGTATCAAGTGATAACATATATTTCACAGTCATTTTATCTCCTACCACCCCTCCTTGTAGTATCAAGGGTGATACCTTTCTATTTTCTTCTCCCCAAATGTTCAGCAGACTTTCATGGGCCATTGAAGTGGTTCATTTCCTCACCTTCTCTCCCCTTTCTTCTTCTTCTTCCTCTCACACACAATGGCTGGAAGTCATCCTTTCCTTTGAATCTGGGTGATCTCAGATTCCTCTTGCTGGAAGGGAACCTCTCTCATTTGATAGAAGAGCAAAATGAAGTAAGCTTAGCTGAGTCCAAACGAATTTGGCACTCCCAACTCAAATAATTAATCAAAGATTAAAGAGTGGAATGAGAGGCAGGAGAGAAACTCTCATCCAAAATAACTTAAACCTCCATGGAGTTCTTTAAGTCAGAGCTCAGCCCAAGACATGCTGTCTCCTCAAAAGCATAAGGGATGCATGAGGGTAAAATGGTGAACTCTCAGTATAAACAACAGGACATTTCCATTGCAAACATCCAGATGGGGAGCTACAAACCCACTATGTTACCAATTATCTTTCCCCACACCAAATGGTATATATTATTTTATCTAACTCTACTAGGGGACAAACAAGATTTCTACGCACGTAATATTTATTTGCAGATATTCTTCCTCTTTATATGCACAAATACGTGCAATTTACATGTGTATACAGGTACAAAGGGCTGGCTACCAGGGCATGTTTTCCTTCTTGCACCATGTCTCAATGGAGTGCAGCACTAACGAGGAAGCCCAAATTCATAACAAGGGAGGTGGACCTTCTTTTCTGTCAGGTCATGAGGGTCCAGTATCTCCTGTATGGACCCAAATCCAGGAGAGTGGGCTTACACAGGAAGGGGTTGCTGTGGGAAAAGATCTGCCACCAGCTCAATGCAGTCTATCATCTCAACCTCAGTGTGAAAGACCTGAACCACAAGTGGCAGGTACTCCAGTGTCTCATCAAGAGGAGCAGGCCAGGATGGGAGCTGAGGGATCTGACAGCCAAGTCACCTTCACTGTAGAAGAATAGATGGTGCTGAGCATCATTTTGGATGCAGCTGTGGGAGGGATTGGTCAATTGTACGCCTCACAACCAGAAGGCCAACATGAGAACATTTAATATAGGAAATGCATGCATATAAATATTTTCTATTTGTATTGTACCATGCATTTTTATATGTGCTTCTTGTCCAGTGAAGGTCCTGGGGGCTTGGGCATCCAGGGAGGGCCATGTACAACCCCAGGTCTGTAGGTTTCCTTGGGGGTCCTGGACATGGAGGAAAAGCAGTTATGTATTTATCCTAATGCTCTGGACTTTTTCTACTCCTTTGACATTCTTTCCTATTGAACTCTCAGCATACCAGGCCTATCATTGAAAATATAAAGCTTTATTGAATGCTGGGTTGGAGCTGATGGTCTAACCTGGAACCTTTTCTGCCTGGTGTTGCCACAGCTTCTGTATTCACACAGAGATAACAAAATCCTTTAGCCCTGTGACCTGCAGGCTTACCACACTGGACAGGTCTTTGGGACAGATACCACTTCCACCCAGCTTTAATCATGAGCTGATATGTTATGTTAACACTCTTCATGTAATCAAAAAAATGTACCCTGCCACAATTTTATCACCACATATAACCACCAACCAAAACCTTTTTTGGATTTGGCAGAAAAAAAACTTCAGATGCCATTTCTCGGAATGACAAGCCTAGCTGCAGTGACAGCGCAAAATCAGGAATCAGAAAAATCCCCCCCCCCCCCTTTTTTTTTTCTTTTGCTGTGATAAATGTTTTATAACTAAATATTGTGATGGGAAAAAACTTCTTTAAAATTCTTTTAAAATATTCTCAATGACCATTAGAAAACTGAAACCAGCATCAATGTCGATTGGCAGAGAATTGTACTTAGCTGGTATAAGGTAAAGAAATTCTTCCTTTAACTGCACACAGACTCTTCTCAATGATCTTAAACTTGAAAAGATCATTCTTGTTGCTGTCTGCTCCGAGGAAAGGATAGACAGTGGTGTGTTTTCCGGAGCAACACTGCCAGGAACTGATATATGGAGGTGGCAGACTGGCTTATTCCAGCCGCGACCCCCAGAGGTGTCTGGAAGGTGCCGATGGCCAAAAATACCAGGATGGTAGTGACCATGATGTGTACTGGCAAGACATGGCTTCTTCAGATGGTAGATTGTAGATCCTGCTCTAACTGCTAGCATAGGTAAAATATGGTTTTCATGTTGAACCTGAGCCTGTATATAACTTGCTGCTCTATTCCCATGCCCTATTCCTGTAGACTCTCTGTAAGGGGGTACCTTCTCCTCCTCCTCCTCCTCCTCCTCTGTTCTCTTTCCCTCCTCAGCCATTGTGTCATAAATATCCATAACTATTTCCAGATAATCCAACATGGTGAATTAAAATAATAATAATTAAACCTATTCACCAACGAGGAATGGTGAGGGAAGTATAACATCTATACCATCTATACTGCACCTATATTGCATCTATGAAAACTTCTTATGTATAAGTTAAATATTCTTCAAAAATTGACCATCATATTAGAGACACTATCTATACTCATGGTATGAGTTTATGAAGTCTTGATAAGACTGTGTCTGTATTATAATCATAAGTCATTAATTATTTGTAGGCATACTTTTTAAAAGTTTTTTATTGCAATTAAAATAAACTAACTTGAAGACAGTTGCGTGCCCATCTTCTTAAATGCTGACACTCATGTGCACATCTTCTTAAATATCACTGCCAAGCTTATGGTATAGATTTTATACTTCTCTCAACCATTCCTGGTTATGAATAGGTTTCATTATTATAAATATCTATAAGGCAATTAGAGCCATTTTGAAAAGATAATCTCCACCAATGACTCTCACCCCCCTTTACGCCCCAGTAACACATACTCCTAACCCCTGTATTGCTCTGTATGTCTCATATAACCCCCAATCCGTTCCAGTTATCCCAAGTATAAACCAGTATGACCCAGTTACCACCCAGTATGACCCAGTCTATCCCACGTACACTCACTCCCACCCCCTTTTTTGACCATGGCTATCCAGGTACACTCATTCCCCCTTCCACCACATGACCCTGTGTGTCCCGGTAACCCCACTGTATGACCCAGGTGTGTCCCAATATAGCCCCAGTAAATTCCAGTCTGTCCCTGGTACACTCCCTCCTACCTCCTAGGCTGCTCTAGGATCTACTCACCCGGAGAAGCAAACCCGCCAAACGCCAAGTCAAAAATCAAAGAAAAGTTTGCACTTGGGTGTGTAAATGAGCAGTAGTAAATGAACATGCATAAGTGGGATGATGTTCGCCTTTTAAAATACCTCATTATCAGTGCACGCAAATCCCGGCAGATACGCGCGTGGCTGGGCCGTGCGCGCACTGAGAGCATTTTAGAAATGACCTGGCCACGCGTGTATCTGCTGGCACATGCTGAAGTGACAGCAGAGCCAAAAAGGGGGGGGGGGGGGGCTGGCTGGGACAGCGCTATTAGACACTGTCCCAGGGAAACGTGCGCTGGCAGCGCACATGCTGTGCGCATGTTATAAAATTGGCACATCAAAGTGCGCCCACCGGGAACCGCGCGCAAGCCGGAAACCGCAAGCCTTTTAAAATCTAACTTTAAGTGCGTGTATGCTAACCCAGCCTCAACATGCCCCAACATGCTCCTCTTAAGCACACATACTTTTACTTACATACGTGTATATACAGGCACATGGGGGCCCCTTTTAGAAAAGTATGCATTATGCACGATCGGGCCACGTCCACGCATATATGGCCTTTTCTCATGAGTAAACCTTTGAAAATACACCTGATACTTTTTGAAATCCAGAATTATTTGCATAAGTGTGAACCCTTCCTCAGCTCCTCCTCCACGCAGTCCAGGTAAACTTATGTTCAAGCAGTACATATATGCATACGTTTACCTGTATATCAGCTTGACAATTTTTAAAAAGCCCATTTTTGCAGGTAAAACACTGTTTTCGCAGTAGAAATGCTCTATGTTATGATGTCTTCCTACATCTGTACTTTAAATATTCTTTCAGATCCTCAGAAAGTTATGGCATTCCATTTGTGGAGCAGTTCCAGAAAGGTGATTAATGTAAAAGACTGAAGGCAATATTATCCTTGGAAAGCACTGTTTCCTCCCTTCCTGAGTGGGCCAAAGTTTCCTACTGTGACGCAAAATCCTAGTCTATATTTAGCTGATGAAAACCTAACAAAATTTTTATATAAAAGAAAACAAAAAGTCCTCCACAAGAAACTTCTTGACCGCAGCGGGGAATTTTCTGATTAGAATGTTGATCTGCCTGTGCTCATATTTTTCTGTTTGCAACGCAGTCTATGAAAAGAAACACCGCATTGTGAATAGAAATTATTTCGAGTTCTTTGTGTCTTTAATGCCTACAGAGTGTTATAGCAATGCTGGACTCTGCTGCTCAGGCTGGCCTTGGGGGGATGGGAGGGGTGGGGGTTGTCAGTTTTGCTGGGAGGGTGAAGCAGGGCGAGGAGAGGATCCCAGTGGATGGCTTGAATTGAAATATCTCTGTGTGGGGAGGTGGGGAACCTTGGGCCTCTATGCACCTGATATTTATTTTAATTAATTTGGGAAGTTAGGCAGTTGGGTGCTAGCCCTAACATTCTTTTAATTATTTTCGGGGATGAGGGTGGCGTTGGTAGATCTCATGCTTGCCTTTTTTTCTCTATTTTCCCTTATCTGTCTATGTCTTTCTTTCTTTCTTTCTTTAATTATTTCAGAGTTCAGGTTTAAGGGTATCTGTGTAACTCACCTGGATAATTCTAACTAGGAATATTTGGCAGGACTTCTGTCCAGCTGAATATATTGGCTAAAATTACCCACTTAAATTTAGCTGGGTAATTTGCCACTCGACAGCATAATAAATAGGGACTGCTTAGTTTATTCAAATTGTAGTATGGTGCAAATAATTTTATGCCCCTGAATCCTTACAACTTTTCTATCAATGTCATCTATACATTTCCATTTTAAATTAGCCCCATTTTCTTGGATATTATATAACTTCACTGACAAGTTTGGCTATATGTCTCTCTACAATTATACAAATTTAAAGTGCCTGAGCGAAATTTACAAAACATTTTCATTGAAACATTTTTTAAATATATAGCAAACTTTTAATACATCTAATATGTGCACACAAGCAAAATAGAAACACACATATGCCCAAATGTAGGCCACAGTTTAATTAGCACATAGGCTAGCTTCCTTAGGGAACATATACATATGAACAAGAATCTAAAAACAGCAACATAACAATGTACACACAAAACACATACAAGCTAAACAAAACGTATGTACATAGTACATAAGATGGTTGCATAAACTTTTTCTTCAATCGGCCAAGTGGTTATCATAAAACGTGTGTCGAATGGTAAATATTAGAGATAGCGACGTACACGGTCATGTTTTATGTGTCAGTGATTAATTATTTTTATGCTTGTTGACATGTACATTGCCTAGTGTATTGTTCAGGCGTTTCACAAATATGAAGAAAGATAAAGATTGCGACCCCTTAAGAAGAGATTTTTACAATGAAAGATGTAACGCGTTTAAAGCCAGGGAACACTTGTCACATTAAATAGATGTTTAAAGCCAGGAAGTGCTTATCACATTAAATAAATGTTCAATACTACTGATACTATGCTGATTATAACAGAGCAACCAAGGACTTAAAGTGCTGCCAGTACCGACTGCACGACACAAAGAAACATGGGCACCCCCATGGTTTGCAGTGTTGCTAGGTTGCGCTTCTTCTATCCGCCCCTTTTCTTCTCCCTTGTTGGACAGTACTTGGCCACCACCAGTCTGACAGCTTCAACCTGGTTGGTTTAGATCAGTCATTGGGCTGAGACAAAGATGTCATAGTACCACTGTTATGTAAGAGGCAAGTCTGTTTTTTTGCTTCTTGGAACAGTGGCTACTGTGTAATGGAGACACCTAACAGTCAGCTCAAGGTGCACGTGTAGTGGATTCCCGAGGTAGCTGTGGTCTGTGGTCTGCCACTATAATGGCTGGATTAGATAGAATAGAATGAGGTCGTGAGGTGGTGGTGGTGGTTCTGTTTGGGTTGACAGCCAAAAGAAGCAAGTGGAAACTACTGGACCAAAAAAATAATAATTCAGAGAACTCTAACATTTTTGAACATGTTGTAAGACAAAGACTTCTTTTTCTAAAGAAAATATATTGAAATTCAGCCTTTATATTTAAAAAGTAGAGATGTGCTTCAGCTGAACCTTTCGGTTCAGCTTTCATTATTGGCCCGCCGCGGGAAATTTCGTTTTCCCATGGTTTGGGCCTTTTTTTTCCGGCCGCCCTGAATTTCAGGTTAGTGCGCACTAACGGGGTTAGTTAGGATAAGACAGGGTAAAGAGGAAAAGAGACTGAGACAACACAATTACAAAATTAAAATGTTTAGACAACAAAGTTAGAAAAAAAGCATTTTATTTTCAGTTTAGTGATTGGAAAGTCAACTTCTGGGATGTGTATTTCTGATATTTATTTATTTATATATTATGTATCAAACTTGCCGCATCATTCTTCAAAATGCATTATGGCATTTTGAAGAATTCATTAATGCCATAATGAATGTGAAAAATGCTGTAGCGCACAGCACAAATATAATTTTTTTTTTGGGGGGGGCATAATCGGGGAGGAGTTTTGGGCAGGAATTAGTTAAATTAGAGGACATATTGCGCTGTGCAATAGCATAATGCATGCTATTGCATGGTCTTAAGGCCAGAAATAACTACACCTTTTCCCCTGGCATTAAGCTGTGTGAGACGCCTGAAATGGCCATAATGCAATTCATGATACATTTTTGGAATTGTATTTTGGCCATTTCTGGGCTGAGAGAGAGAGGGCTGCTTAATAGGTCGAGGTGAGGTATTGTTTCGGGTTTAGGTGCCAGTTTCGCATGTAGCATGAGACGTAGGAACAGCACAGTACATCTTGGTGAAGATTTGATATCACTCCAAACAAAGTGTATGCAATGTGAATAAACCCTACTTTTCACATCCTGTGCTCCTGATGTCAAATCTTCACCAAGATGTACTGTGCTGTTCCTACGTCTCATGCTACATGCGAAACTGGCACCTATACCCGAAACAATACCTCACCTCGACCTATTAGGCGGCCCTCCTATAGAAATTTAAATACTTAACTACTATGAGGGCCTTGTAGATAGTCAGCCCCCCCCCTCTCTCTCTCTCTAGCACAGGATGTGAAAAGTAGGGTTTATCACATTGCATGCAAAGCAGTCAGTTACCACATGGTGCAGTAACTCCAAAATTTCCCTAAACACACCCCTTTTTCTTAGCACAGGCGTTATTAAGACTTTTTGATGAATCTCGGGGGTTGATTCCTCATCTTCTGTCCCAAAGTAAGTTACAGACAATACATAGTACCGAAGGACATGCATTTCTGTTTCTACTTCTTTGTTCTTCATGCAGCGCCTGGCATCTTGGAATTTCTATTTTAATTTTTCCATTTCTAATTTCTGGCCACTTATTCTGTACTTAATGAGGTTTTATCTGTACATATGTGGCGTTTCCGTGTAGGAATCTGTAGCAGTCTGTCTTGTTTTGTTTTTCCAGTATGATAGGTATTGTTGTTCTAGGGCCTGCTGTAATATTTTCATTTTGCCTTTTCATGGGAAGGGTTGACACTGTTTGAGTGTAGTACGGCAGCAATCTTCCCTCCAAGATGCATGAATGTGCAGCCACGCAGAGTTCTTCATGCAGCCATGCATGCCACAACTGGGAGAGCTGAAGGAGCCCATTCTGCCACTTCTCCTCGTGTGCTGGCCCTGTCACCCTATTCAAAACTCGCAGGGCTGGCACCTTTTCTATGCACAAGATCACAAGATCAGCAGAGAGGAAGTACCAGCCCCTCAAGCTTTGAACCCACTCCTAGGGGTGGCACACAAGGAAGAGAGCCGGAATGGGTTCCTGCCGCTGCCTCCACCAGCTCCTGCTATGCAGCCATTTACCCTATGAGCCCTCACCCTAATGGCTCCCCCTGCACTGCTGCGGGCCTGCAATTTAAAGGAAAAGCACGTGGCAGCTAAATAGATAACTTGAGCCCTGGCTAATTAACCTAAGCTTGAGAAGGGGCAGGGGAACCTGAGGGCAGAAGTAGATGCTAGGCCAGAGGGAGGGACAGAGAGGCAGGAGGCAGACGGTGGTGGGCTTGGGGGAAGGAGGCAGGGACAGGGATGCTGGGGGAAGGTTGGAAAAGGCAAGGGTAATATGCTGGGGAAAGTGGATAGAAGCTATGGGGGAAAGGAGGAAGTGAAGTGTGGAAGGATTCAGGCAGATGGGCAGGAAGGAGGCAGGGGAGGATGCTGGGGACGGGAGAAGCAGGAAGGGACAGATCCTGGCGTATTGGAGGTCGTGGAGGAAGCAAGGGGGCAGATATTGAGGGGGAGAGCAGGGTGGAGACAGGAGATGGATGCTTGGGAAGGGGGAGCATAAGACATGCCATGCTGGGTCAGATCAGAAAGAAAGTTGAAACAATGCTTTTTACAAAAGCTTTTAGAGTTTGGTGAGTATTGAAATTTCTGTGTAAGTGATGCTTTCTTTAGTTATAGATTTTGTATGATCCACATTGAGCAATGCTTGGAGTCTGTGTAATATAAGAATGTACAAACAAACAAATAAATAATTGGTCTTTCGAGCCCGACCTCCTGTCTCTGTGAGTGGCCGATCCAAATAACTTGACCATCCCAGCAGATATTAATGAGGGGATCCATTCCCTGGAGCTCACTCCCAGAAGTGAGAGCTGGCAATCTGCAAGTACTCCTGACTCATTGTTGCTAATGCATCTGTCCAGAAGTTTTTATAATCCACTTATACTACCAGCCTTGACTGCATCCTCTGCTAACAACTTTCACAGATTAATTGTGTATTGGTTGAAAAAAACCGCCTTCTTAAATTATTTTTTATATTCTTTTTAAAAAATAATTATTTTAATTATTTTAATTATTTTTTAAAAAAACCTGGTCCTAGTACTGTCTGAAAGGGTAAATAACCATTTCCTATTAACTTGTTCCATACCATTCATGATTTTACAAACCTGCTGCCTCTTCTCCCAGCTGAAAAGCCCTAACCTGTTTCACCTTCCTTCATAAGGGAGCCATTCTATTCCTTTTATCATTTTTGTTGCCCTTCTCTGTACTTTCTCTTGTTCCTCTATATCTTTTTTAAGATGGGGGTGACCAGAACCACGCACACCAGTCAGATTCATACCTATAGATCCACATTGCGCTCCCATAAAGAACTGATGGAAGGATGCTATCGTATAATTTTAATGATAGTTTTACTTGGTGGTTGAAACCGAATGGGGGTTTCTTTGTTGTACAGTATAGAAGGCCCCCTTTTGTTTAGAAATGCTACCGATGTGGCTGCCCAGCACCTTCTGACAAGGATATAAAATGTTTTCAGCAGTGCCTCCTGCTTTATGAGTGCGGCTGCCCTGTCTTTTCACGGATGCAGCTTAGTAAGAGATGGGTGCGGAGGAAGCTATGAGGTCCTTGCTAGGATCAAACTAACAGGGCAGTTCCCTCTTTACAGGTCATGTGGGATGGTTCTCTGATGACAGCTGCATGGGATCACAGGAGAACATAGGAAGCTGCTGATCATGATTGCTCAGTTCTTTCACTATCAAAATCTCAGTTGGGGGGTGGAGAGGGCTTATTGGCCCAGTGCCCTGCATATTTTATATACCTAGCAATGCCTCTGAGTGAGAGAGGAATTGGTGGACCTCTGAATTTAAAACTGCCGCTTCTGAAAAAAACCCAGCCCACTTAAAATATGTATTTACTTGCAACCTGGAAAGAAAAATTGTAATGTATTATCATTCCTTCAATGTTATTTTTCCCATTCAGAGTGCTTCACTATTACTTCTTTCTCATTCTTCTGCCTTTCCCTTCTGCTCATCCTACTTTTTCCTCCTTTTCGTCCCTGTTGCCTTAAACCAAGTAGAAATCATCTTAGCTTTAACACATATATGGCATTATAAACAGGCTGCAGTTTATTAATTAAGCCGAGCCCTTACAACAATAAACACATGCCAACCTTTAACAAAGCCAACAAGCCCCCCTTCCCCCCCCCCCCCCCTCCCCATGCCTCTACCACCTCGGTCCAGTGGTAAAGCGGTTTAGCTCCCTCCCTATTTGCTTACCCTGCCTCGCCCCCAGTGAGGGCAAGCTTCGGCCTTGAGCATTATCCCCCCCAGCTTGTTTGGCCCTTCCATGTAGCAGCTCCCCCAAACTACACGAAACCCCCCTCCCTACTCCACCTTAACTTTAACATATTCCAATAACATCTTGGGCTTGGGTTTCCGCCACAAAACAAGGTCAGCCTGCTATCCTTGTTCCCCCACTGCGGTTGTTTATAATCGCACTATTTCTCTTTTGATACCTTCCTGCAGTGCATTATTAAAATGGTCCATCCCCACTTCAGATAAATGCACTCCATCCCCACGGAAGAGCCCCTCCCCAATTGCCCAAGCCCATTCATGCTGAATGGAAAACCCCCCTTCCCACCTCATCCATTTCCCCATTTGCTTATTAAGCTTTTGAACTCCGCATTTCCACAACTCCAACTCCTTATAGTCTAACCGTTCTATAATATCAGACCATCCCATCCGTATGCTCGGCCACCTGATCATTACTTGCGACAAATCTTTCTTAATACACGTAAGCAACTCTCTGCAGGACCTTCTCCCAATATTGTTTCCGCCCAAATGTATCAACAAGATCCTTGGCATACCCCACAGACTAATACGCTCCTGCAGGAAGGGCAACAATTCATCCCAAACCATCCCCCTTTTGCTGAACCAGGCTAGTGTCCAGTTCCATCGTTCCAATTCCAAGTGCTCTCCGTACGGCTGCCTCATCGCCCGCCTTTGTGCATAGTGTATGAACGAGTGGCGCAAGATCCAGGCACACCTGCTAGCAGTAATGGCCCCCCGTAATTCTGCAAAATATATCTTATGTGCGGACTCTCTAAGTCCGAACATAAGACCGAGACGCCTTAGATTTCCATCTCCCGATCCCCTGGTTCCCTTCCGCCAATATGCCGTATTCTGCTGCCGAAGTGGCTGCCCCATCTGAAAAGAATGCGAACGATAATCATTCGCCTCCCATCCCAATTTACTAACCGCCAAGCGTAAAACTCACCCAAATCAGAATCTAGTTAACGGTATCCCATCCTCATGGACCAAGAATGCTCTCGCGACCATCGGTCGCTGAAACCAGAACTCTCATATTGCCTGCACTGGGCATACCTTCTGGCACACTGCCGGGAGCAGAGTGATGAACTGTCCCCTTCCTTTCTGATCCTTTTTGAACTTCTGCAAAAATAAAGACACGTGCCCCTTACCCACCCTCACATGTTGAACCTGCAACCCCCAATCACCTTTTGCCACCTTGGATTTAACCACTAATTCACTGACTCTCAATGCCCTGAAAAAAGCCAACGAGAAAGCCATCCTGAACAGTAACGCCTCATAATTGGACCAACTGTAATTGGTCTGTCAACACAATCAAATCCTCATATCGAATAGGCTTCCTAGTGTCAACAACCACTATGCCACCCCTCTGCCACCTGCCCAACACCCTTTTCACCAGGAAACTTACCATCGGGTTCCCCCAACCCCGTAACTTCTGAAAAAAGGAAAACCCCACAACCTATGCCTTAACAGATGCCACAGAATACCCATGATGCTTTGCCCAAAGTATGAACTGAACCAATAGCCCATCATCTGCAGGCCCTCCCTGCCATTCCACCTCAGGAACCTGAAAACTGCATTATGACCCGCAGTTTATGCTGCCCAAGTGGCTGGCACCACCGACTGCTGTATCAATCGCTATTCTTCCATCTCCCAAGGTTCCATAAGTGCTCCGGAAAATGTTCCGCTGCCCACTTCACTCCTGGCACCACTTCATGGAACACCTTCCATTGGAAACGAGAAAGAGCATCAGCTATAACATTGTGCACCTCTGGGACATGCTTTGCCCTCACATGTACGTTCCCCCCTGTAAACACCTACCTACCAGTTCCCGTAACAAAGCCAAAACCTTAGGACCGTGAGCGGACAACCGGTTAAGCACCTGAACCACTCCCAGATTATCACACCAAAATATCGCCCTTCTGTTATGTAACTGCTCTTCCCATAATGCCAAAGCCACCACCAAGGGGAATAATTCCAGAAAAGTTATATTGCGGGTCAAACCACTCTCCACCCAATCCTCCAGCCAGCTGCACACACCACTGTCCCCGGAAATACACCCCAAAACCAGAAGCTCCCGCTGCATCTGAAAAAAGCTCCAAATCCTGGTTAGAAGCCTCCTCCCCAGGTATCAACACCACCCTGTTAAACGAGTCCAGGAATACCTTCCAAACCCGCAATTCCTCCTTGATCCGACAAGTCACGCTAATATGATGATGACCTGCCCTGACACCTACTGAGGACAAGGATAACCGGCATATAAAAGCCCTCCCCATTGGGATCACCTGCATGCAAAGTTCAACGAGCCAATAAGTGATTGCATTTGTTGCATCATCACTTTACTGGACCATTCCACTGCTTGTACTAACTCCTTCAATTTGCGAACTTTGTCTTCTGGTAACCTAGAAACCATTGCCACCGAGTCCAATTCTATGCCTAAAAATGTAATCCTGGTGGCTGGCCCCTCGGTCTTGCCTGCCGCGATCAGTACCCCTAACATCCTGGAAATTTCCAAAAAAGCATCCAATCGCGACTGACACAGCTCCGAACCACTCCCTCCCACAAGAAAAAAATCATCCAAATAATGCAACTTATGTGTACAACCCGTGTACTGCTCTGTGACCCATTGCAAGAATGAACTAAGTGCCTCGAAGAAAGCACAGGACACGATGCAGCCCATCGGCAAACAATGATCCACATAATACATACCCTGGAAAGAAAAACTCTAGCAACGGAACACTAGCCGGATGTATCGGCAACAACCTGAACGCAGATTCAATATCAGCCTTCGCCATCAATGCACCCGGACCAACGCCCCTGACCAAAACTAATGCCTCATCAAAAGATGCATATCTCACGGCACAACATTCCTGTGAAATAAAATCATTCACAGACTCCCCTTTTGGGTATGACAGATTAAGGATCAATCGAAATCTTCCCATCTCTTTCTTGGAGATAACCACTAACGGCAAAAGGTACATCGCAGCAAACGGAGGCTTGTCAAAGGGGCCCGTAATCCTTCGATTCCACTTCTAGTTTCACCTGTGCAATATGGGCTAACTGGACAATCGACCTGGCATTCTTTACCCTTCCCCTCCTTCCCGGGCCCCACATATGGTATATGGAAACCCTCCAGGAAACCTGCACCAAGGAAATGAGCCATTTGCCGATGCGGATAGTGTTTCAGCCACTTAAGCAGTTCCTGAAGCACTATCGGCGACTCTGCTTTCTTCCGCCATACATTGCTTGTCCCCTTTTGCGGGGACAGCACTTTGGTTTTGTCCACGCTTGCTAGCTGGGTGAGCCCCATTGCAAGTGGCGCAAGCATGCCTAAACTTGCAATCGGGAAATAAGCAAGTCGCTTTGTTATACCGCCAGCACACATTCTGCCCTCCAACAGTCCCCTTTCCCCTAAGCCCGATCCTTCCGCTAGCTCAGGCACCTCGAAAGGAGCTACCATTGGCCCCCAAGCCAGCCGTTCCCACCCCCCCCTGCTTGCCCTCTTCCCCCCCCCCCCCCCCCGCCTTTTGGTATTTCCCCGTCCCTTTATTTGTCATTTGAGTCAACCATAAATTAATGTCCTGTGTACCCCAAGACATAAAATGATTACCTGCCATTTTTTCACGGAATTTCTCATCATAGTTGAGCCAAACCCAACCTTCATAATCCCTGTACGCTCCTAAAATACTGTCTCCATAAGCCAATAGTGCCTCGTATTGGGTGGGTTCGAAGTGCCCAAGCACGCTAGCCAACCGCATGAACCCTCTCATCCAATTGAGGATGTTCTTAGAAATTTTTGGCCCCTTTTCATTCCCTCACTGCTTCTTCTTATCTCTCTTCTTGTCCTTCCTACCACCTCCTTCTGCCCTCCAATAACTTAAATATATTCACGTACTACCTTTTACGGATCCTCCTTCTCAACTGACTGGGATCCTCTCCCCCAACTCAGTCAATGAGGTGAGGGCCGGGTGCCCCATATCCTGCACCGGCCCAGCACCTGGTCCCGGCCTACCTTCATAAGTCTAACTGGAGGAGGACGGCATGAACGACGACGAAGACGAATCCGATCCTGCCCTGCAGGAACGAGACTTCTTCCTCTTACTAACCGTTGTCACCTCCTTATACCCTGCATCCTGTCCACACTCACCCTGTTCCACTCTCCCCCTGGAGCAACCCGCCCCATCATCCGCTGAGTGCTCCACAGTCCGACCACGTGCCATTCCCCGTGCACGCAGCTCCTCTTCCAACCGCTCCCTCCAAGCTTCATGCCGTGAAGTGCTGGGCCTGTCAGTCACCGTTGGCTCTGCAGGGACAAAAACATAATTCCCAGGAAAAGCCTTCTGCCCATGACCAAAATCACCCCTATTATCATAATTACCATTACCCTCCACTGAGATCACACCCCGTCAACTCCACTCCACCTGTCCTCCTGTCGTCCCCCCCCTCCGCTACCTATGTCACAGCCCGCCCGAATGCCACCCCCATCCTCCCATGCCATCCAACTCCCAAAACCCATGTTCCCGCTGACACCACCCCCTATCCTGCGCTCCCCTGCCAGCCCAAGCGACGGCTCCCCGGCACGGTCGCTGGGCCATCTGCGTACTGAGGCCCTGCCCCTGCCTTCAAACCCCGAGGAAAGGCCATGCAGTAGGGCTCCTAGTGCTGCAATCCCTTCCACCTCCCCTACCTCCCTATGACCCCGTATCTGTATCACCTGGTGTCCTGATCCCCCCCAACCCCTTGTTTCCGCTCATGCTTGCCACCTATTGCCTGGCGGGCAACCCCCCTACCCACTCTGCGGTTCAATGCCACTGGTGTCGTAGTTCCCATCCATGATGGCTGGGATGTGCAATCGGGACCTTACCCCTGACCAAGCTGCCTCCCGGCCTGCGATCCACACACTGCCTGGCTGCCGAACGCACGGGCCTGTCTCTGGAGGGAGTCAGGGCGGAACTCGGCCTGGGCCCAGGACCCGGAGAAACTGGCAGCTCCCTGGATGAATTGTAAGATAGATCCAAGGGCTGGAAGGCCTCTTCACAGCCTGGGGGGTATGGGAAGGACCAAGAGAAGGACGCCGCTTTGGGATCGCTCTCTCCAGAGCTGGCACCGGAAAATAGCCCCTGCCCGAAACACTCCTCTGCTTCCGCTGACACCGAGGCTGCTGCTCCTCTCTCTGGCACACTTCATTATCTGCTACCCGGTAGGGAAACGCTTGCGCCGCGACCAAGCCTGGCCATGCGCTCCCTTCTGCGTCGAAGCATGGCCAGCAAACTGCTGCTTGCACAAAGGCACTGGGGACCGATGGATAGCGGGGGAAGATTTATGAATGTTTTATATATATATATATATATATTTGTTTATTTATTTATTTATTTATTTTTTAACTGGGACCGCACCAAAATTCGAGCGAAAAATTCTCCCAAAACCCGCTAACCAAGCTACCAAAAGCCCGCGCACCCTGCCACCTCTGCAAACGCCCATCAAGTGAGCCTGCAGCAAGACCAATGCCAGTAAGGTACTGACGCAGCCAATCAGGCACCTGGAATTCAAGCCCCAGGTCCCTCTGGCCGTTGGTCCCCCCCCCCCATTCCCACCCCATAATTTTCACGCGCTCCCCTTACACTCCCCCTCCCCCACTCTCTTGCCCGCTCCCCTGCGTGCTCTCTTCCCGTGTTACGTTCTGTGGCGCAGTACAGGCCTGCACCGCCGATTCTACACACTAGAACCCTTGTAGGTTTTATAGCACTTCTAATGAATACTCTCAAGACCTTAACTCTGTAGTTTGTGGCAGATCAAACTATTTCCTTTTATCTTATGTATATACAGCTATGGAAAGGTGGCACTTTCTTCTAAGCCACAAGCATTTGACTGCCTTCAAATATTATGCTGTCCCACTCACTCTGTACAGTTGGGTCAACCCTACATGTTTGCAATATATGTTTCAAAAATGTCATAAATACCGAATGCATGCAGTGCAGCCTTCAGTGATTCTAGTTTTCTACAGAGCTAATATGCCTACTAGAACTATGTAGAACTAACTAATGAATTATTGAATTCTGTTCTCCATCAGTCACCTTTTTGAAGAAACAGATCATCAATAATTCACCAGCAATTTATAAATGAAGTATGGGTTGGCTGGCTCATTAGATCTCCATTGTGAACTGGATATAGGCACTAGAGATGTGAATCGTGTCCTCGATCGTCTTAACGATCGATTTCGGCTGGGAGGGGGAGGGAATCGTATTGTTGCCGTTTGGGGGGGTAAAATATCGTGAAAAATCGTAAAAAATCGAAAAAAATCGAAAAAACGTAAAATCGCAAAACCGGCACATTAAAACCCCCTAAAACCCACCCCCGACCCTTTAAATTAAATCCCCCACCCTCCCGAACCCCCCCCCCCCCAAATGACTTAAATAACCTGCGGGTCCAGCGGCGGTCCGGAACGGCAGCGGTCCGGAACGGGCTCCTGCTACTGAATCTTGTTGTCTTCGGCCGGCGCCATTTTCCAAAATGGCGCCGAAAAATGGCGGCGGCCATAGACGAACACGATTGGACGGCAGGAGGTCCTTCCGGACCCCCGCTGGACTTTTGGCAAGTCTTGTGGGGGTCAGGAGGCCCCCCCCAAGCTGGCCAAAAGTTCCTGGAGGTCCAGCGGGGGTCAGGGAGCGATTTCCCGCCGCAAATCGTTTTCGTACGGAAAATGGCGCCGGCAGGAGATCGACTGCAGGAGGTCGTTCAGCGAGGCGCCGGAACCCTCGCTGAACGACCTCCTGCAGTCGATCTCCTGCTGGCGCCATTTTCCGTACGAAAACGATTCGCGGCGGGAAATCGCTCCCTGACCCCCGCTGGACCTCCAGGAACTTTTGGCCAGCTTGGGGGGGGCCTCCTGACCCCCACAAGACTTGCCAAAAGTCCAGCGGGGGTCCGGAAGGACCTCCTGCCATCCAATCGTGTTCGTCTATGGCCGCCACCATTTTTCGGCGCCATTTTGGAAAATGGCGCCGGCCGAAGACAACAAGATTCAGTAGCAGGAGCCCGTTCCGGACCGCTGCCGTTCCGGACCGCCGCTGGACCCGCAGGTTATTTAAGTCATTTGGGGGGGGGGGTTCGGGAGGGTGGGGGATTTAATTTAAAGGGTCGGGGGTGGGTTTTAGGGGGTTTTAGTGTGCCGGCTCACGATTCTAACGATTTATAACGATAAATCGTTAGAATCTCTATTGTATTGTGTTCCATAACGGTTTAAGACGATATTAAAATTATCGGACGATAATTTTAATCGTCCTAAAACGATTCACATCCCTAATAGGCACAGACACTGGAATCTCCATTCTCTCCTGCTTGGAGCACATGAGAAATGTTGACTTATCAACAGGTTTCCCCCATGCTATTGATTTGACCTTGGCATATCATTGCCTGAAGCCTCTCCTGCTGATGTTTAGCCTGGTGGTTGGATAAATGGTGAAATTATGCATAAACTTTTGTGTTGTTGATTCATGCCTGGCATCACAGTGTGAAGCTGTGTACTGTAGTCTGTGTAGCCACATAGAGACTGGGATTTGAAATTGTTTAAAGAATGCAATGGCATTCAGATATTCAGCAACTATGAACTGTGAGAACAACCACAAATTATTACTTACCCTTTTACTTTTTTTTTTTTTCTCAAAGCGTAAACCTTTATCAACGGAAAGAACCAAAATAGCATAAGGGTTGTGAAAACAATCTGTTACAACTAGCATGGGAAAGGAGAAAGTCTGTGGAAGAAAGACCTGAAAAACACAAGATATGGTTTCCCTGGAAGGCAGAAAAAAAAATGTGTGTGCATAACAAAAATAATTCAAATCACAAGTTATTGGAATGCAAACAAGCTCAAGTGTTATCTTGTCATGCTTTACTGTTTTATGTTTCGTTCACAAGCTAAGTCAAAATACGGTCCCCAGGACACTGTCAAGCTGAACTCGCTGCTGGCTTTCATTATCTTCCCCAGTGTTCAAAGTTCTGTTGCTGTGTTTACAGAGGAGACACTTTAGCAAAATTTCTCAAACACAGGGGCAGCAGGGGGCAGACCTGGGCAACAGTTCAATTACAGACTGAAAGCTTGTGACTGTCGTGTCCAGAAGGAGTGATTTCTCAGACACGTCAGAAAACCGAGAAAGAAGCAGAGAAATATAAAAACGACAGCAGAAAAAGACCCTGTGGCCCATTTAGTCTGCCCATCCGTCCAATTTATCTAGCCCTTACAACTCCCATCACTCCCTCAGAGATCCCCTGTATGTATCCCATGCTTTCTTGAATTCAGATATTGGTTTTGCCTCCACCACCTCCAATGGGATGCCATTCCATGCATCTATTACCCTTGCTATAAAGAAATATTTCCTGATTACTCCTGAGTCTACCCTCCTTTCAACCTCATCCCATGACCCTTTCTTCTAAAGCCTCCTGTTTGTTGAAAAAGGCTCAGTTCCTCTGCATGGAAACCTTTGAGATAGTTAAATGTCTCTATCATATCTCCCCTATCTCGCCTTTCCTGTAGAGTGTACATGTTTAGATCTTTAAGTCTATCTCCATATGCAGGGCCGGTGCAAGGGTATTGGGCGCCCTAGGCGACCCTTGCACTGCCACCCCCCCCCCCCCCCGGTCGCGCCCCCCCCTACTTGTTTCGGCGCCGAGCCGTAGGGGGCACCAAAAAACTGCCACGTGGTGCCGCAAGCGGGGCCTATCCCACTCGCGGCAAAGAGAAATGGAAACAGTCGGCGCCGAAACAGGTGGTGGTGGGGGGGGGGGGGGGGGGAGGAGTGCGACACTGTGTGCTTCTCAGGGCCGCGAGTAGCCCTGAGAAGCACGCAGTCTCTATTTCTGTTTGCCATGAGTGGGATAGGCCCTGCTTGTGGCACCACGTGGCTGCTCTTCGGCGCCCCCTATAGCTTGGCGCCCTAGGCACCCACCGAAGTTTGTCTAATGGATGTACCGGCCCTGCCCATATGCTATAGAATGTGTCATGAGAGCAGGGGCGGATTGGCCTAGCGGGGCTTCAGGCTTGCCCCTGTGGGCCGGTCAGCCCGATCCCGTGGTTGGTGTTCACAGCGGCCCCATGCCCGCGCAGTCGCTGTGCCTAACACAACTCTGTAGGACAGCGCTTCTCAACCGGTGTGTCACGTCTCCTGGAGTCCCACTATCCCGTTCTTCTTTCCTTTTGCCTTTTTCCAGCCCCCCGGGGGCCAATTGGAAGCCTCCTTTCTTCCTACCCCCATTGCCAAATGGGAAGCCTCCTTCATTCTGCCTGCCCCCGCGCAGGCCAATCGGAAGCCTTCTCCCTACCAGTGGGAGTAGGAAGAAGGGAGGAAGCTTTTGATTGGCCGGTGAGACAGGCATCTGAATGCCCGGGAGTGGGGTGGGAGGAATAGAAGTTTTTGAACTCCGACGAAGCAAGGCCACGCGGTGAAGAGGAAACCCGACCCCCGACGAAGCAAAGCCGCCATGGGAGCCCATTCCCTTGGCGGCGAAAAGGAAACCCGACCCCGACCAAGCAAGGCTGCCACAGCCTGTGGCGGTGAAGAGGAAACCGGTCCCCGACCGAGGCCACCACGGGAGCCCATTCCTGTGGTGGCGAAAAAAGAAGGCCCGCCGGAGTAAAGCCGCGGCGGAACTGGAGCCCATCCCTGCAGTGAAGGAAGAAGTTTTTGGTGAGAGCTGGTGCGTCTGTGTGTGAAATGAGTGCCTGGCTGGGAGCTGGTGCATCTGTGTGTGAAATGAGTGCCTGGCTGAGAGCTGGTGCATCTGTGTGTGAATGAGTGCCTGGCTGAGTGCTGGTGCTGTGGTTTGTGTGTGAATAAGTGCCTGGCTGAGTGCTGGTGCGTCTGTGTGTGAATGAGTGCCTGGCTGAGTGCTGGTGGTCTGTGTGTGAATGAGTGCCTGGCTGAGAGCTGGTGCGTCTGTGTGTGAATGAGTGCCTGGCTGAGAGCTGGTGTGAATGGATGCCTGGGTGAGAGCTTGTGTGTGTGGGCGTGAATGGAAGCCTGGGTAAGAGCTGGTGTGAATGGGTGCAAGAGCAATTTGTGTGTGATTGAGAGCTTGTATATAAGAGACCATGAGTGTGATTGAGAGAGAGCCTGCTCAGGAAGATGACTGGTGTGAGAGAGAGACCGAGACTGGTCATGGGGTCTAATTGGGGGGGGGGGGGGGGGTGACTGGTTGTGGGCACTAAGGAAGAGGACTGTGAGGACAGAGCTTCAGCAGCCCTTGTTGCTTCTGGTGAGTGCTACCCTGTTTCCCCGAAAATAAGACAGTGTCTTATATTAATTTTTGCTACCAAAGATGCACTAGGCCTTATTTTCAGGGGATGTCTAATAGAGCTGCTGGCTGCCCCTGCGTCAGCCATGTCCCACCAGTGTGCTGTCAGAGAGAGGTAGGAGTGTGCAGCATTCATGGTAGTCAGCTTGGGCTGACTCTGCTGCTTTTGAACCTCTGCACACTGCTTGGAAGGGGTCCCCCGACTGGTACTGCCACCATCCCCAGATGTCAGTAATCTTGCTGCCACTGTCACTGCTGCCACATGGCTATTGGGGAGGCGCCGATTGCTGCTACTGACACTGAAGCCCATTCTGCTGCCTCCTCTGTGCAGGCCCCGTGGGCTTCCACTTTTTCCATGCTGATCTCGTACATTGTGAGATCCGCATAGAGAAAGTGCTATTCTTGCACATTCCCAAAGATTACATGTGCCAAACACTAAAAAGTAATTTATTTATTTTTTTTACCCTTGCTGGCTGATGTTAGTTTTCTAATCGGTTGGTCACAGGCTTTTTTTTTCCACCTTCCCTTTCTTATTTTTTTGCCAATTCCTTTTATATTGTCCTTTTTTCTTCCGTATTTCTTTTCTCTCCGTCTTCTTCCCTCAAACACAGTCAGGTTCTCATTCTCACATGCATTTCTCTCTCTCTCACACACACAGGCTCTCACTGTCACATGCTGTCTGACTCTCACACACCCAGGCTCTCTCTCACTCCCACATGCTGTCTTGCTCAAGCATAGGCTCTCACCGTCACACGCTGTCTCTCTCACACACACAGAGGCTCTCACATGCTGCCTCTGCAAACATTCAGATCCTCACTCCCACACACAATCTCTCAACTCATCTCATACACGCACGCACACACCCTCTACAGACCCTCAGCCTCTCTCTCACCTCTGGGCCTCCTCTTCGCGGGTCACCGCAGGATGGGCTCTGCAGCGGCCCTGAACTTCTCGGGCCGCAGCAGCCCTGCTACCGGGCCTCTTCCTCTTCCTCGGCCCTGCTACCGGGCCTCTTCCTCTTCTTGGGCCGCTGCGACTTGGGATTCGCAGCAGCCCGCGGCGGCTCCTCCTCTTCTGCATGTGCTGATGCTATTCCTCCTTCCTGCCCACGCGGCTCTGGCAACGTTTACTTTCGGGGCGCACAGGCAGGAAGGAGGAAGAGCATCAGCACGTTTGAACGCGATCTTTTTCTTCGGGCAAGGAGGCTCAGCGGCCGCATGAGCCTCCTTGCACCTGAGGGCATTGGCTCCCCAGGGGATACCACTGCTCGCGTCTGCCCCTAATACCTTGGAAACTTTATTTAAAAAAAAAAAAAATGACGTCACAGGATTGACCAGCCCACTGGGGGAAGCCCGATCTCCCGATAGGTCAATCTGCCCCTGTTTACAAGGGATGGCTTACTTTCGGGGGAGGTCTTATATTTAGGAATTCGGCAAAATCTCTACTAGGTCTTATTTTTGGGGGATGTCTTATTTTTGGGGAAACACGGTATTGGCCTGGAAGGGAAAGGAGTAGGAGAGTTGCTGAAGAGGGTAAGTAAAGGTGGCTTTTTAAGGTTATTTTTCTTGATTGACTGCCATTTTAATTATTGGGTATTATGCGATGTCTGCTGTTTTGAAATATTTATTGATATTTGGACACGTTTTAATAATTTTTATGAGTTTTTAATTGTTGGATATTATTCTGTTCAGCAGCTTTTTTGTAACATTTATTAGTATAGCTTTACAATTATTTCTGTGTGGGGCTCTATAGCAGCTTGGCTTATTCTGTTTTCCCAATAGAAAATGTATTAGTGTTTACAGCCTGGTTTAATAGTTGTATTTCTTAGATAGGGTTGTTACTGTTGTGTGTGTTCCATAATACAGGTTTAACTTTGTGCGGGTTAGTTTGTGTGCATTATTGCAAATCCTGAGAGTCTGTTAGGTGCTATATTTCTCTTTCCATTTCTCCAGGTTCGCACTGCATGCAGAGTGGCTTTTTTGGTTTTCCATTCCAGTTTCTGTCTCCATATTTATAATTTGTGGTTTTTCTGTACTTGGTGAAGGGTGTGTGACCGAGGTGAGGTATTTAACTAGCATGTAGGCATTTGTATGAATCTTATTTGTGCTCCCACGCATTCTGAACCTATGGTGAGTTGAGTCACATTCACATTATAAATGTCATAATTAAATAAGTATACACTAAAATCCAACCCCCTCCATAACCCCGCCCCCATATGACCAAAGCCCCACCCCCACCCCGCCCTGCCGGGCCATGGAAAAATGGTCTTGCTTGAAGCAGGTCCCTGGTGCAAAAAAGGTTGGGGACCACTGCTAGAGAACAACTAAATCATGACCATCTCAAGGTGACTGGAATTAAATGTTCTCAGGTTTGGAGAATCGGGGATTGTTTTCTATCCTTATTAGTTTTAATTATTGAATATTATTTGATGTCTGCTGTTTTTGAAATATTTTATTGGTGTTTGGGAAGTTTTCAAAAATTTGTAATGAGTTAAATTACTGGAGGTTCTATTCATCAGCAGTTTTGAAATATATATTTTTAGTATGATTTTCCTATTCTGATCGATGTTTTATAGTTCCTGATTTTATTGCTTGATGTTTTATGAGGAATGATGGTATTTTCTGTTTTTCCATTGCTGCATTACATACAGTCTAACTTGTTGTGATTTCCAGTTCAGTTTGTCTGTGCATTTCTGTGTATATTTTATGGTCCCTTTATTCTGTATTTGGTGACTCACCAAATTGTAGGTGTAATTGGGTACCCATGGGCCAGTATGGAGAAAAATCCCCCGGGCCACTATTTTCCCACAATCCGCCCCTGCATGAGAGGTACCAGGTTAGAACTAGAACAAGGACAAGGCCAACTGAACTTCCATCTAAGATTATAGAAAATATTCTTAGAGCAAACACAAGCAGGCCGATTCAGAAAGGAATGCAGGAGAACAGGCGCTCTGTGTTGAGTGCCCGCTCTCCCAACGCGCATCCAGCCACCTCTCCTGGTTGCATGATCCTATATTTAAATGGGGGGGGGGGGGGGGTGTCATGCTAAAAGGAGGCATTAGGGATGATTACATGCCCCTAGCACCTCCTTGGCTCAGGAGAGGTGGTTCTCAATTTTATGAGCATCGGTGTTCCAAACCCGCAGACAGCCATCGATTAGGAAAACGGATGCTGGTAAAATTGAGCGTCTGTTCTCCTAACTGGATCGGCCGGCACATTTTTTTTTTTTTTACATTTTTGGTTCCTCTGACTTAATATCTCTAGTATATTAAGTCGGAGGGTGTACAGAAAAGCAGGACTTGAACAGCAATAACCTTATCTATCAAAAAGTAAGATTGCAAATATAGAGCACAGTACACTTACCACTGGAAAAACAAAGAAAGCCAGACTACTCTAGATACTTACACAGAATCTACATCCTAGTTAGTAGAATCTCTCACCTGTCTCTTATCTAATAGAGATGTGCAAAGCCCGAACCAAAAGGTTCGGGCTTCGTTTTCAGCCCGCTGTGGGAAATTTCGTATTTCCCGTGGTTTGAGCCTTTGAAATTCAGGGGACCCAAATTTCGGGTTAGTACACTCACTCTCCATTAGTGCGCGCTAACATTTTAATGTTAGCGCGCACTAACGGGAGTTAGTGCGCGCTAACCCAAAAACTGAATTTTCCTGAAATTTCGTGAAAATTTGGTTTGGTTTTTGGGTTCCCCAAACCAGGACGAATTAGGCAATTTCATCCTAAACGATTGCACATCCCTATTATCTAATACAGAATAAAAGACCATAAAGTATAAACAAGTATACAGAGAAAAACTGAAACTCCAAGAAGTGGGGGGAGGTGCGGCAGGATGGTGGGGCAGGATACAGCTTGCCTGTAACATTAATGGATTGGATTGGTGGTGGCAGTGATTGCCAGAGTTACATAAGAACATGCCATACTGGGTCAGACCAAGGGATCATAAAGCCCAGCATCCTGTTTCCAACAGTGGCCAATTCATGCCATAAGAACCTGGCAAGTACCCAAAAACAGTCTATCCCTATCTACTGATGCTAGTAATAGCAGTGGCTATTTTCTAAGTCAACTTAATTAATAGCAGTTAATGGACTTCTCCTCCAAGAACTTATCCAAACCTTTTTTAAACCCAGCTACACTAACTGCACTTACCACATCCCCTGGCAACAAATTCCAGAGTTTAATTGTGCATTGAGTGAAAAAGAACTTTCTCTGATTAGTTTTAAATGTGCTACATGCTAACTTCATGGAGTGCCCCCTAGTCCTTCTATTATCCGAAAGAGTAAATATCCGATTCACTTTTACCCATTCTAGACCTCTCATGATTTTAAACACCTCTATCATATCCCCCCTCAGCCGTCTCTTCTCCAAGCTGAACAGCCCTAACCTCTTTAGTCTTTCCTCATAGGGGAGCTGTTCCATCCCCTTTATCATTTTGGTTGCCTTTCTCTGTACCTTCTCCATCAAAACTATACCTTTTTTGAGATGCGGCGCCCAGGATTATACATAATATTCAAGGTGCGGTCTCACCATGAAGTGATACAGAGGCATTATGACATTTTCCGTTTTATTCCCCATTCTCTTTCTAAAAATTCCCAACATTCTGTTTGCTTTTTTGACTGCCACAGCACACTGAACCAGAGATTTCAATGTATTATCCACTATGATGCCTAGATCTCTTTCCTGGGTGGTAGCTCCTAATATGTAACCTAACATTGTGTATCAAAACATGGGTTATTTTCCCATATATGCATCACCTTGCACTTATCCACATTAAATTTCATCTGCCATTTGGATGCCCAATCTTCCAGTCTTGCAAGGTCCTCCTGTAATGTATCACCGTCTGCTTGTGATTTAACTACTCTGAATAATTTTATATCATCCGCAAATTTGATAACGTCACTCGTCGTATTCCTTTCCAGATCATTTATATATATACAAGCCGTTAAGCCCGTTAAAACGGGCTACATCCCTCTGTCTCTCACCTCCCCCTCATTCTCTCTCCCCTACCTCCCTCATTCTCTCTCCCCTACCTCCCTCCCACCCACTCACCCACTCCTCCCCAGCCTCCCTCTCCTCTCACTCAGTCCCTCCCTCCCACTCAGTCTCACTCACTCCCTCCCCCTCTCTCCCTCTCACTCACACTCAGTCCCACTCACTCTCCCTCAGTCCCACTCCCTCCCTCCCTCTCCCTCAGTCCCACTCCCTCCCTCCCTCTCCCTCAGTCCCGCTCACTCCCCCTCACTCAGTCCCTCCCCCTCACTCAGTCACTCCCTCCCACTCTCTCTCTTCGTCCCCTCCCACTTAGTCCGTCCCTCCCTCCCTCGCTACTGGCCGCTGCCGCTACCGCCGCCGCCCGCTACCGCCGCCACTGCCGCCCGCCGCTACCGCCTCCACTGCCGCCCGCTACCGCCGCCGCCGCCCGCCCCCGCTGCCGCTACCGCCGCCGCCCGCTGCCGCTACCGCTGCCGCCCGCTACCGCCGCCGCTACCGCCCGCTACCGCTGCCCGCTGCCGCTGCTACCACCGCTGCCGCCATGTTTTTTGGTTTTTTTTGACGCTGCCTAAGACTGACGTGCTCGCCCGCACATGCGCAGTAGAGCTGCTCTCTACTGCGCATTTGCGGGCACGTCGGTCAAGCTTCATTTATCTAGTTTATATATATATTGAAAAGCACCGGTCCAAGTAAAGATCCCTGAGGCACTCCACTGTTTACCCTGTTCCACTGAGAAAATTGACCATTTAATCCTACTCTCTGTTTCTGTCTTTATTTATTTATTTATTTATTTATTTAGGGATTTTTATATACCGCAGTACGTAAAAAGATACATCACCGCGGTTTACAATAAACAATAATTAGCAACAGGCTTTACAGATAACAGGTATGAATGATAACAGGCAGTACAGACAGTAAACCATAAATTAATATAATGTTTTACATACAAGAATGATATCGGATGTAACTAAAAAATCATTTACGAACCAACACAAAACCTTAGAACATAATAGTCAATAATAGAGCTGATAGTAACCACAGGAACTAAATTGAACAATGGAATAATCTATTATTTTAAAACTAATTGAAAGATCATAATCAGGGATAGTGCGGGAGAACAGGGAGAGGATTAAAATTGGGGGAAAAAATATAGGGTCGTAGGGACAATCAATCAGTTTGTAATCCACGAAATGGCATCACCTCCTATCCCATTACTTTTTAGTTTCCTTAGAAACCTCTCATGAGGGACTTTGTCAAACGCCTTCTCAAACTTCAAATACACTACATCTACTGGCTCACCTTTATCCACATGCTTATTAACCCCTTTCACCTCACCTTTTAACCATGCTGGTAATCATTTTGCCTTCCTCCCACCTTTTTTAATGCATGGAATACATCTGGACTGTGCTTCTAAGATTGTACTTTTAAACAATGTCCATGCCTGTTGTACACTTTTTTTCTTTGCAGCTGCACCTTTTAGTTTATTTCTTACTATTTTCCTCATTTTATCAAAGTTTCCCTTTTGAAAATGTAAAGTTAGAATTGTAGATTTACATATTGTCCCCCTTCCAGTCATTAGTTGTTGCGAGTCGCGGAGGCGTGGTCGCTTCTCAAGGGAAATTGTGAGCCCTTGGGTCACGGCGCAGCTCAGAGAGGCGCCCCAAGACACACCGTGAGAGGTGAGCGAGTACAAGCACGGACGGAGCAGGAACAAGGCTGGATTGAGGGCAAGGCAAGGAATAACTGGAGCAGGAGCAAGGCAGGCTCAGCCTTCCACTGGACCTACATGCACCAATAAGACCCAGCAACAAAATGCTGGTCTCGAGAGTAGCCCTCCGGCCACTCAATAACCCTTCCAGACCCGCCACTTGGGAACGACGAGGGCGTGAGGCCAGATGGAGGCTGAGGACAAGAACAAGAAGACTCAGACGAAGACTCAGACATAGACTCAGGTTACTCGGAGGATTCAGATGTAGACTTGGATACTCAGAGGACTCAGATGTAGACTTGGATACTCAGAGGACTCAGACAAGGATTCAGGTTACTCAGAAGACTCAGACAAAGATTCAGGTTGCTCAGAAGACTCAGACAAGGTTTCAGGTTACTAGGAAGCCTCAGGCGAGGATACAGGAGAAAGTACTGGGTGAGTGCTGCATCGCAGTGTGCCCTACACAGCTGCCCATGGCTGGTCGTGGACCATGCCGAAAGTGAAGCAGACTTCAGACAAGGCAGTGGAACTTGAAGCCAGGACATGACGAAGATTCAGGAGAGGCCTGCACCGGGGCACGCTCTACACAGCCGCCTGTGGCTGGTTGTGGACCATGCTGAAGTGGAGCAGGTTCTGGCAGAGTCTTAGGCATGGACAGAAGCAGGCACAAGGAACTCCGAAGACCGGGACGGGATTCAAAACTCAGGATTCAAGACTCAGGATTCAGAAGCTGGCATTAAAAACAGGAGTCTTCCGAAGGCTTGCACTGCTGGGGAGAAGAAGGCCTTGTACCATGAGGCACCCTACACAGCCCCCCATGGGCTGGTCAAGGCCCACGACGGTGGAACAGAAGCGGGACTGGGAACTGGACAAAGAGCTGAAGACGAGACGGATGGAGCCAGGACAGGAACATTGGACATCAGGAACGTGGAACATGGTATCTCTGGACACGGAACATCAGGACATCTGGACACAGAACATCAGGACATCAGGAGAACTGGACATCTGGAACATCAGGACCACAAAACAAGTGACGAGGGAGCTCCGACGAGGGACAAGACCATGAACATCAAGGTGAAGAAGTTCAGGAACATGAAGAACATGGAACGAAGATCCATCAAGGCACAGGAAGACCATGGAGGACCTGTATCGTAACAAAGACCACAGACCACTGTGCTGACCATATCCGAAGGCCCTGAGAGACTGAAGCAGGGACCTTTTATAGGGCTGGTCCAGGCGAAGGCTGATGACATCACTAGTGAGGGCCGCAGGGCTTTTCCCACCACTGGCCCTTTAAAAGGAGTGAAGAGGCACTTGCCCGCACCTAAGAGGAAGCTGGAAGGCGGAGGACTGCAGCAGCGTCCATGACGCATGGGAGGCTAGACAGACAGCGACATCGGCGGTGGCACCCCTGCCTTGAAGAAGAGAGCAGGCAGTGGCAGTGGCAGCTTCATGCCGCGATGAAGAAATTCCCGGCGGCAGCACTAGGACCGCGAAGGCACCAGGAATGCTGCGGGCTCGGCCTGCCGCGGAAGATGGGGGACTACCTGCGGGTTCAGCCGCAGGCAGGATCCTAACATTAGTTCAAATTTGTTCATGTTATGATCATTATTGCCAAGTGGCCGCACCACCGTTACCTCTCTCACGAAATCCTGCATTCCACTAAGAATGAAATCAAAATAGCTCCCTCTCTTGTTGGTTCCTGAACTAATTCTCCATGAAGCAGTCGTTTATTACATCGAGGAATTTTATGTCTCTGGCATGTCCTGATGTTACATTTACCCAGTCAGTATTGGGGTAATTAAATTCTAACATGAACGTGCAAGGAAAAATCTAATAGTTCCACCAAAGATTCAAATATATCATGTAAATGTTTATTTTACATTGTAATAAATGGCAACTACACATTTGTCTAAATCAATTGGTATTATTCCCCCGACACGGTCCCGTGTTTCACTGGTGGCTGCATCGGGAGGGACCACAATATCAGTATAGTCTACAATACAAAAGTATAGCTAACATACATACGGCTACTTATTCCTAATAACAATCATTCTGTCTGTACATACCTTTTGTATAAGTCACGGAGCGCAAATGCCCTCAACACTGTCAACCTTTTTGAAGAAGAGGATTGGCGCCAAAACAGATTCCATCGCGAGAGCCTCGGACCAATCACCACCCCCAACCACTCAACCAAACAGGTGCCATTCAATTTCTTTATTCAGGCCTCTGGGATGAATCGTGTCTAGCGTAAAGATCCACCTTTGCTCCCTTCTACCCAGTAATTCAGCGTAGTCTCCTCCCCTGAAGGGGGGTGGAACTATCTCCAATACTGAAAAGATAAGCTCTGAAATAGTATGGCTGGAGTGAGCCCAATGAGATACCAATGGTTCATCGATTCTCAAAAGCCAAATATTAGAGCAATGTTCGATTATGCGGGTTTTCACCATTCTGGAGGTTTTTCCTACATATAGAAGAGGACAAGGGCATTGTATCACATACACAACACCCTTGGTTGTACAGTCAGATACATCTCGTAGTTGGAAAATACAACCAGTATTCAGATGAGTGAAGGAGGAGGACACAGAGGTGTGGCTGCACATAGTATAGTGACCACATGGACTGTGACACCCAACCCCCCTCGTGTCTGTCTCATTCCTGAAAAACCTAGTGTGCACCAGCTGGTCTCGAAGGTTCCTACCTCTTCGAAACGTAAACCGTAGGGAACCATGAAACAGGGAAGATAACGATAAATTATGCCAGTGTCTGCGTATCATCGAAGCAATGGATTTACTGACTGTTGAAAAAGGTAAAATACAATTATAAAAACTTTCATCATCCTCCGAAGAGGGGAGAAAGAGCCAATCACGATTGGTATATAGCGCCCGTTTAAAGGCTTTTTTCACCACCCGGGAGGGATAGCCTCTATCCAAAAACCTCTGAGTCATTAACAGGGCTTGGTGTATAAAATCCATGCGAGATGAACACAGACGCCGCAACCTTAGAAACTGTCCAGTAGGGATGTTATCCCTGAGGGGTTTAGGGTGACAGCTGGAGTAGGATAGCAACGTGTTCCGGTCGGTGTCTTTCCTAAAGAGTGTCGTAACAAACCTCCAGAATGGTGAAAACCCGCATAATCAAACATTGCTCCTCCCCCCCTCCACGAACAACCTTCCTTCCCATTAGCAAACCTCCCTCCCCATGCGCTAGTCTCGCTCTATTAGTGCATACTGCTACTGTTCCTAGTTATGTTATGTTATATTATCCAAGTTGTTCACTCCCTTGTTCATTGTAAGACATATGTTGTCATTGTTTTCTACTTGTTATAATGTAAACCGGAGTGATAAGTAATTCTGTTACCTGAACTTCGGTATAAAAAAAGTTGCTTTTCAGTTGATATGGATAATTTAGAATTATTGAGCTCAGGTAATTCTTTACTTATAGGCACATGGGCTACTTTTACTTTTATTGGAACCTCTCTGTTGGGATGCCCTAACTCTCCGGTTTCTTTAGTATACTTCAAGGATACATTCCTCCGAACCATGCACTGCTGAGCGACTGTTGGCTTTCCCCCTTGTTCATTCCCAGTTTGCCCAGGTAAGGGATAGGAATTCCAAACCCCCCTAATTTAATAACCTGAGTTCTTCCGTTAGCCCCAACCCTCAAAACTCCACTGATCGATTAATCTTTATTTTATTACTTATACGTCCTCAATAGCAGAAGTAAAGTTGCACGGCAGGGGATTGCGGCGTGTGCCTGTGTGTGTGTAAACATTTACACCTTAATTTGAAACTGAAATCCAGGAACGCCCATGCCCCTCCCAGCCCTCGCCCACATGCCGCCTCCTTTTTGGAACTTTTCATTTATGCACATAGCGGGAGATACGTGTGTACGCGAGCGCCTTTTAAAATCCACTCGGCGCGCGAAGACCTCACGATTTTGGCGCATGCTGGGCTTTTAAAATTCACCTTTTAACTGTGTAAGGGGTACTTCATTCCCTTACCATTCAATTTTTCCATTTTCCATCTTTACAGAGAAGCTTTTGGCAATTTTGTGGACCCCCCTGAAGATTTTCCCCACCTTGGTTGCTGGGATGGTTAGCATGTCAAAGGGCGGTTGATTATAGTTTTTGTTTTGGAGCAGAAAGAGCATTTTGCAAGTGGATACCACAGACTGAAGACAATAGCCTTGCTAGAGCTGTCATGTATCTGGAGGGTACTAGCTTGGATGGGCAGAGAAGAGAAAGAGTAGTTTTGACTTTTGAGAGAGTTGGTTTTGTTTTGTGACCTGTTCCTTGTGCAAGAGGACAGACATCCCTGCCTGAAGGGATTGGGATAGGCTGCTACTTTATCCTGTGTCTAGATAGTTGCCAGACGTAAGAAGTGTTTTGGAAAAACATTTTCTTGGATGGGAGGAAGTCTTTTACCACCACCTTCCAACAAACATTTTGGAGAAGAGATTTTCAAATTTTCCTGTCACCAGGAAGGGACATTGACTCAGAGCTGGAGAGAGAGAGAAAGAGACTAAGGCATTAGCAGTTTTATTCTATCTGTAGCAAGAGATTTTTATTTTTTTATTTTGTGATTTTTCTATTTTTTTTATTTTTGATCAAGTTCTTATGAGTTACAGTTAACATTTTTTATTTGAATACCAATACAAGCATTTGCTTTCTCTTCTAAGTTGGAAAACTAGCCTGATGAGATCTACAGGAGTGAGTACCAGTATGAGAAAGATTGAGTGGCACTTGTGGGATTGGTAAGACTGTGCAGTGAGCCCCACCGTTCTAGTACCTAGGCCCTGGAGACTTGTCTTCCTCCCTGCCAGTCCACTGGTCAATATTGAGTGTATATATGGCAGGAAGAATTAGCAGTCTGGGACGTTAAGACTGGCTCTGGATACCAACCAAAGAGGGGTTACAATTGTGTTCAGCTGGGAGCAGAATTCAGGTCCTGCTCTTACCAATCAAATCTGTCAGAGTACTTTGCTCTTAAAAAGTGAAATGCAAGCACTTTGGTGAAGGAAATGCAAAGGTATTGTTCCAGAGCCATATGTTATAGAAATTTTATTGTATGTTAAACATTATGTATGTTTTACGATGTAAACCGCTAAGACCGATAGGCAACTACCCCTAGTGCGGTATATAAATAAATAAATATTGAATTTTGGAATCATTGTAAGTTGAAACACACACACACACACACACACACACACACACAAGACAATGCAGACTATAAGCTTTCAAACCCACTGAGGTCCCTTCCTCAAAAGTCTTCTTTAGGAAGGGACTGTTGTGGTCTTGAAAAACCCATATTGTTTTTCTTTCAATAAACGATACCCCAACCTACAATAAACCCAGTTTTCTCCAGGACTAATATGGCTACCAGAACTGTGTGCCACTGATGGAGTATTGAATTCTGTTCTCCATCAGTCACCCTTTGTGAGTGATAGATCATGAATAATTCACCAGCAATTTATAAACGAAATATTGGTTAGCCAGCTCATTTGATACCTTTCGTGGATTGGATAGGCATGGACACTCAGTCTCCATGATCTACTAGAGGTCATTCGTTGTGCACTTGGTTGAAGCACATCAGACATGAGAATTTATCGAGAGGTTTCCCCCATTCTATGTCTATGAAAAAGTGTCCTTGACAAATCATTGATTGAAGCTTCTGCTGATGTTAGCCTAATCTCTGGATATTGGATAAACAATAAACTTTTGTTACCAGCAACTTTAATTTGGTTCCTGTCACAAAGAATAAAGCTTTTCCTTTCAAACTCTTTAATACATAATTGAGTATTTGATTGGCATGCACAATATTCTATATTGCAAGGCTGTTTATAAAGATTTTTCAAGGTTAAGCAAAACATTTAGAATGAATGATTAGTCTTATTATGGTGGCATGGTTGAGACATTCTAGTTATGGTAGAGAAATATGCACTGTAGTTTACCAATAATAGTTTTAATTATTCTGAAATTTAAGCTCTGGCATTGTAATTTCTGTCACTGAATTCTCTGCCAGATTTCAGAAATGTTAGTTCAGCATTGTTAGAGCTAAGTAAGGACAAGCAATCAAGTGAAAATTTCACATTATTGGGTGCTTTTATAATAACTAAGTAAATAAATATCTCCATGAAGTCACTCATAGCTTTCAACTGAACAATTCAATTATCTTTCCACTGTACATATCAGCAATGTAACTAAAAATATGTTGGGGACATGTTAGTCTGTTCAAGTTAATTGATTGAATGCCTCCCAGAGCTTTTCAAAGAGAAAAATACCAAATGGTATAAAAACATACTTATGAGTCCTGGACAAAATTTGACCAACATAATAATGTAGAAACAACCACTGGAGAAAAAAGCTAAGACAAGGTACTTTAGTTTAGAAAAGGCTCCAAAACAAGCCTTTTTATCTTCTAAGCAATAATTAAAAATCCTATCTTAGGAGCCAATGTACTAAGCTGCATTACAATTGACCATTAATGCAGGAAGGTGTGGCTTGTGTAGCCGTGGAGGTCTAGCACAGTAACTTAGCTACACCTCCCTCGGTATAGCTAGTTTTTGCATCACTGGATGGTTAAAGCAAATCACATTATGTAATGCAATTTGTGTTAACCTATTTTAATATTAATCAGCTACTTTGCATGGTTTGGAATGCCAAACAGCTCATTAACATTTCTTGCATTTGTTCTCCTAAGTTAACATTAATGCGGGCTATGATGTGTTGCACAGGAGGTGGACTCTTGGGCTGAGGTGGAGTTGATGCTATGCACAGGGCAAGCCCTACAGGTCCCCACTGTCGGCAGGCGGAACTGGCTGACTGACGGAGGCCGGCTGGAGCTTCGCCAATACCAGCCCTCGTTCCCTGCAGGTTGAGCCCTTGGATACCGGGGCCGGCTGGAGTTAGGTGGGCTTCCGTCCGAGGTCTTCTTAGGGATGATACAGAGGTCAGCCAGGAGTCAACAGTGGTAGAAGTTGGTAAGATTTGGACGAGGCAGAGTCCTGGAGACCCGGACTCCTGGGACAACAAGAGGCAGACAGGGGCGCCCAAGTAAGAACAGGCTGAAGCCTGAGAGGCCAAGTCCAGAATGAATTCAAGAGAAGCGTCCTCGAACAGGCTGGAGTCAGAGCAGGCAGCAGGCAAGAAAGAGTGGTAAGACAGTCGTAGGTCAGAACCAGAAGTCGGGCAAAGCAAAGGTCAAACCAGGAATCAAGCAGAGTTGTAGTCAGACAAAGCTATGGTCGGGTCCAGGAAATGATCAATAGCGTTGTCTGGCAAAGCAGAGGTCAGGTCCAGGAGATGATCAGTAGAATGGTCAGGCAAAGCAGTGTTCAGGTCCAGGAGAAGATCAGTCTGTAGGAATAAGCAGGATAGTCACAGGACACAGGAGCAGGAATGAATACCAGGATCAGGAACAGGAACTCAGATGAAACAGGAACCAGGATCACGAAGGGATCACCAGAGGAAGTAACTAAGCACACGTTCAGCATGGAGACCTGTTGCAAAGGCAAAGAAACTCTGGCTGGGCCTGGCCTTATATACCGGGACCTAGTTACGTCATCATCTGAGGCCACTGGTTGGATTCCTGCCTCGGCCCCTTTAAATGAAGAAGAGATGCGCACACGTGTGCCTAGAGAGGGGCATGCGGAGAGGCCCGCTGCAGAGCAGAGGCATCCGTGCGGAGTCAGGAGCAAAGGGGCGGCCCAGAGTCTGAGTTGGCGGCCCATGGCTGCGAGAGAAGTGGAGCCAGGCGCTGGGACAGGCGAACGGGAGAAAGAGGGCCTGGCTGCGGGCCTGCTGTGGCTGGCACATGCAACATTATGGACAAATGCTCTAAAGTGCGTTAGCACTAATGCAACGATAACATGTATTTAAACATGTATTAACACTTTCTTTAGCTTTAGTGCACTTTAGTATTCTTGCCTTTTAGTATATCACTGCAACTTTAATAAGGGCCTGATTTTAAAAAGTATTTACACACTTAAAAATTGGGTTCTACATATGTAAATGCACTTTACCCTTGTAAGTGGGCTTTTGAAAATTTCTATAAAATATGCCATTGAATTGCCCATAGGATATTCACGTGTGAGGGTGATTTTCACACATAAATGGCTTTTTAAATTGCTATGATAGTATGCTACATTTACATGTGTACCGCCTTTGAAAATCAATGAAAACATCCCTAAAGCAATGAAAACTTTTATGATGGACAACTGAGAGCTATCAGAGGGCAAAGCGTGAGCAAGGGAAGACATTTTTCTGTGCGTCAGACAAGTAGAAGATGTCAGATTTTAATTTTGTCCAGATTTGGGAGCATATGGGAAAGGAATAGTTTCATTTGCATCCTTGATAATGTCAAAACTCTTCACTTTTGCTTTTGATGTTCTAACAATCCAAAAGGTACACCTATAATCACTCTTTTGTAAAGATTGCTGCAGTAAGACTTCTTAACTTAAAGGAGGGGGACTCAGGAAGGGATGGTTTGATACAATCTAACGCATTGAGATGAGGTGTGTATCATGGGGGAGTACTAGATTCTGTGTTTTGGGGGTTTTTTTTCTCAGCATTGGTATGTGCTGTTGTATATGGGAGTTTCACCTCATCTCTCAATATGTTACTCTGTATATTTTAGTATGATAATTAGAAAATTTGTTAATCACTTGTTTTGCTTGGTGTACATCGGAGTCGGCAGTACATCAACAGTTGGACTCTTTGCTTATTTACAATAAAATAATTGAACATAAGACTTCTTAACTTAGAAAGAAAACAATATTTTTCCAATGAAATATTTTATAAGTAGTTGCTAAAGTAAAAGCTAATGTGTAATAATCACAGATCCAGGCAATAAAGAGTGCATGTCCCTTTTAAGAATCTATTCTTTCTTGCTTCAGTTTGAGTGCCCAGTTCATAAAATTTCTCTTTGTATCAAATTACAATACATCATTAACCTCTGTGATTGAAATCTAGTCTGTTAAAAAAAAATAAAAAAGTCATTGTATCACAGCAGTGACACCAGTAAGTCATAGCATGTTATGTTTATTGTGCTACGAGTTGCTCTAGCATGTCTACAGCCTCCGCTTCTCCTTTCCCTTTGCTTCAGCTTTTCCTCCTATCACTTTTGCTTAATACTTTCCTTTAATTCCCAAGAAATAACAAATAGGTAAGGCAAAAGGAGAGGAGGAAAAAATTTACTATAGGAGTAAATTGTGAACTCCAGTTGAATTGCCCCTGTATGCTATCACTAGTTTCTAGCTGAAATGTACTTATCTCCTTAAATTTTCAATTTTTCATTCTCATTTGAATAATTACGCATGGTTGCCCTGTTAATCCATTTGGAGCCATAGAAATAAAGGTCAACAAATAAGTTATGAGGCTAACCTTTGGGATCTATGCCCTCTTCATCATGATGAAATGACTCACACATGTCTTCAGTTAGTCCAGTAATAAGGTATCACTTGCAACTTGTTTGCGGACCCTTTTTAAAAATCTTTCCTCATTGAAAATTATCTTTTTCTGACCAGATAATGCATTTCAGTGCCCTACGTTGCCTAAGTCGGGAACTTTCAAACCAGCGCATGTGCGCATATTTGCGCACACATGTTGGCTCACACCCGGGTACGCAGCTATTTTATAACATACCCACACCTGGGCCCTGCATGTTGTAAAATATCCTGGCCGCGCACACATGAGCACCAAATTTTAAGTGGGTGCGCGCATGTGTGTGCAAATCCCACTTCAGCCGTGTAAATCGGAGAATTTTAAAAGAGCTGGCATCGATGCCATTCCCCGTTTCACCAGTTCTGGCTGATAGCCTTCACTCCCCCCAGTTAGCCCTGACCCTTAAAACCCCACAGATCTGCCTAGATTTCTTTAGATTTTAACTTTCATGGCATCCAAAGCAGAAGTAAAGGTATGCCTCGGCGTGCGCTGGATCATGCAGGTATTTAAGCGCACACCTCAGCTTCACACACCAAAACACCCATTCTCCACCTAGACCATACCCGTGCCCTGCCCCCTTTTGAAAACTTTCTAGATGTGTGCACTACGGGAGATATGTGCATATTTCGCTGACTTTTAAAATCTGCTGGGCGTGCGCTACACCAACTTCTTCGCACATCCCCCAATTAATGTGTGTGTCAGGCTTTAAAAATTCACCTTTAAGTGCACATGATAATGTACATTTTGAATGTGTGTTCTTGCCATGAATTTCACACAGTATTCCCTAAAGGCTTTATATCCTCGAGAAATAGTGCATTAAAACGAGGCAATAATGCGCATTACTGTGCATGTTTAATTTAGAAACTTTAACTACTCCTCTAAAAGTCTAAGGTTTTGAATTAATGGTGGCATTTAATGCAGATTTTGCATTAGTGCAACTTGTGTTTAGCATACAATTTATGCTAATAAGCTCATGTATTTGTATCAGTTCATTTAAGTTTTATCTCAAAAATTTGCATGAATGCAAAAACCCTATATTAACTTTAATATGGGACCTTTAATGAACATTAACTTTGCTTTAACATGCATTAAGCATGTAAGCCAGGCACTTAATGCATGCTAACAGTAAAACAATTTAATAAATAGGTCCTATAGTGATGCCCTTTCACTTAACAATTTTTTGTTTTCCTCCTGAAGCTGATAGGCACTCTGTGCTTTTTGTAATGATTAACAGCAACCTTTAGAGAAAGGGCAAGAAAAGTGAGTGGACAGTTACTCTGACATTCAGATACATCCATGTGTGAGTGCATGGCTTGATTACCTTCATGTGTCCTAGCATACATCCCTATTGAGAGCATTGACAGCAGGAGATTTGCAGGGCATCATATCCTAGAATGCACTGTCTGACATATATGTATGATGACTATGTTGTAAAGGTAACAGAGTATTTGCAGGAGTGGGATATATGAAAGCAGAATGTCCATCTATTATGGCATAGAAGATGATGCATTGATGAAGCCCTTGTGTGAGACAGGCTCCAGTTTCCAGTGCTCTTAGCCTTGTTGATCTGTGTGGATGAGGTTTGTCAGATTGTTAGGTCATGACAGCAATACGGAGGTTGGGATTGTGACAGTGCAGTCATCCAGATATAAAACTCCAAAGCTAAAAGTGGGCAATGCATAGACAAGACAAGACTGGTGGGTTCTAACTGGAGAAGGGGCAGGACATCTTCTGCCTTTGGCAGCCACTTTTCCCATGGGTTGAGCCCTCAGGTATAGTGGCCAGCAGGACGTGGACAAAAACGACAATAAATGCAAGGCACATACTAAGATATTGTAGAAAACGAAACTGGAGAAATGAAGGTACTCACAGAGGCATTGTAAGGCCACTGAATACACAAAGCAAACTAGGACTAACCAGGAACACAGGATACACACAGCAATCTAGGAGTAAACAGAAACATGAAATATAGGCCTGATTCTAGGATTGAGTCTTTGACCCAACATAGTACCAAGGGTAAGCCAAACTCTGGAAAAGTTCAGACTGTGAGCCTAGAATATAATTGTGTCCAAACAGGAATAAGATGGCTGCCAGCAGGCAGTGTGGGCCATAGAACTGGAAGGACTAACCAGACAGTCCAAAGGGCCCAAGGATGCCCTCTGCTGGCAGGAGGCAAGAACTGCCCAACTGAGACTGATAAGGCTTTCACGCATAAGTGAAAATTTGTGAATAATAAACTGTAAGTGCTGTCCTTTCATAGAGAGTAAATCATACATGAAGGAAAAATATTTGTATTTGGGCCTTTGCAAATGACTGTTTAGATGACTGTTTAGAGTATTAAATACACCAAATTGCTGTTGAATATCCCTTTTTATGGCATAGATATTCAGGAAGCCCCCCACAATATTCATCTCAATCCTTAAGTGCATTAAAAGTTCTACAATGCTAAGTGTCATTAGCGTAAAAATGGCAGCTGAGTTTAAAAGATGAAATATGTTTTCCAGCATATATGGAGAAGAGCAGTTGAATAAGGTCAGAGATCTTGGGTATACCATAGGGAGAATGGATTGGTCTTTGCGGTAAAAAGAACTGACTAGAGGAAATAAAGTAGGAGGAGTTACTGTAGATGGGTATGAGCAGACACAAGACAGGAAGAAGCTTGACCCGCCAGTCAAATATTTTTAGATGGTCTCTTATGGCAAAGGCAGGGCTGAGGTTGAGAATTACTAACTAAGAGCCATTATCAGCACAATGGAAATGATCATGAATTACTTGCACCAGACTTGGTTTAGCCCTCTTCTATGAAATGTAGATTGAAAGCTGTGAAGAATATTGAAAGTATAAAAGCCAAATAGTAGAAGGCTAATATCATTATGAGAGAGGGAAGGGTGGAAGTATGATTGTAATTGCTTGGAGTCTCTTAGTGAAGGGAAGGGGTTTTTCTTTTATCTGGCAATTTATTCCTGCTCCTTTTTACTTCCAGCTCAATCGGACCCAGTGCTGGGATCTGGCAGTATGAGGCTTCATTTGCAGCTACACACGGGATGTTTCCCTTATCTTATATCTGCCCCTAACATACCTAGTCTGATCGTTACAGGGATAGTCTTGGATCAGAGGCCATGCATTAGGGCTTTTTCCAAACTCCTGTTGATTATGGCTTTGAATCTGGCCCCCAGGTAAGACCATGACTCCCTCCACCCCCCACAAGGGGATGAGAACACTACCTCTGCAGCATTCCCAGCTGACCCGAGGAGTGGAAGACCAAACTCAGAGAATAAACCAAGAACCTTCCACATGGGCTGTGTGAAGCACTTGCCAATGGGCTGGCTCTGAGCCTAGTGAAGGAAGAGAAATATTTTAAAGGGCGTAAGGGAAGGACCCAGTTGAAAAAGAATGATTAATAAAAGCAGAATTGGAGTGATTCTAAGGATGCAAGAAACTAGTAGCAGAGGGAACTGGAATCCAGGGAAGAAGCTGCTTTCTTAAGGAACTGAATAATTTCTGCAAGGAGAATAATTGTCAGCAGTAGGGAGAGGGGAAGGGATGTGGGATTACATGGGGTCTGGAGGAAGTCTTCAGAAAAGAATCCGCACTTCTCAGACTATGCTACAAATGAGAAATTGTCACGCAGATTTAATAAAACAAAACAAAAACCTGAGAGCAATGTTTGCATTTTTCTCTGTCATCTAAATATAACTGTCTGCAGCTTCATTTCTAGAGGTCGCATTTCTTCAGCCACTCACACATGTACTATTCTCCTAGTATTTACATTTTGAGATCTTCTAATTAAAGAAATACCCTCTCACTGGAAAAAAATATTGCATATTTAGTCACAGAATGAGATCAGGAAGTTTTCACTAAAACAAATAAAAGCACCGAGAAAATCCAAAAATTAAGAAAGAGCTGAAAAAAAAGCAAATTTTTTTTCCCAGTATGAAAAGGAAATAAAGTGCTCTTGTCCTTTGCAGGGAAAACCACTTTCCTCTTCTCTGATGGCGCCTTTTTTCTTTTCTAATGTTTTTTTTTTTCTGGAAAATACGATCACCTTAACACAAGCTGCTTCTCTGCTGAAAGCATCAAGACTAAATTTCACCGTGTTCCACTGAGAGCTTTTAAAGCAAATATTTTGTTGAACTCTGAATGCCAACATTAAAGGGAAAAAAAAAACGAAGAGATGTTTATAAACAGGCACTGACGCTAGTGATGACAAGCTTGGCTCGGATAGTAGAAGCTTATCAGCGTTTGGAGTGTCCTACGGTACTATTTGCAATTGCTAATATGTATTTGTAAATTAACTATTTCCGCTAAATCAATGCACCTTACTTTAGATTTCAGTTTACTAACAAAACTGCCCTTGAAAACAAATGACATAGCAATTACTTTTAATCTCCACTCTGAAATGCCACGTGCCATCCACTTTGATTTATTTAGGTTTAAAAAAGAAAAAAAGATGTTATTTCCTTACTGCTAGGGCATGTTTGCTTGGAATGGAGCATCAATTACGCACCCCAATAGCCCTGCAAACAAAGCATCTTACATGACGAAACATGATAAAAGGGTATTTGCTTTCAGTCCTTTCAGGAATGGCCTAGTCTAATTAATACGAGAGGATAAAAAAGCAGACATCAAGTGTACAGAGACGAGGAATGTTTGCTAGGTGAATTAAAAATGTGGGGAAATAAATAATTAAAATAAATATCTGAAAGCAGGAGATCTGAGGTGTGCATCTTACACGCTGGTCTACTCAAAGGGTTTTCCTTAAATAAAAACAAAAATGTGCACAGTTTTATTTTTAAAGCATAGAAAAACAGCAAAGTAGCTGAGTAAAGATGATACCTCTATTAGGCTAACAAATGTTTGAAAGTGCAAGCTTTTGGTACTATTTAAGATTCCTTTCTCAGTTAATAATTGCTTGTGGCGGGTATTTTAGAAGACCCAAAAACTTGTGTCTGAACCTTCTTCAGCTGTACAAAGGTATTGGCTCATTTTCCTTTAATTAATTGCATTTTGGGTGGTCTTAAAGACAATGTCCTCATTGACAGTGTATTCCTTGAAAGTGCTTTTAAATAAATCTGCTTAAAAATCTTGCTCCTTACCTCCTGATAGCATTCATCTTGTACCCAGAAGGCAGCAGGAGCAATAATGTCAGCTTAGTGGTGGAATGGAAGGTACTTATAGTTTTGCTTTTCTTAGGGAATGCAATAGGGAAATCAGAATACGTTTTCTGGATATTTTTTAACTGATTAACCAATTTATTTCAATAAATTATCTTTTGTTGGAGCACACCCTCTGCAGTGGACAGTCACTTTGTGTTGGTGTTTGTGTGACTGTCCTTTTCCTGCAGGTCTGCTTGCCCCCAGCTCATGACCCAGAAGATCTTTTTTCCTCAGTTTGGGTGAATTACCCCCAGTTTTCCTGAAGCTGAGAAGGTGACCCCAAATGGACAACTAATTCACTAGACATGCAGGTTGAACTATTTTACATTGAAATGTAACACTGCATTTCAACCCATATTTTTTCTTAAAAAGAGCAATGCATGGCAATATCAATAAAAAATTGACTTAAAGTTTTAAACTACAGTTTAACAATAGATTCGTGTTACTTCAATGGAAAGAAACTTTTACCACTGAAATCTTGTCATATTAATTGTACTTATGTCACTTGTTGAATAAGTGACATCAATTCTTAATTTAAAGTTCAACATATGGATAAACTGCTCACCTTGTTTTCAATCAAATAATAAAACGAGGGTTCTTCCATGATCTTTTATTTAGAGCTTGGTTAACTCTGGAAATGACTTCTACTGCAGTCCTTATGCAACTAATTCACAGGCAGACAAGAGAGCCCTAATGGTGATTTGCAAGATTCGTGGAAGCCTTAAAGCACTCCCACTTTTATTAGGTTGTCTTAAGTGTGGAATTCACAGAAAGGGTTATACTAGCTCTGGTGGGAAGAGGCTGCTCCTTGACCATTCCAATTAGTTCTCCCTCCATGGCTTTTGTGAGGGACTCAGCATTTACCTGCTGCTGACTTGTATGCACTAAAACACTAGTCTGGTAGACTGTGGGAACCATCCAAAACCATGCAGGATGTAGAACACATGCAGTGAAACATTTCGGCAAAATTATGATAATGGAAAAGAACTTGCGGGATGGCTTTTTATTTTCATTCATAAGAGCATTGTACCTTATATATTTTGATGTATAGAACCATGTTAGAAAAATGTGTTGTCCTCTGTGAACCATTTGCTTGAAAAATCATTTGTGTTGTGTATGCAAAGATGCCATTGCAGTGTTCCTACTAATTGCATCAGAGTCCTTGCAGACCCTGCATGATGAGATCAGAGGTAGGAGGCATGTGTAGGAGGTAGTGTTCCTTCCCAATGGGAGGTGTCTTCAGAAAAGTGGTGTTTAACAAAACTCATGACCTCACTTTGACTTATGCTCTGTTTCCTACATTTCCTGGCTTGAAGTGGTGGTGCTGGGGACCCAAGGGTGGAGTTCCAAGGCCCTTGGACGTGTGAGATTTTCTTGGGATATAGGGAGGATCTTGCGAATGAAAGAGCCAAGAGGTGATCTGAAGGAAGAGTGTAATTAGTTTCATAAACCTCATACGCAGTGCAGATTACTTAAGAGCTCTGAAGAATAGGAGCCAGTTTAAGTACTGCCAGATTGGGAGATCTATCTACAAGGCTGGTATTGAAAGAAGTAGTCAACAGAGATTTATCTGACGTGGTATGAGGAGGAATTTTTCCTTTCCTACTGGGAAGGGATGGATCCAGCTTACAAGTAGTTGTAAGCTGGAAGAATGCATTAACAACCCCTATCAAAAGTGCCTACTGCCAGGGAGTGCATATTTATCAGCGATTACATATGTGGTTTATTGGATTTTCTTTTTTGTTCTGAAGCATGCTAATTTTAGCATGTTTACTAATGTTTTTTTTCAGACTGGCTTACTGTGCTTACTAAGCCATTAGTGTAAGGGTGACCAACTCCAATCCTCAAGAGTCACAAGCAGGCCAGGTTTTCAGGATATCCACAATGAATATGCATGAGATAGATTTGCAGGCACTACCTCCATTTTATGTAAATTTTGTTGTGTTCCGCGGCCATGGACGGCCGTGGCTGTGGCCTCCTACCTGACCGCGGTGGCGTCCCGCCACGGCAGCACCAGGGTAGATGCCTGGTGACTGGTGCTCGCTGTCCCCGCGCGCTGGCGCGGCCCTCTGGGTCGGCCGTCGGGTCGGGAGCCGTCCCTGCTCCTCCCTCGCGGCGTCCAGCAGCTCTCCTCCGCGGCCCGAGATCCAAGATGACCGCCGCCATCCTTAGGCGCGAGGCCGTGCCTCCTCTCTAGATTTAAAGGGACCTGGTCCCTTTAACTACTTACAGCTGGCTCCAATGAGCCAGAGCAGAGGAAGTATAAAAGGAGACTTCCTCTGCTCATTCCTCGACTTGGCAACGTCTCTTGTAGCGCTGTTTAGTCTGCTTGCTTTGGTGAGTCTTCTAGTGCTTTGGATCATTGCTCCTGGTTCCTGACTTCAGATTGGCAAGCGGTGATTCCTGGTGTGTGACTTCGGACTGGCAAGCGGCGATCCCTTGGTGTATGACCTCGGACTGGTAAGCAATGACTCTCTGGCACTTGACCTTGGACTTCTTCTGGACTATCGTCTCCAAGGGCCCAACTAAGTTCCAGCGGCCTGGGTCCCTACGGGCTCCTCCCGGGGGGACCACGGGCTTCTAGGGGTGAAGTTCCAGTTAGCCCTTGCACTGACCCCATGACTCCTTGACCTCTCAAAGGTCCACCTAAGTCCCAGTGGCTCGGGTCCCTACGGGCTCCTCCTGGGGGGACCGCGGGCTTCCAGTGGCAAAGACACAGTTCTTGACGTCACGACTCTTCGTCTGCCTCCATAGTCGCCTCAGTCTCCAGTGCCGAGGGTCAGCTGGTCACATCTTCTGTTCTGCCTCACCACCTGACGGGAGAACCTACAGATCCACTTCCTAAGGTATACCATCCTCCCGTTGGTCCAAGGGTTCACAAATCTGAGCATAACAAATCTATCTCATGCATGTTCATTATGGATATTCTAAAAATCAGGCCAGTTTGTGGCTCTTGAGGATTGGAGTTGGCTACTTCTGCATTAGTACATAGCCTGCTATTTATTAGCACATGCTAAAAGGACCTGCTTGTGACTTTGGAGGAGATTTTTTTAATATACCTATATAGAATATGCCAGTATGTTTCTTTGAAAGTTTTATTATGCCTTTTTTTAAATGCTATCTAATAAAAACACCAGCAGAATGACTAGTCACCCCAATCCCATCTCACCAATAAATGTATAGCAATGTTTGCTAAGGAGAGACAAAAAGCTATTTAAAAATATTTAATATACTCCAGCAGTACACATTGTATTATACATGTAATGATGCACAAAGTTTAGTCACATGAGAGTACACAAAAGCCTCATTTACTAAGGACTGATTCAGACAGCAATGCTGCTATGAAGTTCCCATTTAGAGAGGATTATTGTGCTAGAAAAAACCTATTGTCTATACAACTTTTTCCAGCACATAATCATTTTTCCATATGTGATTGTTTGAATGAATTATTTAGTAAGCAGGGTTCTAATGGGTTAAAGCAAGCAAATGAGGTGAAGGCCCTAGTCTTCAAGAGCATCCAGCTAGGTTACAAATCTTATTAAGATATTCCATCTAGAATTACAGAAGGCTACTTTTCAGGATGCACAAATGCCTGGATCAGAGGCAACCCCCCCCCCCCCCCCAGCTCTATTAGAGTCCTCATGTCCCCCCTGACATGTTCAGAAAATTTGGTGTGGATACTGGATAGCATACCAAACTCAAATGTTATTTGGGATACACACACATGTGAAGTTACTAAACAAATGTCGGTATATAAAAACTGCAAGCAAATAAATAAATAAATAAACAAACAAACAAACACACACACACACACACACACACACACACACACATTGATGCTCTCCTTATCGAAGAACATCAACCTGGTGCAGCAGGAAATGATCCTTTAGCAAGGACCTGTTCTCCAGGTGGTACATTGTCTTCTTGCATGAGGATGTCTCCCAGAGCTACTGCCCAGGAGTGACCGATTAGAACCGCCATCAAACTTGGTGATTCAATTATTAGGAATGTAGACAGCTGGGTGGCTGATGGGTGTCGGGATCACCTGGTAACATGCCTACCTGGTGCAAAGGTGGCGGCCCTCACGCGTCGCCTAGATAGGATTTTAGACAGTGCTGGGGAGGAGCCGGATGTCATGGTACAAGTGGGCAACAACGGCATAGGAAAATGTGGGAGGGAGGTTCTGGAAGCTCTTAGGTAGAAAGCTGAAATCCAGAACCTCCAAGGTAGCATTCTCTGAAATGCTTCCTGTTCCATGTGCAGGTCCCCAGAGGCAGGCAGAGCTCCAGAGTCATAATGCTTGGATGAAACGATGGTGCAAGGAAGAGGGATTCAGTTTTGTAAGGAAATTGGGGAACCTTTTGGGGAAGGGGGGAGTCTTTTCTGAAGGGATGGGATCCACCTTAACCAGGGTGAAACCAGGCTGCTGGTGCTAACCTTTAAAAAGGAGGTAGAGCAGCTTTTAAACTAAATCAGAGGAGAAAGCCGACAGTCGCTCAGTACTGCATGGTTTGGAGGGAGGTATCTGCAAAGAATACTAATGAAGCATTAGAGTTCGGGCATCCTGACAATGAGGTTCCAATAATAAGAAAAGTAGAACAAAAGCCTATAATTAAAGACTCACCTGAGATAAAAGATTCCAATTTATTCCTGTCAACTAAAAAGCAGAATGTTAATACAAACAAAAACCACACTTTGAAATGTTTGTATGCTAAAGCCAGAAGTCTAAGAAGTAAGATGGGAGAATTAGAGTGTACAGCAGTGAATGATGACATAGACTTAATTGGCATCTCAGAGACATGGTGGAAAGAGGATAACCAATGGGATAGTGCTATATCAGGGTACAAATTATATGCAATGATAGGGAGGATCAACTTGGTGGCGGGGTGGCGCGTTATGTCCAAGAAAGCATAGAGTCCAGCAGGATAAAAGATCCTGCAAGAAACTAAATGCACTATCAAATCTTTATGGGTAGAAATCCCTTGTGTGTTGGGGAAAAGTATAGCAATAGATGAGATGGACAGTGAAATGCTAAGAGAAATTAGGGAAGCTAACCAAATTGGTAGTGCAGTAATAAGGGGAGATGTCAATTACGCCAGTATTGACATGGTAAGTGAAACATCAGGATGTGCTAGAGAGATAAAGTTCCTGGATGGAATAAATGACAGTTTTATGGAGCACTTGGTTCAGGAACCAACAAGAGAGGGAGCAATTTTAGATCTAATTCTCAGTGGAGCACAGAATTTGGTGAGAGAGGTAATGGTGCTGGGGCCGCTTGGCAATAGTGATCATAATATGATCAAATTTGAATTAATGTCTGGAAGGGGGACAGTAAGTAGATCCACGGCTCTAGCACTAAACTTTCAAAAGGGAAACTTTGATAAAATGAGAAAAATAGTTAGAAAAAAATTGAAAGGTGCAGCTACAAAGGTTAAAAGTGTGCAACAGGTGTGGACATTGTTAAAAAAAATACCGTCTTTAAAGTGCAGCCCAGATGTATTCCACGCATTAAGAAAGGTGGAAGGAGGGTTAAACGATTACCGGCATAACTAAATAGTGAGGTGAAAGTGGCTAGAAGGATCCATCAGAAGAAAATAGGATAGAGCATAAGCGTTGGCAAGTTAAATGTAAGACATTGATAAGACAAGCTAAGAGAGAATTTGAAAAAAAGTTTGCCATAGAAGCAAAAACTAATAAAAAAAACTTTTAAAAATATATCTATAGCAGAAAGCCTGCAAGGAAGTTGGTTGGACTGGTAGGTGATAGAGGGTTTAAAGGGGGCACTTAAGGAAGATAAGTCATCGCAGTAAGAATAAACAAATTCTTTGCTTTGGTGTTTACTGAAGAAGATGTTGGGGAGATACCTGTTCTGGAGACTATTTTCAAGGGTGATGATTCAGATGAACTGAACCAAATCACGGTGAACCAGGAAGATGTGGTAGGCCAGACTGACAAACTGAAGAGTAGTAAATCACCTGGACCAGATGGTATACACCCAAGGGTTCTGAAAGAACTAAAAAATTAAATTTCAGACCAATTTCAATTAATTTGTAACCTATCACTAAAATCATCCATTGTACCTGAAGAGTGGAAGGTGGCCAAAATAATCCTGATATTTAAAAAGGGCTCCAGGGGTCATCTGGAAAACTATAGACCAGTGAGCCTGACTTCAGTACCAGGAAAAACTGTGGAAACTGTTAGAATAAAATCACAAAACATTTAAAGTGACACAGCCAGCATGGCTGTTCCCAAGGGAAGTCTTGCCTTACAAATCTCCTACATTTTGTGGAAGGGGTGAATAAACATGTAGACAAAGGTGAACCGGTAGATGTGGTGTATTTGGATTTTCAGAAGGCATTCGACAAATTCCTTCATGAGAGGCTTCTAAGAAAACTAAAAAGTCATGGGATAGGAGGTGATGTCCTTTTGTGGATTGCAAACTTGTTAAAAGACAAAAAACAGAAAGTAGAATTAAATGGTTTGTTTTTACAGTGGAAAAAGGTAACAGTGGAGTGTCTCAGGAATCTGTATTTGGACCAATGCTTTTAAATATATTTATAAATGATCTGGAAAGGGGTGCAACGAGTGAGGTGATAAAATTTGCGGATAACACAAAATTATGCAGAGTAGTTAAATCTCAAGCGGATTGTGATAAATTGCAGGAAGACATTGTGAGACTGGAAGATTGGGCTTCCAAATGGCAGATTAAATTTAACATGGACAAGTGCAAAATGATGCATATAGAGAAAAATAACCCTTGCAGTAGTTACACAATATTAGGTTCTTTTTAAGAGTTACCACCCAGGAAAGAGATCTAGGCGTCATAGTGGATAATACATTGAAATCGTTGGCTCAGTGTGCTGTGCTGAACAAAAAAGCAAACAAAATGTTAAGAATTAATAGGAAGGGAATGGCAAATAAAACGGTGGATGCCATAATGCCTCTATATTGCTCCATGTGAGACTGCACCTGGAATACTGTGTGTAATTCTGTTCTCCACATCTCAAGAAAAATATAGTTGCACTGGAGAAAGTGCAGAGAAGGGCGACCAAAATGATAAGGGGCATGGAACAGCTGCCCTATGAGGAAAGGCTAAGAAGTTAGGGCTGTTTAGTTTGGAGAAGAGACGACTGAGGGGGGATATGTTAGAGGTCTACAAAATAATGCAAAAACGTGAACAGGTTAATGTAAATCAGTTATTTACTCTCTCAGATAATAGAAGGACTAGTGGGGGCACTCCATGAAGATAGAAATAGCTCATTTAAAACAAATTGAAAAAAATTCTTTTTCACTCAGCGCATAGTTAAGCTCTGGAATTCATTGCCAGAGGATGTGGATATGGCAGTTAGTGTAGCTGGGTTTAAAAAAGGTTTGGATAAGTTCCTAGATGACAAATCCATAAACTGTTATTAATTAATAAGCAATAGTAGCTTGAGATCTGTTTAATGTTTGGGTACTTGCCAGGCTCTTATGGCCTGGATTGGCCACTGTTGGAAACAGAATGCTGGTCTTGATGGACCCTTGATCTGACCCAGTATGGCAATTTGTATGTTCTTATATATGGCAATTTTATGAGCCTTCTTTTCTTTCGGAGAGTAGGCTAAGAGAAAGGAAAGCACACTGAAGCTGCAAAACCAATAAGCCATCTGACCAGAAATAACATTCATTTTTGAAATATCAAATTTGTACAATTGTAACTCGAGTACCGACAGCAGGAGAAAATAATAGTAAAGTTTGTTCACTTTACCCTATAAAACTGATTGTAGGTTGCATCAACTTGTAAAAAATATACCTTGGTTTTGTTCTGTTTTTTAGCGGTTATCTTTTCTCTTTCATCAGCTCCATATAATGTTTACCAAGGCTGGTAGTTAAACAACAAAGTTCTGTTACCCTCGCTCATTCAAGGTTGATCTCTCTTTGTATTTATTTTTACTAATGTTGAATCATTCATGTCATTCTGTTTGCTATGCCCAGTGGTTAGCATTCCCGAAGTTAAGCTGCTATTTCATTTTCTTCTTTGAGTGACATTAAAAATGGAGGTACTGCAGCGCTAAATTGGCTGCAATATACAGTGCATCTCTGCTGTTTGACCCTGCTGCATCCCAGAAGGCTTTACACTCACTGCTAAAAGGGAAATGTACCTCCTTGGAGAAGAAAATGCACGTGAACGTGGTCACATGGGGCAGAGTTCACAAACGATGGGAAAGACCCAAACGTCAATTGCCATAACAGCAGACATTTGGATAGTATTCAGCCAAAAGAAAAATAGACATAGCCTGAAAAAAAAAAAAGATTAATTGGAGAACACAAGAAGAGGCGTCACTGGAGATGCTCCTTTAACACCCTCCAACGAACCACAGATCTGTCTAAAAACACACATTCACCCACATGCAGGACATAAATTCTTCACCTCTTCCACCCTTGGAACTAAAAATATTAATTCTTGCTTGATGCTGGCGTAAGTTCACCACAGTCATAACAGAGATACAGTCATTTACAGCTCACTTAACTTCCTGTGGGAGTGATTTTGTCACTAATAAAATATGCTAGACTCTAAGAAAAATGGAAGGAGTTAGCTGGCAGGAATTATCTTCTTCCACTGTAACTACTGAAGCAATCTTATCAACTTTATCTTATTTTTAAATGCTGCCTAAAGTTGTAGATTAGATTTTAAAAGGACAGTGCCCCTTTCTGCTGTTGGGGATGTTTGGCCTAATCTATTGTTTATCTCTAATATAGGGCTTCCCAAGCCAGTCCTGGGGATCCCACAGCCAGCTGAGTTTTCAGGATATCCACAATGAATATGTACAAGGTAAACTAACATATCCTGGTTTTCTAATGGTATGCACATTTTGCTCAAGCTAAATATATTGTAGGTTTGTTGACAACCCAACTGGCTATGGGGTCCCCAGGTAAGGGAAGCCCTGCTGTATTGCAAAGGTGTTATGATTCTGAAGGTGGACCCTTGGTCCGAGGTAGAGTTGACACTACACAAGAGGGTAACCCCTCTTGGGTCCCTACCGTCAGAAGGCTAGGCTGGACTCAGGTGGACCCTTGAAGACAGAGAAGAGATCTGGATGCAGGCACCTCCTGCAGGTCGTATAGTCCAGATAGCTGGCACCTCCAGTAGGTTGAAAGTCAGTCCAGGAGCAGAAGCTCGAAGAAAGGTCGGAAGCCGGTCCGAGGATCAAAGCCTGAAGAATGGTCGGCAGCTGGTCCAAGGGTCAAATCCTGAAGAATGGTCAGCAGCCGGTCCAAGGGTCAAAACCTGAAGAATGGTTGGCAGCTGGTCCAAGGGTCAAATCCTGAAGAATGGTCAGAAGCCAGTCCAAGGGTCAAATCCAGAAGAAATCCAACCAACTGGACGAGAAGTGGAACCATGAACAGAAAAGACAGGAACACGGAATACCAGAACCTCCAGCTACTAGCCAAGTAGCCAAGAAGCCAAGGCAAGGTCTGAGAAGCAGACCGTATGAACAGAACAGTGGTCTCTTGTGAAGATTTGATGGCCTTCAGAGTGAGGAAACTCACTCCAAGATGAGATTTGGACAATGTTCTCTCCACCTAGCTTGTTGTTGCCCAGGTAGAGAGTCCATCACTGTTCTGTTCGTACGTCTCATGTTGAATGTGAAAGTGGCCCCAACCCCCTACACTCATACCTAATCCCCACCTCGAGTTACTAGGTGGGCCACCCAGAGGGATACAAATACCTGTCTAGGGAGTAGACATTATAGCAAGGCGCTCTCTCTCTCTCTCTCTCTCTCTCTCTCTCTCTCTCGCTGTTAGCGCGATTTGCGGAATTATCTCCTGCGGTAACTCCTTGGAAAATGACCCCCTTGGTTTGTAGTGTCTGTAGATATTGTGGTGAATGAATCCCACAGGATGTCAGGATCTATGATTTGCACATTTAAAGGGATGGAAAGATGTGAAAAACTATTATTGATTTTAATTGTTTTTTTCAGTAAAGAGCCAACTGATTACAGTATCCAGCTGTTACTGAGAGTGGTGTCTGTCTGTCTGATGCTTATGGGTAGTTAGAGATTTAATGTTACAAAATAATTCTGCTGAATTATTCCCGGCAGCTAAAATCTGGTTGGAATAGTGATTTTTTTTTTTTTTTTTTGTGGAGTCAATTTGCTTTCTATATTTGGTCAGATAGATCATGAAAACAGTTTTTCTTTGTGATTATGAGTTTTTATGCCAGCGGTGCTCTAGTTGTCTTAGTTGCTGTTTAATTTTGTGCAAGGGTATATTATACCATGGTGCATTGTGTTTGTGACTAATACAGATGACTTTCTCAGGAGTAGTTTGGTTTAATGGATTTGCTAGAACTGTATTTAAATCATCCTCTGCTTGGTAAAAAAAAAAAAAAAAAAAGAATACTGGCTTAGATCCTATAAATCAGTTTTATTCAAGATACAGCACTATTCTTTTCTTTAGTAGTGATGCCATTAATTTATCCACCACATAGGACACATTAATTGGCCTTTAGTTACCAGAATCCTCCCTATGCCTATGTTTGTGAAGAAAGATCAAAGTTCGTGCTCTAAATGCAGACTGATTTCATTAACAGATGTGAGGATAAGATTATCTGCTGACCCTGGACACATGCATAAACTTGGATTTCATTTCAGGTCTGTAATTTGTTCACTGTGGAAAACAGAACTGCCAAGCTGTTGTGAAGATTTCCAACAATATGATTTATTTTAAATTATATGAGTGATATATAAATTCCATTCTTTAGTGCTACCTGATAATGTAGTAGAACATACCATCCTTCTTAAGTCATAAAACCTATTTTATAACTGCACATCTGAAAGTGTTTCCTCTTAGCCATAGGTGTGCAATGCTTTAGATGATATTAATCATACGTAATGCACAATGGTGACAGTACTAGCTAATCTAGTACTGAAAGGCATGTTAGAGTGTAAAAAAAAAAAAAAAGAGGAAAGCAGAGAGTAGTCTGTGGTTAATGACATTAAAACATGGTCAGGATCTAGAAACATGGGCAAAACAAAGAGAAAAACTCAACACAGAGAGCACTGGCAGATCATTGTCAAACTTCATATCAAAGACAGCAACTCATGATCATGATGAATGGATTGCTAGGGCTACACTATACTTAGGCAAGCTAGTCACAGGAATTCCTTATGCCTCAATCTAAACTTTAGCCAAGTTTTTTTTGAATACTCTATTCTCTCCTCTATACTTTCTGGTATCTTTGGGGTCTTGGCATTTAGCATGCATTGCATGCATCCTTTGTATTGTATATTGTACATAATAACTAGGACAATAGTAATAATTTAGTTTCTTTGCAAATTAGATAATATTATTAAATAATTATATTTAGTAGAATGATAATCAGATTACAACATAGTATAATAACTCTGTTGCTACTTCTATCTCCTTTTCATTTTAAAAGTGCTTGATTTACATCCATAAAAATTAGCTATCCTCCAGAGTTCATGAGGTTACCTGTACTTTTGAGTTGCTATGCTTATAAATTAGCTTAAAATCATATGAAAATGACAGATATAGTATAAATTAAAATTATTCTTCAAATGGAATATGCTCAAGCTTTCTGAATTCATAAAAAAGATTTATAATACTTTGCTAAAAAGAGATTGAACTGGCACTGGTCTCATTTTTGGGAGTTACTTCCTACAACTAACTCAGGGGTGGCCAGCTCTAGTCCTCAGGAACCACAAATAGGTCTGGTTTTCAAGATATCCAAAATGAAAATGGATGAGATAGATTTGCATACACTGTGTAATTAGGGCCTGATTTATCAAAGTATTTTCCTATAAACACAGAATGAAATAAAAGCCTTAGGGCTAGATTTTAAAAAAATATGTGCGATTTTATAACATTTATTTATTTATTTGTTCGTTTTTATATACCGACGTTCAAAAAATATCACATCGGTTTACATGACAGTAAAGGCTAAACAATAAATAACAACAAAGAGTTAAGATACATATCAGCAATAATCCTCTGTATATAAGGGCCATTACTGTAGTATCTAAAAGTAGTGGGTAAGAATGAATCTGCCCACTTGTTGAGATACTGCCTACGGGATCGGCCGTGAGCATCTTACTTTCCTCCAGCGCACCCCCGATGATGCCGGCTGTCCACACAGTCGGGAGCCCCCGTTGAAGCCACGTTTGTGGCTTGTGATGCCGCTGACGCCACTGTTGTTCGAGGCCTGAGGTGCTGCACCGTCTTTTCCTGCCACCCCTGATGCTGCTGAGCCATGCTGCTGCTCCCAAGTGACTCTGAGTCATCTCTGCTGGCACTGTTCCTGTGTGGCCCTTCCTTTTCACTGTCACTGTCGTGCAGGAGAGACACCACCTCTGCTGTCTTCATGCAGCCCTAAAACGCCGCCAACATTCTCCATCGCAACACTGCCTTCCTAAGTGCACGTGCATGCCACTGCTAGGAATTTAAAGGGCCTGCAGCAGGAAGAGCTCCACGGCCCTTCCTGATGATGTCATTGAGTCAGCCCTATAAAAGGGCTCTACAGTCTTCACTCCGGGCCTTTGCAAGGAGTTGTTTGCTCCTGGAGTTCCCATTTCAGCTTCTTGCTCCTGGAGTTCTTCCTGTTCCAGCCTTCACTTCTTCAAGGCCTTCATGTTCTTCGTTCTTCGTGGGAGCTCATCTATGTCTTCGTTCCATGTTCCTGGTCTCTCAACGGTCCTTGTGTCTTGTTCCTGATGTTCCAGCCCTCATCTCCAGGTTCTGTCTTTCAGGTCTTCTCTCTCATCCACTCCTCCAGGCATGTCCAGCTCACTGTGGGTTGTGTAGGGTGCCTCATGGCACAAGGCTGTCTTCTTTGCTGGTCAAGTCTCTGGAATTCCCTTGTTTTTAAATGCCAGGGTCCCGTTCCTGGTTCCTAGTTTCTGAATGCTGCGGTCCCATCCCTGGCCTTGAGTTCCTGAGTCCTTGAATCCTGTTCCTTGTTTTTGGAACTCCTTGGCCAGCTTCCAACAATGTCCAAGTCTCAAGACCAGAGTCTGCTCCATCTTCAGCGAGGTCTGTCCTGCTTGCAGCAGGACAGAACTCTCCCAGAGTCTTTGTCATATTTCTAGTGCCAAGTCTTCATCATGTTCCAAGCCTGGAGTCTGTTCTGCATTCATCGTGGTCCATGACCAGCCCATGGGTTATGCAGGGCACACTGCGGCATAGGGGTGTTCCTGAATTTGAGTCTGAATCTTGAACTTGAACCTGAAACTGAACCTTAGCCTGAGTCTGAACCTGAACCTTAACCTGAAATCTAAATCTGAAATCTGAACCTGAATCTGAACCTGAACCTGAATCTGAAAACTGAACTTGAACCTCAGTGCCTTTGTCTAGTTCCAAGTCTTCTGTACCTTTGTCTAAGTTCTTGTCTCCAGAGTCATCTTCTGTCCTCGACCTCTGTCTGTCTTGACGCACAAGCTGTTCCCAAGTGACAGGTCCGAAAGGGTTTTTCAAGTGGCTGGTGGGCTACCCCAGAGACCAGCATTGCATTGCTGGGACTTACACCTATGCATTCAGGTTCAGTGGAGTCTCCAAGGGCTTCTGAGCTTCTGTCCAGCCCGTGCCCAGATGTGCTTGCCTACCCATGGTACGTACCTTGGAGTCTTGCCCTGGGGTTGTGCCATGGCCCAAGGGCTCACATTCTCCTAGCGATCTGGTCTCAACCCTGCTCTCAACACCACTGCACCTGCATTTTATGTTAGTAGACTACAGTGGAGAACCTGTGGGATTCTGCCAACATCAAAAAACATGAGGTCATCAAGAATTTCACCTGCTGATTACAGCTGTAAAAAAGGCTAATTTTAGAGGCTGCAGCATAGTTCTGAAATCTTCTATCAGATATTACTGCTCAGTAGCATTGTAAAACATTTCCCCAGCAAGTCCTCATATCGATCACATGTTCTAGATAATCAAAAACCTCCCTCCAGATATGATCATATTCCAACCAAATACCTCCCCCCATCATCTGGCAGAAGGAGAGACTATTAGCTTATACTAGCAAATGCATCTCCCATGTTGCTCTCCTGTGAAATACATGTTGCCTGCAGCCTCATGCTGCAGACTGAATTCTCATGAGATTTATTAATTATTTATTTAAAATATGTGTAATCCACATAATAAAAAATCATGCTAAGTGGGGAACACAATTAACATAAAGCAATAAAAGACAAACAATCAAACAAACAATACAATCAATCACATAAAAAAGGTTCTAAATCAATTGAATGCTTCCCTAAATAAAACAGCTTAAAACATTTTCCAAAAAGTTTCACATCATATAATAGCCGCAACTGTTCAGGCAGCACATTCCAGAATTTTGGCCTAATCACCGACACTCTTGTAAGTGGACTTCCCTTATGGCTGGAATTACTAGCAAATGCTGATTGGAAGACCATAATAATTAGGAAGGTTGCTTACCCATAGTTCAATAGGGCACCTGTTGGTCTAGCAGCATGAGCCTTGCAAAATGCAGCTATCACAGCTGCTAGCCTGCCTGGAAAATGAAACTTTGGTTCTGCTGTGATCCAAAAGAACAGGTGATTACAGCAGTAAGAATGTCTCCATCAGTTGGGCCTCAGGTGGGAAGGGGGGGGGGGGGACTGCAGATCATATTTGGGAGAGTGGGGAGCAGCAGGAAAGGATTTAGTCTTCTGCTACCCTGAGACTTTGATTTGGTGCTGCTCCCTCTTCTCCCAGACAAACTTTTCAGAACTGTGATCTTGTCTTCGTCCCAGCTCCAACTGCAATTCTCATGGGACAGTAAGTGTGGGGGACTAAGCTTGTGTTCACAAGCTCCACCCCTTGCATGGAAGCTCAGACAGGGTGGAGCTTATGAATGCAGGCTTAGTTTCTACATTTACTTCCCTGTGAGAATCGCTGCTGGAGCCAGAAGTATAGGTTGGGCAGAGGGGCAGTAGTGGCAACGAATGGGGCAGGATTGCAAGGCAGCAAGGAATTTATTGTCCTCCAAATGTTGTCATCCTAGTCATAGGCCTAGTAGGCCTGCACATGAATACAGGCTGAGAAATAAAGGGAGTGAGACTCCAGATCATATTTGAGAGGCGGAACCATAGATAGTATTTGGCCACAGATCAAACTAGGAGTGCTTGAACTTTGCTTCATATTTATGAGGGCTTAGAGGTGGGGAGTGAGGGTGGATTGATAGTGGGCTGGAACTGTAGATTGAATTTGTAGAGGATAGAGGAGACTGTATGTGGTCCTGCCTTTTGACATAGGAAGGGGTAGAAAGAGAAGAAAAAGTAGGACAATAAGTAAAGAATCACCTGAGCTACAAGATTCCAAATTGCCCCTGTCAACTGAAAAGCAGGCTGTTAATGCAAAAAAAACAAACATACTTTCCCAGATTGACAAACTGAAGAAAAGCAAATCACCTGGATCAGATGGCATAAACCCCAGGGTTCTGAAAGAAATAAAAAATTAAATTTCAGACCTATTACTAGTAATTTGTAACCTATCATTTGAATTGTCTATTGTACCTGAAAACTGGAGGGTTACCAATATGTCCCTGATATTTAAAAAGGGCTCTAGGGGTGATCTAAAAACTATAGGTTGATAAGCCTGACTTCAGTGCTGGGAAAAATTGTGGTAACTATTCTAAAGAACAAAATCACAGAAAATATAGAAAGACATGGTTTAATGAAACACAATCAACATGGATTTACCCAAGGGAAGTCTTGCCTCACAAATCTGCTACATTTTTTGACGGGGTTAATAAACATGTGGATAAAAGTAAAGGTAGATATAGTGTATTTGGATTTTCTGAAGGTGTTTGACAAAGTCCCTCATGAGAGGCTTCTAAGAAAATAAAAAAGTCATGGAATAAGAGGCAATGTCCTTTTGTGGATTGCAAAAAGACAGGAATTAGAAAGTAAGATTAAATGGTCAGTTTTCGTGGTAGGAAAAAGGTAAATAGTGGAGTGCCTCAGGGATCTGTACTTGGACTGATGCTTTTTAATATATTTATAAGTGATCTGGAAAGGGGTAGACAAGAGAGATGATAAAATTTGCAGATGACACAAAATTATTCTGGAGGACCTTGTGAAACTGAAAGATTGGGTATCCAAACAGCAGATGAAATTTAATGTGGATAAGTGCAAGGTGATGCATATAGGCAAAAATAACCCATGCTGTAGTTACACTCTGTTGGGTTTCATATTAGGAGTTACCAGCTGTTCTGTTCGGAATTAACAGTCTGCTTGGGATTCGCAATCTGTTCAGTTCGGAGTTCAGTCTGCTTGGGATTAGCAATCTGTTGTTATTTAGGAGAGTTGTGGGTGGATCCTTGGACCGGTGGCAGATGTCCACGCCCCCGGGGGAAGATCCCGAGAGGGACCACCAGTCAGGCTCAGAGTTAGGAGACAGACACACACTAGTTCTTTTATTAGACAGTATCCTGAACCACCAGAGGTGGCAGTAATGAGCTGGAATGCCCGGCTGGGCTGTAGTCCCTCAGATACTGGAACAGCGATCCCTGGATGCTGAGCTGTAGAGAAACTGAAATATAGTGAGTAGGCAGGGTATGCAGGGTTCATGTACTGAACCAGATGGTAACACTCACACAATGTCTCATAGAAGCCCAGGAGCTGGAATGTATAGGTCCTTGAGGAGCGAGTACCTGGTTCCAGGGAAAGCTCTGAGAGAGCGATGGTAACTCACTGATGTAGTTGGCAGTGATGACTTCCAGGCAGAAGAGAATACCGAGAAAGTCTGGGAACGAGGGCCCTTGAGGAGCGAGTACCCGTTCCAGACTGTCACCTAAAAAACAAAGGAGAGAGCGAGGCCCCCGAGGAGCGGGTACCCCCTAGTAAGTCCGAGGAGGCAGAGTAGCTTAGGTAGAGTAACCCTTGCTAACTCGATGTGTTAGCAAATTCTAAGACCTTATATATCAGTTGCGGGTGACGTCATCTTCGGGGGATGCCCCCGAGGTTCACGCCATCGCCGGTACTTCAGTCGGGAGCCGCGCCGTGCGTGCGCCCCTAGGCCTCCAGGAAACATGGCGGGTTTCAGCGTCTAGCTGGTCCAGGGACGCCGGAGGACCTTGGCAGAAGGACACCGCGGCAGCCAATCTTCCCGCGGATCAAGAGGGAGGTGCCAAAGAGGTAAGGAGGGCGGAGTTAGGGCGTCAGGAACCGATGGACACAACAGTACCCCCCTTCAAAGGGTGATTTCCTCCTCGCGTACCAGGCTTAGGTTTTGAAGGATGCACCAGATGGAACTGACGAAGCATCTCTTTGTCCAGGATATTGGTCTGAGGCTCCCAAGAGTTTTCTTCAGGGCCGAAACCTTCCCATTTTAGAAGGTATTCAAAAGTCTTGCCTCTTTTACGAACGTCCAGAACCTCTTCGACTTTGTATTCTAAGTCGTCTTCTGCATTGATGACAGGTAGATCTTGAATCTTGGAAGATAATTCACTGAATATGTTGTAAATATCAGTAACAATGGATGAGCTGCTGGGGACGTAACTGAGATCTTCAGTGGAAGTAGTGAAGTTGGGTGAACGTCCAAAGCCCACTTCAAGTTGTAACACAATAGTGGATCTTCAGATTTGATGAGGGGGCTCCTCAGGTCTTCTACTAAATGTCTGAGAATGAAGTTGCCTTTTGCCCCTGAGTCCACTAGGGCAGGAGTCTGAACCATGATCGGTCAAAGAGACTGGGAGAGAGAGCGGAGGAGATGTCGCGGTATGGCCTAAGAACAGTCCTCCTGCAGGACTTAGGCCCGTCCGTTTTCCGGACAAATGGAGCATGTGGAGACATTATGGCCGGGCTGACCACAGTACATGCAAAGGCCATGCTTCTTCCGAAATCTTCTCTCTTTGGAAGTCAAGCGACCGTGACCAAGTTGCATAGATTCATCTGACTCAGCAGCAGGGACTACTGGAACTATCCGAGGTGTAGAGACAGCACTGGCCTGTTTCAACCCGGGTAACACCCTAGGCCAGAGTTCCTTCACCTTGTCCCAGATCCGGTGATCAATCTGAGTAGCCAAGGCTATTAATTCGTCCAGCGAGTCAGGTGTCTGGCGAGCGGCCAGCTCGTCCTTCAGACGGTTGTACAGGCCTCTGCAAAAGAGAGTCTAGAGACATCAGGGATCCCAGCGGAGTTCTGCCGCCAGAGTTTTGAACTCTATGGAAAATTCAGCCAATGATCTGTTGCCTTGCTTCAAATCCACTAAAGCAGAACCGGCTAAAGACATTCGAGCAGGGTCAATGAAAACAGATTTAAATAAGTCCATAAATCCTTCTATGTCCTGCAAAATGGAGTCCTTGCGTTCCCACAAGGTAGATGCCCAAGACAAAGCCCTACCATCCAGGCATGAAAGGATGTAGGTGGTCTTGGAGAGAGCGGACGAAGAGGGAGGCGCCAAATAGGTAAGGAGGGCGGAGAGAGGGCGTTGGAAACCGACGAATACAACGCCACACAAGAAAAAGATTTAGGCATCATAATGGATAATAGATTTGAATCATCAGCACAGTGTGCTACACCAGTCAAAAAAGCTAACAATCAGGCCGATACAGTAAAGTCCGCGGGAGAGCGGGCGAACACCCTAGCGCCTCCTTTTTGACAGGAGCAGTGGCTGTCAGTGGGTTTGACAGCCGACGCTCAATTTTGCCGGCATTGGTTCTCGAGCCTTCTGACAGCCATGGGCTCGGAAAGCGGATGCCAGTAAAATTGAGCGTCCGGTTTTCGGCCCGACAGCTGCGGGCCGAATTCAAATTTTTTTTTTTAACTTTTTTTACTCTTCGGGACCTCTGACTTTTTTTACTCTTCGGGACCTCTGACTTAATATCGCCATGATATTAAGTCGGAGGGTGCACAGAAAAGCAGTAAAAACTGCTTTTCTGTGCACTTTCCCGGTGCCCGAAGAAATTAGCGCCTACCTTTGGGTAATTTCTGAAAGTAAAATGTGCGGCTTGGCTGCACATTTTACTTTCTGAATCGCGCGCGAATACCTAATAGGGCCATCAACATGCATTTGCATGTTGAGGGCGCTATTAGGTGCTGCGGGTTGGACGCGCGTTTTCCCCCCCTCCTGATAAGGGGTAAGGGAAAACAAGCGTCCAAGAGCAGGCTAACAGTGCACTCCGTCGGAGCGCACTTTACTGTATCGACCTGAATGTTAGAAATTACTAGGGGAATGGTGAATAAAATGGAAAATATCATAATGCCTCTGTATCGATCCATGGTGAGACCACATCTTGAATACTGTGTGCCATTTTGGTTGCTACATCTAAAAAAAATAAATAGTTTCACTGGAGAAGGTACAGAGTAGGGCTCCCAAAATGTTAAAGGGGATGGAATGGCTCCCCTATGAGGAAAGGCTGAAGAGGTTAGGGCTGTTCAGCTTGGAGAAAAAAAGACTGTGTGTGTGTATGTGTGTGTGTGTGTGTGTGTGGGGGGGGGGGGGGGGATATGATAGAGGCCTATAAAATCATTAAAAGACTTGAATGGGTAAATGTGAATCAGTTATTTACTCTTTCAGAAAATATAAGGACTAGAGGGCACTCCATGAATTCAGTAAGAAGTACATTTAAAACAAATTAGAGAAAATTATTTTTCATTCAACACAGAATTAAGCTCTGGAATTCATTGCCAGAGGATGTGGTTAGCTGGGTTTAAAATAGGTTTGGACAAGTTCCTGGAAAGAGATCCATAAACTGCTATTAATCAAGTTGATTTAGGGATTAGGCACTGCTTATTTCCTACATTAGTAGCATGGGATCTATTTAATGTTTGGGTACTTGCCGGGTACTTGTTACCTGAATTGGCCATTGTTGGAACCAGGATGCTGGGTTTGATGGATCCTCGGTCTGACCTAGAATGGAAACTTCCCCTGACTGCTGGGGTCAGGGGAAGGAGAGAGTGAAAAAAAGATGATGGAGGGGAAGGAAGAAAAGAAGGGAGGACCATTAAGGGGGAGGAGGGAGAATGCGCAGAACAAAGAATAGAGGACCCTGAGGGAGGGCAAGTGATATAGACAGTGTTATAATGAAAAGGATGCTGGGTGGGAGAGAAAGAAGGGAGAAATATTTCTGGTAAAAGGACAGTAATTTCTGTTTGCTTCTATGCAGTCAAAATGTAATTTAAAGTAAGTAAGCAAGCGATTGTGGGCAACATATTAAAAAATGTTAAGTGAGGTGAAACTGTGACTCTCAACCTTCTTAACTTTTTATAACTGGAGTAGGAAAATAGAGTTCCCCTTATTTATTTTCCACAACCAGACTACTGACTCTAAATGTCAGAGATGAGCACAATATATGAAAAAAGTCATGTTGTTTTCTTACCCTTGAATCCATATGTTGTACAGTGCCGGACCAATTAGTAGTGAGAAAAGAAATTCTCGTCATTGGCTGGAGGGAGGAGAATTTTCTAAAGCATCTAGCCCCGTTAATAATTATTATTGCCCCCACTTAAAAATTGTCCCTTAATGCCGCCAAAAGTATGTGCACTGTTTCATTTGGAAAGCTGGTGCAAAGTTACGGGTACTTTTGACCCTGTGGTCCCTGCCATTCCTGAATTTTCAAAGAGAAATACCATGGGGGTGGTTTCCTTTGAATTTTAGTCTACAGGTTCACGCAGGTTCCCTGGGCAATTTCAAAATTGCCCCCACCATTCCTTTTGCTTTCCTGGAAAAATGGAGGCAGTCGCTGTGGATCTATGTATATATCAATAATATTGGAGGAATATTTAAGGAAAGACAGACAGATGTGAAGTTTGATTTTATTCTTTAGAAGGGAACAGCAGAAGAATGGTAAGATTGTGGCCAACATTTAATCTTCCACTGGTCTTGCACTGGTTCCATTTGCAGACTGTGAGTTGGGCTCCAAGTTCATAAATGGCATGGTGATGTTTTATCCTATGAATTCAGATATAGATATGTAGACATGCACATGCACACACACTGTGCAGCACTGAAAGTACTGTTATTTTAAGGCCCTGCTTCTTTAAAACATATTTTAACTAAATGTTAAATTGTCCTTAAATTGTCACAGAAGCAGAAAAACCTTGAAATGGACACCGCCACATCCTGGTCTCTGTTTACAGCTAATATGCAGTTCCCCTTGTTGACAAGTTACCGAGGAAGATGGTTAAAAACAAAGTTCAAAGGAGAAACTCATGTACTCTAGTTCACGGTATAACAGACACTCAGAACAAGTCTGTGCAGTGGTTAAACAAGTACATGGGGGTACAGTACTCCTGGACTTTAATCTGCTGTGTTGTGAAATAGGCACATGGAATGTGTTTTTTTTTCCCTCCCGCTGAAATGTTTGCTAGTGCTGAAGGTCACAGAACAGAAAATCAGTGCTGGCAATCTAGAAGCATGGGGACACTCACTAGAGGGAGTTATGGGCACATGCCACGCACAGAGTCACAAGTCATTTGTTTTTGTTCTGCATAACCTGTGTTGAACTTCTGGTGCTTTACCTGTTCTGTGAGTCACTGACGTAATGAAAGTTGTTTTGGTTTTTTTTTAAGTTCTTTATTTACTATGATTTCTCATTGGTCATGATACTAACACAAATCAGTAAAGCATTCGGTCATGAAGATCCTTTTCGAACACATACAGAATACCAGACACTGTTGTAGGAACACACTGTCTGAAAGATAAAGCAGTTTCTATTGGTGCAACTTGTGCCATATTCAGCAGTGGTTTTATTAGTCTTATTCTTGATATTAAAGTTTAGAAACTACTGACTGTGCATTCAGTGCTGCATAAGCTATGCCTATGTAAAAAGGTAGAGACATATAGCAAATGATTACACTGTTACATAGGAACAAATCAAGCAATGTTTACATGTAGATTAAAGACATTTCCCAGCAGGAGACATGTTCAGATCTCATGTGCTCCAAGGGGATCAGTTGAGTTTGAATAATGATTCCTTTCCAGATCATTTATATATATATTGAAAAGCACTGGTCCAAGAACAGATCCCTGAGGCACTCTACTGTTTACCCTTTTCCACTGAGAAAATTGACCATTTAATCCTACTCTCTGTTTCCTGTCTTTTAACCAGTTTGTAATCCATGAAAGGACATCGCCTCCTATCCCATGACTTTTTAGTTTTCTCAGAAGCCTCTCATGAGGGACTTTCAGAAGGCTCTGACAAAGGTCCCGTGACACGCATAAAGCCCTGGGACGTGCGTATGTCCAAAAAGGGGCGGGATGGGGGCGGGGCGGGGTCAGAGGCTCACAGCACAGTGGCCATTTGCTGCTGTGCTGGGGGATCGCGTGCCGGCAGGCTGTCGGCACGCGATAAAGGATAAAGGTCAGGGAGGGGTCTAGGTGAGGGCTAGGGGAAGGGAGGGTTAGGGGAAGGGAGATTAGGTTAGGAGGTTGGGAACGGGGGAAGGCCGAGGGCATCGGCACGCGCAAGTTGCACAATTGTGCACCGCCTCACGTGGGCCGACCCCCGATTTTATAACATGCGTGCACCTATGGAGACCCCCGAAGTTTTTGGTAACTTTTTGGGGTGACGTTACTCAGAGCCATTGACCTCTTTAAGCAATAGTGGCCCCACATTCCCATGGTCACCATATCGCATTTATACCAGGCTGTTTACCACTATAATAAGTCATCCGGTATTTTTCCCTCGGGGAAAATTGCTATTGCTTGGTAAATGACCCCCTTAGGGGGCTATTTACTAAAGGTTTTTTTCCCATGCTTAATAAATAGGGCCCTTAGACTGTCAGACCTTTTGAGAAGGGACCTACCTACTGTACCTGAGTTTGTAACTCACCTTGGGCTCAGATTTGGAAAACGAGTAATTAGAGCTAAAATCCAAATCCAGTAGCTGTGCTTTTGCTGTCTGATTTGTCAGTGCTGTACCTACATGGAAAGAAGGCTTGTTTATCAATTAAGGAAAAGACAGAATGCAGGTATGGATTTTTTGGGGGGAGGGCTGGGATACCTTTCAACTGCAGTTTATCAGGCTTCGTGCCTTCCTAAAACATTGCCATTTCTTTCTCTGTATAACAGTGTTTTATGTGCATTGTTGCTGCTTTTTGACTTCAGTGTTTTTTATGAAGCCAGGCTGCATATATTTTAAAAGAATATTGAAATAAGGCAGTGAGCCAGTTGGAGTGTGGGCAAGCATTTTTGGCTTCCTGCCCTTAGATCATTACAATATCATGCCAGGAGTGCTCTCCATGAGCTTCCTCCACCCAATTACAGATGTTGCTGATGTCAGCAGCGCAACTCTGCATGCTCAGAAGGCAATAATTCATCTCATGTGCGTTTGTGATAAAACTAAGACCTAAACCCCCCCCCCCCCCCCCACAGAAAGGAGGTGTAATCTTGTTGCAGAGTTGAACAGAGCTCCTTGACAGCATTTGTTTTCTAATTTGGGTAATGATTTTGCTTTACTGAATATTTTTCTACATTCTGAGCAGTGGTGAATTGACCCAATTCTTCAGTTGCGTTGACTGTCCACTGTCTTCATAGGTACTCAGTGACAGAGCTCCCAATTGCTGTCATAACGTTACCCAATACTCAGCCTAGGCTTCAGCTGGGCCACCCAGGGCCATGTCATAAGATGGCTTTTGATTGTGTGATTCACCTATGTCAGTATCATGCCTGAATTACTAGTAAGTTTTAAACAAGATTCTGTGGCTGGCTCCTGTCAACAATGATACTTGAAACCCGAGGCATAACAGCCTTTAACAGGTGCTGTGTAACAGGTATTTCATACATTTGACAAGGATATAAAAACTCTCAAAGCTATATTTACTACTAAATAAAACATTTTTTTGGGCTGATATACTTTACTTGTCCAGGCAAAAACAGAACTGGACAATTACACTGAAGATACATTTACAAAATAGTTGGCTGCGGACAACTGAGCTCTTTTTTTTTTTTTTTTTTAATAGTCTGATCTGTCTTGTAATGTATTCATTAAACCCATACATATTCAGGTGAATTTTCAAAAGGAATTACACGTATGAATGTAACTGCTATCAAAGCAATTTTCAAAAGCCCATATATTCGCGTAAAGTGGAGGATCCAGGATAGGCAAAGGAGAGAAAGAAAGTTTATCTAATAAACATCTATTTTATTTTGTTTTGCATCAGGGTTTTTTTAAATCTGAGTTTATTGATTAAAACCTAAAATCAGAAGCTCTATTTATAAAGTATGCACATACTCCGGTTATGAAAATAAATACTTGCGTGCATACTTTTACATTTTAATCACCAGTTCACTGACCCTTCCACCAGTTCACCCAGACCCTCCACCATGTCCTGCTGACCCCTCACCATTAACCCAATCTCTCATCTAAAAATTGAATGCAAAGACAAGTGCGATTTAATTTTCGTGACTCAATTAGCAGTGGAAAAGTGTGCGTATATGTTTGCTAATATATGTGCATATACCACTTAACAAAATACTAATTTGTGCACAAAATCCCTAAACCATCCATTTTTTTCTGCTTAGAGTTACATGTGACATTGCTAAGACTTTCAGACTTCAGGCTTTACTTGCATATGTACATGCTACTTAGACATGTAATTTACAATTTTATGCCCGGGAACCTTTTGGAGGACTCCTTAGTGCATAAAAAAATGTATGAGTATAAACTGCTGCCAAAATGAAAGAAAATGAAGGCACGTCCCTGTTTAATCAGTAATGTATTGCAGGCTATGCTGAAACATTTTTATTGGTTTGGAAGATAATCTAAATCTGGCAATAGCCTTTAAATATTTGATTTTAAGGATGTACATTCATTTCAATCCAAAAGAAAAAAAAAAGCGCAGTAAATGAGTCGTCGTTTGATTTGGGTCAAACCAAAATCCAAATGAGGTAGCAATGTCAGACAAGTAGGCTGAGATTTGGGACTGGATTCTTGGGGACATTTCTGGTCCAGAGAAATAGATCTTGGACTCATCAGCAGTAAAGTGGCACTGAAAGCCATGGGAGGAGATCAGAGCACCAAAAGAAGAGGTGTAGATAGAAAGAGAAGAGGGCCTAGGACAGAGCCTTGAGGCACATTGACCCATAGCGGAATAGCAGTGGAGGAAGAATTACCAGAGGATACAGTGAAAGTAAGGTGGAAGAGAAAAGAAAAAAAAAAAAAGCCAGGATAGATAGAGCAGAGTCCTGAAATCTAATGGTGATTAACAGTATTAAAAACAACTGATAAGTCAGAAGAATGTACCATCTGTCCAACGCAGCCAGATGGAAAGCTGCTCTAATGGTCTACTCCTGTTTTCATATCAGATGATGACCTCTAGTCGATTTTGTGAACTTTTAAGGTAAATATTTAGAGAGCAGGGTTGAAGTGGCTTGAACTGGAAATCTTCAAGGGCAGAGGCTGGGAATCTGCAGAGAAACCACAAGCGATACAGAGTCAGGTAAAAGCCAGAAGATATTTACCCTCCAGGTGCCAGGGAATTAAATGTGCCTTCAGAAAGCCTTATTGGTCCAGAATAGGGTATGCCCTGATTGGTGATAGTATATGAGGAGTAATAGAGATATATCTTTGCTGGTACAACAGACTTCTGGGATATATCCTCTGGAACCTTTACTTATCTGGTCTGGATATGCTCTACATCTTTTTGGAGGACTAATAGCAAAAGGTCATCCTCCAGACCAGGCATTAACATTACCTGGCTGTGTAACCTGACCCTGCATGGAAAGGAGTAGGACTGTAAGGGTTACCTTGATGGGATATAACTTGTACTAGCAGTCTGAGTCTCCATCTTCCTCCCTACTTATTGTGAACATAAGAAGTGCCTTGCTAGGTCAGATCAAGGTCCATCAAACGCAGCACTCTGTCTCCAGCAATGGTCAGTCTGGGAACCCATCAGCTCCCCAATAGTTGATCTATTTCTTGTATCTCACTCCCAGAGTCTTGGAGTGTAAGGAGTTTTGTTTTTATTGAATGGAGGTTGGCCTGTGTTTTGGGGAAACCTTTCAGTTCACCCCGTATCACTCAGCATGAAAGACTTGGTGCCAATATGGCAGAAATTGTTGGGAGGAGTGAATGCCAATCTGGTATTGCATTGGGAGGAGAAGAGAACCATTGAGCTACCCATCCAGTGCTCATCCAGCAAAGACAGAGAGGAGTTACCATTTGGTATATAAAAGAAAGGAGCAGAGTGAGGTTTGTTTTTTTTAATTTTATTTTTATTGAATTTTCAGAAATTATTAACACCAAAACAATGTTCTTGGAAAAATACAGAGAAAAGAAAACAAAGTACTATCTAATAATATTATATCATGTTCACAAAAAAGAAATACATCTCTGAATATCATAAGATGGGAGGGGGGGGGAGGACAAGATTTTTAAGAAGCAGATGTTTAAGAAAATACAAATATAATTAGATATGCATAATCCCGCTGACATTTCTATATTAGCCTATTCCCCCTGGAGCAACATTAGGAGTGTGAGTTTAGATACTCTAGTTGATATGTTGGTTCCACAAAAATATATTTAGTATTTTGATAAACAATAATACATTTACAAGGGTATCATAGATTGAATTTTGCTCCCCTTGTTACCACCTCATTTCTCATACTCAAGAACTTTTTTCTTCTCTCCTGGGTTGTTTTCACTATATCAGGAAAGACTCTCACAGCCTGACCATAAAATTGCTGAGATAGGCTTTATTTTCGAAACCTAAGCACAGAGTCTCTTTCCGATGTAAAGGTAAAAGTTACCAGGAGAGTTGCCCTTGACTCAATTGACATTTCCAATGACTTTTCCAGAATCTCAGTTACGTTTAAGGGTGAAGGTAAATCTTCTTCATTTTGTTATGCCGCATTTTCCTTAGAATCACTCGAAGATGGTATATAATAAATCTTGGATATGGCTGGAATAGCAGATTCTGGAAATTTCAAAACATTAATCAAATAGCTTTTAAACAATTCTTTGGGTGGTAACAGCCGTAACTTAGGAAAGTTCAAGAATCTTAAATTTGGTCTCCTCGCAGCATTTTCCAATACTTCCATTTTGTTTGTAAATATAGATTCTGATTTAATTAAATTAACCTGGACTTCTTTAATGACCGTCATTTCCTTCTCCAGCTCTTTCATGGAAGTTTCCACAGTTGTTATTTTATTTTCAAGACATTGAGTTTTGTTGATACTTTCCTTTAATAACATCATTAAAGAATTAATAGACTTATCCATATTTAACAACAACTTCCAAATCTCTTGCAGAGTTATTTTTTCTGGTATACTCATCAAACAAATCTCACTGGTATCCAAAACTTTTACTCCTACCTCCAGGAGTTCTCTCCCGCCTTCATCTGGTTTCTGCCCCCTCTGCTCCTCAGCTATTCGGCCCATGGAGCCCTGCATCAGGCTCACCGAATCATTCAGCATACTGCTGTCAGTTCTCTGGGCGGCCGTGGTCAGTGGGGTAACTGGAACAGCTGATCTTTCCAGAGAATCCTCCGGTCTCATTGAAGGTCCAGATGGTGGGCTTGGAGTTCAAGGCACTCCGGGGCTGAGGGATGTTTCCTCAGCCAGGGCGATCGGTGTCTGCTTCTCGTCGATTTCACCAGCGGCCCCTCCCTCTGGTCTCAAAGCAGTGGGTCTCGCGAAAGCTTCCTCAATCCACGTTTGCCTTCCATCAGATGTCGGCGTTGAGGTAAGAGTCTCATGAACCCGGGCTTTTCTTTTAGTGTGAGGCATCCTTTTGTAAAATTAGCTTTCCAAAGAAATTGAAGAACTAAGAAAAGCTCGGGACAAATTTTAATGCAGAGCTGAGGAGTTGCGTGAGCTTAAGCATCGGCCATCTTGCCTCCTGGAGCAGAGTGAGTTTTTAGATAAAGCAGTGGATCCCAGGTATCAAGGAGGAGCAGTGTTTTTTTAAACATTTTTAAAAGAAATAATGGTGCCAGTACTCAGATGCAGGGTCATTCCTGGAGAGGGGTGGGGGCAGGAGAAATCAGGGCAACTGTCCAGTGCCCCATCCCAAGGAAGCCCAGCTCACTGCAACTGGCTGCAGGATTCAGTCACAGCATAAGGCTCATCCTTTCCCATCCTCCCTCCTGCAGGTAGAAGACATAAGAGAGCAGCGCTTTTCTCTGCTGTACCTCTTCTGCCACCTTCATGGAGTGGGTAAAGGAGGTGAAAGAGAGAGGCATCACTGGTGCTTTTTTCAGATTCAGGAAACTGTCATGACAAAATTTGTACGTGTTGCCAAAGTAAAACATTAAGGGGTAGATTTTCAAAGGGTTACGTGCGTAACCCCCAAAAACCTACCCCTGTGTGCGCCGAGCCTATTTTGCATAGGCTCGGCAGCGCGCGCAAGCCCCGGGATGTGCACATGTCCCGGGGCTTTCGAAAATGGGCGGATCTGGGACGGGGGCGTAGGGGTGGTCCTGGGGTGGGGCTGGGGCTGGGGGCGTTCCCAAGTCCTCGGCACAGCGGCTGTGCCGAAGGATTGCGTGCCTGCAGCCGGCAGAGGCAGGCGTAACTCCATCAAATAAGGTAGGGGGGGATTTAGGTAGGGCCGGGGGGTGGGTTAGATAGGGGAAGGGAGGGAAAGGTGGGGGGATCCAAAAAAAAGTTCCCTCCAAGGCTACTCCAATTTTGGAGCGGCCTTGGAGGGAACGGGGAAAGCCATCGGGGCTTCCCTTGGGCTCGGCGCGCAAAGTGCACAAGTATGCACCCCCTTGCGTGTACCAACCCCGGATTTTATAACGTGTGTGGCAATGCGCACATATTATAAAATCGGGTGTACATTTGTGCGCATCGGATAGCGCGCACAAATGTACCCCGCACACTTAAAATTTAAAATTGGCCCCTAAATGCTTAAATGGTTGAAAAAGAAGAAATAATATCTATTAGTGCTAATAGTAAGTAAAATTACAGGTTACAGAATGGTTAATAATTAGGACAATTACTAGGTTCTAGTGCTGTTCTGTACTGTCCCTGGTCGGGTCATTGAAAATTGGTGCCCCAACTCTTCTGACCTGCTCCCTGTGGAGAATGGACTGGAGCAACTCTACTCCCTAATCCAGTCCCTCCCTTCCTGTCCCCAGGGCTGATTAAGAGGGGGAATGAAAAAGTGCCAGTACCATCAGAAAAAAAAAACCCCTGACAAAAGGGGAAACCTAAGTAAAAGTGAAGAATCTTGCCAGTCATCATACTGGTGGCCCTGAAGAGGGGTCACCAAATTAGAAAATCAAGGGAACAAGATTGTAGTTCATGTTTTATTTATACATTGTGGATGCAACCAGAAAGAAAAGTACAAAGTTCCAAATTATTTCAGTGGAAGAAGTGATTCAGTAAAGTTTTAAGATGGAACTCCAGCAAGGAATCTTGCCTGTTTATTGGCTTCACCCAGATAAAGACACAGTCAGTGCCTTGGATCCCCCCCAGCTCATCGGAGAATTCATGCCCAGATTAGCAGGAAGGAGTCAAAGACTCAGCCGTGGACCCCCTTTATCCACAGGAAGAGCCCAGGAAGGGGTTACAGTATGTTGAAAAGCAAACCACAAAACCAAAAGAGAACGAAAATAGCGCTGACCTTTATAAATATGTGTCCAACAATGGATGATTCTTGGGTTTGTTGCGGCCAACCACAGGAAACCACAGGCATCTCTATTGCTTTATATGGAACCACCATGGTTTTCCTATGGCCAGCTGTGTCAGATCCAAGAATTTCTGCAAGAATCCACATTTTAAGCAATTAACACTTGTTGCTCAGTTACACTTCTGCTTCTTCTTCTAACATTCCTTATCAGTATGTTCAGAAGTGTCCTCTGCTCCTGGGCTTTGGGTTATGGCTGATGCTAACATAAGCCCTTCCGTTGTTGCAAAAAACTAGCATCAATGATGTTGCAAGCCCTCTTGCTTCTTCTTGGCAAGGGTACTACAGGTGCTGCTCAAGGAGAACAAATACTATACAATGTAGTGAACCCTTCCAAATTCAGGCAGATTGTCAGACCAAAAACCTTCCAATTCCAGTTAAAACACCATAAAACACAAACCTACTAATTTATTTACAGAATATCTAATAGAGTCCAAATTAAAGAGAAAAATAATTGATAATTTGTATAGTGTAAAACATAAAACCAAATGCAATGGCTTTTCTAATCACTAGTAGATATCCCTATTATATTCCAAGGGCAGCTTTGTTTAATTTGGAATACTATGTACAATTCTGGAGCCCGCATCATTGGGGTATTCTATCTCTTTACCCAGTTTTTCAACTATACCACGTTTTGCTTTCTGATGGTGCCGCAATTTGTGGGACATACTGGTCTCGTCTGTGTTTTCTCCTTGCGCTATAGATACATCTTCCTCGGGTCATTTCCTTTGCAGTTCTTGCCGTACATGCCCCCTCGCTTTGTCCTTAATTGTGTTCCAGCACTCAGTCAGTCAAAAGGAGTATAAACTGGAGGTGAGGAGGAAAAGAGGTGATTAAGAGGGGACTGGAAGGCCTACCTGTGTTTTTCCTGCAATAAAATTGATAGCCCTGCCAGAGGTTAGGAGTTCCCGGCCTCGATGGGAATCTCTTTGGCCATGCCCCGACATTGACATCATTCATTGGAGACACCCTAGGAGGCCCTTAAAACCGGCCCAGTAGCGGCATTTCTTCAAGGTTAGGAGGAAAAGAGGTGATTAAGAGGGGACTGGAAGGCCTACCTGTGTTTTTCCTGCAATAAAATTGATAGCCCTGCCGGAGGTTAGGAGTTCTTGGCCTCGATGGGAATCTCTTTGGCCATGCCCCGACATTGACGTCATTCATTGGAAATGCCCTAGGAGGCCCTTAAAACTGGCCCAGTAGTGGTGTTTCCTCGAGGTGAGGAGGAAAAGAGGTGATTAAGAGGGGGACTGGAAGGCCTACCTGTGTTTTTGTTGTGATAAAATTGATTTCCCTGCTGGAGGTTAGGAGTTCCCGGCCTCGACATTGAGGTCATTCATCGGAGACACCCTAGGAGGCCCATAAAACCGGCCCAGTAGTGGCGTGTGGCTGCCGGCAGCGAATCGCCTAAGCCGTGCACTCCGAAGGGGCGCATGGCTTTTTTAGAACTTTGAACTTGGTTTGAAGTGGAATATTCTTAAGCATCGCCTCTTTTAATCCTCCATGCCTCCGTATCAGGTCCTATAAGATATTACCCACAGAATCGACGTTACAATGCCCGATTGTTCCCTATCCGCTTATAAAAATGTCTCATTCGGTGAGAAAAAGGAGAGTGAGGGAAAAGGAATCCCTCCCAAATCCTTTATTAAAGACATTGGGTCCAATGGACGTGCACGTCGAGTGGAGGGATAAAATACTGAGAGTAGGTTTGCTAGAAGATGCTAGGGAAGAAGTTTCACCTGACATCTCCTCTGAACTACTAACATCTTTGTCCCCGGTACTACAGGTGGCACCAGTGAACCCAGCTGAGGACAGGTTGCTGGAGCAATTACGTTCTCAAGAAGATACCAGCTTGCTAGAAAGTAGAGAGAGACAAGCTGGGGGAAGGTTTGATGATGTTCCTTTAATCAATTAAGAACTGGTGAAGTGGCTGAGAATGCTGTTCATTTGTCATCTGTTGGGGAAGAACTGGGAAAGGTTAAAATAATGAAAACTGACCTGGTAAAACCCAAGGAAATATCATTGGACTCAGTTTGGGAATTCTCTCAGGCACTTAACACTAAAATGTTTAACCAAATGGTTCCAATACATGATTTTGTTGAGTTATGGAACTAGATTAGATAAAATAGAAAAAGATGTAAAGCAAACACAAAAATCCATCCAGAAGATAGAGATTGTAATAAAAGAAAAATCTAATACAGATACTTCTTTAATTAAAGGAAATCAAATTTTGTCTTTTAAATGAGAACAACTAGAGAATCAAACGAGCAAAAAACTTAAGATTTATTAATTTCCCTAGGGACCAGTTTACATCCCCTAAAGACATGTTAAATAGGTATATGTTAGAAATATTCAAAATTCCGGAACAGGCCATCCCTAGTACATCTAGGGTTTTCTATATCCCTCCTTATAAAAGGGGGGATGTAGTGAATCAAAATGAGGCACAGAAATTAGTTCCAACAGTACCATCAATGTTAAATCTTACAGAAATATTAGAGACGTCACAGGAGAAAGTGATTACCCCTGCTACTCTTGTAGTATCATTTCTCTTGGAATCTGATAAACAATGGGTGTTAACAATGTTTTTCAGAAATAGTTCTGCTACTTTTTAAAATTTGAAAGTAAGCGTTTTCCTGGATTTTTCCAGGGTAACACAAAAGAGAAGGAAGCAATTCCTCTCATTAAAAACTAGAGTGGCAGAACTAGGTGCAATGTTTCTTCTTAAATTCCTATGTAAGTATATTGTGAAATGGCAAGGGTTAACATATATCTTCTATTTTCCAGATCAATTAGTTACTTTTTCATCAAATAAGAAAAGATTGCCCTCTAGTTCTTCGCCAATTGGGACAGAGCAGCAAAGTTAAGGCATTGATCCTGAAAAGAAGTAATTCATCTCTCCATAGTAGGTAATTTTTCTTTTGAAATTAGTTATATACATTTTTCCTGCAGATGAGGCAATTGGACCTGAGTGAGGACTAATAATATGAGAGATTTATATATTAATAGAGATGTATTTAATTGGTATGCTGTGTTTTCACAATGTGGTACATAAGAACATAAGAAATTGCCACGCTGGGTCAGACCAAGGGTCGATCAAGCCCAGCATCCTGTTTCCAACAGAGGCCAAAACCAGGCCACAAGAACCTGGCAATTACCCAAACACTAAGAAGAACCCATGCTACTGATGCAATAGCAGTGGCTATTCCCTAAGGGATAGATTTTTTAAAAAAGCGCGATCGCGATTTACGGAGGGAGACGTAAATCCACGCGCGCCAGCGGGCTGCTGGCGCGCCGAGACCCGACCTGGGGGCAGTTCCGGAGGGTGCGGCCACGCCCCCGGAACGCCCCGGGCCGAAACCACGCCCTCGGGCCCGCCCCCGAAACGCCACGTTCCGCCCCCAAAACGCCACGTCGTTCGGCCCCGCCCCCGACACGCCCCCTAAAAAACCCCCGGGACTTACGCGCGTCCCGGGGCTCTGTGCAAATCCGGGCGGATTTACGTGAGCAGGGCTTTTAAAATCCGCCTGTAAGTATAATTGATAATAGCCATTAGTGGACTTCTCCTCCAAGAACTTATCCAAACCTTTTTTGAACTCAGCTACACTAACTGCACTAACCACATCCTCTGGCAACAAATTCCAGAGCTTTATTGTGCGTTGAGTGAAAAATAATTTTCTCTGATTAGTCTTAAATGTGCTACTTGCTAACTTCATGGAATGCCCCCTAATCCTTCTATTATTCGAAAGTGTAAATAACCGAGTCACATCTACTCATTCAAGACCTCTCAATCTTAAAGACCTCTATCATATCCCCCCTCAGCCGTCTCTTCTCCAAGCTGAACAGCCCTAACCTCGTTAGTCTTTCCTCATAGGGGAGCTGTTCCATCCCCTTTATCATTTTGGTTGCCCTTCTCTGTACCTTCTCCATCGCAACTATATCTTTTTTGAGATGCGGCGACCAGAATTGTACACAGTATTCAAGGTGCGGTCTCACCATGGAGCGATACAGAGGCATTATGACATTTTCCGTTCTATTAACCATTCCCTTCCTAATAATTCCTAACATTCTATTTGCTTTTTTGACTGCTGCAGCACACTGAGCCGACGATTTTAAAGTAATATCCACTATGATGCCTAGATCTTTTTCCTGCGTGGTAGCTCCTAATATGGAACCTAACATCGTGTAACTACAGCAAGGGTTATTTTTCCCTATATGCAACACCTTGCACTTGTCCACATTAAATTTCATGTGCCATTTGGATGCCCAATCTTCCAGTCGTGCAAGGTCCTCCTGTAATGTATCATAGTCTGCTGCCATCTGGGGGCTGTGTCCAAGCGGTCCGGCGGTGCCGCCATCTTGGGAGCCTGGAATGGCGCCAGAATCTGTGCCTTGGCAAAGGCCTCCAACGCCTCCACTTTGTTTTTGATCTTGTAGGTCACCCCCTGGACTTGAAAAAGCAGTCCAAAGGGGAATGTCCACCGATATTTTATATTTTTGTCTCTAAGAGCCAGGGTCACTTCCTGCAGCTCGTATCGCTTTTGCAGCGTGACAGGGGCCAGATCTTGGAAGATGGTGACATGATGATTTTTCCAAATAATCTCCTTCAGAAGACGGGAAGCCGAGTAAACTCTCTCCTTAAGCTGGAAACTGTGGAAACAGATGACTAAGTCCCGCGGTTGTTTGTCCCTGCACTGCCCCAAGGCTCTATGTGCGCGATCCAAAGTTATGTCCGGGAGTGCTGGCGAAGGCTCAGTGGTCAAATGACAAAGAAATAAATGTATTGGTCTTATTTCAAATAGAAAGCACTCTATCGCCAAGATACTAATGTAAGACCCTCTATTCACTTACTCGTGAATAGAGGGTCTTACATTAGTGTCTTGGCGATAGAGTGCTTTCTATTTGAAATAAGACCAATACATTTATTTCTTTGTCATTTGTTCACCTTTGTGGTGTATTGGAGTACACTGTGTGTTTGTGGGTATTTTTGTGTGATTGAAGGCTCAGTGGTGCCATTAGTACATGCCATGTTTTCCGTGAGGATATGCAAGCATATTTGTTGAGCCACCGAATTGGCGTCAGTGAACTCCGTAGTGTCCGGAACCCCCCGGATACGGAGATTATGGCGCCTGTTTCTATTTTCCAGGTCCTCAATTTTTTTCCTGCAGCGCCAGGATGTCAGCGCTGTGCTGCAGCCCTTGCGAGTACACAGTATTTAGAGCCTCCCCGTGGGATTCCACTCGAATGTCTATTTCGTCTACTCGGTTCCCCAGGGCTGCTAGGCCCTCTTTCACTTCAGCCACCGAGTCCATGATGTCCCGTTTATGCTGTTTCATATCTCCTCGAAGCTCAATGAACCATTGTCTAGCTTCTTCCCGGGTAAGGGGAGTGCCCTCCGCGGTAGCCGCGTTGCTGGAGCCCGAATCGAGTAGTACCTGTGGGTTTTCATCAGCGCTCGTGGCACCGTCGTCATCGGGGCCACCATCTTGTTCCGGGTCCGGGGCTAGCTTACTATAAGAGAATTGTCGCAAATCCGCGGTCTTTCGCTTCGTGGCCATCAGTGCAGGAAGAGTAGCAAAAGCGGATGCGATTCAGGCGATTTCTGTAAAAAAATTGCTGCGTTTGCGTGGATTTCGGCGGGAAGAGGGCCTCTGGGGGAACGGAGCTCAGCGGCTATGCGACTGCTCTCATCGGCTGCTCGACAGCGCCCCGTATCATAGTCTGCTTGTGATTTAACTACTCTGAATAATTTTGTATCATCCGCAAATTTGATAACCTCACTCGTCATATTCCTTTCCAGATCATTTATAAATACATTGAAAAGTAAGGGTCCCAATACAGATCCCTGAGGCACTCCACTGTCCACTCCCCTCCACTGAGAAAATTGTCCATCCAATCCCACTCTCTGTTTCCTGTCTTCCAGCCAGTTTGCAATCTACGAAAGGACATCGCCACCTATCCCAAGACTTTTTACTTCTGAAAATCCAAGTATACTATATCTACTGGTTCACCTTTATCCACATGTTTATTAACTCCTTCAAAAAAGTGAAGCAGATTTGTGAGGCAAGACTTGCCCTGGGTAAAGCCATGCTGACTTTGTTCCATTAAACCATGTCTTTCTATATGTTCTGTGATTTTGATGTTTAGAACACTTTCCACTATTTTTCCTGGCACTGAAGTCAGGCTAACCGGTCTGTAGTTTCCCAGATCGCCCCTGGAGCCCCCTCTAAATACCGGGGCCACATTTGCCATCCTCCAGTTGTGCATTGCCTTAAGTAAAGTTCTTATTCAAAAAGGTGGGTAATCCAAATAAATAAAAAATAAGAATGGACTGAGTGCAATATTGCAATACATGTTGCTACCAAAATATTTGTTGTTTTATATTACTTTAAGCAGAAATGGGGATTTGTCCATATTATATTTATTTTTAATTGGTAAAACTGATACATTAACATGCTTATAAAAGGGAGTGACATTATTGACGAAGATCTAGCATAGAGTAGACTACTTTGCACTATGCAGCCCTGCCAGCGTACTTCAATCCTGACCTGCATTAGCCCTGTTAGTCTAAGGGTTCTCAACAAATGTAAATATGCTGAACTTTGCCAGATAATGTGATATGTTTGAGAATAATTGCATCAGACCCTTTTTATTTGAGATCTAAGCTAAGAATGATCTTATTTTTCCAGGAGGAATAGTTTGAGAGCATTGCTGTTTTGATTCAGGGGGTCTGAGATCATTCCCTCATGTCACTCTTATAATGGAAGAGCTCTTAGGCATCATGAAGCAATTGAAGAGAGATATAAAGAAAGAGACAGAACAAAAAAATAATGTAAAATAACTCTCAAAACATATGAAAAAGCCTTATATGATTCATGTTTTCATATCTCTCATATTCAGCATTGAACCTTACATTGTCCTTTTGTACATGGTCAGTAATTGTCTTTTACTTCTGTTTGGTTTTCAAAATTGTTCGTTCTTATTTAAGATTTTCTATACATAACTCTATTTGATGCCTGTACTCTATATTATGCCTGCATTATTTTATTTATTTATTTCATAATTATTATCAACTCCCTACCTGGCTTTAATAAAGCTGTCCAAGGTGGTGAACAATACACAATAAATTAACACAAACATTACATCATGAAAACATTAACAATCTTATAAAAACAGAGACCTTAAAATCTACCACCTTAGTGGCCCAAATATGCCCTCCATATTTATTTATTTTTAAATATTTATAACCCACAAGTCCAAAATCCTTGTTCCCTGTGGGATACAACATAACATTCATAATAAATAAACAGTAATGATCTCCTATCATCCTTCTAATAATTATTTAATCTCCTTACCAGGGTAAAGCCAAGTGTTTACCCATTTACAGAAAGCCAGGTAATCACTCTCCAACCTTATCTCAAGTGGCAATTTATTTCAAAGAGCTGGTGCCATTACAGAAAACATTTTGGCAGGAATCCTCCCACTCTTTACTTCTTTAAATGAAGGAACATTCAGCAACCCAGCGTGGCTGGAGTGCAGTTGCCTCCTTGGTTCATACCAGTTCAACTTATCTCTTAAGTATTGAGATCCGTTTCTCTTGAATACCCTGAAAGTAAGTGTCAAAATTTTAAAGCGGATCCATTGTTCAAGTGGAAGCCAGTGTAATTTATGCAATGTGGAGAAATATGACATTGATCAGGTGCTCTTAATACTGCCATTGCAATCTATGGTTAAGGTGCATCTGCAAACACATGCACAGAGCATTGCTATAGTCTAAGATGATAACGTTGAAACTGCCGTGCGGGTGCACATGTACATGCATATGCCGGCTCGTGCCAAAGGATACAGCCATATTCTAACATACACGAGTATATGCATGCATGATATAAAATAGACTGTACGTGCATACATGATGCGCAAATGCCTCTTCTACCATGTAACTGAGGAGATTTCAGTAGACACACAAGTGAGCGCAATTACCAATTAAACCAGTTCATTCCCAGTTTGCCCAGTTAAGGGATCAGACTTCCTAATCCTCCCCTCTATTAATTAGCCTACAATTTACTCTGTTAGCCCTGACCGTTAAAACACGGCTCGCCTTTTTAGTAGGGATGTGCAATCGCTTTTCCCCGAATTAAGCAATGCCAACGAAATTGCCTAATTCTGAATGGTTTTGGGAGAACCGAAAAACGATTGAGCATGCACTAACTCCCGATAGTGCGCACTAACCCAAAAATCGGGGCCCCTGAAAAAAAATCCCCAAACCACGGGAAAAATGAAATTCCCATGGGGAGGGCCCCCGAAACGAAGCCTGACACAAAATTTTTACCCGAAGCACATCTCTACTTTTTAGTATCTTTTGTTTTCTGACATGCATGCCATCTATAGCAGAAGTAAAGTTATGTGGTAGGGGCTGCGGCATGCACTTGTGCGCATAAGTATTTACTTGCGGGAGTCATTGAGAAATCTTGGAATGCCCCACCTAGACCATGCCCATGCCCGGTCCCTTTTTTGTAAAAAAATGTTGTGGTGCAAACCAGGAGATACACATGTGCGCTTTTTAAAATCCACTTGGTGCGCACCAGCCCAAATTATACGGGTATCTCCTGGTGTTAGCATGTGCTGGGCTTTTAAAATTCACCCATAAGTGTGATATCACCAAATCTTATATTAATATCATTTGTTAATGTATTCATCTTCTGGCCTAGAGTTGGGGAACTCCATTGTACTTTCCTAGCTTGTTCATTCCTTTCAAACCAGGTCAGTTGCTGCATTCTTCTCAACAAGAATTGCTTGTTTTACTGTCTCTTAGAGAGTACAAGAGAAATCAGATTTTCTTATCTTACTCCTAGTCTTTGGAATTCTTTTCCTTTGGATTTATGTCAGAGATGAATTATTTGAAATTCAGGAAAACGCTGAAGAGTTTTTTTTTCTGCAAGCTCTTCCATCCAGTTAATGGTTTTACTTTATGTGTTAGTCATTTCATTTAATGATTGCTATTAGAGTCTAATCATTTTAGGTAGCACATAGAACTGAAGGCTTTCTTGATGAGACCCAAGCTGCATGATGATAGGCATGGTGATTGCAGTCACATGGCCAGATAAGGGTTTGCCATAAATGGAAGAGATAACACAAGGGGCGGTAAAGCTGGTAGTAGAACACCCACACTGGCATAGCAGCAATTCCTGAATAAAGTTGCCCCTGTCTCCAGAATCTACTAAGGCTTCAGTCTGAACTGCATGCTCTCCAAAGGTGAGGACACAGGATGGTGAAAAGCTGCCCTCCCAAGTAAACTTTTCCTTACAGAGGTCTCCAGTTTCATGAGACAATGGTTAAAAAAATGCCCCTGTGCTGTGCAGTAGAGGCAGATATTGTGTAGTCTTCGCCTCTGTTTTTCGTCTAACAAGAGTCATGTGCTATCCAATTGCATGTGTTCTTCGATGGCAACAACCCTTGCTGGCTCTGGAGCAGACTGTAAGGGGTTCAGAGGTTTAAGGTCCTCAGGAATGGTCCAATGGGAGGCCTTATTCTCTCGAGCTTATTCCTGAAATCTCAGATCTATTCAAATAACCATGGTGATAAGTAAGTACTTCTAGGGTCAGTGGAAGATCCCGAGCTGCTAGTTCGTTTTCTCTTCTCCTGAATAAGCTTTGCCAAAAAAAAAGGTGGTTTGGCTATCTTTGCCCCAACTGAATTCAGAAGATAAAGTATGAAATTCCACGGCATATTTGCCCACCGAGTAGATGCCTTGATGAATATGAAGAAGTTCTATGGCAGCAGATAATAAGTGTCCAGGGTTGTCAAAGATCAGACAAGAGCAAGACCATCCAACAAGGAAAGGATATATGTAATCTTGACACAATCAGAAAAAAAAAACAAGCCAGCTGCAATTTAAAATACATTATGCAGACATTAAGGAACCCTCTGCACCCTATAAGGTCACCACTATACCTCAGAGGTGGTGAGAACTGAATAAGAACATAAGAACATAAGAAATTGCCATGCTGGGTCAGACCAAGGGTCCATCAAGCCCAGCATCCTGTTTCCAACAGAGGCCAAACCAGGCCACAAGAACCTGTCAATTACCCAAACATTAAGAAGATCCCATGCTATTGATGCAATTAATAGTAGTGGCTATTCCCTAAGTAAATTTGATTAATAGCCGTTAATGGACTTCTCCTCCAAGAACTTATCCAAACCTTTTTTGATCCCAGCTACACTAACTGCACTAACCACATCCTCTGGCAACAAATTCCAGAGCTTTGTTGTGCGTTGAATGAAAAAGAATTTTCTTCGATTAGTCTTAAATGTGCTACTTGCTAATTTCATGGAATGGCCCCTAGTCCTTCTATTATTCGAAAGTGTAAATAACTGATTCACATCTACTCGTTCAAGACCTCTCATGATCTTAAAAACCTCTATTATATCCCCCCTCAGCTGTCTCTTCTCCAAGCTGAACAGCCCTAACCTCTTCAGCCTTTCTTCAAAGGGGAGCTGTTCCATCCCCTTTATCATTTTGGTTACCCTTCTCTGTACCTTCTCTATCGCAACTATACCTTTTTTGAGATGCAGCGACCAGAATTGTACACAGTATTCCAGGTGCAGTCTCACCATGGAGTGATATAGAGGCATTATGACATTTTCCATTGTATTAACCATTCCCTTCCTAATAATTCCTAACATTCTGTTTGCTTTTTTGACTGCTGCAGCACACTGAGCCGATGATTTTAAAGTATTATCCACTATGATGCCTAGATCTTTTTCCTGGGTGGTAGCTCCTAATATGGAACCTAACATTGTGTAACTACAGCAAGGGTTATTTTTCCCTATATGCAACACCTTGCACTTGTCCACATTAAATTTCATCTGCCATTTGGATGCCCAATCTTCCAGTCTTGCAAGGTCCTCCTGTAATGTATCACAATCTGCTTGTGATTTAACTACTCTGAATAATTTTGTATCATCCGCAAATTTGATAACCTCACTCATCATATTCATTTCCAGATCATTTATATATATAGGGGTAGATTTTAAAAGGTGCGCATGGGAGTAGATTTGTTTGCGCAACCCAGCGCGAACAAATCTACTCCCAATTTTATAACATGCGCACGCTGCCGTGCGCATGTTATAAAATATAGGGTCGGCGAGCAGCCATACTCCGTTCCCTCCGAGGCCGTTCCGAAATCGGAGCAGCTTCGGAGGGAACTTTCCTTCCGGTCTCCCCACCTTCACCTCCTTTCCCCTCCCTTCCCCTATCCCCACACCTTTATTTTACAAGTTACGCGTGCCCGAAGCAGGCGTATCTTGCGTGCGCCAGCCAGCTGTCGGTGCGCCATGTTCCGGTCCGGGGGCTGGTCCAGAGGCCGCGGCAATGCCCCCGGAACACCCCTGGGCTGGAATCACGCCCACGGCCCCGCCCCCGGAACGCGCCCTGATGACGCGCCGGCCGTGACACACCCCCGCTACGCCCCCGACGCCCCCCAGGAAAGCCCAGGTACTTACGCGCGTCCTGGGGATTGTGTGCGCCGCCAAGCCTATGCAAGATAGGCTCGGTGCGCGTAGGGGGTGGAAGGGGCAGCTTTTCGGGGGTTACGTGCATATCCCTTTGAAAATCTGCCCCTTATTGAAAAGCACCAGTCCAAGTACAGATCCCTGAGGCATTCCACTGTTTACCCTTTTCCACTGAGAAAATTGATCATTTAATCCTACTCTCTGTTTCCTGTCTATTAACCAGTTTGTTATCCATGAAAGGACATCGCCTCCTATCCGATGACTTTTTAGTTTTCTTAGAAGCCTCTCATGAGGGACTTTGTCAAACGCCTTCTGAAAATCCAAATGCACTACTTCTACCGGTTTACCTTTATCCACATGTTTATTAACCCCTTCAAAAAAATGAAGCAGATTTGTTAGGCAAGACTTCCCTTGGGTAAATCCATGTTGACTGTGTTCCATTAAACCATGTCTTTTGATATGCTCTACAATTTTGATCTTGAGACCAGTGCCGGGAAAAATAGTGAAAACTAAAGTCAGGCTCACTGGTCTATAGTTATCTGGATCGCCCCTGGAGCCTTTTTTAAATATTGGGGTTACATTGGCCACCCTCCAGTCCTCAGGTACAATGGATGATTTTAATGATAGGTTACAAATTTTAACTAATAGATCAGAAATTTCATTTTTGAGTTCCTTCAGTACCCTAGGATGCAGACTATCCGGTCCAGGTGATTTTCTACTCTTTAATTTGTCAATCTGGCCTCTACATCTTATTTATTTATTTATTTATTTATTTATTTGCGGTTTTTCTATACCGGCATTCATGGTTAGAAACCACATCATGCCGGTTTACAGGTAACAAGGGGTGAGAACAGAAAACGGAACATAAACAAGTGCAGGGAGATCAAAAGTTACATTACAACAAGGGTTTTAAACTTGGTGGAGAGATAAGAATAAGAGAGCCGAACAGAAAGGATTACATTATTTACATTATATACATTATACTGTGGAGTCTCTTGTATAGTTTACTATCTCTTATAAATTGCTATCATTTAGTTCGGATCTGGGAAGGCTTGTTTAAATAGCCAAGTCTTAAGCCTTTTTCTAAAAGTCGGTAGGCATGGTTCTTGTCTCAGATCCGGAGGGATAGAATTCCATAATGAAGGGCCGGCTGTGGAAAAGGCTCTGTCTCTGAAAGTTAGATAGTGAGTGGTTTTGGTTTGGGGAACGCGGAGAGATCCTTTGTAGGTTTCTCTGATGGGTCTAATGGATGTGTGTTGTCTGAGTGGTATTTGTAAATTGAGAGTTGCTTGCTGATGTATAGCCTTGTGGATAATAGTGATGGATTTGTGGAGAATTCTAAAGTGTATAGGCAGCCAGTGCAGGTTCTTGAGAATGGGGGAAATGTGATCTCTTCTCCTGGTGTTGGACAGAATTCTCGCAGCAGTGTTCTGGAGCATCTGGAGGGGTTTGATGGAAGCAGAAGGAAGACCTAGTAAGATGGAATTGCAATAGTCTATCTTAGAAAAGATAATTGCCTGAAGGACTGTTCTGAAGTCTCGTACGTGAAGGAGCGGTTTGATTCTTTTGAGTACCTGGAGTTTGTAGAATCCATCTTTAGTAGTTTGTTTGATGAAGGATTTTAAGTTGAGATGGTTGTCGATAATTATTCCTAAGTCCCTTGTTTGGGTGATCGGTGGGTTGGTTGGAAGATTCGAAGATGGGTTGCTGTTTTCTGGTGAGATGATAAGAAGTTCCGTCTTAGCTGTGTTTAATATCAAGTTTAAACTCGAGAGGAGGATGTTGATTTCTTTAAGACAGAGTTCCCAGAATTCAAGAGTTTTGGCGATGGTTTCGTTGATAGGGATCAAGATCTGCACGTTGTCTGCGTATAGGAAGTGAATTAGTTTCAAATGGGTAAGCAGTTGACAAAGCGGAAGAAGGTAAATATTAAAGAGAGTAGGTGAGAGGGAGGAACCCTGAGGAACTCCTAAAGAAGAGGAATGGCGGGAAGATTCTTTGTTATGGACCTTTACCTTATAGCCTCTGTTGCTGAGGAAAGAGGTGAACCATGATAGAGCAATACCTGAAATACCTATGTTCGACAGTTGGTTGAGGAGGGTGGAGTGGTTAACGGTATCAAACGCAGCCGAAAGGTCTAAGAGAATAAGTAGGAAGGATTGGCCTTTGTCTAGTCCCATGATGATGTTATCCGTCAGGGATATGAGTAGAGTTTCCGTGCTTAATGCTTTACGGAATCCATATTGTGAGGGGTAGAGTATTTTGTGGTCTTCAATGTAGTTGGAGAGTTGAGTGTTGACCAGCTTTTCCATTATCTTGGCAATAAATGGAAGGTTTGAAATCAGGCGAAAGTTGTTAGGGTCTTTGGGGTCTAGATTGGGTTTCTTTAAGAGTGGTTTTAGAGAAGCTAATTTAAGTTCTTCTGGGAAAATTCCCTGGGATAATGAGCAGTTGATGATATCTGCCAGGGTTTTGGAAATTGTTTCCGGTATAAGAAGGAGGAGCTTTGTGGGTATTTGGTCGAAGGGGTGGGAGGAAGGTTTCATTTTCTTAAGTAACAGGAGGATATCAGAGGCTGTGATGGGTTCGAATGATTCAAATGAGTTTCCATTGTTAAGTATCTGTAGAGCAACAGTGAGAGGATTGTTACTGGGGGTTAGTCGCTTTAGCAGGTTAGATATTTTATCTTGGAAGAAAGTAGCTAATTCCTCGGCTTTGGATTGAGCTAGGTCTATAGGAATATCTGGAGTGTTGGTGTGAGTCAGGTTGGATACGTAAGCGAAAAGAGCTTTTGCATCAAATACAAGGTCATGTATTTTGCTTGCATAGTAATCCCTCTTTGATTTTAGGGTGGAGTTCTTGTAGTGATGTAAAGCTAGTTTGTAGGCGGCTAAGGTGCTGGGGCATGGGGTCTTGCGCCATTTGTTTTCTTGGTGTCTCAGGCTCTGTTTAATTTTCCAGTTTTAATTTTAATTTTCTGTGTAATCTTCCAGGTTCACAGTGATTTCGCTCAGTTTGTCTGACTTCTCACCCCTGAAAACCATCTCCAGAACTGGTATCTCCCCAACATCCTCATTAGTAAACACTGAAGCAAAGAATTCATTTAGTCTTTCTGCAATGGCCTTATCTTCCCTAAGAGCCCCTTTAACCCCTCTATCATCTAATGGTCTAACCGACTCCCTCAAAGGTTTCTTGCTTCGATATATTTTTAAAAGTTTTTATTATGAGTTTTTGCCTCTATGGCCAGTTTCAATTCAAATTCTCTCTTTGCCTGTCTTATCAATGTTTTACACTTAACTTGACAATGCTTATGTTTTATCCTATTTTCTTCAGATGGATCCTTCTTCCAATTTTTGAAGGATGTTTTTTTTGGCTAAAATAGCCTTTTTCTCCTCACCTTTTAACCATGATGGTAATTATTTTGCCTTCCTTTCTTAATGTGTGGAATATATATGGACTGCGCCTTTAGGATCATGGATTCCACAGCCTGGATAGGTGAGGGCACAGGGTTCACCAGAGCTGGTACTGGGACAGGGCCTGGACGTTGAATTTGTATCATATATAAGCACTGGGAGAAGGTCTATATTTAGCCATTTACTTGGACCAGTTGCTGCTGGGCCTGTTGCATGAACCTGTTCAGAGTACCATTCAATTCTGTCTTTTGCTCCTGCATCTGGGTGGCCAAGGTAGCAATATCCCATCATGGAGGTGCGTTCACTGAGCTCATGCCCTCAGCAATCTGTTTTGAGCATAAGCCTGAGCCCCACTTGCCATAGCGCAATTGATACAACCTCAGGGGTGGGGGCCCTAAAGTTTGTGCCAATGACGGGAGAACGAGTTTATGCATGGGACAGTCTAGGAAAACATCCAGAAATCTATTAATGTGGACAAAGCCGAAGGGCAGGCTGACATGTAGGGCTGAAGCTGAAGACAGTCTTGGAACAAGCTTGAGGACTGGAGCAAGGCTTGAGGACTGAAGCAAGGCTTGGCTGAAAGCAAGGCAGGGAGCTGCTTGTTGAGGCAAGGAAGGAATGTTGGAAGAGCCCTTTTAAGGGCAAAGGGTGTAACATCATCCAAGGGTGCAGTGGGCTTTCCCCACTGCAGGCCCTTTAAAGCCACTGACTTTGGGGGCGTGCACGCCTAGAGGAAGATCTGGGGGTGGCGCTTCTGACAGTGTCTCACCATATGTGCAGCTCAATGGTATCCTGCCAGCCTAAAGGTGAGTTCAGCTGTTCTCGGGACTATCCCGCAAGCGGAAAAACGTAACACAGACATTAAATTGATCAAAAACAAGCTGAGAGCGACAGTGATGAAACTCTACTTGGAACTGTTGGATTAAGTGAGAAGAGTGGAAGATGTGGAGGCAAGCATGGAGAGCAGGCCTCTGTGATGATGCAGCTCAAAAAGCTGGTGGCTGAGTTGCATAAAACCAATCTGGACATGGCCAGCAAACCTGAGGATCTGGAAAATTGGTTCTACCAATCCAATGTGCAGATAAGGAGCCTACCTGAAATCGAGGCTTATGAAAATGCATAAAGGTGGTGCAGAAGACTTGCCAGGCCTTAGTAATGGCAAGTGAGGAAGCTGATGAGTCACAGGGGCTACCTGAGATTATAATAGACAGAGCACACAAAGCAATGGTGTTGGTTCCCTGGAATAACCCACAAGATATCATTGTGTGCTTACATAGCTTCAAATTAAAGAAGAAAGTGATGAATCAGGTGCACAAGATGGGGGTCAGTTTCCTGAGAAGGCAATAATATAGAGTTGCAGACAGTGACAACCCTTTTGTGGAAAGAGAACATCAGGTAACACTGACTATTTCCCTGAAGGCTGGCATTTACCATCAGAGGGGTCACTTCAAAGATCAAAACTGAATCAGAAGCCATGGTCATCCTGAAAGCTGCAAGAATAGCAGTTCCAGTTGCAACACAACAACACTCATGTCCCCTGGATCAAGAGAGGCTGAAATGGCAGAGAGTAAGTAAAGGGGCCGCAACCTATCCTGGAATTTGGAAGAATCAACATTGCAGCATTCTGGTCCAACCTGAATAGCGAGGGGCCCTGTTGGAGAACCATACTTAATAGTGACTGGTGTCCTTACATCAGTATAAACTCTTGTTGGTGTGATTACTGTATGTTATGCATATTCAGAGTTGGAGAGGCTTTACATTTTGCTCCTTAGATTCAGCCTCTGTGTTTGGCCTACAAGTTACATAACCATATAGTGTGAGGTGGGAATCTATTAAAAAAAATGTTGCTATTTTTTATATTATGAAGGTTTTGAATGGGAGGATGAGGTGGAGAGGGTGTTTTTGTGGATGATCATTCCCTTGCCAGGCGTGGATCTGCTATTTTTGAAGCAGAGTGGGAGCTGTGGTAGTGAGGGATGGCTTGGGGTAGGGGGTTGTCAGGAGCAGGGGGGAGGTAGAGGAATTGCTAGAGGGGGATAAGGGGTATGGTGTCTGGCTATTTTTTGAAAAGCACTGTTATGAGGGTAGTATGAAATTGGAGAGCAGGCAGGGGGGTTGGAGTGGGCAGGGAGGAGTGCTTAGCGAGCAGTCTAGAAGAGTGGATCTGCAGCTGATTATAGTTAAGGGGGCCATAATTTGTTAACAAATGTCTGATTATCAATTTAAGTCTTTGAATGTTAAGGGCTTGAACTGGCCCTTCAAAAGACAGATGATGTTCCCAGAACTGGCTGCTCTAAAAGCTTCCATAGTTTTAATATAGGAGACCCACTTACATAATAGGGATAAGAAATTGCTTTTGTTTAAGCAGTTTTCTGTTGTGAGATGGACGGATGTAAGCATGAGCCCCTGTGCTGCGACCAACACAATCCCAGGGCTTTCCATGGTCCAATATGCGGGCAGGTGAGTGCATCCAGGCATGGGCTAGGCTGAAGCTGATAACTGGAGCCTTGGGACAAACTAAAGGCCCCAGTGGAACTGGAGACTTTGGAACAGGAACACTCAAGACTTAGAACAGGAACACTCAGAGACATGGAAGAAGAACAAACAAACTAGGAGCTAAGACATCTCTGATGAGAACCAGAAATCCATGCTGGTCTCTGGGGTAGCCCTCCAGCCACTCTGTAGGTCCTTTCGGGCTAATCACTTAGGGATGGCTTGAACATAGGACGAACAAAGGTTGAGGACTCTGGACTCTGAAGATTCATGACAAGACAAAGGTTCTGAAGGCTTGGGACAAGATGAGGGTTCTAAAAACATGGACGAGGACTCAGGACTTAGATTTAGACGATGGCTGGAACAATAACTCCAGAGACCAGGGACAGGACTCAGAAACTAGGAACCGAGACTCAGGAACTTTGACTCAGGAATTTGGACTCAGACTCAGGAACTAAGGAAGAGACTCCAAAGACTTGAACCAGTGGCGAAGACTTGGACTGATGACTTGGAACAAAGATTTGGATGCAGATATGAAGACTTGGAAACAGGAGATAAGGAACAGACAGACAACCACACAAAACAGGAGACCTAGAAGCACTGGTAACCTTGCAAAGGCAAAACTGAGCAGACTGAGGAACCCTTTTATAGGGCTGGCAGGAAGGACATCATCTGAGGGCACTGTGGGCTTTTCCTACCGTGGGCCCTTTAAATCTTGAGCTGGCATGCGTGTGCGCACCTAGGGGTTGCCAGGCAGGAGCGACGGCGTGGCTACAGTCTGTGGCATTCCGGGCTGCAAGGATGGCAGAGGCGACAGCATCACTTGGTGGCGGCAATGGCTCAAGGCCTTGATAGAAGCAGAGCTGCCATCTGGCTAGCAGTGGAAGAGCGGTGATCAAGGTCGCTCAAGACACAAGCGGCAACACCAACCAGGTGGTATTGGAAGGTGAATGAGGCCGCTCGCGGGGCCCTCCTGCAAGCTGAATTGCAACATATTCTAATATGTTACTGGCTTCAAGCTCACCAGAAACCAATATGGAGGGGGAATCCTTATATTTCATCAATTAATGGTGCATGTAAATGAGGTACACAGTGATGCAGACAGTTGATAAATTATTGTTCAATTGTCTCTGTATAATGAGCATTAAACCCTGGTCAATGTTTATGGTCCTATCAGCTATCAGAGAGCATTCTTTTGGTACTTTGGATGAGCAGTTGCTGAAATGCTCAAGTAAGAGGATGATTATAGGTGGAGACTTTAATCAGGATTCCATCCCTTGACAACTCCTCTGGGGTAAGTGTGACTTCTAAACCACATAGACTGTGACTTAAACATCTAATGGATAAGTGGCAGCTGGTAGATATTTGGAGGGTACTTAATCCTTCTTCCAGAGATTATTCCTTTTACTCTAAGAAACATAATTCTTATACATGGATTGACTAATTTTTAGTTGACAAATTACTGGTCTCTATAATGAAAGGGCTTGATATTGGCATGATTGCCTGGTTGGATCACATCCCAGTTTGGTGGGAAATTATAAATACTATAAATGATAAAGGATGACAGTTTTGGAAATTCAATGATACTTTATTACAGGATAAAGAAATATATCAACAAATACAGGTGGTTATCACAGATTATCTGGGGTACAGTAATGTAGAGGATACTTCCCCAGCAGTATTTTGGGATTGACTTAAAGCTATTATCCAAGGGGAGGTGATCGCTCTTCATCCTATAAGAAAAAAGAGACAGGTAGTAGTAAGTGCAAGCTGAAAAATACAACAAAATGGTAACTTTCAAACTGGTGCGTGGATGCACATTTGCGTGTGTGCTTCGGCCCGCACCCAGGGGCAAAATTTGCATGCATATATATGCACATTTATAAAATAGACTGGCCATGCACACGTGTGCCAAATTTCAAATGGGCATGCACATCCCTTTTCTACTGCATAAGTTGAGGGATTTTAAAAGGGGCGTGCACCCATGCCATTCCCAGTTTTACCAGTTCATCCACCAGTTCACCCACTTAATATCTAGGTTCTCCAATCCCTCCCCCTCCCAGTTTGATAGCCTTCATTCCCACCAGTTACCCCAGACTCTTTAAACCCCTAAAAATGACTTGATCCTTTTATTTTATAACTTACATGTCATCCATGGCAGAGGTAAAGTTACACAGCAGGGGACCTTGGCACGTGCCAGGACTCGTAAGTATTTACTTGCACATCTCTTGGCCGGGCCCTTAAACGCCCATGTCCTGCCCAGACCATGCCCATGCCCGGCCCTTTTTGGAAACTTATGAGATGTGTGCACTGTAGCATTTATGTGTGTGCGTATCTGGGCACATTTTAAAATAAAGTCGGCACACGCAAGCCCAAGTTCTTCGCGCATCCCAAATCAAACCAGCCGACATATATGTGGCTGAAATCAAATGCAACTCTCGGATGAAACTTACTATATACCTCTTCAAGCCGATTCAACTCCTGCACTCAGTATGCTTATTTCATCTTTTGTACAGGAAGCATTAGATGCCCACTATATTACTTCCCAAGGAGCTGCTTTTCTAACTGATCACCTTTGCAAGCCTGTTTTTTACATCCTGCCAAAGATACACAAAACTATGATCAACCCTCCTGGCAGACCAGTTGTCTCAGGCATCAGATCTTCTTAGAACCTTTATTCTGGTTTGTTGACTGTTTTCTTAAACCCTTAGTTTCTTCTGCTTCCTTTCTTTATTTAATCAGATTTTTCTTCCCTTTGAACCAATTTTTTTGCCACACTGGACATAGAATCTCTCTATACTAACAGTCCTCAGTCTGAAGTAGTTGAAGTGGTAGAGGAAGCCCTACAGAATCGCCAGGATTTTTCCGCATACCTACACATTTCCTGGTAGAGCTCACATGATTAGCACTTATGAAGAACTATTTTGCTTTTAACGGTTATATTTACCAGCAAATCAAGGGCACTGCTATGGGGACCACTATGGCCCCCAGTATAGCCTGCCCTATGTTATGAAGTTTGAACATTTACATTTATTTCATTCCTCATTTATTTCATTTATTTTGTCCTGGTATTGTTACATTGATGATATTTTTCATATTTGGAAAGGTACAGATATATGCTTCTTTTTGTTTATTGATTTTCTTAACTTTTGTAATCCCTATTTGAAATTCTCTGTGCATATTGACCCCTGTAGTGTTTCTTTTCTAGACATCAAAATATCTATTTTTGAAGGTTAATTTCATACTACACTGTTTAAGAATAGGAGTTGCCACCCACGCTCTTTATGGGATGATATCCCAATTGGTCAATTTTCCGCCTGCGTCAGATATCCTCTACTAGAGACTGAGTTTTTATCCCAAGCTAGCTCTGTGTTCAATGACTTATTAAATCGTGGTTATTCTTCTCATATTATTAAACAAGCATTTAAGCATGCACTATACATGAATTGCGATTGGCATTTTTTTCCAAGTTTCCTTCTGCTCTAACATTTTTACGTGTGTTGCCTTTTTCTCCCACATGCTGACATGTTTGTAATATCATCTGACATCATTGACCTTGTTTGAGCCCTTTATCAATTTTTCAGAGTGGACTCCGGTTTGCCTTTCAGTGTGGATGCAATCTAAGGGACATATTAACATCTTTTGAATACCAGGAACTAGAGATGTGAATCGTGTCCTCGATCGTCTTAACGATCGATTTCGGCTGGGAGGGGGAGGGAATCGTATTGTTGCCATTTGGGGGGGTAAAATATCGTGATATATCGTTAAAATCGTTAAAACCCGCTGAAACCCACCCCGACCCTTTAAATTAAATCCCCCACCCTCCCGAACCCCCCCCCCAAATGACTTAAATTACCTGGTGGTCCAGTGGCGGTCCGGAACGGCAGCGGTCCGGAACGGGCTCCTGCAACTGAATCTTGTTGTCTTCGGCCGGCGCCATTTTCCAAAATGGCGCCGAAAAATGGCGGCGGCCATAGACCAACAGGATTCGATGGCAGGAGGTCCTTCCGGACCCCCGCTGGACTTTTGGCAAGTCTTGTGGGGGTCAGGAGGCCCCCCCCAAGCTGGCCAAAAGTTCCTGGAGGTCCAGCGGGGGTCAGGGAGCGATTTCCCGCCGCGAATCGTTTTCCATACGGAAAATGGCACCGGCAGGAGATCGACTGCAGGAGGTCGTTCAGCGAGGCGCCGGAACCCTCGCTGAACGACCTCCTGCAGTCGATCTCCTGCCGGCGCCATTTTCCGTACGGAAAACGATTTGTGGCGGGAAATCGCTCCCTGACCCCCGCTGGACCTCCAGGAACTTTTGGCCAGCTTGGGGGGGGCCTCCTGACCCCCACAAGACTTGCCAAAAGTCCAGCGGGGGTCCGGAAGGACCTCCTGCCGTCGAATCCTGTTGGTCTATGGCCGCCGCCATTTTTCGGCGCCATTTTGGAAAATGGCGCCGGCCGAAGACAACAAGATTCAGTAGCAGGATCCCGTTCCGGACCGCTGCCGTTCCGGACCCCCAGGTAATTTAAGTCATTTGGGGGGGGTTCGGGAGGGTGGGGGATTGAAGGAGGTAGGATTTGGCAAGGAAATGTTTAAGTTATTTGGGAGGGGTTCGGGAGGGTGGGGGATTTAATTTAAAGGGTCGGGGATGGGTTTTAGCGGGTTTTAGTGTGCCGGCTCACGATTCTAACGATTTATAACGATAAATCGTTAGAATCTCTATTGTATTGTGTTCCATAATGGTTTAAGACGATATTAAAATTATCGGACGATAATTTTAATCGTCCTAAAACGATTCACATCCCTACCAGGAACCCAATCGGACTACCACTGCATACTCTGGCCATGCCCCATATGGGAAATGTAAAGCCTGTTCCTTTTCTGTATCAGCTTCTACCTTTTGATACCCTTCTCTATAAAAGAATCTGAGGCTGAGATTCTCCGCTGACTGTTCCACCACAAGCATAATTTATGTAATCCGTTGCCCTTGTCCATTGTGAAAACCACCCAGATGATAATCACCCTCATCTACAAACATAGGGCCTCATTTTCCAAGGAGTTACTGTGCGTGATAATTCCGCAAACTGCGCTAACAGTAGTTAACGCGGTTTGCGAATGCACATTTTTAATTTCGTATTCAGGGGGTGGAGTTGGGGTGGAGCAAATGTAAAGTAGGGAGGATTTATCGTGTGCCGCGAAACAGCCGCACTGTTAGTGTGGCTCCTAATGCGGCCAATAACTACTCCTCTTTCATTTGCGTTACGTTGTGCGATCGCATGCACTACAGGCCGGTAAAGGTTTATCACGGTTCATGATGTCTCCTGACAAACCTGTTTCAGTACGATGCAGAGAGAGAGCGAGAGAGAGAGCCTTGCCATAGTGTCCCCTCCCTAGACAGGTATTTGTATCCCTATGGGAGGCCCACCTAGTAACTCGAGGTGAGGTTTAAGTATTAGTGTAGGGGGTTAGGGGCCACTTTCACATTCAACGTGAGACGTACGAACAGAACAGTGGTCTCTTGTGAAGATTTTATGACCTACAGAGTGAGGAAACTCACTCCAAGATGAGATTTGGGCAATGTTCTCTCAACCTAGCTTGTTGTTACCCAGGTAGAGAGTCCATGCCTTCAGCATGCTCACAAAAATGCCCCTTTTGTGCAGCATTGGACTGATGTCCATCACACACCAGATAAACTCAATTTCTTTGTTATAGACATGGTTTTTTGTTCTGCATGAGGAGACAACTTCTCTCTGGCTTTGCTGCAATGTGAACTCAAATGGATTTTTATGATGGTCATTGTATCTCCACATGGACTGAACCTTGATTATGGATTGGACAGTTTTGTTTTTTGTTTTTTTAATTTTATCTGAATTGTCTGATTGGTATGTCATTCCCCTACTTTGACATAACACATTCCCCTGAAGTAGCATGACATATTTCATGATTTACAGGTCTTGTCGGATGACCTTTACATTTTTGACAGTTTTCTGAATAGCTATTTAACTCTTAACTGAGTGCAATGCAATGTTATGCTGTTCAATCTATGTTTCAATGTATTAAAGTTTAAGGTTAGTACCCAATTGTAACCTTTCATTTTTAAGTATTTTTGAATTTTGTTGTACCTATATATTTTTCTTTTCTGCTGTGGTGTCATTTTTGACTTTATATGTCCACATTTGTTTATATTTACCTTATAGAATTGGTCCCTCCAAATGCAGTTCCTCAAGCACGGCCCGTGTTAGGGGACTGCCAGTGGTATTCGCTTGATGTTTGAACTTCTCTATGAAACTATATAAAGCGTACCTTTTGAACAGCAAAATGAGTGGACTTACAGATTTATTGCCTGACCTCTTGAGTTTGTGCCTTATTGTGGCTCAGGACTTTCACCCATTACTGTGGGTTTGTGAGGAACTAATGGTAACAAGAATGTTGTAGCTGCTATCTTAAGTAGAGCATAAGTGAGAGTAAACGTGCTCACCAGGTACTTCATGAGGAGTTAAAGGATTTAAGAAGATTCTAGGAAATATAATAAAATTGTGACTAAGTTTGGATAAAATATTGGAACATATTCTGATAAATCTGAACATTCTGAGTAGTTTGAGTAACTTGGAAGAGAAAAAATGACAGGAGTCGAATGGCACCTTATAGACTAATTGATTTATTAAAGTATGAGGTTTCAAGGAAAGAGTCCTCTTCATCAAGGATTCTGTACTCGAAGCTCATGCTTTAATAAATCGTTTAATCTATAAGGTGCCACTCGACTCTTGTCATTTTTGCTATACCAGACTAACCCAGCTATCCCTCTGAAGATTTGGAAGAGAAAGAACTCAAGTGTTAATAAAAGTGTTTCCAAAGAATTAAGAGACTTTATTAAAGAAGTGAGGTCACAATCTTTGTGCTATCTTATTATTTATTGCCTTTAATTGAAATCTAAATTTAAGCTGTAAATATTCTTCAGTCATTTAATCAACTATCAGTTTTTTTAGATGAAAGACTGTGATACTTATCAGTGTTGTGTACAGAGGATGGAGAAAGACTTGTATTGCAAGAAACCGGTATTAGAACTATTATTCTTTCCCACCTGGGAATCCTGGAATACCGAATGTAAATGCTGTCTGTGGAGCAACCAAGAGAAAGAGAGAAAGTAAATGGGAGTGTGTGCAAAAAAGATCCATCATTTTCTTAATTTCTGTATGCCACAGGGTATCAGCTCAAGGATCCGTCCCACCCAGGGACTTACAATCCCAGATATTAAAAATTAAAGATCGAGAGGGAACATGTGTGGGATTGCGTAAAGATAAGGAAATAATTTATTCAATTCTATAGGAGCTATCTGCAAAGGATCTACAGATTACAGAAGTGAATACTGATGCATATTTAGAGAAGAGGTAGGGGATGCATTGGGAGAAGAGGTAAGGGATATACGGCAGGAAACCAAGTTCATCTATGAACGATTAAGGAATTGAAAACAGGCAAAGTTCCTGGCTTCGATGGTTGGTTAATTCTTTAGCCCAAATGTTCAATTATCTGAGAGAGGGGGGAGAATTTTTGAAAGCAGCAAACATGGCTGGGATTACGGTGATGCCCAAAGAAGGAAAAGATCACAATTTGTTTAGCTCTTATAGGCCAATATCCCTCATTAACTTAGATTTGAAAATATTGGCTAATATGAATGATTATCCAGCTGCTTATACATAATGACCTAGCTGAATCTGTACCAGCTGTATGGCTAGTGAAAATGTTTGGAAAATCTTAAACCTGACCCATTATTCTAAATAGCACAATGGTCATTCATGCTAGCTGTAGACACAGAAAAGACTTTTGACAGGATGCATTGGCCTTTTCTTTTTCAGGTGCTGGAGAAAATGGGGGTGGGGCATTATTTCTTATACTGGGTGAAGGAATTATATAGGCGCCCACAAAGATGTATACAAGTTAATGGGGGATACCCCTCTAATTTTGGAGTGGAGAGGGGTATGAGACAGAGGTATCCCCGCTACTGTTTGCAATGAGCATAGCACCATTTGTGGAATGGATTAGATGGCATCCTACTACATTAGTTATAATAGTAGGAGAAAGCATTATAAAATTTCCTTATATGTGGACAATATTATGTTCACACTTACTAGTCCGGGCTCATCCTATCATGGAGGAAGTGCAGACATTTGGGAAAGGGTCTGGATTCAAAGTAAACATGGACAAATCAGAGATCCTTAGAATATTTCTTTCTTATCAGGAGGTACAGATACTGAAGAAGCAGTTTCCTTTAAGTGGACCAGGGAGAAACTGAGATATCTAGGGTTAAACATAGGTAAAGATTTTCAAGGCCTTTTTCAACATTTTCGCCTTTACTACAATCTCTACTGAATAACCTAGAGGTATGGGAGAGACACTCACTATCTTGATTAGAGAGAATAGCAGCAGTAAAAATGAATACATTACTTAAGTTATGCTATTTGTTTCAAACGCTACCTTGCATTGTTGCAGATGCAGTACTCTGAGGTTTTCAAAGAAATATATTTGCTTTGATCTGGAAACGGAGACCACCGAGGGTGACCACAACCATCATATAGCAGCCTAGAGAGGAAGGAGGATTGGGGGTTCCAAACATTTTAAAGTATTATATGGCTGCTCAGTTAAAAACGGTGGTGGACTGTCACATCCAGGAGAATAGGAAACAGTGGGTATAGATTGAACAATCGCTCCTAGAAAACACTCCTATTCAAAGCATTTTCTGCAAACCTGGCAGGCTGAGAGTGAATGTACACCGGATATGTCCTTGTACAAGTTGTACCTTATTTATTTGGGTAGGAGGTGGGGAAAGATGATCATGGGTGGCAGGGACTATGTTGCAAACTGTTGCAAACGTGGACCCTTGACCCGAGGTGATGTTGGCACTACCTGTGAGGGAGACCCCCGCAGGTCCCCACCATTGGGAGGTGAGGCCGGACAGGAAGCAGTGGCCAGCAGGAGCTTCGCCACTACCAGCCCTCGTTCCCCGCAGGTTGAGCCCTTGGGTGCCGGGGCTGGCTGGTCTTAGGTGGGCCTCTGCGTGGACAATCCTGCACGGCCAGATGAGATGGACGGTTACAAGGGACTGAAGGACCAAAGCAGGCGGAAGAAGACATGGTCAGGTCCGGTCCAGAGGTCAGAGGCAGGCGGCAGAAGACGTGGTCAGGTCTGGTCCAGAGGTCAGAGGCAGGCGGCAGAAGACGCTGTCAGGAAGCAAGCTGGGTCAGGAGCCAAGGTCTGTCCAAGGGAGAAGGAGAGAGGAACAGGAACTGGAATGCAGGATCAGGAATGCAGGATCAGCCAAACGAGCATACTGGAAGACAGTGAGGAGACCTGTTGTCAAGTCACCTGCTGGGAGCCTGATGCAGCCTTAAATAGGCTGGAGGTGGATACGTCAACGGGAAGGTCCGGCAACAATTTCCCGCCACCGGCCCTTTAAGACCTGGGAGGAGGCGTGCTCACGTATGTAGGAAGAGCTCACGGGGGAGCAGCAGTCGGCAATGTCCCAGCCGCCGGAGAGGAAGGAGGGACTCTGGCGGCCCCAGGGAGGGATGGCCGATGTCGGCAGTGGCTCCCCGAGGCTGCCAGGGAGCCTGGACCTGCTGCCACGGCAGTGGAGCAGCCAGAGGCGAGCGATGCGACTGCAGAGTCCCGCGGTCGGCAAGTGTAACAGATTATTATTATAGAATGCCTATTAGGAATATCCCAGAGTTCCCAGTGGGAACTGATTATGCGATTTTTAAACAATGGGAGAAGGCAGGGCTGGATAGATTGGAACAAGTCTGGAGTGGACAGAAGATGATGGATTTCCTGGATCTACGGAATGCTTTTGGGATTCCAGCACAAGATAATTATGCTTACCGCGAAATAACACATTTCATAACATCATCTAGAGTAAAATGTGATCACTGCAGGGGAAGTCGCTTTTCTAGGGACATTGTGAGAAGGCAGAATCAACAAAAGGTATTTCTAAAATATACTCTATATTAAATTAAACAAGTAGGACCAAATTTAACTTTATGCAGGCATAGGAATTTGATTTAGGGGAAGTTTGGGATGAAGGTATGTGGGAACTCTGTTATATGTATGTTAGGCGCAGTTCTGTATCCTCAACGCTGGTTGAAAATTTTTATAAATTATTATATAGATGGTATATGACTCTAGAGACACTGCAAAGAATATAACCAGTATGGGCAATACTGGCTCAAATGTGGTATGGGAGGTTCTTTCTGTCATATTGAGTAGACCTGCCCATTAATTCAGAAGTTCTGGGACAATGTCTTCCTATTGGTGTGGGACGTTCTGAAGTGTACTATCCTGAAAGACCCTACATTTTGACAATTGAACATGCCATCCCAAAACCTAGCCACCTTTCAAAATAGGCTTCTCCATCATGTGGCAACAGCAGCAAGGTGTACGTTGGCTTTGTGGTGGAAGCAGGATATAACTCCATCAATACAGGCGGTGAGTGTAAAATTGAGGTCAATCCATTATAAAGTTAACAGCCTTAAGAGATGATACCGCTTCTAAATTTCAAAAAATTTGGGATCCTTTTCAAGTTTGGCTTCAGGCAACAAGAATTTGTCACAAGTGAGCAGGGGTGTTATGACTTGGAAGACAGAGTTTCCAGCAGAGTGCTTGAAAGAGTGAGGACTTTGGGGCGGATTTTAAAACCCCTGTGCGCCGGCGCGCCTATGTCCCGGGGCTTTCGAAATGGGGAGGGAGGGGGCGTGTCCGGGGGCGTTCCCGAAATGATGCGGCGTTTCGGGGGTGGGCCCGAGGCGTGGCGCCGGCACGGGGGCATGGTCGAGGCCTCCGGACCATGCCCCCGGGACCGGAGGACGGAGCGGGGCTGCTGGCGACGCGCGCAAAGTTACGCCTGCTTTCAGCAGGCGTAACTTTGCCAACAAAGGTAAGGGGGGGTTTAGATAGGGCCGGGGGGGGTGGGTTAGGTAGGGGAAGGGAGGGGAAGGTGGGGGGAGGGCGAAGAAAAGTTCCCTCCGAGGCCGCTCCGAAATCGGAGCGGCCTCGGAGGGAACAGGCAGGCCGCGCTGGGCTTGGCACGCGCAGGTTGCACAAATGTGCACCCCCTTGCGCGCGCCGCCCCCGGATTTTATAAGATGCGCGCATCTTATAAAATCTGGTGTACTTTTGTTCGCGCCGGTGGCGCGAACAAAAGTACCCGCACGCGTAGTGTTTGAAAATCCGCCCCTTTATGTATATGCTCCAATTCCAAACTTTGACCTGATTTAAGTACGGTATATAGACACCATAGGGGGGTGGGAACAGGGCATAAAGATTGTATTAAAAATGATACAAAAAGACTGTTATTGGATGTTTGTACACTATTTTGATGTTATATGCTTTGAATTAAAAATAAAGTTAAAAAATATTTTCTTGACTTACATGCGTAAATAAGGACTTACGGGCTAAGACCTACTTAATGTAATTTTCATACATAAATTATCTGCACATATAATTTTAAAATAGTTTGGAAAAATAAGCGCTTTTTGAATTATGTAAACATTCAGTGGTTCCGCGCCACTTAGCAGGATAAGCAGCTCTTTTTTAAAAGCTGATCCAGCTAAAAAAATTATATATTTGCGCTTATCTATACATACGTATGAATGTCCTAGGGGAGATTTATGTGTATTTTATAACCTGCACCATATTATATGCTTACAGGTAAATTTTCAAAGAAGTTATGCATGTAAATATAACATACTATTGAAGCTATTTTTAGAATCCATTTACCCGCAATAAGTGCACAAAGGAGGTAATTTTAAAAGGAGTTAACAATTGTAAATGTAACATACTATCATAGCAATTTTAAAAAGCCATTTACACACGTAAAGTACACTCATACTTGAATATCCTATGGACAATTTAATAGCATATATTGTAGCAATTTTCAAAATCTCACGTACACGGAGAAAGTACATTAACATACTTAAAACCCAATTTTAAGCGTGTAAATATTATTGAAAATAAGGCCCACAGGTTATAAAATACTAGGGTAGATCTGCGCATAGCTATATATACAGATATATTGGACCATGCGTACATCTTTAATAATTATCCTCCCTGTATACTTTACACCATTGTTCAGCCCCTTTTAAGTGTACATACATACACTTAAGTACATACATACTTTTAGCCTCATAGGAAACCAGTATTCAAACACAATATAAATTTGGGTATCTTGTGTTTAAAAATCATCCAGATTGAAAAGTACTTTTGCCTTATTGAAAATTCACCTCTAAATGTCATAAGTATCATAAGATTCTCTCATGTGTGTTTTGAATTTTCTTACCGTATATTTTGGATCCATCTTTTGTGTGTGTGTGTGTGTGTGTATGTGTGTGTGAGTTCATAATATGCATTCTCTTCTCAGATCTGTAACACTGTGATCTCTTTTTTTATATCCTTTTTTTGAGGAGCTGAAGAGATGATAGCACACAGACGACTAGATGATTGGTAATTTTCTTTTACAAAGTTAGCATGCAAACGCTAAACATTTACAAAAATGCAAAACCATAGTATACTGAGGTATTTTGTACAAAACTGTAGTAAAAGCACAACCACCTGTCTTTAAGGACAGGTGCTGCTTTTAAATGTCCCTCTTTTCAACTTCTCCTCAATCCCCATTGTGGAACCCTAAGATGTAGTGCACGTTAGACTTTATCTGTATTAAAAATTCCTTGCGCATGCTTAGTGATACCGGAAGACTTTCACTTAGCTGAAACATGTTGCTTTATACATAACTAGCCGTTAAGCTCGTAACAATGGGCTACATTCAATTTTTTTCCCATCCATTTCCTCCTCCCTCCCCCTCATTCTCCCCTCCCTCTCTATTATCCCTCCCCCTCCCCCCTCCCTCTCTCCTCTCCCCTCCCCTCAGTCATCCCCTCCTCCTTCCCCCCTCAGTCACCCCCTCCTCCCCTCAGTCACTCCCTCCTCCCTCCCCCTCAGTTACCCCCTCCTCCCCTCAGTCACTCCCTCCCCTCTCCCCCCCTCAGTCACTCCCTCCTCCCTCCCCCTCAGTCACTCCCTCCTCTCTCCCCCCCTCTCCTCTCTCCCCCTCTCCTCAAACACTCCCTCCTCCCTCCCCTCAGTCACTCCCCCCTCCGTCACTCCCCCCTCCCTCCCCTCAGTCACTCCCCCTCTCTCAGCTCATTCACAACCCCTCTCTCAGCTCATTCACAACCCCTTCGGATAGCACAAACGGAAGATCTCCGGGGGAGGTCCCTCCCTCCCTCGCGCTGCCGCTACTGCTCCTTGTCGCCGCCGCTCCCGCTCCTCGCCGCCGCCGCCACTACCGCTCCTCGCCGCCGCTGCCACCATGTTTTCAAACAGCTGACGCTCTGCTCTGACCGACGTGTTCGCCCACACATGCACAGTAGAGCTGCTCTCTACTGCGCATTTGCGGCACGTCGGTCAAGCCTCATTTATCCAATAGATTACATGCTGCCATACTAACTAAAACACTTGGGAATGTTTCACGTTTGGTAAATGTTGCCCTGCCATACCAAAGTTTATGTTTTTATTCTTCTTCGTGAAGTGGGCTTATCTCATTTCTAATTTTCCATTTCTGGTATCATAAAAAACAATTATAAAAAAAATGTCTGAATCTAGTCACTGGTACCATCCCATTGTTATGGGACCCTGGGTTTGTAAACTGGCTGTAATCTTATCAGCTGCTGCCAGACACAAATGTGAACACACCCAATGAGGTAGACCAATCAATCTGTTACTAAATGATACAGAAAACAAACCTTTCATAAAACCTCTGGAGATCTAATATTGTTGTTACAGTAGTGTTATTATTACATTTATTGGAGTATATAGAGATTATGATTTTAAATAGTCATGGTTTTGTTTCAGATAATGTTTCTATCTTGGTGGTCATTAATTCACTTCGGCAATATTACAGAGTCAAATGCTAGAAGCTGCTTGCTGCTGCTTTCAAAGTATTTTTTTAAACTCAGATTCCAGGTACAGTAGCTGAGATGACCTTGGATGTTTAGCTTTAGAAAAGTGTTGCAGTGAGCTACCCTGAGTTTGTGAACACCAGCAAAACGACACTGACACAGAGTGGGAGCATGGTTTATTTGCCACTGGCGCATGTGCCGTACAGCCTGCAATTCCCCACCCTCACCCACTTCCCCCCGCTCCCCCTCAACACGCTCCAAATGCCACCGTGGAGGTTTTCTCCATAGTTCATGCTAAAATTAGCTTGTTCATCTTGTGCTTCACATCAAAGAAGCTGTGTTCTCCTTCCCCACTGTGATATTTAATTTTATAGTAATCCATAAAACCATTATAGAACAATAAACTAAAATCTGCAGGTAAAATCTCTTACCTCTTTTGCCAATTTAAATGGTTCCTACTTTTCTCTAGCAGTAGATGCAAGAAAATAAAGAATTTTGTCTCCGGTATACTGTAATTCAATGTGAAAATAAGTCACTACAGCAATAAATTGGAGACCATGTTTTTTTTTTTCTTTTTCTATCTAGAATCTAGTTCCAAGGCTAATTTTCAGAGTAATCTATGTGGCTAAATTGGATGCTTAAAAATTGCCTTTCCTTCAACAGAGCTACAAGAACACACGTTGTCCCCACAAAGTCTGAGGTTCGTATTCAACTGTGGGGAAACCGGAAAACTTGTACTGGATATTCAGTGGCATGGTTACGCTGTTGAATATTACCAGCTATCTGAAAGTTAGCCAGATAAACTGGGCTTGTCCTGTAGACATAAAAGAGCTATGGAGCAGGTGAGGGGAGGGGGGGGGACCAGGGTCAGGGACAGGTGTGACCTGTGTGAGGGAGTGGGGCCACGGCTAGGTGTAAACTCTCTCTCTCTCTCCCAAACACATTCTTCACATACTTCCTCATCCTTATCCCCGTGACCTTCCATTGCCAGCCCCCGCCAGTGCTCAACCCTCCGCCCCCCCAACCATTCTTCACCTACCAGTGCTCAATGAAATCAAGGGGTTTAATGAGCACAAGTTTGAAACTTGTGAGCAGGTATGCCAGTCATCAAAGCCAAGGTTGAAGCCTTGAAGGTTGGCATTATTGCTCACGAGTTTGAAACTTGTGCTAATAAAACTCCTTTCTGTATCTGTTCTTGCTCTGCAGTACCTGCTTCAGGATCTCATCCTCCCTGCAGAACAGGAGGCGGTGGTGGTAATGGGGAAACGGGGAGGGGGGGGGGGCTGATTAGGGAGCAGAGCTCTGCTCTGTCTCCTTCAAGCTCACTACTTGTCTTCCACTTCCCTGCAGGCTGCCTAGAGGGGAAGGGCTAGAGCAGAACATTCTCTGCTGTCCTGCCTTTTAAGACTGAAAATAAATGGGGGGAACTGTTCTAGGCCATTCCCACACACATTAAGCCCTGCGGATAAGTTTGTTTGTCTGGCCAACTTTAGGACTGCTCTTAGGAAGTCATATTTAGCCACTGGACAATTTTTAGGATTATGACACAACGGTACAGATATGGAGGACTATAAATGACAAGCTAAGCAATTATGGGTGAGATTGGAGATGAGCGGTTAATCCCGTAAGTGTCTTCAAGCAATCTTATTTACATGCTAAATATTACTCCTGGAGGAATTCTGCGCAAAAAAAATGGATATTCTGCAAAATTCTGCACACTTTATATTGGTTAAAATAACACAAAAGACATGACAATTTTTAAGTAATTCATTTAAAATGTAATACAGAAAGATTTATTAGTTAAAGATGCAGAGTTTCAAATATTTTGAGCAGAATTTCCCTAGAAGTATGTTGTAAGAATGTTCCTTCCTCTCTTCCTGCTTCCTTGGCCATTCTCCTTTCACTTTTGCCTTCTCAGGCCCCCAAACTCCTTCACCCTCCACTATCTCTCCCCTTCCCCACTAGGCTCAGCCTCATACACTCCATCTCCACTCCCAGAGTTTGACCCCTCTCTCAGGACTTCCCTCACACAGGTTCCCTCTGTCCCTCCCTCTCTCTCTCTCGCACACACAAATTCCCTCTCTCTAGTGCACATAAACACCCCCTCCTACAGGCTTCCTCTCTCTCTCTTAAGAACATAAGAACATAATAACATGCCATACTGGGTCAGACCAAGGGTCCATCAAGCCCAGCATCCTGTTTCCAACAGTGGCCAATCCAGGCCATAAGAACCTGGCAAGTACCCAAAAACTAGGTCTATTCCACGTTACCGTTGCTAGTAATAGCAGTGGTTATTATCTAAGTCAACTTAATTAATAACAGGTAATGGACTTCTCCTCCAAGAACTTATCCAATCCTTTTTTAAACACAGCTACACTAACTGCACTAACCACATCTTCTGGCAACAAATTCCAGAGTTTAATTGTGCATTGAGTAAAAAAGAACTTTCTCCGATTAGTTTTAAATGTGCCCCATGCTAACTTCATGGAGTGCCCCCTAGTCTTTCTACTATCCGAAAGAGTAAATAACCGATTCACATCTACCCGTTCTAGACCTCTCATGATTTTAAACATCTCTATCATATCCCCCCCTCAGCCGTCTCTTCTCCAAGCTGAAAAGTCCTAACCTCTTTAGTCTTTCCTCATAGGGGAGCTGTTCCATTCCCCTTATCATTTTGGTAGCCCTTCTCTGTACCTTCTCCATCGCAATTATATCTTTTTTGAGATGCGGCGACCAGAATTGTACACAGTATTCAAGGTGCGGTCTCACCATGGAGCGATACAGAGGCATTATGACATTTTCCGTTTTATTCACCATTCCCTTTCTAATAATTCCTAACATTCTGTTTGCTTTTTTGACTGCCGCAGCACACTGAACCGACGATTTCAACGTGTTATCCACTATGACGCCTAGATCTCTTTCTTGGGTTGTAGCACCTAATATGGAACCCAACATTGTATAATTATAGCATGAGTTATTTTTCCCTATATGCATCACCTTGCACTTATCCACATTAAATTTCATCTGCCATTTGGATGCCCAATTTTCCAGTCTCACCAGGTCTTCCTGCAATTTATCACAATCTGCTTGTGATTTAACTACTCTGAACAATTTTGTGTCATCTGCAAATTTGATTATCTCACTCGTCGTATTTCTTTCCAGATCATTTATAAATATATTGAAAAATAAGAGTCCCAATACAGATCCCTGAGGCACTCCACTGCCCACTCCCTTCCACTGAGAAAATTGTCCATTTAATCCTACTCTCTGTTTTCTGTCTTTTAGCCAGTTTGCAATCCAAGAAAGGACATCGCCACCTATCCCATGACTTTTTACTTTTCCTAGAAGCTTCTCATGAGGAACTTTGTCAAACGCCTTCTGAAAATCCAAGTACACTACATCTATCCGTTCACCTTTATCCACATGTTTAACGCCTTCAAAAAAGTGAAGCAGATTTCTGAGGCAAGACTTGCCCTGGGTAAAGCCATGCTGACTTTGTTCCATTAAACCATGTCTTTCTATGTTCTGTGATTTTGATGTTTAGAACACTTTCCACTATTTTTCCTGGCACTGTACCCCCCCCCCCCTCGCCACACATACACAGGCTCCCTTTCTCTCTCATGCAGCTCCCTGGCAGCTCCCTGCCGCTGCCAGGGAGCTGTTTCTGCCGCAGCTGGGGTAAGTGAAGCCGGTTGCAGGGCTCTGCGGCCGGCAAGCTTAACAACACCGCCATGCGGCACGCTGGGGCCTCCTTCCTCTTCGCCACCACGTGGCACACTGGGCCTCCTTCCTCTTTGCACAACGTGGTGTGTCGGGACCTCCTTCCCCTTCGCTGCAATGCGGCACGCCGGGACCTCCTTGCTCTTCACTGTGAGCGGGTTGGGGGTCTGCCCTTGGCACGGTGGGGTCTGCTCCAAATTCTGCGCAGAAACTGGAATTTCTGCACAGAGGGGGAATTCTGTGCAAATTCCGGACTCCGCAGTAGCGCAGAATTCCCCCAGGACTAATATAAGCAAATCACCAGTTACAATTGCACATTGCTCCATCAATGAGCAGGAGCATTTAACTTGCGTTTTGAGCTTCACAAATAAAGCAAGTCACATCCATCAAATTATTTTTAAGCATTGGCATGTATTAACTGTCCATCCTGTCTTTTGGGATTTTCTCTGTATAGGTTTTAAACATGCTTGTAACATCTGTGATCTAGTAGTGAGCTCAGCTTTTCTTGTGTTTGAATCGGGTTCGGTGCAACATAATTGCGGAAATTCCTCCTGTGGACAGTGTGTGTTTTGTCAACAAACATTACAAGGTTCTCAATGGCACCATCCAGTGACTTGGGAAATCTATAAGTTTAAACATTTAACCACCTGTCAATCGAGGAATGCAATTTATTTATTTGTCCTACCAAGCGTCTTATTAAAACAAGACTTACAGAGCATCAAATTTGTCTAAATAATGAATGTTAAGAAGCACCTATTGTAACCCATTGTATTCGGTTTCAGCATAAATTTCATCAATTAAAGTGGAGGACAGTGATAAATCAGGTCCCTGCACATTGGCAAAGTGGAGATAAACAAACAATTCTTAATTATAGGGAACAATCATGGATTTACAAAATGAAGATGATGGAACATTTTGGGCTGAATAAGGAACTCAAATGGAATTCTTTAATATAATTCCTTCTAGATGAGATGTTAGTGGTTGCATCTGAAGGAGAAGATAACCTTTAAATCTCTGAGTCTATTTTCAGCTTCAAGATGGTGGAGGGACTATAAAGCAAAGAGCACTGGCTGCTAGCTGTCATTGTTGAGAATTTACACTCCTGAAGCAGTTAACAAGAAAAATGGAACCATGTCGAGTGCAGCTCATAATATAAGAGCTTAAATACTTTATACAGTTTGGAGATTTTAATGTTTTGAGCATGACAGGTTGCATTATCTTGAAAAAGCAGAAAAAAATGGGACTAACTGGAACGTGTTTTTTTTTTCCTTTGGTGAAATCATTCTAGAGTTTTTTTTGCCACGTCCCAAAAAAAACGTTTTGAATGAGTTTTGGTGTGTTTAGCTGGTGATCACAATTTGGATATTTAGTTAGATAACGTAGCTGGATAACACTGAATATCAGCCTTATCCAACAATCTGGGAAATGCATCAAGCAATGGTAGTGCTCTAACCCATGTTAAACAGTGTATATTGCGTGATATACACAATATTTTGCATCTCCTGCCCTTCTACCCTCCCCTATTACAATGACCTTCTTTGCATACAATTTGCATGCATTAAGAGTGTAAATACATGCAAAGAAGTTCATGAATAGGGAATCCAATTCTGCATAAAGCTGTGCCAAAATGGGGAGGTTGAGTGAGGCTCAGTGCTGACCCTCAGCTAAACCTGGGGCCACCACTTGAGGCAGCCCTGACTCCCCCAAAGTAAGAAAAGAGAAACATGTTGCCATGTGGTGATGGCCCTGCCCCCCCCAACATTAAAGTAATCCCCTGGCTCCCCAACCCCCTACCCCCTTTCCCCCCCAAAGGTGTCACAAAATGAAATCCCCATGACACCAACCTAAAAGGTCAAAAACAAAAAAAAAAAGAGAGTCCTGGGCCCTCCCTTCTGATACTTTCCCCCCAAAGTTCAATAAAATACAAAGCCCCCACCCCATCCCCCAAAGCCTAGAATCATTGGGGGTTCATTGGCCTTCCAAAGATGAAATATAAGCATTGGGGTTCAGAGCCCCATCCCCCACAATCTGGACCCCCTTCCTCCCCTCCCCAAAGTCCAAAATGTAAAAGTTGGGACCAGGCCTTAGCCCCCCACCCCCGACCTCCCCTCCCGCACCCTCTGAACCTTTAAAAGAAGTAGAGGGTCCCCTGTTAAGCATTGACCTGACCTTGTCCCAGTCACATGACTGGGACATGGAATCCAAATATTTCTTTTATCTTGCAGGTACAAGGATTCCCCACCCAAAAGAAAAAAATAAGTTTCAGTTCAAAGGGTCAATGCAAACTTGTCGTGCAGATTTCTTAAACCAAAAATATGAATCTTTTTTCTCAAAATATTTTCACTTTCTGTTTCTTACAGCTTTCAGTTCTACTCAGAAAATCACCAGATAAATATATCTTCAGTTCTCAAAAGATGAGCACACTAAATTTCTGTTAGTCTTTCCTTATGCCTCAATCTGTGTGCACATGTGTCCCTGAGTATTTCTGTGTGTATTTTCTGTTCTGAGCTTTACCAAACCAAAAAGAGAAACTATCTGCTCTTTATGCGAGTTATCTTCCAGTAGAATCTAGGCATGCATATGCCTCATTCGCTGGAATCACTGAATTGGATTGTGGACTAGCTAATAGAAAAAGAAACAATAAAAACCATGTGTCTTCATCTAATTTTGCCAACTATTTAAATACGCTTTCTTTCCTTCATTATGTGTCTGTCAGTCATACAGGCATATAGCTCTAGTAGAAAAGGATTTTAGTTAGAGACATCTTCTTTAGATTTTCTCTCCCCAGTTATTTAGCAAATGTGTTATTTATTTATTTATTTATTTATTTATTTATTTATTTAGCGTTTTTTATATACCGAGGTATAGCAGAGTTGCCTTCACTCCGGTTTACATTATAACAAACCAGTTACATTTAAATTTGACAGATTACATTAATCAGACTGAGAAACAGACATAAAAATTAGTCTAACAAACAGCAGGATATATTACAAGTAAGGTATACTGAAAAAAACAGGGTTCATAGATAATAGGATATATCTGTAGTTAGAGGGCGGGATAAATTGTCCTATCGGTAGACTGATAGTTATGAGATCAAAAGTCCGAGCTGTCAGTAAGAGATTGGCTTAGTAGCCAAGATTTTAGTTCTTTTTTAAAAGATTTAGGGTTTTCTTGACCAGCGAGGTACTGAGGGAGTGAGTTCCATAATTTTGGGCCGATGATGGAAATGGCTCTATTTCTGGTGGAAGAGAGTTTGGCGAGAGGGAGAGATGGAATCACAAGTTGTATTTTACTAGTTGTTCTTGTAGTGCGTATGGATTGGTGGATATGTATGACGTCAACAAGAGCAGAGTAATCTGCTTTGTAAATTGCTTTCTGCAGTATTGAGAGGACTTTGAATTCGATTCTTTTCTCAATTGTGAGCCATTGTAGTTGGTTGAGAACGTTAGTGATGTGTTCAGATTTTCTTTTCCCCGTTAAGATTCTGGCAGCGGTATTCTGAAGAAGCTGTAGTGGTCTTAGGGATGACTTGGGTAGTCCAATTAGAAGAGAATTGCAGTGGTCCAAACAGGAGAATATTAGGGCTTGAAGGACTGTTTTGAAGTCATGGGGATGAAGCAGTGGTTTTAGGTGTTTGATTACCTGTAGTTTGTGGAATCCTTCTTTTGTTCTAGTAGAGATGTGTTTTTTAAAATTTAGATCATTGTCCACCCAGAAGCCTAAATCTTTAACATTGTCTTTAAGTTGGATGATGGAATTGTCAAATTGGAAGGGTGGAATAGTTTTAGGTCCGGAGTTTTTTCTGGCGATGAGTATGCATTCAGTTTTGTTCATATTTAAACATAATTTAAGTTGGATTAGTCTGTTTCTGATTGTGTCCAGGAGAGAGGCTACACTAGACATTGTATCTTCTAACGAGGAGGAAATTGGAATCAAAATTTGTATATCATTGGCGTACATGTAATATGTTATGCCAAGACTGGATAAAAAATGGCAAAGGGGAGTAAGGTAAATGTTGAATAATATGGGTGAAAGTGCTGATCCTTGCGGTACACCTGTTTCAAGGGGGATGGCGTTTGATAAAATGTTGTTGTAGGTGACTTTAAAATATCTATTTTTGAGGAAGGATGAAAACCAGCTGAGGGTTTTTTCTGTGAGCCCGATGGATTCAAGACTAGAAATAAGCAATTTGTGGTCTACAGTGTCGAAGGCTGCAGAGAGGTCCAGAAGAATCAGAAGGTATCCTTTTTTGTTGTCGAGTCCTCTTAATATGGTATTCGAGAGGTTGAGTAAGAGTGTTTCGGTACTGAAGTTTTTCCTGAAACCGAATTGTGTGGGATAAAGTATTTTATTATCATCTAAATGGTCATTTAGTTGTTATGGTGTTGATGCATTTGATAATAATGCTAGTGTATATGCAAAGGTTTGGAAGGGATGGGATCAGATTGGGTGGGATTTAGGAAAATGAAGGGCAATAGCATAAACATATGGTATTAATTGAGAGAGAGAGACTGAGAGAGAGAGAGACTATCTACAAGGCCCTTATAGTAGTGTTTATATCTCTAAAGGAGGGCCATCTAATAGGTCGAGGTGAGGTGCTGGTGATGGTTTAGGGTTTAGGGGCCAGTTTCTCATGTAGCATGAGATGTACAAACAGCACAGTACACCTTGGTGAAGATTTGATGTCTTTTGGACTGAGGAAAGTCTCATAAAGATGAAATTTTGTACTATGTTATCTCACCCTAGCTTGAAGTTACCCTGTTATAGAGTCCATCAAGCTAAGGTGAGAGAACACAGTAGAAATGGCATTTTTGTGAGACTTTCCTTACTCCAAATGACATCAAATCTTCACTGAGATGTACTGTGCTACATGAGAATCTGGCCTCTAAACCACCACCAACATTTCACCTCGACCTATTAGATGGCCCTCCTATAGAAATATAAATACTTCACTACTATGCAAGTCTTATAGTCTCTCTTTCTCTCTCTCTCACTCACTCACTCTCTCTCTCACTCTCTCACAATTAAACAGATTCCATTTAAGCTTTTCTTCATGCAGAATTTTAACTACAGCAGATTACTATTTCCACGCATCTCTGCTGATAAACTTTAGCTTTTTGTTTTCACACAAATTTCTCCTTTTGCATACTGTCTCATGAACGTTTATCTGGCTAACTTTAGGACAGCTCCACGGACCAACTAGATTTAGTCGGATACGTTTTTTGGCTAACTCAACTCCTCCCAGTTATGCCCCAGGATCACCCCTAACTTATCTGGCTAACTTCTAACTGGCTAACTTATTAACCAGCTAGAATTTAGCTGGATAAGTGCCCAAATCTTCATTTAGCCAATAACTATGACTATTCCATAATAAGCTGTTACTAAATGTTGATAAAACTGAACTCATCATCCTTATGACTATGAAAAATCAACTTATGGATATCCATTCTGTATTCCAGTTTTCTGGCTGTTCTATTGCAATCAAACAGCTTGCAAAGAACCTTGGCATAACAATCAATGCAAACCTATCTATCATGTTCAAACAATGGTAAAAATCTCCTTTTACAAGCTATTTCTCTTGAGACCTCTAAAGCCACTATTTGACCCCCAGGATGTCAGAACTGTGCTACAACACTAATCTTTACTAATCTAGATGATTGTAATGCTCTATATATAGGGTTTCCCATGAATACCATTTGTTTACTACAAATAATTCAGCACGTCTGCTGATTTGGACAAGGTTGCATGACCATATTATTCCAGCCCTTGCATCCTTGCACTGGTTACCAATCAACAGCAGAATACAATTTAAAACTCTTTCAGTCATACATAAACTACTCCACAATAACTCAATCCCTTGGTTTATCTCTATACTGCATATCTACAAACCGGTTTGTGTACTAAGGTCAACAAACAAACAATTGCTGGGGATTCCATCAATCAGGGCTGCCCATCTTGAGTCGATCAAAGAAAGGGCCTTCTCAATTGCAGATCTGAAACTTTGGAATGCCCTTCCTAACTTCTTCAATTGATTGCATGTAAAAAATCATTTAAAAAGCATTGAAAATGCACCTTTTTTTTTTGGTAAGCATTTGAAGTCACTGCATCATGTTCAACTTAATCAATGTGAGTCCAAAAGCAACTGGCGCTGAGATATTGTTTCTTGCTTTGATGGCAGCTTTGCTTGTGCCCTTTCTAGATTTAGGACACTTGTAAAATTTAGTAAGCGTTGTAACTTTATATTATGTATGTTGAACTTGGAATCCGCCCAGAAGATGTATGTATGTGTGCGGGAAAACAAATACTTTCAACATAAACTAAAATAAATTAGCAAATACATAAATAAATAACTTCAGAGCTATCTGGCTAAATGTTTTTGAATATGGACCTCCAGTAGGTGGATAAATTTAACTGTTCAAATTCTGAACAGACCAGGAGACAGGGGTGTAGGATAGGGGAAGAAATTTAGGTGGCTAACATTGATTTTTCAGTACTAGCTTCCTAATGTGGCATGCTAAATCTAGGCACTACTATAGCAGTCCTAAACCTGGCCTGCCAGGGACTCATCTACCCTGACCTGCAGCCCTAATGGCCCACCCCTATCCTGATGTTCCCATAAAAGTACCCTGCAATCTCAGTCTCCCCCACTAAGTCCCAATAAACAAACAAAAAAAAAAAGAGCCACTGCCATTTCCCTGCCACTCCCCTCCTGAAATGCTGATAGAGAAAAGGGAGTTTCTGCCCAATCTCCCTCCTTCCACTATCCTGAAGCTCCTGATATTCTTTCAGAATGTCCAACACAGAGTGGGATCTCTCTCCTTCTCCACCCCAAGCTCATCTAACCACCAACCCCCCCCCCACCCTTCCCTCTAACCTTACCACCAGAGGCAGAAGGAGGTAATCCTTATCTCCTCACAGCTCCAGCGGAGTACTTCTGCTGCTGTTGATAGTGGGGCTAGCCTACTGACAGTTATTACTAAATTTATTCATTGCACTTTCAAACATAGGACCAATCCCTGTTCAGAAATAAGGGGACCGATTTCCTGGCTTGAGAAATGGGATTTGACCGCAAATACAGATTCTTTTTTTTTTTTTTTGCCACCAAGTGCCTGGGCGAGCTCAAAGACTGGGTTTTCAGTTGCTTCTTGCTGAGCAGATAGGAGGAATATAAAGGGCTATAGAGCAATGGGTATAGGCTATGAGGAACATGCTGTAGTTTGTAACAGTTCAGAAGTAATAGTAACCATTCATCTTTCAATATACTCTGCTGTAACTATGCAAATATCTTCTGAGAGCATTTCCTGATTTACCTTCACTAATGATTGTTTTGTATAACTCAGACTAATCAAAGTGAAAGCCTTTGGGGTAACTCATGCAAATAAATTGTGCTCATGGCTCTGTTGTAGTTTTTGTATTAGTTTTCAAAGTGGCAATAACTGTATCCCATTGCATATTTGTGACTGTAAATCTGAAACCTGGATTAAATTATCTGTTTGTTTTTTTGTTTTTTTTAACCTTTATATTCTATCAGATAAGTCTGATTTCAGGATTGCTATCCCTGGAATGCTTGTTTGTTTTTGGCCTGGTAAGATTCTGGACAATGTGTACTTTTCCTTGGAATCACGTCACACAGAGTTCATGTAAGGGAATGGGTTTCGGATTACAGAATTTGTCTTGCACCAAATCCTGAAATGGGTTTCCTTGGCAGAACTCCCAGATCCTAGCTCCCTGCATTTACAAAGCTCAATGTTCCCTGACATAGGGAACTTAACAGAGACCTTAGCATGAATCCTAGGGTTATAATGTCTGACATTATAGGAATCTGCTCAGATTCAACATTTTCTCTTCCTTTCATTCTTAAAATTGTACTGATCTGCTAGAAAGTTATAAACCACTATCTGTATATCAGACTTTCCCAGCTTCCAAAGCATGTAACTTGTGCTGCAGTACATTTTTTTTTATCTCATGTGCTACAAAATAGCATGTGTAAGCCTGGCACAGGAGGCTGGCTGTCAGTGCTGAGGGCAGAAGCAGGAGAGCATCTAGCCCCAAGGAGAGGTGGCAAAAGAAGAAACCTTCATGAACAGAAAAACCAGACCAAAGTCCAGGACCACATGTCCAGGATGCCTGACCCACCCATACCCTCACACGACATCCAGCCAGGAGAGTCTGCAAAGAGTAGGACTGCCTGGCATCTGACAGCACCATGGCCAGCTCTGGCACATTCAGCCTATTGACACTGGGGAGGGAAATCTTCCTGCTGTTCTTTATCTTCTGGCATATATCAGATATGTGCTAATCAAATATCCAGAGTCAAATCTGTAAGCCATTTGATCGTATGAGAAGTAATAAGATTTTTAGAGGTTAATATTCAAAACCATTCAGCTGAATAGCTCTGGAGTTTTGATTATTCACAGTACTTATCCTTTCAGCCGGATAAGTCAGGCCAAGATTTAGCTGAATAAGTAAAGGACTTCTTGGGGGCATTTTGGGGTGGGGAAGAATTAGCCAAATGAATTGTCCAGCTATCTCTGAAATTTAGAGTCAGGTTTATCTGCACACACATGACACTAAGTTAAAGGGCCCAAGGCAGGAAATGCCCTGCAGTGCCCCTGAATGACATCAAACCTGCTGGCCTATAAAAGGCCCCGGCAGCCCTGCTTTGATACATCGGCAACAGGTCAGCCTGCTTGGTTGAGAAGTGTGAGTCGCCAGCACTTCGTTCTTCAGTTCCAGCTTGTTTTCAGTTCTTCAGTTCTGCTACGTGTCCCTCACCTGCCTGTTTGCTCCTTGTCCTCCTGCCCTGTCTAGCCATCCTTTCTTCCCTTCAGACGGATACCGGTACTTTACCTTGGCCTGATTCCCGGACATCCTTGCTTGGCGCCAGCCCCTGACCATTGCCTGTCTCCGGGACAGCATCAAATGCTGCCTACCGCTGATCTCAGCCTGTGTGAGGATTTGTCTTGTCTCTGTCCACTCTGACCCTCCTACATCAAAGAATCTATGTCATCTGCAGAGGCCCCCTCCTGTTGACTCCAGCTCCCAATGGCTCAACCTCAGGGAAACAAGGGCTGGTAAAGGTGTGTTGTGGGTCCCGGCCACGGCAGACCATGGCCAGCCCCCCCTATCTTTCCGCAGCGAGCTGGCACTCCCCCCGGTCGGTGCAGTGCTCCCCGGTATGGGGCCGACCAACTGCAGCCTCCCACGTGGCTCAAACGCTGCCACCTTGCTTCCTGCAGAGCTCTCCCTAGGCTCCGCCTCTTAAAGGGGTCACAGCGGGAAACTTCGGCCCAGCCCCGACCGATGACATCAGGACTGAGGAGAATTTAAACCCTGCCTCAGTCCCCAGCTCTTCACCTTAGCAACAGGTCGTCTCCTCGGAGTGCTAGTTGCTGCGATCCTTCGCTTCCTGATCCAGCTCCTGTTCCAGTTCCTGTTCCAGTTCCTGATTCAGCTCCTGTTCCTGTTCCTGATCCAGTTCCTGACCTTGCTCCTTCCTTCGTACTCCAGTTCCTGAGTTCTTCTTCGGCTTGATCTCCTGGTACCAACCCCTGGCTTGCTCCTTGTCTTCGCTTGTCTGCTGCCTGTCTTGACCTCTGGCCTGGTTCCCTCTTCTCTACCCGCCTGCTGCCTGCCCCGGATTCTCGGATTGGACTCTCGTTCTGCTTCTCTGCTGCCTGCCCAGACTCCTGACCTCGTCTTCATCTCTCTGCTCCTGCTTCGCCGAGGCAGAAGCAGGAGCATCTAAGTCCTGCCGTCCTCGGTACCCAAGGGCTCAACCTGCAGGGAATGAGGGCTGGCATAGGTGAAGCTCCAGCTGGGTTGACCTCACCTTCACAACCTACCAGCAATGGGAACTACTGAGGACCTTCCCTCTGTGGTGGTGCTAACACCCATCCCGGCTCAAGGGTCCACAACCATAACAAGGTGAAGCTTCAGTTGGGCCTCTACCTTGTCTGACTGTCCCTGCTGATGGTGGGGACCTTCAGGGTTCCTACCTGCAGGTTGTGACAACTCCACCTTGGCCCAAGGGTCACACTTGTAGTTGGTGATTTGATCATGAGACATGGGGATAGCTGGATTGCTAGTGGGTGTGAGGACTACTTAGTAACTTTCCTCACCTATCACTTAGATAGAATTTTAGAATGTACTGGGGAGGCATTAGTGGTCGTGGTACATTTGGGTGCCAACAAGATAGGAAGTTTTAAGAGGGATGCTTAGAAGGCTAAATTTAGGATTTTAAGTAGGAAATTGAAATCCAGAACCTCCAAGGTTGTATTCCCAGAAATGCTCCCTGTTCTACATGCAGGACCTCAGAGGTAGGCCGAGCTCCAGTCTCAATGAATGCATGATACAATGGTTCAAAAAAGAGGGCTTTAGATTTCCTAGAAATGGGAATATTCTGGGAAGGGAGAGCCTAATCCAATGGGATGGATTCAACCTTAACAAGAGTAGAATCCAGATGAAAATATTTAAAAGGAAGATAGAGCAGCTTTTGGACTAAATATGATATTTTACAGAAGGCAAGGTATGAGGTCAACAAAAAGGATAGATGCCGGACGTCCTTCAAATCATTTATTTGTAATGGAGTTGCGCAAACTGCCTGACTCAGGCCGAGTTTCACCACTTCCTCAAGTGGCTGCCTCAGGGGCTATGATAAAATACATAAATATTCATACATATAAATGTGTGCACATATTGACATAAATAATAATCTATATAAATAAAAATGTTAAATAGTTAAATAGTTTGTACGAAATCGCTAATCTCAGCAACCACTAAACCGATTGCTTTCAAATTTGGACACAAGCTTCACCTCACATACGGCATCGCATACACTACGGCATACACATACGCATACACATATGGCATCGCATACACTACGGCCGTCAGCTGCCAGCAATCAAAATGGCGCCGACGGCTCTGTCCCTTACTAGGACACTCGGGAACGCCAATGGCGGCAGTAGCCCATGTGACATAGTAAGGGTGAGGGCCCGTCGACACCATTTTCTGGACTGACAACCGGCGCACCTTCGCCCTTACTACCTGAGCGAGACGACCGCTCCCATTGCTCCACCCCACTGACAGAGTAAGTTCTAACAGCCATCAGAGACAGTTTCAGTGCTGGCTGCCGAGGACCCGGCGCCAATACGTCCATGTTGGAACGAACGCCCGCTCCACTGACTACCATTTTTGACAGGTATTGGCGGGCCTGCAGGGGGCGGCGTGGGGAGGTTCTTGCGTCCATGTTCGGGGGGGGGGGGGCAGGGAGCGGTTATCTCCATTCTCTTTTCTTTCTTTTCCACTTAACCTGGCTCTGCCACTGCAACGCGTTGCCTGAGTCCAGTAAATAATAAAAACATAAATATAACGCATAACTTACACAAATAAAAATATATGTAAAAAATGCACCCATAAAAAATATACAAAAAATTCACCCATAAAAATATACCCATAAAAATATAAAAAAAAAGATTAAAAAAAACTTTTTATACACAGAATTACACTGACTTATGCTGGTTTACTCTCAACACAGAATGACATATGCTTGTTCAATTTTAGAACATCAGGTATTTCCCCAATCAGTTATGAATATTAAGAATTTTTAATATTTTTTATTGTTTTATTTCTCATCTTGGGTACCTGCACAGTATATTTTTATAGGTGAATATTTTTTATATTTTTTTTATGGGTGCATTTTTTACGTATACGTATATAGACATCATTTATATAGATTTCCTCAGTTCATGGATTTGAATGGTGGATTCAATTTTTGTGCTCAAAAATTAGTATTTTATGTCACCATTTAGCTGCAATTAATTTTAATTCAATTTTAATGTTTGTTCATTCAGTATTTTTATTTTTATTAGTATAAGTTAAGCATTATGTTTATGTTTTTATTATTTATTATTTTTTATGTCAATATATGCACACATTTATATGTATGGATATTTATGTATTTTGTCATAGCCCCTGAGGCAGCCACTTGAGGAAGTGGCAAAACTCAGCCTGAGTCAGGCAGTTTGTGCATCTCCACTACAAATAAATGATTTGAAAGACGCCCGGAATCTATCCTTTTTGTTGATATCATTGCGGCTTTCATAGATCACCCCCCTTCCTGCTTTGTGGGGCAAGGTATGAGGAGCAGGCTGGGCAGCAGCAGCAAGAGTGGAAACCGGGAACAAGATAGTAAAATGCTGAGGGCAAAAACTGTGGGCATTGGTTCTCTGTAGCTGTACACTCAGCCCTCATGCTACTCACATGGAAACTTTAGGAAACCCAACAGAGAAACATTTATTTTAAGAAAGACCAACTTTTTACCAACTCTGGTGCCAGCTGTGAATCATGTGGACTCACAATATCCCCTGCAATTGAGAATACATTTCACTAGGCAGATTGGTTGGTGGGTAGCAGAGGAAATCCTGGGCTACCTTGGCAAGGTCTGGCCAGATCACAGCCTTATTGTATATTCAGTATGTCAGTGAATCTGTTGCCATGTCTTTGATGGGCTCTGCTAGATAGTGTGTGACTGATATTTGTGATAACGTCTCCTTTGCTGGGGGAGGATAATTTCCTCTGCTGCCAACTACTGTAGCTATGGCTTTTTTGCTGGTCACAAGGGGGGCAGATAAAAGTAGAGGAAGAAGTAGTAGTTGACAGGGTGCTGCTTTTGCTGACACTACTGTGTGTGTGTGATGTCTACTCTTTCCTGTGCTGCAGCCCATTGTTCCATTTCCTCTGGCATTCCAATTCTTACACCCTAATCACCAGTATTTCCTTCCAGTGAATTATACTGGTGGACCAGAGGGAAATGCTCCCTTTTACCTGTGGGTCACACAGCATTAATAGTCTGTAAGTATCTTTCTCAGTAAGGGGTTTCAGCCTATGTTGCATCTGCTGCTGCAAAGGGCCCACAAACATCAACAACTCTGGTGCCAATCCCTGTTCACACCAGAAATCCTCTAACTTATCCTCAGAGACCTTCATTTTTAGTTTTTATTTATTTTGCCTGGAAATTTCAGTGTTATAACAAAAGAAGTCAGTAGAAACATGACTGATATATCACACAGGAGAAAACTCAGTGGGAAAGTCATTTTTCCACTGATTTCTTTTTTGTTCTTACACTGAAATTCCTAGGCAAAATAAAATAAAAACTGAAAAAAAGTTTCCTATTTATCCTCTAGATGTTGACTTGGTAGATGACCTCACCTAGGATGATTCTTGTGGAACTGAGGTCTACCAGGGCATCCTTGAAGGGTTTCATGACTTGCTTCATTTTCGTTATGTGTAACAAATCATGATGCCTATGGGAATGATCTACACCTATCTTGTTTTCCAGAAATAATTCATGAAGGGTTGTCTATTGTTTAACTATCTTCTGCAGCATTACATAGGTAGAATTCCACCTGGTGCCTACATTCTGAATCAGCTATGCAGAGGTACCCCCAATGCTTCCTGCTTCGCAGCATTTCTGCCCATCCTACATGCTCTTGTGAAAATGCCCCACTATTCTCCTGCACCTCTCTATCAGTTCTTTTAGGACTAAGGGGTAGATTTTCAAAGGGTTACGCGCGTAATATATGCATAATATATGCGCGTAACCCCCAAAAACCTACCCCTGTGCGCGCCGAGCCTATTTTGCATAGGCTCGGCGGCACGCGCAAGCCCCGGGACACACGTATGTCGCGGGGCTTTGAAAAAGGGGCAGTCCGAGGGTGGGGGCAGTGCAGCAGTCCGGGGCTCCCCTTGGGCTCAGCGTGCACAAGTGTGCACCCCCTTGCATGGGCCGACCCCGGATTTTATAACATGCGCGCGTAATATTAAAAATCTGCCCATAAGTTTCTATGTTGCTCCTTGGCCTTCAGGGTGTCCTTTACTGCCATATGCAGTAAGTGTGCCAAGCAACAGATCACCTCATAGCTCCCATTTTCCACCACTTGTTTCATGTTTGCACCACTGTCAACCCTCCATCTTCTTTATTATTCATAAAATATTCACCGAAATGTAGCTGATATCCATCACTTGGATGTGCAGCTTAGCCTACCTGTACCCTTGAGTTTCATCTCTCTCAATTTCCCCACTCTCCCCAATTCCTAATTCACATTTACCCACCAATTGCCTGAGTCCCATTTCTTTTTTCTGCTCTCCCTTCCCCGGCTCTCTCACCCACTCTTTTCTTCCTCTGCTCTTCTCCCTGGTCTCCAGTTCCCCATTCTTCCCCTGCCACTGGTGCAGGTGCCTCCTGCAGCCTGGGTATAGTTGAAATGTCTGCTGCTTGAAATGCAGGACTCTTAATCTACAGAGATCTGCACAGTAGGGATGTGAATCGTTTTTTGACGATTTAAAATATCGTCCGATATATTTTAAATCGTCAAAAATCGTTAGGGCCACGATACAATACCAATTCCCCCGATTTATCGTCAAAAAATCGTAAATCGGGGGAAGGGGGAGGGCAGGAAAACCGGCACACTAAAACCCCCGAAAACCCACCCCCGACCCTTTAAATTAAATCCCCCACCCTCCCGAACCCCCCCCAATGCTTTAAATTACCTGGGGATCCAGCGGTGGTCCGGAACGGCGGCGGTCCGGAACGGCCCCCTCAATTGAATCGTGTTGTCTTCAGCCGGCGCCATTTTGCAAAATGGCCGCCGCAAAATGGCGGCGGCCATAGACCAAAACGATTCGACGCAGGAGGTCGTTCCGGACCCCCGCTGGACTTTTGGCAAGTCTTGTGGGGGTCAGGAGGCCCCCCCAAGCTGGCCAAAAGTTCCTGGGGGTCCAGCGGGGTTCCGGGAGCGATTTCCTGCCGCGAATCGTTTTCCTTACGGAAAATGGTGCCGGCAGGAGATCGACTGCAGGAGGTCGTTCAGCGGGGGTTCCGGACCGCCGCTGAACGACCTCCTGCAGTCGATCTCCTGCCAGCGCCATTTTCCGTACGGAAAACGATTCGCGGCAGGAAATCGCTCCCGGAACCCCGCTGGACCCCCAGGAACTTTTGGCCAGCTTGGGGGGGCCTCCTGACCCCCACAAGACTTGCCAAAAGTCCAGCGGGGGTCCGGAAGGACCTCCTGCAGTCGAATCGTTTTGGTCTATGGCCGCCGCCATTTTGCGGCGGCCATTTTGCAAAATGGCGCCGGCTGAAGACAACACGATTCAATTGAGGGGGCCATTCCGGACCGCCGCCGTTCCGGACCGCCGCTGCATCCCCAGGTAATTTAAAGCATTTGGGGGGGGGGGGGTTCGGGGGGGGGGGGGATTTAATTTAAAGGGTCGGGGGTGGGTTTTAGGGGGTTTTAGTGTGCCGGCTCACGATTTTAACGATTTTCACGATAGTTTACACACCCAAACGGCAACAATACGATTCCCTCCCCCTCCCAGCCGAAATCGATCGTTAAGACGATCGAGGACACGATTCACATCTCTACTGCACAGCATACCTGGGAACTTTTGATTTCCTGTCACCCTGAGATTGTTGGGGGGAGGGGGGAGACAGCAGCATGTGCACAAACTTTCTCACAATAGCACACTCACATGTTCACTCACACACATACATGCACTTTTTCACATACACACACACACACACACACTTCTCTCCCTCTATCATACACATGCATTCACACACATGCACTCACTCCACTTCCTTTTCCACACACACATATGCACACTAACTTCTCTCCTTCTTCCACACGCATACATGCACTCACAAACTCATGTACTCACTTCTCTCCTTCCACACACAGTCCTCACTTCAGACCTACCAATGACAGCAGCCTCCTCTTCCAGGGTGGACAGATCTCCTTCAAGCAACTTCCTTTGCATGGGCCCAATATAGCTCCTCCTCTTTCCTACATGCCTCTTCCTTGCAGCTGCATGGGCAATGAATCTCGTCCTTTTTCAGGGGTGGAGGGGAGAGAAGATGCTCCTTGTTCTGCAAGTGCGCCAGTCAGTCTTCATTCCGGCATGGAGCCCATGCTCCTCCTCCTCACGCTTATGGCTCAGTGGGTCTCTTCCTTCCAACACAGGGCCCATAATCCTCCTCCTTCTGGTTGTGCAGCCCCAATAGATCTCCCTTCAGCTGCACGCCTGGTGACTTTTTTTTCCCAGGGTCTGCTTCCGCAGCAGGACCCGAAGTTTTCTGACGTTGGCCCAGAGACCCGGCAATTCCTGTAGAATTCTGGAGTCTCTGGGCCAAATCCGGAGAGTTCCCAGGTAAGCTGTGCAGTTCAAACAGCTAATATATTTTTTTTTTTTAGATTTTTTATTTTGCCATTTCAAATCATTTACAATGACTTTATTCAAAAGAATAGAGATCAAACATTATTTCCAATCATAGAATACCCTTAATTTATAATCTTTTTTTAAACTCTATTTTACAGAAAGGAAAAAGGGCAAGATGTAATAAAAAGGAAAAATATAGGAGCTCTCCTACTCATTCGATTATAATGGAATAAACCTCTGCTTGAGAAACTTCCCCCTACTTAAAACTAAGTCACTTTTCAACCTTTACCATCCAGAAAAATCCTTAACTGATTTGGTTCAAGAAATAGATATTTTTCTCCCTGAAATTTTAATATACATTTACACGGATATCTCAATACCATGTTAGCTCCTCGAGATATTACTTCAGGCCTCATTTTAAGGAAATCTTTTCGATGCTCCTGAGTGGGGCGAACAATGTCCGGGTACACCCAGACTTGTTTACCATAAAATGAAGCCATTCTATTTCTCAAGAAATATTTTAGAATTAAATTCCTATCTTGCTCAAAGGCAAATGTTACCAATAAAGTAGCTCTCGCTTGAATCTCCTTTTGCATTGATATTTCAATCAAATCTGAAATATTCAGTGATTTTCACTGTTCTCCATTTCCTAACACCACCTTTTTCGAAACATAAAAAGCTTTGGTAACTACTGGCAAAACCTCCAGAGGAATTTTAATACAATCCTTCAAATATTCCTTAAATATCTCGATAGGCAGCATTTTTTCAATCATAGGAAAATTAACTACTCGAAGATTTAAATATCGCAAAGAATTTTCAATGCCTTCAAATTTCCTATCTGCATAGCTTACAGATTTAATTAAATTCGTTTAGATATTTTCATATTTAACTGATTTTGCTTCCAATCAATTCTCTTACTATGAATATCTACTATTTTTTCATTCTTAAGTCCTCTTTTATTAGTCTCTAAAACCACTTTGGTCAATGAAGAGATAGCCGATTCAATTGAGACTAATGCATTCCATAGTAATAACAGAAGGTTTCTGAAGAGCAAAAGCTGTTCCAAGCATTGGCTTTACCAAATCCTGTGGTATGGGCTCCTCAGTGTCTCGTACCGGTGCCTCAATGGGGTTAGGGGTCGAAGGGGGTACTCTCGTCCCCCCTCTTTCACGCTGTCTCCATTCCTTCTGTCGAACTTCAGGACTGCCTCCTCACTCCTCACTTCTCCTAGAGATCGCGATGTTTGCTTGATCTCCACCTGTGTCCATCCTCGGGGCGGTGATGGCGTTTCAGGAGTCCAGGGCTGAGCGAGATCAACTCGGCCACGGGTGACAAGTCGAGCTCCTGATGTTCTCCCTGTGCAGCCCTTGCTTCCGGCATCCTCGGGGTAAGTTCGAAAAAACTCTCAATCTTTAATTGCTTATTGCCTTCCTCAATAGGTACAATGTTCTTAAGTTTGGCTTTATGCTTCGTATGAGGCATTGGAAAGGAACCAGCTAAGCAAATATTCCAGAAAATCAGTACCGAGTCACGAGAGGTCTTTCGCCTTTCTCATGCAGCGGCCATCTTGCCCAAACAGCTAATATTTTAACCATGCTGGATTCTCTAGATACAAAAGCAAGCGGTTCAATCAGCAGATATTTCAACCACGCATGAGCTGCAGAATTGAGGGGGCACTGGCAACAGAAGCAGCAGCCAGACTGGATTAGAGTTGTCAGCTGAATTTGGGGTAGCAAGGAGGAAACTAATCATTTTTTCAGAAGGCGGGAGAGGGCACTTGCCATCCCTTGCCACCCTTTAGCAAAGCCAATGCCAAAGAGCAACACTGAAGGTATTTCATCTGAAGATGATTTTGTTAAATGTAAATTTTAACAAGGCTGGATGTTTAAAATTAGGCAGTAAGGGCCAGCCTGGTGGCTCAGTGGCAGTATGGGAATGCAAAGAATCTGATTCCCAGGTCAGATCTTCTACTCCCCAGACCTGTCACTGTTGGGAATGCCATATTGGCAGTCGATTGCCTTTGCCCTCACTTTGTCACAGGGAGTGACGGTCGCTCCCTGAGACATAGTGAGGGCAAAGGCGATTGGCGCCATTTTGAAACCAGTCCAGCACCGGCACCGAGGGTATAATTGAAGGGATGGCTCCCGGACCCCCCGCTAGACCACCAGGTACATGTAAAAGGTTTTTGGGGGGGTCGGGAGGGTGGGAGAAGCAAAGGGGTAATTTGTAAAGGGTCGGGGTGGGTTTTTTTTATTGGGCCATTGGCGCCATTTTTATCAGTGGTAGCCAAAATGGCGCCGATGGCCCAAGAGCAGGAGATCGTGCCGGGACCCCCCCCCCCACTGGACCACCAGGTAATTTAACATTTTGGGGGGGTTCGGGAGGGTAAAGGATTGTTTTTAAAGGGTCGGGGTGGGTTTAGGGGTTGTTTTGGTGTGCCGGTTTTCCCGCCCTCCCCCCAAATAATTCCCGTACTCGATTTAACGATTTTTCACGATAAATTGAGGGAATTCCTATTGTATCGAGTCCCTTACCGATTAATGACGATTTTAAAATTATCGGACGATAATTTAAATCGTTAAAAAACGATTCACATCCCTAGTATATACAGCACTGCCACTGAACCACCAGGCTAGCCCTAAATGCCTACTTTTAAATGTCCAGACTTGTTGAAATGTTTTTTATTTTCATTTCATTTGATTTTCATTTCATTTGATTTTCAAAAGCACCCCCCTCCCCCAACCATTTATCCCATCCGTGGGTCGAAGGGGTAGGAATGATTCCCAGTCACTCCTGCTCCACTGATTCTCCAATTCAAAATGGCACCAGCAGACCCCGAGGCCAGCAGGCCAGCATCATTTTGTTGTATGGGAGTACCTCTGTAGGAAGGTACAGATATACCTCTGTACAAAAACATTGTGCCAGCCTCAGGACTTGGCAATGCTATTTTTAAACAGAAATCCGGTGAGGCAAGAGTGACTGGGGATCGTTCTGCCCCATGGATGGGGTAAGAAAAAGGGGGACGAGGCGAACCCAATATATTTTCTTTTTGTTTTGTTTTTTTATTTCCTTTTTTTGTTGTTGTTTGCTTGTTTCATTTTAAATAGATGAAATGAAGCAAACAACATACAAAATGGAAAAAATATGAAAACGAAAATAAAAAAATGAAAATCAAATGAAACGAAAAAATGTCCAGTGTGTCCACCCCTAGTTCACAGCTACTTGAGGAAGGCAGTCCGGTCATCCCATGATTACAGGGTTCTGGAAGCAGCCCCAGTACATGGTGTCAGAAATACTCCATTTTCTCAAAATTTACAACTAAAACAGGTAAAAAAATCTGACTTGGAGAAATGTGGAGATTTACGTCATGCCAATACTGTTCTGGATTTATTCAAGTTGGCTATGAATAGCTTAGAATTATCTGATCCCATTTGTGGATTGTCTTGGTTTGACTCTGATTACCTGATTTTCCTCTCTACACAATTTGGATGACATTCAAATTAAAATTGAACCATTTTTCCCATCCATAATTTTAAGATGGCAGGAGGTGTCTAGCCTTAGACTGAGATAATGAGAGAGAGAGAGAATCTTTTTTTTTGTAGTGGGAATACAATAAGAATATCCCAGACATAAAGCTTATTCATACACTGTAAACTAATTGTACTTCTTAAAGCAGACTGTCAACCTCTGGCATAACACAGATACTGAACATTGAGATCAGACTGTTTCCTCCCAAAGCTATCTTTTAGATCAGACAGACTTCATGAGTTGTTAACATTTCAGATAGATTAATGGAATAGATAAAGCTCATCAATTAACAGAGAATACAATGCTTGTAATGTTGGACATCAGAAAGGCAATTGACATGGTAAAGAAATACTTAATTTATGTGAACTTGGTAAACTATGGGAAATAGAGGTGTGCATTCATTTTTAAATGAAAAGAAAAATACAACAAAACACTTTTTGTTTAAAACCCAAATGAAAAGATCCGCCCCCCCCCCCCCCCCCCCACACACACACACACATACAAAATTCTTTTTTTTTTCCCAATGACTTTCATTTGGAAAAAGTCAATGGAAAAAAAAACAAACAAAGATGCAAAATTCAAAATTCTACCTCACCCCTCCCTGGAGCACCACTGCACCTGAGACCAGCACCATTTTGTTTTATGCCCGTATGCTGTATGGCAGAAAACCAAAATGGTAGTCTCCACTTTCATCCTCAAGTTGGCAAGCAGGAGCAACTGGGATTTGCTCCTACCTTTTTCATTAACAGAGACCCTTGTGAAAAGGGTAAGTGTAGTGCAGGTGGAGGATATGGGGACCATTCCTTTCTTTTTTTTTAAATTAAAATGTTTATTTCAGAGCAGCAAACAAAATGAACTGAGGCTCATCCAGTGCCATGGCTTTGTTCATTTTCAATTTCTATAGTTCCACACATTTTCTTCTGTAAATAGTGACAACTACCCCAGCATCTTATGTACCATTGCCAACAACTGGTGGTCCTTCTCCAGTCTCTTCTTTAGTAAATTAAATCTAATCAAAATGGGCATTTATATTCTCATTTAGCCAGAATATCAATGTTTATGGTAAAAAGAAAATTATATATATATATATATATATATATATATATATATCGATAATATGTACTCTTTCTTGGGCCTGGATTTATCAAAATGCACTAAATATTGCATGCAATAGGAAAAGGGTGTGTTTTATGGTAATAGGCAGTTTATGCTAATACCTATGCAAAGTGCTATCTAAATTGATGTATTTCCTACATATTTAAGGAGAGAGAGAGAACACCTAGCCATAATGCCCTCACACTAGATAGGTATTTATATCTCTATGGGAGGCCCACCTAGTAACTCGAGGTGAGGTTTAGGTATTAGTGTAGGGGTTAGGGGCCACTTGATGTGGTTGAGAGAATATTGCACAAATCTCATCTTTGGGTGAGTTTCCTCACGCCGAAGGTCATCAAATCTTCACAAGAGACCACTGTTCTGTTCGTGTGCCTCACTTTGAATGTCAAAATGGCCCCTAACCCCTACACTAATACCTAAACCTCACCTCGAGTTACTAGGTGGGCCTCCTATAGAGATATAAATACCCAGGCATTACAGCTAGATTCGTTCTCTCTCTCAGGAATTACACAAATGAAAAAGGTGTAGTTAAAGCTATGTAATATAGCTTCACAAAACTCAATATCCTCTCATTTGCATCACACCAAACATTATGGTGCGTTAAGGCATTTTTTGCATGCGAAAACACCATATAACACTTTGATAAATGACCCCCTTGGTTTGATAGTCACTAATACAGGGATCACAGCAAATTCCAGGGCCAGTCTCACTGTCCCACACCTCTAATCTTCCTCTCATTCATCAGACTTTGGACCCTAGGTGTTGGGATACCACCAGCAGGGAAGAGAACAAGCCTCCAGGGCTCTAGATGGTACAGTGTGCCTCCGAGTGACATCACGATATCCAGGTATTTAGCCTGCCCTTCATTTGCTAACAAGCCAAGTTACCAAGGATTGGACTGCCTCTGGTCTAAGCTGCTCTGCTGCTTCCTTGCTGCCGCAAGAAGCTTTCTATCTGCCCTTTGGGGTAATTCATCGCTAACCTGGGTACCCGCTCCTCGGGTGCCCTTGTGCTCTCTTACAGGTACCTATCTGGGATATCAGGTACTCGCTCCTCAAGGGCCTGCTCTTCCTACTCTGGTGCCTTACTGATCTACTTCTGCCTGCCAGGATCTTCATCAATACAGCTATCTACTTCAGTGAGTAATACTAACCTTGTCAGTCTGTCTCACCTTCAGCTTCAGCGCTTGGAGTCTGCATCCTGGACTTTCCTCTACTACCCTGCGCTGCCTACCATCTACTCGAGTGTGTGACTGGTCTCCTCTGCTGAAGACCCCTGGACTACTTCTACTGGGTTACCTCACTGCTGCTGCTCCCTGGGCAGTACCACCAAGCTGTATAATAAATACATATTCTCTGTGTCTGCATGTATAGAGTCTAGCCTAGTACTGCGGTTCCTCATGAGGCTCCTCCCCATGGGAGAGGCCATCATCACCACAGTACCCAAGAATCCACTCCAACACCTCAAAACCATAACACTTACGTGCTGTCACGTGAAACATTTAAAAACTCACATAGTGTAGATGGTCTTTAATTTGGCGCAGGAATGCTTGCTGAAGCACTGCACGTCTGAGTAAGTTCTTCATTCTTTATAGTTTTTCCAGCTCATTGTATGTAGGGATGTTAACATATACATTTTTATCTTGTAGAAGACGGTTCATGGGACAAAGAATTCTTTTAATCTGTGAGAATTATAAAAGTATCTACCATAAATTCATGCCCTGCAGCAACGCTAGCGAAACATGGTATCGTGTCAGGCTTGGCAAGAAGGCATGACAAAAAAGGGGAAGTAAAAATAAAAAATTATTTTAGTATTGATGGAAGTTACCACGTTTCAAAATTGCTAAAAAAATTTGCTAAGTAAAACAAAAAAAAAAAAGGACCAATGATTATATAAGACCCTACAGGCTTAAAAATTATATGTTCTAAAAACTGTAAGGGTGGTATGAATGTCACATAAGATATATAAGTAAAGTCTCTTTTTCACTTATATTATTGTTACTTGCAACTCGTGTTTATTAGGTATATTGACGACATTTTTCTGATTTGGAGTGGCACTGAGGTCCAATTCTACTTGTCTTTTGATTGGCTTAATACTTGCAATGAACATCTTAAATTTGATTTTCACTTACACCGTACTCAAATTCCATTTTTGGACATCCTTGTCAGAGTCCAAGATTCTTTTACTACTTCTTTATACCGAAAACCCACTGATCACAATACTCTCCTCCAATACATTAGCCATCATCCACGTCCATTGCGAGATAATATCCAGTTGGTCAATATTTCCGACTTCGGAGGATCTGCTCCTTTTGCCAGTACTTCATTATACAAGCCAAAATCACGCTTCCGTGAACGCGGTTACCCCTCATGCATCATCAAAAAAGCTTTCAAAACAGCTCTTTATATTAATCGGGATCTCTTATTTGTACCACGTAATAAAGAGTCCTCTTCTCAATTCACGTGTGTTCTCCCATTTTCACCCCACAGCAATAAAATCATTTCTATCATTAAAGCTCATTGGAATACATTTCATCCTCATCCATTTTTCAGGAGCCCTCCAGGTTTTCCTTCACAAGAGGACGCAACCTCAGAGTTATTTTAATTTCCTCTGATCTCAAACCAATACCCTCCACCCAACATGATGTCATTAGTGGACATTCCCCGTGTGTTCACTGTTCTGTTTGCTAACATTCTTTAAACATCCAATGTTTCATACATCCGATTACATCTAAACAATATACTCTTTGACATTATACCACATGCTCATCTAGTGGTGTTATCTACTCTATTCTGTGTCCATATCCATTGCTATATGTAGGTAAAACCCCTTGTCAGCTGAGAGCCAGAATTATTGAACACCGATCGTGTTTAAGATCTGGTCATTCTGAAGCACCTTTAGTTGAACATTGGCAGTCCTGTAACCATGACATTTCTGCCCTTAAATTCTTGGCCCTGGATCAGCCTTCACTTTCTACGTGAGGGGGAGATGTTTCATTGGCTCTCATTCAGAAAGAACAATGCTGGATTTATGAAATAGATTCTTTGATGCCACACTGTCTCAATCAAGAGATTGAATGGTTCTTTCTATTAACCACTCTCCATCTACGCCCACATTCAATGGGGATACATCTCTCCTGAGCTCAGTGTCCTTCTATTTTTTTTCTTTTTTCCCCCCATTCCTCCCCCTCTCCTTACCACACACGTCTATCCACCACCTTCACCCCCAACCTCCTCACACTTCCTCCTTCTTTCCTCCCTTTTCTCTCCCCTTCCTCCTTCCCCTTCCCCCTTCCCCCTCCCTTTCCCCTTCCCCTCTAATTCTCTCCCTACCACTTACCTCCTCCACCCCTTCCCCCACATAGTGTCCCTCCCCCTTTTTCTCCTCTCCTCTCCCCTCCCCTTCCCCTCTTTCCTCTCCCCTCCCCTTCCCCCTCCTTTTCCCCTCCCCCTTTTTCTCCCTTCCCCCTTCCCTCCCTTTCCTTTCCACTTTTCCTTTACTTCTTACCACTGTGCCCTCTTTCCTGATTGTTCCAGCTTCAGTCACATGACTTCCCCTTTTTAGTGCATTTTTTCTTTTATTTCTAATCTGACTGTACGGCTCTGCTTGCTACAGTGCCAACTCATGTGTGGTCGCACTGACCTTTGTAAGTATCAGTTTCACAGCGACTATGTTTGGTTTTACTTCTGTGCCTTTAATTCTTTATCCATGTCCCTTCCTTCCTTCTTTTGACAGTTCAAAGATTTATAAACTTTTCATTTTCTACCTTGAATCGGGGTCGACGTTCTTCTAAAAATCCCTCTAAGTCTCTTGGTTCTTGAATTAAATTTGCTGTCTAAATGTAATCTTTACAGTTACTTTGCATCTTCTTCCCATCGGGCTTTGCATTGCTATTATATTTTATTTTCCCGGTTGGACTTGTTCGCTAACATATTTAATCACAAGCCAGGACCAGTGTCTCCAGGCAATCCGCAGCTTTCATTTCTCATTTGTTTCCTAAGATCCGATTCACTTCAATGCCAGTACCAGGCTGATGTTTACATACCTGACTTTTTTTTTACTTTTATTGATGAGCATTATAATTGGTTTCTCTTCATTCTCAAAAATTTCCTTTTAGGTTTGATGCCTCCACCTGTGCCGTGGTTGGCTCACTCTTAGCCGATCCGCGACTTGTGCCTGAACCCTTCATTATTTATGATATTTGATCTACTTCTTGGTTCGCTCATCTAATATGGTAACTTTTCCCTTCCTGCACACCTTTGATATTTTGACTTTTGATTTTTTGTTTCATTTTGTTTCGTTTCTTCCCATCCATGCGGACCGATATACCGGAATTCTGTCTTTATGCAACTATGTGTTCGTTGCCCTACGTAAGTACCGTGAAGACCCGTCTCTGTAAGCCAAATTTATTGATTTCTGGCACCCCAGGACCCTTCTTTCTGTGCATCTTTGTTACTCCTTTTACTCTTTGTTTTTCCCAGATCATTTACAGTCACTTTTAAAGTTCATTTACATCTGAGAGTCTTCAATTCAAGGTACAAATATATATAAATATATTCCCCTTCCTTCCCTTCCCCCTCCTCTTTTCCTCTGGTTTTCCTCTCCTTTTTGCCCTCCTCTGTTCCTCTTCCCATCCCTGTTTTTCCTTTCTTCTCCTCCCCCAACTCCTCTTAAGTTCCTTATAGAATTTAATTAAGCTTTCTGCCTGCTTTGTTGTCTGAAATGATGCCTTATATTTTAGGGATGTGAATCGTTTTAGGACGATTAAAATTATCGTCCGATAATTTTAATATCGTCTTAAACCGTTATGGAACACAATACAATAGAGATTCTAACGATTTATCGTTATAAATCGTTAGAATCGTGAGCCGGCACACTAAAACCCCCTAAAACCCACCCCCGACCCTTTAAATTAAATCCCCCACCCTCCCGAACCCCCCCCCCCCAATGACTTAAATAACCTGCGGGTCCAGCGGCGGTCCGGAACGGCAGCGGTCCGGAACGGGCTCCTGCTACTGAATCTTGTTGTCTTCAGCCGGCGCCATTTTCCAAAATGGCGCCGAAAAATGGCGGCGGCCATAGACGAACACGATTGGACGGCAGGAGGTCCTTCCGGACCCCCGCTGGACTTTTGGCAAGTCTTGTGGGGGTCAGGAGGCCCCCCCCAAGCTGGCCAAAAGTTCCTGGAGGTCCAGCGGGGGTCAGGGAGCGATTTCCCGCCGCGAATCGTTTTCGTACGGAAAATGGCGCCGGCAGGAGATCGACTGCAGGAGGTCGTTCAGCGAGGGTTCCGGCGCCTCGCTGAACGACCTCCTGCAGTCGATCTCCTGCCGGCGCCATTTTCCGTACGAAAACGATTCGCGGCGGGAAATCGCTCCCTGACCCCCGCTGGACCTCCAGGAACTTTTGGCCAGCTTGGGGGGGGCCTCCTGACCCCCACAAGACTTGCCAAAAGTCCAGCGGGGGTCCGGAAGGACCTCCTGCCGTCCAATCGTGTTCGTCTATGGCCGCCGCCATTTTTCGGCGCCATTTTGGAAAATGGCGCCGGCTGAAGACAACAAGATTCAGTAGCAGGAGCCCGTTCCGGACCGCTGCCGTTCCGGACCGCCGCTGGACCCGCAGGTTATTTAAGTCATTTGGGGGGGGGTTCGGGAGGGTGGGGGATTTAATTTAAAGGGTCGGGGGTGGGTTTTAGGGGGTTTTAATGTGCCGGTTTTGCGATTTTACGTTTTTTTGATTTTTCACGATTTTTCACGATATTTTACCCCCCCAAACGGCAACAATACGATTCCCTCCCCCTCCCAGCCGAAATCGATCGTTAAGACGATCGAGGACACGATTCACATCCCTATTATATTTAGCCTTCCCATCTTCCAGCTGTTTTTTTTCCCCTGCTTCTTGGGTATATATGTTTTTCATTGGTTCTTTTAGTAGTCTCTCCTCCTTTAGGCCTAGATTCATCATTCCTGTGGAATGATGACCTGCTGCGGTAAAGGGGGCGGGGGGGTGGGGGGAGTGAAAAAGGGGCGGGGGCGCTAGTGTGCAGCCGGCCGCATCATTGCAGTGTGGTTTCGCCTGCCGCAGTGCCACCGTGCCACACACTATCACCCCCATAGAACCACACTAAAAGGTGGTGCTATTTCCCATGCTACTGCCGGCGATAATGCCCAAAAGATTATTGCCAGCAGCGGTGCCGCCACCCCATTTCCTTAAACTCCTCCCAAACTCCTCCCTAACCATACCCCTTCACCTAATTTTAATTTTACCGCCGCGATAAGCCCATCATCGCGAACAATAATGCCCTAACACACGCGACAATGGGCTATCACACCTTGGAAAATGACCCTATTAGTTTGTTATTTGAAATGTTGTTCGAAAAGTCTTTACCTTCAAGTTTGGTGCTAGCCATCCTGCTCAATACAATATATGTTCATCTCTTATTTACAGATATGTACAATGTCTGGTCTCCCTGATGCAGCCCTCATGCAAAACACGGCCATGTCGGGGTCCTTGTGTTCACACTACTAAGATACCTTTGATCAATGTATACCACTGATGTGACTGTATCTACAATAAAAATTTTTCCTAATAAGATTGATGTTTGCCATGCATTAGCTCCATTGCATTTTATAAAATACACATACAGTATCCCTACCCTGCAACCTACACGCATATGTAGGCTTAGGTGCGAATACATGCAATTCATTAAAAGAACATATATCAATGCATGGAACGTGCACTTTTCTTATTTATTTAAAATATATATGCACTAGGTCACCCTTCAGGTAGCGGCACCTATGGCCAAAGCTATATTGGCCATAGGCATGTTACGGTTTTGACATCCTTGTCCACAGGCCTCTTTCTGTTCTCTGACTTTTCCTCAGGAGGAAACCCCTCTTCTCCTACTGCTGGCCACAGACCTCTCCCCTTGAAGGGAAAAGCTGGCTACTACAGGCTTCCTACATCTTGGAATTCCCTCTCTTCCTCACTTCATACTCAGAAAGGGCAATTCCCACCGAATTTAGCTAGGGTTTTCTACCCTCCTAGGCTATTCTCTCCATCAATCAGAACCTTTAATAATGTAACATCTGGGCTTGAAGTGCTAAGGGTGACTTCACTTTTAAATCTTTATCCCTGGGAGAGGGGCACCTTTCTTTTTTGCTGTGTGCTGTAAGTGCCAATAACCCCACTGGAGATGAGTCAGTAGTGTCCAAAATGAAAATCTTTTTACTGTTTCAAAAGGCAAATGGCAGAAACTTATTCTTCAGCACCACAGTATTTTATGTTTTTCATTCTCTTTTTCTCAATCTGTGCAGGAATCTTTCTGATACCAAGACAAGGGAAAACTTCTATCTTCTAAGGCTTGGAATAAGTAGATTCCCGAGGTGGGCAGGGTAGAGTATCCCTTAGATGGGTAGGAAAACCCCTTCCAAACTAGTAAAAATGTAAAAATTACTGTCTCTGCACAGACAGTGCAGAGACAGTAATTCTCTCCCCATGGGTGTCTTCAATGACTTTAAGAGTCTCTTACTCACTATTGGCTGATTCTTTACTTTGCAGTAGGGAGGGATCCAAGCTGGTCACAGATAGCTCCTGTGGTCCTTCTGATGAGTAAGGGCAGCTTAAAGCTTCCTCCCAGATCTTTCAACTAAACTTTTCATTTCATTTCATTTATTAAAATTTATTGATCGCCTAACACTAATAGGCCTAGGCGATAAACAAAACATACATACATAATAAAAACAATAGTTGACACACACTTCACAGATAGAAATTTAGTTTCACAGAAACTAAGGGGCAGATTTTATAAATCTGCGCACACGCGTACTTTTGTTCGCTCAACAGGCGCGAACAAGAGTACGCGGGATTTCAATAGATACGCGCATAACCATTAAAATCTGGGGTCGGCGTGCGCAAGGCTGCCCAAAATTGGCAGCCTGCGCGCGCCGAGCCACGCAGCCTGCCTCCATTCCCTCCCTTCCCCTACCTAACCCACCCCCCCCCCCCCCGGCCCTATCTAAACCTCCCCCCTACCTGTATCATGAAAGTTACGCCTGCTTGAAGCAGGCATAACTTTGCGCGCACCGGGCCGGCTGCTCCGCTCCATGTTTCGGTCCGGGGGCTGGTCCAGGGGCCGCTGTCACTATGTTGACATAGTGAGGGCAAAGGTAGCGCCGGCGCCATTTTGAATATTGGCAATACAGCCCGAGTGCAGAAGGTCGCTCCCGGACCCCCGCTGGACTTTTGGCAAGTCTTGTGGGGGTCAGGAGGCCCCCCCAAGCTGGCCAAAAGTCCCTGGGGGTCCAGCGGGGGTCCTGGAGCGATCTCCTGCACTTGTGACGTCGGGTCACAGGAACCAAAATGGCGCCGGCACTACCTTTGCCCTGTCATATGATAAGGGCAAAGGGCCACCGGCACCATTTCTCTTAACGCAGCCGTGGCCAGAGAGCGGGAGCGCGCCGGGCCCCCCCCCCCCCCCACTGGACCCCAGGTAATTTAAAACATTTTGGGGGGGTTCGGGAGGGTGGAGGATTTATTTTAAAGGGTCGGGGTGGGTTTTAGGGTTGTTTTGGTGTGCCGGTTTTCCCGCCCTCCCCCCTCCCCCGATAAAACGATTTTTTAACCTTAAAAACTAAGACGATCAGATTCCCCCCCCCCCCCAGCCAAAATCGATCGTTAAGACGATCGATCACACGATTCACATCCCTATTACATATTAGAAGCATGATGGAGCAAAAACTCTTTTCATGCCAATTTAAATATTCTCCAAAATGGAGCAAACACCGGAAGGCCCTTCTAATGCTGAAACTAAGCACACTGCCCCCAAAAGCTCTCAGTAGAGAGTTGCTATTGTAGCACCTCCTAGCTGCAACTGGTGGGAATGGCGACTCTCTTCCGCTACAATGGTTTCAGTTTCAGTTTGTGAGTATTGTTATCAGCAAAAAGTGAGAATATGGCGGTAGGGTAGGTCGATGGTACTGGAGTTGAGTTGCAAGTAAAGGGATTCCACATGTTGCCCTCTTCCCGACTAGCAGGCCGATACAGTAAAGCGCGGCCGCAGTTCCCCGTTTCTAACCCGCTGTGTACTCACAATTTCACCACGTAAGTCTAACCCATGATTCACTATCTGTTTTTACCGATCCTTACCGCTTCTTTAATTAGACACGTATCCCTTTCTGCCCGTGGCATGTATATGTATGTAAACGATCCGATTAGCTATTCCCTCCCATACAGTAAAGAGCGCCCCAACTATCGCCTTTTCAGCCTGCTATCTTGCCGCGTCTTTAACCTACTAATTTACCGCCTACCCTGACCCTTGCGTTAGTGTGGTTCACTGGTTGCTCAGTATATTCAATTTAAAGCTTTAACCTTGGTTTTTAAGGCTCAGCATGATCCCATACATTCCATTACACTGTCTGTATTCACAAGAATGTAATTATCTGATTCTACCACCAAAAGCCGCCCAGTCCCAAACCAACCCAATCCACAGAAAAAAAAATGCTTCTCGCACTTAGCCGCCCAGTCCCAAACCAACCCAATCCACAGAAAAAAAAATGCTTCTCGCACTTAGCCGCCCAGTCCCAAACCAAACCAACCCAATCCAATCCAAGCCCAAGCAGAGAGAGACGAAATTTCACAGTCCCAAACTTTCCCCCAGCTCCCGCTCACCTGCCCTGGCCGCGGCCACGCAAGCCCCCAGCAGCAGCAGCAGCAGTAGAAGTAGAAGGGCGGCGAGAGAGAGCGGCTTCAGCAGCCCGGCCGGCGAAGATGAATACTTGCACCCTTGTAGGTCCAATATGGGCACTCAAGGCAGCGAAGGCGCATGCGCACATGCCGTGACCTCCGACGTCCAGCCGGTCATGGCGTGTGTGCATGCACCTTCGCTGCCTTGAGCGTCCATATTGGATGTACAGGCGTGCACGTATTCACTTTAGCCGGTGGGGCTGCTGAAGCTGCTCTCTCTCGCCGCTCTCTCTCGCCGCCCTTCTACTGCTGCTGCTGGGGGCTTGCGTGGCCCCGGCCAGGGCAGGTGAGCAGAGGCTGGGGGAAAGTTTGGGACTTGAAATTTTGTCTCTCTCTGCTAGGGCTTGGATTGGGTTGGTTTGGTTTGGGACTGGGCGGCTAAGTGCAAGAAGCATTTTTTTCTGTGGATTGGGTTGGTTTGGGACTGGACGGCTAAGTGCGAGAAGCATTTTTTTCTGTGGATTGGGTTGGTTTGGGACTGGACGGCTAAATTTAGTCTCTCTCTGCTGGGGCTTGGATTGGGTTGGTTTGGTTTGGGACTGGGTGGCTAAGTGCAAGAAGCATTTTTTTTCTGTGTATTGGGTTGGTTTGGGTTGCGTTCCCTGCCTCTGATCGCCGGCTGCTGGGGCTTGCTGGCGCCGGGCGCTCAAGGCAGTGGGGTCTGTAGGAGAGCCATTCACTTCCTGGTACCTGTCATTTCAAACATCATTTGAAATGACATTTGAAATGACAGGTACCAGCGCACCCAGGATACTGTATAGGCGCAATCCATTTTACTGTATAGCGCCTATACAGTAAAATGGATTGCGCTTCATGGACGCGCGTTGGACGTGGCTTGCATTTGCATGCCATTTAAATACAGTATCGAGCAGTAGGTGATCCGAACTGTGCGTGCGGCAAACACAGGTGCGCCAGGCACTAATGCACCTCTTTCTACCGCCCCTTACTGTTTCGGCCCGAAAGTAATTTAAAAGAAATGGGAAATCCCACCCAGCCAATGGAGCTACCAGACGTTGGGAGGGGAAGCAGGGAGTAAGAAAAATATTATGTTGGAGTAGAGGAGTAGCCCAGTGGTTAAAGCAGCAGGCTACAACCCAGGGAAACCAGCGTTCAAATCCTGCTGTCACTCCTTGTGACCTTGGGCAAGTCACTTTAACTTCTGTTACCTCAGGTACAACATTAGATAGTAAGCCCTGGGGGGATAGGGAAATACCTAGAGTACCTGAATGTAATCTGCTTTGATGTACACTGTGAAGTACTAAAATGTGGAATATAAAAATCCAAATACATAAATATATGCGCATATATTTTACGCATGAAAATAATGTAGAACCTACTTGCTTATAATGGGATTTATGCTTGCAAGTCAATGTATTTTAAGACATGTGCGCATCAAGGATAATAACCCGTTTAATCAATTAATCCACTCAGTCCTTCTACAGGTCATCCAGATCCTCCTGGTTCTTCAGGCTGAACTCCCTCCAGTTCACCCAACCCTCTCACCTGGCCAATAGTACACAATCGACACATTTAATATCACTTATGCCAGATTATTAGCAGGTGTAAAATTACATAAATTGGCAAATCTATTGTATGTGCATGTCTTTTAAAATAGCAATTTATGCACGGAAATTTTGGCCCTGCCTCAGAATGTCCCTAGACCTCTCCTTTTTTATCTGCATATATGTGTGCATGAAAGTGAAAATATGCACGTAGTATTTACCTATTTGAAATACAGAACACACGAGTAGATGCCACTTAGGTGTGTCTATGCTCATTTTTACGAGTGTAACGTTCTGAAAACTCATCCTAGTGAGAGACAGTGGATTTAGAAAAAAGGACAAAAACATGGCCACTATTTTCAAGCATTTTAGCGAACGATCAGATTTCAGGCTCTCCATCACATAAAAATGCTTTGTGTGCACTGAGCCAATTTTCTAAGATCAGGAAAGGGCTGTCTGTAAGCTGCACTGAGCCCACAGCTTCCTGTGGGAGTCATTGCAGAATTATCTAAGCTCTTAAATTCCAGTGACCAAAATGCTTCCAAGCATTGTAAGGGGCACTTTCCAATCATCTGAGTCCATGCAAGAGGTAAATGACCAACTATGGTAAGTCTCCAGAGGAAGAACAATTATTCTCAATGATTTTGTTTTTATGAAACAAAACTCTGAACCTTTGCTAGACCTTACTCTGATTTGCTGATCTCGAGCCAATAGCTTGCAGTTCACCAGAAGTTAACTGTTTGCCAGTATATTGGTGTTCATTTGAACTTTATGTTTTAACTTATCATAACAGAAATGAGTGCCTTATATAATGCAGGGATTTTTTTTTAGGGGGGGCAATTCTAAAAAAATACCATGAGGCCAATTTTCAAAAAAGAGTAAAATGGATAGCTTACCTGGCTAAAGTCATCCAGATACGTTTTCAGCTGGACAACTTTAAACATAAGCCGGCTAACTGAATATCACATGTTAAATTTAAAGTTATTTGGGTACATGTGCACCACTTTTTAACTGCATTTAGTAAACTTCAGGGATGGGACATAGGCCCACAGGCCAGATTTTAAAAACCACTTGAGGGGGGGGGAGGGGCCCTGGTCACCAGCCTGGACTTGCTTTTTATTTTTAGAGAATCTGTTGGCGCTTATGTTTAAAACTGTTCCTGGAGGTAGCTAGACTTATCCAAAACCTTATTCAGTTAACTCCTAATATTAGAGCCAGTAGGTTAAGTTTCTAGGCTAACTCATCCCCACCCTGGAAGTCCCTAAAATACTCCTAACTTATTTGGCTAAACTTTAGTCGGATAATGACTTGTTTGGCTAAAATTTAACCAGAACAGTGCCATAAGAACATAAGAACATGCCATACTGGGTCAGACCAAGGGTCCATCAAGCCCAGCATCCTGTTTCCAACAGAGGCCAATCCAGGCCACAAGAACCTGGCAAGTACCCAAAAACTAAGTCTATTCCATGTTACTGTTGCTAGTAATAGCAGTGGCTATTTTCTAAGTCAACTTAATATCAGGTAATGGACTTCTCTTCCAAGAACTTGTCCAATCCTTTTTTAAACCCAGCTACACTAACTGCACTAACCACATCCTCTGGCAACAAGTTCCAGAGTTTAATTGTGCGTTGAGTGAAAAAGAACTTTTTCCGATTAGTTTTAAATGTGCCACATGCTGACTTCATGGAGTGCCCCCTAATCCTTCTATTATCCGAAAGAGTGAATAACCGATTCACATTACCTGTTCTAGACCTCTCTGTTATATATCGGTGGTTTAGTATGCCCATGGGCCTCAGCCTGACCCAGACCTTCTGAGCCGAGCCAAGGGTTGACGGTGGCTCCGCATGGCTGATGGTCCACCCTCCGCCAGGCCGGCAAGCTCCCATGGCCAAACATCCGAGGATGTTGGAAGGTGAATGGTCCTCTGACCATTCCGGGCCCTTTTGGACCTGCTGCAAGCAGCATGGAGCAGCAGGCCTGGCCTGAGGTTGAGGGCAGACGGGCCTTGACATGAAGACATGACTGTGGATTGATGCGACGGCATCCAGACGAAGACACATGGCTGATGCAACGGCATCCAGGGACGAAAACACATGACTGATGCGACGGCATCACGAGGCAAGAAGACTAGGGGTTGATGCAACGGCATCCATGGCAAGGACACAAGGCTGATGCAACGGCATCCATGACATAGACACTTGGGATCAATGCGGACGGCATCCAGAAGAGACTCTTGACATCCACAAAGGCAACACGAGGCATGGACATTGGTGCTGTCTCTCAGGGCGCCCTACTCAGTCCACCCTTGCAGACTGGCCACGGACCACGCTGGGAGTGGGACAGCACAGGGACACACATCAGGACTAGACGGCTCAGGAACACAGGACAACCGTCCACCGGCAGGCAGTCCACCCAGGAGTACTGCATCTGAGGGACCCCCGGGCTACCGGTACCTGAAGGCTCGAGAGCGAAGACGAGGCGAGGCGTAGGAAGGAACATCAAGGAAGGCAGGAACACCAGGACATAGAGGATGAAGACACCTGGACGAGGACCTCAGGCATGAAGACATGACATGGAAGAACAAGAAGACATCATGATGAGGAGCTCCACGAGAAGAAGACCTTACACGGACTCTGGCAGGCAGGAGCCTCCAGAGTGAAGAGACGACGATGATGCAAGGCCAGGAACAATGGATGGAGCAGCCCTTTATAGGGCTGAGCAGGAAACAGTCATCAAGGTGGGACCCAGACACTTCCTGTGTCTGGCCCTTTAAATGTTGAAGAGAGACGCAGCTGCGTGCCTAGGAGCAGGAAACAGAGGCTGTGCAGGACCATGGTCAGCGGCCTGCACAGCGTCTGCACAGCGTCTGTGCGTCAGACGCTGAGCAGGGCCTGAGGAGCAGGCCCTGACATCGGCAGCGGTTCCAGCCGCTGCGGGGAGCCCCGGGGACAGCTCCAGCCGCCGGATGACACCGGTGCCTGTGGCCTAGTGCCGCAAAGCTGGAGGAAGCGTTGGGGGCAGTCCCAGCCCCAAGGGAGGCAGCAAAGGCCGTGGCTCCGGCCGTGGTGAAGAGGAGATTCCAGGGCGGCCTCCGGGCCGCGAGGGCAAGCCGAAGGCGGCGTCCTTCCATGTCGGTGAAGAGACAGCAGCGTGGGTAAGTGGCCTGCTCATGGGGGAACCCAGGGGCAGCGCAATTCATAACACTCTCATGATTTCACTAGGATGAATTTTCAGAACGTTACACTCATATAAATGAGCATAGACACACCTAAGTGGCAACCCTCGCAACAGAAGCCTCCAGACTTTCTTGCACCACTGACTATTGACTCCAGGACTTTGACTTTTCGCTGCACACCTCCTGCAACAGCGACTCATTGGAATCCTCCATCTGCCTCTGCCCACTACAGGAACTGTTTCTCTCTTCCAACAAGTAACATACATTTATCACCACTTTCTGACCAAACTCTCCACTGTACCCATTGCTGCATTAATCACTGGTATTTATTACTTCGCTGACATCTAGTCTGGTTATCCTTGTTATCTGAGTATTTTGTTGCAGTCCTTTCACGTATACGTAGCCTAATAATTAGCTCTGCCTTATGTATTTCAATAAGTTCTGTAATATGCTCATTTAGCCTCAGCCTCAATTAGTTGTAATCTCCTGCACTGCCTTTCCTGTAGTATTGCCAATTTCTGTTTCTCTCTCACTTAATTTGCCTCTCTGCATTCCCTGCAGATCTCTCGCACCCCACCCACCCTGTTAACCGAACTATACCTATCTGGCACCAGCATTGTAGTAACAATTGCTGTTAACCTCTATCTTTTCTCATCCCTCGCCAATTCCACTACACTACAATGTACCCTCTCTCTATCCCACGTATACATCACTCCCCCCACAAACCATTACCTCCCCCATATCCCCGCTCCCCAATTCACAGCAAACACCTCATACCCATCATGGTATCTCCCTTTGCACAATTCTTAGGCCTCTTTACCATAGCAATACTTTACCATAGCAATACTTCTTTTTAATGTCCAATCGATTTCAAAAAAAGCTCCGATGTTACCATTGCTAACATTCAATCTCACCATATCCCCTCTACTATCCTGGTCCCATGGTCCGAACACTCCCTTATAAATGCTCTTCTCACCATAAACACCCCCACCCCCCAACCTACCCTCTCCTATAGCACTATCTCCTACCGTAAACCCTGCTCTACTGAAACTCTCATTCCAGCATTCGAAGAAAAATCACCGAGTATTGATGATATTTATTTATTTAATTTATTTTAAGCATTTTATATACCGGGATACGTTGGGAACATCATCTCGGTTTACGGATAACTCAACGTAGCAAGAAGCTTCACAGAGGAAAAGTCAAAGATAAAAATAATGAATAAATAAGAAAGCGTTCAACGATAAACAGGATAATGGAAGGGTAAATGAGGAGGGAAGTATTTACAAAATCATTAAACAGGGAAAAGGAATGGGAACTGGGTGGGGGGGAGTATTTACAAGTAGTTACAGGCAATATACAATATATTCACTGGGGGGGAGGGGGGAAGTTAGATGTATGTGAGTGAGAAGAGCCAAGTCTTTAAGTTTTGTTTAAATCTTTTTGGGCAGGTCTCGAGGCGAAGGTTTGGAGGCATCTTGTTCCACAGGGTGGGACCAGCTAAAGAGAGTGCACGCTCTTTGGTAGTCTTGAGCCTTGCACTTTTAGGCGAGGGAGTAAGTAGTGTGGAACAGTGTTGAAATCTGATCGGTCTGTTCGAGGCACGGAATCGCAGATGTTCTTTGAACCATGGCATGTCTGGGTTATGAATTGTTTTGTGCATGATAGTGAGGGATTTGTATTTGATTCTGGCATGGATTGGGTAGCCAGTGAAGGTGTTTGAGTAGAGGGGTAATGTGATCACCTCGGTGTGCATTGGTGAGGATACGTGCCGCAGAGTTTTGGAGAATCTACAGGGGTCGAAGGGCGTATTGAGGAAGGCCAAGAGGAATTGCATTGCAATAATCAAGCTTGGATAGGATGGTAGCTTGTAGGACCGTACGGAAGTCAGAGAAATGAAGAAGAGGTTTAAATCTTTTCAGGGTGTGGAGCCTAAAGAAGCCATCTTTAAGTGTGGAGTTGATGAATTTTGTAAGGTTGTGGTGGCTATCAAGCATGACGCCCAGGCTGCGAACTTGCGGGGCGAAAAAGCCTGTAGGTTGAGGGGGATTGGGAGTGGGGTTAGTGCGATTGGGTGAGGGTGAGATGTGTAGGAGCTCGATTTTAGCTGTGTTGAGTGCGAGAAAGTTATCAGCGAGCAGAGAATTGATGGTTGTGGGAGCAACATCCCATGTTTTCAGAGCTTCTGGAAGGGAGTTTGTTATAGGTATGAGAATTTGGACATCGTTCGCGTATATGAAGTGCGGGAGTCCAAGTTTTGTTAAGAGCTTGCAGAGGGGAAGGAGGTATATGTTGAAGAGGGTGGATGAGAGTGAGGAGCCTTGGGGAACACCCTGTAGTATATTGATAGGCTTTGATTCGCAGTGTCCACTTTTTACCCGGTATTGCCTGTTGGAGAGGTAAGATTGGATCCAGCTAAGGGCAGAGCCAGATATTCCAATTTCTCTAAGGCAATCAGTTAAAATGTTGTGATTGACAGTGTCGAATGCTGAGGAAATGTCCAGAAGGGCAAGTAAATATGATTGACCTTTGTCCAGGGCCTTCAGTATATGGTCAGATAGGGATATGAGGAGCGTTTCAGTGCTATGGTGTCGGCGGAAGTCGAATTGGGATGGGGAGAGGATGTGGTGTTCTTCTAGGTAGTCTGTGAGTTGTGTGTTGATAATTTTTTCAAGTATTTTGGAGAGGAAGGGTAAGTTGGAAATGGGGCGGTAGTTGGCTGGGTCAGCAGGGTCAAGAGAGGGTTTTTTTAGGATGGGTTTGATTATGGCTTGTTTAAGTAGTGTGGCACTGTGCCGGAAGATATCGAGCAGTTTAAGATATCTGCAATGGGTTTGGATATGGTATTAGGGATGGTGAGCAAGGTCTTGGTTGGGATTGTGTCTGTAGGATGTATTGCGGGTCTGACTTTCTTGAGAATGGATTCAATTTCGATACGTGTGGTGGTCTCAAACAAATTGAGAGTTGCATGGGGAATGATAGGCTGGGATGTTGTGGGAGTGTGTGGAGTGGTAGAGTGGGGAGCGGGGGAAGGGGGAAGGGGTAGTAGAGTTAGAGGCGTGAGTGAAGGATGTGGGGGAGGTGGGGAAACGTGCCATGATGGATTGGATTTTCTTGTGAAAGTAGAGGGCAAGTTCCTCGCATTTCGTGTTATGGTCAGATTCAAGGGGAATAGTAGTGGTAGTTTTGGTGAGGGAGGTAGCAAATTCGAATAAGGCTCGGGGATTGAATTTGAGTTGGTGGATTTTTTGGGCATGAAAGTCCCTCTTTGCTTTATCTGTGGCTTCCTTATAGGAGTGGAGGTAGGAACGGAATGTGGATCGTAGTGCGGGTGTTTGTTCTTTATACCAATTTTTTTCTAATTTCCTAAGGTGGCGTTTCATGGCTTTGAGCTCGGATGTGTACCATGGTTTTTTCTTGGCGTCAGCAGGGTTGATCTCTCAAGAGTATTCAGGGCAGAGGGAGTTAGCCACTGAATTGGTGAGCTGCTGCCATGATGCAAAGGCCGAATCTGTGTTGTAAAGGTCTAGATTGATAAGTGTGTCGGTGAGGGCTGCTATCAGATCTTCAGATTTGCATGCTTTCCGGGAGTGCATGGTTTTTCTAGGGAGGTTTGGAGCTGGTGTGTTGTTAATGGAGCACGTGGCATCAATACGGAAATGGTCGGACCAGGGAATGGGTTGACATGAAAGTCAACCCATTCCCAACCCTGATACTTCACTATCATCATGGAACAATCTCACTGCCACCATAGCCGATGAAGTCTGCCCTATAGTAAAAAAGAAAATTTCACACAACAAGTCAGTAAAAAAAACCTTGGTACACTACTGAATTAAAAAAACTAAAAAATGAATTGAGAAATAAAGAAAGAGCCTGGTGAAAAACCCTATCCCCAGCTCACGCAGCTGCCTACAAATCTTCTCTTCACTCATACAGAAAATCCACCCTAAAAGCAAAATGAGACTACCATTCCGCCAAAATACACAACTACCAATTCAACTCCAATGCTCTCTTCTTTTATGTTTCTGAACTTACCACTCCTCCCCCTCCCTCCACTGAAGAAAATGCCAGCACTAAATGCGAGGAACTTGCCATGTTTTTTAGAAACAAAATCACTAATGTCCTTCAATGTTTCCCTGGTAAGCCCTCCCCAGTCAAACCCCTCCCCAAAAACTCAAGCGCTAACCTTGAATCCCTTGAACTCACCTCTCCTAAACAGATTGAACGAATCCTCCAAAAGGCTAAACCCGCCACACATTCATCCGATATAATCCCCACTAAGACTCTTCTTTCCATCCCCGCCACCATTTCAAAACTACTAGCTGACATAATAAACTGCTCCCTCTCACATGGCAAAGTACCCAGTTGTCAAACCCCTCCTAAAAAAACCTAACCTCGACCCCAGTATACCAGCTAACTATCGCCTTATTTCTAACTTGCCTTTCATAGCAAAAATAATGGAGAAAATAGTCAATACCCAGCTTACTGAATTCCTTGAAGAGCACAACACCCTTCACCCGGCTCAATTTGGCTTTCGTAAAGCCCGTAACACTGAAAGCCTCCTTCTTACCCTTTCTGACACTATACTCAAGGGATTGGACCATGGTCAATCATACATACTGGCCCTACTTGATATATCTGCTGCCATTGACACCGTCAATCATACCATTCTCCTCACCCGCCTAGCAGAAATCGGTGTCACAGGTTCTGCGCTGCAATGGTTCTCTTCTTATCTCGACAACAGAAATTACACCGTAAAAATAGCCAATTGCGAATCATCCCACATTCCCCTTTCTCAGGGCGTCCCGCAGGGCTCCTCTCTCTCTTCCATGCTCTTCAATATCTATCTCATCCCCCTCTGCTATCTCCTCTCTGATCTTGGCCTAAAGTTCTTCATGTATGCTGACGTCGTTCAAATCCTCATCCCGCTTCAAGAATCCCTCCCCAAAACATTACAGTTTTGGGATTCCTGCCTTACTTCAATTAACACCCTCCTCTAAAACCTACATCTCACTTTAAATGTAACAAAAACAGAGCTCCTCACAATCATCAATCCCCCAGCTCGCTTGCTCCCTGCCTTAAGCAACACCAACCCTCCACTTGATACATTCACCTGCAATATGAGAGATCTCGGCGTCTATCTTGACCAACATTTAAATTTCAAATCTCACATCCACAATACCATAAAAACAGGCTTCTTCAAATTGCACATCCTAAAGAAACTTAAACCCCTGCTATATACCCAAGACCTCCGCACAGTCCTACAGACAACTATTTTAACTAAACTGGACTATTGCAATTCTTTATTGCTGGGCCTCCCTCTCTCCACTATCAAACCCCTCCAACTTTTACAGAATGCCATGGCCAGAATCCTAACAAACGCACGTAAATTGGATCACATTACCCCTATCCTAAAAGACTTCCACTGGTTACCCATAACCTCACGCATAAAATACAAAACATTCACCATCCTCCACAATTTATTGTACAATCAAAATCACACTTGGCTCGAGAATGCACCTCTTTTCCGATCATCTACCCGCCCCTCCAGATCCAACTTTGCTGGTACCCTATACACCCCCTCCCTAAAAACTGCTCACCACACCTCAACCAGAGAAGGGGCTTTCTCTATTGCCGGTCCTTCCATATGGAACACCCTGCCCACGGCCCTCTGTCTAGAACGTAACCTGTCTAAATTTAAAAAAGGGCTCAAAACCTGGCTCTTTACATAAGCATACCCAGACGTTGACCAAACTTAGCTTGCACTCTAACCCCGCAGCCCACCCTTTCCCCTCTCCTCCTCTCTGCCTCTCCTTTTCTCCCCCTTTCTTCACCCCAAGCAAAGACTCCAGAATATAGTGTTTCTCCCCCCTAAGCAATGACACCTAAATTCTGTTATTAGTTTCCCCTCACCCTTCTTTAAGCCTACCCTACCATTCCCCCCCCCCCCCCCCCACCTCTCCCTGTCACTGCCATCACTGGTCTGGTACCTACCAGCCCACCTATACATAGTGTCTATTATTAATTCTATTTTCTTCAAATGTTCCTATCAAATTTCTCTCTTTCCCTATCCTTCCTACTGCTGTCCTCTCTCCTCTTTCATTACTGCTCCCCCCTTCCCTGTTTATTGTATTTCTCTTGTTGTGCTCCACGGCCGTGGCGCCTCACAACCGTGGCCCCCTACCTGATTCGCGGCGCCGCGGGAGCCCCGGGGGAGGGCTCCGACTCGGGCCATCGCGCCCGCACAGCCTCCGGCGCTGCCCGTTGCAGGGGAAGCCGTCCTGCTTCCCCCCCAGCAACGTCTCCCCTCTGAAGGGGAAATCCAAAATGGCCGCTGCCATGCTTAAGCACAAGGCCCACGCCCCCTCCACAGAATTAAAGGGACCTATCCCTTTAAATGGCCTCACCTGTTCTTTATCAGCCAGGGCAGAGGAAGTATAAAAGGCAGCTTCCTCTGCTCATCCAGTGACTTGGCAACTTCCTCCAGCGCTGTCCAGTCTGCTTGCTTCGGTGAGTCCTTGAGCTTTGGATTCTGTTCCATCTTGGTGTTCCTGGTTCCTGACTTCGGCTTGGCTTCGGTGATTCTCTGGTTCCTGACTTCGGATTGGCTTACGGTGATTCTCTGGTTCCTGACTTTGGATTGGCAAGCGGTGATTCTCTGATGCACGACTTCGGACTGGTGAGCGACGACCCTCTGGCATTCGACCTAGGACTCCTTCAAGACTCTGTCTCCAAGGGCCCACCTAAGTCCCAGTGGCCCGGGTCCCTATGGACTCCTCCTGGGGGGACCGCGGGCTTCCAGGGTGAAGCTCCAGTTGGCCTTTGCACCGTTGCCCTGACCTCCCTAGGTCCACCTAAGTCCCAGCGGTCAGGTCCCTACGGGGGACCCGACCGCTGGCAGAAGCAGGCGCAAAAGGTAGGATAAACCTTTGGGGGTGTTTGAGTAGGGCTGGGGGGGAAAGTTAGGGGGAAGGGGTGGGAAGGTCAGGCTAGGGGGCAGGGAATAGGGGAAGGCAGCGCAGCTCGGCGCATGCAAGGCGCACAATTCCAAGTCACAAAGGATTGCAGTGCCTTCCTGCAAACCTTCAGGCGACATTTCACCTGGTCTAATGGTGCTCCTTCTGATATGGGCATCCATAGGGCCCAATACCAGACTAGCTAAAGCACCTTCTATAGCGAACCTCTCTCTTGCCCTGCGTTTCCGGGCAAAGTGAGGGATTATTTTAATGAGAAGTCTATAAGAAAAAATAAGGCACTTAGCTGAGTTGGTCATCTTTCTTCATTCCCCCATGTGGAGACTGTAAGGTCAGAAGGATCTTCTTAAAAAAAGTCGAAGACTTTCCTTGCAAGTCCTTGCAAATTCCAGCAAAGCCCGATCAACCGCTTGCCCCTTAGGTGCGCGTGGCTTTGGCGGCGTGCCAGCATCGGCTGCGTGCTGCAAGTAGCCCGATGTTATAAGACCACTTCCAGGGTCCGCCCTCTACGTCAAGTAAGTCAGGTGGTAATCACCGTTAGGGCACTGAGGCACCTCTTACCTCCGGATCCAGGAAAGATTAAGGCAGTCCTTTTCTCAGTCCCGAGAGGAGAGTCAGCAGCTTGATGTTATAAGGCCACTTCCGGGGTCCGCCCTCTGAGTCAAGTAAGTCAGGTGGTAATCACCGTTGGGGCACTGAGGCACCTCTTACCCCCAGTTCCTGGAAAGATTAAGGCAGTCCTTCTCTCAGTCCCGAGAGGAGAGTCAGCAGCTTGATGTTATAAGGCCACTTCCGGGATCCACCCTCTGCGTCAAGTAAGTCAGGTGGTAATCGCCGCCGGGGCACTTGGGCACCTCTTACCTCCGGTGCTTGGAAAGATTAAGGCAGTCCTTCTCTCAGTCCCGAGAGGAGAGTTAGCAGCCTGATGTTATAAGGTCACTTCCGGGGTCCGCCCTCTGCATCAAGTAAGTCAGGTGGTAATCGCCGTTGGGGCACTGAGGCACCTCTTACCCCCGGTTCCAGGATACTCCACTCCATCTTTCTAAACTTCAGTCCCTTACGGTCCTTCCCGTACTTTGCGTTACTCTCAAAAGGGTCTCCTTCACCTCCCCCCAACCACCGCTATTAGACTGGAATCTCAAGAACTTGTTCTTTCTCACATCAAGTACCTTTTCTTTGGAACACTTTTAACTATATAAAATTTCAAAAAGCAATAAAGACCTGGCTATTCATACAGGCCTTTGATTGCTAACATCTGCAGATGGACCTTCAATAGTATAGAGTTAGATATTTTACCACCACTAACTAGCCAGTAGCTAGTGTTGTACTGTTTGTGCTTTTATTGTATGCAGATTGTTATTAAGTTTTATGTATTTTCCATTTAAAATTTTATGTTTACTGTATGCAGATTGTTAATATGTTTTGTATTTTGATTATTATACATGTTTTATTTGTAAACCACCTGGGTAAATCATTTTACAGGTGGTATATAAAGTTTAATAAATTAATAATAATAATAATAATAATAATATCTTGTTTATTTAATTTATTTATTTAAGGTTTTTTATCTACTGACATTCGTAGGTACATCATGCTGGTTTACAAGGAACAGTATTAACAGAAACAAAAACAAAAATTACATAGAACAAGGGGATTTGAAACAAGGGCCTAAGGCAATAAGGGTAATTAAAAACTAAATTGAACGTCAGAAAAAGCTGAAACAAATGATAAGATATTGCCTAGAGCAATTTAAAGCAGAACATATGAAGACATAATAAATAGGAATAAACGTGGGACAGTGATCAAAGGATAAAACGAGTTACATAAATCAAGGGTATAGGGGAAAAGTATTTAAAGCAGAACATATGAAAACAATACAATTTAAGGCAATTTAAAGCAGAACATATGAAAACATAGTCGGGCGGATTTTCAAAGCCCTGCTCGCGTAAATCCGCCCGGATTTACGCGAGCAGGGCCTTGCGCGCCGGCGCACCTATTTTCCATAGGCCACCGGCGTGCGCAAAACCCCGGGACACGCGTAGGTCCCGGGGTTTTCGGAAGGGGGCGTGTCGGGGGCGGGGCCGAACGACGCTGCGTTTTGGGGCCAGGGCGCGGCGTTTCGGGGGCGGGTCCGGGGGCGTGGTTTTGGGCCGGGGCGTTTCGGGGGCATGGCCGCACCCTCCGGAACCGCCCCCAGGTCCGGTCTCGGCGCGCGTGGATTTACGTCTCCCTCCGGGAGGCGTAAATCCATGGATAAAGGTAGGGGGGGGTTAGATAGGGCCGGGGGGGTGGGTTAGGTAGAGGAAGGGAGGGGAAGGTGAGGGGAGGGCGAAAGAGAGTTCCCTCCGAGGCCGCTCCGATTTCGGAGCAGCCTCGGAGGGAACGGAGGCAGGCTGCGCGGCTCGGCGCGCGCCGGCTTCCCAAAATCGGCAGCCTTGCGCGCGCCGATCCAGGATTTTAGAAGATACGCGCGGCTACGTGCGTATCTTATAAAATCCAGCGTACTTTTGTTTGCACCTGCGATTGCGCAGTTTTTCAAAATCTACCCCACTACATAGGAATAAACACGGGGCAGTGATCAAAGGATAAAACGAGTTACATAAATCAAGGGTATTGGAGAAAAGTATTTGAGGCATTAAAAGTATTTCAATATCTTAATTAGACCAGAGAGATGATTAAATGACCAATTGCAAAGGATGAGAAACAATGGATTGAGGAAGGGCAGCGGGCGGGGGGGGGGAGGTAATTGGATAGGGCTAGCATGGGAGTGCGAAATAAGAGATGCGAGAGTGATAGGAGGATTAAGGGTAGGCTTGTTTAGATAACCAAGTTTTAAGTTTTTTCTTAAATTTCTGTATACATTGTTCTTGTCGGAGGTCAGGAGGCATGGAGTTCCAAGTGTAAGGGCCTACAGTGGAGATGGCATGATCTTTTGTGGTGCTTAGGTGGTAGAGCTTAGGTGAGGGAGTGTATAGGGTACCTTTATAAGGAGTTATAGTAGGTCTGTTAGTGGTGTGAAAAAGTATAGCGTCATTTAACCAGTACATATTCTGGCTCTGAAGGTTTTATGTAATAAGGTGAGTGCGGTAGGAAATGGGGAGCCAGTGCAGATCTTTGAGAATGGGTGTGATATGGTCTTTTTACCAGTGTTTTAAGTATTCTGGCAGCAGAGTTTTGAAGCATCTGTAGGGGTTTAATAGTAGCTTTGGGGAGGCCGAGGAGTAGGGAATTACAGTAGTTTATTTTGGTGAGGATTGTGGCTTGTAGTACAGTGCGGAAGTCGTTGAGGTGGAGGAGGGGGGTCTCAGTTTTTTAAGAGTGTTAAGTTTAAAATAGCATTCTTTCATTGACAGGCTAATAAACTTTTTTAGGTTGAGGTGGTGGTCAATAGTGACACCGAGGTCTCGAGCTTGCTGTGAGAATGTAAAAGCCTGGGGGGGGCAGGGAAAGAGGATGATAAGTTCCATTTTGGATGAGTTGAGGGCAGGTGCTGGTTGGTGAGGAGGCTATTGATAGATGACAAGGCATTTTCCCATGTTTTAAGGGTGTTGGTTAGTGAGTCAGTGAAGGGGATGAGTATTCGTACATCATCCGCATAAAGTGAGAGAGGCCTAAGTTGGAGAGGAGTTGGCAGAGTGGCAGCAGGTAGATGGTGAAAAGGGTGGAGGAGAGTGAGGAGCCTTGGGGAACGCCCCTGGAGAGAGGTGAATAGGTTTGGATTTGATGTCATCAATTCTAACCTTGTAAGATATGATTCCAACCAGAGGAGGGGGTTTCCAACTATTCCAATTTCTTTGAGACGGGTGAGAAGGATGTTGTGGTTTACAGTGTCAAAGGCCGAGGATATATCAAGTAGTGCAAGTAGGTATGATTGTCCTTTGTCGAAACCCTTTAGGATGGTGTCAGTATGGGAAATTAGGAGGGTCTCAGTGTTGAAAAATCTACGGAAGCCAAATTGTGATGGGAAAAGGATGTTATGTTTTTCCAGGTGGTCTGAGAGCTGGGTGTTAACTACTTTTTCTAGTACTTTGGCCAGGAAGGGTAGATTAGAGATGGGTCAGAAGTTCGAGGGATCGTTAGGGTCGAGGTTAGGTTTTTTGAGTAGGGGTTTGACAGTGGCTTGCTTTAAGGGCACAGGAACATCTCCACGGATGAGGGAGCAGTTAATGATATCAGTGATGGTTTTGGAAATTGTATTGGGGATGGACAGGAGGGCTTTAGTAGGGATGGTGTCAGAGGGGTGCCGCACTGGTCTCATTTTCCTTAGAATAGCTTCTGTTTCGGTGGAGGAGGTCAGTTCAAAGGTCTTAAGTGTGGAGAGGGGGGTTGTTAAGGGGGTGTAGTGGGCTGGGATGTGGAACGAAAGCATTGTATGAGTTTGGAGATTTTGTCGCAGAAGTAGAGTGCAAGGTTATCACATTTGGCTTGTGTGTCTTCATCAGGCAAGGAGGGGGTGGGAATTTTGGTGAGCTCAGCGACGTATGTAAAAAGGGCTTTAGGATTGTATTGTAGGTCATGGATTCTGCTGGCATAGAAATCTTTTTTTGTTTTAAGGATGGTTGTGCGGTATGTTTGTAAGGCGGATTATTAAACTGCTAAATGGGATGGGGAGGGGTCCTGGCGCCATCTCTTTTCATGGCATCGCAAGGCGAGTTTAAGTTTTTTTAGTTCTGGAATGTACCAAGGCTTTTTTGGGTTAAGAGTAGAATTTAGTATTTTTGTGGTTTGCGGGCAGAGGGAGTTGGCAATGTTAATGATGATATCATTCCAGGACGAGAGTGCCGCCTCTGTATCAGAGAGGTCAAATTTTTCCAGGGCGTTGGAGAGGGAAGTGATGAGTTCATCTCTGTTACATGGTTTTCTGAATTGTATTGGTTTATTCTTAGAATGCTGTGGGGGGTGCTTATTTATTATTGAGAGGGAGGTTGCTACAAGGGAATGGTCTTATCAACTCTTCTTGGGCCAGAATATGTGAATCATACTGAAAGAAGTGAAGGGAGTATCAGAGCATCTCTCTCAAGAGATGGTTGATGCCCTAGAGTCACTGAGGATTGTGGATAACAAATGACCTGATGAACAATTTTTTTGAGATGGCATTGAGAGTCTGTGTGATAGGGATTGGCAATTGCAGATTTGCATGGCTGTGGCCCTCAGATTTCAGACAAGACGTCCAGGAAAAATAAGCAGACATGCCATGTAATGGAAAGAATCTGAAGATAAGTTCAAGGAAGCGGTGCTTCAAATTAAAAATCTCTGTGCTATTCTTTAGACTTTCTCCACTTCCACTCAAGACTCACCCTCCTCATTGAGGGGTGCTGGAAAATCTTTTCAATCATCTAAAAAGGCGGTGCACTCTGCCTCTTTGCCCCCATCAGCAGAAAGGTCCTTGCTTTCATGCCAGACAGCAGAGGGCTCAAAAGCCACAAACTGCAACCCACCAAAACCTGAGAAAGGGGTTTTGACTCCATCAAGGAGCGTAAAGCCACGATCCCAGTATCTGTGCCAGAGAACCTTCCTGTCAGGGGAAGGCTGAGGTTTTACATAAACTGTTGGCCAAGAATAACCTCAAACACTTGGGTTCTGTGTGCCCCAAATTAATACATTTTTTTTAATAAGCTGAGCCTGTGTGTTATGTAAAATATGTTTTGCCAGAGGCTGACTTTCAAATTATTGTTTAAACAGTTTTAGGCTTTTTGGATAATTGCAATGCTATGTATGTTGGACTTTCTAAATGTCATTTGGATGCTTTTCAATGATTCAGAACTCAGCTGCAAGGCTGATCACTGGATGCCAGCATAGTGAACATATCGTGCCAGCCCCAGGGCTTCGTCTTGTGTTCTGTTTTATTTAATATTTATCTGTGACCTTTATGTAGATTGCTCGCAGACCTGGACATTACTTATCATCTCTATGCAGATGCTATTTAGCTTGCAATTTCGTTTTCTACTTAGGTTGCTGAGCTCAGTGGCAAGATGGGGGCTATCCAGTCTTTTGCACCGAGTGCCATATGTATGATTATCTACCTGTTGGTGACAGGTTGTATATGTGCACTCAGTGTAAAGAGCGCCTGGCTCTTCGAGAAAGAGTCCAATCTCTGGAGGCTAGAGCAGCAGATCTGGAGGAGATGAGGCTGACAGAGAGATACAGTATACTGAGAAGACCTTCAGCATCATAGTAGAGCAGTCCCAATGCTAGTCAAGCAACCCTTGTGCTGCTTTGGAGGAACAAGGTCGCCTAGCAGGAGACCATTGTCTTGTTGTGGCAGGAAGTGATCCTGTAACTAGGACCTACCGTCCAGGTGATGCTCTATCCTCTCATACCGAGGATGTATCTCCAGGGTTCCATACCCAAGAGGGAAGGGTTAGGATGGCTATTGTAACAGGTGATTTGATAATTAGGAATGTAGATAGCTGGTTAGCTAGTGGGCATGAAGATCATTTGGCTACTTGATTGCCTGGTACAAAGGTAGCGTACCTCATGCACCACCTAGATAAAATTTTAGAGAGTGCTAGGGAGGAGGTGGCTGTTGTGGTACATGTGTGTACCAATGTCATAAGAGGGTGCAGGAAAGAGGTTCTGAAGACTAAGTTTATGTTCTTAGGTAGGAAACTGTAATCCAGAACCTCCAGGGTTGCATTCTTAGAGTGCAGGATGCCAGAGGCAGGCTGAGCTCCAGAGTCTGTATGCACAAATGAGACAATGGTGCAGGGAAGAGAGTTTTAGATTTGTTAGGAACGGGGGAACATTCTGGGAAAGGGGGAGTCTTTTTCCATCTTAACTAGCATGGGCTCCATTTTAACCAGCATGGAATCGGGCTGCTGGTACTTTTAAAAAGGAGATAATGCAGCTTTTAAACTAGAACATGGGGGAAAACCAACAGTCACTCAGCAGCACATGGCACGGAGGAAGGTATCTTCAAAGGATTCTGGCAAACCAGGTGTAATGAGTTACGTGTGCCACACGCAGCAGACCTGTGGTGTGGCCCTCTCACCTTCTTACTTGGACTCCAGCTCCTGGTTCCTCTTCACTGGCGGCGGTGGGCCACCAGCTCCGACCTCGAGTTGCCTCCAGCTCTGCCATGGTCCCCAATGTTGCCAGCCAAGATGCCCTTGCTCGACGGGCCTCTCCGCATAGCCCGTGGATAGACGCCACTATCGACGCCGTACCCCTCCCTAGGCGCATGCGCGTGCATCGCTAATCCTTTTAAAGGCCCAGTAGCAGGAACCTGGCTGTGGCCCCAGATGTTGACATCACACTCCTCTGTGTATATAAGCTCAGGCCTTGCTCCATAGTGTTGCCTTTGCAACAAGTCTCCTCGTACTCGTTGCTGATAGAGAATCTACTTCGTGTTCCTGACTCCCGTGGTTCCCGGTTCCTGTCTTCCTCATTCCTGCCCTGTCTATGTGTTGGACTGACTCTCTGGATTTCGACTCTGCTACGCCTGACTACTCTTCAGCCTGTCTCCAGCCCCGGACTTCTGCTACGCCTGACTACTCTTCAGTCTATCTCCAGTCCCAGACCTCTGCTACGCCTGACTACTCTTCAGCTTTTCTCCAGCCCAGGACCTCTGCTACGCTTGACTACGCTTGCCTTCTCCGTGCCCTGACCATTGCTTTGATTGACTACGCTACAGATTTCTCCGTGTCCAGAATTCTACATTGCTTGCCATGACCTCCGCTTGCCGCCTGATCCAAGCCTGTCAGTGACGCCTCCTCTAGCCTATTCCCTGATGTGGACATACAAGGCTCCGGCCTTTCTTTGCTTGAGTACTTCCAGTTACTCTCCGTTCCATTGACGCCTGAGTTTCTGTACCGAACCCAGTCCAGGGTAGGACTATGCCACCTATTGACTGCTGTCTCTGGTCTGAACTACCTTTCTTCTCAAAACAACCTCGAGGCCCACCTAAGTCCTGCTGGCCCCGGCACCCAAAGGCTCAACCCGCGGGTAATGAGGGCTGGTATAGGTGAAGCTCCAGTGGCCTATACTTTCAGCCCACTCCACCTGCCGATGGTGGGGACCCATAGGTCCCTACCTACAGGTTGCTTCAACCTTACCTCGGCCCAAGGGTCCACCTCCGATGCAACATAATGACCCACTGAGGTTCATATGACTAGTAGTACCCTTGGTTGAACTCCTTTAGCTAGGGACAGAGAGGTTAGTAAATAGGGGAGGCATCATTCAATACAACCTCTTTTTTGAGGGAGCTGGGATAGCCGTCCCCCTTGTAAGGAAATAAAAGTGCTCTCTCCTGAGAGCTTTAGGGGCAGTGCAGTTTGGTTTTGGGATTAGGACTGAGGGCAAGAGCTTAGCCATCTTTGATTTTGGAGTCTACCCCTGGACAGGTACCACTTGCCTGCAGTTTCTGGGAAAGGTCGAGGAAGCTGCCTTTACAATCTACCCTTAGCTGCAGGGTGGGTTTTCAGGTTGTTTTGGGGATTTTGCTACTTTTTAATGGTAAGAAGCCTGCGAGACCATTGGATGTTGCCTGGACAGAGGACATGAGGAAACCTTTCTCTGAGGGGCCCAGGATAGGAAGACCTGCCCTTTTGCACCCTCCATGAGGACTGAGGAATGATAGTGACCCGCTGTAGATACCTTCTGCTGTTTGGACTTAGTATTTGTGAAAGAGACTTTTTGGTTAGAAAACGTGGGAGGAAGAGTTCTGCTGCCCTTCTTCTTACCATGCAAAAGGAACATCGAGACCTGTGTGTTCCATTGAGGATCCCTTCCATCGTGGGATTTGGAGACAAAGAGAGAGAGAGACTGAGAAATCTGGAGAACTGTGAATTTTTAGGATTCTGAGGTATCAGATGGTGTGTGAATCCTGGGCCAAAGTGAGAGGTGTTCCCGTCCATGGGGAGGAGCCCTGTGAGCCTCACTGTCGGGAGGCTAGGTCTCAGCTAAGGAAGGCACAGAATGAATAGAGTCTTTATTAATAGAGATAGAGGCACTACCTGTGGAGCGGGAGGTGCCAGAGAGAGATGGTCACACAGGCCCTGAGTCACAGGGTCGATAGGATAGGTAGAGCCCTGAGGGACTACCTCCATAGCAGCACTGGTAGTAGTCCGTGAAGCGGGTATACCGGAGAGGTCTCTTGTAGCGATGATAAGGGCCCGCAAAGTGGAGTACACCAAAGAGGCCTTGATAGAGACGGTAGTGGCCCGCGGAGCGGGGTACACCAATGATGTCCTCGGTAGTGATGGTAAAAGCCCGCAAAGTAGGATATACAGAAGAAGTCTTCAGAAGAGGTGACAATGGCCCAGAGAGCGAGGAGCACAATTGAGGCCCAAGGTGGAAGTGGTAATGGCCCGCAGTGCGGGGTACATCGGTGAGGGTCTTCGGTTGGTCCAGTAGCAGCCGCAAGGCGGGAAGTGCCTGTGAGGTCCTTGGTAGCATAGAAGAGCAGGCACCTCTGATGGAGCTCTCTGTAGCATTGGTAATGGCCCGCAGTGCGGGGTACACCCGATAGGCACTTGGTAGGCAGGAAGTGATCTGCAGAGCGGAGTACTCACAAAGAGCAAGTTGGTTCCAGGAAGCCCCGGGAAATGGAGCAGACGGAGTTCCAGGTGTCCGAGGAGCGGATAGCCAGGACGAGAGAGAGGCCCCTGAACTGCGGGTACCTGAGACGTCCACGTCGGAACTGGAATCTGGAACGCAGGTCCTCAGAAAGTGAGGTGGAAATAGCAAGGATGAGACTCTGCCAATTCGTCTTCGGAGAGGGCCAGCAGGTTTAAATATCCATAGATCATGACATCATCCCCCGAGGTTCCCGCCATGACGTGGATAAGACCAGCCTGTGTGCGTGCGTGCGCCAGGAGGGACCTGATGGCAAGATGGTGGTCGGTGGCGTCCGTGTCGGCCCGGGAGGCCTGGAAGCGGTAGGCAGGTCATAGGAAGCTAGCAGAGGCTGCCAATCTACCCCATGGAGTCAGGGAAGTAAAGAAAGAGGTGAGCAGAAGTAGTTGCAGCTGTCTGCGACTGATGGGCGTAACATGAATAAGACACAATTGAAACCTATTAGCGTCTTCACCCCTGGGGAGAGAGGAAATGTAAGAGATATGGGCACTTGCTGATGTGGTGGAGTTGACACAGATTATGGGGTGAGTCACCGACTGCTGGCAGAGGTTCTCTGGTGGGAGACTGGTCTAGAGCTTCACTTGTACCAGCCCCTTTCCTCACAGGTCGAGCCCTTGGGTTCCAGGGGCCGACAGGACTTATGTGAGAGTCTCTCAGAGTATCAGGTAGATGATAGTCCAGGGCCAGGCAAGGGTCAGAGACAGGCAGCAAGCAAAGTCAATGTCCAGACAAGGGGGTCAGTGGCAGGCGGCAATCTAGAGTAGTCAGTGTCCAGGCAAGGAGACAATTCCAGTGGTCAATTTGAAGAGAAGACAAGGATGAGGCAGAGGCACAGGTAGGGCAGACAAGGCAGAGTTGGATATGATGAAGCAATGCTGGATGAGGCAGGGCAGGCTGAAGAGATGAGGCAAGGCTGGATGAGGCAGGGCAGGCTGAAGAGATGAGGCAAGGCTGGACGAATTAGCAACATGCATTACACTAGGTAGGAGGACCTGAGGCAAGGTAGAGACATCTGCTGGCCCCTTATATAGAGCTGAAGATTATGATGTCATCCCTGGGTGCCATGTAGTTTTCCCACCACAGGCCTTCAGATGTCGCGACATTGGGTGCTCACATGCCTTTGCAGGGAGCTGGAGGCGGTGGTTCTGGCGGTTTCCTGCCATGCGAAGGAAGGTTGGCTACAGTGTCTGCCACAAAGGAGGTGCCCAGGTGCTGGTAGCATCAGGGTGAGTGCAGTGGCTTATGGGGACGTCCCACAAGCCTCCAAACATAACAGGAAAATTGGGACTATTTATGCAGAGACTGTGTTACTATTTTCTTTATCTGCTTGGAGAGGTTTTTCCTGCCCATGCAAGGATATCCTCTTCACTTGGGAACCTCATTTATCCATGCCCTGAAGGGTGAGAGATTCCTTTGTCCTGGTAGTAAGAGACCCTTGCACAGATAGAGGAAGGACTGTAAACGGGAAAAGACCAGCTGTGTCACTTACTCATGAGTCACCCTCAATAAGGTTACTTATTGACATTCAGACAAAGTCTCCTGTGTATTTTTGGCAACTTACTGCACTCACAGCGGTAACAGGGTTATGCCTTTCCCAAGAAAAAGAGTTACTGTCGCTTCAGGCTAGAAGAAAGAGTTCCTTGCCCCCACCTTCAAAGGACTCTTGCTCTGAGGAAAAGAGACTTGTGTGAGAGCTAACATGTAGATCAGCCCCAAAAGAATAATAAATTCTTTGAAGGCCCCTGTGGCATACAGCAGCCACCCAAAGCATGGGTTACACAAGTAAGTTAGAATGTCTGATAGAAAAGTGGCTGTGAAAGCTGAAAAAACCCAGATCTATTTAAATACAGAGCACACAGATAAAAATGACTCCAAACTGCTTGTATCATCTGATAACAAGCAGATTGTGGGAACACAGAAAAATAGAAATACAAATAAAACTATTTTAATATGTCTGTATGCAAATGCCAGAAGTCTGAAAAATAAGACTGGAGAGTTAGAATGCATAAGAACATAACAATTGCCATACTGGGTCAGACCAAGGGTCCATCAAGCCCAGCATCCTGTTTCCAACAGGGGCCAATCCAAGTCAAACATACCTGGCAAGTATATCTAAACATTAAATAGATGCCAAGCTACTATTCCTTATTGATTAATAGCAGTTAATGGACTTCTCCTCTAGAAACTTATCCAAACCTTTTTTAAACCCAGTTATACTAACTTCCTTAACCGCATCCTCTGGCAATGAATTCCAGAGCTTAACTATGCATTGAGTGAAAAAGAATTTTCTCTAATTTGTTTCAAATGAGCTATTTTCTAACTTCTTAGAGTGCCCCCTAGTCCTTTTATTGTCTGAGTAAGTAAATAAATGATTTACATTTACCTGTTTAAGTCCTTTCATGATTTTGTAGATCTCTATCATCCCCCCTCAGCCGACTCTTCTCCCAGCTCTAACCTCTTTAGCCTTTCCTCATAGGGGACCTGCTCCATGCCCTTTATCATCTTGGCACTACAGGGCAATTCAAGTAGGTGGAAGAAAAGGTGCCAGTACCATCTGAAAAAAAAACGTGAGAGCATATAACTTGCTTTGGAATTTCCTGAGCTGCCATGGAAATATAGACTTATTATTTTTTTTTTTTTGTATTTATATTTATTAAGGGTTTTTCAATTGATAATACATATTAATCAATCTTTGGGAAATTAATAGCTAGAGAATCCAACCCCATATGAATCAGCACCACCAATACTATAGGGATTAAAACATAGGAACATGATGACAAAAAAAGACTGTATAGCCCAGCTAGCCTGTTTATCTGCTCAATTAGAGGTAGATTTTAAAAACATACGCGTGCGCGTACTTTTGTTCGTGCACCAGGCGCAAACAAAAGTACGCTGGATTTTATAAGATACGCGCAGTAGTAACTTATGCGCGCCGGTGCGGCAGGCCCCGACACAGGTCGCTGTGTCGGGGCACTCGGCCACGCCCCCGATCCCTAACTGCGCCCCCTGGCCACGCCCCCGACCGCCCCTTTTGGCAAGCCCTGGGATTTACGCGCGTCCCGGGGCTTGCGCGCGCTGCCGAGCCTATGCAAAATAGGCTCGGCGCACGCGGGGGGGGGGGGGGGTTTGGGGTAGGTTTTCGGGGGGTACGCGCATATTCCTTTGAAAATCTACCCCTTAGTTTAGCTTTATAATTCCCAGCACTCCCTTAGAGATCCCCTGTATTTATCCCATGCTTTCTTGAATTCAGATACTGTTTTTGTCTCTACTACCTCCACTGAGAGACTGCTCCATGCATCCACCACCCTCTCTGTAAAGAAATATTTCCTAAGGTACTCCTGTCTATCCTTTTTCACCCTCATACCATGACCTCTCATTCTAGATAGAAACCTTTGAGATATTTAAATGTCTCTATCATATCTCCCCTATCTTACTTTTCACCTAGGGTATACATGTTTAGATCTCTAAGCTAAGCTGCTATACATCCTTAAACAGGACCTAAATATTAGCAGAATGTGTCAGCTCAGTCACACATGTAAAATACAAACAGATCCTCACCAAATGCAGAATAAAGTGACCACAAAGTAGTAATACAAACTTGCAGACAAAAACTGAATTGTAAACCACAACAAGCCAAATTATGCATGTAGTACAACAATGGAAAACCAGAAGCATTACAATTCCTCATAAACATCAAACAATAAAAACTGGAAATATAAATAATCAATAGATGCAAAACCATAGTAATACAAAGAATTATTTAAAAAAGTTGACAAGAATAACATTCAATAATTTAAAACATAAATTTTCCAAAGACCAATAAAATATTTCAAAATAGCACCCAATACTTAAAACTTAAAAAGATTAAAAGAAAAATCTCCTGCTGTCCATACCTAGGATCTTTTCATTTCCAGATGCTCTGAGATTGTCTAGATTAGAAGGGGAAAGGAGAGAGGTTGTTGTTCACAATCTTTCTCCTGTCTCTCATACAGACACACATTTTATTTATTTATTTATTTATTTTGGATTTTTATATACCGGCATTCGAGAACGCAGTCCCATCATGCTGGTTCACATAGAACAGGGGTGCATCATAAACATAAACTAAAAACAGTGGTGCGGAAAATGCAGTTACATATAACAGGGAGATTGGAACTTGGCAGAGAAAGAAGAGAAAGGACAGGTTATTAATTCAAACATGTAAACAATAATGGAGATGGTTAATCACAGAATATGATGGTTAATCACAGAATATGGTCAATCACAGAATATGCACTCACACATTCAGAGACAGGCATGCTGTCTCTCTCTCACACACACACAGACATACAGAGACATGCTCTCACACAGACCCTGACATGTTCTCACAGTCTCACACACAGAAATTAGTTCATAGTTAGATACACACACAGAAATATGCTCTCACAAACAAACACACATGCTCTAACAGACACACACAGACTCTCACAGACATGCTGTAACACACAGACTCTCCCAAACACATAGACATACTCTAACACACAGATATAGACTCTTTCAGACACACACACACACATAGACATGCTCTAACACACAGACTCTTCTTGACACACATGCAGACATGCTCTTACACACAGGCACACAGATTCTCCCAGAAACACACACACACACACACAAACACACTCTATTTCACTTCCTACCCCGCTCCCCATCAGAAGCACAGCAGCAGCTTCCTCCTTCAGCCCCCGCGACAGATGGGGGCTGAAGGACATTGTTGTTCTCAAACGTCAATGTTGCCTTTTCCTGCAATGACCCAGGTCAGGCTCTGATCTTTCTCCTGCTTCGGATTACACCTGCACGGCCTCTCCTTCTTCCTGGGTGCATGGACCCACCATTTCCTCTTTCGGGCCACATGGATGGGAAGAAGAAAAGGCTATGTAGTTGCTGCCTCCAGACCCGTGGTACGCTAGGCAGCCGCCTAGTCCACCTAGTGCTTCTACCAGCCCTGTATCATTGCTAAAAAAGACAAACCTTTCTCGATAATCATTGTAATATGTTGGTCTCGAAAATGTTGAAAAGAAACGGTCAAGGACTGGTCCCTGAGGCACACCACTAGTAACACCTCCTTCCTGAGAGAAAACTCCATTTACCACTACCCTATGTAGCCTTCCTCTCAGTCAGTTTCTGACTGAGTCAGTTACTCCCAGATCCATACTAAAGAAGCTCAATTTATTTATAAGTCTTCGATGCGGAGCTGTGCTAAAAGCCTTACTGAAATCTAAGTACACTATGGGGTAGATTTTCAAACCTGTGCGCGAGCTACCTGGTGCACACATCTATGCCCGATTTTATAACATGCACACGCAGGCGCGTTCATGTTATAAAATCGGGGGTCGGCGTGCACAATTGTGCACCTTGTGTGCGCTGAGCCACTCTGCCTTCCCCCGTTCCCTACCCCCCACTCCACCTTTCCTTCCCTTCCCCTACCTCCCCACCCTTTCCCCCCTACCTTTTTTCTTTTATTTCCAAAATTACTTCAGCCCTGGGGCTGAAGTAAGTTGCGTGCGCCGGCTGACTGTGCCGGCGCACGATCCCCGGCACAGCAGCAAATGGCTGCTGTGTCGGGAGCCTCTGACCCCGCCCCGCCCCTGGACCACTCCGCCCCCTCCCCGCCCCTTTTTGCAAGCCCTGGGACTTACACGCGTCCCGGGGCTTTACGTGCGTCGCCGGGCCTTTTGAAAATAGGCCCGGCGTGCGTATGACTGGATTCACACGCGTAACCCTTTGAAAATCGGACCCTATGTCTAGCAATCTACCTTGATCAAACTCTCTGGTCACCTGATCAAAGAAACTGATCAGATTCATTTAACTCTACTAAAACCATGCTGTCTCAAATTTTGCAATCCATTGGATTCCAAAAACTGCACTATCTTCTGTTTTAAGAGCAATTTCATTAATTTGCTCACTTCAGAGATCATACTAACCAGTTTGTAGTTCCCAGCCTTCTCCTTACTTTCACTTTTATGAATAGGACCCATTTCTGCCTATCTCTAGTCCTCGGAACTACTCCCGACTCTAAAGAAGCATTGAAACATTCAGCCATCGGAGCTGCCAGGCTATCTCTAAGTTCCCTTAGCACTCTCGGATAGGGATGTGAATCGTGTCCTCGATCGTCTTAACGATCGATTTCGGCTGGGAGGGGGAGGGAATCGTATTGTTGCCGTTTGGGGGGGTAAAATATCGTGAAAAATCGTTAAAAATCAAAAAATCGAAAAATCGAAAAACCGGCACATTAAAACCCCCTAAAACCCACCCCCGACCCTTTAAATTAAATCCCCCACCCTCCCGAACCCCCCCCAAATAACTTAAATAACCTGCGGGTCGTTAAAAATCGAAAAATCGAAAAACCGGCACATTAAAACCCCCTAAAACCCACCCCCGACCCTTTAAATTAAATCCCCCACCCTCCCGAACCCCCCCCAAATAACTTAAATAACCTGCGGGTCCAGCGGCGGTCCGGAACGGCAGCGGTCCGGAACGGGCTCCTGCTCCTGAATCTTGTCGTCTTCAGCCGGCGCCATTTTCCAAAATGACGCCGAAAAATGGCGGCGGCCATAGACGAAAAAGATTGGACGGCAGGAGGTCCTTCCGGACCCCCGCTGGACTTTTGGCAAGTCTCGTGGGGGTCAGGAGGCCCCCCACAAGCTGGCCAAAAGTTCCTGGAGGTCCAGCGGGGGTCAGGGAGCGATTTCCCGCCGCGAATCGTTTTCGTACGGAAAATGGCGCCGGCAGGAGATCGACTGCAGGAGGTCGTTCAGCGAGGCGCCGGAACCCTCGCTGAACGACCTCCTGCAGTCGATCTCCTGCCGGCGCCATTTTCCGTACGAAAACGATTCGCGGCGGGAAATCGCTCCCTGACCCCCGCTGGACCTCCAGGAACTTTTGGCCAGCTTGTGGGGGGCCTCCTGACCCCCACGAGACTTGCCAAAAGTCCAGCGGGGGTCCGGAAGGACCTCCTGCCGTCCAATCTTTTTCGTCTATGGCCGCCGCCATTTTTCGGCGCCATTTTGGAAAATGGCGCCGGCTGAAGACGACAAGATTCAGGAGCAGGAGCCCGTTCCGGACCGCTGCCGTTCCGGACCGCCGCTGGACCCGCAGGTTATTTAAGTTATTGGGGGGGGGTTCGGGAGTGTGGGGGATTTAATTTAAAGGGTCGGGGGTGGGTTTTAGGGGGTTTTAGTGTGCCGGCTCACGATTCTAACGATTTATAACGATAAATCGTTAGAATCTGTATTGTATTGTGTTCCATAACGGTTTAAGACGATATTAAAATTATCGGACGATAATTTTAATCGTCCTAAAACGATTCACATCCCTACTCTCGGACGTATCCCATCCAGTCCCATCGCCTTATCTACTTTAAGTTTAGTTAGCTCCTCACGAACACACTGTTCTGAACATCGACCTCACCTCCAATCTTATTTGTGTTTATTTTATGTGGTCCTGCTCCCGGCCCTTCCATAGTGACAACAAATAGAAATTTTTCTTAAGCAATTTTGCTTTTTCCTCATCAGCCTCTACGTATTCCTCCCATTCACCTCTGAGTCTCACAATGACACTTTCACGCTGTGAATGTGCTTCTTTGATAATCCCAGGGAAAAAAAATCCTACACAAATAAGACCTGAAATCAAGAGAGTTTCCATCCCTTAAGTTGACTGCATGGCATTGGTTACATGTCTTTGGAGACATGAAATGGGCCCCTTATTTCTATAGGAGAAGCCCACATAGATGCTGTGCCTGGAAAAGCAGGTACAACACATATCAGACTGCAGTAATGATGCAGGTTACAGCATGTAAGGGACTTCATCCACGTGACTCCTATACATATAGCCTGCCTTTATTTCGCCGCAGAAGAGAGGGGGGGGGGGCAACATAATTATGGATAGGGACTGCAACCCCACGTTCTTCCACTTTACAACCCACTGTGTGAATTTACACAGAGAACAAGAGGCTGAAATTAGTTTCATGACTAACCCAGGGTGCTTTATAAAACAGAATATTGCTACGCGAGTCACAAATAATTGGAGGTGCTTCTTATCCTTAAAAAAAAATAAAAATGGACATGCAGAGAATATGTCATTTCTTCATTGTTTTTCATTTATTTTTACATTTTTGCTATGTTTTTGTCTCATAGCTTATTTGAAGGCACAGCCAGAATTTTAGGCCTGTGCTAATCATTCCAGAGATGAATGTCACACATTCTTTGGCTGGCAGTAACAGTATTCATCTTATGTTTGCTATTGCTGTATTAAATGCACTCTGATCACTATCTTTGCAAGGGTTTCTTTCTTGCAGTTTATGTGGAAGGCAAATATCTTTCTCTTAGAAAGGCCCTTGTACCTATTTTTTTTTTTTTGTGATATATATATACATACAAAGATTGCAAGATTCCCCCTTCTCCCAACATCCATATCACAAAACTGTAAATAGGGGATTGGACAAGGAAACAAAGAAAGGGGTCAATATTCAAAATAATTTAGCCAGATAACTCAGAAGTTATCCAGCTAAATGCCAACTTTTGAAAATTGGGGCACTTATCTGGCTGGATCATAGTGGGCTACGTCGTAATCAGTCTAATCCAGCCACACACATATCTCCTGGTATTGGTGCACGTCGGGGGAATTAAAATTAGGCCATTAGTGAATCCGGTACTTAGCTGAATTATCAGAACACCCCCACAATGCCTCTTAATATCATAGCGATATTAAGTCGGAGGCCCCAAAAATAAAAAAAAATTTTAAATAAAAAAAAAAAAAATTAAAATGTGCCCGCGGCTCACGGGTCGGAAGACGGATGCTCAATTATGCCGGCATCCATTTTCCGAACCCATGGCTGTCAGCAGGCTTGAGAAATGACGCCGGAAAAATTGAGTGTCAGCTTTCAAACCTGCTGACAGCCGCTGCTCCTGTCAAAAAGGAGGCGCTATTTATTTATTTAAAAGTATTTATATACCGTTTTTCAAAACAAGGTTTTTTTGTCAAAACGGTTTACATTGTAAAATGAAAAATAAAGTAAATAGAGTTAAAAATTAAAGATAAAATTAAATAAAATTAAAATACAATAATTGGTATATACCTCATGGTAACAAAAAATCTAAATTAAATAATAAAAAGTAAAAGTGGAGCTGGGCCGTAAAAGATGTTTTATGGAAGGGAAAAAGGTAGGAGAAAATGAATGGGGGGGAGGGAAGGCGTAAGGTGGAAACAGGGTGATGTTAAAGATGTGGAAGAAATTATTAGGTTGCTAAATGTTGATTATTTGACGTAGTGTATTGTGGATGAATATTAAATGCTAATTGAAATAAATATGTTTTTAGTGTCTTCTTAAATTGTTGGGTATTGGATATTGAACGAAGTAAATTGGGTATCGAGTTCCAAATGGTGGGTCCTGCTACAGAAAATGCTCTTCTTCTAGTAATATCAAGTCTGGCCTGTCGTGGGGAGGGGATGTCTAATAAGTTTTGAGTTAATGATCTTAAATGACGGGTGGGTTTATATATACGGAGTAATGAGCAAAGCCATGTGGAAGATGAGTTATGTAGTAAGCTATGAATAACAGTAAGAACTTTGTATTTTATTCTATATTTTATTGGTAACCAATGTAAGGATTGAAGGATGGGTGTAATATGTTTTCGAATGGGAGTACCTGACAGAATACGAGCAGCACTGTTTTGAACAATTTGCAGAGGATGAATTATAGAATCGGAAAGTCCTAAATAGAGAGCGTTGCAGTAGTCTAGACCAGAGAAGATTAGAGATTGTAGAATAGTTCGAAAATCCTGATAAAAGAGAAGAGGACGGAGACGTTTTAAGAGTTGTAATTTGTAGAAAGATTTTTTTGTTAACGATGAAATATGTTGTTTCATGGATAGATCTGAGTTTATGATGACTCCTAGGTTTGTGGCGTGTTGTGTAATAGGAATAGATGTTCCATTTATGGACCAATGTGAAGGTGGACCAATAGAAGTCTCTGAGATAGAGGTTAAATGAACTATTTCAGTCTTAGATGGATTCAGTTTTAAGCGATTATGGGACAACCAGGAATTAATAGTGGATAAGTAAAGAGAAACCATATTTAGAGTATTAGACCAAGATGTTTTGTAGGGAACTAGGAATTGTATGTCATCTGCGTAGATTTTAAATTGTAGACCGAGTGAAGAAAGAATGTGACAAAGAGGTAGAAGATAAATATTGAACAGTATAGGTGATAGTGATGAACCTTGGGGAACACCAGATGGAATTGTGTAAGCATTAGAGGAGTGATGATTAATGTTAACTTGTTGAGGACGATCTGTAAGAAAAGATATGAACCAATTTAGAACTGTACCTGTTATACCAATAGATTTAAGACCAGAGATGAGTATGTGATGATCAACGGTATCAAAGGCCGCTGAGATATCTAAGAAAACAGCAATGTAGTCAGTGTAAGAATCAAAAGCGCGGAATAGGGTATCAAAAGAAGCTAGAAGGAGAGTTTCAGTTGAGTGACCTTTTCTGAATCCATGTTGATTAATGTGAAGAATGTTATTGTCTGATAGAAATTCAGATAGCTGACGTAAGACTGCAGATTCTATTAATTTGGCTAAAGAGGTAAGTGATGCAATGGGTCTATAGTTATTGAGATCGGTTGCTTCTTTTGTTTTGGATTTCAGGATAGGTAGAATAGAGGTCTTTTTTAAATTATTTGGAAATTGTCCTGTCTCTAGAGATTGGTTGACTAAAGAACACAAAAAAGTACATGCATGAATACTGAGAGCTTTGAAAAAGGTGCCTGAACAAGGATTTTCAGGAGAGTTTGAGGGCTTTTGTTTCTTTATTATAGCTAGTATGGTGTCTTCGGTTAAGGATGTAAATTCAGACCATTGGTCATTACTGTCTTTATTGATAAAGGTAGGATAAGGTAGTTGAGAGAATTCTTTAGAGATATTTGTTACTTTTGTTTTGAAATGAGTGGCAATTTTGTTGCAAAAGGTAGCATCATATTCGGTGAAATTGTCACTTTGAGAGGTAGTCAATTGTTTTACGATGTTGAATAGGGACGCGCTAGTGACCCTAGCGCCTCTTTTTACCGTGGGCCCTCATGTAAATACTTGATCGCGTGCCCAGGAGAGTGGCCTGGGCACGCGTTGGGAGAGCGGGCGCTCGTCTCGGAGCACCGGCTCTCCCGCGGGATTTACTGTATCGGCCCGTCTGTTGGCTGGGTAAGATTAGCCTGTCTCAGAGTAGGCCTCCTGCGGCCATTTATCTTTACAGATAACCAGATACATTCAAAATAATATAGCCAGATAAGTGGCCATTTTCCTTCTGTTTGAGGAAATTGCTGGCCACCCTCCCCTTGAAAAAGGAAAACAAAATCCTTCCTTGAAAATGCTTTGAATTACTGGAAGTTTTAAGAGTATGAGAGTGGAGAAATGGTAGCTTCTTTTTAGACTAAATGACAGAAAGGAACAGAGATGGGAAGCTCTGCCAATGGATATACAGATTGTATTAGCTTGATAAGTCTGACCAGTCTATATATTCTAATCTATTCTTAGATGACTCCATGAGCTTGTTGGGAAGATGATGGCTCCGTATACTCCCCTAAACATTTATGCACTAATGAATTCAAATTATTCATGGAACAAATCGCCCACCCTTGGTAACATCTAATCCTTCAGGTGATATGAGAACAAATATTACATTACAGGTTCATAGCAGACGCCACATGTGAGCTCACCAATGTTGCTGTGTTTCTGCAAGGAAACATGGAACAGAGAATGAGGAAAACACAATCCTACTGAGTGCATGTGGCAACTGTATGTCTGTGTGTGGAAATTATTATCACCTTTAACAGTGGGATCATTTCTATTGTTTACGTATCTGAGGTATGATTTTAAAACAGACAGCTGGCATTTTGACTTTTTGCCATCAGTGCAGAATGGGATGACTGCCAATAATGAATACAGCGAATGGTTGCATAGATCTGTAATGTACATTCTGCACCTGAGCAAAGACTAGTTATATAGTAGCAGCTCTCAGCCTGTAGGATGAGACCCAAAATTAGGAGATGGAAGGCATGTAGGGAGGACCAACCTGCAACACTCCATTAAAAATGAATCAGGAAAAGTGCAGAACGGCCGCACTGCAGATATCTTTAGTGAAATAAATCGCCAGCTTTCCAATTATATCATCAGCTAAAAATCAATTGTGTTCAAGTTTTAAAACATTCACATTAGAAAGCAGTTAAAGAAAAACATTCAATGTTGGGAATTTGGAGTTATCAATTTTATGGCAGGCCTTCTGCTTTCGTTGAAGGTTGTGAGTGTGCATCAAATAGAAGGGAGCTTCCAGTCTTACAATGTATCTTAAGCTGTTAGCTCCATTTACACAAGAATACTGATAGAGAGAGAGACTATTCCAGGAAGAGTCGCATAAATAATAATAATACATTTTATAGCAGGCAGCTTGGTCCTGGGTTCTCACAGTTATATGAAAACTCTAGCAGGGTAAAAAGATTGCATCTGGCTGAAACATTCTCCCCCCACCATGATATCCTTGACACTGTTGAGTCTGGGCTTGAACATGAACATGCTATGCTGCAGCATTACATAAACTAGCTGCTTTAGACTTCTGGATGACCTTCACAATAGTAACACATCCGATATGATTACTCATTACTTTCAACCTACTCACTATAATTTAAAAAGTACCAGCCAAATGAAGGAAATTGCTCCTCATCCAGCTGATTTTTAATGCCTTTATTTATCAGATAATAGAGCAGCTCCAAGCATACATGTTTCTCATTCACATACACCAGAGCTAATTATAGGAGAATATTTAGAGAAGCTATTTTTCAGGTTCTTAATATTCATGATTAGTGCAAACAGTTTCCCAGCTTGCTCTGAAAATAATTAACAGCTGGGTGGCACATTCAACGTAGTACTATAGAACAGTTATTGAATCCATTTAAAATGGAGATGGAGCAAGCCTAACCTACTGTTAGCTATCAAGTTTATTATGTGTACTAAGAGGACCAAATTTTGTCTTTAATGAACTGATTCAGAAAAGAAGAAGGCACAGGTCAGGGGTGCCAATGAATAGTATATATATATATTTTTTTTTTTAAAGAAAATATATCAGTGTATGAATTTAATGCAGGATGTTTTTAAATGTGTAAAAAAAATATATCCTTTCACTTTCTTACACAAAGATATTATATCTGTAATTTCAAAGTATTACCCCCACCCCTACCAGTGCTGTCAACCTCAAAATTTCAAACGAATTCTTAACGTTTCCTAGAGTCAATAATTGGTCCACTTGATAAGGACCTCAAATTCTATGAGAGTGCAATGCAAACAAATTCATACTTTTATGAGAGAATCTGTTAAATACACCAATTGTGCTATTATGCTCGCTGCTCTTTTGAAATGGTTTTATCTAAAGCTTGCTTGAATTTTTCTCAGGTTCAGAAAAACGAAATGCTCAATAGAATAAATTAAGCCTCCCATTGGAAGCTACTTGTTTTGCCCTGCTAAATGGGGATTTTTATTTTGCAGGAGAGAGGTATAATCTGATTAATATACTCCTCTTTAAAGGTCATGAAACTACAGAGGACACAGAAGAGATTTTTCCCGTATCTGGGTCCCATTTTATGGAGCGTGTTTGCATTGAGAGGCATCAGTCTATTTATGGACTGCCTATCCTTTAAGATACAGATTAGAAACAGCTAGTTTTGTTTCCCAGTTAATGTATTGTGAGTAATATTGAGTCTTTCCTCTCTTGGAGTTGTCTGGACTGGAGTATAAAAATGTAAATTACTGGTAGTCTTCATTCCTTGTTCTTTAGGACAGCTGGTGAACAACTTTGGTCCTTGAGGGCCCCTAACTGGTCATGTTTTCAGGATAACACCAGGGCAGGTGCTACCTCTTTGCTGCCCTATGTAAATGATTACATAGGGCAGCAAATGCCCCTCCCCCAGCATCTCCCCATCCCACCAGCCCTCACTGTGAATTCTAAAGTAGCCTTTCATGGACTTCTCTTTTTTTCCTCTCAAGAATAGCTTTATAAGTGTATGAACACTGTTTAAAGGAGCAGTGGGTAAGACAACCAGATTTCTGGTGAGTGAATCTGGGACACTTTTTCCACATAGTGCCAGTAGCGAGTGAGCAGTTTATTTTTGGGGAGGGAAGGAAGGGGAGCAGTTTTTGTCCAGTGGCATGGTCTACATATAAAATTACTGTAGGCCTAAAAGTACATTTTTTAAATGTTATTGTCAAGAATATTCCAATCCCAGTACTGAATTCTCAGTTTGCAGGGTATTGTCTACAAACAAGAGAATTAATTATGCAAGGGACATGCAAGAAAATACAAGGCAGGCATTTGGCTGGCAAAAAAAGACTGTTTTCAATCAATTTGAACTAGCAAATAAAAAGATGGCAGAGATGTCGAGTCCTGTTTTAAAATGGCAACAGCCAAGTCCTGTTTAAAATGGCTACAGCTTTCCTTGGAAAATAATAGGGATGTGAATTCGTTTTGAACGAATGCGCAATCCGCAACATATAGGTCCCTATTCATTGCATTCGTGGGTCCGCGAAACGCATGGCGAACCCCCACGAATGCAATATATCATACATTTCCATTCTTTTGGATGCACTGCAGTGTTTTAGAAATAGAAGGCCATGTAAGAGTAGGGGGGGATTGGCCTATCGGGGGATCGGGCTTCCCCCGGTGGGCCGGACTAGCGGATCACGTGGCCTCCTCTGCTCCAGGCCATTGAGGGCGCCAGGCCAAAGAAATGAAGAGACCAGGCTGGCGGAGCCAAAGAAAAGAAGATGGTCGCTGCCAGCCGCCACTGCTGGAGAAATGAAGACCGGCGCAGTCAGCCGGCGACAGAGAGCAGGCCGGCGAGGCTGAAGAAAACAAGATCAGCGAAGCCCGAGACTAGACCGAAGAAATGGAGATGGCCGCTGCCAGAGAAATGAAGACCGGCAGAACCTGCTGGCGATGGAGACAAGCTGTTCAGCTGGGGGACCTTTGTGTGTATATGTATTTGAGATCGGAAGGGTGCTTCTGTGTATGTGTATGTGAGAAAGGAATGGTGCTTCTGTGTGTGTGTGTGTATGTGTGGTGTGTATGTGAGAAAGGAATGGTGATTCTTTGTGTGAGACAGGGAAAGTGCTTCATGTATGTGAGATAGGGAGGGTGCTTCTGTGTGTATGTATGTGAGAAAGGAATGGTGCTTTTGTGGGTGAGTGTATGTGTGGTGTGTATGTGAGAAAGGAATGGTGCTTCTGTGTGTGAGACAGGGAAGGTGCTTCATGTATGTGAGATAGGGAGGGTGCTTCTGTATGTGTGTGGTGTATATGTGAGTCAGGGAGGGTGCTTGTGTGTATCAATGTGTGTGTGCAAGAGAGAGATGGAGCATGTTTTTGGCTGGCTTGTAGCTGTGAGAGAGGGCATGTGTGTGATTGAGCCTGTTTGTAAGTGAGATAGAATATGTGTGTGATTGAGAGCTTGTGTGAAAGTAAGAGAGAGCGAGAGCATTATGTGATTGAGAGAGACTGGCCAGAGAGGTTACGTGTGTATGTGTGAGAAAGACTGATCAGGGAGATGACTGGTGTGTGTGTGTGTGTGTGTGTGAGAGAGAGAGACTGGTTGGGGAGATGACTGGTATGCGAGATACAGAAACTGGTCCTGAGGGTGTGTCTGGTGTGTGTGTGTGTGAGAGACAGAAGAGACTGGTTGTGGTCCCTAAGGAAGAGGACAGTGAGGACAGCTTCAGCAGCTACTGCTGCTTCTGGTGTGGCCTGCAAGGGAAAGGAGTAGGAGAACTGCTGGAGAGGGTAAGTAAAGGTGGCTTTTTAAGTTCATTTTTCTTGATTGACTACCATTTTAAACTAGAACAAAGGGGAAAGCTCAGCAGCGTATGGTTCGGAGAGAGGTATCTTCAAAGGATACTAATGATGCATTAGAATTAGGGCATCCCAACAGTGAGGTTCCAATAATAAGAAAAGTAGTCCAAGTGCCTGTAACTAAAAACTCATCTGAGCTAAAAAATTCTAACTTATCCCTATCAATTAAAAAGCAGAATAAAAATACAAACAAAAAAAAACTTTGAAATGTTTGTATGCTAATGCCAGAAGTCTAAGAAGTAAGATGGGAGAATTGATAAAAAAAAAACCCCCAATTCTGCAGCCAAAAATAGGCTGCAAATACTTCCCCCATTGACTTTAATGGGAAAATGGAAAACAAATAAAACGAATCGAATGAATTGTTTTTTCCCCCATGAAATGAATGCAATGAATTTGGGTCCTGGCAAAATGAATAATAATGGAAACAAAGTTTTTCCTACTGCACATCCCTAGAAAATAATTAGAGTGCCCCTGATAAAGCATAGCGGGTGCGAAACATTGGCCGTTTTCGGTGGTTTTTAAAGCTACAGTGTAAAGGATTTTTTCTCATTTTGATGGACTGGGCTATTTTTTGAAAAGTGGACTGGTTGTTGTGGGAGTCTCAGTTTAGTGGACCCTTGGGCCGACCTGCTGGAGACTGGGAATAGATGGTCAATGTCTCTAATGATAGCAGGCCGGGAGGCAGATGTTCAGGCGGGACGTAGATGCTCTTCACCCTGGAAGCTGGTACTCCCCTGGGAGGAGCCTGTAGGAGCCCAACCGCTGGGACTTAGGTGGCTTAACCCTTGGAAGCCGAAGCCCCCCGGGAGGAGCCCGTAGGGGCCCGGCCGCTGGGACTTAGGCGGGTTGTGGATCAGGACAGGTAACTGGAACCAGACTAGGACAGTAGCAATACTGTAACTGGGTTCGGGTTCTGGAACCAAGCAGGAACTGTAGCAAGACTCGGATACTGGAACCAGGCAGGAACTGTAGCAGGACTCAGGTACTGGAACCAGGCAGGAACTGTAGCAGACTTGGGTACTGGAATCAGGCAGGAACTGTAGCAGGTAAACAGGAACCGAGCAGGTACTGTAGCTGTCAGGCAGGAACCAAGCAGGAACTGTGGCAGGCAGGCAGGAACCAAGCAGGTACTGTATCCCTAGTAATAGGGATACAGTAGTAATAGGGATACATGTAGTAATACAGTAGTAATAGGGATACATGGAATGCCCCCTAGGACTAGGGGGCATTCCATGAAGTTAGCAAGTAACACATTTAAGACTAATCGGAGAAAATTCTTTTTCACTCAATGCACAATAAAGCTCTGGAATTTGTTGCCAGAGAAGGTAGTTAGTGCAGTTAGTGTAGCTGGGTTCAAAAAAGGTTTGGATAAGTTCTTGGAGGAGAAGTCCATTAATGGCTATTAATCAATTATACTTAGGGAATAGCCACTGCTATTAATTGCATCAGTAGCATGGGTTCTTCTTAGTGTTTGGGTAATTGCCAGGTTCTTGTGGCCTGGTTTTTGGCCTCTGTTGGAAACAGGATGCTGGGCTTGATGGACCCTTGGTCTGTCCCAGCATGGCAATTTCTTATGTTCTTATGTTCTTAATATCTGAGAGTCATTAGGTGTTTTGGTAGGCTTGGTAAAGATCGCGGTTTTTAGTTCTTTTTTGAAGGTTTTTAAATTATGCTGTGTTCTAAGTTCGGTTGGGAGGGTGTTCCAGAGTTTGGGACTTCCTAGGGATATGGCTCTCTTCTGAATTGAGATAAGTTGTTTGGAACGAGTAGGTGGAATCTTTAATAGACACACAACGTCTGGCTTGCTGATATCTTCTGTTAGGCTCATTTGATTGATGTATTTTTCTAAGTTCTCCTTTTTTTGGTTGATGATTCTACTCTTTTGGGGAACTTTTGGACTCTCCTTTGGATTAAAGATTTCAATTACCCCAATATTGACTGAGCAAATGTAACATCGGGACATGCTAGAGAGATAAAGTTACTGGATGGAATAAATGACAGCTTTATGGTGCAATTGGTTCAGGAACAGACTAAAGAGGGAGTAATTTTAGATCTAATTGTCAGTGGAGCACAGGATTTGGTGAGAGAGGTAACGGTGGTGGGGCCGCTTGGCAATAGTGATCATAATATAATCAAATATGAATTAATGACTGGAAGGGGGACAGTAAGCAAATCCAGAGCTCTAGTGCTAAACTTTCAAAAGGGAAACTTTGATAAAATGAGAAAAATTGTTAGAAAAAAACTGAAAGGAGCAGCTACAAAGGTAAAAAGTGTGCAAGAGGTGTGGACATTTAAAAAAAAAAAAATACCATCCTGGAAGCACAGAAGTCCAGATGTATTCTACACATTAAGAAAGGTGGAATGAATGCAAAATGATTACCAGCATGGTTAAAAGGAGAGATGAAAGAGGCTATTTTAGCCAAAAGATCTTCATTCATTGGAAGAAGGATCAACAGAAGAAAATAGGATAAAGCATAAGTGTTGGCAAGCTAAATGTAAGACATTGATAAGACAGGCTAAGAGAGAACTTGAAAAGAAGTTGGCTGTAGAGGCAAAAACTCAAAGTAAAAACTTTTAAAAATATATCCAAAGCAGAAAGCCTGCGAGGGAGTCAGTTGGACCGTTAGATGATTGAGGGGTTAAAGGAGCGCTTAGAGAAGATAAGGCCATCACGGAAATATTAAACGATTTCTTTCTTTCGGTGTTTACTGAAGAGGATGTTGGGGAGATACCCATTCTGGAAAAGGTTTTCATGGGTAATGATTCAGATGGCTGAACCAAATCACAGTAAACCTAGAAGATGTGATAGACCTGATTGACAAACTGAAGAATATAAATCAACTGGACTGTATGGTATAAACCCCAGGGTTCTGAAAGAACTAAAAAATGAAATTTCAGATTTATTTGTAAAAATTTGTAGCCTATCATTAAAATCATCCATTGTACCTGAAGACTGAGGGTGGCTAATGTAACCCCAATATTTAAAAAGGGCTCCAGGGGCGATCCAGGAATCTACAGACCAGTTAGCCTGACTTCAATGCCAGGAAAAATAGTGGAAAGTGTTCTAAACATCAAAATCACAGAACAGATAGAAAGACATGATTTAATGGAACAAAATCTTACCCAAGGCAAGTCTTGCCTCACAAATCTGCTTTACTTTTTTGAAGGGGTTAATAAACAAGTAGATAAAGGTGAACTGGTAGATGTAGTGTATTTGGATTTTCAGAAGGCATTTGACAAAGTTCCTCATGAGAGGTTTCTAGGAAAAGTAAAAAATCATGGGATAGGTGGCGATGTCCTTTTGTGGATTACAAATGGGTTAAAAGACAGGAAACAGAGAGTAAGATTAAATGGATAATTTTGTCAGTGGAGGGGGGTGGGCAGTGGAGTGCCTCAGGGATCTGTACTGGGACCTGTGCTTTTCAATATATTTAAAAATGATCTGGAAAGGAATACAATGAGTGATGTAATCAAATTTGCAGATGATAAAAAATTATTCAGAGTAGTTAAATCACAAGCGGATTATGATAAATTGCAGGAGAACCTTGTGAGACTGGAAAATTGGGCATCCAAATAGCAGATGAAATTTAATGTGGATAAGTGGAAGGTGATGCATATAGGGAAAAAACCCATGCTATAGTTACACGATGTTAGGTTCCATATTAGGAGCTACCACCCAGGAAAGAGATCTAGGCATCATAGTCGATAATATATTGCAATCAGCTCAGGGTGCTGTGGCAGTCAAAAAAGCAAACAGAATATTAGGAATTATTAGGAAGGGAATGGTAAATAAAACGGAAAATGTCATAATGCCTCTGTATCGCTCCATAGTGAGACCGCACCTTGAATACTGTGTAGAATTCTGGTTGCTGCATCTCAAAAATGATATAGTTGCGATGGAGAAGGTACAGAGAAGGGCAACCAAAATGATAAAGGGGCTGTAACAGTTCCCCTATGAGGAAAGACTAAAGAGGTTAGGATTGTTCAGCTTGGAGAAGAGATGGCTGAGGGGGGGATATGATAGAGGTGTTTAAAATCACGAGAGGTTTAGAATGGTAAATGTGAATCAGTTATTTACTCTTTCGGATAATAGAAGGACTAGTGGGCACTCCATGAAGTTACATGTAACATTTAAAGCTAATCGGAGAAAGTTCTTTTTCACTCAACGCACAATTAAACTCTGGAATTTGTTGCCAGGGGATATGGTTAGTTCAGTTAGTGTAGCTGGGTTTAAAAAAGGTTTGGATAAGTTTTTGGAGGAGAAATCCATTACCTGCTATTAAGTTGGCTTAGAAAATAGTCACTACTATTACTAGCATCAGTATCATGGGATAGACTTAGTTTTTGGGTACTTGCCAGGTACTTATAGTCTGGATTGGCTACTGTTGGAGACAGGATGCTAGGCTTGATGGACTCTTGGTCTTACCCAGTATGGCATGTTCTTATGCCTGGAAACTGGATCCTACAAACCTGAAAGACAGTCTTATCAGACAGGTCAGCTTGCAGGTGGCCCTTCCATGTGGCTAGTCAGCAGCTGTCACATGCCAGACAGATGACAAGCTTAAGAAAAGGGGTCTAGCAGTCTGAAATTTTCCCCCATTTTATGTTCCTGTTTTACTGTGCATGAGCTCCTGAATATGCATATACTGGCTCTTAAAAATGGCATGGAAGAGGGGCTCAGGAAGGCGGAGATGAAGAAGATCCAATAACACCATCAGAAGACAACACCTGAGCTACTGCTCTCTGCCCTTCCCTGGCAGCCAAGCGAATAAGCTTCAGTATCCTGGACAGAACTGCAAATAAGAGAAATCTGCCTTTGCCAGAGTAGAACTTATTCTTCTCTAGGAATCCAACAAGTCATCTTAGCTTCACAGACAAAAGGAGATCTTAATGTATGCTTCCATCCCAAGGGCAACCTCCATGAACTACAACGTCTCTCATGGCTCACTAACAGAGACAACTCCAGTGGTGAAACTAGGATATTCCTCTAAAGTTATGGGGATATTTAGCTAAGTATATTAAAAGCACCCTATGCAGGTCAAGGTTATCCTGATGTGTATTACACTGCATTTACTTATAATATGCTAAACTTTAATTATTAGTGTATGCTGTGTTAGTGTTATAATACTGTATAAGTTTTTTTACTTAAAAAGCATCAGATGTAAATCTGAAAGTTCTGAGAATAAAAAGATCTGATTCTGAGACCTTGTCCTGGGCTTCCTGGATCATATATAAACAGGAATAATTGGTCATCTTCAGTAGCACTGTCTCTCCCCCAGAGAGAGAGAGACAGAGAGAGAGAGAAGGGGAAGTAAGTGGGTAGTACCACACAGGCTACACGTAGACCCTTATAATTCCTTACAATGGGTTCCACTTTTCTTCTTCCAACTGACACTATTCCTTCTCCCTGGGAATGAATGAGAACTCATTCCTCCAAAATGACACTGATGGTCCATTGTTTCTCCCTCTGTGAAAGATACCATTTCCTCCAGATGGTAAAAGAGCTGAGTCTTTGGGCCCTAGGGAGCTCAAGCAGGTAACAAAACAGAAAAAAAAAAATTAGAAAAGGGAAACCAAAACCAGACGAAGAACGGGTAAAAAAAATCTTCCTCCTGCTAACATAAGGGTTGCACCCAAGCCTCAGTCCTGGAGATCCAAGGGTCCTTCCCTAAAAGCATCTCAACCCACACTAATACTACTATATCTGTTTTAGCCTATAAAGATAAGAGATTCGGAGGCAACAGGAGAGACATTATCTGCATTAATCCGGGGGTAAGATTTGTTCTTGGCCCCGACGGGACTTTGCTTCTCCAGCGATGCTGACGTCAAGGGGAGGTGCTGGAAAGAGACCTTAATACCGGCCCTCTCACAGCGCGCAGCCACCGCCGGCACACCGCCAAAGCCGTGCGCACCTAAGGGGGCTCAGCTTTGCCTGGCTTCACCTGGATTTACCTGGATTTGCCTTGAATTGTTAATTTCCTTCTAAATTAATTCAGAGAGTTGCCTCAAGGAGGAGGCAGTTTATAGAATGGCGATTTGAGTGAAAGCAACTCTGAGAGAGAGGTGTTGATTTTGGAGAAGTGTTGCTATATTTCTATAAAATGCCTCACAAAAGAAAAGCGAAGGTGAAGTTGTTTCCGACTGAGACCTGCCTTCCATCTCAACAACGCCTCATACCGGAGTTTGCGATTCCCACTGTGATACAGGGGATGGCAAGCCCCGTTGGTGGAGCCGTGGGAGGAACACTGCTCTCACCTGGGGAAATATCTTTAAGCCCCCCGGAACCTCGGCAGTTGATTACAGCTTCCCCCCTGATTCTCACTGCAGACTCTGGAGGAAATGGAGGTATTCCTACCATATTATCCCAGACGGTCGGAGCCAGGAGAAAGCCAGAACCTCTACTCCAGCCCAAAGTTTGATTCTACCCCATGGAGAAGGTGGTCCTATTGGGGAAAGCTTGAATGTGGCAAGCAGAGGATATCGCAAACTAGAAGCCGGAGGGGTGAGTTTGAACCTTGCTGGGTTTAAGAAAACCTGCAACTGTGACTTTAGAGTCCCTATGGGATTTAATGGTGGGACTAACTAATAGAATCCAGGAACAATCTTTGAGTTTGCAAAATGTTTCCATGAAATTAGATTCTGTAACTCAGGATCATCAATATGTTTTGTTAGAGCAATGCACAGCAATTCATTCCCTGGAAGAAGAAGTTAAAGTTTTAAAATCTACGACATCTGTGATTACCCATGAGAGACTGGTGGCTTCTAGAAAATAGAATTCCTTGAAAATAATATCCGATATCTTAATATTCGGATATTAAATTTCCCTAAAATAAAGGAGGAGCAATTGCTGATTACTTTGAAAAAATACCTGGGAAATATTAAAAATCCCAACAGAGAAAATTCCAGATATTAAAAAGTTAATTCAGTTGCCATTTAAGCAAAGCTCCATAAGAAATAATCTTTCAGGGAATTCCATAGATTTCACAAATCTGACTCGATATTTAGAAGAGCCCCACATGGAAATCATGGAAAGAATCACATTATTGGTGACTTTCCAAACTGAATAGGACATGTGAATAGGATATGAATAGCGTGATGCGCGTTTATTTCAAAAACATGAGTACTCCGTTCCATGGAGTTCTGGTGAGAGTCTATCCGGACCTCGCCAGAGCTACTCAAATTCGCCGGAAGGCATTTCTTTTGTTAAAACCTGAAGCTGTTGCATTGGGGAGCTTCCTTTATAATAAAATACCCATGCAATTGTGTTTCAAAACTTCATGGAACTACATATATATTTTTTGAAGTAAATCATTTAAGAGATTTTCTGGGTGCTAGGAGACAAGTCTCAGCCATTAATGTGAATGGAGATAATTAGATAAGTAGTGGGAAGCTCTCATATTAACCAAATCGGAGATTTAATTAATTACATATGTAAAGTCCTCATTTGCAGTTTTCCGCCCCCCTGCATATTATCTCTATGATGCTTTTTTGGACATGCAAACAAGTATAATGAAAATGAGTTTTTCATTGTTTTCATATGGGATTAGTTTATTTCAAAAATTGTTTCTCAGTTTATGCATGTCCAGTATTATTTCATGTGCAAGGTTTGATTACTTTGTAAATTTGTGAAAAAGCAATAAAGATATATATATAAAAAAAAGATAAGATATTCCTCTTAGTGGGAACCCACAGGATTCTCTAGATTCGTATCATAAATCTAGAGATTTTGCTCTCATCAATACTGCTTCAGTTCTACTGGAGGTTCAGGTTATATTGCCTGGTTAATTATCACTCCGGTTTATCACTCCGGTTTACATTGCAACCATAAAAACAGTGACAAAGTTGTCTTACATAGAACGGGGGAGAGAAAAACTTGGATACAGCTTAAGCATGGGGAGTAACGTGTCAAAACTGGTAAGAACTGATAAGAGTTGGCTTTTTGAGGTAACAAGGTATTCCGAGGGAGGGGGTAGGAATGAGGGATTGTAAGGGGGTTGGAAGGTGGGGGGGGGGGGGGGAGGGTAGCGGAGAGTTACCATAGATTTAATGAAACTAATATACATATATTAAATAGCTTAGGCAGCGGAAGAAAAGGTGCTTAGGCATCTGAGCTTAGGAAGAGAAGGTCCGTGGAGGACGAGTGTTATGATATACAGAGCAATTTTCAAAAGGATTTTTTGCTGAGGAACTAAACAGTTGAACAGTTGAACAGTTGAAAATGATCATTCCACGCAGCAGTTTCAGTTAAAGTATGCAGGGTTTTTTTTTGCAACACACATACTTTTAGCTATATTAAAAAGAAGCATTCCTAGGGATGTGTTTAGGTTGGGAGTGTAAACTGCATATATAGAATTGAATTTTCACATGCACATGCTATATTTTGTCCTTGTTCTGCCACACATGTAAATAGTAGGTGCTGAGCCCTTACCAACTTATTGCAGCACCTGGCACACAGATTCCGTGATGGGGACAGGCTTAACCTGTAGGACCCCAAAGCAGATCACTCTCAAATGTAAAAACAATCCATACAGAGACTTTGTGTTCCAAAACAGAAATGTGGTGAGTGGACAAGTTATCTAGCTAGTTAGCTGGATAACTTGTGATGGATATTCAGCAGATAAGTGTCTACTGAATATACTTGTCTTAAGTTATCCAGGTACCTGGATAGCTTTTAAACCTAAGATGATATATTCTGAATGTAGATGATTAGGTTTAAAGATTATCTAGGTAAGTTTACTTAAATAAGTTTAACCCCCACCAGCTATATTCAGAATATAGTCGGGTAACTAAAAAAAAAATAAAAATCTTCTGGGCTTTTAGGTCCAATGCCCCATCCCCCTGCACCTACTAAAATACTTTAAAGAATGACAGACTAGAGCCAGATTCCCCTCCCAATATTCCTAACCCCCCAAATTAAAAAAAATGATGCAGGCCATTGTGACCCGAGACTGGCCTCCCCTCCAAGATATTGAATGCAGAGTCACAGAGCACCCCCATCCTGTCCCCCACCCCATTCCCCCCCCCCACACACAACATCTACCCCCCCTCCCTACTCACCTGACCCCTCCAAACCCTAACCAGGAGCATTGTACCGACTTAACTGTTACTGGTTGCTTCCAGAGTTGCTCTGACAGCAACGCTGGAGCATACCCTAATGACATTGCTGTGAAAGATGATGGAGATAAATGCAACCATGCATGAGCGAAAGAACACGTGCACATGAAATAATGCACACATACTAAATCATGCAGAAACACATTCTATAACATGTTAAAGAACACAAGCATTAATAACAGCTGCCACCTAATGCACGTATTATGTTAAAAATGAGCTTGCAGTCACTTAGGGAGGCCTGCTGTGAAAGAAAGATGCCAGCCAAGAAGAACACTCTAAAAAAAACAGATATTGCTGCACTTTAGGGTCTGTGTCATAATCGCAGTGTTGCCTTTTCGTAAGTAGGGTTGTTAGTGTTTGAGTGCTGGCAGTTATTGCAGTTTTGATATGGAGATTTACTATATTGAAATTGTAATCCAGTTTGCAATTGGCTTTCTGAGGGCTAAGCCCATACCCAGCATACATGACAATAGACCTTATATCAATTGCAAAAGTCTTTTTTACTTTTTTGCAGGGTTTTACACCTCTCTAATCAATTATAATATACATGTTGTGATTTTTTACCTCACAAGACTGTAGTCAAATGTTCTTGTTCATGCAAATCTATTATTATAAATGCATAATTTTTAATTGTGTTTGGAGAGGGTGTGACTCGGGGAGGGGGGGGAGGGGCTGTCAGTTTCACCTAGGGCTCTTAATACCCTTGTTCCGGTCCTCCTGAGGGGGGATATGATAGAAGTCTATAAAATCATGAGAGGTCTAGGACAGGTAAATGTGAATCGGTTATTTACTCTTTCAGATAATAGAAGGAATAGGGGGCACTCCATGAAGTTAGCAAGTAGCACATTTAAAACTAATCAGAGAAAAATTCTTTTTCACTCAATGCACAATTAAGCTCTGGAATTTTTTTTGCCAGAGGATGTGGTTAGGGCAGTTAGTGTAGCTGGGTTTAAAAAAGGTTTGGATAATTTCTTGGAGGAGAAGTCTATTAACTGCTATTAATCAAGTTGATTTAAGAAATAGCCACTGCTATGACTGGCATTAATATCATTGGATCCACTTAGGGGTGGATTTTAAAAGGCCTGCGCGCCTAAGTCCCGGGGCTTTCGAAAAGGGGTGGGAGGGGGCGTGTCCGGGGGCGTTCCCGAAACGACGCGGCGTTTCGGGGGCGTGCCGCGGCATTTCGGGGGCGGGCCCGGGGGTGTGGCGCCGGCCCGGGGGCTTGGTCGAGGCCTCCGGATCAGCCCCCGGGACCGGAGGACGGAGCGGGGCTGCCGGCCGGCGCGCGCAAAGTTAGCGGGGGTTTAGATAGGGCCGGGGGGTGGGTTAGGGAGGGGAAGGGAGGGGAAGGTGGGGGGAGGGCGAAGGAAAGTTCCCTCCGAGGCCGCTCCGAAATCGGAGCGGCCTCGGAGGGAACAGGCAGCGCGCGCTGGGCTCGGCGCGCGCAGGTTGCACAAATGTGCACCCCCTTGCGTGCGCCAACCCTGGATTTTATAAGATACGCGCGGCTACACGCGTATCTTATAAAATCCAGCGTACTTTTGTTCGCGCCTGGTGCGCGAACAAAAGTACGCGATCACGTATTTTTTAAAGATCTACCCCTTAGTGTTTGGGTACTTGCCAGATGCTTGTAATCTGATTTGGCCACTGCTGGAAATAGGATGCGGGGCTTGACAGACCCGCATCCTATTTCCAGCAGTATGGCAACTTCTTATGTTATGTTCTTAACATACTGTAAGAGTCTTTTTGTATATCTTTTTATAACTTGTATGTATTCCTTTTGATCCGCCTTGTAATACTGCTGTGAAAGTGCGGACTCTAAATTTTTAATAAATTCAAATTCAGGCATGCTGTCCTGAGCACTCAGCTCAAGGCCTGTTTCATCTTGCCTGTTCTGCTGTTTATTACCATGAATAAGTAATGTTGGTGGGTTTATTATCAAATTGGATCATTCCTGCTGACCTATATTATTTAGAATATCATTGAGTGTTGTTTTATGTTGTCTCCTTCTATTTTGAATTTTGTCATGTCTTTTATGGAAATGTTATTTCTTTTTTGTATTGTTTTATTTTTTACCTATTTTATATATTACTTTTGCTCTATATTATTCACTTGTTCGCTCAACTGTTTTAATATATTTTTCACTTGTTTTGCTTATTGGTTATATAGAGAATTAGTTGCCTTTAGATTATTCTGTTTGTAAATTTATAGAGATTCATAGTTAATTTAGGTTTTATTTTATTTCATTGTTTTATTTTTAAATTTTGTTTTACATGCATTTTATATGTATCCCATCTTGGTTTTTGATTGGAAGAAAGGCTGTTTTTTAAATTAAATAAACTAAATCATCCCAATTATCCCATCCTTCCCACTGACATCATCTGGGGCCACCTCATTAAGCAAGTCCTGCTGCAGGGCCAGGCTACTCCTAAAGGGGTAACTTAATGAGGGTTGTCCCTTTGAAGCTTCGGGAAAGAGGGGGGTTAATTATGTTTATTTATAAGAGACTAATAAGAAAGGTTGGAGGGAATTTTAGTAGTTAGTTTCCTCTTGGCTATGGATGAATTTTCCTTTTTCTCTCCTCAGTCTCTTTGTGAGAGGGAGGTATTGGGGTTTAAACATGGAGATGATATATAATATGTTGGTACACTGCAATGTACTCTATAACTTTTGGATTCTAAACTTCATTGATATGATATTATTTATTTCATGTTATGATATATTTAATGACCATATATTGATCGTTCAATCCCTCAGTGAGAAAAGAGGTCTTTTGATGGTTGAGATTTTTATATAATGTTTATATTCTTTGCATTTATTAAATATTATGTGAGCCTGTATTGGATTATGTATATTTGGGACATACGTAATTATTTATGTATTTAATTTTGACAGTACTGGGACTATGTGAAAAGCAGAGGAATCTGAGGTGGGTGGTAGGTGTATGGATGGAATTCCAGATATTGGTTATCTGATATTTACTTCTTGGATTCTTAAATATGACTTGTTATCTTCATGTGCTCAGTCCTATAGTATTGCAAATGACCATTCATTCTATGTATATTGATTGTGGTGGTTGTTTTAAAATAAAAAGTTTAAAAGTAAATCATTAGTTAACCTGCACTATTTTGCTGATTTTAATGTAGGTTCGTATATAGGTCCCTCAGTTATCTAAAAAAAGAAAAATAAACATAAAACACATTTTCCAAGAAAGGAATAGTGATCCAGGAGATGTGTCAGAGCTACTGCAATTCTAATACTGTTTTCCTCTTCCCAGATGTCTCAAATGTGCTTTCCTCTGGTAAATGCACTTAAACAGCGGGCAGAAGCTTTCTTTTGGTCACATAGTGTACTCTGCCTTATTATCAAGCACTTTCTCCCTAAGAATTTGCCTGATTTGATGACTCAAGTGTATCACTCTGGAATCTGTGTCAGTTGTAGTAGTATTTCCTTTGACATTGGTTTCTAAGTACATTTTATAAACTGAATACACTGAGCTCTAAGGCCTAGATTCATCATTTTGCGATAAATAGCACAAAAATAATGTTTGCAATAAAAAATGGGCATGGTTAGGGTAATTTTCCTGGTACTGCTTCACATGAGTATTTTAGTACACATTGGCCTGGATTTATCAAAATGCACTAAATATCGCATGCGATAGGAAAAGGTGTGTGTTTGGGAGAGAGAGAGAGAGCACCTAGCTGTATTGCCCTCAAACTAGATAGGTTTTTATATGTCTATGGGAGGAGCATCTAGTAACTCGAGGTGAGGTTTAGGTATTAGTGTAGGGGTTAGGGGCCACTTTGACATTCAAAATGAGACGTACGAACAGAACAGTGCTCCCTTGTGAAGATTTGAGGACCTTTGCAGTGAGGAAACTCACCCAAAGATGAGATTTGGGCAATGTTCTCTCAACCTAGCTTGATGGACTCTCTACCTGGGTAACATCAAGCTCTCTCTCTCTCAATAGCTAGGCTGGCTCTCCGGAAGCGTCAAAACAACTAAAACCAGCATGGGCAAAAACATCACAATGTGCAATAAAGCCCTATCGCAACCTATCGCACGGCCTAACGCTAATGAAAAAGGTGTAGTTAAAATCAGCGTTAAAGCATTGTGATAGGGCTTTGCAAAACTGTTAATCCCGCCCCAACTCCTCCTTTTTTTCAGATTTGCATCGTACCATGCATTATGGTGCTATCACAGGCGTTATAGGCGTTTACGCAGGCGTTAAGGGGTTTTCGCATGTGTTAAAGGCACTTAACACATGCAAAAACGCCTTAACGCATGCGAAAATGTCATAACGTGATTCGATAAATGACCCTAATTGTAAGCTGAGAAGTGCTGTGAGTGAGTGCGTGAGTAACAGAGAGAGATAAAAGAGAGAGAGAGAAACACCTCTGTAGAGGCTCATTAAAAAGCTACCTATTTAAACCATAGTAAGAGAGGGCACTAGTAACTCAGGGTGAGGTTTTGGGGGTGAGTTAGGTTTTGGGGGGCAGTTTACCATACACATTCACATGTACGAACAGCACAGTTATCATCATGGAAGATTTAATTTGATTTGGAGTGATGAAAGGTGAAAGAAGAGTAGATTTGATCTGTAGATTTGATCCATGTTCTCTCTACCTAGCTTGATTACAGCTAGGTAGAGAGTGCATCAAGCAAGGTAGGAAGAACATGGTACAAATCTATTCTTCTTTCACCTTTTATCACTCCAAATCACAATAAATCTTCACTGATGGTAACTGTGCTGTTCATACATATGACTGTGAATGTAAAATTGCCCCCTAAACCCCAACTCACCCCCACAAACCTCACCCCAAGTTCAAAATGCCCCCTCTTATAGTAATATAAAGAGTTCAAAAATCAGTGGGCCTCCACAGAGGCTCTCTCTCTCTCCCCCCACCCTCCTTGAAACATGGTTTGTGATAAATAGCTATCACAGGAAAATGCTCAGAAAAAAGGTGTAGTTATTTCTGGTGTTAAGTCCTGTGATAGCATGCATTACATTATTGCATGCAATGTTAAACAGCCCTCATTTCCATTTACTTCTCCCACTTGAATACATTTGCATATGCATTTCACGATGCAATATTTATCATGGGCGTTGGGGCCTTTACGCAGTTTGATGAATGATCCCCTAAGTTTGTAGCATTCAGTTGAAAAGGGCATGCAGGAAGAAGACAAAGCTTTCCGAATCAATTAAGCCTGATACTTCACTTTCAATACATATTCAGAAAAGCTCTCTGCTTCAATGGCAAGGGAAATGAAGAAAAGTGGATTTATATGCAGATAACAGCCAACAAGGACTGAATTGCACAGGCTGGGTAAACAAATAAGCGTGGGAGTAGCTTGCTTATTGTGGCGGTTACTACCCCTAACCAATTAAGCTAGATACTTCACTTAGAAGCAGTACCAGCACTGCTCTCTAGGGGTGGAAGGGAAATAGAACCAAAAGATTACACTAATGGCGGGGGTGGAAGGGAAATAGAACTAAAAGGTTACTAAAGGCCAAGAGTAACAGATAAGTATGAGAGAGAGAAAAAAAAAGTGTGGAAGCTTGCTGGGCAGACTGGCTGGGCCATTTGGTCTTCTTCTGCCGTCATTTCTATGTTTCTATGTAAGAAGAAACAGGAGGAGGAGCAGAAAAAAAAAGAAAGGAGATGAAATTCAAGCCTCCCAAGACCCCTGCTGGAGTGACTGTGCCATTGAATATATGCTGCTAGTTAGATGGATAAAATTATCTGGCTAACAAGCCAAGCCGCACAGTGGCTGAAAATGAACCCCAAGGTTTACAAACTGATTATGCATGAAATTCCTTATGCAGGATCTAGACTTTCGACCTCCCCAAGCCTCCATGCATACACTAATACATACACTAATGCAGAAAATGTAAATAATATGTAAATGTTTTTTGACCTGATTTTATATTATTTTGAAATGTGAACATGGAAAAAGTAGAGAGACAAAGTCAAATTATATATCCCAAATGTTGAGCACTTATATAGATTTAAAATTTGTATTTTAAAATAGAAAACATCATAGATAATACAGATTTCATCAGCATGCAGCTAGCACTGAAACAACTTTTTGGAGGACATCCATTATCATTTTAAGGGATCATGGGTTTTCTTACAAATGACCATATATAATCTTTCTGTCTTTCTGTCAGTCTTCCCATCACTCTGCTATTAATTATCTCCTCTTACACCCTTCCACTTCATCTCCCCTCCTCCCACCCCACACCCTAATCTTTTTACTTTCAAAAACCATTAAAATGTTACCTGTGATTTACTTGTATATTTGAGCAACATTATCCTTTGCATTAACCTGCTTATTTTGTTTTGACTTGATGAATAAAGGGTAGCTTTGGAAAGCTAGACACAAATGTATTAAGTTGCTACAATAGAAAGGTACCACCTTCAGGGTTTTTCTTTCTTTTTTTTTTAACTGTATTTCTATAAAAGGTGGGATTTGTGAATGAGGGGGCTTGGCAAGCAAGGAATTAGATAAATTCCCAGAACAATAGCAAAAGAGAAACTGTGGAGCTGTGTGTATTTCCCAACCTTTTCAAGCCCAAGACACACTTATGTTAACAAAAATGTGTGGCATTCCAACCTCTGGAAAACAGGCAGTGTGGACCTGGAGAGGTATGGCATGTGTATGTGGGGCACCTTGACTACCAGCCATAAGATAAAGAAACTTGCAGAATGAGATCTGTGAAGGGGTCCCCTGTCCAGTTCAAGAAAGGCTAGCTACCCCTCTGCCTTTAGCCTGGGTCCATTTCATCATTTATATGAGCCAGTATTTTGAACCCTAAAAATCCTAAAGATTGACATTTAGTGCTGAAGTGGTATCAGAACATCTCAATATGTTATGTTCCTCAAGTATGGTTACTTAAATCTGGGGCACAAACATGAGCCATAAAAGCAGTTTGGAAGGGGGTAGTGCATGTGTAGTAAACGTTTGGAGTTGGATTTTGGTGTTTTTGGTGTGTACATTATTTTATGCACCATGGAAGATTGAGCTTCCACCTTTTAGTGGAATGCAGAGGTGGAACAAAGTATTTTGAACCAGAAGAAGAAGGACCTTCTGCATCTGCAGAGATCAGAAACCCACCAAGAGGAAGTGGAGGAAGAGGAGCTTCCATGCCAGCGTGGTCGAAGACATCAGCAGGGTGTGGTTCCATGTGGTTGTTGGTAGCCAATCCTGTCAATTCAAATGCACAAGGAGCAAACTGCCATAAAAGAAGAGAGGGCCATCTTGTCCTCATGGTGTTCAGTGTTGGAGAGTGTGCAGTGAGCACAGTGTTAGTGACTGGAATGGAAGGTGACCACTGTGAGCAGGATTGATTGAGTGGAGATTTCTGAAGAGAATCCCTCTTTGAAGAGTTGCCTTTGTGTTGGCAGAAAAAAGTGGAGGCGTTGCGGGTTTCCCAGTCCAGGAAGAGTTGATTGTACAAGAGTCAGCAAGTGCAGAGGAAAGAGTCTGAAGCCACAGATTGCCGAAGTTGCCTTGGTGAAATCAAGGAGTTGCAGAGCAGGATGGTGCTTGGAGTTGAAAGAGAGTGGATAGCCATCTGATTACAGTGCACACAATGTGGCATATGCAGTCCCACTCCGTGCCCGGAGTTCATGTGAGGCTAGTGCAGCAAACCTCACATTAGAAAAAGGGAGCAGCTGGAGTCGGTGAAAACAGTGGAGGTTCAGCGGCAGCCAGCTGCCAGAGACATACTAGTGAGCAAGGCCATGTAGAGGTCCCTAGCTTATGAGAAGGAATGAGAGGCCCTCGTGGATCTAGCGGAAAAGGAAGTCACAGCAGCAGAGACAGAGAAGTCAACTCCAGAGATGGTGAGTATCCCAAGCGATGTGACCAGGGTCAGAGTAAGGGCTAAATAGGGAGTGGTAAGCATCATAGAAGAGGCCGTGGTGAGGCCTAAAGCCAGATCATTGCCTACCATGGCTATTGGGGAGTTGTCCAAGGGAGTGGCAAGGAGTGAACACTAGGATGAGGCCACATTGAGAAGGCTGGAGACATTGGTGGAGCAGGATGCAGAGGGAGGTCCCTGGCCAGAAACTGGACTACATGTATCAGGGTGCATGTAATCCTGGTGAGCAATGAACCAGAGGCCATGGATTACCATTGAGCCTACACTCAAGATGAGTGGAATGTGATATGGGAGACTCTTAAGCTGGCCCTCAAGAAGTACAACCTCCATATGATCTTCATCAATATGCTACCATAGTGGTTTTGTCTTGGTCCCAGCCACCTATTTTGCCAGGGAGAAGACCAGGAAATTGGTAATGTGCTCTGTAATGAATCTCTCTCTGACATCTGAGATGAGACACCCTGGATCTTGTCTGGACAGTGAAGTGGCAGTAAGCTCCTAACCAAGATTAGTAAAACTGAAAGAATTGTGAAACAACATGTGAAAGGAGCATCTGAAAATCCCTATGTCCCTACTTGGCTTGTGGAAATAGTGGAAGGAAACCAAGATGATTGGATTAAGGAAGGAGCTTTGGCCATGTTGATGAAGGATCTGTGGTACAAGTGTACCTATGGGCAGAACTTAAGGATGAACTATGTAGAGTACAATCATCCAAGATGAGGAAGGAAGACCTATTCTGTGACTTGCTGGAATGTGGCCTCTGGAAATCCAGTACACCAACCCATCTCAGTTCACTATGACTAAATGTATAGCAGGATACTGTAATACCTATTTGAAGTTTGGATTTAGCTGTTTGAGGTCTGTTGAAGCCCAATATTTTGCTTTTGATTGAGACCCTGAGGACTACGTGCTTCATGGGACCTGATGGAAAAAATTCTGAGTGACGCCATCCTCATCATTTGGGCTCAAGCCTGTGGCCTGTGTTTTCTTGTCAGATTAAATTTATCCTCAACATCTTTGCAAAGGTTTTCTTCAGGACTGACCCTGCTGAAGATTGGATTTGAACCGAGCCTATTGCCTAGTCTCCAGGCTAGTTTCTGTCTCTGTAATAATCAGAGACTAGCCTCTCTCAGGAGTTAACAGAAAAAAAGGGTGTTACTGAGTTGTAGCTTCTAGTTATTATGGGGGACTAAGGAAGGTATTTCCACCTAGGAATGAGCCTCAATTGAATAGTGTCAATTTCTCTCAAACTGATAATGGGAAAGGGGAGACCATGTAAGAAAAAATGGGATAGTATGTAAGGAGAAATTTCATTTCAATCAAATGAGAAATGTACAGTAATATTTCTAATGGGCATGCTGGGGAGTGAGATGTGGGGTTTGTGTCTTGCAGGTCTTATGCCCTGGGCCCTGATGGAAGATGGTAAATCTGGTAGAGATTCAGCATTTAGTATTTTATTTAGTATTTATTAAAATTTGCATTAAAGAGTGTGTTACACACATAATAAAAGACAACATAAAAAACAAAATCATAAATAAAATATCAGTAAAAGCCAAGCAGATGAAAACAAAATTAATGCTGATGTTACCAACAAGTAAAAAGCCTTCTAGAAGGAAATAATACTGTCATTTAGATGATATGCAACAAGAGGAGCTGAGTTAGAGAATCATATGGTCATGACTCAGGCATCTCCTAATGAAGGAAGTGTGCTTGGAATGACCTATCAGGACAAGAAGGGGGTGACATCTTATGGGATAGTGTTTAAAAGTGATGGTTGAAATTGTTGCTTTTTCTTATAGGGAAGATTATCTGTTTCTTTTGTGTCTGAACTGTGAAAATGTTTCATAATGTTGGTGATTGAAAGTAATTGGTACCACATAGGTGCCGTTGGGGGGTTGTTTGGAGGACCAAACCCACCTTTCAGGTTAGGTGAGGAGGATGAGAAGGAATCACCAAATTGTGTCCCTGTCTACAAGTTAGTGTTTCAGGGAACTTTGGATGGGGGAGACCTGGGATGTCATGGATGTTGAGTTGTAGAAAAGAAATTGATATTGGGCTTATAGTACCACTGAGCCACCACAGAATACATCAGGTGCAGGTATAGACCTAGTAGTATTGTGTTCTAGTGGGAATGGTCAGACGAGGGTTTCCAAGGTGTTCTAATGTGTGTATCTCTTTAAGAGAGCTGAAAGTTGATCCTAGGGTAGGAGGGGTCAAGGACAGTATATAACTTCGTTCCAGTTCGTGGGAACTGGGTGGAATTTTGAGGAGCCAGAGGAGTCTTCAGAATGTAGGAGACTGAAGGGAGCCAGCCTTCTGGGCTGGTGGACCCAGAATGTTTGGGTTGTGGACCCCTGGGCCAAGGGGGAGTTGGTGCCACCTGTGGGGATGGGCCCACAGGTCCCCACTGTCAACAGGCGAGGTCATAAAGAAGCAGAGACCCCGCTGGAGCTTCACCATTACCAGCCCACATTCCCCTCAGGTTGAGCCCTTGGGTACCAGGGCCGGCTGGACTTACGTGGGGTCTCTGGAAGTCCCGATGGAGTGGTGACACTGGCCACAGCTAGGTGTAGGGTCTGGACACAGAAGAGGGTCGGAGTCCAAGCAAGGGTAGATGATGGCGGCGAATCTCGCGGTCGGATATTCAAGCTGTGGTTGTGGGAGGCGGTGAATCTCGTAACGTATTCAGGCAAAGGTCAGGGTCCAAAGGCAGTCCAATCACAAAACAGGACCTTGCCTTAAATAGGAAAAGGCGCTGATAGCAGGAAGGAGGGGCCATGGCAATTTCCTGCCGCGGTCCCGTTAAATCTCGGGAGGCGGTGCACGCATGTGCATAAGGGGATCGGGGAGACAAAGGAGCCCGAGGCAGTGTGCGGCTGCGTGCCAGGAGGAAGCAGCGCTGGAGAGGCTGGCTGTGACTGCTTGGCAGGGAGCCTGAGAGGAGGAGCTGCGTTGGCAGCGGCTCCCCGCCACAGCCAGTGTTCCAGGGCCCACCTGAGCTGCACCACAGCATGGGTAAATACGAGAGGCCGGTTGCTGGGGTGTGTGACTGGAGAACATAACACAGGATCCCCTCCATTAGAAGTGGGCCCTGTAGGGGTTATTCCCCTTTAAGATAAGAGTTCTGAGGATGGTGTTTCCTTCCTCAAAGGAAATAGCCATAGAAATGGAAAGAGTGGTTTCCAAGATGAGATATTCCCCCAAGGAGGACCAGACTGTGGAGAAGACCATGGAAATCCTAAGCACTGTTGACTAGATGGTCACAGGATCTGAGAGAAGTCATAGAGATGAGTCTTTTGGGATGTGGCGTGATTGATATTGCCCAGCATGTGGGCACAGAATGGGTCCACGTTGACAGTAGGCAGACCTGCTACTGGCTGGGACTAAGCGGAGGCTTCACTTATACCACCCTCATCCCCCACAGGTTGAGCCCTTGGATTCTGAGACCAGCAAGGCTTAGGTAACTGTTACAACAGGAGAGTGGTCCAAGGGTCAGGATAGGCAGTGGTCAGAGAGCATCGGTATGCAGGCAAGGGTCGATGCAGGCAGCAATCAGTCAGAGATGGTATCCGGGCAAGGATCAAGGCAGGAAGGTGGTCAAGTAGAGTCAGTATTTCATTTCATTTATTAAAATTTTATAACCTGCTTGTAAAACATGTAACTTAAGAGGTAGTACAAAATTTAAAATAATCATAAATTCCAAATAGTAACATAAAATAACTAAAACTTAACAAATAAAGATAAAAATTAGCAATCCAGCAATACACAATCAAATAAAATTTAAATAAAATAAAATTCAACACTGTTTTTTCTGGTGGAATCTAAACGGATAACTGAAAGCGATGGAGCATGAAGAAGCCCTGCTGGAGATGAACGTAAAGAACGAGTTGGAATATAAGGGACGAACATTTTGGAGAGGTAAAATGGAAAACCCATTGAGAGAATACAAAAGACAAGACCAGACTTAAAACTTTAAATCTAATCCTATAAGAAACTGGTAATCAATGCAACTGTTTCAGCACAGGTGAAATATGATCACACTTACGAAGACCAATAATCAACTGGGCTACAATATTCTGCAGCAATTGCATGCGCTTCCATTGTGAGTTAGAAACCTCAAGCAACAAACAGTTACAATAATCTAGCTTTGAGATCCAAATTCTGTAAGCAGTATGAGGGTGTTCTGTAACCTGTCCGATACTGTGCACTTCTTTCCTTTTCCCCCACACCTATCAGGATGTTCAGTGCTACAAACGGTCGACTCTATCCTCCTATGGCTATGCAATCTAAATAATTCAGAAAAGACCACAGGGTTTTGCCACAGAATCAGACTTGTATTTGTCAGGCTTTTCAGGTTTAGTAGTTAGAATTAAATAAACACATGCCACTAAAGTCATTAACACAGCACAGGTTTATACCGAGTAAAGTTCTGCATCATTAGTAATCATAAACATGTCAGAGACTTCAACTCGCTTTGAGTATAATTAATAAATGGAATTAGTTTACTAGCCCCACAACTTTAGGAGATTACCTTCTGTTTCACTCGGAAGCAGTCTCTGGCTGGAGGTCTCGGAGACAGTCTTGGGCGAAGAGAGCTTAGATTCTTGGTCCCTGTCGCTGGCTGGTTGAAGAGGCTCTCCCTTCAGCTGGGACGGGCAAGGATGATGTCTCGGGCATCATCAGATGTAAAAGGTCTTTCTTTCAGTCCCCGCCCCCCTTCTGTCCTCTCTCCCCTTGCTGCTTTTAACAGCCCAGACATGCATATGTAAACATCTCATGCATAGTCAAGCAGCGTGATGGACGGGATTGTTTCTTCATTTCAGAATGTTGTCCCCCTTTCTCCATCAGGGGGGTGGGGGTTGGGGGTGTCACTGTTCCTGCTGTGTGGCACCCCTGGACCAGGGTCAGGTCTTGGTTCTGTCATCTCTTGATCTCCGCTCCTCTGCCATGTCAGTGCTATTCTGTGACCTGACCCCAGGATGTTTAAGTAGTTTTCGGAGTTCACATGTGAGCCCCCCTCTTGAATTGGTTGTTTCTTGTTTCCAGGCAGACTTGAGTTGTTTGCACTTCTCTGGGCTTCTTACTTTATTATTTGTGGAAAGAAGTTTATAGCTCTTAAATTAATCAGGCAGATCAGATAACCTGGCTAGTATTGTCCTGGTCAAAAGTTCCTCAACTTGTTTTTCTGTTGAAACATACATGTCAGCATCTCTTATGAAGCCTGGGTCCTTCTTGCAGAGTCAGTATTCATTTTTATAGTGAAGCCTCTGGTATCTCCCTTCAATGCATGCACCAGAGATTTAAGATCTTTTACTTCTAATAACAAGTGGATCTTCACAACATACCTCAGAGAACAAACATTTTTTTTTATTGTTTTGTTGCACATTTACACGAGCAAATACATTCATTTCAAGTATCTACAATCTTAAAACCTTAAAAAAGGTAATAAATCATTTGCGGAAAGAAGTATTTAACAAAACCAAATTGGTTAGTATGTAAAGAACGGCATAGGTAAGTACAAAAGAACATATTTTTAAAAACAGCATTTAGGAACAGTACAACCTTATACTTGAAAATACTTAGAAGCACATTATTAATGCCGGCTTAAATAATCAAAAGAAGAAGCCTCTTCCCTTTGTGTTGAAAAATTCTGTGTGCTGCGCTCCTCCCCTTCCCAGCCCCCCCCCCCCCCTGTTTACTCCTATATCTTTGGCATCTTTATTATTCGGAAAGGGTATATAGGGTCCAACCTCTCTCCATATGGTCCAATAGGCCTTAAGCTTTACGAAGATGAAACTTGACATAGAAAGGGCAGAGTCTAACTGAACACCTAATGAAATCACCATAAGCTTTAGAAAGATAGATATACCTAACAAACATCATTGGAGCCAAGTCAGGGAAGTAGATCTAATAGTAAACCAAACTGCCTCTGATTTTGAAGGATTCCCCTGGAGGTTGTGATTAGATAGCCAATGTGTAACCCCATCTAAACAATTGTTAAAGGAAGAAAGATCAATAGATTCTTTTATATTAAAGAAGGCAGTTATTTGTAAATCATTTGCATAAAATGAAGGACGAATTAACGTCACCAGTGGAGAAACACAGATGTTAAACAGCGAAGGTGATAAAATGGAGCCCTGTGGGACTCCAAATGGAAGTTTCACCACATTAAAAATATGGTTATTACAATCTACTTGAAAGGAGTGATTAGCGAGAAAAAATGAGAACCATTCGTCTGCAAGACCGATCTCACTTAGGGCTGGATTTTCTAAGATCGCACTGGTTTATGAATTGCGCGGTAATGGGAGGCGGGCCTGCGAAAGCCGGCAGCGATCGCACCACCATGGTGTTATTGCTGTCGGCTTTCGCACCCAATAGCGCCACCGTGAAAGGTGGCAGCAATAAGGGGTCTTACCTTTTCGCTGCCAGCAAAGTTTCCGCGGCATCTGCCCCAACTGCTCCTCTTCTGGTCTCGATGCCACCCCGACTCTGCCCCTATCTAGCTATCACACGTGAAAAGGGACTTTTCACGTGCGAAAAGTCCCTTTTCACGTGCGATAGGGTTAGAAAATGACCCCCTTAATCTGCTAATAAGCAGCCGAAGGTTTATGGTGTCAAATGCCACACTCATGACAAATACCAGCAAAAGCAGGAGTGTGAAGAGTGGGTTTGGAGAAGTAATTGAGAGTATTTTAGGAATGCAAACCTCGCCTTCCTGCTATGAGATATTTAAAGGCGGAAGATGAGGAAGGAAGGGAAAGTTGTGGAAATGGCGCTCTAAATTTTGGATATATGTTAGTTTGAGTTATTACCTGTACCTTGACTGTGAATCCTGTGCATTCTGAGTCATTCAGTATTACAGTCCTATCCTCCTACATATTTGTACATTCTTGCTGGCTGGTAACCCCAGAAAATAAAAAGTTGAACATATGAATTCTACCTTGGTGCGGTATGTGTAGGTGGGGCACCCTGACTGCCAGCAACAAGATAAAAAGAGGGGTAGAAGAGTTCACAGAAGGGAGAGCTGGGGAGGGGTCTCCTGTCCAGCAAAAACAGAGCCAGCTATACCACTGCCTCTAGCCTGGGTCCATGTCACTATCTGCATGACCCAACTTGTTGAACCCTAAAAATCCAAGAAACTGACAGTGGTGCAGCGGGGTCAGAGCCTCTTGACATTTTATGTGCCACAAGTGGGATTACAAAGAGTGCATCTTTAGCTCCTTCAGCCTCCCCTCCGCCTCCCTCAAGGCACATTAGAACCTAATAACTGTACCCAACTCCCCCCGGATCCTTCACATTTCTATCCATTGCCCTTCATACTGCAATTAACATATAAAAAAACTGTGAATAAAATAGATCTGTTCAAATTCTATATATGTTTCCTTGTCTTTTATCTTCATCCACTCTCCGCTGATGCCATCTTTCTCTCTGTTTTTCTCTTATTCTAATTTTCTGGGCCCTTCTCAGCTTTTTTTTTTTTTTTTAAATTTCTCTTTATTCTTTTGTTTGATATTCCTTTATTCCACTTTCTTCATTGTTCATTTTTTGTCTTGCATTTTATTCCAGCAAATTAAGAGTTATGGCACATACTTCACTCTTCAAAGAAAAATCAATAATAAGCACTCACAAAACCAGAAAGTAGGTCATTATAACAGTGCTAGTTCTTATCTAAGCCCAGAGATTTTCATTCATATAGCAATCAATAACCCACAAACATTTTTTTTTTAAATTACTAATCTTTACAACAGATCCAGACATCACAAAGACATGAATTTGAAACTTAGCTAAGGGAAGAGCTTAGGCACCATTTTCAATATAACAGCAATCATTTTTCCAAAGAAAGAACATGTTTTCTTAGGCTTCTTGTCTTCCCTGAATTTTTACAAACTCGCTCGCGTAGTGCATCGCTCCAATTGTGTGAAAACCTCTAGGTTTCAATAAGAGCTCATTGATGTATAATGACCCACTTTTCCAAATATATGCGTCTTTGTGCTTGATTTTTCTACTGCAAGTCTAAGGCAGTTGAAGCGCTGCCTTTAACTGTTGCCCGATGGACTGACATAGCATGCCCATACATACCAGCTCAGTGGGAGCTCTGCCTGGGCAGTTTCGTTCATGTCACATAGCACAAAATGTTCTTCACTTTACGGTGTGATGTACAGTTAGTAGGATCAGGCTGGGTTTCTGAGCAGTAAGTAAAGTCATCCCCCTAATTTTCATTGTACTCTGCTGGCAGTAGAAGCCGAACATCCTGTTTGCTTTCTTCATTCCCGCAGAAAGGAAAAGGTTTTATGCCTCTGTAATTTCCTGCTCGGTCAGATTCAGCAGCTTAGTGGATCTGGGCAGGCCTTCTCATCTCCATCCTTTTCAGTCTTGCATTGGTGTCTGTCTAACTGCATCTGCAATCATTTAAAGCATGGAACATTTGTAACTTTTCTGTATATCCTACCTCTGTATCTACTATTTAAACTAGGCATGGTTGCACACAAACATATATATATTTCTGCAGACTTTGCAAACTCTCAGCTGTCACTGGTAACGAGGAAACACATTTTTGGACTTCTTATATGCATTCTTTAAACATTTCTTTTTACTTTTTATTGGCTAAACTGACTAGCACCATATCTTCTGCAAACTTCAGAATCTAATGAAATGACACCTTATCAAACACTTTATTGGATTTTAGCAAAATATTACTATTTCATTGTTAAAATGATTCAGTTTAGCAAGATACTTTTCAACTGATTTCATATAAAGTTCTTTCGACTTATTAGCAATTTATAAACCTTGTTTTCTTTGAGGGGGGGGAGGAAAAGGTTTTTATTTTTTGAAAAAAGAAAAAAAAATAACATTTTCCCAGTCTTCAGGAAGAAACTCCATGAATTCACCAACACATTAATTTTAGAGTACCACTGCATACTCAAATTCTTAGAATTGCTCAGCCATGATTAACTTCCTTCCTTTTCTGAGAGTTTGTTGGCCATCCATGAACAAGTTTTACTGAATTTGCTCTTATATCAATAGTTTGAAAAACTATCTTCGCAGCTCCTCTTAATCACTCTACAGCTGCCTTACTCAGCTTCCCAGTACATATTCATATTTTTGTTTTTTACATTGGACTCTGATCACAGATGGGTGGACAAACATTGGGTGTTATTTAATAGAGATGTGAATCGGAACCGGAATCGGTTCTGATTCCGGTTCCAATTCACATCGTGTTTCTTTTTTTTTGTCCGGCCCGATCGCGGTTTTTGTTTATCGGCTGCGCCCGAGCCGATAAGCAAAAAACCCACTCCAACCCTTTAAAACTAATCCCTTAGCTTCCCCCACCCTTCCGACCCCCCAAAAAAACTTTTTACAGGTACCTGGTGGTCCAGTGGGGGTCCCGGGAGCGATCTCCCGCTCTTGGGCCGTCGGCTGCCACTAATAAAATAGCGCCGATGGCCTTTGCCCTTACCATGTGACAAGGGCCGGCCAATGGCATGGATACCCTGTCACATGGTAAGGGCAAAGGGCCATTGGCGCCATTTTGATTAGTGGCAGCCGACGGCCCGGGAGCGGGAGATCGCTCCCAGGACCCCCACTGGACCACCAGGTACCTGTAAAAAGTTTTTTGGGGGGTCGGGAGGGTGGGGGAAGCTAAGGGATTAGTTTTAAAGGGTCAGGGTGGGTTTAGGGGTTATTTTTGTGTGCCGGTTTTCCTGCCCTCCCCCAAAACGATAAGAGAACCCCCACGAACAATTTCGTAGGGTTTTCCTATCATTTTGGGGGAGCCCCCGATTTCTGACGATTTTGAAAATATCGTACGATATTTTCAATCGTCCGAAGCCCGATTCACATCCCTATTATTTAATACACATTTCTTTTCCATAAGTACAGAATGGGGAACAGTCTGTTGTGTTCCGTGGCCGTGGAAGACCACGACCGCAATCCCCTACCAGGCCTGTGACGGTGACCCGCCGCAGGAGCTCCGGGGGAGGCCTCTGATCCTGGCCCGTCACTTCGGCATGGGTCCCTGTGATGCTCGCCGGAGGGAGAGCCATCCCTGCTCCTCCCTCGCGGCGTCCAGCAGCGTTTCTCTCTGCGGAGAGAATCCAAGATGGCTGCAGCCATCTTTAGGCGCTAGGCCATGCCTCCTCCTCAGATTTAAAGGGACCTGATCCCTTTAATTACACTCACCTGTTCCCTATGAGCCAGAGCAGAGGAAGTATAAAAGGAGGTTTCCTCTGCTCATTCTTCGACTTGGCAACTTTTGGGTTAGTCTGGTCTGCTTGCTTCGGTGAGTTCTTCTACTTCGGATCCTTGTTCCTGTGTGTTGTCTTGGTGTTCCTGGTTCCTGACTTCGGATCGGCTAGCGGTGATTCCTGGTGTTTGACTTTGGATTGGCAAGCGGTGATTCCTGGTGTTTGACTTCGGACTGGCAAGTGGTGATTCCCTGGTGTTTGACTTTGGACTGGCAAGTTGTGATCCCTCGGTGTGTGACCTCGGACTGGTAAGCGATGACCCTCTGGCACTTGACCTTGGACTTCTTCTTGACCATCGTCTCCAAGGGCCCACCTAAGTCCCAGCGGCCCAGGTGAATGCGGGCTCTTCCCGGGGGGACCGCGGGCTTCCAGGGGTGAAGCTCCAGTCAGCCCTTGCACCAAACGCTCTACTTCTTGACCTCTCAAAGGTCCACCTAAGTCCCAGCGGTCCGGGTCCCTACGGGCTCCTCCTGGGGGGACCGCAGGCTTCTAGTGGCGAAGACAAAGTTCCTTCCTCGACGTCACGACTCTTCATTTGCCTCCACAGTCGCCTCTGTCTCCAGTGCCGAGAGCCAGCTGGTCACATCTTCTGTTCCTGCCTCGCCACCCAACGGGAGAACCTACGGATCTTCCTCCTAAGGTATTCCATCCTCCCATCGGCCCAAGGGTTCACAAACCTGAGCATAATACAGTCCTTTTTGAAAAAGGCCCCATTGCATTCTGAATGATGAATGATTTGGCTAATATCTCATGGCTTTGGGCCAGTTTGGTGACTTACTGACAAGTGCTGGGTACTGCCAAGCAGAGGACCTAGGCTTCATTCATGGGACGGGTCTTGGCTTCCCAGGTCACCCCACTACCAGGGATACTGCAAAAGCAGTGTTCACAGCCCTATAGAAGAAGGGATTCTCAGGCACTGGCCTCAAAATGGTGCCAACTGCTGGAATGAAAAGTTCTAGAGTTAATTAACTTCAGTGTGACCCCAGTGGATGATGTCAGCTGAAGAAGAAAAGAAGAGGACATTGGATGCTTTGAGGCCTGGGTTCAGGTTTGGGCCCGACCCTACAATGAGACCCAGGAATCGGGCCCCAGTCTTTGGGCTGGGCCCTGGCTTCAAACCTGGGTCCGGGTGGAGGCCCTAGCATTGGGACCTGGTTTCTTGGATGGGCCCTGGCATCAAGCCTGGGTCCAGGTCTTCAAAACCTGGACATAAATAGCGGCAAGGCCCTCTGTTTCCATTCCTTCACCCAGGGCCTCTGTCCACGAGAAGCCACAGTCCTTTTCCCTGAAAAAATAATCAGAAGTGGGGGAGGTCCTGACAGACTGCCCTGTGAAGAGTAATTCAGGAAAACCAACTAAGTATTCACATCCTGAGATGGTGGCAGGAGTTTATATACAGTCAAAGCACACCATCTGCTTTTCCTACTTGGGGGAGCCAAAACCTCAAACTATCACTGACTAGTAGCTACATCATTCTGCTCTCCTCCCAAAGGATTGGATCAGTCCTTCTAGTAGAGGATCCTTTAGGTCTACCACATATTATATATTCTTTTATTGCTACAGTATTATACTGCAAACCACCTCAGAGATATTACACAGGTTTATATCTGCAGGAATATAACATTATCTGCAAGTAAAACAGATAACAACTGAAAAGAAAGTTTCCACAACTTGAGTCCTGCTATCCATTCAGATTTCCGCTGACCTCTGGACTTCAGTTACCCTCTTGGTAGCAGAAATCTATTGCCTCCTCTGGGGGTCTATGTAGAACTGACCCCCCCCCCCCCCACACACACACACACACACACACTGGGTAATCACATCTATTCCACATGCAGTTTCTCCAAATTCTGGGCATGAGTTTTGTCCTTAAGCATGGCTGCTGTAAAACAGCATCCAATTGAGCATGCTCTATGCCCTTCTTTCTCAAGGCTTTTTAAAGAGAAACTCACCTGAAAATGCAGTCCATGGGGCTTACATAAGCACTCAAGTATACTATTAGTTTTATCAGCTGCTGTGACACACTGACTTGCTTCCTTGAGATTATGAAACATGACTATTGATTCTTCAAGTCCTTGAATTTATGCATCCTAAATGCATGATTATGGAATGGAATATGGTATACACGTGTAATTATCTTAGCAGCAAAAGAATATTGGTTGAAGCGGAGATAATTTAAAAAAAACTGAAAATGCTAATATAGGAGAATTATCATATCAGAAGAGGCTAGATAGACTAGGTGCAGGCACTATTGAATAAAATAGGTTAAGAAAAGTATGATAGTATTTTATAAGTAGGTAAGAGAAGTGAGCATGATTTACATGAAAAACTACTCAAGATACATAAGAACATAAGAACATACCATACTACTCAGACCAAGGGTCCATCAAACCCAGCATCCCGCCTCCAACAGTGGCCAATCCAGGCTACAAATACCTGGCAAGTACCCAAAACCTAAGTATATCCCATGCTACTGATGCTAGTAATAGCAGTGGCTACATTCTAAGTCAACTTGATTAATAGCAGGTAATGGACTTTTCCGCCAAGAACTTATCCAAACCTTTTTTAAACCCAGCTATACTAACTGTGCGTTGAGTGAAAAAGAACTTTCTCTGATTAGTTTTAAATGTGCTACATGCTAACTTCATGGAATGCCCCCTAGTCCTTCTATTATCTGAAACAGTAAATAACAGATTCATATTTACCCGTTCTAGCCTCTCATGATTTTAAACACCTCTAATCTCCCCCCTCAGCTGTCTCTTCTCCAAGCTGAAGAGTCCTAACCTCTTTAGTCTTTCCTCATACGGGAGCTGTTCCATCCCCTTTATCATTTTGGTCGCCCTTCTCTGTACCTTCTCCATTGCAACTATATCTTTTTTGAGATGCGGCGACCAGAATTGTACACAGTATTCAAGGTGCGGTCTCACCATGGAGCGATACAGAGGCATTATGACATTTTCCATTCTATTCACCATTCCCTTCCTAATAATTCCTAAGATTCTGTTTGCTTTTTTGACTGCCGCAGTACACTGAGTTGACTATTACAATGTATTATCCACTATGACGCCTAGATCTCTTTCCTAGGTGGTAGCTCCTAATATAGAACCTAACGTCGTGTAACTATAGCATGGGTTATTTTTCCCTATATGCATCACCTTGCACTTATCCACATTAAATTTAATCTGCCATTTGGATGCCCAATTTTCCAGTCTCACATGGTTCTCCTGCAATTTATCACAATCTGCTTGTGATTTAACTACTCTGAATAATTTTGTATCATCTACAAATCTAATTACCTCACTCGTTGTATTCCTTTCCAGATCATTTATAAATATATTGAAAAGCACGGGCCCCAGTACAGATCCCTGAGGCACTCCACTGTTTACCCTTTTCCACTGAGAAAATTGACCATTTAATCCTACTCTCTGTTTCCTGTCTTTTAACCAGTTTGTAATCCATGAAAGGACATCACCACTTATCCCATGACTTTTTACTTTTCCTAGTACCCCCTCATGAGGAACTTTGTCAAATGACTTCTGAAAATCCAAATACACTACATCTAGCGGTTCACCTTTATCTACATGACGAGAGAGAACAGGTTAAAATTCAGATACATTTTAATGATGCTCAAACTTCAAACCTTTTCTATTGTAAAGGAAACAGTAGAACTAGTGGTCATGAAATGAAACTCCAAGGAGGACAACTCAAATCCAATGTCAGGAAACGCTTCTTCATGGAGAGAGTGGTGGATGCCTGGTGATGATGAAAACAGTAAATGAATTCAAGAGGGGGCTTGGAATAAATAATGTGGATCCCTAAAAGTTAGAAGTTGGAAATGAAGAAAAGGATACATGGGGGTAACCCTCATGGAGCGGCAGTTTCTTCCTTTAATCAGAAGGCATGGGATTACTACCTTAACTGATTAGCCTTGATGCTTTTGGTGCAACTGCAACATTGTTCTCTGGTTCAACGGTGGGGGGAGGGGAATTGGATTCAGACAACAGCCAAGGCTGAACCTGACTTTTACAGTCCAAGGTACTGATACACAGACATCAGGGAAAAAGCACAGGACTGCTTCTACAGCCAAGACCAAAAGCAAAGCATGTTCAAGCAGCATGATTACTAGAAAATTTGTGTGCCAACCACAATCTGACCTTGATTTTTTTTCTTGCTTAAAAAGTAAGTGACATAGGGCAAGGGTGACTTGTAATTCATATTCACTTTGTATAATTACGAGATTTAAGAAAACATTTGAAAATGCTGATAAGCATTGCAAGTAAAGAGACAAGAGAAAACATGAGGGTATGCAAACTTCCCATATCTGTCACCTGAGGGTAGGAGAAAAGAAAGCGGGATGACTTGCCTCCAGCACACAGAACATAGAAATGGACAAATAAACAAAAATGGCACCAGTAGCCCTATCCACGTCTTGGGGCAAAGGGCGGCCCATGCCATTTTGAATGACCTCCTGCCGGGCCTGGGAGCAGGTGGTCACTCCCGGGCCCCCACTAGGCCACCGGGGACATTGAGGTGAGTCCAGGGGAAGGAGGCTAGGGATGGGTGGCTAGGGTGGGCTCGGGAAGGCCAGCTGATTGGGTTGAATAGTTTAAAAAAGGGAAAGGGTTGGGGTTCTGACAGTGTTGTTTTTTTAATTAAATACTACTTTAGTTTTTTTTAAACCCACGAAATGCAATGAAAACAGGAAATGTCGTCGGTATTTCCTATTTCATTGAAAACGAATACCCACCCCTAATACATAGTGTAACAGTGTCACCAAAATATCTCTTACTATATATATCAGAGTCTTCACAGATGTTGGAGGTGTGAAGTCAGAGAGAATAGGGGTATACAGTGTTCCTTGAAACTCCCCAGAGGGAGGTGTCTTACCCTGGAGTAAGATTTAACAAAACTCATGAGCTTACTTTGGCTGTATATTGTTGTCCAGTCCTCCTTCCTCAGAAGGTAGCTGAGGCTCGGGGTCGGAGCCCTCAGGCCTTCTAAGAGAGGAGAGATTTCTTGTTCAGTGGGCGGAGATGGGGGATGGAGATCCTGAGATTGAGACAACCAAGAAAGTTTCCAGATCAGTTTTTGTCTGAGAATCTCCTCTTGTCATAGCCAGTTCTCCAGCCTTTTCAGATTGGTTAGCTCCCCCATATAAAATGTGATTGCAGCATGTGCAACGGGTCTTTCTTCTTTTCCAATTGATTAACCAAAGAGTTGGAGTAACTGCTTAGGGCCTCCAGTGAGATTCTCTTGCAGGATAGGAGATGTTTACGGGCAGATTTTAAATGCCCTGCTCGTGTAAATCCGCCCGGATTTACGTGAGCAGGGCCCTCGTGCGCCGGCGCGCCTATTTTGCATAGGCCGCTGGCGCGCGCAGAGCCCCGGGACACGCGTAAGTCCCGAGGTTTTTTTAAGGGGGCGTTTCGAGGGCGGGACCGGGGGCATGGCGCCGGCCCGGGGGCGTGGTCAAGGCCTCCAGACCAGCACCCGGGTCGGATGACGGCGCGCCAGCAGTCTGCTGGCGCGCATAGATTTACGTCTGCTTCTAGCAGGCGTAAATCGAGGGACAAAGGTAAGGGGGGGTTTAGATAGGGCCGGGGGGGTGGGTTAGGTAGGGGAAGGGAGTGGAAGGTGAGGGGAGGGCAAAAGAAAGTTCCCTCCGAGGCCGCTCCGATTTCAGAGCGGCCTCGGAGGGAATGGAGGCAGGCTGCGCGGCTCGGCGCGCGCAGGCTGCCCCAAATCAGCAGCCTTGCGCGCGCCTATCCAGGATTTTATAAGATACGCATGGCTATGCGCGTATCTTATAAAATCCAGCCTACTTTTGTTTGCGCCTGCTGCGCGAACAAAAGTACGCAATTGCGCTCTTTTTTAAAATCTACCCCTTAGTGTTTAGTTGGGTGAGCCTCATGGGTTACCAGTTGGAGTATTTTCTGGTGACTGGAATTTTTTTTCTACAGCTTGGACCCATTTCCTGACACAAAGGCAAATTTTCCTCCTTGTTGGAAGGGCTGGAGGTTGATGGTGGTTACATTCCCATGACCAGTCAACAGTGGATTGAAACTGCTTGAGCTGCTATTTTGGAAAGACTTTTGTATCTGCTGATGAGAGAGCAGAGAGGGATTTTTTGGATTTGTTTCCCCTCTAGTGCATGCCAAAGGAAGAAGAAAACATTCCTACCCTTTAAGGGGAGGATTTTTGTCTAGACACTGGTTCAGAGGAAGGTAGAGAACCTGTTGGACTATTCATCATGGATAAACTGTGGCTTTTGGAGTGATGATTTTTGTGTTGCTATTTATGACTTTTGTCATATTAGTGTGGATTTGATTTTTTTAAAAGTACATTTTTTAATTGACCACCACAAGCTGAATTCTTGCCATGTTTTGGGGCTGGTTTCATCAAGAAGATGCCACTACCTGTGAGTACGAGCTGACCAGTAATTTTGAACAGGGTAAAAGCAAATGACTGTGACACAGATCCCCACAACTGCACCAAGGCCCTCCTCCCTACTGGTGAACCCTGGCACCCAGGACTAAAGTCGGAATCAAGTCTACCACGTAAGAGATCCATGAGAGAAATGTGGCCCTAGGACTTTGCTGGGACCCTTCAATTAGGTGGCTTCTAACCAAGAGAGGATTAGATTCAATAGAAAGACATTCTTTCCAGCAAGAGACAGGGAACATATATTACATCTCCTAGTACCTCTCCATATAATTCTGAAAATATTTTTCCCGTCGATAGCAGGGCTGAATTAGCCATGCTGTCATGGGATCTGTCAATCAGGCCCGGGAGGCGGAGCTTGTCAAAGCAGAGAACAGAGCTTTGCTCTCTGCGGCTGCGCGTATGTTCCCGCGCAGGAAAGTAACGGACTCTCCTCAGTCTGTTTTTTCCGCGAGCGGGAACGCACGCGGAGCTGTTATTCTCCTCAGTTTTTAAAAAACAGAAATAAAATGTCTAAACCCGGGTTTAAACCCTGTGGCTGTGGAAAACGGATGTCGGTAACGGATGGACATGATCGCTGTTATCAATGTCTCGGGCCGCATCACCATACAGAAAAATGTGAGTTTTGTTCAAAAATGTCACCACGAGCATTAAAACAGAGGGCCTATAGGCTTCAGGAACTTTTTGCCTCCCGCGATCCGTCAGAGGCTCATTCTTCGCCTGGCCCGTTCACTTCATCGGATCCGTCAAAGAAGAAATCTTTGCCGTTTAAACCTAAGTCCTCCACTATAGGAGGTAAGAGGAAAGCAAAAAATCAAAGGCCAGTGGGTCCTACTAAATCCCCAGTGCCTGTAGAGCCGCAACGTACCTCATCGGAGGAGGATTCCTCCGCGCCGAAGACTTCTGCGCCTATGGCGCCAAATGCGCATATACCGGCGCCAAAGTCAGAGTCTGCGCACAACTTAGCGATTCCGGTGCGCACGGCGCAGAGAAAACTACCGCGCCGACTAAATATGCGCACGGCGCCAGAAACACCTGTACGCACGGCGCCGAAGACATTTGAGCGCATGGCGCCGGAAACACTTACGCGCATGACGCCGGAAAATCCTGTACGCACGGCGCCGAAAACATTTGAGCGCATGGCTCCGACTATGAAGAAACTTATGCGCACGGCGCCGAAAAACCCTGTGCGCTTGGAATCAAAGAAACATGCGCATAAAACTACAACCGCGCACAATTCTACTTCCGCGCACAGACATGCAAGTGCGCATGAGTCTACAGTCGCGCATACGCGCATACCTGCGCATACCTCTACATCTGCGCGTAAACACATATCCGCGCATAAATCTAATTCAGCGCATACATCAAGATCTGGGCGTAGAGACCACAATTACTCGCCTCAAAAATTAAAGAGGAAGTTGAAGCGAAAACGATACCCTTCACACACCTCTTCTTCCGAGACGGAAGTCACAGATACGGAGTCTGCATCTGAGGACTATCATAAGTACTCACATCACTCCCATTCTAAAAGATTAAAAAAGAGGAGTGCGACATGGGACATGAGTCCTTCGACTTCTAAATCATCTCATTAAGTTCCGTCTACTACCGGCTCATTAAGAAAACCGGTACAAATTCTCTCCTCTAACACTTCTTCAGATTCAGAAGTTCTCAAAAATGCTCCAGACGAAAAGACACGGAGAGATAGAGAGGTTCCTACAACGTCACCTCCAACAATTATTCCAAAACAACAAGACAATCGTATGATAATGCCCTCTCATACAAGAGAAGCATTTTTTCAATTGTCGCAGTCTCTAGAAGGATTCTACGAGACGCTTCAATCATCTTTTAAAATATATAATACTTCTGAGGACAATGCTATAAAACATAAAGCACAGTCTAATGAAGAGCAGTCGGCGGAACCACCAACATCTCCCAGGACAAACCAACCAACTTCACCTACTCATCTACAGGATACATATTTTGATTCTCCTTCAATACAAACATCCCCATCATCATCGGTGGGATGTCTGTCAGACACACAGGACCAAATACAGGAGCCACATTCGCCTCCTGAAGACCTTACATACCCAAAATTCATAGAAAAAATGGGTACAATTCTACACCTAGAGGTACAAAAAGAAGCAGACCCTAGAGCGGAAACTCTCGGACTTCTAAAGATATTTGATACTCAGGTGGAACCAACATCTCTTCCACCTCAAGAAATTCTACATTCTGTATTACAAAAGTCCTGGGAAACGCCTTATACAACTGCAGCTGTTTCTAAGAAAACAGACATGAAATTTCGTATGAAGAAAGCATCACTATACACTCTACCACAATTGCCTCACGCATCAGTCGTAGTAGAGTCGGCGTTGCAAAGATTCAAGAAAACAAAACTACACACTACTTTCCCCCCAGGGAAAGACAACAAATATTTGGATGAATTTGGTAGGAAAATATACCATAATTCAATGTTAACGGCAAGAATTATGCAACATCAGTTCTATATGGTGCAATATCTGTATGAGTGTATGCAAGCTATGAAAGGTATACATTCCTCAGTAGCGGAACAAATACCTCAACCTCTTCATGATATGGAAGAATGTTCTCGACATCTATTGAGATCAATCTATGAAGCACATGAAACGTCATCCAGAGCGTCTGCAGCAGCTATTGCAGCCCGCAGACTAGCATGGTTACGTTCAAGTTCCATAAGAGATGACTTGCATGTGAAACTAACGAACCTCCCATGCACGGGAGATAACTTGTTCGGAGAAAAGTTCCAGGACGCAGTAAGTAAATTAAAAGAGGAAGCTCTAGCAGTACAATCTCTAACATCAAATCCTATTTACTTGACTACCCGTCGTTATGTGGGGTCTACCCGTAGACAATCATATGGCAGAAGGCCCTATAGATCTTATCAATCTTTTCGTACGCAGCCATACCCTGCCTACCAACGTCCTGCTCCACAAAATAATACCTCAAATCAACGAAGAGGTAAACCACGTAACCAAAGGCAACAGGCACAACAGCCGACTACTGCTGTAAAGCCAACCTCATCTTTTTAGTGATTCAGCCGCCACCACAACATCAAGCTCCTCCAGGCAGAATTTGTGCTTGCCTGAAAGCCTGGGAAATAATAACATCAGATCAATGGGTTCTGGAAATAGTACGTCAAGGCTACCAACTCCAATTTGTAACAAAACCCATCTTGCCTCATCTTTCCACACTCAAGATTTACAATTCCCATCCACAACTGGGGGAGGAAATTGCTTTACTTCGCAAACAACAAGCAATTCGACAAATCCACCCACACCCCAAACTAGCAGCATTTTATTCCCCGTACTTCCTCATACCCAAGAAGTCAGGAGGCCTTCGCCCCATACTAGACCTAAGGGAGTTGAACAAATTTCTCACCAAGGAGAAATTCAAAATGGTATCGTTGAAGTCAATTCTTCCTTTCATTCAAACCAACGATTGGATGTGCTCCATCGATCTGAAGGATGCTTACACGCACATTCCAATCCATCCATCCTCGTGGCGTTACCTGTGCTTTCGCTACAGACATCAACACTACCAGTACAAAGTTCTTCCCTTTGGACTATCGGCTGCACCCAGAGTTTTCACCAAATGCATGATAGTGGTGGTGGCTCATCTCAGGAAACAAGGTATAACCATCTTTCCATACCTGGACGATTGGCTAATAATAGCCTCAACTCCGAATATCTTACAAGATCACCTCAATCGTGTGATACTTTGCTTACAACAACTAGGGTTGGTGATAAATTTTCAGAAATCACATCTACAACCAACACAGCAGTTACAGTTCATAGGCGCATGCCTGGACACTACGTGCAACAGGGCATACCTCCCAGACGACAGAATATCACATTTCCGTCAACTTCTGCACAACTTGAAACATACTCAGAGGCCGTCAGCAAGACAAGTCCTGGTAATTTTGGGCCACATGGCAGCGGCGAATTTCATGGTGCCCAACACCAGGCTACACATGAGACGCCTACAATGGGGTCTGAAACGACAGTGGAAACAGCATTCACAACCATTGACGCAAAAAGTATTGCTGACTGCAGAAATGAAAAAAGATATAGCATGGTGGCTCCTAGACTCCACCATGTCCAAGGGAGCACTGTTCAGCCCCCCTCCTCACAATGCAGTCCTAACCACAGATGCATCTCGCAAGGGATGGGGTGCACACCTCGAGACTTACGAAACCCAAGGGTTATGGACACTCTCAGAACAGAATCTACAAATAAATCTACTGGAACTCAGAGCGATTCGCAATGCATTGCGAGTCTTCCAAGACCACCTGAAGGGACGCAGGGTCATGATCTACACAGACAACCAAGTAGCGATGTTTTACATCAACAAACAAGGAGGGTCCGGTTCATGGCCCCTCTGCAAAGAGACCCTGACAATCTTCGAACATGCTCACAAAAATTGCATACACCTACAAGCAACTTACCTACCAGGAGTTGCAAACACAAGAGCGGACAGGCTAAGCCGCATCTTTCATCCCCACGAATGGACACTCAACTCAGAAGTAGTCCAGGACATATTTCTACAGTGGGGGACACCTTCCATAGATCTCTTTGCAACAGAGATCAATTCTCAAGTTTCCCAATTCTGCTCGATAAGGCCAAGCCAATTCAGGATTGCTCAAGATGCCTTCCTCATTCCGTGGACGACAGGCCTTCTGTATGCCTTTCCTCCCATACCTCTCATAACAAGAACAATTCAGAAGTGCATAGCGGACAAAGCTCAACTGATACTCATAGCCCCAGCATGGCCGAGGCAACCATGGTACAGTTTCCTACTTCGACTATCCATCAAGGATCCAATTCTATTACCGAATCGTCAAGATCTTCTCAGCCAAGATCAAGGAACACTTCTACACCCGCTACACTCATCTCTACACTTAACAGCTTGGAGATTGAGAGGCTCCTCCTGACAGAACAAGGAGTTTCCACTTCAGCACAATTCATCTTGTTACAATCAAGAAAATTCTCAACCAGGAAAAATTATAGCTATAAATGGAAACGCTACTCTACCTGGTGCACTTCCAAAGGTGTACCGCCATTGGACTGCTCCCCGGAATTGCTCATTGATTATCTTCATTCTCTATATGTAATTGGACTAGCAACATCATCCATCAGAGTTCATCTCAGCGCCATAGGCGCCTATCATAGACCAATCAATGACATTCCTATATCCAATCACCCATTATTGACTCGTTTCATAAAGGGGTTAACACACATTCGTCCTCCGGTATCCAAACCTCCAGTCCCTTGGAACCTCAACATAGTTCTGGAACAGCTCATGCTTTCTCCATTTGAACCTATGGACTCAGTACACATGAAATACCTCACTTGGAAGGTGGTATTCCTGGTTGCAGTAACATCAGCACGAAGAGTTAGTGAGTTACAAGCTTTGGTCCACTATCCTCCATACTTACAATTTCATCAACAAAAGGTAGTTCTACGAACTCACCCATCCTTCCTACCAAAGGTAGTTACCCCATTCCATCTCAATCAGTCAATGGAATTACCAATATTTTTCCCTAAACCTCATGCAAACGATAGGGAAAAGCTACTGCACACATTGGATTGTAAAAGAGCTTTAACACACTACAAAGAAAGGACGAACTCGGACTCCCGTGTTTCTCAACTCTTTGTTTCCTACGACCCGAAGGCTCCTGGACAGCCAGTAGCCAAACGCACCATCTCCAGCTGGATAGCGCAATGCATCAAATTCTGCTATGACAAGCAGAATTTACATTTACAATCTACTCCTAAAGCTCACCAAGTCAGAGCAGTAGCAACATCCTTAGCACACCTGAAGAATGTGCAACCCATTGACATTTGTAAGGCAGCTACATGGTCATCACTGCATACCTTCACATCTCATTACTGCCTTGACCAGCAAGCAACCACGGATGCGAAGATAGGGCAAGCAATACTGCACTCTCTATCCTCCTGTCCACAGTGACTGCCACACTGTCAATGATCACGTCCAACCACATATGTCATATATGACGTGATCGGGAGCTTTGGACTCCCATGACAGCATGGCTAATTCAGCCCTGCTATCGACGGGAAAAAGCAAGTTTGCTTACCGTAAACGATGTTTCCGTAGATAGCAGGATGAATTAGCCATGCTGACCCACCCTCCTCCCTGGCAGTCACCTAGTCTTCGACTACACTACAGCTTAATTACAGACTGAGGAGAGTCCGTTACTTTCCTGCGCGGGAACATACGCGCAGCCGCAGAGAGCAAAGCTCTGTTCTCTGCTTTGACAAGCTCCGCCTCCCGGGCCTGATTGACAGATCCCATGACAGCATGGCTAATTCATCCAGCTATCTACGGAAACATCGTTTACGGTAAGCAAACTTGCTTTTACAGGCTTTATAAAAATCCAACAGTGTACTGTTAACAGTTCCATCTGTGGTCTATTCCTTATCTATGCAATTGCCTGGATGTTTGATTAACATGATCTTGAAGGCAGATAAAGGCTTGATTTCAGTGCATGTATTTAAAATACATCATGTGTGGTTTACCAGTTTATGCAGATCCAAGGAACACTGTGAAAGTATGCTATGAGTTCATTCTATGGACAATAAGTTACAGATATATTGGGTATATTTCATTTCCCTTCCTACATTGAATCCATCTTCATATTTCATTGCAATGCTTGCTACGTTGAATGGAATTGCATGGATTATCTGGAGGGATCCTGAGCTGGCAGAGAGAATGCCTTTAGCTGTTCTGATCATCCAATATTCTTTTACTTAAAAACATAAGATATGCCATATCTTCATTGCTCTCTGAGATCATTATCATAACATAGCATAAGAACATAACATAAGATATGCCATACTGGCTCAGACCAAGGGTTCATCAAGCCCAGCATCCTGTTTCCAACAGTGGCCAATCCAAGTCACAAGTACCTGGCAAATACCCAAAAATTAAATAAATCTCAAGCTACTATTGCTTATTAATTATTAGCAGTTTATGGATTTTTCCTCTAGGAACTTATCCAAACCTTTTTTAAACCTAGTTACTCTAACTGCACTAACCACATCCTCTGGCAATGAATTACAGAGCTTAACTATGCGGTGAGTGAAAAAGAACATAAAATAAAAAGTCATTTTTCTTCAGCAAAATTGTGTGACTAATAGGCTCTTTGCTCTAACTCCACCTTTTACCGCAGACTTATTCCACTCAGTCTCCATCTCTTTTCTCCCTAACCCAGACTTTTTTTCTATTCCTTCCCACTCAAGTATTTTTTCTTCCATCCAGACTCTTTCTCACTTTGACCAATCCCAATCTCTTTCTTTTCTCAACCTCTCAAATGGTAATAGATATAAATTCTCTCTCACACTCTTCTTACCCATCTTGAACTCTCTTTACTCTCACCAAAAACTGTCTTTTTCTTACCACATCATTAGATAATGGCTGTGTAATGGAGGCTAGACAGGGATGTGGACAGAATTTTGTATTTTAACTCAATTTAGATAAACCAGTAACAAGTCTACAATATTGAAACTGTAGTCAAGGCAAAACCAAGAGATTAGAGTCAGCGAGTTTTCCAGTGAAGCAGAGAGGCAAGAGTCTGATGAATGTCCAGACAAGCACGCATCCAGTTAGGTTAGGCAAGAGTAGAGTTGCAGGAAGCAGGTTCGAGAAGTCTACCATACCAGCAATGAGTCAGCGTAGCAATCAGGTTTAAATGATGCAGCCAATCAGAGACCATGCATGCAAGGGGGTGAAAACAGGACTTAATCAGCTTGTTCAGTTGAACTGGGATAAGGTGATAACACTAGAGAAAGTGATGGAGTGACTTAGAGGAGGCTGGAGGCAGGGGGTAGAATTGTGGGTGAGCGGTTGACAGAGAAGGCAATGGAAGGTGGTGAGGGTGAGTGACTGAGAGGAAATTGTGGAAGGCCAGAGAGTGAGTGTGTGGGAGAAAGTGAATGTGATTACAGAGGGGAAGTGAGTGAATAAGTGAGTGAGTGAGTGAGTGATTGACTCTGAGGGTGTTACAGAGTGGAAGTGTGTAAGTAAGTGATGTGTGAAGAAGGTTCCTGCGAGCTCCAGTCCTGGCAAAAGTCAGAAGATAAGAAAAAAGACATCACATCACAGCTGAGTGGAAGTTTTTGCTCCCTTTAGGATTTCCATATTCCACGAAAATTGGTTTCTATGTGCAAAACAAAAAAAAAAAAAAAATTCCAGTTCTCATTTATTCTCTCAGATGTGTGTGGGGTGGGGGTGGAGGAAGATGGGAGACATGTGAGGCAGGGTAATATTAAATGAAAAGTGTCCCTTATTTTTCAATCACAGTACAGGCACCCTAGGAAGGAGCAACTGGATTAAGAACTGCAGGAGCCCAATAAAATCTATGTCCACCTCTGCTTTTCTAACAGAACCAAACTCTGCATTAGGGAGCAGTGAGAACATCCCTTACTCCTGAAAGGACCTTAACTCTTCGAAGCTGGGAGAAAGGAGGAAATACATAGAGGACTGTCTTTGTGTCTCTCAGGAGAAACTGCAGCTACCATTCTGGCAAGCCCTTCTGAAGATTCAGTGCGACTGGGATTTTAAAAGAGGGCATGTGAGGAACACAGCTGAGAAGCAAGACAGCCAAAAACTAGTGCTAGTACAGAGCACTGGTGAGTTTTGCCACACTTCAGTCTCCAACTGCACCCACAAGCAGCAACTGTTAATTGCTGTGACATGCCCATTGTCTCCTATGTCCTGCCGATCTTCTCTAATAATGAGTTTAAAGCTCTGGTGTTCATTTTTTAAACAGTTGGCAGCTCATAATAGCAATAATGACCTCCAGGTTTTCTCTGTTTTCTATTCACTAATGTGGCAGGATATGAAGCTGGAGGAAATCTCTTGGCCCTTATCTTTTTCCACCGGAGCACTGGGTTTCAGGAAATGTCCTCTCCTGTTGGTCAGGAGCTCTCCAGAGCTACACTGGAGTTCATAAAAGCAACACTGAAATACCACTTTCCAAGTTTTAATAATTTAACTAATACAATTTTATGTTTGTCTGCAAAGTAATGCATTTTGGATTTCAAAAAGTGACACATCTTTTTGGACTACGCCTCTTCCAGTGGTATCTTATTACACAAAGGCATGATCGTGCATTCCGAGCATCTGAACAACAACATGACAAGATTTGGAGACTGAAACTGATGTCATTTCAGAAAATGCATGGCTATGGCAATGCTATTCAGTAAATCACTTTAACAACTGACCTCAGGGTATAAGGGGCTAAAGTGCCTCAGATTTGTGACGCAGGTTAGAACGTTCTCAGTTAACCCATGGCGTGTCGGAAGCTAGTTGATTTTCTTTAAAAGCTAGAATGCTTAGTGAAAGCATATAGTATTTTAAACAAAAGCACTTCCAAAGATTCATTGGTAGGTCAAGTCCTGTTGATAAATAATCCAGATGGGGAGCCCTTGATCTAGACCCTTTGCTTTCATTATAAAACTGAGCACATCGATAAAACTAGATTTGAAAAGTAATTTAGCATAGAGAATCTTCTTATAGGGAATAATTAAAATAATTAAAAGATTCACTCATGGCACTGAGACAAATTAGAAAGTACAGTATATCACAGAAGTACTTATCCATTATTGCTCTGTGAATCAAGTCTCAAATAAAAATGTTCTAATGTCGTCTTTTCATTCTAATATTTAGTTGTGATTTCCATACCTTTCTGTTTATTTTTTTTTTTAAATAACTTGTGTGAAAAGAACCTGACTCATGGCCTTAAAGTGCCCATGATGGACTATGAAGAATATGTTATGGAGTCTCAGTTTAGTGGACCCTTGGGCTGACCTGCAGGAGACTGGGAAAGGTGGTCAATGTCTCTGGTATATGGCAGGCCGGGAGGCAGATGATCAGGCAGGACGTGGAGGTGCTCTTCACCCTGGAAGCTGGTACTCCCCCGGGAGGAGCCCGTAGGAGCCCAACTGCAGGGACTTAGGCGGCTTCACCCTTGGAAGCCGAAGCCCCCCCAGGAGGATCCTCGGGTCCGCAACCCTCCCAGGCAAGCAAGTACTCCCAGCGGCGTTGATGGAACTGGACATCCAAGACCTCACGCACTTGATACGTAACCTCGTCCGGTACCGAAGGGTACGATGGTTCAAGAGCCCGGGAGTGGTATCTGGATAAAACAAGAGACTTCAGCAATGACACATGGAACATGTCATGTATGCACATGGAGGAGGGTAGGCATAATCGGTATGAGACTGCTTCCACTCGTTCGGCGACTCGAAAAGGCCCACAGAATCTCAGAGCTAGTCTTCGAGACATAATACGTAGCAGTAGATTTTTGGTACTAAGCCAGACACGGTCTCCTGGGAGGAAGATGGGTGCTGGCTGACGATACCTATCCACCCATTTCTTGGCGGACTGGATGGCTTTACAAATCCTTCCCTGGATAGACGTCCACAAGGAAAGAAGCTGGCGGGCTGAAAGTTGCACTGCCGGGAGTGCACTAGGTTCAGGTGAAGGCAAGGGCGGTTGAAGTTGCTTCCCATAGACGATGAGGAAAGGCAAACTTCCAGTAACAGCATGCGTGTGATTATTATACGAGAACTCCGCCCACAGGAGTAGCTTGGCCCAATTATCTTGTCGTTCATTCAAGAACGAACGGAGAAAAGTCTTCAAGGTTCGGTTAGTTCGTTCTGTTTGCCCATTACTTTGAGGATGGAACGCAGACGAAAGACTAAGTTGCACATTGAAGCGTTTGTAAAGTGCTTTCCAATACCGGGCAGTAAACTGTGGTCCTCGATCGGACACGATATCTTGCGGGAGACTGTGAAATCTAAAGATATGCTGAGCGAAGAGGTTAGCTAGGTCAGGTGCAGAAGGCAACTTTGGCAAGGGGACAAAGTGCGCCATCTTGGAGAATCAGTCTACAGTCACCCAAATAACCGAATTACCTCTTGAGACGGGGAGGTCCACGACAAAGTCGGTGGAGATGTGTGTCCAAGGCTCCACCGGGATGGGCAATGTCTGCAACAGGGCCCTGGGCCTCCCGATAAGCGGCTTTTGAACGGCGCAGGTAGGGCACGAGTCCACAAAAGCTTGGACGTCCTGTCTCACCATCGGCCACCAGTAGAATCGGTTCAACAAGTCTAAAGTCCCTTTACAGCCAGCATGGCCCCCAGTGAGGGAGTCATGGGCCCAAGTGAGAACTGCTCTCCGGGAGCGACGTGGAACGACGGTCTTCCCAAGGTTGCTGCAAGGCTCACTTTCACAGGATCCAAAATATACTGAGGCATGTCAGGAGTCTCTTCGACCAAGGAGGAGCGCGAGAGCGTATCGGCTCGAACATTCTTAGAGCCGGGTCGATAGCGTAAGGTAAAGTCGAACCGGTCAAAAAATAGTGACCACCGGGCTTGCCTTGGGTTCAGGCGTTGGGCTTGCTTCAAGAATGCTAAGTTTTTGTGATTGGTGTAAATCGTAACCGGATGGTTGGCTCCTTCCAACCACCATCTCCATTCCTCCAGGGCAAGTTTCATGGCTAGCAACTCTTTATCACCAACACAGTAGTTGCTCTCTGCCGGGGAGAATTTCTTCGAGAAATATGAACAGGGTAATAATTGTCCAGAATCAGAGTACTGGCTCAGCACGGCCCCCATGGCCACATTGGAGGCATCAACTTGCACCACAAAGGGCCGGCTGGCATCTGGATGACGAAGGCAGGTGTCTAACAAGAACGCTTCCTTAAGGGCCTTGAAGGCTTGGCAGGTGGGAACAGGCCAATCCACCGCGTTGGCCCCCTTTCGGGTGAGGGCAATCAACGGGGCCACAATACGGGAGTAGTTAGGAATAAGGTGACGGTAGAAATTGGAAAAGCCAATGAAGCGTTGCAACGCTTTAAGGCCCTTCAGCCAGGGCCAATTCTTAATTGCCGCCACTTTCTCAGGATCCATTTGAAAGCCTGTTGCAGAGACTATGTAGCCCAGGAATGGCAGGGTCGTCTTCTCAAAGCTACATTTTTCCAGTTTTGCGTACAGACCATGCTCCCTAAGTATTTGGAGCACTTGACGGACATGCTGACGGTGTGAAGGCAGGTCCTGGGAGTAGACTAACACATCGTCGAGGTAAACGATTGCGCAGGTGTTCAGAGGTCCCGTAACACCTCATTCATAAGGTGCTGGAACACCGCCGGAGCATCACATAAGTCCAACTTTGTGAAAATCTTCGCTCCCTGGAGCCAATCGAGGAGCTCCGGGATTAACGGGAGCGGGTAACGGTCTCGCTTAGTAATGGAATTTAGGCCTCGATAGCCTATGCACGGTCTCTGCGAGCCGTCTTTCTTGCTGACAAAGAAGAAGCCTGCCCCTGCAGGCAACTTGGATGGGGGAATGAACCTCTTGGCCAAATTCTCTGAAATATACTCGGACATGGCCCGGGGTGGACAGCCTTATCCAGCACTAGGAAGGCTATCTCCTCCGAATGGATCGCCCCGGTGCGAACAGTAATGGGTGCCATGGACATTAGAACAGGTCCTGGAAGGAGCGTCCCCTGGATAGAGGTAATTCATAACAGGACCTCCCGTCTATGCGTAGGGATTTGCAACTTAGAGACTAAGTCCTGCAGGATGAAATTACCTCCGGCTCCAGAATCCAGGAACGCCATCGTCTCAATGGACCCTCCAGGGTATTCCAGGGTAACAGGCACAGTACATTGAGGAGCTGTAGCACAGCCTAGGAGGAGCTCCTCCCGACCTCCTAGGCTTTGGCGTTTTTCTGCATGCTCCTGGCAGCGTGCCAAGAAGTGGCCCTTCTGACCACAATATAAACACAACTTCAACGAATGGCGACGTTGCCTCTCTTCAGCAGAGAGCAGGGCCCGTCCCAGCTGCATGGGTTCGCAGGTGGGAGCATCTGGATGAGAAGTTTTAGGAGAAAACACGGGTCTCGCCGGCCCAACAGCAGGACTGGGGTGAGAGGAGCGCTGCTCCTTGGCCCGTTGTTGTAGGTGGCGGTCAATGCGGGCAGCCATCTCTATCAAGGCATTGAGGTCCTCCGGCAGATCTCGAGCAGCAATCTCATCCTTTATGCATCCGGAGAGACCCTCCAAGAAGATGGCCTTAAGACTGCCATCCTGCCAACCTACTTCTTGGGCTAAAGTCCAGAATTCCATAGCATAATCTGCCAAGGAGCGAGACCCCTGACGGAGTTGCAGCAGATCAGAGGTAGCCAAGGCTACTCGGGCGGGCTCATCAAAGGCCTGTCGAAAGTTCGAGATAAACTGTTGTAAGTTCGTTAGCGAGGAATCATTATTTTTTCAAAGGGGAGAAGCCCATATTAAGGCTTTCCCATCAAGCAGGGACAGGATATACGCCACTTTCACCGCATCCGAAGGGAACTGTCGGGGCAACAGAGAGAACTGTATAAAACATTGGTTAAGAAAGCCGCGGCAGGTCTTTAAATCACCAGCGTAACGAGAGGGTGCCGGCAGCTGAGTCACTGAAGAATCTTGACCCTCGGGTGCTGGTTCTGGGGCAGACGAGGCCCTGGCATCCAATCAGGCCGATAACTCCCCTACCGAACCAGTAAGGACCTTGAGGCACTGTTGTTGATACTGCAGCTGCTGGGCCAACCCTGGCAGGTCCAAGGGGTCAGGCGCATCCGAAGAGTCCATGGCCTTGCAATCTGTTATGGAGTCTCAGTTTAGTGGACCCTTGGGCCGACTTGCAGGAGACTGGGAAAGGTGGTCAATGTCTCTAGTATATGGCAGGCTGGGAGGCAGATGATCAGGCAGGAAGTGGAGGTGCTCTTCACCCTGGAAGCTGGTACTCCCCCGGGAGGAGCCCATAGGAGCCCAACAACTGGGACTTAGGTGGCTTCACTCTTGGAAGCCGAAGCCCCCCCCCCCCCCCCCCCCCCGGGAGAAGCCCGTAGGGGCCCGGCTGCTGGGACTTAGGCGGGTTGTTGATCAGGACTGGAAACTGGAACCAGACTAGGACAGTAGATCAGTACTGTAACGGGGCTCGGGTTCTGGAACCAGGCAGGAACTGTAGCAGGACTCAGGTACTGGAACCAGGCAGAAACCGTAGCAGGACTCGGGTACTGGAACCAGGCAGGAACTGTAGCAAGACTCGGGTACTGGAACCAGGCAGGAACTGTAGCAGGGCTCGGGTGCTGGAACCAGGCAAGTACTGTAGCAGACAAGCAGGAACCAAGCAGATACCGTGGCAGGCAAGCAGGAACCAAGCAGGTACTGTAGCAGGTAAGCAGGAACGGAGCGAATAGCAAGGCAGGTCACTCCGGGGCACAACGCAACAGGGAACCGGGTGGTAACCCGTTGCAAGGCAAAGACTGAATGTCCGCGGCCGGCTTATCAAGGCCGCCGCGTCTGACGTCAGGAACTGGGCGGAGTCACCGCTGGCGGGAAACGGCCTAGAAAAGCGTCCAAGTGGCGCGCGCGCCTAGAGGCAGGGCGTCCATGGGAAGCCTCCCGGCAGTGCAGCCCCCGCGGGGACGCTGCCGAACAGGGCGCAAACCAGGCCTCCAGAAGCGAGAGTAGGTCCAGGAGCACGGAGGTAAGGGTCTGGTCGCGGCGCTTGCGGCCAGAACCGCAACAGAATATACCAAAATTTAATGATTATTTATCCTAAGAAGAATTTCTTTTCTACTATTATGGATGTTAAAGATTTGTACAGTAAGTGATGCCTGTGTAACAAGAACTTGCTGTGCTTCATTTTCTTTGTCTTCTCTCATGTCCTCTAGTGATTTTACAAGTTAATGCCCAGCTTAGCACTGTCATTTTTATAATGATCCAGGTTACTGCATACACTGGATGAGCTGTGAGCGCATTAGAGGAGTTAAGTAAGAGAGAAGGTTGATATTAAAGGCTTGAGTTGCTCTACAGACACACTTGAAATGACCAACAATGACGAGAAAAGAAACCGCACCAAACACCTTAATGGGGGTGGAGGGGGGCGACTGCAAATTAATAGTTATCTTTCAGAGAAGAACAATAAGTGGAAACTGTTGATGTTTCATAGAGAGGGGATTCCCTCACCCCCAGCCCATGCTGTGCTTCTCAGATTCTGGTGTCATCCGGCTGGCATCACTGCACTGAATACTGGCAATTTTCTAAGTGGTTGCTGAAGTTTGTTTTATTTGTTTCATTTTTCAGTCTGTATTTCATTTTTTGAGAAATGCACTTTTTTTTTTTTTTTGGGGGGGGGGTTCAAAACTACAGTTTTTGTTTACCTCAAAGACAGTGCCTAAACCATCTCTCTAGGACGAGGAAGTACCCAAAAACTGCATCTACATGTGGAAGGCAAGTTCCTTCATAGAATCGTTTAGATGTAGGTAACAATCTTAATCCAAACATCCCACTGAGCTAGGCGAATGCTTCTGAAACATATGCAGCCACCTCCAAAGTGTACAGCTTGGAAGCACATTTCTGCTATCTGCCTGTATTCTGTAAATATGGCAGGAAAAAAGAAGGAGCTTGAGGAGATGATAAAGTGACCTCGCCAGAGAGTCCAATCCCCTCCTGCTATGTATTTATTTAAAATACATCCTGCTCCATCTGCAGCTTTGGGATGGAGTGCTGCTCACTAGGCCAGAGCTCTTCTACTCCTCTGGATGATTTTTTTTTTTTTTAAACTTTGAAGTTTATGAAAATGAATTAAATTTTCCAAGGAAAACAGAAGTCGAGTGCTATGAGTCAGACAGTAAATAAAGCTATTTATGATGTCATGTGAGCTACCGCACCTTGTCTTACAACTGGAGTACGTTTAGCACAGTGCAGGTGCCTGGCAATAAACAGGAAACATGGAGGAATCTGAATTGCCCAGCACCATCGGTCTCTGTCTGAGCTCCCCTCCCCTGCCTTGCCCCTGCTGTGCAATACGTATTCCTGGATGGCGAATTGCTTTCAAGGAACGAAAAATGCAGGTCAGAATTGGACCCCGCTGAAAGAACCAAGTCCTAAAATATTGTCACAATGTACATCTAGCACTGGGAAGCTTGCATAGGTAAATCTGGAGCAATTTTTGTACAGCGGCAAAGCATTGATCTCTCTCTCCCTTCCCCCGCCCCCTTCCTGTACTTGGAAGTTGTTGCTCTAGAGAATACTGCCTTGTAATGTCCAAGGTAAATTATCAATCCTTTTCTCTTTAAACCTGCCCTGATATTGTAAACCGCTTTGGTCAGTAAGTTTTTACTGGAAAACAGTATATAAATTTGTTTAAATAAATAAATAAATAAATAAATAAATATCCAGATTTCTGTGACATGAACCACCATCCCCGTCTACAATGCACAAAGTCATCTACTGTTACCTATGTATGTAAATGCTGACTTCATTCAACCTCACTCCATATTGGCTGTGCTTTCTTGAATGCCACTGCTGTAGCAGGGGAAGGCATTGGGGAAACAGATGTATTTTTTGAAAGTATAAACACTGTTGTAAAAGTGCTAGGCCCTGAATCTAGAAGGGTTTCTTGTGAGATGCGTTCATGGCAAAACATTTTGGAAAGCCTAGCCCATTATGTCCCATAATGTTCAGTTTTCATGCAGTACTTTTCCTGTTACCTTTTAAAAAAAGGAAAACAGTTTAAACCTGAATTTGCTGCTCTGTGATGTCTGCTGTTGGCATAGTTTTTGTTTGAGGCAATGTATACAATGTTCTACTCTGAATTGTTGAAAATATTGTCAACAGTAAGGAAAGGTATAAGATTCACTGGTTTCAAGTTCTTGACATGCCGGCAGAGGGCTCCTTTATCTCACAAACAAGCTTCTAGAGTTAACCATTTCAGTATTTTTATTTTGCTTTCCATAAAAGCAATGAAATTAGATTCTCTGAAGCATTCATAGGTGTGTTCTTCTAGACTTGTCTGTTCCTACCGAAACATTCAAGTGCCCATGCTTCCACCACACTTCTTTTTTTTCCCTTAGTGTGCATTAGCAGGAGAGGGCCATTGTTTATTTTAAACATTTTAAGTTCCTTGTTAAAGCACCTGCCCATTCCTCGGCTGATTTGTGCCCATTCCTCATCCAGCTAAGTGTGATGTGTAACAGAGTGGGCCTTAGCTTGGTGTATTTTCATTGAAAATGTCCTCAGCGTACCAAGGTGACCTGCACATATATTGTGTCCCCTTAGCAGAGGTAGCACTGAGGAATGGTGGTTTAGTGGAAACCCCATTCAGACCAGGGGAGAAATTTAGTTTAGTTTTAATTATATGGGAGCCGACAGTAAGCCGGTATGACTCAGGCTGAATCTGACCGGTGTAAAAATCCCACCCACATGCTCCCAAACAAGGCAATAGGAAAATTTAGATTTAATTTAGTCTCAGAAAAACATCCTTGCCTTTAAGTACCTGCGGCATATCAGCAACTGATACCTATCTTAGCAGGGTGAAGAGAGAGAATGGAAGAAACTGAAAGCTCCAAAGCCTCCCAATGGATACAAATAGTTATTTGGTTTTATAACCAACCTCACCATACAATTATGCCTGAAGCAGTGCAAATAAAAAAAACAAAAAATAAATAATATTATTTATTTATATTCCACTTTTCGGCTCTTCGGATTGCATTCAGGTGCTGTGGGTATTTCCTATACCTGGAGGGACTTATAATATTAGAGGGTCATTTACTAAGCATTTTTCCCAAGACACAGATGGGCAGATTTTAAAACCTGCGCACGGGCGCAGATTTGTTCGCGCAACCCGGCGCGAACAAATCTACGCCCAATTTTATAACATGTGCGAGCAGCCACGCGCATGTTATAAAATCCAGGGTCGGCACGCGCAAGGAGCTGCACAATTGTGCAACTTGCGTGCTGAGCCGCGCAGCCTGCCTCCATTCCCTCCACACCCCCGCACCTTTCCCTCCCTTCCTCTACCTAACCCGCCACCAGCCCTAACTAGAACCCCCCTTACCTTTGTTGAAGAAGTTATGCCTGCCTCCCGGCAGGCGTAACCTACACGCGCTGGCTGACGTGGCCGCTGTACCTGGAGGCTCAGGCCATGCCACACCCCTGCCATGCCCCGGACCGCCCACACCACGCCCCTTTTTGCAAGCCCCTGGACATACACGCGTCCCGGGGCTTGTGCGCGCCGCCGAGCCTATGCAAGATAGGCTCGGTGCTCGCAGGGGCAACTTTTCGGGGGTTACGCGCGTATCTTACGCACGTAACCCTTTGAAAATCTGCCCCAGAATGGGAAAAAAGCCTTAGTAAATCTGGCCCTAAGTTTGTACCTGAGGCACTAGACTAGAGGATAAAGTGACTTACCCAAGATCACAAGCATCGGTAGTGGGATTTGAACCCTGGTTTGTAGCACACTGCTGTAACCACTAGGATACACCCCCACACATTTAATAATACAATAAATAAACAGACAATTGCAGCACAACAAACATAAATAACAGAGCAAATAAACTAGAAATAAAAATGTATGGCATCTACCAATAGTCATAAAAATGACTGAATAATCACTACTAGGAAATTCTAGAAATGAAAATATATATTAAACATTTTTAGAACCCTAAAAAATGTCTAACTTAAAGAAAAAAGCCTTGGTTAACTTTCTGGTGAGTAAGTACAGTGGACCCTTGACTTACGAACTCAATTGGTTCCAGAAAGTTGGTTGTAAGTCAAGACTATTTTTTCCATAGGAAATAATGGAAATACCCATAATGCGTTCCAAACCTCCCAAAAGCACCCCTTATCTAACCATTTCTATAATAAAAAAAAATGGTTGTATAATGTCTGTAATTGCCAGAAACACCAATAATTTCCTAGTGTACTCACCAAAAAGTTATAAAATGTGCCTAGCCTACCAGAAAAAACAATTTCACCTCCTCCAACAGTTCCTTTACGACATCTGCATATGGACTCTCTACCTGGGTAACATCAAGCTAGGTTGAGAGAACATTGCACAAATCTCATCTTTGGGTGAGTTTCCTCACTCTGAAGGTCATCAAATCTTCACAAGAGTGCACTGTTCTGTTCATACGTTACACTCTGCATGTCAAAGTGGTCCCTAACCCTACACTAATACCTTCACCTTGAGTAACTAGGCGGGCCTCATATAGGGGTACAAATACCTACCTATTATGAGGGCATCATGGGTAGTCTCTCTCTCTCACACTCACATACATCACCTAAAAAGTAACCCACTGTAATCAGGCAACCTACAAAAATCACTTTTCTCCCAGTGCCCCCCAGCTAGATGTCCCTCAAGGGGGCAACTCAAGAAGTGCATCAGTGGAGGATTTGAGGGTTCTTCTTGGAATATATGGAGTAACCAGATCACTCACAAGCAATGGTGACAAGTTATGCATGCAATGCTCTAAAAACCATTGTAAGAGAATTTGAAACCAAATATGATAAGATAGATGCAACAAATGAAGCCCAGTCAATAACAGCATGGCATCTCCTGTACTATTTAGCCCAGTAATTCTCTATCCAGTCTTTGGGACATAACTAGCCAATCATATTTTCAGGATATCTACAATAAAGATGCTTGAGATAATTTCAACACAATGGAGGCAGTACATGCAAATCTATCTTAAATATATTCATTGTCGATAGCCTGAAAACCTGACTGGATAAGAGCGTCCTGAGGACTGGGTTGAAAACCCCTAATTTAGCCTAACATCCTAGCAGTATTATTTTGAATGATTTGAAGTCCGTGAAGCACACATTTGAGCAGGCCAAGATAAACAATATTACATTAGTCCATTTTGATTTAATGCTCATTATTTTAATTTGTGTGCACTACTTCGATTTAGTGTACATTAAAAATGGAAAATTAAACAAAAGCAAAAAGCACATGTAACAAATTGGAAAATGGCAAATATAACAAACGAAACAAAATTTGTCAGCAGCACACTCCTCCTGTATGCCTACTGCTGTCTCTCTGTCAAAGGTACACACAGTTAGATATCATCTGTATACATTAAAAAAGGAAGTCCTGTATATCCCAAATCCTTGATCAAGTCAAAGACCACACAAATTAAATAGGGCAGAGAACAGTAACTTGTGGGAGATAACAAGAAGAAGATAAAAACTTTCCAAGAAACCCTCACTGTGAGTGCTCCTCTGGGTATATTACAGCCAGGTTTGACCTGGCTCACTAAAATCAAAGCCAAGCTCCATTTATGATTCAGCTCATGAAATCAGGACAAAGATGGGCTCTGATTAAGTCACTCACTCTGGGGCTTGTTTAAACTATGTACTGACCTCAGGAAAAATTCTGGCATAAAGATATTTGACAATTTTTATCATATCAATGTTGCTAAAATACAGTTCAGAAGCCCTGCACATCTCAGACATGCAGAATAAATTCTGTTTGTATATGTTTAAGCCCAATCCCCTGCTCTGAATAACATAATAAGTGATCATCTTCATTACAATATTCACAAATCTCATTATCCCTTTTTGGACATGGGTTAACTCTCATATCACCATTGAGTGTAAACATTTTTACACTGGCTCCCTACTCTAAATAATACAATATATTATTTGTCATTTCAATATTCAAAAGCCTATCATCTTATATCAAATTTAAGTAAACTTCATCTAAACAACATCTAAAACAGAGAAATGGAAGCATGTTGAGCGTGGTTAAATTAAAATGTCGGCTCAAAGTAGGTACATGATGCCAAGAATGCTTGTCCACACGCTATTCTTCTAATCATATCCATTTAAAACACTTCTCAAACATTTATACATCCTACCTCCATATGAATCAATGGAAAAAAGGACACAATTAAAATAAATAAGCATTATTTCATAGGGATGTGCATTCGTTCAGGACGAATTAGGAGCCCGAAACCCGAAAGAATCTTTCCCGATTTTCGGTAAAAATTAGTTTTCGGGTTTAGTGCGCACTAACTCCCATTAGTGCGCGCTAACGAAAAAATGTTAGCGCACACTAACGGGAATTAGTGCGCACTAATGGGGAGTCAGTGCGCACTAAAACAAAATTCGGGTCTCCCCAAATTTTAAAGGCCCGAACCGCAGGGAATACGAAATTTCCCGTGGCAGGCCGAAAATGAAGCCAAACCAATAGGTTCGGGCTTTGTACATCCCTATTAGTGTATATGCTTTGTCTGTCTGTCTTCTCTTGATTGTGAACTCAAGGAGCAGGGAAGGTCTATTTTGTGTCTCTGTGAAGCAATACATTCTATATATTTATATATGAACAACCTAGATCTATATAAATAATCTCTATATATTGAATCAAAACAAATTAAAGTGTTCCAAAAAATTATACAAAAAAATATATATTGTACAGCACACAAATGAAAATGTTTAATGAAAAACATTTTTATTTATAACATCAAAAACTAAATCTAACATAAACAGTAAATATTTTGCAATACTACCTTTTATGACATTCTAGTATAATTTTTGTATTCATTTTTGGGTAACAGGGGGCAGAGTATATTGGGGCTAGACTGGAGAGGGGTTGGCAGTATATTGGGTATGGGATGGGGAGGGGAATCAGGAGTGTGCTGAGGCTGGGTTAGGGAGGAAGACTGGGAGTGTGCTGGGGTGAGGCTGGGAAGGGGAGAAGAAAGTGTTCGGATCGGGCTGAGGCAGGGAGACAGGATGTGCTGAGGATGAACTGGGGAGGGAGGTCTATCTACTGGCACTTGGCTAGTAAGGAAAGAAGGGACTGTTGGGGTTGGGCTGGTTAGGGGGGTCAGGGTGTGCTGCGGTCAAGCTGGGGAGAGATGGGTCAGGGTGTGCTGGGGGACCAAACTGGGGAGGTGGTGTTAGAGTGTCCTGGGGTCAACTTAGGGGCCTGGATCAAGCTGAGCCGATAAGAATTGGTAGGTTTAGGCTGGGGCTTTAAGGTCTGCTGAGCCAGGTCGGGCAGCGGAGACGGGGCTGCTGGGATCAGCAGGGGCAAGATTTCATGATGTGCCAGGGTCAGGTTGTGGAGGGAGAAGGTAGTGATGGGGTTGAGCTGGGGCAGGGGGGGTCAAGATATGCTGAATCAGACTAGAGAATTGGTGGGTCCGCGTGTGTTAGTTCTGGGCTGGGGAGGAAAAGGGGCGACAAGTGTGCCGGGGCTGCCTTAGGAAGGGAGTTTGGGAGTGCTGAGGCCAGGTTGGGCAGGAGAGAAAGGAGTGTTGGGATTAATCTGGGACAGGGGATTGGGAGTGTGCTGGGGTTGGACAGGGAATGGAGAGAGTGCTGGGGTGGAGCTAAGAGGGAGATCAGAGGGCTCAGGGGGACAGGCTGAGGAGAATGGAAAGAAGTGCGGGGACAGAGCTGAGGAGGGTGGAAGGGCGTGCAGCAGTTGGAATAGAGAAGAAGACAGTTAATATGGGCCTCCAGGAAATTCCGTCAGGTTTCAGCTAGTAATCTACCTTATAAATGGGCTCTGACCGACGGCCCGCAAATGCGCAGTAGAGAGCAGCTCTACCGCGCATGTGCGGGCGAGCACGTTGGTCAGAGCCGTGCGTGCCCGAAAAAAAAAATGGCGGTGGGGCCGCAGGAGTGGGAGGAGCAGTAGCGGCGGCAGCAGCGACGAAAAAATGGCGGTGGGGCCGCAGGAGCGGCGGCGGCCGCGAAGCAGGAGTGGGAGGAGCAGGAGCGGCGGCAGGCGCGATGACGAGCAGGAGCGGGAGGAGAAGCAGCGGCGCCGCCGCGCGCGGGAGTGACAGCCCCCCGAGATCTGCCGGCAGGAGCGGGAGGAGAAGCAGCGGCGCCGCGCGCGCGGGAGTGACAGCCCCCCGAGATCTGCCGGCAGGAGCGGGAGGAGAAGTAGCGGCGCCGCGCGCGTGGGAGGGACACCCCCCCCCCCCCCCCCGAGATCTGCCGGTTGTGGATGATCTTAAAGGGGAGGGGATTGAGAGAGGGGGAGTGACTGAGGAGAGGGAGGGGGAGGGAGGTGTGAGAGAGGGAGGTGAGAGAGGGGGAGGGAGGTGAGAGAGGGGGAGGGAGGTGTGAGAGAGGGAGGTGAGAGAGAGGGGGAGGGAGGTGTGAGAGAGGGAGGGGGTGAGAGAGGGAGGGAAGGGAAGGGAGGGAAGGTGGGGAGGGGTGAGGGAGGGAGGGAAGGTGGGGAGGGGGTGAGAGAGAGAGGGAGGGAAGGTGAGGGGGTGAGAGAGGGAGGGAGGGAAGGTGGGAAGGTGAGGGGGTGAGAGAGAGGGAGGGAGGGAAGGTAAGGGGAGGGAGGGAAGGTGAGGGGGTGGGAGGGAGGGAAGGTGAGGGGGTGAGAGGGAGGGAGGGAAGGGGAGAGGGAGGAGAGGAGAGGAGAGGGAGGGGGAAGGTGAGAGAGAGGGAAGTGAGAGGGAGGGGGGAGAGAGTGAAGGAGGAGGGAGAATGAGGGGGAGGGAGTGGGAAGGAAACGGACTGAGCCCGTTGTTACGGGCTTAACGGCTAGTAATAATATATTATCTTGAAAACCAGATCTGTTTGCGTTCCCCCTGCCCTAGGACCAATAAAAAAAAAAAGAGGACATTTAACAGTGTAGATTCTTTATTTTTAAATACTTTGTAAACAATAGGTTGCTGATAAAAGTTCCTGTCTTTCAGCTTCCAGCGGCTTTGTAGAAGCAGCGATCATTATGAAATTACTGTATCTGTTGTCTGCACTGCTCACTGGTTGGTTTCTGCCATACGTTTCAGTTATTTAAACATGAAGGAGTTGATTTACCCAGATGAATTTTGGCCTCTGGAGGGCAAATATTGGGAAAAAGTTGAATAGCAACTGCCTTAAAAACTGTTTATCAGATATTCACCGGAGTCACAGATAACTGGGGAATGCAACTGTGGGAGCCCCCACAGACCAGAAGGACTGATTCACTCCAGTATATGGTTGCCTTTTATTTTAACTCTGCTAACTTTAAAATAACTGTGGGCCGGAGCATTGCAGTCACTGTACAGCTCCCATTCATATCAACGGACATGGTTTTGACACAGTAAAAAATAAGAAATTTTCTAGCATGAAAATAATAGGAAATCTTTCTTCTTTATTTAGAAACAGTTCTCACATTTTCCCTATTTTTTTTGTTTTTGTTTGGAGGAGAGGGGATAAGAGGGTAATGGTGCTGTAAGTCTTTATTTGCAATTACTCAGCATTCCCCCCCCCCCCTTTTTTAATACTTGCTACTTAGTCCAACCATTGGAGCAATAGCTATTGGCCAAGTGTCACAAGCTGCAAATCCCTACAGAGCTTGGCTAACGTGGTCTCTAAGTCTGGCCACTAGGTGTCACTATTGAACATAATGGCTGAGACTGCCTTCTTACTCAGGGAGTATGAGCACTACTTCACAGCCTCCCTGGCTCTGATTGGCTATGGAACAAGAGCTAGGTCTTTCACATGGCAGTGAGCACTAGAGATGTGAATCGTGTGCCAGATCGTCTTAACGATCAGATTCGGCTGGGGGGGGGGGGGGGGGGGGAATCTGATCGTTAAGATATGTGAATTGGAATCGTTTCCGATTCCAATTCACATCGCTAATTTTTTTTTTTAGGGAGGCCCGCGCCGCTAAACAAAAACAACCCACCCGACCCTTTAAATCGACCCCACCCTCTCAACCCCCCCAAAACCTTTTAAAATTACCTGGTGGTCCAGGGGGGCCTCGGGGAGAGATCCAGGGGGGCCTCGGGGAGAGAAGAGATCCAGGGAGGCCTCGGGGAGGGATTTCCCGTTCCCAGGCATCAGCTGTTCTAAAAAAAAAATGGCGCCGATGCCCCTTTGCCCTTACCATGTGACAGGGTATCCGTGCCATTGGCAGGCCCCTGTCACGTGGTAGGAGCACTGGATGGCCGGCGCCATCTTTAAAGATGACGCCGGCCATCTTTACTCATCAGCCCCTATTACTCATCAGCCCCTATTAGAGGCTGATGAGTAAAGATGGCCGGCGTCAACTTTAAAGATGGCGCCGGCTACCTGTGTCACATGGTAGGAGCACCGGATGGCCGGCGCCATCTTTAAAGATGACGCCGGCCATCTTTACTCATCAGCCCCTGATGAGTAAAGATGGCCGGCGTCATCTTTAAAGATGGCGCCGGCCATCCTGTGCTCCTACCATGTGACAGGGGCCGGCCAATGGCACGGATACCCTGTCACATGGTAAGGGCAAAGGGGCATCGGCGCCATTTTTTTTAGAACAGCTGATGCCTGGGAACAGGAAATCCCTCCCCGAGGCCCCCCTGGATCTCTCCTCTCCCCGATGCCCCCCCTGGATCTCTCCCTGAGGCCCCCCGATGCCCCCCTGGACCACCAGGTAATTTTAAAAGGTTTTAGGGGGGTCGAGTGGGTTTTTATTTTAGTGGCGCGGGCCTCCCTAAAAAAAAAGGGTCGGGAGGGTGGGGGGTCGATTTAAAGGGTCGGGTGGGTTTTTTTTTTATCGGGCCATCGGCGCTGTTTTAATTAGTGGCAGCCAAAATGGCGCCGATGGCCCGAGAGCGGGAGATCGCCCCGGGACCCCCCCCCCCACTGGACCACCAGGTAATTTAACATTTTGGGGGGGTTCGGGAGGGTGGGGGAGGTTAAGGAATTGGTTTTAAAGGGTCGGGGTGGGTTTAGGGGTTGTTTTGGTGTGCCGATTTTCCCGCCCTCCCCCAAATAATTCCTGTGCCCTATTTAACGATACAATACAAATGCCCCAGACGATAAATCGGGGCATTTGTATTGTATCGTGCACTCTAACGATTTAGGACGATTTAAAAATTATCTGACGATAATTTTAATCATTCAAAAACGATTCACATCCCTAGTGAGCATCACTTGCCACTGAGCCACTAAGTTCATCCACACGTCTATTTTTAAAGCCTTCCTAAAATTCTCTATTCAAAAGCAGATTTTACAGGACTAGTAGTACTGCCTTTTCCTATCTGGTTGGTTGCACTTATATTTTCTAAAGAGCTCTTGGGTTCCCTAATGATTAGACTCGCCTACAGAAAATGCACAGCCTCTTGCTTCTCCTGTCCTAATCCCACTTTTGCTATCAGTCACAATTTACTCATTGTCTCTATGCCACATTCATTCAGCCACACTACACACTGACAGACTGGCACTCAACACACACTTTTGACACAGATGCAACTCCATCACCACACATACATTTCTCATCCAATCGACAAGAAGTTCCATACAGATGTAATAGAGCTTACTTTCTGGGATGCATGCACATTCATGCATTTTTATTTATTTATTTATTTATTTATTTATTTATTTAACATGTTTTGTATACCATGTATTCGGTTTTGCCATCATAACGGTTTACAGGAAAAAAATATTAGTATAGTAACATTAGGATTTAAACATAGAATTTTCTAGATCATGTTGGGTAACATTAGGGAAGGTAATAGTGGGTAAGTTTATATAGAAAAAGTTCTTAGATGCCTATTGTAGATTTCGTGGTTGTGTTGATTTTTCATGGGTTGATAGGGTAGTGTCTCTGTTTTCATGGAGTTGTCTGGTTGGAAGTCTGTTGGTGTTGGTGGTTAAGATCATCTGAGAAGGCTCTGGAAAAAAGCCAGGATTTTAGGTCTTTTTTGAATGTTTTGGTGTCAAATTGAGTTCTTAGATAGTGGGGTAAAGAGTTCCATAGAGATGGGCTGGCGATGGATATAGCTCTCTCTTGGGTTGATACTAGATGCGTGAATTTTGCATGAGGAATTTTAAGGAGGCCTTTATTCATTGAGCGAAGATTTCTTTTTGGAGCATGTGGTTCAGTGTGTTCATTTAGCCAGTAGTTATGTTGCCCTGTGATTATTTTCTTGAGAATTGATAAAACTTTGTATTCTATTCTGAATTTAATTGGGAGCCAGTGCAAGGATATGAGAGTAGGAGTAATATGTTCTTGTTTCTTGGTTCCTGAAAGAATCCTGGCAACAGCGTTCTGCAGTATTTGTAGTGGACGGATGGGGGTAGAAGGTAAGCCAAGGAGTAGGGCGTTGCAATAGTCTAGATTTGTAAAAAGTAGTGGTTGCAGGACTGTTCTAAAATCATTTTGTGTGAGGAAGGGTTTGAGACGTCTGAGAGTCAGTAATTTGTGATTTCTTTGATTTTATTTGCTATATGAGTTTTGAAGGATAATTCTTTGTCAATTGTAATTCCAAGGTTTCTAGCATGGTCAACAGGAGATATTATTGTTTCTGGGTTTTCAGTTTTGAGTGGGTGATTCATTGATTTTTTTTGTAAAGGATGATTAATTCAGTTTTCTCAATGTTGATTATGAGTTTAAGGTTGGAGAGACATTGCTTGATTTTTGTAATAGGAGGTTATTTTCATGTAGATTTCTTCGAGTGTATTTTGAATTGGGACTAATATTTGAATGTCGTCAGCGTAAAGGAAATGGGTCAAACCCAGGCGATCCAGAGTATGACATATTGGTAGGAGATAGATGTTAAAAAGTGTTGCTGACAGAGCAGAACCTTGTGGGACTCCTGTATTTAGGTTCACTTTATTTGGTAGGTTGCTGTTGAATAATACTTGAAAACTTCTATGAGATAAATAGGATGTGAACCATTTTAGAACAGTACCTGATATTCCTATTTCAAAAAGTCTGTCAAGTAAAATGGAATGGTTGACTGTGTCAAAGGCGGCTGACAAATCCAGGAGAATTAAGATGTAACTTAGTCCTTTGTCAAATCCACGAAGAATTGTGTCATTAAGTGAAAGGAGTAATGCTTCCGTGCTTAAGTTTTTTCTGAAACCAAATTGTGCGGGGTAAAGCATGTCATTTGTTTCTAAGTGATCTGATAGTTGGGTGTGGACGATTTTTTCTATGATTTTTGCAATGAAAGGTAGATTAGATATAGGTCTGTAGTTCTGGATGTTTTCTGGATCTAAGTTGTTCTTTTTTATTTCATCATCATCGTTGACTTATATCATGCTTTTCCAGCACAACAGTTCTAAGCGTGGTGCAACAGACTTTACGATTTGCAAGAAGTACCCAGTACAACTGATAACAGCATTACAGCAAGTGTAGAATTATATTTGAGGGTATAACTATATATTTAACAATAGAAAGGGCACAAAAGATAGAGGTAATCTACAAATTCTGTGCATGATAAGGTACATTTGAACAGGAGAGTTAGGTTGGAGGGGGAGTGCATAATATTACAAGGTAAGGGACTAAAAAGGAGAGGAATGGTACATATAGACTTCCTTTTGGGGGGGGGGGGGGAGTACTTTTAGCCATCATTCTAGTGAAATTTAGAATAAGAAGAGCTATAATTTGAAAATTATTTAAGCGTTAATTTATTTATAGGAGGAAATCTTACTTGCTGGGAAAGCCCATTGTTATAGTGACCATCATGCTCTCCAGGAAAATGTGGAAATGAAATGGCCTTGGCTCAGCAAGCCGTTGAAATAAATAGCACTCGAGACAAGATAAACACACACGGTACATTGATACTACTGTCTCCACCACTGCTCTTTTTATGTTCCCTTTTTTCCTTATGTAGTCACAGTACTGTCCCTCTTTCCATGCCATCACCGTGGCTGGTATCAAGCGGCTGGGGGATCCTATGTGGTAGGGCTTGATGTTTGGCGAGCGAGGTAATAAGCAGAGCCTTCAGGAGAAGTAACAGGTGACTAGCAGCAAAGATCCCTCCCATGGCCTTTGTCAAATCAGGCAGAGGTAACTGTACTCCATCTATCTGTGGAAAATTTCAAGGGAAAAAATTAAGCCGATACTGATATACGAGGGGGGAGGGAAGGAACACAATGAATATTTCTAGCCTTCAACATCTAATATTCTGAGCCTGAGAAAGTGAAGGCAATGATTACGTAAGCTTGCTAGGAAAACTATGTGCAGCAAAGTCTTATCAGCAAAGAGCAGAAATTTGGTTAAAGTCCAGGGCTTAAGCAAGCAGCTAGAAATGCACTAAGGAAAAGGGTAAAACAATAAAAAGTTACTATGCGGGGTATACACCTTTGCACATCAAAGAGACCTTAAAAAAATAAAAAAAACAAAAACAAAAAGACTACAAAAATGAACTCCATGAAAAAAAAAAAACATTTAAAAGTAATCTGTTATCTGCAGTTTCCACAGTTACTTGCTTTTATTTTATATTAAATCCACAATTAGAGCATATAAAATACCATCCCATCTGTAAACCCCAGGGCTTAAACATGATTATCTTTATTTTTCATCAGCAAACCAGGAAATGTAAGTGACAAACCTCAAATGAACAGAGTATATATACATTTTTTTATCTTGTACTTTCATAACTGAACAGCATTTTTCATGAACAAACACACCATTCATAGACACACAATGTATGCTATAATTGCGAAGTTTGTTTATTCGATTACAGCACAAAGGATACCGAAAGCAAACCATTCAGCTTAAGTCCTCACACTCTGGCCACAGGTGAAGTCCTCAGGTCTGCCCTCCCATCTGGGAAGTTGTCCTCTATGATCTGGTCTGCTTTCTGTTGCACGTGGAGTCAGAGGACTGGCAGTTGCTCAAAATGTCTCTCCTTTTTATGCTGATTTTTAGGCACTGGCCCAGGATACCCTTCTCTTCATTGGTCTGTCGCACACCCCCAACCCCCTCCCCAGTTTGGCCACCGGATGTCACTGTCCCTGTCTAGAACACACAATCCAGGCCCTCCCACTTGGAGGGTCTGGATTGGATGCCTGAGCACTATTTAGCCCAGCCATTTTAAGACACACTGGGGTCAGTTTGAGGAAGCAGTTGAACAGTAAAGACAGCTAATTTTTACACTCTGGTGAGGCCTCCCAGCTTCATTCAAATGGAGTGGCATTTAGAAGTGACAGCTCATCGTGCACTCCCTGCCAGAGGGTCCTTCTCATACTAACGTATAGAGAGATAGACTTTTAAGCCTGATACCCTTTTGGGGCAAAAGTGCTATCTACAGCAGACCAAAGACCTGTGAACCTACTTTCAGCCCGAGGTGAACAAGCACCAGTGATGGATCCTGCTGCAAGAGACAGTGAAGACAGAAGAGGTATCCAGTAGAGATGTGAATCGTGTGATCGATCGTCTTAACGATCGATTTCGGCTGGGGGGGGAGGGAATCGGATCGTGGCGGTTTTGTTTTTTTAAATATCGTGTAAATCGTAAATCGGGGGAGGGCGGGAAAACCGGCACACTAAAACATCCCTAAAACCCACCCCGACTCTTTAAAATAAATCCCCCACCTTCCCGAACCCCCCCAAAATGTCTTAAATTACCTGGGGTCCAGTGGGGGGGTCCCGTTGTGATCTTCCACTCTCGGGCCACAAGTGCGTTGATAGAAAATGGCGCCGGCGCTACCTTTGCCCTGTGGGCAAAGGTAGCGCCGGCGCCATTTTGGTTCCTGTCCCCGACGTCATGAGCGTAGAAGATCGCTCCCGGACCCCCGCTGGACGCCCAGGGACTTTTGGCCAGCTTGGGGGGGGCCTCCTGACCCCCACAAGACTTGCCAAAAGTCCAGCGGGGGTCCGGGAACGACCTCCTGCACTCGAATCGTGTTGCCGGCCATATGGCCATATCGCAAAATGGCGCCAGCCGTACGGCAACACGATTCGAGTGCAGGAGGTCATTCCCGGACCCCCGCTGGACTTTTGGCAAGTCTTGTGGGGGTCAGGAGGCCCCCCCAAGCTGGCCAAAAGTCCCTGGGGGTCCAGCGGGGGTCCGGGAACGACCTCCTGCACTCGAATCGTGTTGCCGTACGGCTGGCGCCATTTTGCAAAATGGCGCCGGCCATATGGCCTTGGTAAAGTGTGATGGTGGCCCCCAATGCACGGGCCACCACCACCTTAAAGGGCCCTGCAGCCAAAGCCTACATTGGCATGAAAAGTTAAAAAATGTCACCAGGGTTCTAACGTGATCCCCTCCCCACCCCAGGGCAGCCAACTGAGGCAGCACCACCAAAAAAGTAAAAAAAAAAAAATAGATTTAATGTTTCACATGACAAGAAACCCCCCTCCCCAGCCCAACTCTGCCCACATAGATTAAAGAACTCCCAAGAGGTAACCCCACCCTCAGCCCCCCCCCATCTATTAAACATCTGGGGGGCAGCAGGCTGGCTGGTGATTTGCTGCCTTTCAACTGTGCTGAATCTCACCCAGCAGAGAACAGCACTGGGTTTCCTGATCCCCTCAGGGTGAAGGGAACAGAAGAGGTGGGGGAGTGAGCCTGCAACAGACAGACCAAAGTGAGATTTATTTATTTATTTAAGGCTTTTATATACCGACTTTCTTGATACAGATCAAATCAACTCTGTTTACATCAAACTAAGCAGAACTATAACCAGCAATTCAACAAGAGACGTTTAGAAGGAGCATAAAAGTTACATTATAACAAGGTTGCCTTAACAGGGAGAAGGAAAAAAAGAGGGGGAGAACGAAAGATAAATAATTATATACAATAAATTACTATATACAATGGAGTATGGGAAGGAGGCAGAGGCCAAACCTCATGATAAATTGTGAGCAAGCTTAGCATTTTGAGTATTTACATAAGTGATATGATGATTCTAAATCAGGCTGTAGAACTAGTATCTGGGAAGGCTCGGCAGAATAGCCATGTCTTTAGTTTCTTTTTGAAAGTTAGTAGACAGGTTTCCTGCCTGAGGTCCGGAGGCATGGCGTTCCAGATGGAAGGTCCTGTGATAGAGAATGTCCTGTCTCTGATGTTTGAGTGGTGAACTATTTTGATTGGGGGAACATGTAAGGATCTCTTGTAGGCATCTCTTAAGGGTCTGGTCGTCGAGTGCAATTTAAGAGGGTGTGAAAGATCTAATGGAGTTTGATGGTGAATGTTTTTATGGATAATTGTCAGTGATTTATGAAGGATCCTGAAATTTACTGGGAGCCAGTGAAGATCTTTTAAGATGGGGGAGATATGCGCTCTGCGATTAGTATTTGTTAAAATTCTCGCTGCTGCATTTTGGAGCAACTGGAGAGATTTTATAGTAGAAGTCGGTAGACCTTGCAGGATGGAATTGCAGTAGTCTATCTTGGAGAAAAGAATGGCTTGAAGGACAGATCTGAAATCGTAATGGAATAGAAGCGGTTTGAGTTTTTTGAGTACTTGTAGCTTGTAGAAGCACTCCCTTGTTGTTTGTCTTATAAATTGCTTTAAGTTCACGTGACTATCTAGTATAACTTCAAGATCTCGGGCATGGGATATTTGTATATTAGAATGCAGTTGGTTATGAAAGTGACTGCCTTCAGGGGTGATTAGCAGTAGTTCAGTCTTGGAAGTGTTGAGCACCAAGTTAATGCTTGAGAGGTGGTGGTTGATCGTTTGTAGATGAGAGTTCCATAATTTGAGTGTAGAGTCCAGTGATTGGGATATGGGGATTAAAATTTGTACATCGTCGGCATATATATAGAACTTAAGATTTAGATTTGAGAGGACATGGCAGAGAGGGAGTATATAGATATTAAACAGGGTGGGTGATAAGGAGGAGCCCTGAGGAACTCCGAATGGGGAATTGGTATGAGAGGATTCCTTGTTATTGATTTTAACCTTATACCCTCTATTGGTAAGGAAGGAGTCGAACCATTTGAGAGCTGATCCTGCAATCCCTATATCTGATAGCCGGTTTAATAGGGTATTGTGATTTACAGTATCGAAAGCTGCGGAGATGTCAAGGAGGGCTAGAAGGAATGATTGACCTTTGTCGAAACCGATGTAAATTTGATCAAGGAGTGAGATGAGGAGGGTTTCAGTATTGTGTTCTTTACGGAAACCGTATTGTGATGGGTGTAGAATATTATGGTCCTCCAGGTAGTCTGAAAGCTGCTTATTTACAATTTTCTCCATGATCTTGGCTATGAATGAGAGATTTGAGATGGGGCGGTAGTTGTTGAGGTCAGCCGGATCCAGATTCGGTTTTTTGAGAATGGGTTTAAGTGTGGCTGATTTGAGAATGTCTGGGAATATTCCTTGTGAGAGGGAACAGTTGATAATCTCAGCTAGATATTTGGAGATGTATTCTGGTATTAGAATCAGGAATTTGGAGGGGATTAGGTCCAGCGGGTGGGTTGAAGGTTTCATTCTTTTTATCAGATTTTCCACCTCTATAGTGTGGGTTGGGTCAAAGGATTCCAATCTTATGTCTGTGTTCGGTCGGTAGTGGGTATCTGGAGGCAGTGAGTTTGGGTTGGTTGGTAGTTTAGCTAGGGTGTTTGAGATTTTATTCTGAAAGAATAATGCCAGATCATTAGCTTTCGATTGGGCTGTATCGTCAGGAATGATAGGGGGGGCAGTTTTGGTGAGTTCTGATACGTAAGAGAAAAGAGCATTCGCATCGAATATCATATCGTGGATACGGTGGGCATAGAAATCTCTTTTTGTTTGAAGTATAGTCGTTCTGTAATGGTGGAGGGCGGCTTTATATATGGATAGAGAATGGGGGTTGGGGTTCTTCCTCCATTCCTTTTCTTTCTGTCTAAGGTTTTGCTTCAGGGAACGGAGTTCCTTAGAGAACCATGGCTGATTATTTTTTTGAAAAGGGTCTATGGTTTTTTTAGACAGTGGACATAGATTATTGGCTATCCTTTCAGTAATAGTTTGCCAAGAGGTGATAGCAGAATTGGGGTTAGATAGGTCCAGGTTAGGAAGTTCTTTGATAAGAGAATTGCCGAGGTCTTCTGATGGACATGGTTTCCTGTAGTGTAGAGTGGTCACCTGACGGGGAGCAGAAAATCCTGTCAATGACTTAATGGTGGAGGTGATCATGAAATGGTCTGACCATGGAACCAGGAGGCATAGAGGGGGTGAAAGTGGAAAGAGGTTGGAATTTGTGAAGATAAGGTCAAGAGTATGACCTGCTTTATGTGTGGGTTGGTTGATGTGTTGTTTGAAACCCATGTCTGAAAGTGCTGATAGGAAGGCTTCGCAGTTAGGAGATCGAGGATTGGCATCGATATGAAAATTGAAATCTCCAAGGATTATGGCTGGTGAATCTAGTTTTACGTATTTTGCTATGATTTCCACCATAGGAGAGACATCTTGATCTAAAAGTCCGGGTGGAGCGTAAGTGAGTAGGATTTGGAGAGATTTAGATTTGAAAAGGCCTATCTCCAGTTTGGGAAGAGATTAGGAGCATCCGAGTGGAGATCATTGAAGGGAGGGAAGAGAGGCTGGGAAATGAGAGGGGGATCGGCTGGGGAGTGTAAGGCTTGTGTATGAAGGGGGGGGGAACAAGGGTGGGGAGCAGTGTATGTGAAAGAGAAGGGATTGATGCTATGTACAAGTGCATGACATATTGGGTGGGATGTTAGAGAGGGAATGTAGGGAGGAGGAGCAGAAGCAGGACCAGAGCATGGTAGGGACGCCTTCCTCCTCTTCTCCCTACCTACTGCAATTCAAATCCTCCCTCCCTTAATCTTGGATTCTAGTCCCCAGATCCTAGAACCTCCCTTTCTTCTTTCCTACCTCTCTCTTCTCCTCAGATCCTGGAACCTACTCCCCAACCTTTCCTATTCCCTTCTCCCCTTCCTCAATCCAAGAACCACCCTCTCTCTCTCCTTTCTCTTCCACATCCCAGATTTCTAATCTTCCCCATCTCCCTTCCTCCCCAACCCTAGCCCTCTTTCTTTCTCACACTCCTCCCCCTTTCTCCTCACCCCATGCCTGATCCTCCTTGCCTCTTCCCATCCCTGAGGTCTCTTTCCTGTACAGATACTTGAGGTCACTTTTCTTCATCATCAATAAAATAAATTGTACTAATTATACTAATAAATATACTGTAAAAGCTAATGCATTTATGTAATGTAATATAAAAGATGGAAATGTTTGCCAATTTGTTTCAGAATATTTTTATTTTTGCCACAGAATCTACCCCTAAGCTGCCACAGGAAGCTAATGGACTGTGCCTTAGACCTTCTGTTCCCTGTTGTCCAACCTCAGAGCGGGGAGAGGGGGTAACAGAGGCCGACAGTGCCAAGGAAGCATCAAAACCCTAAATGGTGGCAGTTCATACCATTCTCCTATCAACACCTCTCTCCCAGTTCCACTCCTAAAGATCGGCTCCCCCTTCCTCCCCATTTACCAAAAGTCTGCTCTTTTTATATTGTTATTTTATCACAGGAGACTTGCGGGTTTATGTAGGGGCTTGCAAAGCTGAGGAGGAAAGGAGGCAGAGCCCGGAAGTGAAGACACACAGTACAGGTTTTTTTGCAGCTCCTACTGATTTATGCATAGAAAACACAATCTGTGCATAAATTAGGTTTTCGACACATAAATCCCTAGTAGAGGATCCCTGCAGGACTAACCCCATGGATTAACATTAGTCACATGAACTTTATCCCATCTCTGACCAGGATTGTTAACAAACATGGTTTAAGTCCGTACACGTCTCTGCATTGGCAGGCGGTAACTGTCTTCATTAGCATGCAATTTCCATGCAAAGGCACCAAGCCAGAGTTTCACAAACCGTGGATCAAGACCCTAAATGGGATCACAAAACCTTCAGCTGGGGTCAAAGGTACCTCTAATGGCAGAGTTTTTCAGGTACACACACATCAAACCAAAAATAAGGACTCTGGTCTATCAATTTTTTCAATATTATTGTGGAACCAAGCACAGTTTTTAACTATGTTTGTAGGACCTCTGTTCTACGTGAGTCTGTAACAAGTACAGCCCATAGGTAGTTTACAGGTCCAAAATTACTTTCTTATTTCAAAAACACTCTTTGTTGGAGTTTTTAGAAACATCCACTTTTTTCATTTTTTTAAACTTTTTCATAAAACTATTCCAAGACCCCACTTTGTAGTATTGTGGCACACCATGCCATAACTATAACAGAGGCAACAGCTCTCGTATCAAAAGATTGCTCATTCACACAGCACCATTCATTAGGGCATAGTACTTATCTGAAGTGAATTTTTCTGATGCTCATCGCGTCTTAAAATCGCGATTTTAAGACGCGATGAGCATCAGAAAAATTCACTTCAGATAAGTACTATGCCCTAATGAATGGTGCTGTGTGAATGAGCAATCTTTTGATACGAGAGCTGTTGCCTCTGTTATAGTTATGGCATGGTGTGCCACAATACTACAAAGTGGGGTCTTGGAATAGTTTTATGAAAAAGTTTAAAAAAATGAAAAAAGTGGATGTTTCTAAAAACTCCAACAAAGAGTGTTTTTGAAATAAGAAAGTAATTTTGGACCTGTAAACTACCTATGGGCTGTACTTGTTACAGACTCACGTAGAACAGAGGTCCTACAAACATAGTTAAAAACTGTGCTTGGTTCCACAATAATATTGAAAAAATTGATAGACCAGAGTCCTTATTTTTGGTTTAATGTGTGTGTACATATATATGATTCTGGAATAAGAATTCATTGGGGCGTAGTTGTTGTGAGAGTTTTTCAGTTGCCAGCAACAGCATTAGTATTGGAAGTCAGTGTGGGACCTGTGAGCCCAGCAGGTATTCACAGGCCTTGCTGTGGCCCTGTTCTTCCATGATGTTTTGTGTTAACAGGAAGTTAGGAACAAGGAGAGATCAAGGCCACTGCAGGGCCCATGAGTTTGCACCAGCCCCCTGGTAGTAATGCTGCTGCCTCTTACAGATCTCCGTTAGGATAGGGACCAGCCATGAAGGGAGATGAGGGCTGAGCATGCATGGGTCAGTAGAGAATACCATGGTTCTTCTCTCCTCACCCAAACCTGAACCTACCCAAGACAATAATGTTGCCTTCTTGGTGGCCTAACTGCTCTTCCCTATCAGTTGTCATCCACATTTGACTCAGGGACAAAAGGAAAATGTTGCTGGTGGCCCTGGCCAGGGAGATGTTTGGTGAAGGGTCTCTTTGAAAGGATGGATGAAATGCAGGAGAAATTTGAAGGTTGGATAAGGTGTAGAGGGATTGGCTTTGGAGGTTGAGAAAAGAAGGAATAACAGAAGATCAATTGGGAGATGTAAGAGAAGGTAGGAGTGAGAGGGGTTCTTCAGGGTGAATGTGAAAGAAGGGCTGGAGGAGAGACTAGGAGGTGCAAAAGATGATGTAATGAAAGTGAGGAGGGAATGGGGGATAGGGTGAGAGTGAGGGGATGACAGAGGATCATTTGGAGTTTATAAGAAGAGCTTGGAGTTGAGAAAAGACCAACTGATGGGATGCAAAAAAGGGCTGGGGGGAGTGAGAGAAAAGGTATTGGCTGGGGAGGTGAGAGAGGGGGTTACTGGAGGGGAGGAGATTTAAGAGAGGAGGCCCTCTGGATTGCAGGGAGGGTGATAAGGAGTGCTTGTTGGAGGGGGACCGCACCTCTGCTAATTTGTTTTGGTTGTCTTCTGGGGTCATGTGAATTTTTAAATGGTAAAATGGGGTAACATTGGCTAAAGGTTTTGGAAGCTCTGCACTAAACAATACACTCAATTTTATGTATACTTTTTTTTTTAGCAAAATTTGCTGCATCAGGAATGAAGTATGCAGACAAACATTTGGCACATAATTGTAGGCAAAACCAGGGCCGGTCTTAAGGAGCAGCAAACTTAGTTGTGTGTTGTGGCTATGATGCCAACAAGGGCTCTGAACTTGGTGGTTGGTGAAACAGATAAGTATGGAAAAATAAATGTGGGAGCTTGCTGGGCAGACTGGATGGGCCGATTGGTCTTTTTCTGCCGTCATTTCTATGTTTCTATATGCCTTATCTACCATTACACTTTGGTCTATTTAGTCTACAATTCCAATCTTCATTGATATGTACACAGTACACATTAACCCACATTGGTTAGTTTTGGGCTGTTATCAATCGATGATGCAACGCACTACCGCTTACATGAATGACTGTGTGTGATGTGTTTCCAGTCGGTAATGGCTATTCATGGTTTTTTTTGCAGTTGTGGTTTTTCTCTTTTCTGGAATGTGTAATACAGTAGTTGTATTAAAATTGACTGAAAATAGGCTTTGTAATTGGCTTTAAATGAGCCCAACATGAGTGTGTTGGGCAGAATGTACATGTCTGGTGCTGAGAAAAGGAAATTGAAAAAAACAGAAGAAACATCAGATATCTGAACAGGCAAAAAAGCTTATGAAACCCAAACCCAAATCACTGCAGGGCAGGAAAGAGTGGCAAGCAATCTGCGAGGATCATGCCCATGGCGACAAAGGGTTAAGGGTGCACAGAGTTGATGAGAAATTAGATGTAAACATCAATGTTAAGGATGATGCCATAATGCCAGTTAATGTTGATGCAGCATTACATGATAGTGAAAAAGTGTTGTAAGCATATTAGGCTGTGACAATGATGAATGCATAGACAACATTGGCAATAATAATGAGGTGCAGATTAATACTGACGAGAGCAGTGACCCAGAAAATTGGCCTTTGAATATGTCTGATTCATTACAAATTGAGTTGGTTAAGTGAGAACCATATGAAAGTTACTGGCTTTCAGTTTCCTTTTAATGATAAAAGACATTGATTCACTGAGAAAAATTATCGTAAACTGTAGAATGGTGAAATTATTGAACGTAATTCAGTTGGCTCATGTAATCAAAGTGACAGGATGCTATTTTCTGCTTTTTTGGAAATTCCAAACCTTCCTGAGAACAGTTATAACAGCTGGAAGCACGTTTCTTCCTGACTGCAAGACAACGAACGAATGCACAACCATATAGAATCAACGCAGAAGTAGAAGTGTTCGCACAGCTTGTTGAAAACAAATACAATACTTGATGCAAAAAAGTTTGGTACCAAATTATAACAGTTGTTCAACAAATAGCTGAAAGAAGCTTACCATTTCATAGAAATGCTGAGAAATTGGACAAATCAAGCAATGGACATTGGGGGAGTGCAGGGATAAAACATTTGTTTTCATTTTTTTTTTTAGAAGTTTTTTTTCCCTATGAATTTCAGTTCATGGAATGCTTGATTAGTTTCATTTGTGTAAAAAAACAGAATCAAACATTAAGGAAAAAAATCCCAAATATGTCCTAAAAAAAAGAGGGAGGGTGGGGGGGCTTCCCAAGGCCTTCTATCCCATCCCCACTACTCATCTTTCCCACCCGGAAAAATGCCAAGGCCAGGATCCCACACGGTCCCTACTTACTGGGTGAAGCCTTATCCTGGTGTAAGACAAAACAGCAGTAAGTCATCGCGACCTCAGCCTAGGCTGGAGAATGGGCCCAGGTCTGACACCACAGCCCTGCCCAGAGTTTGGGTCTTGACACCGGAACCTCGGCTTGGATTCAGGCCTGATGCTGGGGCCTGGCCTGACCTGGGGCTCAGCCTACGGTCAGAGCCAGACCCAGAACCCAGGCCTCGCAGTTACATCAATGCTGTCCTCTTTATTCTTTAAATTGACGCCTTTCGCTGGGGTCACACCAGAGTTCATTAACTCTGACGTGACCCGAATGCATGGCATTAGTTTAAGGAGAAGAAAGAAGAGGCTGGTATTGATGGAGCTGCAAGGCCAGGGCACCGGGCTGGAGCCTGAACTTGGCCAAGGCCCAGGCATTGGGACCTGGCTTCTAGGTCAGGCACCAGCATTGGGCCTGGGTCTTGCCCAAGGTCCTGGTGTCAGAGCCCAGCTTCTGGACCAGGCCACGGCATCAGGCCTGGGTCTAGGCTCTGACCTAGGCAGAGACCCAAGTGTTGGGGCCTGGTCTGGCACTCGGATACCCAACAGATCAGGTAAGTGACTGATTGGGGTCTCAGCCAAGGCTCTGGCATCTGCTCAGTCCTAGGATGAGACCCCTGTATCTCGCTTGGGCCTAGGTCATAGCCCCTGCTTTGGGCCTTGGCCTATGCCGTAGGTGAGACCCCGGCCTCAGAGGTAGGCCTAAGCCCAATGCATTCTTTTTAAATGAATGCAACAAATAAGGTTTATTTGTTTTGGGGCCCCCCCAAATTAAATAAATTGCCCTTATTTGTTGCATTTTTGAAATTTGTTTAAAATGAATGCGTGGAGACCGGGAAGTGGTGCATTACCTTGAGACTGTTTCTCGAGTGGAGCCCAGTGGCCTTGTCGAGGCCAGAGCGTTTGGTGGTCCGGCGAGGTAAACCGAGGACACGCCCCCGAATGACATCACTGGAGGGCGACGCTGGAGGAGTTTAAAAACTGCTCCTCCTAACACTTCCCCAGGAGACCGGGAAGTCGTGCATTACCTTGAGACTGTTTCTCGAGTGGAGCCCAGTGGCCTTGTCGAGGCCAGAGCGTTTGGTGGTCTGGCGAGGTGAACCGAGGACATGCCCCCGAATGGCATCACTGGAGGGCGATGCCGGAGGAGTTTAAAAACTGCTGCTCCTAACACTTCCCCAGGAGACCGGGAAGTCGTGCATTACCTTGAGACTGTTTCTCGAGTGGAGCCCAGTCGCCTTGTCGAGGCCAGAGCGTTTGGTGGTCCGGCGAGGTGAACTGAGGACACGCCCCCGAATGACATCACTGGAGGACGATGCCGGAGGAGTTTAAAAACTGCTCCTCCTAACACTTTCCCAGGAGACCGGGAAGTCGTGCATTACCTTGAGACTGTTTCTCGAGTGGAGCCCGGTGGCCTTGTCGAGGCCAGAGCGTTTGGTGGTCTGGCGAGGTAAACCGAGGACACGCCCCCGAATGGCATCACTGGAGGGCGATACCGGAGGAGTTTAAAAACTGCTCCTCCTAACACTTCCCCAGGAGACCAGGAAGTCGTGCATTACCTTGAGACTGTTTCTCGAGTGGAGCCCGGTTGCCTTGTCAAGGCCAGAGCGTTTGGTGGTCCAGCGAGGTGAACCGAGGACACGCCCCCGAATGACATCACTGGAGGGCGACACCGGAGGAGTTTAAAAACTGCTCCTCCTAACACTTCCCCAGGAGACCGGGAAGTTGTGCATTACCTTGAGACTGTTTCTCGAGTGGAGCCCGGTGGCCTTGTCAAGGCCAGAGCGTTTGGTGGTCCGGTGAGGTGAACCGAGGACACGCCCCCGAATGACATCACTGGAGGGCGACGCCGGAGGAGTTAAAATTTAACTCCGAGCGGCGCAGGGCGCCGAAGCCGCGCGCGCCAAAGGGGCGCGCGGCTTTGGTGCAGCTTCGGTGCGGATTTGGTGCAAAATTTGTCATCTATTAGACTCTTCTCGAAGATTTTTTTCTTTCTTTCCATTATTTGCGCATCTTTCCTTCTCCAACAGCGGGATACCAACTTCGGCAATCTAATCTAGCTAAGTATCTTCTTGTCTATTATTATTGTTATTAAACTGTTTCCTAAGAAATGCCACACTCGGCTCGTAAATGTAGAGCTCGAGAAAGGTTGATTGAAGGTACTGCAGCTAGCCCAGTGTTGGGCCCTATGGATGCCCACATTAGGAGAGGGATTACAATACCGGGTGAAAAGTCGCTTGAGGGGACCCAGGAAGGCATGGTTTTCCCTTGTGACCTGGAAATCTCTTTGTCCCCGGATAATAGAGCTCCTCCTGAGAATCCTGCGACTAATAGATCGGAATCATCTGGAGACACCACCTCTCCATTAGAGAGAAATGGGGGAGTGAAGGATGACTCAGGAAAATCGATGAATCCTGTTGCAGGAAATACCAAATTGTTTGGTAGCTCGGAGGGAAAAGTTGCAGAGGGACAAGAACTGCTTTGGGATATAGACTCAAGTTCTGATAAATTATCTGTTGATATGGTTGATCCTTTACCTTTAGTACATTTACCTTTACCTGCTGAGCATGTCTTATTACATTAGGCTCTTAGAAAGGTGAACACCTTTTTGGTGTACACAGAAGTTCCAAATGTGTTTTTTTGACTTGCACGCTACTGCCTTGCTTATTAGTATGCAGATGATGGACAACTGAATGCAGATACACACACATAGGACAGGCGGGTGGATGGACAGACATGATCTCTCCATAATGTGCTCTTTCACTTGCACATAAGCTGAAAGAACTGACAGAATGCAATTTACACTTCATGCCTTCCTAATTGCTTTTAAATTGACCTAATGTATGGAGTACTGGAATACACTATCACACTTCAAGCTCTTTGTTCTGCTGTAGAAAAACATGATAATTATATAACAATAACATGGTAAATAACTGCAGATAAAGCCCAATTGGCCCATCTAGTATTCTCAGCTGTCTTTCTTCTCTAGTTCTCTATCAATTAAGGAGTGGACTGGGAGGGAACTTCCTTACCCCACTACCTAACCTTCCTTCCCTTCCCCCTCTCCACTCCGATCCCTATCCCCTACCTAACTAAAATACTTTTTTTTTCTTTTTTGATTTACTGCTCCATCGGAGCAGAAGCAACTTACATGCACCGGCCGGCTGCCGGTGCGCACTTCCCCGGAACAGCAGCTAATGGCAGCTGTCCCGGCCGGCCTCCATCCCGCCCCTCCCCACCCAGACCATGCCCCTGGCCTGCCCCTTTTTCAGGGCCCAGCACTTATGCACGTATCGGCAGTTATGCGCATGGCCGAGCCCTTTTGAAAATGTGCATGGTGCGCGCAGGGCCCGGCCACGCGCGTAACTGCCGGTATTTGCGCACAAGACCCTTTTAAAATCCACCCTTATGTCTTTTATTCAACCTGTCAACCCTATAAATGCCTACCACTATCCTCTATATCTGCACCAAGCAGTTTAAATTCTGTTACGGTGCTGGCCTTCACCATCTCTGCTGGTAGGCTATTTCAATCCTTGCCATCTTCCTCGTTGGTTCCTAGAGAACCTGTACTTAATCCAACACCCAGGTTTTCTCCATGTTTTACCACCTTTAAAAAAAAAAAAAATCCACACTGCCACCAAAACAAGTGAGACTGTTATCCGAAACATCCAGCCACTCCGTCCTTTTTGATTTTGGATTATAACTTTGGCTGCTTCACGTAGGTTAGTCCAGCCTTCTCAGAAACCTGATGCAGCCCTACTGCAGCCATTCATGCTGTAACCATGGTTGCTCTGTGCACGTTACCCAAGTCTTATTGAAAACCTGATGCAGCTGTACATTTGTTTTTAGGGTAGTAACCATGGTGTGCTCTGTGCAGGTTCCCCCCCAGCCTTTTTGGAAACCTGATGCAGCCATATCATCACTCTCTGCCCATTGGTTTGTAGTTTCCCCCTTTTTGGTCCTCCAAAGTTTCATATGACAAAGCAAGCACTAACTACAGCTATAATTTATCACTATTAATTAACACTTAAGCTTCCTTCTTCGTTTCTTCTACCTCTTACTCTCCCCCTCCCACTCACCCTCACCGCTGCACTCTGCCTCTCTGCCAAGCACGCTTTACATTTCAGCAGTTGTAGTTGCCATTGTCTCTGCTGGTAAGCTATTCCAGATATTTACCACCCCCTTTCAGTAAAGAAATATTTTCTCATGGTTCATCTGAACCTTCCTCGCTGTAAATTCAGATCATATACCTTCTTCTTTAACTTCTGTCTCTATGGGAAAAATGTCACTATTGTGAAGCCTGTCACAAGCTTGAATTTCTATCATATCCCCTTTTTCCCTTTGCTCCTCCAGGAAGTACATCGTCCGAATTAGCTAGTAACCAAGAAAACAGCTGGTGGGAGTTCTCGTTCCCTTTTCCTCTCCTATTTCTCCTCTCCATAATCACCACACTTATACTTTTTATGTAACTCTTAACTTTATTGTAAGAGCTATAGTAGCTGTTCAACACACTTGAGTGCCTTGAAATTTTGTGGTGAATAAATAAACTGGTGGCCAAGGGTGTGGCAAATAAAAGAGATGGAGGAACTAGGAGGCGTGGGACCTGCTCCCATTTTCTCAGATTCCACTTCCTTGTCAGAAATTGATAGCTGTGCAGACATTTCCAACGGCGGGTGGAATCTGTAACCGCTAAGCCTTTAATTCTGTGGAAGCTACAGATAAGGAGATAACAGCCTTCCAAGAGGTCGGGAACCACGGTGGCTGTCTTCCAGAGTCTTCGTTCGTGGCCTCATACAGGGTTCATCTTACTTAGGATCTTAGTTCTGGAGTTGCAGCATGCCCCTGTGACAAACAAGAAAGATGGATAAACCCCATTAAGAGTTCTTTTCATGGCGTCTGTCAGTTAGCAGGCGTCCCTGTAAGAGTGGTATCTGGTTTTCCATCCCTTGCATGGAATTTGAATGCTGTGTTCTTACCACACAGCCCTAGTGAATACAGATCTGTAAAACAAAGAAGAATATACTCATGCTAGGCCATCAGGCTGGTCTTATGTAACATTTTGAAAATCTAATGCTGTCCTCACATTGTTAAGTTTTGTTAAAATTTATATCTATCTTAAAAGAACCCCCTCAATAAAATCTGCTCAGCTTGGATAATATTTGCTTTACCACATTGATTAACTTCACAGCATTCCTTTCTGGTAGGCAGAGGTCCCAGATGTTAGTGGTGGCAGATATTCTTCCACTGGTGGTCTGTGACTCAAATCTACATGCTGTTATATGTGCAGTTTTGAAGTGGCTTGTGTCATGTGGTTAGCTATTTAAATAAGTATTAGATCTGCCATGCCTCTTATAAGCTATTTCTTTTGGACTTTTTATCCATTGGAGATTAACATCAACCATGAGTTCTTTGTGCAGTCTTTGCATAGGCCTTCCCATTCCAGGAACTATGTAGATGGTTTCCCTTGCTTTTTGTTTCCCCACACAGAGATTTGTGAACTGTTTTTAAACTTGGTCCGTTAATATGCTGAAGCTTCAAGTATAAGTTTGATGCTGCAGCTCGAAGAGAAAAATATTTTGCAGAATTTGATGTATGGAGTTTGACAAGTTCATTTCTTATCTTATACCTAATCCAGCCAAGGAACTAACACATCTCTGCATAATATAATAAGAGCAGTACTTTTAGTCTGCCATACAAATATAACATTTGCTAACTATGCAGAAAGCAAGCAACCTTTATAGTTAGCAGAAATCACAAGAAAAGAATTGAACCATAAATGAAACTAGAATAGCTTTTTTTTTTTGTAGAATAGATATGGACCAATCACTGTAATGAGCAAAAGGGATCATAAGTTCCACTTTTAATGTGATCACTGGTTGAGATGATCAGTAGATAAGGGTAAAAAACTAATGCAGATTCTGAAACAATCACGCACTCATCATGATTTTTTGAGTTCATATAATCATGATCATATAATCACGCATATCCAGCATAGCTCTCTGCTTCAACGGCAGGGGGATGAAGAAAAGTGGATCCATATACAGACAACAACCAACAAGGACTGAATTACATAGTCTGGGTAAACAAATAAGCATGGGTGTAGCTTGCTTATTGCAGCGGTTACTACCCCTAACTAATTAAGCTAGATATTTCACTTAGATGTAGTTCTAACACTGCTCTCTACATTAATGGTGGGGGTGGAAGGGAAATAGAACCAAAAGATTACTAAGAGCCAAGAGAAACAGATAAATATGAGAAGAAAAAAAGTGTGAAGCTTGCTGGGCAGACTGGATGGGCCATTTGGTCTTCTTCTGCCATCATTTCTATGTTTCTATGTTTCTATAAGCTCTCACTATCAAATCATACTGTCCACAGACAAGTGCTTAGATTGTAGGCACAATTTATGATTGCTATTGCTGTTTGTGATTATTTTAACCATTTCTAATTCTCAGTAAAAGTTTAACAGTAAGATAAAAATGCTGAGAATAGAGAGGAATCATTAACACAAACAATCCATTAGCACTCTTTTGGATTTTGAATAGTTTGAGTTGAAGTGCATATTTTCTAGCAAATAGAGCAACCATTTTGTTGCATATTTTGCCATTTTCAGGTTCAGATCAGAAAAACTTTTTATGCTTATGCCAAACGAAGAAACATTACCACAATCTCTGATCTTAAGGTTGCCATACTCTTACAGAGAACCTTCAAAGGAGCACTCCAGCTGAAATTTCTGAATTGGAACTCATTAAAAAACTTAACACCATCACCCTAGGTCTGAACAGAGAGAATGGCTTCATGACTCACTACAACTATCTATGAACTTAACTGTTAACAGATCATTCTGTCTTTTCACATTTATAGTACCTCAGTTGTTATTAGGCTATACTATAATGCTTTTAACACTCTCTCCACAGTATGTCCTGCCTAATCTAATGCCTTCTTTCTGTTCTGTATATATTTTACCCATCTCTTGTACATCACTTCATGCATCTAATGAAGTGGACTCTGTCCTTGAAAGTTCATGCTTTAATAAAATGGTTAGTCTATAAGGTGTCACTTTATTCCTGCCATTTTTAGTTTACTATTAATTAAATAAATCCATGCCCTAACATAAGGATGGAATGATTCAGTTCAGTGCACCCCTGAATGTATATACACATGAAGTGTGCCAACAGAGAGTGAAAGAGAGGGAGAGAATCAAAGAGGAATAAGAACCACTTATCTCTAGAAAGCAAGGGTAAGATAGACCTTCAAAATACCCTAACTCTATTGGAAAAAAAATACTTATAAATTTAATTATTCTTATGTAACAAGTGAGAGTGAAAACAACATAGTTCCTTGTTTGATGGGATCTGTAGGACACCATTCTATAGAATCAGAGATCCAGTAGTGCCCTGTAGTAATGCAAACTTGGCAGAGAGATGAAAACCCCGAGTAATCTATAGAAGGTCAGATAATGGTCATCTTCTCGATTTAAGTGTCATGCGCTGGGGGATGTGAGTCTTTTATAGAAACATAGAAACATAGAAATGACGGCAGAAGAAGACCAAATGGCCCATCCAGTCTGCCCAGCAAGTTTCGCACTTTTTTTTTTTCTCATACTTATCTGTTACTCTTGGCTCTTAGAAACCTTTTGGTTCTATTTCCCTTCCACCCCCTCCGTTAATGTAGAGAGCAGTGTTGGAGCTGCATCTAAGTGAAATATCTAGCTTAATTAGTTAGGGATAGTAACCGCCGCAATAAGCAAGTTACACTCATGCTTATTTGTTTACCCAGACTATGTAATTCAGTCCTTGTTGGTTGTCTGTATATAGATCCACTTTTCTTCATTCCCACTGCCGTTGAAGCAGTCGCTGCTAGGTTTTTGCAGTCAGGGGCTTGCGAAAATGGACCAGGCCCTAACGGATAGCAACTGGCACACCACAAGGCAAGGTCTATTGCCTGATTGGACTCCTCCCCTTAGGTTGAGCCCACAGGTTCTAGCATCTGGCAGGACTTCTTTGGTATGGTGCAAGGAATGATGAGCCAGACAGAACCAAGTTGGGCTGATATCAGGACCAGCAGAATTCTGACATGATCGAGAATAGGCAAGGGTCAGGGCTGGTGGAGAACTAGCAAGTTCAGTGTCCAGGCAGGGGTCTGGACAGGCAGAGAGCAAGCAAGATCGGTGTCCATGCAGAGGTCAAGGCAGACAGAGATCAAGCAAGTTCAGAAGATAGTCTGGGTCAGCAACAGACCAGTCTGAGGAAAGGCTGACTGGAAGGCAAGGCAAGATGAAGCAAGGTAGGAGAACAAGGCAAGGCAGGGCAGAGGCACAAGGCAGGGCAAGAGAATGGCAAGGAAGAAACACAGCAAGGCAAAGCTGGACAAAGGCAGGAACAGCAGCAACATAGCAGTAACAACTCGCACAGGAGGATCTGTTGCTTATGCACTGGCTGGTTGCAGAGGACTTCCTTATATACTTAGACAGGATGTGTTATCACCAGGCAACGCTGCAGGAAGTCCCGGCTGCAGGCCTATAAGAGGAGATCCTAGATGCAGGAAGTAATATATACAGTGCTTGGATGCAGCACAGACTGGATGCTAAGAAGTACTTAGAGGCAGGGCCGGCAGAAGCTTTGGGTAAGCTAGGCCTGGACCTAGGTTGCCAATCATTAGGAGGCACTGCCGCTGCCGCTTGCGAGCCAATGAGGCAGGGAGAGGCGGCAGAATTTTGAAGGGGCAAAAAGTGCCCCTTCAAAATTCTGCCCAGCCCCCACCTCACCCTGCCTTCCCCCCCATCATGCAACCCTCCTGACTCCCTCCCAAGACTCCCAAAAACCCCTGGTGGTCCAGCGGGGGGCCCGGGAGTGATCTGCCGCTCCTGGGCTGTCGGCTGCCACTAACCAAAATGGCGCTGGTGGCCTTTAGCCCCTAGTCATGCCATACAGTAGTCCTAAAGATAGCCTTATAAACTTATCTGGCTATCTTTAAGTTAGCCAGCTATATTCAGTAGTGCGGCTGCACCATTAAATATCCATCCTATATTAGCTGGATAAGTTTATCTGGCTAATTTTGCAATCTGGCCAGTGATTAAATATTACCCCCACTGTAAATACACTTTAAATGTTTTTAATCTTCTGTAAAACTCTTTTTCTAATCACTGAAGTAAAGAGAACTGTTTTGGGAACAAAAAACCCATGTTGCTACGAATTATTCAAGAAGGATCAGAAGTGCTTTGTACCTGTTGTGATTCGCTGCCCGCGGGTCCCCCTGCGAGCTGACTCTCACTCACCTCATGCTTTTCCCGACGCGGCATGGACGCCACTGTCGCCCCTGCCCACTCGGCTGGAGCCGCGGACTTCCCTGCTTCGTTGCGGCCCGGAGGCAGTCCCTGGGTCCTGCCTTCGCTGCGGTTGGAGCCGTGGACCTTCTGCCATCCCCTGCGTGGCCGGGACTGCTGCCGACGTCATCTTGCCTTCACGGCGCGTGGGCCGCATCCCCCTAGCGGCTGGAGTTGCCCCCGGGGCCTCCTGCAGCGGCCGGAGCCGATGTCATCATCGAGGCCTGCTTCCCAGGCCCAGCCTGCCTTCTGCGTGAAGACATCGGTGCAGGCCACTGTCCGCGGTCCTGCACAAGTTCCTGCTTCCTTCCTTAGGCGCCGGCGCGCATCTCTCTTCTGTATTTAAAGGGCCAAAAACAGGAAGTGTGTTGGCTTCACCTAAGATTGGACTTCCTGCTTCAGCCCTATAAGAGGGCTGCTCCGTTAGTACGTCGTCGCCTTGCATCGGAGTGACATCCTTCTGGAGGCTCCTGCCTGCCAGAACCTTGTAAGGTTTCCTGTTCTTCGTGGAGCGCCGTGTCTCGTCTCCCTTCATAACACGTCTCGTGTCTTGATGTCTTGCCTGAGGTCCCTGTCCAGGTATCCTGATGTTCCCATCTTGATCTTCCATGCCCAGATGTCCCGTCAAGAACCTACACGTCCTGATGTTCCTGCCTTTCCGGATGTTCTTCCCTGCGTCTTCGTCTGTGCTCCTGAGCCTTCTGACCTGCTGGGCCGTGGAGTGGCCTGCAGGAGGGATTTGTCCCTGTGCTTCTGAGCTTCAGTTCCTGCCAGCCGTTGGAGCTTCGGATGTCATTGGTCCCGTCATCGGAGTTCCTCCTCGCCTGGATCTTCCCTGCGCATGTCCCGCTCTCCTCATGGTCCGTGACCAGCCTCCGGGTTGTGTAGGGCCCGTAGTGGGACAGGGTGGTCCGTGACTCAGTCCCGTGGGTGGGCTGAGTAGGGCACCCTAAGAGACTGTGCAATTGTCCTTCCTTCCAGTTGCCCAACCCAAGTGTCGTTGTCTGTGATGCCGCTGCATCAACCCAAGTGTCTTTGTCTGTGATGCCGTTGCATCAACCCAAATGTCTTCGTCTGTGATGCCGTTGCATCAACCCAAGTGTCTTTGTCTGTGATGCCGCCGCATCAACCCAAGTGTCTTCGTCTGTGATGCCGCATCATCAACCCAAGTGTCTTCGTCTGTGATGCCGTTGCATCAACCCAAGTGTCTTCGTCTGTGATGCCGCCGCACCAACCCAAGTGTTTTCGTCTGTGATGCCGCCGCACCAACCCAAGTGTCTTCGTCTGTGATGCCGTTGCATCGATCATAGTCCTGTCTACGTGTCAAGGCCTCCGTCTGCCCTCAACCTCAGGCCAGGCCTGCTGCTCCATGCTGTTCCATGCAGCAGGTCCGAAGGGGCTCGGAATGGTCGGAGGACCATTCAACTTCCAACATCTCCTTGTTGTGGCCATGGGAGCCTGAAGACCTGGTGGAGGGTAAGACCGCCAGTCATGCTGTATACACCGTCAACCCTCGGCTCGGCCCTGGAAACTCTGGAGTCGGACTGAGGCCCAAGGGCACACTAAACACCCCGAGTGGGGTTCACCGTAGCACCCCACTCACAACAGAATGCAAGGCCATGTGCCCGACGGAGGGTTCAGCGATGGATTCGCCTTGTATTGAGTCTTGCCTGTGTTCCTGGACTGATATGGGACAGAAAATTTTTTTTCAGGACTGTTTTGCCTTTGTTACGACCTGCTGGAGGCGCCAGCTGTCTGGATTTCATTTTTGAAACGACCTGCAGGAGGCGCCTGTATCCAAACCCCTTTTTTTTATCCTATTGCCAGGTTGGAGTTTTTACGACCTGCAGGAGGCACCTGCTCCCCTACTGGTTTGCTGTTTTTTTTTTTGTTTGCCCACCCTGGGTTCCCTCCCCCAGGTCTTTCTTGATGTTTCTTGGTATTTCTTGTTTGTTCTCGCTTGTTGCTCGTTTGTTTTGTTCCTTGCTTGTTTGCCTTGTTTGTTTGCCCCTGCTTGTTGTTTCCCGGGTATGTGCTTTCCGTCCTACTCATTCCTGTGTTGTTCCCTTGTTTTCCCTTCTCTCACTTTCGCTCCCTCGCCTTTCGCTCTTTCGCTTTCCGCTCTCTCGCTCCTTGCTCTTTCGCTCTAGCTCCCTTGCTCTCTGTTCCCTTGCTCTCTGCTCCCTTGCTCTCTGTTCCCTTGCTCTCCATTCCCTTGCTCCCTCTTTTGTGTTTTTTGTATTGTCGGTCCCGGGGTCACCGTTCGCTTGGTCTCTGCTCGCTCGGTCACTGCTTGCTTGATCTCATGTTCGCTTGGTCTCATGTTCGCCTGGTCTTATGTTCTTTGGTCTTGTCTTCTTGGTCTCTCATCATGTCCTTCATGTTTCTGTGGTTTCTTGCTGTCCTCAGATATTTCTGCTTCCTTTTTGGACCCTTGAATACCCCCATTCACTATGGATTGATACCCCTTTTCCTCGGACTGTTGAGAGGAGGTTGTGGAGGGGGTCTTTGAGGAGGGGGTACTATTGTGATTTGCTGCCCGTGGGTCCCTCCACGAGCAGACTCTCACTCACCTCATGCTTTTCCCGACGTGGCATGGATGCCACTGACACCCCTGCCCACGCGGCTGGAGCTGCGGACTTCCCTGCTTCGTTGCAGCCCGGAGGCAGTCCCTGGGTCCTGCCTTCGCTGTGGTTGGAGCCTCGGACCTTCTGCCGTCCCCTGCATGGCCGGGACTGCCGCCGTCATCTTGCCTTCGCGGCACGTAGGCTGCATCCCCGGGTTCGGGTAGCGGCTGGAGCCGCCCTCGGGGCCTCCTGCAGCGGCCGGAGCCACTGTCATCATCGAGGCCTGCTTCCCAGGCCCAGCCTGCCTTCTGCGTGAAGATGTCGGTGCAGGCCGCTGTCCGCGGTCCTGCACAAGTTCCTGCTTCCTTCCTTAGGTGCCGGCGCGCGTCTCTCTTCTGTATTTAAAGGGCCAGACACAGGAAGTGTGCTGGCTCCACCTAAGATTGGACTTCCTGCTTCAGCCCTATAAGAGGGCTGCTCTGTCAGTACATCATCGCCTTGCATCGGAGTGACATCCTTCTGGAGGCTCCTGCCTGCCAGAACCTTGTAAGGTTTCCTGTTCTTCGTGGAGCTCCGTGTCTCGTCTCCCTTCGTACCACATCTCGTGTCTTGATGTCTTGCCTGAGGTCCCTGTCCAGGTATCCTGATGTTCCTGTCTTGATCTTCCATGCCCAGATGTCCCGTCAAGACCCTCCATGTCCTGATGTTCCTGCCTTTCCGGATGTTCTTCCCTGTGTCTTCGTCTGTGCTCCTGAGCCTTCTGACCTGCTGGGCCATGGAGTGGCCTGCAGGAGGGATTTGTCCCTGTGCTTCTGAGCTTCTGTTCCTGCCAGCCGTTGGAGCTTCGGATGTCATTGGTCCTCTCATCGGAGTTCCTCCTCGCCTGGATCTTCCCTGCGCATGTCCCGCTCTCCTCATGGTCCGTGACCAGCCTCCGGGTTGTGTAGGGTGCATAATGGGACAGGGTGGTCTGCGACTCAGTCCCGCGGGTGGGCTGAGTAAGGCGCCCTGAGAGACTGTGCAATTGTCCTTCCTTCTAGTTGCCCAACCCAAGCGTCTTTGTCTGTGATGCCGTTGCATCAACCCAAGTGTCTTCGTCTGTGATGCCGTTGCATCAACCCAAGTGTCATCGTCTGTGATGCCGCTGCATCAACCCAAGTGTCTTCGTCTGTGATGCCGTTGCATCAGCCCAAGTGTCTTTGTCTGGGATGCTGCCGCATCAACCCAAGTGTCTTCATGTGTGATGCCGCCGCATCAACCCAAGTGTTTTCGTCTGTGATGCCGTTGCATCAATCCAAGTGTCTTCGCCTGTGATGCCGTTGCATCAACCCAAGTGTCTTCATCTGTGATGCCATTGCATCAACCCAAGTTTCTTCGTCTGCGATGCCGTCGCATCGATCATAGTCCTCTCTATGTGTCAAGGCCTCCGTCTGCCCTCAACCTCAGGCCAGGCCTGCTGCTCCATGCTGTTCCATGCAGCAGGTCTGAAAGGGCTCGGAATGGTCGGAGGACCATTCAACTTCCAACATCTCCTTGTTGTTGGTCATGGGAGCCTGCAGGCCTGGTAGAGGGTAAGACTGCCAGCAGTGCTGTATACACCATCAACCCTCGGCTCGGCCCTGGAAACTCTGGAGTTGGACTGAGGCCCAAGGGTACATTAAACACCCCGAGTGGGGTTCACCGTAGCATCCCACTCACAACAGTACCAGCTGCCACTACTAGAATCTTGAAGCACGAGGCCCCCTCTCCCTCCTGTACAGAAGAATGCAGAAGCTCCTATCATATCCAACAGAAAGCCTGGGCCACATGACGGACAGACCTGGACAACTGTGGGGATTTCACAGTCTGCTGTGAGCCTTTTCCAGCATCCTACATTGATTTCATTGACCAGTGGAGAAGCTATGGGATCCAAAAGGTCATTTTGTATCAAGCCCAGGAAGTCACACAGTGGTTTGCAATTTTTAGCAGATGGGTCTGCAAATTTAAGAAAAAAATAACTTTTCCTATCAAAAGAAATCGGTCACTTATGTACAACTTATCAAATTGTACAGAACTTGGCAGCAGTAAGAGATACATATTCTGAGGCATTTATCTGGACAACTCAGAAGTTATCCAGCTAAATGAATATTTGGGCACTTATGTGGCTACATGTTAGCTGGATATCTTATTGTGCAGCTAAACTTTAGCTGGATAACTTAGGGGCTCTGAGGGCATTTTACACCCCCGGAGGAATTACATTTGGCTAAGTCTGATCTTGCTATACAGCTGTCCTAAAGTTAGCTGATAAAGTTATCCGGTTAACTTTAACAGAACCGGCTATATTCAATAATGTGGCGGCACTATTGGATATACCTTCAAAGTTAGCCATTTGTAACCGGACACCGTACAAAAGGCTGCAAAAGTGGACTGTCCAGTCCAAAACTGGGCAGTTAGTCACCCTACTCTCACCTCTAGGGGTGATCTTTCAAGAGTAGAGGCATAGTGTAGGCATGTTCACCCTTTTGCTGACCTGTGTTGTGCCTGTTCTCTGGATGAATGGAGGACTTCAGTTTCTGGTACTATCAAACTGGTACTTTTCTGAAGCACTAATTCTGTTTATAAAAGAGTTTTAATAAAAGTGAATGCATAGCATATGGAACATATATCATCGTGGATAGGAAAATACTTTATATCTGCTGTGCAATGATACGCATTAAAATAACATTGAGTAAAACTGGCAGGCATTATCTAAAGCAGACTTTATGGTGCCACACCTCTGCAAAATGAAGTATTCTGGCTAGACTATGAACTGTAAACAGAGGAGATAATGTAGAACGCGCTAATGTTCCACATCATGGCATGCCAGATAACATCAGCGGGTAGTGTTGCACAGTGCTGGACACTGGATATATTACACTCGAGGTTCCCTTCCTTTTCAAAACATGCTGCACAGCATCAAACACAGCAGAATCTTCTTAGTATGGTGCAGAAGACCATGAAACCAAATGTTTATTTATAAAATAAGTTATTTATCTTGCACAATGTAATCTAAAAATTAAACACTTTTAGATTCTACGATGTTTAATTCATCAGCTTTTAAAAGACAGTCATACAAATTTGGTTTCAAATAAAGGGATATTTGAAATGATCAGCAAAAAAAAAGTGTGTGTTTTTAATTCAACAACTTTTCATGATGCTTCATCTCCTTCTTTGGAACAGAAGTATGTACATGAATATGATAACATTCCTCATGTGAATTTCTCTAGAATAAATGCATTAATAGATTAGACTTTTTATTTCGTATAGGAAATTAGGCAAGAAATGGATTCAACCAGTAACCACAGTCATCCAGATCCTTCTTGAATACCAGCAGCATACCAGGGTTCACAAGAAGAGTCTGGGTGCATTCCTGGAGGGCAAGGACAAAAACAGATACTAAAGATTGGGTGGAGGTTGGAGTGCCACAGTCATATATCTACTGGGGGCACATAGATGACCTCTGACTTAATTTTGTTAGTTGTAACTAATACCTCTAGGACAGGAGTGGGCAAACTACGGCCTGCAGACCAAACCTGGCACTTTCTTACTTTTAATCCGGCCCTTGGAAAATTTTTTTTTAAATGCATTGGGGCGGATTTTCAGAGCCCTGCTCGCGTAAATCCGCCCAAAACCGGGCGGATTTACGCGAGCAGGGCCCTGCGCGCCGGGAAGCCTATTTTACATAGGCCTACCGGCGCGCGCAGAGCCCCGGGACTCGCGTAAGTCCCGGGGTTTTCGGAGGGGGGCGTGTCGGGGGCGTGTCGGGGGGCGGGCCCGGTCGTCGCGGCGTTTCGGGGGCGTGTCGGCAGCGTTTTGGGGGCGGGTACGGGGGCGTGGCTATGGCCCGGGGCGGTCCGGGGGCGTGGCCGCGCCCTCCGTACCCACCCCCAGGTCGCGGCCCGGCGCGCAGGAGGCCCGCTGGCGCGCGGGGATTTACGTCTCCCTCCGGGAGGCGTAAATCCCCCGACAAAGGTAAGGGGGGGGTTTAGACAGGGCCGGGCGGGTGGGTTAGGTAGGGGAAGGGAGGGGAAGGTGAGGGGAGGGCAAAGGAAAGTTCCCTCCGAGGCCGCTCCGATTTCGGAGCGGCCTTGGAGGGAACGGGGTAGGCAGCGCGGCTCGGCGCGCGCCGGCTATACAAAATCAATAGCCTTGCGCGCGCCGATCCAGGGATTTTAGTGGATACGCGCAGCTCCGCGCGTATCTACTAAAATCAGGCGTACTTTTGCTTGAGTCTGATGCGCAAGCAAAAGTAGGCCTATTCGCGCTTTTTGAAAATCTACCCCATTAGATGCAGCCTGCCTAGGCTTTTGCAGCCTGCCAGAGTTCTCAACGTCATCATGAAAGGCCCAAAATGTCGCCCTTTCGGTGACATGATGAAATGGGTCTTTCATGATGACGTCAGCTGGTGGGCAGGACGGCATCAGCGCCCAGGGAGGACGTTGGCATCAGCGGGCGACCTGGCTGACGAGGAGAGACTCCAGTTGTCAGCGCTGGCAGGGTTGCCGCCAGCAAGGAGATACTTAAGATAAGCAGTAGCGGTGCCAAAAACGAAGACAGATGCAGCAGTGGCACAAGCCGGAGCCCAGGCTAACGAGGCCAAAACAAAATGCAACAGCGGCGCCCACTGGAGCCCAGGCTGGCGAGGCAGATGTAGGAGAAGGGAGATGCGGCAATGGCGCCCGCCAGAGGAGGAAAAGAAACCAGGTGGTGGGCTGCCGCTGCAACCCAGACCAGCAGGCAGAGATGGATTTAGGATTTTGATGCCCCTAGGCACTGTTGGTGCTGACACTCCTTGCCCCCCCCCCCCCCAACAAGAGACAATAGAGCAGAAGGTATAAGGCACAGGTTTTTTTTCCCTCAGCTTGATCTGCTTCATGTCCCTAAATAAGAGGAGAGGTGGGGGGAGGGCAGGATTAGGGAGCAGACTCGCAGAGTGGCTTTTCTTTGCTCCCTGCTGTGGCCTCATCCTTCTCTTCCTGTTCCCTGTAGAAACCAGGAGGGGATGGGATAGAATAGGGAATAGAGCAGTTTGTCTTTGCTCTGTCTCTTCCAGCCTCACCCCTCCCCTCCAGTTCTCTGCACCGGGGGAGCTGCAGCAGGAAGCATTTTCCTCCTTAATGTGTTGGGTACCTGGTGCCCCACACAGCCCAATGCGCCAGGAGTTTGCCTCTTCCCCTCTCTGCCCTCCTTCTTTACAGCCACCAGTTGATAAGATTTATTCCAGATTCAGGCAAGAGTATATATATTTGTTAAAGAAGCAACTGGGCCATGCTCGTATCCATGCTGGTAATTTGGCAGAATAAACTCTAAATTTCAAATCATGGGCTGGAGTTGGTTGCATATCTAAAAGGTCTATGGAGACAGTCCCAGTACGTGACATTAATGTTCTTATCTGGTATCAAATGAATAGCAGGAAAATACTTTATTTTTTCATGGTGTGATATCTTGTATTGGACATACTAAAGACTTATCCAAATATGTGCAACATGTACAACAATAAACAAGAATATAATTCTTAAGTTGATCTAATAAAAAGCATCATGACTTTCAAAGAATCCAGTTTTCTTAGAATTACTGCAACATTTAGAACTCCAGATTGGAAAAATACTGCAAAAGATTTATGTCCGAGTAAATCAAAAGAAATAAATGTCACCCCAAAATTGTAGATGACACTTTTGTACTGGTTTAAATATGCCTGTGAGTAGCTTTCAAGGACTATGCCCCCTTCATCAATCAATGTGGCTCAATGTACATTTTTACAAACGGTGAATGTCTCTGGAATTTGACAGAATTGAGCCCTTTGTAAAAACAAGTTCCGAGACTATCAGTGTAAACTAAAATCTATGGTAGGCTAACATATTTCTTTCTCTGCACCAAAGTGAGAGGCATTGTGTGAAAGGGGATATAACACTGGTGCAAATGGCAGATAGCGAGAGTAAAATAAACGTTCACATCCGGCACTCACAGAAGGAGGAAGTTGAACATTTATCAAAATAATTGAACTATCCTCCTAGTTTTGCTACCAGGGTGACAGGCCTTCCAATATTCATAAAATGTGTTGCATTCCTGAATCCCAGTTTCCACTCATTTTTAGAAAACAAAATTGTATCAAAATTCTTACCTTAATTGGTTAGGGATGTGCATCCAAAAAATGCGGGGGTTCATTTTTATTCGTTTCAAATGGAGAAACTATGTTTAAGCTGCATCATTTTTAAGAGGTGTTTTCAAAAAGATTGTAAAGCTTTTAGTTACAGTTTTGGACATCAACATTCTCCTATACTTTTCATTATGGGGTTCTAACCGCTGTATTTGCATCTGAAGCAAGTATGTTATTCATATATTTGGAACTTATAGGAAATGTTCATTCTTACTTTTAGGGAATAAAAATCTGCAATTTAGTAATTATTTAAAAACCAAACTGCACACCACAGTCATATATTTCCTCCTGTATTCTAAGGAATATCAGTATTTATTTTGCTGACCAATTGTCACTTCATAGTTGGTTTAAGCAAATATTAAAGTATTGCAATTTAGGTATTATAACTTTTTCCCTTGTTAAAATTGTTAAGGTATATGTGTTTGAGCCATTCTTCCATCTTATAAAGATGAAATTTTCAAATGTGTGTGGGTCGTTGCAAAGTCTGTAGGCACAATTCTCAGAAGAAAGCATGGACATATTTTCCCTTTGAGAATTGCCTAGGAAAAGTATGCAAGGAGATTTGCACCTATTTTTTCTGTGGCTGCTTTTTCCTTTCAAAACACCACTTGAGGTTTTGAAAATGCAGAACTACATGCGCAGTTGCATCTCTTGACCTCACTCTGACCCCGGGAATGCCTGCACTCACTGCAGGTGAAAGTGCACGCATTGTGGTATGCAGATAGAAGTTGGACAGTTTTTCCAAAAAGACATTTTACCCAGGCATCCAACGCTAGAAGTGCAGGTTTATTCTCGAGCCGGCATAAAACACGTTGGTTGCTCTGATATAAGTGAAATATAAGACCTTATAAATAAATAAGTCGATTTTCAAACAGTAGGTACTCATGTACATTGTGTTGACTATCAGGTTGCTAATGCAACTAAAAGCAGACTAGTAACCTTACCTATTTTAAAATGATGTAAGTTAGTGGCATACTTAAAACACATGTGCTTTTTTGAAAATTGAACATACACATATGCATTTCATACAGGCCTCCAAAACACCCTCCAGAAAGCCTGTTTTTTATATGGACAACAGTATGCATACTATGACAGTATGTGCATGCTTTCTGGTAGTTAAAAAAAATACCCTTTTAACTGGATATAAAAATCTTAAAGGGGGTTAACTCTATTTTTACCTGCGTAAAAGGCACCTAAGTCTTTGAAAATTTACCACTACATATAATATACTTAGAAATAAAAAGGTTTGATTCTGGAGCTACAAGTCACACCAATAATTCACAAGCACACAAAGGTAGGACAAAGTCCTGGTGGCCAGCATTTTCCTAAGCATTTAAATTTCATTTGCATGTTTGATCCAGCAAAATTGTACTAGAAACATCCTGTTTGTGAATTATTATTCCACTTACTAGAGATCCTCACTGAAATGAATATTTATCATTAATATATTCTGCCTTGGGCATCTTTTCTGATTGGAAAGGTGAATAACAAAGTTTTGACAAACTGAATTTGATTGATTGAAATTGTTCAGAAAAGCTGCAAATCTGAAATACTTGTATAAATTATGAAACACTGCATACATTTGTCTCAAAGAAATACACTTGCATGAAAAAAGAGCTAAGATTATGCATGATTTCCTGACCCTTCCTGCTTTTCTGAAATATAGACCTCTCCTTTTAGTTTTATCTTATGGCTTGTCCTTGGTATTTTATTCCTATGGTACATCCACGCACAGCACCTAATCCAATATGTGCGTTTTATATTTTTAATTTTATCTCACTAGTAAAAGAAAGATTCAGTTTTTTAAATTATACTTGTTATTAAATATGATACAGGTATAAAAGGACAAGATTTATCCCATTCACCAAATAGTACTATTTATCACAAAATTATGTAACCGAACCTTTATGACACCTGTTTAGATTATTTGGTTCTATACACTTATTCAACATTAATTTATGTGCCTTACTGTAAACCATTGTGATGGTACTTAACGATGGTATAGAACAGTTTTTAAATAAATAAATATTCTTTAAATTTTAATAACTAACAGGTAGATTTAAAAAAAAAAATTGCTTGTGCAAAAACAGCCCCATACACGCGTATGTGGGCTATGTGCGAGCAATGCAAAATTTTAAGAAGCTGGGAAGTATGCACATCAAGAATAAGGAGGCAGAAAAGGGGTGGGGCTAAGACATATGCATGTGACCCCTGAAGTTTGCAAGGCTGACCATAACAACACTGGCCATGTTACCTGCATAATTTTACCACTGATCTTGATGAGGTGCAAGTCTGGCAGGAGAGGGGGAGAGAGAGGGAGAATCTCTGTAAGAGGGGCACTTTCAACTCAGGGTGGGTTTGGGGGGGAGGTGTAACATTGGTCTGCCTAGGGCGCAAGGTTCTGTAGACCCTTGTAACACTGCCCCCTCCCCAAAACCCACCCTGAGTTGAAAGTCCCCTCTTACAGTGGGAGATATATAGAGTGTCAGATTGTCTCTTTAAAAGAGTCTCTCTCTCTCTCTCTCTCTCTCTCCTTTACTCAGTCACTTGTGACTATTAAATGTTACATATAAAATTTAGTGGATTGTGCCCAATATGGGTGCACTCCTTTAAAAAAAAACTATAAAACCATTTTTCTTTTTAAACAAAAGCAGACTTTGTCACCAAATAACCTGTCTGGACTCATGCCACTGTCAACCAAGGCCATAGGCCATCTCTCAGCATGAAGAGAAAGGAATAAGGCATCTAGCCTTGTTGACTACAGCACAAGGTTTGCAACTCTTTAACTCGCATAGCCAGCTTTTTGCTACCTGGAAGACCAGCCGGACCCCGTGTCCGGCCGGGCGGCGTAATGTGGGCGCAGGCTCACTTCAGAGGCGAGGCGCGTGTGGTTGGAGAGGGGGGGGGGGGGGGGGAAGGTGGAATAGACGGAGGTGAAAACAACGTGGGGACACAAGTAGGGCTGCAACGTGAAGTACGTGAAGGAGGGGGGAGGGGGGGACTGAAGGCGAGTGTCATAGAGTCGTGGAATGCAGTGATTGGCTTTAGGTGCAAGGGGGGGGGGGGCAGAAGGAGTAAGCGTGGAGAGCTGGGATAGGTGGGGAGAAAATTCAAACTGCTGGTTAAGCAGTTTTAGTAACGCGGGCTTCAGTCGGTAGCTGCGAGCGAGAGAGGGGCAGAAGGTTCGCGCGATCTTAACATACCTTTTGTTGCTGGTTCCTGTGTGATTGTTCGTTGGGGACTGTTCGGAGATCGCAGGCATTTTTTGCAGCTGTAAACTTCCAGTGCTCGTGTGCTGACGGCAGCATGGCTGGCAAGAGGCCCGATTGGGAGGAGGAGGAGCTCGATGGTGGTGTGGCTGCGTTCCTGGAGTCAGAGGAAGCCGCATGGGTGCCGGGGGAGGAGGCAGCAGGCGACGGTGTGCTGATCCCAGAATGGGTGAGCGACTTTGGCGTTGCAGAGCGGGGAGGAGCACGATCGTTAGCTCGGGGGGCGGATAGAGGAGGTGTGGAGATTGAAAGGGAGGGACCGTTGCTGTTAATTGAGAGGTCTGCAGAGCTGGGTGTGGTGAGGGGGAGGGGCGGTAGAGCTGTGAGGCCCCGGGCTAAGGGGAAGTCTGGAAAGGCAGCTTCTAAGAGCTGTGAGCCCATTCTAGCTGCAGAAATGATTTCTGATGCTGCAGAGCGCTTTCCTGGCCCTGATGAAGGTTCATTTGGTGAGAGTGCTGTGTCTATGGGAGCTTTATACAAAACTAGGTTTCGTGGTCAGGGGGGTAAGGGAGCGATGGTAGGGCGGTTAAGTGGAGCGGAGGAGCGCAGGGCAAGGGGTGCCGGTAGCATGTTGGGGAGGGGCATGGCTGTGAGAGGGGAGAGGGTGAGTAATACGTTATTGGTTCCAGAACTGGCAAGGGGGATGTTGGGGGGGGTAAGCAGGCACTGCATGGGGCAAAGAGGTAATCGTAGATTGACTGGGGGTTCTCGCCGGCGTTTGAATGGAGGGGGGAGAATCGGGAGGGGAAGAGATGACCTTGGTAGAGGGAGGTCTGTGGACAGGGGATGTGCGAGCAGTTTTGGGGAGTTTGGGGGGTTGGAGGTGGAGAGAATTTGGGATATTGCGCCGGCTCCTGTTCCGTCTCCTGCTCCTGCTGTTTTTCCACAGGGGAATTTGGCAGAGGATGATGGTGAAATACCTGGCCCATCTCAATGGGAGGCTTGGCGCAATGACGCGCCAGTGACGGCAGGCAGGGGTCGGCGAGAGCAGTTATACATGGATGATGTGCTGCCTGTGGAGCCTGAACAGACTGGTGAGTTTATTATTTTCCCTAGACAGGACAGAGGTGGAGCTGCATGTGTGAGGGGGGCAGAAGAGAGGGAGGGGGGGAAGCAGGATGGCAAGGACGCAGGTGGCAGCGAAGTGTTACCAAGTGTTAAGGAAGGGGGGGTGGATAGGAAACGGGGGTCTTCAAAGTCTGGGAAGTCTAAGAAAAAGAGAAAGAGGGGGCGCTCTAGTTCATCGGATTCGTCCTCGTCGTCGTCGTCCTCTTCGTCATCTTCTGATACCTCTTCGGATTCGGGAGCAGCGGTTCAGGGGGGAGCAGTCGGAGGGGCCACAGTACGTGGTGCCCCGGCTTTGGTGGCTTTTACGGAGTTATGGGAGGAGGTTCCGCGTTCCATTCGTAGACGAATTAGGCGTAGGCAGTTCATTGATATTTTTCAGCTGCTGGAGGGCAGGCGTGGTAAGCGTAAGGATAAGAAGAAGAGGAATAAGAGAGATCAATTTGTAGGGGCCCCGATTAAGGTGGCACGAAATATTCATAATTGGACAAGGGCTTTTCTGCGGCTAGCAAGTGTAGTGGGGAAGAAAGATCCGTCACAGTATGGGGCGTTGTTATCTTATGCAGATGCAATCCTAGCGGCCAGTAAGACTTACGAAGGTTGGTCCTGGCTTAATTATGATGAGCGATTCCGGGATCGTATGGAAGAAAATAAGTTTATCTCCTGGGGTACTCAGGATGTTGGACTCTGGCTAACGCAGATGGCTGCAAAACCGTCCTCAGGTAGTATGGGGCAGGGGTTAGTGGCTGGTACTGGGCCTGGGAGGTTTTTTCGGAGGGACGTGCCCGGCAGTAGTGTTGGAAAGGGGGGCGCGGGGCGCAGTGATGTGTGTTGGAGATTTAATCGCTCCACGTGTATTTTCCCGGACTGTAAGTTCCGGCACGCTTGTTCCGTGTGTGGAGCCGGTCACCCAGTGTCCAAGTGTTCAAAGCGTCAAGGGGACGGACCGGCCACAGCACAACCTGCAAAAGGTGCCAGTAGACCGGGTCTTTGAGCGAGCACATACACCTATCTGTTTAACCGCGATGTTGCCATGGTTACGGCTGTACCCGCGTATAAAGGTGGCGGAGTTGTTAGATCAGGGTTTTCGTTATGGTTTTAAAATACCGTTTCAAGGACAGGGGGAAGTTGGGGGTGGGGTCAATTGCCCGTCGGTTCGGCGTATGCTAGCGGTGGTAAGGGAAAAGTTGCTGGGGGAAATAGGACTGGGCCGTATTGCAGGTCCCTTTAATGTGATTCCGTTCCGTGATTTGGTCCTATCGCCTTTAGCTGTGATTCCAAAAAAGGATCCGGGCAAGTTTAGATTAATTCATAATTTGTCTTTCCCCGAAGGGAGGTCTGTGAATGATGGTATCCCGAGGGAATTATGCACGGTGCGATACGCATCTTTTGACTCCGCAGTGCGAATAGTTCGGCAGTGTGGCCCAGGGGCTTTAATGGCGAAAGCGGACATAGAAGCGGCATTTCGTTTGTTGCCGGTTCATCCTGATAGTTTTCACCTGTTAGGGTTCCGCTTTCAGCAGCAGTTTTACTTTGATAAGTGTATGCCTATGGGTTGTTCTATAGCATGCTCTTATTTTGAAGCCTTCAGTACATTTGTGCACTGGGTGGTACAGAAGAGGTCGGGATCGAGACTCGTGGTACATTATTTGGATGATTTTCTATTTGTGGGAAGGGCTGGTTCGGGTGATTGTCTCAGTTTGATGAATTGTTTTCAAGAGGTGGCCAATGATTTCGGGATTCCTCTTTCGGTCAGTAAAACAGAAGGACCTAGTACTTCATTGGTATTTTTGGGAATTGAGCTGGATTCGGTAGCTATGGTATCGCGGTTACCGGAGGATAAGGTTCAGCTGTTAAGGGACATGGTGCGTGGGGCTGTTGGTCGGCCTAAGTTGTCTTTACGAGAGTTACAGTCACTCGTTGGTAGTCTAAATTTCGCCTGTCGGGTGATTCCTATGGGCAGAGTGTTTTTTGCGCAGGTTATCACATGCTATGTCCGGTTTAAGAAAACCGCATCATCGTGTGCGAAATTCTTGTTTTTTGCGGGAAGATCTGAGACTTTGGGATAGGTTTTTGGAGGATTTTAATGGGGAGGCGTTGTGGCAATCTAATCCGCGGTCAAATCATGATTTGGAGCTGTTCACCGACGCAGCGGGTTCGTTAGGTTTCGGGGCTTATTTTCGAGGGGCTTGGTGCGCAGCAGGTTGGCCGGAGGACTGGATTACGTCTGGAGTTACAAAAAATATAGCTTTCTTGGAATTATTTCCAATTGTAGTGGCAGTGTATATTTGGGGCGCTCAGTTGGCAGGAAAGAGAGTGGTATTTTGGAGCGATAATCAGGGGGTGGTTGAGGTCATAAATAAGAGATCGGCGCGTTGCATCAGAGTGTCAGAGTTATTGCGCGAGCTGATTTTGCGTTGTATGTCCTTAAATGTAACAGTATGGGCTCGACACGTGCCTGGAGTTTCTAACAGTGTGGCTGACTCTCTTTCTCGTTTCAAGTGGGACTTGTTTCGAGAACTCGCCCCAGAAGCGGAGTCATGCGGAACCCCGGTGCCGTCTTTCCTTTGGAAATTTGGTTCCCAGAGTCCTGGAAAATGCTGCGAGATTCATTAGCGCCCTCCACGTGGACAGGTTATGTAGGGGGGGCCCGACGAGTCTCAGCGTTTTTGTGTTCCTTGGGCTGGGCGGGGGGGTCCGATCTCGGATATGGCATTGGTACGTTTCATTGAGCGTGCTCGGGCGAGTGGGTGTTCGCAGGCTGCAGTAGGCCGCCAGCTGGCGGGGTTTTCCTTTTTTATGAAGGCACATGGTTGGGGCTTTCCTTCGGGTCGTTTTATAGTTCGGCGTCTGTTGAGGGGTTGGTCGCGGACAACGCAGAGCAGAATTGATCAGCGTTTGCCCATTACACATGATATCTTGATGCTGTTATGGGAGGCGTTGTCTGCAGTGTGCTTTTCCCCTTATGAGACACTATTGTTTCGAGTTGCTTTCGTATTCGCTTTTTTCGGGGCCTTTAGGATTAGCGAGTTGGTGGCTCGCTCAGCCTCCAGTACTGATTACCCAGGGATTTTGGCGCGGAATGTGGTAGTCACGAACAGAGCAGTATTGATAGTAATTCCGCGATCTAAGACGGATCAGAGGGGTCGTGGAGCCTCCGTGTTGTTATCCAGGGTTCCAGGTTTGACGTCCTGCCCGGTTAGAAATGCAGCTGGGTATTGTAGGGTGCGGCCGGAGGTAGCAATGCAATTTCTAGTGCACGAGAACCGGAGGCCATTAACCAAGTATCAATTCGAGACGGTACTGCGCGCAGCATTGTATGCTGTCGGTTTGGAGGGGCGCAGGTTTGGAACACATTCGTTCCGCATTGGGGCCGCTACATCGGCGGCAACGGCGGGTGTGCCTGGAGGGGTCATACAGAGGATAGGCCGGTGGCGTTCCGGGGCCTATAAGAGTTATGTTCGCCCAGATTCTGGGCATGATTGATCTTTGCTAACTCTAGTTTCTTTGCAGGTGCTGCGTCTGAGCCCATGACAGTTTGGATCATTGGTCATTCGTTTACTTACTGGGGTCACAGACACGCCTGCGGCCGTCCTTACGGCCCTCACTTGGACTTACAACGAAGGGGGGTTCGGGTTATCTGGCTTGGCCGGAGGGGTATGCTGTGGGACGAACTTGTTCCTTATGTTGGGAAGGAGCGAGAGCGTCGGGCAGCTCCTCGGGTCTTGGTAGTTCATTTGGGGGGTAACGACTGGGGTAAGATGTCGGGCAAGCACTTCATTAGCAATGTCCGTAAGGACTTAATGACTATATCTATTTTGCTGCCGACGACGATCTTATGCTGGTCTGATATTGTGGTGAGGCCTGCTGAATTGGATAACATCAGATGGAAACGGTGTAGGTCCAAGGCAAACCAACAAATCGGGACTTGGTTGGAGCGCTTGGGTGGTCGGCATATTAAGTATGCCTGGTCATGGGGTAAGGTAACAGGTTTGTTCCGAGATGATGGGGTTCACCTGTCTTTTCTAGGATTAGACTTGTTCCTGAACTCCATTCAGGAGGTCTTAGAGGAGTTATTTCCTCTGTAAAGCGAGGCCGCATCTTTGGGGGTCACAGGGCATTATATGCCTGTGCCTGTGGCGGTTGGTCCGAGCCATAACTGTTCAATTTTGTTGTTCAAGTTATTTGGATTTTGGTAAAGCCGACGGTGGTTGACAACTGAGGGCTGTTGTCAGGGTGTGGCTCCTTGCCGGATGAGGCGGGGGCCGCTTGGCCAGACTCCTTGCAAGTTGGAGGCGGGAGTACACCTGGGTTGGCTCCTTGCAGGAGAGTGTGGCGGGAGTCGGAACCTGGCGTGTTGGGGCCAAAGAGTGTAACAGAGAGGCTGGTTAGGCTATCCTGCCGGAAGGTGGCGGATAGTCTGGTGGGGGCTGGGCAATACCAAAGTCCTAGTTGTTGGTGTTAATGTGTGGATATAAGCTCGGACCACTGAATGATTAAAGCTGCGGCCTTGTTTTACCCACAATGAAATGTGTCTGTGATTATTGGATTGTAAGGGGGTGGTTGCGAGCGAGTGAGGTCCTGCATGCCCACATTATGGAAGACCAGCCGGACCCCGTGTCCGGCCGGGCGGCGTAATGTGGGCGCAGGCTCACTTCAGAGGCGAGGCGCGTGTGGTTGGAGAGGGGGGGGGGGGGGGGGAAGGTGGAATAGACGGAGGTGAAAACAACGTGGGGACACAAGTAGGGCTGCAACGTGAAGTACGTGAAGGAGGGGGGGGGGGGGGGACTGAAGGCGAGTGTCATAGAGTCGTGGAATGCAGTGATTGGCTTTAGGTGCAAGGGGGGGGGGGGGCAGAAGGAGTAAGCGTGGAGAGCTGGGATAGGTGGGGAGAAAATTCAAACTGCTGGTTAAGCAGTTTTAGTAACGCGGGCTTCAGTCGGTAGCTGCGAGCGAGAGAGGGGCAGAAGGTTCGCGCGACCCTCCCACCCACCCTTAGTCCTAGGCGATTGTTGTTGGGGAATTGCAGTTTTGTTTGGGGGATTTGTCGCAGCGGGGGCGGTTGGTCCGAGCCATAACTGTTCAATTTTGTTGTTCAAGTTATTTGGATTTTGGTAAAGCCGACGGTGGTTGACAACTGAGGGCTGTTGTCAGGGTGTGGCTCCTTGCCGGATGAGGCGGGGGCCGCTTGGCCAGACTCCTTGCAAGTTGGAGGCGGGAGTACACCTGGGTTGGCTCCTTGCAGGAGAGTGTGGCGGGAGTCGGAACCTGGCGTGTTGGGGCCAAAGAGTGTAACAGAGAGGCTGGTTAGGCTATCCTGCCGGAAGGTGGCGGATAGTCTGGTGGGGGCTGGGCAATACCAAAGTCCTAGTTGTTGGTGTTAATGTGTGGATATAAGCTCGGACCACTGAATGATTAAAGCTGCGGCCTTGTTTTACCCACAATGAAATGTGTCTGTGATTATTGGATTGTAAGGGGGTGGTTGCGAGCGAGTGAGGTCCTGCATGCCCACATTACAGCTTTTAATATTTTAGGAAGCAGCTCTGGCTAAAATACTCTTCAATAGAAGGAGCTCCTATCAGAGGAAAAGGAGTATATTCTCCTCAAAAAAGCATGAAATACTTTTAAAAAGAATGACATGCATTGAAAACCATAAAGGCACTTTAAAATCATAAGCTTCCCAAGTGTTTTTTATTTTTGTTTAGTTTCTAAGCACATTTAGTCTGTGATGACTTCTCCTGAAGCTCTAATCATGGCCATTACCTCGGGTATGTGACCTCACCCTGTGGAATCTTGCTCTGCAGGTCTTGTATTGTGTGCTGTCTTGTACGTTAAACCCTACCCTACATTAAATTCTTTATCAGCACTGATGAGCCTGGCCAGGTAGCCAGCTCCACCCTTAATGCTATATTTCTGGTTTCTGTGGCTTTTATGGTACAACTTTAATGCTATTATTTGAAGGCACTATAAATGTTTTTGCAATGAATCATAACTGAGTCATTCTGCTACAGGAAAGAGTCCTGGCAAGACAAAAAGCCACTAATGGTTGTGAGTAATTATATCGTCATGATGACCTTTTCACCTAACCTGAGCTGATAAAGTTATGAAAAGAGAAAATTAAAGCAATTAAAAAAAAAAAAAAAAGAGAACAGCATCATAAGAAAAAGCATTTTAGTGGATATTCCCATTTGTTTTGCTAATATTTTACCTTCTGCTTTTTCCTTCATTCTATGCCTTTTATATTTGCAATATTTAACTGGTGAAGCAAGGAAAATGTGATTATGCTAACACAGGCAGGTAGGTATATTCCTAAGCTCCATTCAGCAACAAATATCTGACTGCTTCAGCAGACCTAAGGGCACTCACAGTCTGCTAATAAGATGGACCGATTAATGACCCAAGCCCCCTTTAACCCCATGCAGGCAGCCAGATATTTTTGCTGAATAGGGCCTTAACTCCTGATCTCAGTTTATGCTGAGGACACATGTTCTCATATGGAGACTCATGCTAACATTTTGTTGTTGGTATGCAATATGATGCTTCTCTGATTGAAGAAGAAAGGAGAAAAGATGAAATAAAGGTGAGATGGCCAAAGCCTATCTCTCCATGCAGCATCAGTGACAGAGTGATTATGGCAGATCCCACAATGACTTTCCCAACCCTACACCCACACTTACTACCAAAATAAAATACATTTTTTTTGAACAAGTATCTGAGGAGTATTTAAATTTTTGTTCTCCTGCTCAATATTTGAATAAATGAGTGAGTGTGAAGTGAAAATGTAGAGCTGCATGAGGCTCTACTAAAAGTGTTTGCCAGAAAGGGTATGTAAAAAGAAGGGGGGGTCTATGTGTGTGTTTCAGTACGAGAAGTTGTAATGGTGGGAGGAAGAGTTAAGGATGAAACTAAAGTTTAGTAGAGGAGTGTTAGAAAAGATTAAAATGAAGTAATGTAGGGAGGGTGTCAAAGGAACTGCATGGAGGAGGGAGGGAGGATAAGACCGAGGAGGGTCAGCATGTAAAACGACAAGAGAAAATTGGAATTAGCCTAAGAAGGAAAAGGGAAACGGAATGCCCGCTTTCCTAATGCTTGCCCACCTACTTTTCCCAGGTGCACAATGCAATAGAGTAATGAGCTGCCATGTAAAAATGGAAGCGCTAGGAGAAATTGTGCGTCCCTAGGGCCTCCTCGGCAACGGGTGCCCATGAGACGTGGCTGTCACTGCGGGTTAGGAAAACAGACGTTCAATACGAACGTCCTTGCTCTCCTGCTGCCGGCACAATATAGATGTACAATATATATGGCCTGGACCATGTATATTGAGCGTGTTTATTGGGCATCAGGAAATTTTTTTTCAAGACTTTATTTTTTGCACAATGTTGCTTTCTGTGGTTTCTCCTACTTTGTATCATGACGATATTAATAGAAAGCAGGATTTGGAGGTTTTTTTTAGTTGAGCCCTTGACTGTAGCATGTCCTAACGCCGCTTCCCAGGCTGGAGTTAAATTTGCCGCATTACAATGTGTGCACTGGTAGTGCGGGAATTTTTTGAATCACACAGTAATAGCTTTGTTACGATCCCTCCCGCGGGTGGAACTGCAGGAGGTCCCTTACCTCCCTTCCCCTGCCGTGTTCGCGGCTGGAGGCCTTCGCCAATGTCAGGGCCTTCTCTGTGGCAGGAGCTGCTGCCCCTCTCCTCTTCTTCGGCCAGGAGGCCGTTCCAGGGCTCCACGTCCCGGACTGGAGGCCGCCGCGGATATTTCTGGGCGGCTGAAGCCGTCCCCAGCTCCTTGTTCATGGCAGGAAACCGCCGTCACATCGAGGCCTGCTCCTGCGGCCTGCTCCGCGGCATGGGGCCGCGCCTCTTCTCTACTTTTAAAGGGCCCAGGGTGGGAAACCCTGAGTCATCCTACTGATGACATCACCCAGTAAGGGCTATTTAAACCCCTTCCTGTGTACTACCACTTTGAGTTAGCAAAGACTTCGCTTCGCTACTCTGACTGCTCTAAGCTGCATGCTTAGATGCCACTTTCACGCTAAGGGCCTCGCTCCAGCAGTAGCTCTAGACACCCGCTCGTCAGGGGTCTCTCGCTTCCAACTTCCCTTTGGGGTCCTCACTAACCAAGACAACCATTCCTTCGGGATCTTTTCTCTCTATTCATTTTCAGGATCTTGGACCATTGGTACTCGCTCTCGAGGGCCTATCTACTTCATATCCTGCACTACGGATCTTCAGTCCCACCATTCTACCATCAGGAAGACGCCTTCACTCTGTGAGTACCTCTACGATCTGACACTCCAACTCCACCCACCAGCTGCGGCGTTACCCGCACTGCGGGTTCCTGCCTATTGTGAACATCTGGCTGAGACCACACTTCTGAGCCTGTTGAACGTATTGACACTTCGTGGATCAGTGCCTTACCTTCCTGCTTCACCATCTAATTACAGCAGTACATGCTTAGCTGTTTCCTGTGTAGGGAACCACCGAACGTGGTCCGTGACCAGCCCTGACTGTCTGAGTAGGGCACATGGTCCGCGACCAGCCAGCATCGGCTGAGTAGGGCACGTGAAGTTGAAGTACCGACTCAGTCTACATCCTCATCATCTCTTCAAGGGTATTCATCATTCCAAGTCTTCATCCTCATCATCTCTTCAAGGGTATTCATCATTTCAAGTCTTCGTCTTTTTCATCTCCTCAAAAGGTCCTCAATATCAGCATCTCTCCTCCTTATATTTACTGAGCAGGGAACCACTAATCGTCCGCAACCAGCCAGACCAGCTGTGTAGGGCATGCCTACCGGCGTGGTCCGCAACCAGCCCGCTTCGGCTGTGTAGCGCACGTGACGTGGAAGTACCAACTCAGCTCTTGCCTCCAGCTCCAAGTGAGTATCCAATTCTCCTGATTGTTCCTGCTCCTTTCGACAGAGGGTCTTCATCGACTTCTCGGAGGTTATCCACCACCTGCTGTTCAATAAAGATTTGTTTTTACTTTGTCTCTCTTTCTGCGGCAGCCAGCCTATCGCAGTGGTTCCCCATGGGGCCCCTCCCCATGGGCTGAGAATCTCCATTGTGACCAAGGATCCACAATTCCACAAACACAACAAGCTAAAGCTAATAGCCTCATCTTCACGGAATTTACATGTGAATAGCGCTATTAACTATGCGCTGGTTAGGACGCATGTTTTGGATGTGCTGATCCTAGTATCAGCATCCAAAACGCACGTCCAACCCTGCGTTAGGTGGCATGCTGACCTGAGTACCCGATATTGCATCAGCCTGAGACTGTCAAAATGGGATCGTAGCTGGAGGAAGAACTAGAAGACTGGAGAAAATGGGGGAGTTTACTGAATTAAAAGGAGCTATTGCAAAGGCAACAAACCTATATGTTAGAAAAGTAAACAAAAGTAAGAGGAATAAGAAACCAATCTGGTTCTCAAAGGAGGTGGCTGAAAAAATAAAGGCAAAAAGAACAGTGTTCAAGAAGCATAAAGGATCCCAAAAACAGGAACACAGGGAAGAATACCTGGTGAAACTGAGAGAGACAAAGAAAGAAATCAGGGAAGCAAAATGTTAAGTGGAAGAAAGGTTAGCGCCAGCAGCAGTCTGGTTCCACCTCTTCGGAGGTTTGATTGCCCCATTGACCTCCTATCTGGGACTATGCCTCCCCGAGGGCGTACTTACCCTCTGTCTCTTCCCGAGACTAAGGCCATGACAGAGTACATTCAAGAAAACCTTGCGAAGGGGTTCATTCATCCTTCCACATCTCCTGCTGGGGCAGGATGTTTCTTCGTGACAAAGAAGGATGGGTCTCTCAGGCCATGTATCGACTATCATGGCTTGAATGCGATTACCTGCAAAAACAAGTACCCTCTGCCTTTGATCTCGAAACCATTTGATAGTCTGCACGGGGCCTCCATATTCACTAAGTTAGATTTACGTGGGGTGTACAACTTGGTGCGGATTCGCCCTGATAACATATGGAAGACCGCTTTCAATACTAGAGATGGGCATTACGAATATCTGGTGATGCCCTTCGGCCTCTGTAATCTGCCCGCAGAATTCCAATGAATGATGAACGAAATTTTCAGAGACCTACTCCACATCAAGGTAGTGGCATACCTTGACGACATTCTTGTCTTTTCCAAAGATCTGGTTACGCACCTCACTGATGTCTGTACAGTCCTCCAATGCCTTGGTGAGAATCACTTATTTGCTAAACTGGATAAGTGTTTATTTGAGAAGTCCAGCCTGCCCTTTCTTGGACACATCATTTCCCAACAAGGATTTTCAATGGATCCCGCCAAACTCAAAGGAATCTAAGAGTGGCCACAGCCCATGGGCCAAGCCCTACAACGATTCTTAGGATTCTCAAATTATTATCATCATTTTATTCCACACTATTCAATCCTGGCAGCCCCTCTTACTGCATTGACTCGTAAGGGCCAAGATAATTGAAATTGGACTCTGGAAGCTATTTCAGCCTTTCATCACCTCAAAGAAGCCTTCCTAGCTGGTTCCCATCTCCATCATCCCGACTTGAACCACCCCTTCCAGGGTGGAAGGAGGGCAACCAATGGGACAGTGCTATACCGGAGTACAAATTATATCGCGATGACAGAGAGGAATACCCGGGAGGCGGTGTAGCGCTTTATGTCCAGGATGGCATAGAGTCCAACAGGATAAACATCCTGCTTGAGACTAAATGCACAATTGAATCTTTATGGGTAGAAATCCCTTGTGTGTTGGGGAAGACTACAGTGATAGGAGTATACTACCATCCACCTGGTCAAGATGGTGAGACTGACAGTGAAATGCTAAGAGAAATTAGGGAAGCTAACCAAATTGGTAGTGTGGTAATAATGGGAGATTTCAATTACTCCAGTATTGGCTGGGTAAATGTATCATCGGTACATTATAGTGATATAAAGTTCCTGGATGGAATAAATTACATTTTTATGGAGCAATTGGTTCAGGAACCGACAAGAGAGGGAGCAATTTTAGATCTAATCTTCAGTGGAGCACATGATTTGGTGAGAGAGGTAACGGTGGTGGGGCCGCTTGGCAATAGTGATCATAATATGATCAAATTTGAATTAATGACTGGAAAGGGGACAGTAAGAAAATCCATGTCTCTCGTGCTAAACTTTCAAAAGGGAAACTTTGATAAAATGAGAACAATTGTTAGAAAAAACTGAAAGGAGCAGCTACAAAATTAAAAAGTGTGCAAAAGGCATGGTCATTGTTAAAAAATACCATCCTAGAAGCACAGTCCAGATGTATTCCACATATTACAAAAAGGTGGAAAGAAGGCAAAACGATTACCGGCATGGTTAAAAGGGGAGGTGAAAGAAGCTATTTTAGCCAAAAGATTTTCTTTCAAAAATTGGAAGAAGGGTCCAACAGAAGAAAATAGGATAATGCTTAAGCGTTGGCAAGTTAAATGTAAGACATTGATAAGACAGGCTAAGAGAAAATTTGAAAAGAAGTTGGCTGTAAAGGCAAAAACTCACAGTAAAAACATTTTTAAATATATCTGCAGCAGAAAGCCTGTGAGGAAGTCAGTTGGACCGTTAGATGATCAAGAGGTTAAAGGGGCACTTAGAGAAGATAAGGCCATCGCGGAAAGATTAAATGATTTCTGTGCTTTGGTGTTTACTGAAGAGGATGCTGAGAAGGTACCTGTACTAGAGAAGGTTTTCATGGGTAATGATTCAGATGGACTGAACCAAATCACGGTGAACCTAGAAGATGTGGTAGGCCTGATTGACAAACTGAAGAGTAGTAAATCACCCGGAACAGATGGTATACACCCCAGGTTTCTGAAGGAACTAAAAAATGAAATTTCAGACCTATTAGTAAAAATTTGTAACCTATCATTAAAATCATCCATTGTACCTGAAGACTGGAGAATAGTTAATGTAACCCCAATATTTAAAAAGGGCTCCAGAGGTGTTCCAGGAAACTGCAGACCAGTTAGCCTGACTTCAGTGCCAGGAAAAATAGTGGAAAGTGTTCTAAATATCAAAATCACAGAACATATAGAAAGACATGGTTTAATGGAACAAAGTCAGCATGGCTTTAACCAAGGCAAGTTTTGCCTCACAAATCTGCTTCAATTTTTTGAAGGAGTTAATAGACATTAGGGATGTGAATCGGGCTTCGGACGATTGAAAATATCGTACGATATTTTCAAAATCGTCAGAAATCGGGGGCTCCCCAAAACGATAGGAAAACCCCACAATATTGTTCGTGGGGGTTCTCTTATCGTTTTGGGGGAGGGCGGGAAAAACGGCACACAAAAATAACCCCTAAACCCACCCCGACCCTTTAAAACTAATCCATTAGCTTCCCCAACCCACCCGACCCCCCCCCCCCCCCAAATCTTTTTTACAGGTACCTGGTGGTCCAGTGGGGGTCCCAGGAGCGATCTCCCGCTCCCGGGCCGTCGGCTGCCACTAATCAAAATGGCACCGATGGCCCTTTGCCCTTACCATGTGACAGGGTATCCGTGCCATGGGCCGGCCCCTGTCACATGGTAGGAGCACTAGATGGCCCACGCCATTTTCAAAGATGGCGCCAGCCATCCAGTGCTCCCTCCATGTGACAAGGGCCGGCCAATGGCACGGATACCCTGTCACATGGTAAGGGCAAAGGCCATCGGCGCCATTTTTATAAGTGGCAGCCGACGGCCCGAAAGCGGGAGATCGCTCCCGGGACCCCCACTGGACCACCAGGTACCTGTAAAATGTTTTTGGGGGGGTTGGGAGGGTAAGGGAAGCTAAGGGATTAGTTTTAAAGGGTCGGGTGGGTTTTTTGTTTATCAGCTCGGGCGCTATTGATAAACAAAACCGTGATCAGGCCGGATGAAAAAAAAACACGATGTGAATCGAAACCGGAATCCAAACCGATTCCGGTTCCGATTCACATCGCTGATAAACATGTGGATAAAGGTGAACCGGTAGATGTAGTGTACTTGGATTTTCAGAATGCGTTTGACAAAGTTCCTCATGAGAGGCTTCTAGGAAAAATAAAAAGCCATGGGAAAGGAGGCGATGTCCTTTCGTGGATTACAAACTGGCCAAAAGACAGGAAACAGAGTAGGATTAAATGGACAATTTTCTCACTGGAAGGGAGTGGGCAGTGGAGTGCCTCAGGGATCAGTATTGGGATCCTTAATTTTCAATATATTTATAAATGATCTGGAAAGAAATACGACGAGTGAGGTAATCAAATTTGCAGATGATACAAAATTGTTCACAGTAGTTAAATCACAAGCAGATTGTGATAAATTACAGGAAGACCTTCTGAGACTGGAAAATTTGGCATCGAAATGGCAGATGAAATTTAATGTGGATAAGGTGATGCATAGAGGGAAAAATAACCCATGCTATAGTTACACAATGTTAGGTTCCATATTAGGTGCTACCACCCAAGAAAGAGATCTAGGCGTCATAGTGGATAACACATTGAAATCATCAGTTCAATGTGCTGCGGCAGTCAAAAAAGCAAACAGAATGTTGGGAATTATTAGATAGGGAATGGTGAATAAAACGGAAAATGTCATAATGCCTCTGTATCGTTCCATGGTGAGATCGCACCTTGAGTACAGTGTACTAGAAATGTGAATCATGTGCCCGATCGTCTTAACGATCGGGTTTGGCTAGAGGGGGGAAAAAATCTGATCGTGGGTGATGTGGGTGATGTGAATCGGAATTGGTTCCGATTCACATCATTATTTTTTTTTTTAGTGAGGCCCGACCCTTTAAAATTAACCCCTTACTTTCACCCACCCTCCCGAACCCCCCCAAAACATTTTACGATTACCTGGTGGTCCAGTGGGGGCGCGGGGACCGATCTCCTGCTCTCGGGCCATCGGCACTATTTTGGCTGCCACTCAAAAATGGCGCCGATGGCCCGATAGAAAAAACCCACCCGACCCTTTGAAAACGACCCCTTAGCTTCCCCCACCCTCCCGATCCCCCCAAAACATTTTAAAATTACCTGATGGTCTAGTGGTGATCCCGGGAGCAATCTATGTTCTCAGGCCGTCGGCTGCCACTCATAAAGATGGCGCCGATGGCCCTTTGCCCTTACCATGTGACAGGGTATCCGTGCCATTGGCTGGCTCCTGTCACATGGTAGGAGCACTGGATGGCCGGCGCCAACTTTAAAGATGGCAGCGGCCATCTTTACGATGGCGGCAGCCATCTTTAAAGATGGCGCCGGCCAGCCAGTGCTCCTACCATGTGTCAGGGGCCAGCCAATGGCACGGATACCCTGTCATATGGTAAGGGCAAAGGGCCATCGGCGCCATCTTTATGAGTGGCAGCCGATGGCCTGAGAACGTAGATCGCTCCCGGGACCACCACTAGACCATCAGGTAATTTTAAAAAGTTTTGGGGGGATCGGGAGGGTGGGGGAAGCTAAGGGGTCGTTTTCAAAGGGTCGGGTGGGGTTTTTTTTTATCGGGCCATCGGCACCATTTTTGAGTGGCAGCCAAAATGGCACCGATGGACCGAGAGCGGGAGATCGGTCCGCATGCCCCCACTGGACCACCAGGTACTCGTAAAATGTTTTGGAGGGGTTCGGGAGGGTGGGGGAAGGTAAGGGATTCGTTTTATAGGGTCAGGGTGGGTTTAGGGGTTTTTTTGGTGTGCCGGTTTTCCCCGCCCTTCCCCCTCCCCCGATTTACGATTTTTCACGATAAATCAGGGGAATTTCTATTGTATCGCGACTCTTAACGATTTTTGACGATTTAAAATATATCTGACGATTGTTTTAAATCGTCAAAAAACGATTCACATCCCTACAGTGTACAATTCGGGTTGCCGCAACTCAAAAAAAAGATATAGTTGCGATGATGAAGGTACAGAGAAGGGCGACCAAAATGATAAGGGGAATGGAACAGCTCCCCTATGAGAAAAGACTAAAGAGGTTAGGACTTTTCAGCTTGGAGAAGAGACGGCTGAGGGGGGATATGATAGAGGTGTTTAAAATCATGAGAGAGGATCACGTGAGCCAGCGGGGACAGCGGATGTGGAACCCTTAGCTCCGGGTCCCGTCTCCCTATCTGGGCCCATCCCCAGCCTACATTCTATCGGCACCTCTTAATTTTATTCCCTAACTCTTGCACATTGTGGATACGTCTCCAGAAGGTGGAAATATGGCGACACGGACCATCCGCAAGGAGAAGGAAAGAGAGAGGCCTAAGGGAGCGGATCCGCCATCTTCGCCAGATCGCCCGCCGCCAAGCCAGTTGGCACCGGGTATTGAGCTAGAACAAATAAAGACGGCGGTGGTGGCGGCGCTTGGTCCCGACCTCAAGGCGATAGCGGAACAGATTGCCGAGGTAAAGCAATCCCTGCAGGGATTTGAACCCCGTATGGTAGAGTTGGAATCGCGGATGTCGGAGGCGCACGACGATCTCGAGACGGCGCGGACTGATATTGCTGCTCTTAAGGCCTCGGTCTCGCAACAGGCCGCAAAACTCGAAGACCTTGAAAATCGTTCGCGCCGCTCGAACCTTAGATTGATCGGAGTACCGGAGTCGCTGAAGGACTCCGACTTACCAGCTTATTTGGAAAAGTGGATATCGGAGCAGTTGTCTCTCCCCCAGACGAATGGTCCGTTGCGTATCGAGCGCGCTCACAGATTAGGCCAGCGACAGAGGGAAGCCATGCGGCCGCGGCCAGTCATCGTTAAACTGCTCAACTACGCTCACAAAATTGACATCCTTCGGGCACTGCGAGGCGGGCGTAATCTCCAGTTGGAGGGACAAAAAATTTTGCTCTTCCAGGATTTTTCAGCGGGAGTATCCCAGCAACGACGTGCTATGGCCCCGCATTGCTCGCAACTGATTAATCTGGGCCTCCGCGCGACCCTTGTTTATCCGGCGCGCTTGCGGGTGGCGACTGCGGGAGGCCCTCGATGGTTTGAGACACCTGAGCAGGCTAAGATCTTTGTGGAGGAAACTGCGGTGACAAATACGGCGAAATCGTGAGTTCGTGGTGAAGAATTGTGTCTGCAGGGAGACGCAGTGCGGAGTCCGGTTATGGCGACATGTGGCGCGTGTCGGCTTCTGATCCTGGTTTTTTTTTTCTATTCCTTTCCCCCTAGTGCAAACCTACTTTTTTCTTCTTTTTCAAATTGGGGACCTTGTTGTTTTTTTTGTTTTTTTTTTTTTTGACTCTGGCAGGCAGGGAACACTGTGTAGTATGTCCCCCCTAGAATGCCTGGCTCTCGGACAAATGTTTTGAGCCTTTGTATTTTTTTTTACTTATTTTTCTTTTGTTTTAAAGCTACTTTTCCTGATTGGGTTTTTTTTTTTTTCTTCTCTTCTTTCTATTTTATTTTTTTTTCTTTTCTCCCATTTCGTTGGGGTCTTTTGAATTTTTCTATCCGTACGATGCCTACAACGTGGTTTTTTTTTTTTTTTTCCTTTGTGATCGCGGCATCGTGGGACATGACATTGTGAGCGTATAGTGCACCACGGACAGCGGGCGATGGTGTTTAATTGTCCGTTGTTCAAATAGGGCTGTTAAATTTGTATTTTCCTTTTTGGTCGGTACATCGAGTGAACTGACATTGTGTGGGTAACGCTCCATGGACTGCGGGCGATGTTGTTCAATCGTCAGCTATTCTCCTCGTGGGTTTTTTTTTTTTCTTTTCTCTATCATTTTCCTTCCTTCTCTATCCCCCTGTGCAACGTCTAACAGGGGGGGGGGGTGTTCCTGAGGTTTTTATTATTTTATTTACAAGTTTTTATATTTTGGTTTTTATTCTTGTTGCTTTCTCCCATTTTGGTTTTTTTTTTCTCTTCTGTTTGTTTGTCTTCCTACTTTACTTTATTAGTTTTTTGTTTTTTGTTTTTTTTTTTTTTATTTTTCTTAGTTTGTTTTTTATATATATATATATACAGTACCCTTCTGGTTACCGAGATGTATGTACGGGCTGCTGGTAATGGGTTGCCGTTGTATGGAGTATTGTTATTCTATCTTGGGTGGGAAGGGAGTTGGGTATGCTACTTTATAAATCTGAAGGCTGCCTTAGTTTAGTGGAGGTATTGGCTGCTGGGGGTGGGGGTGGAGGGGGGGGGGGGGGCGGGGGGGGTGGGGGGGTGTTCACACGCTGGTGGGGAGGGGTTCAGTGATCTTCATTTGCATAGCCCACGGGAGGATATCCCTAATGGGGGCTGTGCTTTCAGTGGGACAGGAACGAGGGGGGGGGGTGGGGAGGGGATGGGATTGATAGGGGGGGAAGGGGGGAGGGGCTTCTCTGTTGGGTCTCGCAAGTGGTCTAGTTCGGCTGCGAGGCCTGTTTATCTGGGTATCGGGATTTGTGGATGTCAGACTCAAGTCTGGACTCCGGCTGGGAGAGTTCGGATTTGTTTACATGTATTACTTTTACAATGTATGCTTGGTCTCTATATATATCTCTAGTAACCTTACGCGTTTAATATCCTGGAATGTTGGCGGGATACATTCCCCTATAAAGCGCACCAAGATCTTGACTCATTTGAAGCGGAAGGAGGCGATGGTCGGTTTTCTTCAGGAAACCCACCTCACTGATGCTGAACACCTTAAGCTATGTCGATTGTGGGTGGGACGGGTGGTCTCTGCGTCGGCGACCTCTAGGTCCGCGGGGGTGGCGATTTTGTTTCATAAAAGTTTACCGCTCCAGATTCGTGGGGAAATTAAGGACCCGGAGGGCCGTTTCGTCATAGTGGTAGCAGAACTATTTCATCGTCAGATTGTGTTTTGTAATCTCTATGCCCCCAATAAGTACGATGCCCAATTTTTTCAAACGATATATGGGCACTTGCTGCCTTACCTGGCCGACACTATTATTGTGGGGGGCGACTTCAACACCATTCGGGACCCTAAGGTAGATACTTCTCAACTAGGACGTCGGGAACATGGTATGGGGAAGGGCCCTGGGATGCTAGCCTCCACGCTGCATTTGGTAGATGTTTGGCGCCTGCTTAACCCCGAGGTCCGGGAGTTTACCCACCTGTCCAGAGCGCATGCTACCTATGCCCGTATAGATTACATTATGCTCAGTGGCAGTGCCTTTCCCCTGGTGGCTGAGGCGGGAATCGAAACGGTTCTTATTTCTGATCATGCCCCGGTGTGGGTAGACTTACAGCTTGCGTCTCCCAGCCCTGGTGCTCGTTCCTGGTGGTTTCCGTATTATTTGGCGGACGATCCAGCTTTTCAGGAATTTCTGCGGGAGCGGTGGTCGGATTACGCTACACTCAATGCGGAGCATACAACTGATCCATCCTTATTTTGGTATACTGCTAAAGCGGTGATAAGGGGGGACATCATTTCTTATGTGGCTCATCGCCGGAAGTCTATTAACGCTCAAATTATATTACTAAATGATCAGTTGCAACGGGCCAAGCGCCAGTTGTTACGGAGCAATACGGCTCAGAATCGGGAGCAATATCATTCTATACAGTGTACTTTGTGTTACGGCTGTGGCTGCTGTGCAACCGCCTCACCACCAGGGGTCCCTCTAGAGCTGGCTTTCCTGACAGGCCCAGTCCATCTCCTCTGTCCACTCTATGCTCTGGGTGTGCCCTTATAACCCTGCCTGACAGTTGCCTCGGTGCTTCGGCATCGAGCTCACCTGGGCTCCCTGCTCTAGCCTGCCTTGCGTGGCCTTCGGGCCTTCTACCTTGTCTTGCCCTGCCCTGCCTTCGGGCCTTTCCTTTCCTTGCGTGGCCTTCGGGCCTTTCCTTTCCTTGCGCGGCCTTCGGGCCTTCTGTCTTGCCTTGCCTTGCGCGGCCTTCGGGCCTTCTGTCTTGCCTTGCGCGGCCTTTGGGCCTTCTGTCTTGCCTTGCCTTGCGCGGCCTTTGGGCCTTCTGTCTTGCCTTGCCTTGCGCGGCCTCCGGGCCTTTTACCTTGCCTTGCCTTGCGCGGCCTTCGGGCCTTCTACCTTGTCTTGTCTAGCCTAGTCTTGGTGGCCTTCGGGCCTTCGGTCTTGCCTTGCCTTGCGCGGCCTTCGGGCCTTCTCCCTTGTCTTGTCTTGCCTTGCCCTGCGCGGCCTTCGGGCCTTCTACCTTGTGCTGTGTATGGTCTTCGGACCTTCTGCCCTGCCCTGCCTTGCTTACTGTGCATGCGGTCCTACGGGCCCTCTGCTCTATTGTCTGTGTGTGTTTGGCCTACGGCTCTCTGCCCTGCTTACTGTGTGTGGCCTACGGGCTTTCTGTGTGTGTGTGGCCTACGGGCCTACTGACCTGCCTTGCCCCGCTTACGGTGTGTGGTTTACGGGCCTTCTGTGTGTGTGTGTGGCCTACGGGCCTACTGACCTGCCTTGCCCCGCTTACGGTGTGTGGCCTACGGGCCTTCTGTGTGTGTGTGTGGCCTACGGGCCTTCTGACCTGCCTTGCCCCGCTTACAGGTGTGTGGCCTACGGGCCTTCTGTGTGGGTGTGGCCTACGGGCCTTCTGGCCTGCCTTGCCCCGCTCACGGTGTGTGGCCTACGGGCCTTCTGACCTGCCTTGCCCCGCTTACGGTGTCTGGCCTACGGGCCGTCTGTGTGTGTGTGGCCTACGGGCCTTCTGACCTGCCTTGCTCTGCCGCCTGCCCTGACCCAGCCTAGACCCAGACACTGCTTCTTGCTGTCTGCCCTGACCCAGCCACGGTTTCCAGCCATCCCTGTCTCTCTCCACCTGGAGCCACCCCTTTGGGTGGTGTTCACTACCCCTGAACTCAGCCCAAGCGTAACAGTATGCCGAAGCCATAAATTTCCAGGGGAAGAGATAGCTCTGTGTGCTAAACCGGTGAGTCAACCTTTTTTTTTTCCCTATTACAAGATGCCTCCTTCAAAGTTTTATACCTGCAATTCCTGTCAGACCTTGAATTACCTAAGCTATCAGAACTGTCTAGCCTGTCAACTTGCTGGTCAGGAACACTGGTTGTGCAGTAACTGCAATAAGAGAAATGTCTCTGTTTATCAAGAGTGTTTAAACTGTTCTACTCCACAGCCAGGATGGTGGAAATGTTCCTGTCTTCCGTGCCTTTTGCCTCCAGGCGAACCCTGCCCCCGCTGCAAAGCTAACGGGCCATCTGTTTCTCCCAAAAGCTCAGCTAGTTCTACTACCGGGCGTTCAGCTTCTGGCCCAGTTAGCAACATTATTTCATGTAGCAGTTTGTGGATTAAGCATTCTAGCACTTCATCTCTGGACACTTTTGAAAAAACTTGCTACCAGGAAACAAGTATTAATTCTGAAAATCTTAGAACTCACCAGGTTAAGAAGCCTTCTATAACTTCCACGCTAGAGCCTCAGAAACGAAAGCTGAGAGAAGTAATTAACTCTAGCAGAGCTCTGCTTCCCACAGCTGCACTTAAGACACTAACGAGCACCTTCCCTAGACGTCCTAGAACTGCCTGTGCCCTCTCTAAGCAGCTCCTCCAGAAACAAAAGCAGGAGCTTCTGGCTCAAAGTATCAAGCCCACGGCAGTACAATCTTTGTCCTCCCTGCGCCTTAATTCTAACCTTGTTGCTCTGCCTTCCAAGCGTGCTGCATTACCCCATGAGAGGCCTGAACCTGTTTCATCACCCCAAGAGGGGTCCAAGTCTGCTGCATCTCCCCGCAAGGGGTCCAAGCCTGTTTCATCATCCCGAGAGGGGCCTGAACCTGTTTCATCACCCCGCAAGGGGTCCAACTCTGCTGCATCTCCCCGCAAGGGGTCCAAGCCTGTTTCATCACCCCGCGAGGGGTCTGAACCTGTTTCATCACCCCGAGAGGGTTCCAAGTCTGTTTCATCACCCCGAGAGGGGCCTGAACCTGTTTCATCACCCCAAGAGGGGTCCAACTCTGCTGCATCACCCTGCGAGGGGTCCAAGCCTGTTTCATCACCCCGAGAGGGGCCTGAACCTGTTTCATCGCCCCAAGAGGGATCCAAGCCTGCTGTCTCACCCCAAGAGGGGGCCAAGCCTGCTTCATCGCCCCGAGAGGGGTCCGAACCTGCTACAACGCCCGGAGAGGTGTGCGAGCCTGCTTCATCGCCCCGAGAAGGCGCCGAGCCTGCTTCATCGCCCCGAGAAGGCGCCGAGCCTGCTTCATCGCCCCGAGAAGGCGCCGAGCCTGCTTCATCGCCCCGAGAAGGCGCCGAGCCTGCTTTGCTGCCGCCCCCGGAGGGGTCCGAACCGGTTTTGCTGCCGCCCCCGGAGGGGTCCGAACCGGTTTTGCTGCCGCCCCCGGAGGGGTCCGAACCGGTCCTGCTTCCGCCCCCGGAGGGGCTCGAACCGGCCCTGTTGCAGTCCCCGGAGGGGCCCGAACCGGTCCTACTGACAGACTTTTTGATTCAGCCATCTGAGCCTACTGAACCGGTCCTGCTGCCATCCCCGGAGGGGTCCGAACCGGTCCTACTGACAGACTTTCTGACTCAGCCATCCGAGCCTACTGAACTGGCCCTGTTGCAGTCCCCGGAGGGGTCCAAACCGGCCCTGTTGCAGTCCCCGGAGGGGTCCGAACCGGTCCTGCCAACAGACTTTTTGATTCAGCCATCTGAGCCTACTGAACCGGTCCTGCTGCCGTCCCCGGAGGGGTCCGAACCGGTCCTACTGACAGACTTTCTGACTCAGCCATCCGAGCCTACTGAACCGGCCCTGTTGCAGTCCCCGGAGGGGTCCAAACCGGCCCTGTTGCAGTCCCCGGAGGGGTCCGAACCGGTCCTGCCAACAGACTTTGTTGTTCAACCATCTGAGCCTGCTGTACCGATCCAGCTGCCGACTCGGGAGGAGTCTGTGCCGGCCCTGATGCCGACCCTGGAAGGGTCCGGACCGTCCCTGCTGTCGTCACAGGAGGGGTTAGCACCTGCCTTGTCGTCTCAAGAGGGGTTATGGACTATTTCACTGCCCCAGGTGGGGTTTGTGTTCCCCTTGTCACCCCAGAAGGGGTTATGGACTGTTTTGTTGCCTCAGGAAGGAATGGAACCTGCCACCTTGCCCCAGAAGAGGTCTAACTCTGCCGCCTTGTCCCAGGAGGGGTTATGGATGATTTTGCTGCCCCAGGTTGGGGTTGTGCCTGCCTTATCACCCCAGGAGGGGTTATGGACTGCCTTGCTGCCTCAGAAAGGAGTTGAACCTGCTGCATCGCCCCCGGAGGGGTCTGACTTTATTATTGAGTACCCCCTGCAAAAATGGGACCCTGGAGGAGGGGGAGGCCTTGAGGGGGGGGTACTGTTACGGCTGTGGCTGCTGTGCAACCGCCTCACCACCAGGGGTCCCTCTAGAGCTGGCTTTCCTGACAGGCCCAGTCCATCTCCTCTGTCCACTCTATGCTCTGGGTGTGCCCTTATAACCCTGCCTGACAGTTGCCTCGGTGCTTCGGCATCGAGCTCACCTGGGCTCCCTGCTCTAGCCTGCCTTGCGTGGCCTTCGGGCCTTCTACCTTGTCTTGCCCTGCCCTGCCCTGCCCTGCCTTCGGGCCTTTCCTTTCCTTGCGCGGCCTTCGGGCCTTCTGTCTTGCCTTGCCTTGCGCGGCCTTCGGGCCTTCTGTCTTGCCTTGCCTTGCGCGGCCTTTGGGCCTTCTGTCTTGCCTTGCCTTGCGCGGCCTCCGGGCCTTTTACCTTGCCTTGCCTTGCGCGGCCTTCGGGCCTTCTACCTTGTCTTGTCTAGCCTAGTCTTGGTGGCCTTCGGGCCTTCGGTCTTGCCTTGCCTTGCCTTGCGCGGCCTTCGGGCCTTCTCCCTTGTCTTGTCTTGCCTTGCCCTGCGCGGCCTTCGGGCCTTCTACCTTGTGCTGTGTATGGTCTTCGGACCTTCTGCCCTGCCCTGCCTTGCTTACTGTGCATGCGGTCCTACGGGCCCTCTGCTCTATTGTCTGTGTGTGTTTGGCCTACGGGCTCTCTGCCCTGCTTACTGTGTGTGGCCTACGGGCTTTCTGTGTGTGTGTGGCCTACGGGCCTACTGACCTGCCTTGCCCCGCTTACGGTGTGTGGTTTACGGGCCTTCTGTGTGTGTGTGTGGCCTACGGGCCTACTGACCTGCCTTGCCCCGCTTACGGTGTGTGGCCTACGGGCCTTCTGTGTGTGTGTGTGGCCTACGGGCCTTCTGACCTGCCTTGCCCCGCTTACAGGTGTGTGGCCTACGGGCCTTCTGTGTGGGTGTGGCCTACGGGCCTTCTGGCCTGCCTTGCCCCGCTCACGGTGTGTGGCCTACGGGCCTTCTGACCTGCCTTGCCCCGCTTACGGTGTCTGGCCTACGGGCCGTCTGTGTGTGTGTGGCCTACGGGCCTTCTGACCTGCCTTGCTCTGCCGCCTGCCCTGACCCAGCCTAGACCCAGACACTGCTTCTTGCTGTCTGCCCTGACCCAGCCACGGTTTCCAGCCATCCCTGTCTCTCTCCACCTGGAGCCACCCCTTTGGGTGGTGTTCACTACCCCTGAACTCAGCCCAAGCGTAACACTTTGAATACAGTTCTACATTCTCGGGCACAAAAAAGTATACTGTATTATCAATATCAACTGTACCGCTATGGTAATAAAGCTGGGAGAATGATGTCCCACTTAATCCGCTCAGCCAGGGGCAATCGATATGTGGCGGGCTTAAAGAATGAATCGGGTCAGATTGAAACTTGCAACACTACTATTTTGCGTCTTTTCCGGACATACTATGAAAACTTATATAGTGCAGGGGAATGGTCGGAGGAGAAATGTGGCCTCTTTTGTGATTCCTTGCCTATCCCAGTCCTTACCTTGGAACAGCGGCAACTGCTTAATGCTCCTATAACAGATCTTGAAATCAAGGGGGGGATTTTACAGTCCAAAAAGTTAAAGGCTCCTGGCCCTGATGGATACACCGGTGAGTTTTATAGGTGTGTGGTCGATAAAGTCTGTGGCCCGCTGAGAGAGTTTTTTTTAGATTTGATTGCTAAAGGAAGATACCTGTCCCAGATGAATACTGCGCATATTACATTAATTGCTAAGCCGGGGAAAGACCCTCAACGAGTGGACTCGTATCGCCCTATTTCTTTGATAAATTATGACCAGAAGTTACTGGCAAAAATTCTTGCAGATAGGCTGGCGCGGGTACTCCCTGTGTTGGTAGGAGACCATCAGGTGGGTTTCGTGAGGAGGAGGTACGGGTTGACCAATGTTCGAAAGATTCTTACAGCCCTAGACTTATGTCATTATACGCAGACTCCTTCCCTAACGATTAGTTTTGACTCGGAAAAAGCGTTTGATCGGGTGGAGTGGCCTTATCTCCTTTATATATTACGGCGAATGGGAATGGACGGTTTCTTTTTACAGACTATACAGTTGCTGTATGCAGACCCGCAGGCGTCTATATTGGTTAATGGAGACCGCTCGGTTCCGTTTGATATTAAGAGAGGCACACGTCAGGGATGTCCCCTCTCTCCCTTATTATTTGTTTTGCAGTTGGAACCTCTCCTTCTCGCGATACGCCGTGCCCCTAGAATTCGGGGGATACGTTTAAATGATACGATTTTTAAAAGCGTGGCGTTTGCGGATGACCTTCTAGTCTTTCTAACTTGTCCGCAGACGTCTCTTCCCGTTCTGTTGGATCGAATGGGAGCCTTTGGGGAATTTTCAGGGTTTAAACTGAATCGGGGTAAATCCACGGCGTTAGCTTACCCTGATACACTACGGGAAGGTTGGACTGGGGAATTCCCCCTACAATGGGCAGTGCAGACTATCCGGTATTTGGGGGTAAATATTCCGTTGCACCCAGATCAGGTGTATGCAGCAAATGTACCCCCGCTTCTGCAGCAGACGCAGGCAACGTTGCACCGCTGGGCCCCCCTCCCTCTATCTCTAAGTGGTCGGGTGCATCTTTATAAAATGGTGGTGCTACCTAAGTGGCTTTATCTTCTGCAGAATTTGCCCCTACACCTTAAGCGTGCTGACCGGCTCTCCTTGGACCGCGCCCTGGGTAATTTTCTTTGGAAGGGAAAGCGGGCATGTGTGCCCTTGGCATGGTTGCAACGGCGGTGGGGTGACGGGGGCCTGGGAGTGCCCAATTTATATCTATATAACTTAGCGTGTAATATGCGTATTATTAGGGAATGGGTGCTGGACGAGGCTACCTTTACTGCTCTTGCGGCGGACAAGGCGTTGATCGCCTCGGTCGCCCTTACCTATGCAATGCAGGCAGAACCCGCAAATTTGCCTTACATCTTTGTTCACTCAGCCAATCTGTGTCCGATTCGAAATGCTTGGGTGGCGCTGACCAAGTGGTTGCATCTGCCCCGGATTTGCGCCTATCTATTGCCGGTGGGGGGGAACCCTGACTTTACCCCAGGCACGCAGTCCCGGGTTTTTCAGCGGTGGAGAACCAAGGGCCTCATTTATTTAGGTCATTTTTTCCATCCGGAGGGGCGTAGGCTTACTTGGCCGGAGCTCCGGGAGCGGTATGAGGTGGGGGGTAAAGATGTGTTCTCGTTTTTGCAAATGGACCATTATTTGAAATCGTTGCCTTCGGCCTTCCTGCAGCTTACCATGTACCAGAAACTCGAGGAGGTACTGCAATTGACTGGTACTAGGGCGCCCTCTATATCCTATTATTATCGATCTTTAATTAAAGACAACAGTAGAGAGATTTTTGCACATCTGACTGCTCGATGGAATGTTGATGGGGAGATACACGTTACTGATTCTCTGATACGTGTTTGTTTTAGGGGGGTGTCCAAGATCTCGAGTAATAGCGTTTATCGGGAAATGCAGTATAAGTTCCTGGGACGGGCATATATTTCCCCCCAAAGGGCATTCCAGCAGAGATTAGTGACGTCGGACTGTTGTCTGCGCTGCCCGGGGTGTGTTGGCACTTTGACCCATGCTTTTTGGTCGTGCCCGGGGGTCTTGCAATTTTGGACCTGTATTGCTAAGTTTTTGGTGGAGATATTGGGGGTTTCCATTCCAATTGCACCCACTTGGCTGCTTTTTGGTTATATTCCCGCGCTGCGCATTCGAGATCTGGGCACCCGTCTCTTCATTCAAAAGGCTGGGGTCGTGGGGAAACGTGTTATATTATTGCAATGGCGAGAAGTGGAACCACCCTCTTTTTGGGTGTGGAGAAACTTCTTATATACTATGATGCACATGGAATCCCTCTATTTGCGGGGGACGCCCCGGTTGTGGACTAGGTTCTTAGACGTCTGGGAACCGTACCTACAGGCGCTTCCTCACAGAGCCCGGAGTAGAATCCTCACTGCATGACGTCGAGGTGCAGTGTCTACTGGATCTCCTCAGACTTTGCATATTGGTGGTGCTGTGGACACTTTGGCTCTCGGGCCGATCAGGTTGCTTTATATGAGAGAGCTATGTTGCAGACTGGACGGAGAAGCGGATGGGTGGATGGGGGGGTGGGAGGGCAAAGGGGGGGGAGGGTTCTGTTTTTCTTGTTCCAGCAAAGTTGATTTCAGTGTTGCTGGGAGCGGGAGCAGAGTTAACCTGCACCCAGACGTTTGTTATTGTGTATCTTGTGAAACTTTAATAAAAATGTTTTAACATAAATACATTCATCAGTTGTTTAGAAACTATTGTGCAAAACACCTTATTCACAATGTTTCTAGCACAATATGTTTCAAATGTAACTCATTATCTGTTATCACAATGGATTTCATTGAAACTAATGTGCAAACGCCTTATTCTCAATGTTACTAGAGATGTGGTTCGTTTTTCGCCCTATTTAGGAAATTTAACGAAATTTCCTAATTCGTTTCTGTTTCGGAGTATCCGAAACACGACATAAACGCCGTTATTTCGGAGCCCCCGAAACCGGAAACGAAATTTTCCCCGCAATTCGGGGGAAAATTTGTTTTCGGGTTTGCCTGGGGAGAGGGGCAAAAATTATTTTTATTTTATTAAAAACCACCCCAAACCACCCCAAATTTAAATTAATTATAATACACCACCCCCCGATCCCTCCCCAAGACTTACGAAGATCCCTGGTGGTCCAGCGGAGTCCCGGCTTCCATTTGCCATGCCCTCCGTGCCCTAGTTCGTGCCAGTGCAAGCCGCGCGCCAAAATGGTGCCGAATAGCCCGAACGACCATGTCACAGGGGCTTTCGGCGCTATTGGTCAGCCCCTGTCACATGGCCATCGGCGCCATCTTGTGCTCCTATCATGTGACAGGAGCTGACCAATGGCGCCGAAAGCCTCTGTGACATAGTATGGGCAAAGGCTATCGGCACCATTTTGGTTACTGGCAGCCGAAAACGAAATCGCTTTCGGACCCTTGCTGGACCCCCAGGGATTATTGGCAAGCCTTGGGGGGGTCAGGAGCCCCCTCCTGACCCCCCCCAAGGCTTGCCAATAATCCCTGGGGGTCCAGCAAGGGTCCGAAAGCGATTTCGTTTTCGGCTGCCAGTAACCAAAATGGTGCCGATAGCCTTTGCCCATACTATGTCACAGAGGCTTTCGGCGCCATTGGTCAGCTCCTGTCACATGATAGGAGCACAAGATGGCGCCGATGGCCATGTGACAGGGGCTGACCAATAGCGCCGAAAGCCCCTGTGACATGGTCGTTCGGGCTATTCGGCACCATTTTGGCGCGCGGCTTGCACTGGCACGAACTAGGGCACGGAGGGCATGGCAAATGGAAGCCGGGACTCCGCTGGACCACCAGGGATCTTTGTAAGTCTTGGGGAGGGATCGGAATGGGGGGGGGGGGGTTGTTATATATGTACGAAAATGCTTAAAAATGTTTTTAAATGCTTGGGGTGGTTTTTTTTTTTTCGCTTCGTTACCGATTCGTTTTTCGATCCGGTTTCGGGTTTCGTTTTCGGGCAAACGAACCGAAAACGAAACGAGAAGACCCGAATTATACCACGAAGTATTCGAACTGAAAAACGACCCGGTAGAAAAAAACGAAGCACATCTCTAAATGTTACTAGCACAATATACTTCAAATATATCTCATATCAGTTGTCACAATGTATTTCATTAAAGTGCTTTTCAGTGCAAAAAAAAAAAAAAAAAAATCATGAGAGATCTAGAACAGGTAGATGTGAATCGGTTATTTACTCTTTCAGATAATAGAAAGACTAGGGGGCAGTCCATGAAGTTAGCATGTGGCACATTTAAAACTAATCGGAGAAAGTTCTTTTTCACTCAATGCACAATTAAACTCTGGAATTTGTTGCCAGAGGATGTGGTTAGTGTAGTTAGTATAGCTATGTTTAAAAAAGGATTGGATAAGTTCTTGGAGGAGAAGTCCATTACCTGCTATTAATTAAGTTGACTTAGAAAATAGCTGCTGCTATTACTAGCAACAGTAAAATGGAATAGAATTAGTTTTTGGGTACTTGCCAGGTTCCTATGGCCTGGATTGGCCACTGTTGGAAACAGGATGCTGGGCTTGATGGACCCTTGGTCTGACCCAGTATGGCATGTTGTTATGTTCTTATACCGGAGCTTTAGCGACTTCATCATCCGGGGCTACGGCCAGGTTCCCGCCGTGGGCCCTTCATAAGCAGCAGAGATGTGAGCGCTTGCGCCTAGGAGGGGCGCGGCACTGAACAGCGGTGTCTCTCCACGGGCCACGCAGAGAGGCCCATCGCAGAGTACAGGAGCTTGTCGCAGTGTCAGGAGCACCAAGGGTGGCCCGAGGACGGAGCCGTGGCCTACCTCCGCAAGGGATGTGGAGCCAGACGCTCGATTCGGCACTAGACTGTAAGAGGGCGTGGCTGCGGGCCTGCTGCGGCTGGCACATCCAACAGTCACCATTTCAAATCTTGCTCAAGTTGGTTTAGGGCTCAAAAAAATGACCTATATATAACCCTATTCCCGGGTGCTGGCTACACACCGTTGGTGCCATAAAAGAATTTGTCTCTTTCAGGACTGACTCACACAGGCTAGCTCTTTGCACAAGTCTCTATCCCCCAGGGCTGGAGTTCTTTGTTGGTGGAGGGAAAGGAAACCTCCCTTCAGGGCGCAGAGGGACAGGGCTGATGCTATTTTTCTACCAGGGCATGGGGAACCACCATTCTCCAGGACTTGGCAAGTGAATCTCTCAGGTGGGCAAAATTGACAAAAACAGTCTATACACAGATAATTCAAATTCCTCTCTTCCCAGGGAGTGAGGACTCCAAAATGGGGTACTCAATAGTGGTTAAATTGGTATTACTCATGATTCTCCTTTCTGTGTCTCTCTTTCTAGATCTCTCTCAATCTTTTGAATCCCATGATGGAAGGCATCTCTTAGGAACATGTAGCTCTCGATTTTCCTCCTCAGGCAGGAAGGGGCAGCAGAAATCTTCATCTTGGCTCTGGTAACCAAAAATATTTTCCTTAAACTTAGTCCAAAACACCAAAAGATCCTTGAATCAGGTCACCACCATACCTTTGGTCCCTGAAGAGTTTGCAGAGGGCATCTCTTCCCTATCCAGGGCCCCCCAGGGACAGAGCTCACTGGGTCCTATAGTCAGGCGACACTCAGGGGTCTCACAAGGTTTCACAAAAATTGTCCAGAACCCCAAAACAACCCAGAGGTAAGCCCAGTTAGCTAGTTACTGGACTGGTAGTGCAGCCTCCTGACCTTGCCCAGGATCCCTAGGTAGAGCTTTCCTGGATCCTCTAAGTAGGCCAAAAATATTCTCAAGAAAAATGCTCCTGCACTGCCACCTAACTTGAAAAACCAACAACACTGCCTCCAGTCTCTCAGAAGAGAGCTGCTTTTATTGCCTTTCCAGAGGGAGGGCCATCCCATCTTCCTCAAAGGGAAGGGCTGTAAATCACTGATGCCACCCCTTCATCACCAACCTATACTGCACTCGCTAACAAGGAGTCCACAAGAGCCTTAATGGTAATGAACCCTAAGGGTCATTACATATGTGAAATGGCTTGGTGGTCTCAGTCCGGATCCCAGTGGTCAGACGTCCACGTCATCAAATCCACCATCACAGCCTGGCACAAATTCACACCAGCATTAGCAGTATCAGCAGAGCAGCAGAGCAGAATTATGAATGCACAAGCATTCATAATACTGAATTACTTTCTCACGCCTGAAGGTAAATCCCTCCAGTCAAGGATGAAAGCACTTGGTAGAATTGTGTGGAGACTATGCTGCCTGTGCTGTATCTGCTAGGCGGATTTATGGAGGACATTGGTTTCCAATACTGTCAATTTGTCGCTTTAATGAACACTACATTCACGAAAAAATTTAAATAAATGTAGCCCCATTCTGGTCAGCTTGTGGGCACAGATGCTCACTGGGAGCATCATGGACCTCGCATGGCCCCATGACTTCCTGGAGTTCCTATAGGTATTTCCCTGACCCCAGAGGGCTTAAAATTTAAGGGGCCTGTTGAATAAAAGATTTCTCCCTTTTTGTGTTTATAGGAAAAATACTTAGTAAGTAATTCACTGAGGCAAATTGTGGTAGCAGAATTGGAACCTCAGCTGCCCTGGAGTGCAGTCTGCTAATCTAACCACTCGGCCACTCCTTCACTTCAAGACCCTTAGGGGTTTCTCATGCTGCATACCAGCCCAGACACTCCAAAATTCACCGCTGATTCCAAAAATAAAAATCTTTACTGGCATGGGTGGCAAGTAAAACAAGGTCCCAAATGAGGCATCCGTGATGCCAGTGCATCAGCAGTTCAGAAAATGAAGTCCAAAGCATAAATGCAACTACCTCAGTCTCTCACAATGCTGCACGTCCTTTGCAGGTAAACTCTTTGGGGAAGGGACCCTCCTCTCCAGGCTTTTCCCTAGTACCTGTTTTAGGATGCAGCTCTCCTTTCTTTTCTCTGTTACTTCTCTCACTTCTTAAACTCTGATGAGCGTCTAGCTGATTCATTTTTTTCAGTCATCAACCCTGTAGGACCTTTCTCTGGCAGGTACCGTAGTTTCTCTTTGAACTCCCCAAAGGAAAATCCTCAGATTCTCCACACTTTTCCAGGGGTCTCCTCAGTTGGATAAATCACTCTTCCTTGGACCTGCAGACATTAGAATTTCTAGAGCAACACTTCTCAGGAATTTACTCCCTTGAACCTCTTCTCTGAAGTTCTGGGAATCCAACCTTGCACCCCGGTCATCTTGCTTAGCTACTTCTCTTCTCCAGAGTACTCCTCTGTGTGAGAGAGGGCCCACTACTCTAGATCCTTTCCCTGTGGAGGGAAAGACTCCCACCAGCACCTTCCACGAGGAGAAGCATGGATGTCTGGCACCTTCTGGTTGAAAAGGCACTTAGCACTCCTTCTGCACTCATCTGGGCACAGGAATTTTATTAAACATAAGGCACCTTCCATTGGGGAATGCCAAGACTCACTAAACAGTAGAGACCTACCTACACTGACATCACTACTAGCATAGTGATGACTCAGTGCTGCTATACTAGTAAATGGTAATACTATTAGTAAGGGGCAAATTGGGAGTAAATATCAGTGTACAGCTCTACTTCTGTCTTTATTGTGCATTATGTTTAAGATGCACCATAATAATATCTGAATTTGCAGTGTATGAGGAACTCAGTCAAAAAAAATAAATAGCTACAGCAACTCTGACCCATTTCTTCAAGTGGGACATCCACTTGAAGAAATGGGGGATTATGTGTGTTGGGCCTATTTTATGTAGGCCTGGTGAAGCATGTAAAGCCCTGGGGACCAGAGAGAGAGAGAGAGAGAGAACCTAGCCATGATGCCTGCACCCTAGATAGGTATTTATATCTCTATGGGAGGCCCACCTAGTAACTCGAGGTGAGGTTTAGGTATTAGTGTAGGGGGTTAGGAGCCACTTTGACATTCAAAGTGAGACGTACGAATAGAACAGTGCTCTCTTGTGAAGATTTGATGACCTTCACAGTGAGGAAACTCACTCAAAGATGAGATTTGTGCAATGTTCTCTCAACCTAGCTTGATGGACTCTACCTAGGTAACATCAAGCTAGGTTGAGAGAACATTGCACGCGTGTACCTTTGAGAATTTACCCCACATTTTTTATTAGTGAAAAAATCTTGATTTACCTAAGCAAAAAACCACATTCATTTTTTTTTAAAAAAGGGTTAAAAGATAAACAATAAAAATATTGCAAGTTTCCTTTGCTGTAATTATTTTGCAATGAACTGACACTATGCCATCCTCAACAGGGAGCAGCATGAGTCATCCTCATACAAAAACAAATTATTTGACCGCAATGACTGCTACTAGAAGTATAACAGTCATATCTGAGTTCAAGACCTGTTAACCTACAGCCACCTGTGAAACCAGACTAAATAGACCAAATGGTAAGGCTAGATAAAAATATTCCAAGCTAAAGCATAATTAGGAGTTTAATTAGGGTTATCAGTTAATAAGTAATGTAGGCAAGTCTGACTAGATAAGCCACTGCCAGTTGGTGTTATACTGTAACCTTTCATTATGCTCACTGGGAAGGGGAAGGGGAAGGGGAAGGGGGGTGGGGGTGAATTGGTTGTTTGTATTTGGCAGTGAGAGAATTGAACAAATTCCAAAATACCATCTAATGATTATTATTTACTTTTTCTTTTATTTTAAAGAGTATCCTAGTGTGTGGTTTCCATATGCTCCTTTCAAACTATGTGCATGAGACTGGGGATGTACAGTATTTGTTTCTGTCTGAGGTGTCTAGTTTATCAACAGGCTAAATGCTGCCCACACTTTCTAAGCTTAGGGGTAGATCTTTACTTTTGTTCGCGCACCAGGCGCTATCTAAACCCCCCCCCTACCTTTGTCAGGTAGGGGGGGGTTTAGATAGCCCCCTACCTGACAAAGGTAGGGGGCTATCTAAACCCCCCCCTACCTTTGTCAGGTAGGGGGGGGGTTTTAGATAGCCCCCTACCTTTGTCAGGTAGGGGGCTGCTGGCCCGCAAGCGCAAACCCCCTCCCCCTACCTTTGTCAGGTAGGGGGGGGTTTGCGCATGCGAGCCAGCAGCCCCGCTCCGTCCTCCGGTCCCAGGGGCGTGGTCCGGAGGCCTTGACCACGCCCCCGGGCCGGTGCCATGCCCCCGGGCTCGCCCCCGAAACGCCGCGGCATGCCCCCGAAACGCCGCGTCATTTCGGGAATGCCCCCGGACACGCCCCCTCCTGCCCCTTTTCAAAAGCCCCGGGACTTACGCGCGTCCCGGGGCTTTACGCGCGCCGGCGGCCTATGCAAAATGGGGTAGATTTTTTTAAAAAGCGCGATCGCGTACTTTTGTTCGCGCAGCAGGCGCAAACAAAAGTACGCTGGATTTTATAAGATACGCGCATAGCCGCGTGTATCTTATAAAATCCTGGATCGGCGCGCACAAGGCTGCCGATTTTGGGCAGCCTTGCGCGCGCCGAGCCGCGCAGCCTGCCTCCGTTCCCTCCGAGGCCGCTCCGAAATCGGGGCGGCCTCGGAGGGAAGTTTCTTTTGCCCTCCCCTCACCTTCCCCTCCCTTCCCCTACCTAACCCACCCCCCCCCCTACCTTTGTCCCTCGATTTACGCCTGCTAGAAGCAGACGTAAATCTACGCGCGGGGGCTGGTCCGGAGGCCTCAACCACACCCCTGGGCCGGAGCCATGCCCCCGGCCCTGCCCCCGAAACGCCACGTCATTCAGCCCCGCCCCCAATACGCCCCCGACACGCCCCCTTAAAAAAAACCCCGGGACTTACACACGTCCCGGGGCTTGCGCGCGCCGCCGAGCCAATGCAAAATAGGCTCGGCACATGCGGGGGGGGGGGGGTTGGGGTAGGTTTTCGGGGGGTACGTGCGTATCCTATGCGCGTACCCCTTTGAAAATCTACCCCAATAGGCGCGCCAGCGCGCGAGGGCCCTGCGCGCATAAATCCTTCCAGATCCTTCCTGCGCGCAGGCCTTTTAAAATCCGCCCCTTAGTTAGTAGGCCTAGGATTTGGAAAAACACTACAAGCATGAAGCAAGAGAAAACAAATAGCCTAAGCACTTCTTTGAATAATGTGAATGAGGGCATAAAAATAATAACTTGTCTATGCTTCCAGAATATCATTATTTTTACATATTGAGGTGATATAGGAGATACAACTGATATAAAGGGGAGAGACCGCATTCTTAACCGAGGGGGTTTCTAGACTACATATTGGAGCATCACATAAGCTCTATGTAGTACGAAAAAGCTGTTTAGATGCTAGGGGAGACCAATACAGCTTTCATGGTAGTCTTGTACTTCAAGGCCTATCTACTGTAGCTTTACTACTGCTTAAGGCCCTATTACTGCCTTTAAACTTAAAATGTTCTTAGTTTCAAGTGTCTTTATTTCTTCCTATGATTGGATAGGAATTAATCTTTCTCAGATGATCCTAAGCTCTAAATGTAAATGAGTGAATGTAAAGACAGAATTAACTAGCAGCTGGATCTCTCTGGCAGGCTACAATTACAGCAATAAGTATAAGTCCTAGAGGAAATGCAGGCGCTTAGGTAGCTGGGTCTGTCTGGAAGGCTTTGCAGCAGACTTAGGGGACCAGATGCTCAGGGAATAGCCACACCAGTATTAGTAGTTATTTGGATTATTATAAAGTCGTATGTTTAGACATGGGAAGGGAGCAGTGCTAGGTACAAACTTAGGGGATCGTATATGCTCATCAGCCCAAGATGGTAGAGTATAAAACAGGAAAATAATAAAATCTGACGTGGATAAGGAGTGATATCTTACAAGCAGTCACATTCTATGGCAGCCAGCAGTGCGGATGGAAATAACTGGACATACTGGATGGGGTGATCTTTGTCAGCCATCATCTGCTATGTTACTGTATTGCCCCCCCCCCCCCAGATAATACGGGATGGGGGGAGGACACTTGAGCAGAAGTCAGCAGAATAAACAACTATATAGATAAACACTGAAGTCCAATGAAAATAACGTGGTATACCTGTTAGGTCAGGCAACTGAATAAAGTTGTGAACTGTCAGTAAATCTCAGCTGATACTTAGCTACTGGGTACCCAAGGAATTAATACTCTTTATTGCTCCAGTCACTGTCTTTATGCACAAAAAAACAAAAACCTGTGGGGCCCAGATTGTCCTATGAGAATGTAGAAAGCAGAAAATGCGATGAACAATGCAAGTTAACAGAATATTAGTTTCCCTGAAGAAAAAATCATCTCCACTTCTCCTTTGTTTTGTTTTGTTTTTTTCCTTTTTTTCGAAGAAATGTCCCTTTTATCAGAGAAAACAAACACAGGCTTGAATTTACTCTTTCTCCGTGCAGTCCCCTGGTTACAGTGACCGTGCCACTAACACCCCAGACTTTCAACTGTGCTGTTAATTGACTGTGGCAGCAATGGGTCTGAATTGTTCTCTGAGATAAAATCCTCTCTAACTTTCTTTACTTTTTTCACTTATCTCTCAGTACATGAAGAGAAGTCCATGGCTGCAACTACAAGTTCCAGATCTGGATTCCTGGGGCTGTTTCCAGACTACAGCTTAAATAACATCTGTCTCCAGCTCAGGAAAATCACTTATTTCCCTTCCTCTTGCATAGCTCTAAGCCACTCATCAGAAAAAAAAATCTCAGGCTGAGGGAATAAACCCACACATTTTTTTCTGGTTTCACTCCCCATAGGTGCAACAGCTCTTCCAATGCTTCCAGGTTGCTTGCCAATTCTCATAGGCTCACCCAGATCATGTAGTCTCCTCATGCTGTGAATTGTCAGGTTAACCATGTAACTGCTGTTTCTGCATGAGAGGCATAAACGTCTTGCAAAAAAAGTAAATCCTGTGTCTAATATAAAGATAGTTCCTTTGATACCTTTCTTCTTACAGCTGGGGGACAACTAGTGGGCTTGATAGTTGTTAAAGTCTTTTTGGCAGGTCTGAAACATAGTTTATCAATTCAGTCAAACATTTTCCCAGTGCAGAATACCAGCACAATAAGCTCAGAGGAACCCTGTGATGCATCTTTTGGCAAAAAATCACTGAAATACAGCATATTTTCTCTATAATAAATAGGGATGTGCAAGGAAAAAATGTATTTCATTTTATTTTATATTATTTTCAGTTTAGTTCTCTTACCTGAAAATAAATAAACACCAAAGCAAAAAAAAAGAAGAAGAAGAAAAATAACAAAAGAAAGGTCTGAGTTTCCTCGGGGCAATACAGTAATAATGGAAGATTTCAATTACCTCAATAGTGACTGGGTAAATGTAGCATCAGGACATGCTAGAGAGGAAAAGTTCCTGGATGGAATAAATGACAGTTTTATAGAGCAAATGGTTCAGGAACCAATGAGAGAGGGAGAAATTTTAGATCTAATTTTTAGCAGATTGCAGGATTTGGTGAGAGAGGTAATGGTGGGGGACCGCTTAGCAATAGTGATTAGAGATGTGAATCGGAACCGGAATCTGATCGGTTCCGGTTCCGATTCAAATCTTAAAATTTTTATCATCCTGCTCGATTTTTTTTTTGTTATCGGCTGCACCCGATCCGATAACAAAAACCCCTCCCCCATCCTCCCGAACCCCCAAAAAATGTTTTAAAATTACCTGGTGGTCCAGTGGGGTCACGGGGAGCTATCTCCCGCTCTCAGGCCATCGGCTGCGTTAATAAAAATGGCGCCGATGGCCCTTTGCCCTTACCATGTGACAGGGAATCCGTGCCATTGGCCGGCCCCTGTCACATGGTAGGAGCACTGGATGGCCGGCGACATCTTTAAAGATGACGCGGGCCATGTCCGGCCATCCAGTGCTCCTACCATGTGACAGGGGCCGGCCAATGGCACGGCTTCCCTGTCACATGGTAAGGGCAAAGGGCCATCGGTGCCATTTTTATTAGTGGCAGCCGATGGCCCGAGAGTGGGAGATCGCTCCCCGCGCCCCCACTGGACCACCAGGTAATTTTAAAAGGTTTTGGGGGGTTGGGAGGGTGGGGGAGGCTAAGGGGTAAGTTTTAAAGGGTTGGGTGGTTTTTTTTTTATCGGGCCATCGGCGCCATTTTTATTAGTGGCAGCCAAAATGGCGCCAATGGCCCGAGAGCGGGAGATCGTGCCGAGACCCCCCTGCTGGAGCACCAGGTAATTTAAAACATTTTGGGGGGTTTGGGAGGGTAAAGGATTCGTTTTAAAGGGTTGGGGTGGGTTTAGGGGTTGTTTTGGTGTGCCGGTTTTCCCGCCCTCCCCCCAAATAACTCCCGTACCCGATTAATGATTTTTCACGATAAATCGTGGGAATTTGTATTGTATCGTGCACTGTAACGATTTTTGACGATTTAAAAAATATCGGATGATTTTTTAAATCGTCAAAAAATGATTCACATCCCTAACATGATCACATTTGACTTAATGACTGGAAGAGGGACAATAAGTAAATGTACAGCTCTAGCACTAAACTTTCAAAAGGGTGACTGAACCAAATCACAGCAAAACTGGAAGATGTAGTAGGCCAGATTGATAAACTGAAGATTAGTAAATTGCCCGGCCAGATGGTATAGACCCAAGAGTTCTGAAAAAAATAAAAAATGAAATTTCAGATTTATTAAACTCTCATTAAAATTGTCCATTTTACCTAGAGACTGAAGGGTGGCCAATGTAACCTTGATATTTAAAAAGGGCTCCAGGGGTAATTTGGGAAACTATAGACCAGTGAGCCTGAATTTAGTGCTGGGAAAAAACATGGAAACTATTTTAAAGAACAAAATCACAGAACATATAGACAGACGTGGTTTAATAAGACACAGTCATAATGGATTTGCCCAAGGGAAGTCTTGCCTCACAAATCTGCTACATTTTTTGAAGGGCTTAATGAACATGTGGACAAAGGTGAACCGGTAGAAGTGGTGTATTTGGATTTTTAGAAGGCATTCGACAAAGTCCTGCATGAGAGGCTTCTAAGAAAACAAAAAAGTCATGGGATAGGAGGCGATGTAATTTTGTGGATTGCAAGTTGGTTAAAAGACAGGAAACAGAGAGTAGGATTAAATGGTCTGTTTTCACAGTGGAAGAAGGTAAACAGTGGAGTGCCTCAGGGATCTGTACTTGGACTGGTGCTTTTTAAAATATTTATAAATGATCTGGAAAGGCATGCAATGAGTGAGGTGATCAAATTTGCAGATGACACAAAATTATGCAGATTAGTGAAATCTCAAGCGGATTGTGATACATTACAGGAGAACCTTGCAAGAATGAAGATTGGGCATCTAAATGGCAGATGAAATTTAACGTGGACAAGTGCAAAGTGATGCATATAGGGAAAAATAACCCATGCTGTTAGGTTCTAGGGATGTGAATCGTTTTAGGACGATTAAAATTATCGTCCGATAATTTTAATATCGTCTTAAACCGTTATGGAACACAATACAATACAGATTCTAACGATTTATCATTATAAATCGTTAGAATCGTGAGCCGGCACACTAAAACCCCCTAAAACCCACCCCCGACCCTTTAAATTAAATCCCCCACCCTCCCGAACCCCCCCCAAATAACTTAAATAACCTGTGGGTCCAGCGGCGGTCCGGAACGGCAGCGGTCCGGAACGGGCTCCTGCTCTGAATCTTGTCGTCTTCAGCCGGCGCCATTTTCCAAAATGGCGCCGAAAAATGGCGGCGGCCATAGACGAAAAAGATTGGACGGCAGGAGGTCCTTCCGGACCCCCGCTGGACTTTTGGCAAGTCTCGTGGGGGTCAGGAGGCCCCCCACAAGCTGGCCAAAAGTTCCTGGAGGTCCAGCGGGGGTCAGGGAGCGATTTCCCGCCGCGAATCGTTTTCGTACGGAAAATGGCGCCGGCAGGAGATCGACTGCAGGAGGTCGTTCAGCGAGGGTTCCGGCGCCTCGCTGAACGACCTCCTGCAGTCGATCTCCTGCCGGCGCCATTTTCCGTACGAAAACGATTCGTGGCGGGAAATCGCTCCCTGACCCCCGCTGGACCTCCAGGAACTTTTGGCCAGCTTGTGGGGGGCCTCCTGACCCCCACGAGACTTGCCAAAAGTCCAGCGGGGGTCTGGAAGGACCTCCTGCCGTCCAATCTTTTTCGTCTATGGCCGCCGCCATTTTTCGGCGCCATTTTGGAAAATGGCGCCGGCTGAAGACGACAAGATTCAGAGCAGGAGCCCGTTCCGGACCGCTGCCGTTCCGGACCGCCGCTGGACCCGCAGGTTATTTAAGTTATTTGGGGGGGGGTTCGGGAGGGTGGGGGATTTAATTTAAAGGGTCGGGGGTGGGTTTTAGGGGGTTTTAATGTGCCGGTTTTTCGATTTTTCGATTTTTCGATTTTTAACGATTTTTAACGATTTTTCACGATATTTTACCCCCCCAAACGGCAACAATACGATTCCCTCCCCCTCCCAGCCAAAATCGATCGTTAAGACGATCGAGGACACGATTCACATCCCTATTAGGTTCCATATTAGGAGCTACCACCCAGGAAAGAGATCTAGGCATCATAGTGGATATAATACATTGAATTGTCGGCTTAGTGTGCTGTGGCGATCAAAAAAGCAAACAGAATATTAGAAATTATTAGGAAGGGAATGACAAATAAAATGATGAATGTCATAATGCCTCTGTATCTCTTCATGGTGAGATCGCATCTTGAATACTGTGTGCAATTCTGGTCGCCACATCTCAAAAAAGATATAGTTGCACTGGAGAAAAGGTGACCAAAATGATAAGGGGCATGGAACAGCTGCCCTATGAGGAAAGGCTAAGGAAGTTAGGGCTGTTCAGTTTGGAGAAGAGACAACTGAGGGGGGATAAGATAGAGGTCTACAAAATCATGAAAGGACTTAAACAAGTTAATGCAAATCAGTTATTTACTCTCTCAGATAATAGAAGGACCAGGGGGCACTCCATGAAGTTAGCAAGTAGCTCATTTAAAACAAATCTAAGAAAATTCTTTTTCACTCAGTGCACAGTTAAGCTCTAGAATTCATTGCCAGAGGATGTGGTTACAGCAGTTAGTGTAACTGGGTTTAAAAATAGTTTGGATAAGTTCCTAGAGGAAAATTCCATAAACTGCTATTAATTAATAAGCATTAGTAGTGAGATGTATTCAATGTTTGGGTATTTGCCAGATATTTGTGACTTGGATTGACCATTGTTAGAAACAGGATACTGGGCTTAATGGATCCTTAGTCTGACCCAGTATGGCATATCTTATGTGTGCCCAATCCATACCTAAGGACAAGGAGAGGGCTGGGGTCAGGGAGGAGGGAAATGGAGTGTGCTGAGGTCAGGGAATGGGGAGAGTGCTGGCAGGTGTGATGATATATATAAAGAGAGAATATGTATGTGTATCTGTGTAAGTGTTGGGGTGGGGAATGGAAGACAGAAAAGTGATGCAAACTCCTCTCCCCCTGCTAATCCACACTAAATCTCAATATGACCACAATTCTAAAGTTCCTTGGTATGAGCACGGATCACTGAAAACCACAGTGAGCAATCAATGATAGGCTTGTTGAAAAAGTCAAGTCTTGGCATTTTTCCTGATGGATAACAAGTCTTTCTTAAGTTGAAGCACTCATTGGTTTTCATTTGGTAGTGCATGTCATTGCTGTGTAGTAATGCCCACATGTACACTGATAAAGCTTACCTGAACTATGATGGCAGATGGTCATATCGTAGGAGTATGCTGTTGGGCATAGAAGCTGCCTGATAAGGAGATGGGCATGGTCCTTAACCAATGAATTCTGGACTCTTAGGCCACCGCTGTCTTTTGTGCATTGGGACAGTATGTCTATTTAATATAGCTTTCTCAAAAAAGCAGCTCAGTGTGAGATGGCACGTTGATGATTATTGTAGGTTCTCACTATTTTCCCGTATATTATGACCTCTAGTTTGTCCTCGTGAGGTTGGTGCCTTTTTTCTAGCCTTTCATTAAACGTTTTCTTTGCTTATTGTGAGTGCAACCGTTTCTTGGCTGATGGCAAATGCCCTGAAGGACAGTACAATAATTTATAACTGGGGCTGTCCCATTCACACATACACACACACATATAGCCCAATCAGGCTCCCATTCACACATACCCAGTCAGGTTCCTACACATAAATATACCAGTTAGGTTCACATACACACATACATATATACACACAAATGTCAGGTTCTCATGGACACATACACAGCACACACCCCAAACAGGCTCCCATTCCCATCTACAATCCAGTCAAGCTCCCATTCACATACACCACATACCCCAGTCACGCTCCCTATTTACACACACACATGCACACACACACACACACACACTCCCCAGTCAGGCTCCCTATTTACACACACACACATGCACACACACACACACACTCCCCAGTCAGGCTCCCTATTTACACACACACACACACACACACACACTCCCCAGTCAGGCTCTCATTCATTAACATTCACACACATATCATCGGGAGCAGATGGGGGAGCCAATTGTGCTGCTCTTCCTTGTATGCCGGCCTCTGTGCTTCTCAAATTTCGTGAAGCTGGCACTTCCTCTATTCTGATCTCACGCGTCATGAGATCAGCATAGAGCATGTGCTAACTGCACGTATTTTGGATGCTGTTCGCCAGCACAGAAAAGGAGGAGGGCCTCCTCCTCTTCCACTGCTGGTGGGATGGGATCCACCGGTAGCCTCCTCTTCTTAGCCATGGACCTCCTCCTCTGCTTGGCTGTGGGTGTGGTGGGGGTCCAATGGCAGTATTGCAGGCCTCCTTTTCTTCTGCTGTCACCCCCCCCCCCCCAGGTGTGCTGCCTTGTGCAGCTGCATGGTGTGCGTGCCTGGTAGCACCGAGCCTGCCCACTTGCGATTTCATCCTGGCCTCCCTCTGCAGCAGAGCCTGGCGTTTTCAGAAGAGTTTCCATGCTGAAAAAAAAAGGGCCCCCGAGTGCCTTCTACAGCCCGGTGCCCAGGGGCCTTAGTCTCCCTGCCCACCCCTCGCTATGCCACTGCTTTGCACCCTCTTAGAGGAGAGAGTAATGGGGGTGACCCACTGCAAGGAACGTCTGGAGGGTTTTGGCTTCCATTTTTGGGTAAAGACTTTTTGGTTAAAAGATCTGGGAGGAAAGGTTTTGTTTTTTTTTAATTTTATTTTTATCATTTCAAAGATTACAGCAAAATACTACTTACTTACAGAAAATGGAAATGCAATAAATCAAATACATGTAAACACATTACAAAATCCTAACATTGATCCTCCATTATTGCATTCCCCTAAAAAGAAATTTTTCAAAAAGGGACAGACTATAAAGGGAGTATACAAGCAACATAATTGCTAGAATCTGGCTTAACGTTTAATAAAGACATTCATTTACTTTATGATCCTCACACTAAGGCTGATTAATGGAGGGAATAACAACCCTCCTAGCATTTAGGTAGGTTTTTAACTGCTCGGGGTAGAAAAAAAGAAAACATTCTGTTGGAGATTTTAAGACACACTTGCAAGGATATTTTAATACATATGAGAACCCCAAAGCAGCTACTTGTGGCATTAAAACAAGAAATTCTCATCTCCTGTCCTGTGTGACAGGAGCAAAATCAGGAAAAACGCGTATCTGTTGGCCTCTGAAAGGTAACTCTAGATTTCTAAAATATTTCTTCGTGGTTTCAGCAACATCACTTTCTATTATAAAAGAGACCATTAATGTTGCGCATTCATAGAATTCAGTTGATGAATCTTCCAAGAATCTGATTAAATTCCCTTTATTTTCACTTCCTTGTAATATATCTCTATTCCTAGCTGACTCAGGTAAGTAATATAACTTATTCACTGAGGGGCATTCTCCCTCCTAGAATTTCCAAATTTCAATAAAGTATTTTTTTAAAGTGAGATAAGGGAGTTCGACTATCTTTAGGAAGTTTAGGAACCTCAGGTTTAAATGTCTTGAATGGTTCTCAAGATGTTCCAGTCTCCTCGAAACCACGTTAATATCCTTCACGACTTTAGCATTACATTCTTGGGTTTTCTTTAATCCAGCTTCCACTGTTTCCAGTCTTGGCTTGATTTCTCCTGTGTGTCGTGTGTATCCAACGTATGATTACCCATTTCAAATCTGTTCTGAAACTCCCCAAGTGACTTCACTAATGTGGCCATAATGTCCCATATCGCTTCCAGCGTGATCTTTTCAGGCTTATTGGGCATCTGAAAGCGGGGACGCTGAAGAGACTCACCCGCTTTCACCACAGGAGATATTCCAGCCAGCTGAAGTTCCCCATCGTTTGCAGCTGTCGCTCCTTCCAGAGACTCAGTCTCCCTCTCCCGTGTTAGAGTCGACACGGGAGGCATAGAAGTTAAAACTTCCACTCCTGATACTCCGGGGCTCTCTGAGGACTGTAACAGAGCTTCGGCATCCTCTGCTCTCTGACCTCCTCCTGCTGCTGTCACGCTAGCCTCGTCATGGTTCTGCGACGCAGCTGCCTGAGAGAAGCTGGGGATCGAAGCAATCTCGGACAATCGAGGATCCAGGGGGGTTCTTAAGGTGACTTCACCAGGTGAGAGCAGCACTCCCTCGCTAGCACCCACAGCGGTTACTTTTTCTCCCGTTGAGAATGTCCTTACAGGTACGAAGGAGGTTATTAATCGCTGAGTTATGATAACCTCCACTTCCAAAGGAAAGATCCGGAGCTTTCCTTTTCGCTTTGCAGGCATTCTTTTGCTTGTAATAATGCAAGTAACGGAGCGCAGCGTTTCCGTGCCTGCTCACGCCGCCATCTTGCCCCTCTCGGGAGGAAAGGTTTAGGCTGTCCTTTTTCTACCCTGAAGGAGGAACATAAGAGAGCTTTGTGTTCCTGAGTGGATCCTTTTTCATCAAAGGATATGAAGACTAGACAGCTGGAGAACTGTGAGCAAGACCGAAATTGAACTAATTCTGAGGATCTCCATTTGGAGTCTTCATCTGGGAGAAAGAGAAAATTGGGACTCTGTGCAGAGATTCTTTCTTGTCAGCATGGATGGGTTTTTTGTGCCCACAGAAGAATATCCCTGCCCACTTAGGAATGTCATTTATCCAGGACCTGGTAGAAAGAGACCCTTGACACATAAAAGAAATCTGAGAACTGTAAAAGCCACCTGAGGTGATAACAATTGATGTGAACTATGCCATTAATTATTCAGAGACACCTTCAGTAAAGTTTGGGGTTTTTTTGGACACTCCATCTGTGTCTCCTGCATTTTATTGGAACCTATATTAATCACAGTGATACAGAACTTTTACCAAAAGCGTCATTGTGTCACCCCTGCCACCCAGGGCCTTTGATAAGAAATTCCTCCCCCCCCTTCCCCATATCAAAGAAACCAGCCCTGGGGGTCAAAGAGACAGAGAGAGAGTTTGGAAGTGGAATTGGCTCCCAGAGATATAAATTCTTTTATGGCTCCATTGGTGTGTAGTTGTCACCCAGAGATGGTGTTACGTAAAATTCATTACAGAAAATGTTCTACATTGGTGAAACAGGCCATAAGTTAAATAGACACAGGATTATACATTACAAAGAAGAGCAAGGCAACACCGCCATAGATGAACATTTTTTGGGAGCAGACCACTGACTCAGTCGTTATGATCAAATATTAAAAGGGAAATTCCGAATTATCCAGAAGTCTAAAAACCAACATAGAGGCCAATGTACTAAAATGTGAAATATTTTTGCAGAAGAAACAGACAAAAGGCTAGAAACATGCAAAAATACTGGTATTTTTAGTTTTTGCAAAGTTTTTGGTTGCCCCATTGATATAGAGAGAGAGAGAGAGAGAGAGAGAGAGGCTTTTATATACTGAAGATCATGTACTAGTACATATTGCTTCGGTTTACAGATAACCAGAATTGGAATTACCATAGACATGGTGTACATAGAACAATAAACAATAAATAATAAACAGTAGACAATAAACAATAAACTTTGCAAAATCACCCCTATATAAGTAAACTTTTGCATCTAGTCTGCTATGTACAAAAGTTTACTACAGTTCTGAGTTAATGAGCTGCTGCAATGCAAAATAATTCAGAATTCCGTGAAAACCAGTGTGCAAAGACATCTTCACAGGCTGTTTTTTCAAAAAAAGATAACTACATTTCATTGTGGTAAAGTTGTCTTTATTTGGCCATCCCAGGAGCTCCAGATTCATGTGCAAATTTCTACCCAGCAAACTGGTGCAGGAATGAGTCCGCTAAACTGCAGGAAATCCTGCGGATTTGCACATAGCATTTATGGGAAACTTGGAGGGGTTCAGCTTACTACCAGACATAATCCTGCATTCTCTCTGCCACCTTTCTACCACGCTACAGACTGGATTCTCTTTTTCTGGTTTAACATCAGGACTTAAGTTATCGCCAAACTCCAGTTCGAAGATCAGTATATTTATGGCTCAGAGTAGTTTTCTGAAATCAGAATTCATTTGGCAATCATCTATTGGTGAATTAACAAGATTTTCATGGATGGCTGGATATGTTGGACAGAAATGTACCATTTACAATGGTCTTTCACCAACAATTACGATTTATAGTATATTGATTATTAAAGACAAAGAAGACAATGCAGGACAACATATCGTAAACCAACATAGAGGAATAATTTACTAAGATTTCAAAGTTGTCATCCAAGACCCCTTAAAATAGGCCTAGTCAGTTCTTTAGAATCCGCCAGTTATGTTCATGTTGCGGAACTTAAAATACAAGCAAAGGGCCAGGCTCAAAGGCTTTTACAGTGAGGTTACTCACATTCAGCAGTCAGAGTGGCATATTATAGAGAGCTATATTCAGACCATGACAGTTTATTACAGTATAAGTCAATGGATCAAGAATCCAGAAATGTATGTGTTACAGTATTCTAATAAATCATTGGCAGTAGCAACAACTATAAATAAGCATTGGCTCATATAAGATCTTTCAGAAAAGGTCATTACTTGCTTAATTTAGTGGTCCTAATATTAAAGATTTGGTTATCAAATGAGTACTTCAGACCACTAGTGCAGTAGAATTTGGGTGATATAACCGATACCAAACCTGCAATGCATGCAAATTGTGCTTATTGTAAGGGAAATCTGTGAGGATCCTGTTACTGGATTCTGAATTACCTATAAATCAAGTACAGATTGTTCTTCATCTTTTGTTATACATGCGATTCAGTGTTCATGTCCAAAAGTGTATGCGTGACTTATTGAGCACAGCAGTTGCCTGAAGGCCAGCAAAATTCAAGCATCTCATCTTCAGCATTGCTTGACAGCATACAGCAATTTAAGAGACAGGGTGATTGGGCTGCCTGTTTAAATTATCATGATCAATTTTTCTACCAATCACAGTCTAAATCATTATCTGAATATGATTAACTCACCTACCATATGAGCATAGTATATAAAATGGCTGTTGTTTACTTTATCATGCAGGAACAAGAAGCTTTACATAGGAACATGGTAGCATAGTAAATGACCGCAGATAAGGACCAAGATGGTCCATTCGGTCTGCCCAGTAGAAATCCATCCTCTTTTGGTAGATGTGTTTATGCAATTTACATGGCACATTTTTTCCACAGAAAACCAGCAGACTGCAGGTAGAAAAATAAATTGGTACTGTACTCTCATTCACATTTTCTTTTAGCACCCTACTGAGGACAATATCAAAATCCATAGTAAATGAACATAGCATCAAAAATAACTTAAAAAAATATTCAGGTGACATGATTATAATGGAGAGTCGTAAAGGTTTGCAAAGTAATGATATCCATGTATAATGATCGCCAGACAATACTTGTATTAGGTTTCATATAGTTGGTGTACTTTGTTTTGTTAGAATTTTATAAGTTCCATCTATGGTGTTTATTTTGCTGTAGCAGCTGTATTAGGAAGTTTTCCCACCAACTGCACTCAGATTCTGCATTATCTACAGTAGGGAACTTTCACCACCTAGAAGCTCAGTCCCAGCTGTATCAGCAGAATGACTGCATTAAAAGGCTCATTAGTAACCATACCACGATGTTTCAATTATGTACAACTAAAGACTCAAGAATAGAATATCAGTACTTGTAATATTCAAGCAAAATGTGATATTTGTATCACCTGGGACAATAGAATTTAGCAGATTTTATCAGATAAATCTTTTAAGTACTTTGTTTACTAGTAGTTCCTTTACTTTAATTCCTTTCTATGGTTACTTGTAATGAATGCATTTAATGTCAGTAGTTCTATAGTTGCTGCAATCTGTCTTTAGGCTTTACTTGCCTAGTACTTACTCTATCAATGATTCTAGTGCACTTCTAAAGCTGTAATTTATATATACTGTAAGTAGAGATGTGTGAACTTCTTTATAAGAAGTTCCAAGCAAATTTGACAGATCAGTTTGGGTCCTCAAACTTTTTAAAAATTTTTTTTAAGAAAACCTAAACTTACAACAAATTTCACTTCAAATATTCAATAAATCCAAAAGTGCACATAAAACTGTGTGCATAACTCAATTTCGCGAATATGTTTACATGCACTGGGGAGATGCATTCTAATGGGTAGAGTTGGGATGCACATATTTTTAAAATTTTAACAAGTATGGGGTGAATTTTCAAATTGTTACATGTGCAGAGTAGCATCTACTCACGTATTCCATATTTCATAAAAGTAAAAAATATACTCGTATTTTCACTTTCATGCGCAGATGTACGTGCTTAAAAAAGGGGCGGTCTAGGGCCATTCCTGGATGGGGCCAGCATGCACATAAATTGCTATTTTAAAAGTTATTTACGCTTGTACATTTTCCAACTTACATATTTGTATACCTGCTAATTAACTGGCATAAGTGATGTTAAACGTGCTTATTGTGTAAGTACTGACTGAGTGGGAGCGGGTGAACGGGAAGTTCAGGCTGATGCCCTGGAGAAGGACTAGGCGAACTGGCGGACTAATTGGTAAAAAGATAATTGTGTGCTGCAATAACACTTATAGTGGATTATTGGTGAGGACAATAAATCAAACAAAGTAATTAACAAAATAAGTATAATGCAACAAACAGCATCTAAATTTTAGAATAGTTTTAATTGAGAGGAGTTCTATAAGAATCTAATTAGATGTACAAAATAGTCGCCTAGATAGATGTTAGCGAATTAAATCCCCCGACAAGGGACTGTGTTTCGCAGAGCGGCATCGGGAGGGACAAAGGCTGACTTTCAACTTTTTAGAATGCAATCTATGGGGCCGATGCACTACGGTGCGCTGAGCCGAGCGCACTGTTAACCTGCAGTCGGACTCGGGTAGAATAGACACTAATCAATCCCCTAATGCAATAAGGGGATTAGCGCATATTCAACGCGCGTCCAACACGGAGTGAATCTAATAGCGCTCTTCACATGCAAATACATGAGAATGAGGCTATTAGGCATTCACTCCCGATGCAAAAAAAAACCCCAAATGTGCGTCTCGGACACACATTTAACTGTCATCTATTAACACCTGCCAAGAGCAGGCGTTAATAGCTGTGCGTCAGTTTACCTTACTGGCAGACAGCCAGGAAAACCAATGCCGATAAACCCAGCGTCGGCTTTCGTGACTACTGTTCGCCGCTAAAAAACCAATGCTGAGTTTATCGGCGTCGGTTTACCTTACCAGCGGACAGCCAGGAAAACCGACGCTGATAAACTCGGCATTGGTTTTCAGTGGTGAACGGTAACGAAAACCAACGACGGGTTTATCAGCGTCGGTTTTCCTGGCTGTCTGCCAGTAAGGAAAACTGACGCCAATAAACTCGGCATCGGTTTCCCTTACTGCCGTACACCTGTCACGAAAACTGATGCCGGGTTTATCGGTGTTGGTTTCCATGGCTGTCCGCCAGTAAGAAAAACCGGCGCTGATAAACTGAACGTCGGTTTTCATGACCGGTGTACGGCAGTCACGAAAACCAATTGGGTTCGCGTTAGCAAAGATGCGCGACCCACTAATTTAAATATTGCATGGCGCCCCCCTTAGGGGAGCCATGCGTGTGTTAACAGAGCAGGCGCTGACTATTCAGCGCCCGCTTTCTATGCAACTTTATTGCATTGGCCCCTGTATTAGAGATGACCAAAGGAAAGAGAGAAAAATTGTTTATGACTCCATACCTTGACAGGATATAAACAGGATTTGTATTAATGAGATGAGTAGAAATGACCGACGCACGCCATACAGGGAGGACCCCCCTTAACATGGAGCTTCCCAGAGGGGAGCCCCCCATCTTACCTTTAAGAGCCGTATTTACGCTGGTCTGATTGTCCCGGGGAGAGGAGTGGGAGAGGAAGACACGTGTGGCATAGTGACGCCGGCGTGTCAGCACGTGGTAACTTCAGCCTTGCGTTTATTGCAAGACTGAGGTCACCAAAACCAAGGCAAGCCTCGGGCCAGGCCTCTTTGCATGGCCGGCGCTCGCGGTGGAAGTGCGCGATTTCGGATGCACGGAGGGCTGACCAGAGGCTGAGGAACGAAGAGAGAAGTCAGGGCAGGCAGGCCCGAGGTAGAAAAGAAAGTTTAAAGTGGCAGGGGACTGCCGTTGGCCATGAGGGTCTGCAGGACAGGCAGACCCGAGTCGGGTGCCCACATGGTGCTGAGCAGAGGTAGGCTTGGAGAAGTCGGAGAGGACACAGACCGCACTCCCTCCCCACAAACTGCGAACTGTAAGTTAAAAAAAAAAATTGGTTTCCTCCCCAATCAACAACCTGAAGAAAATAAGGAAATAGATGTGAGGACATGGCTGGGGGAAGAGGAGGAGCACGGGGGGGTGGGGGGGGGGAGCAAGGCAGACCAGGGGGTGGACCCAGAAGATTAAGGATGCCGAACCCCGAGAAGCACAGGTGGAACGATCCCCAAGTACGGGGGAGGGAGGAGGAAGATTTGGAAGGGGATGGAGGCCAGAGGGAAATGGCTGCAAGGGGACAAAGACAAGATGGACCGGCCGCAAGAGGATGGAAGGTGCAGATGGGAGGAAGCAGGAGCAGGCAGAAACTGGCAGCAGGCAAGGGAGGCACGATGGAGCAAGGCAGTGATCATGGGCAAGCGGGAATGCAGCCAGATGCTGGGCGGTACAGTCCGCCACAGTGGACTTTGCCCATGTGGCCCACAATGGGACCAGGTGCAATGACAGGAACAGGAACACCAGGTCAAGCCGTGAACTCGAGCGCACATGGAGGACAGGAAGGAAATCCTTACAGTGCCGCTCCATGGCAAACAGCAATGTCGCAGCCATACCAGCAAATGTACCCCCCATGGTGGCAGGCACTGCCGCCATGGTATACTCCAGTGGCAGGGAGCACAGCTACAGGAGACGGCAAGGCGATGGGCATGGAGGGACAAAAGGAGCTGGTGCAGGAGGATGCAAGGGAAATACAAAATGTTTCACAACCCAGGAGACAAGCCGCTACGGAGGAGATGGGGAGCGTGCAAGCGATGCAGGAAATGGAAACGTGTGCAGGAGAGACAAGCAACGAGGACATTAACGAAGTGGGGATATTGGGAGGCTCAGCAGGAACAAGTGCGGAGCGAAAGGCGACAGCTGGAACTAGTGGAGGGGAGCCAAGAGCATTGAGAGAAGCAAAAGGCAAGGGCATGAAAAGGAAAAGAAATACAAGTGGCTCCAGTGCGGGTTTGTCAGATGAAGACTCTGACGGGAGTGAGGCATCAGCAGTTACTCTGGATAAGCCCGCGCGAGATATAGGAATAAGCAAAGCACCGGCAGTACTGCCCAATTTAGCCGAGCTATGGGACAGCATGCCTAAGGAATTAAGAAGCAAGATAAGGAAAAGGGAGTATATTGATATTTTCACAATATTAGAGGGCAGGAAAGGGGCAGTGGAGAAAAAGAAAGGGAGAAAAAAGGAGGAGGCAAAAGGGATAGAAGTAGAGGTGCCCAAAAATATAATCAACTGGACTAGAGCCTATTTGAGAATGATTAGTGTCTTGGGGAGGGAGGACTCATCCCAGTACGCCCCCATGCTTAGTTTTGCAGACACGATACTAGAAGCATATGAATACCAAGGGTGTTGTTGGCTAAACTATGATGAAACGTTTAGGGATAAGATGGAAGAAAACAGAACCATGTCTTGGGGAACACAGGATGTGGGATTATGGTTGCGGCAAATGACTAGCAAGGCCATGGATATCGGAGTAACAAACAAAGTGGGGAGGGCAATTAGTGGCCAGGCAATGTCGGGGAGTAACCAATTGGGGGGGGGGGAATGGAAACAATATGGTATGCTGGTGATTTAATAAGTCAGGATGTACATTTCAGGAATGTAAATTTAGACATATCTGTTCTGTGTGCGGCGTACCACACCCAGCAACTAAGTGTACAAGGAGAGGTCCGGGGCACATTGGGGGGGGGGGGGGGGGGGGGGGGGGGTGGAGTAATGGAAAAGGAAAACAATAGCCCATTTGGCAAGGCACCCTCACCGGTTCAATTGACAGCTATGCTGGCAGTATACCCTAGACAGAAGGATGCAGGAAAATTAAGGGAGGGTTTTCAATATGGTTTTATCATACCCTTCCAGGGGAAAATTATGAGCATAAGTTCAGGGAACTCCTTTTCTGTAGTTCGACATGCAGATATAGTACAATAGAATGTCAACAAAGAAATTGAAATGGGTAGAATGGCAGGTCCGTTCACGAACCCTCCATTCAAGAAAATGATGCTGTCACCCTTGGCGGTAGTGCCAAAGAAGGAACAGGGAGAGTTCAGGTTAATACAAAACTTGTCCTATCCTCCAGGGGAATCGGTAAATGACAAACTGCCGGAAGAGGCATGTACAGTGCAATACGCATCTTTCGACACAGTAGTCACATTGGTGAGGCAATGCGGTAAAGGTGCGTTAATGGCAAAGGCAGTCATCATATTGGCATTTAGATTACTACCAGTACACCCTGACAGTTTCCCCATTTAAGTTTCCAGTTTAGAGGTTTTTATTATTTCGACAAGCGTATGCCAATGGGATGTTCCGTATCTTGTGCATATTTCGAGATGTTCAGCACATTCCTGCATTAGGTCTTATAGAAAAGGGCTGAGAATGGTAATGTGGTCCATTACCTAGATGATTTTTTATTTGTGGGACCGACCAACACGGACACCTGTGCACGAACCTTGTCGGCATTCCAAAGGGTGGCAGAGGAGTTCAGGGTTCCGTTAGCACAAGAAAAAACGGAAGGCCCATTGACTACTTTATCCTTTTTGGGAACAGAGCTGGATATGCAGGCAATGACATTGAGATTGCCGCTTGAGAAACTGCACAAGCTGCGGAACATGCTCAGGCAGACATTATTAAGCAGAAAGGTCATGTTGGTTACCATACAATCAATAATTGGAAGTTTACATTTTGCATGCTGAGTAATTCCCATGGGGAGGGCATTTTTGAGGCATTTAGCGGATGCGACAAGGGGAGTGAGACACCACACCATCATATTAGAATATTCCGCCCAATGAAAAAAGACATATTAATGTGGTTGGAATTTTTAGAAAGTTTTAATGGATTATCAATGTGGCAGGAGGAGATTTTTTCAAATCGGGACCTGGACATATACACAGATGCGTCGGGAGGGTGGGGATTTGGGGCATATTGTCAAGGTGCTTAGTGTATGGCCCCATGGCTGAAGGAATGGTAGGAAAGTGGATTGGTAAAGAACATAACTTTTCTCGAACTATTCCAGATACTGGTAGTGATTACAGTTTGGGTCCATAAGTTACACAACAAATGGATAGATGTTTGGTGTGACAAGCAGGTGGTGGTGACGATCATCAATAAGCAGGCAGCGTGTTGTTCTCAGGTGGCGGAGCTGCTGAGGGAGGTGGTAATTCAGAGATTGCGGTTAAACATGACCTTAAGGTCCAAGCACATACTTGGTATCCATAACCAAGTAGCAGATTCACTCTCTAGGGCTAAGTGGGATCTCTTTCGCAAACAGGTACCAGAGGCAGATGAGGAAGGAGTCCCAATACCAGACCAATTATGGCGGATTGGAACGATACCGAATGGAGACTGCTGAGGGCATCTGTCATCCCTGTGATAGGGAAAGCCTACTGCAGGGGCTTTGCGAGGGTGCAGGCATTTCTACATGGGCAAGGATGGAAATCAGAGCTGATAGAAAGGAAACACATAGTTAGGTTCACATCATGGGCAAAAGAGACGGGGTTGTCTAGAGGAGTGACGATAAACCAATTAGCAGGTTTTGCCTTTTTTGCAAAAGAGCAAGGGCTAGGAGATCCACTGGATAACTGGCAGGTTAGGCGAGGGATACGGTATGGGAAGGTGAAAAGAAGTGACCAATAACCTTTGAGATATTGGTCCGCTTATGGTACACGGTGACACAAGTATTGTTTAGAGTGGCATTCTGCAAAGCATTTTTTATGGCATTGAGGGTGAGCAAACTAGTGGCGGCATTCAAAAAGGACAATGGAATTAACGTAATACTATACAGCAATGTGCAAGAGCAAGGGCAGCACATTAGCATAAGAGTGCACAAATCTAAGACAGATCAGAGGGCAAAAGGGGTGGAAATACGATTGGCACACGTGGTATCGCAGGTAATTTGCCCAGTAAAAAATATAAAGAACTTCTTGCAAGTGAGGCCCAAAGGGGGTATTCACCTATTAGTCCATAAGGATGGGGTGCCGTTGACAAAATTCCAGTTTGCAGCAGTGCTGTGCAAGCATTGGATAGCATCGGGCTAGATCCGAATGAATATGGAACACATTCCTTCAGGATCGGTGCCACTACATGCGCAGCTCAAGCAGGCTTGCCCATGGAAACCATCCGTAAGATAGGTACTTGGCAGTCGGCAGTAGCCAACTGAGATTTGTGCAGATCGGTAACTAACCAAAAAATCAATTTTACCTGCAGGTCCGTGGATACAAAGGAAGATAGTATGGTTAATAGAATATTCCTTCGTACATTGGGCCGCCAAGAGGATGCAGGAGAGAGCATATGGCGCACATTTGGACTTGGCACAGCGAGGTGTCAACCTGAAATGGATGGGAAGGCAAGGAATGAGATGGGGCAATTGCTACCGGATCTATGAAGCAGGTTGAGCACACTGCAGCGGCCAGATGTTATAGTCATACATTTACGGGATAATGATCTAGGTGAGAACTCATGCAAACAATTGATAGATATGATAAAAAGAGATCTGGAAACAATAAGGGATATGACCCCGGGGACAACAATAATATGGTCGGATATTATACCTCGGATAAAATGGCAGGGTAACAAATTGTGGTGCAGGGGCAGAAAAAGGTAAACAGACAGATTGGTTTATGGGCTTGGAGGATGGGTGTGCAGAAAATCAGACATGAGTGGGTGGACGAGCCATGTTTAGGCCTGTACCGACCAGATTTGATACATCTATCCGGAGTGGGATACGATTTATTCAACAACACCATACAGGAAGCACTTGAGCTGGTATTTAGTGAGGCTAGGCCGCAGTAGTTGTGGTGGGGAGGCCTGGGACAAGTGAGACACTATCCCAGGCTGGTGGCAGGGGTACCCAAGTTGGTAGGCAAATAGGGACCTGGAGGACATGATATGGATGTCCTAGGGGATGGAAGAGTGCTTATAGTTGGGTATGGGCTGCCTGGAGGGATGGCCCCATGACTTGGACACAGCTGGGGGCTGGGAAGATGTTTTGGCGGACTGGCTTAACATGGCGGATGCCGGCACGAAGCCTGGGACTATAATATGGTTAGACGCACCAACGACTCAGGTACTGGTACTATGTTTATGTTAAGAGTTAATAAAAGCTGCGGCCTGTTTTCAACCAAACTTGGAGTCTTACTGGTATCTTATGTGGTATGTGGACAAAGGGCCAAGGGGCCGGGTGGGGAGCGGACACGAAGGTGCAAGCTGCCGATGTTAATGTCTCAGTTGAACAATGTTTCCTAAATCCAAATTGATTTGGGAAGAGAATATCTTGGTCTTCCAGATGATTTATAAGTTGGGATAACACTGCTTTTTCAAGTACTTTTGAGAGAAAAGACAAATTGAATATTGGATAATAGTTGTCCCAGTTGTCAATTCTACCAATTTTATTTTTAAGAATTGGCATTATCACTGTTTGTTTTAACCCTTGTGGTACAATTCCCTCGAAAAGAGAATGATTAATTAAGGTGGTGATTGTCGGAGTGATAACACGGTATACTTGTTTCAGAGAACTAGCTGGAATTGGGTCACGTAGATGAATAGCAGGATTAATTTATTAATTATTTTACTAATCTCAAGATTAGTTACTCTGTCGAATATGGACCACTTAACCAGACCATGTGATTCTTCAGGTGTTTTTGTGGGAGGTCCAATAGGGAATTGAGTTTTCAATCTATTGATTTTGTCTAGAAAGTATGTGGTATATTCATTGCTTGCGGCCTTTGAGAAGCTATAGTTTCTCAAGATGGAAGATGATGGGTCCTTAATTAAGTTTTTAAAAACATCAAAGAGCAATTTTGAATTAAAAATTACCCAATGGATCTGTTTAGCATAGTAATTTTTTTTTGCTTTATTGGTAAGAGTGCTGTATTTTGTTAAGAGAGATTTATACTTTCCTAAGGACTCAGAAGATGGGCATTTCTGCCATTGTTTCTCTAATTTTCTAAGGATCTGTTTGGTTCATCTTAAATTATCATTGTACCAGGGCTTCTAAATTTTTGAGGTATTCCTTTGTTTGTTAAAAGTTTTCTTCTGGACAGGACTGAGGTTTTCAGCTATGACATTGACAATCTGATCCCAGGAATCAAATGCCGAGGATGCATTGGTTTGATTTAGTTCAAGTCGTTTAATTTCCATTGATTGGAGAAGAGTGTACTTTGGATGACTATGTCCACGACAGCACCAAAGACCCAGGAGATTACGTCTCCTCCTCTCCCCCACCGGATGAATCCTGGAAATGTAGCTCCCCAGTTTCAGCCAGCAAGTCAACTGGGGATCCCGCTACAGCACAGTTTGGTTGGGGAGAGGAAACAACGCATTAAGGGGTGATTTTCAAAAGGAGTTATGCGCATAAACGTAACCATACTATTGCAGCAATTTTCAAAAGCTATTTACTGTAGTAAAGTGCATCTACTTGAGTAAAATCCAGTTTTACTCGAGTAAATGCTTTTGAAAATCAGGCTCATAGTTTTGTTTAATCAAAACATTTCTGTTCATTGCTTCCCATGAAAAAATGATCTGCAAAGAAAGCAGGCACGAATAATTTTGCTAAGGAGAATAATCAAAGCAAAACTACATACATACATTTGTTTTGATTATTGGTAAAAATCCTGCAGTAAAAACTTCCGTGGGGTTTGTAAAAACAAGGGTTGTTGATTATTTACCCCGTTTATAGATTCTGGTATGTTTATGAATCTAATTATAACTTTTAACAATTGCTCTTTAATTAACTCCTAGTTATTCGTTGCAATTAATAAGTAGCAAGAAGAATAAACCGTATTGTAGAAGCCAAGCTGTTATCTTCCCAAATGACTACATATGTGAGGTTTATCAGGGGAGGTAGGATGATTTATGCCCCATTCAGAACTGAAATGGTTTTTCAACCTTGAAGTCTTGAGGATTCATAATGAATTATGTTTTATGATGCACTGTGCATGTCTTACATTGAGAGGTAAACATTCAAAAAGCATTTCTGACAAAGTTCCATATCCCTAGCTAATGAAAAGTATCAGGTGGTGTCCCACAATAAGTGGAAATTTGACTAAAAAATAGCAAGGAAAATAAAGGATAGAGCAGCCATAATTAGAAATAGATGACATTGAAGGTTTAAATGGTAGGAAGCAAAGTGACTGTATTGAAGAAAATGTTCCGAATACTTTTAAATGAATATTATTTAGCAATTTATATTAAGCAAAGGCACAGTTCTGAGAGAGTTCAGAAAAATGTGTGTGGACTGCTATTAAAAAGCAAAGAACCGATGATATTCTTTACAGAATTTATACAACTCAAAGCTCATATTGGCCTCCCTAGATGAACTAACCTGCTATAAGGTTACAACAGATTGTTGTGTAATGTAAATAAGGGGAAGGATATTTTATTCCTGTACCTGCACTGGTGGCCAGCAGCAGGCCCTATAAGAGGGACTGTATTACTTAGCAGCCCTTTATTTATGTATTTATTAAAATTTTTATGTTTTGCCTCTGTATAACAAACATACTAGGCGAATTCCAACCAAGAATATAAAATACCTACATACATCTTAAAATAACACCACATTGCGAGGCAGCAAGCAAAAATACACAGAATGAAATAATAAAACAATGCAGGTCAAACAGCACCATGAGTTTCTTGATAAAGTAGGGCCTTCAAACATTTACAAAACCTAATGATGTCTTCCGCCCCCCGCAAGGCATCAGGCAGGGCATTCCAAAAAGTTGGACTGGCGTACAAAAAATGCTCGCCTACTGGTTTCCATTAAATGGGCAGGTTTTGCAGTTGGTATAACCTGTAACAATTAATCTGAGGAATGCAGGGAGTGGCAGCTTAAAGGCTGTGTATTGAAAAAGAGGGCTAGCAGAAACTGACTGCAAGCACATTTGGTTCCCTCCTGGGTTTTGCAGATGGGGCAGTTTTAGTTGTGATACCATCTCGGGCAGAGAAAAAAAATAGGGTCCATGTACAAAAAGGAAAAGCCCACAAAAAGGAGCTCTTGAGGGGAGGAGCAGAAAACATATAGGCAGAGAGAGATGGAGAGGCAACAGGTCAGGCTGTTGGAGGTGGCCTTATGAGAAAGAATAAGAAACAAAAACAGAGCAGAGTTAGATTGTATCTACTGGGACATCTGCTGTGAATCTGTGAGTGTAAACATTTGAGAAACTGGTTTGTGAGAGATTGAGAAACTACCAGAGTTAGAACATAAGATATGCCACACTGGGTCAAACCAAAGGACCATCAAGCCCAGTATCCTGTTTCCAACAGTGACCATGGCCAGTCCAGATCACAAGTACTTGGCAGGATCCCAAATGGTTGACAGATTCCATGCTGTTTACCCCAGGAATAAGCAGCGGATTTCCCCAAATCCTCCTTAATAATGGTATATGGACTTTTCTTCCAGGAACCCAGCTACAATAACAACTTTCACCTCATCCTCCAGCAACAAATTCTAGAGTTTAATTATGCAATGAGTAAAAAAATATTTTCCCCTATTTGTCCCCTAGCCTGTAAAGCTCCTCTCCTCTAATCTGAAGCACCTCCGGCATCATACTGCATTCCAAGAGCATGGATGAACTTCCTGTAGCTCTGGACTTCTTTTACAGTTCCTCCAGTTGGGACATCCTGTGATGCTGGCTGCTAACATCATATCCTATATGAATATATAAGGAAGTCCCTTGCAACCAGGCAGCACCTCAGCAACAGGTCCTCCTGCTCTGCAATGTGTGTTGCCACTCTGTTGTTCCTGACCCTGTTTTTGCCTCGTTCCTCATCCTGCATGTGCTTCCTGTGTTCCTGCTTCCATCGGTGTTTCTTACTCCTGCCCTTGCCTTGCTCTCACCTGTTTCTTCTTGCCTTGACCCTTGCTTCCTCTTGGACTGATCTCTCGTGCTTGACCTTGGCCTGTTATTTGACTCTACCTGAACGCTGACTGCCCTGACCTCTGTCTGGACTGACACCACCTGATCACTGCCTGCACTGATTTTGACTTGCTACCAGACTCTGCTTGATCGCTTTCTACTGGACCCTCATCTAAGTTCTGCTAGCCCCCGGAACTCAAGGGCTCAAGCTGCAGGGAACGAGTCTGTTATAAGTGAAGCCCAGACCTCATCCCAGCTCATGCATGTCCACTAGCTGTTGGCTTGAACTTAAAGGGTTCACCTGCTAGGCTGTGCCAACCATGCCACAACCAAGGGCTCTTACTCCATGACAGTCTTTGTACTTTTTGAAAGAGTAAACTGATTCACATTTATCTATTCCACTCCATTCCACTCATTATTTTATAGACCTTTATCATATCTCCCCTCAGCCATCTTGTCTCCAAACTGAAGAGCCCTAACCTCTTTAGCCTTTCCACATAGGACTATCATTCCATCCTCTTTATCATTTTAGTCACCTTTATCTGTACCTTTTCTAATTCTGCTATGTCTATTTTTGAGATGCGGTGACCAGAACTGCACACAATACTCAAGGTACGATCGTACCATGGTGTGATATCGAGACAGTATGATATTCTCTGTTTTATTCTTCATTCCTTTCCTAATAATTCCTAGCATTCTATTTGCTTTCTTGGCTGCCACCACATACTGAGCAGAAGATTCCAACATATTCTGGCCGATGCATTATAGGCTCGCGTGAAATGGGCGCTCATGATTGAGTGCCTGCTCTCCTAATGCGCGCCCAGCCACCTCTCCTGAGCATGTGATGCATTATTTAAATGAGGGATCACACTAAAAAGGACACTCTAGGAATATATTGTGCATCCCTAGTGCATCCATGGCTTCGGGTGCCCAGGAGAAGTGGCTGTGCGCTAGTTAGGAAACAGACGCTCAATTAATGATCATCCATTTTCCTAACCTGCTCACAACCACGGATTAAGAAAACAGACACTCAAAATTATTTATTGTTCATGCTGCTTCCTGTGGTTCCTTCTACTTAGTATTGGGATGATACTAAGTAGAAGGAACCACAGAAAAGCAGTATTTGGGGCTTTTTTATGGCTTGGGGGGGGGGGGGTGTTAGATGCCTGGGAGCGTGTAAAGCCTTAACGCCAGCCCTGGGACTGGCATTAAGTTTTCCATGTAAAAACATGAGCATTGGTGACAGTGATTTTTTGAATCGGGGTTAATAGCTAATAGCCTCATCTATGTGCATTTACATGTGATGAGCGCTATTAGCTATACACTGGTTTGGACGCGCTAATCACCTTATTGAATTGGGTATTAGCTTAGCACATCCAAAATGTGCGTCCAAGAGCTCGTTAGTCTGTGTGCTAGGCTCATCACATGATATAGCATCGGGTGGATTATCCACGATGACACCTAGATCCTTTTCCTGGATGATGACTCCCAATCCTTACATTGTGTAGCTATGATTTGGGTTGCTCTTCCCTACATGTATCATTTTGTACTTGTCCATAGAAACATAGAAACATAGAAATGACGGCAGAAGAAGACCAAATGGCCCATCTAGTCTGCCCAGCAAGCTTCACACATATTTTCTCTCATACTTATCTGTTTCTCTTAGCTCTTGGTTCTATTTCCCTTCCACCCCCACCTTTAATGTAGAGAGCAGTGATGGAGCTGCATCCAAGTGAAATATCTAGCTTGATTCGTTAGGGGTAGTAGCCGCCGCAATAAGCAAGCTGCACCCATGCTTGTTTGTTTTACCCAGACTATGTTATTAGCCCTTATTGGTTGTTTTTCTTCTCCCCTGCCGTTGAAGCAGGGAGCTATGCTGGATATGCGTGACGTATAAGTCTTCTCCCATGCCGTTGAAGCAGAGAGCCATGCTGGATGTGCATCGAAAGTGAAGTATCAGGCACATTTGGTTTGGGGTAGTAACCGCCGTAACAAGCCAGCTACTCCCCGCTTTGTGAGTGCGAACCCTCTTTTCTTCTCCCCTGCCGTTGAAGCAGAGAGCTCTGCTGGATGTGTGAAGTATCAGTTTTTCTTCTCCCCTGCCGTTGAATCAGAGAACTTTGCTGTATATGCATTGAAAGTGAAGTATCAGGCTTATTTGATTTGGGGTAGTAACCGCCGTAACAAGCCAGCTACTCCCCTCTTTGTGAGTGTGAATCCTTTTTTCCACATTTCCTCTTGCTGTTGAAGCTTAGAGCGATGTTGGAGTCACCGTAAGCCTGTGTATGTTTATTTAATAAGGGTATTGACTCCAGGCAGTAGCCATCATTCTGGCGAGTCACCCACTCTTCATTGGCAGCCTCTTGACTTTATGGATCCACAGTGTTTATCCCACGCCCCTTTGAAGTCCTTCACAGTTCTGGTCTTCACCACATCCTCCGGAAGGGCATTCCAGGCATCCACCACCCTCTCCGTGAAGAAATACTTCCTGACATTGGTTCTGAATCTTCCTCCCTGGAGCTTCAAATCGTGACCCCTGGTTCTGCTGATTTTTTTCCTTCTGAAAAGGTTTGTCGTTGTCTTTTGATCATTAACACCTTTCAAGTATCTGAAAGTCTGTATCATATCACCTCTGCTTCTCCTTTCCTCCAGGGTGTACATATTTAGATTCTTCAATCTCTCCTCGTACGTCATCCGATGAAGATCCTCCACCTTCCTGGTCGCCCTTCTCTGTACCGCCTCCATCTTGTCTTTGTCTTTTTGAAGGTACGGTCTCCAGAACTGAACACAGTACTCCAGGTGAGGCCTCACCAAGGACCTGTACAAGGGAATAATCACTTCCCTTTTCTTACTCGATATTCCTCTCTCTATGCAGCCCAGCATTCTTCTGGCTTTAGCTATCGCCTTGTCGCATTGTTTCGCCGACTTCAGATCATTAGACACCATCACCCCAAGGTCCCTCTCCTGCTCCGTGCACATCAGCCTTTCCCCCCCCCATCGAATACAGTTCATTCGGATTTCCACTCCCCATATGCATGACTTTGCACTTCTTGGCATTGAATCTCAGCTGCCATATCTTCGACCACTCTTCCAGTTTCCTTAGATCCCGTCTCATTCTCTCCACTCCTTCCGGCGTGTCCACTCTGTTGCAGATCTTAGTGTCATCCACAAAAAGACAAACCTTACCTTCTATCCCGTCCGCAATGTCGCTCACAAAGATATTGAACAGGACCGGTCCCAACACCGATCCTTGCGTACACCACTTAAAACCACTCTCTCTTCAGAGAAGGTTCCATTTACCATCACACGTTGTCTTCTGTCCGTCAACCAATTTGCAATCCAGGTCACCACCTCAGCACTCACTCCCAAGCTTCTCGTTTTATTCACCAGTCTCCTGTGCGGAACCGTATCAAAAGCTTTGCTGAAATCCAAGTATATGATATCGAGTGCTCTTCCTCTATCCAATTCCTTGGTTACCCAGTCAAAAAAGTCAATCAGATTTGTCTGACAGGATCTTCCTCTGGTGAATCCATGCTGCCTCTGGTCCATCAATTCTCCGGACTGTAGATAGTTCACTATTCTCTCTTTCAACAGTGACTCCATTACTTTTCCCACCACTGAAGTGAGGCTAACTGGTCTGTAGTTACCAGCCTCCTCTCTGTTCCCACTCTTGTGAAGAGGGACCACCACCGCTCTTCTCCAATCACTCGGCACCACTCCCGTTTCTAGGGATCTATTGAACAGGTCGCACAGCGGTCCCGCCAGCACATCTCTGAGCTCCCTCAGTATCCTTGGATGAATCCCATCAGGCCCCATGGCTTTGTCCACTTTCAGATTCTTTAGCTCTTCCCATACATTATCTACTGTAAATGGATTTTCCTGTTCCGCTTCCCTCCAGTTTCTTGTTGTGTAGAGATGGTCCTTCTCCAGGGTCTTCTTTAGTGAACACAGAGCTGAAGTATTCGTTTAATATTTCTGCCATTTCTTCGTCTCCCTCCACACATTGATCATTTGCACCTTTCAATTTCACTATACCACTTTGGACTTTTCTCTTTTCGCTGATGTATCTGAAAAATGTTTTGTCACCATATTTTATCTCCTTGGCAATCCTCTCTTCTGCTTGACTTTTTGTCAACTTGATTAATTTCTTAGTCTCCCTCAGTTGAATCAGATATTCTTCTTTGTGCTCCTCCCTTTGGGATCTTTTGTATTTCTTGTATGCAGTTCTTTTAGCTTTAATTTTGTCAGCCACCTCCTTTGAGAACCAGATAGGTTTCATTTTTCTTTTGCTTTTCTTTACATTTCTAACATATAGAGCAGTTGCCTTGGCGATTGCTCCTTTTAGATTGGTCCACTGTTGATTCACATCTCTCTCATTTTCCCATCCATTTAGTTCTTCCTCTAGGTACTTCCCCATTTCCTCAAAGTCTGTGTTTTTGAACTGTAAAACTCGGGTCTTTGTGGTTCTTTTCCCTATTCTTTTAGTGATATTAAACCATACCGTTTGATGATCACTGGTGCTGAGGTGGGCACCCACCTTGACATCAGAGACGATTTCTCCATTATTGAGCACTAAGTCGAGAATAGTTCCTTCTCTCGTGGGTTTCAATACCATTTGTTTGAACAAAGATACTTGCATGGCATCCAGTATTGCTCTACTGTTTTTAGATTCTGCAGATGGGATTTTCCAGTCTACATCTGGCATATTAAAGTCCACATTAAATGTCAACTATAATTTGGATGCCCTTGCTTGTGTATATAAAAAGAAAAAGAATCTAGCTTCCAACCTTGACTGAGAGAGATAGCAGGGAGCTGTTTATGTTGTGTTTCAGCGATACTGGAGAAAAGTAGGTAAGGAAAGACTTATCAGCCAGTGTGTGAGTGTGCTTCTGAAACAGTTTGCTTTAAGAGGAAAGTAACATTTGCTGGGAAAAGGAAAAATTGCAAGACTGAAAAGAATTAATTAGGACTGTCTACTGGGATTATTTATGAGAACCAAAAAAAGCAGAATTTAATGCCTCAGCCTTAGTATAATTTCATTTTCTCTGCTACAGAAATCTTGATTTTAGCGAGTATGCAAGCATAGTGCTTGAGAGAATTTTATGTGTTCGTTTTATTTATTAGTCACCTGGTGCCAGGCTCTAGGTGATGTACAAAATAAACCTTTATTATAAAATCAAAACATAAATAAAACAAATAAGACAAATAACATCCATTCAACACAAAACATCCCAGCAGTAATAATCAGCATGAGACATACCATAGATTCATGAAAATGCTTTCCAGAAAATATGTCTTCAGAGATTTGAAAGTTTTTACACAAGATGAAGACTTCTCAGGCAAAGAATTCTCAGGTGACAGAAAAGGCCTTCTTCTGAGTCTCAGCCAAGTATGCCATGCAGATTGAAGGGACATCCAAAAGCTATATTTTTTATAAGGCATCAGCACAGATGTAATATCACATTTTCTCATAGTAAGGAATCAAAGGTCAAGAGCTTGTGAACCAAATTTGCCATTTTATACTTCATTCGATACACCACTGGTAACCAGTGCAACTCAACTAAAACTGGAGAGATGTGATCTCTTATACTTCTTCCAGAAATTAGCTGGGCTGCAGCATTTTGAAGCACCTGAGGTATCCTAAGTGCATAATCTGGCAGATCAATATGTATTGAATTTCAAGCAAAGGTAGTATAGATGTTTTAACCACTGATCGAAACGTGTAAGGTTCTAACAGAGGTTTTAAGTCTGGAAGCATCCTCAGTTTTAAAAAGTTATATTGTATAGCTGACTTAATTTGAGATTGAAAAGGGAGATAAGAGTCAACAAGAACCCCAAGGCTCTTCATGCAGGAGGCAAGCTGAATAATATCGTCCCCAATGTTTATTGTTAAAGACTAAGGGATAGAGGTATTGTGAGATAGAACTATAATCTCAGTTTTTGACAGAAAAAATTGTTATGTCAGGTTTGGGAACACCCAATTCTCCAGGGGCCAACATCCCTTTCAATACACTGGACAGCAGGCTGTCAGTATGTAGAGAGCGCGTTGGAGGTGCTGCATCAACTGTACTGCAGATCCAAGTAGTGAGCATTGATGTGGTCAAGCATGGGCTTGGCTCACTTTCTGTGCCCTCTGGAGATGTTGATGCATCATGGAAGACACTGGGAGAGGCATTGGAGGTTTGTAGCGCTTCAGAGGAAGAAGTATTTGGATGTAGTCCGAAGATCCACCATTAATGAATCATATGTGTTAGCAACCAGTTCCATTGACAAAACCACTGGTGGTCACCCTCCACTTTGCTTGGGAAGCTCTGGTAAGGTTTGATACCTCTATTCAGAAATCTTCAGTGGATATTAGTTCCTTGGTCAAAAGAGTGGACTATATTACTCAAGGATGTTGCGCTGATGATGGACCCTTGGCCCGAGGTGGGGTTTGCGCTATCCGCAGGGTAAGCCCTATGGGTCCCCACTGTCGGTTGGTGGAGCAAGCTAGGAGATGGAGGCCAACTGGAGCTTCGCCAATATCAGCCTACGTTCCCTTAGGTTCAGCCCTAGGGTGCCGGGGCCGGCTGAACTTAGGCAGGCCTCCATGAGACGACACCCAGTTGATGTAGACAAGGGTATGCCAGAGACCAGCAGAAGTATTGGAAGGCCGAGGACGGTCCAGACGAGGCAGGGTTCCAAAGACCCAGACGCCAACAGGAACAAAGGAGAACAGGGGGCGTCCAGGTAAAGATAGGCCGAAGCCTGAAAGGCCAGGTCTGTAGGAGACAAGGAGAGTCCAAGGCAAGCTGGAGTCAGGACAGGCGGCAGGAAGGCACAGTACCAGGAGCAGAGCAGAGGTCAGAGCCAGGAGATAGATCAGACATAGTCCAGATGAAGCGGAGGTCAATACCAGAGAATCAGTCCAAGCGGAGTCCAGCTGATGCAGGGGTCAATACCAGAGAATCAGTCCAAGCGTAGTGCAGGCGAAGCAGGGGTCAATAGCAGAGAATCAGTCTGAGGAAATGAGGAGCAGACAAGGGAACACGCAGGAACAGGAACCAGGAACAGGAGACAGGAACGATGACAGGAACAGGAACGAGCAACGAGTACACAAGCAATCATGGAGTCCTGTAGCCAAGGCAGGGAACAAGTGGCTGGGCCCTGCCTTTTATGCAAAGACCTAGTGATGTCATCATCCGGGGCTGCGGGCTACTTTCCTGCCAAGGCCCCTTTAAAAGAGTGCAAGTTGTGCGTGCACGCGCCTAAGCCAGAGCCTGGAGGAGTTAGGGTGGTGGCATCACTCCGTGCCCACACGGGGAGACCCACCGGGCACCAGGAGGAACCGCACAGGAGTCAGAAGCGGAAGAGGTGGCTGCAGGCGCTCGGGGATGGAGGCGGCTGCCCACTGCCATGAGCAAAGGTGAACTGGAGCTGGCCGCTGAGCTCCCGGGGTGAGTAGGCCCGGGCGTGGGCCTAGCATGGCCGGGACGCGTAACACAGGATTCCTCTTAAAAGGATTTAAGGCTAGGATGGGCATTTTGGACAACGAAACCAAAGAGTTGAAAATGGTGAGTGTCAAGTTGATTCAGGACAAATTGAGAAATTTCAAAAAAATGGAACAATCTAAGAACTTTTCCAACAATTGAATCTTCAGTTGTTAAATTTTCCAAAAGTTTTTGTCTTTTGTCCTGGGAATCGATTTAAAAAATATAAGTTGAAAATGTGTTTGTCCCTTGATGCAATTCACCCCATGAGTAAAATTTTGTACCTTCCAACTGGGAAGATTGGGCATATTCAAATGGAGGGTCAAATATTTTTATTTATTTATTTATTTATTTATACGCTTTTAATACCGAAGTTTAGCTAGAGGCCTTCTCTCCGGTTTACAGGTAGAGCAACATATTACAAGATAAGAAACAACTGGTAAAACAGTATAACAGGTAAGGTAATAGATATGGTCAGGTTATGACAACGTAAGCAAGTTGTTTATAGCCAAACTTAATAAGCAGAAGCAAAGTAAATAGATAACATTAAATATCTAATATTTTAAATAGTAATAAAGAGTTTACCATCATCCGTATTATCATTATCTGTAATATTAATTAACTATCCATAATAGTATGAGGGGTTATTTATGGTGTGTGCGTTTAACCGATTCCATCTTTGAAGGCTTGCCTGAAGAACCATGTTTTGAGTTCTTTTTTAAATGTTTTGGTATTGTTTTGTGAACTTGGGTACTCTGGTAGTGAATTCCAGAGTTTAGGTCCTGCTATGGAGATGGCTCTGTTTCTTACGGTTGATAGTTTGATGGTTGAGATTGATGGTATGTCTAGTTGTAAGTTGCTAGTGGTTCTTGTATTGCATTGGGATATGTGTTTCTGAATAATGTTGTTTAGGGATGTGCTTTCATTGTTGTATATTGTACTGTGTAAGATGGTTAGGGTTTTGTATTCTATTCTTTTTTCTTTTTCTTTTTTTAATTTATTCTTTATTTGATTTTCATTCAAAAAAGATTTTAATCAAAGGAAAAGGAAAATACAAATATATCTCAATAGCTTGTATCTCAATTACATCACCAATAATGGGGGGAGAAAAAACATATATTTATATAACAAATCATAATTATAATTGAGAGGAGAGAGAGTATTTATTTACTTTTGACCATCTATATTTTTATCCTGTAGAAACGTCTCCAAATGTAGTGGGTCAGAGAAACTATGCTTATTTCCTTGATAAGTCACATAACAATTCTATTTTTCTACAGGTAACCAGTGTAGACTGGTTAGCACAGGGGTGATGTGGTCAGATTTTCTGTGACCGGTGAGGATTCTGGCTGAGGCGATCTGTAGTAATTGGAGTGGTCGCATGGTTGTTTTGGGCAGTCTTGTCAGTAGTGAGTTGCAATAGTCGAAGCTGGTGAATATAAGTGATTGTAGAACAGCTCTGAAATCGTGGTGGTACAGTAGTGGTTTTAGTTGTTTGAGGATTTGTAGTTTGTGGAAGCCTTCTTTGATTTTCGTTGTGATGTGCTTTTTGTAGTTGAGTTCTGGGTCTAGCCATATTCCGAGATCTTTCACATTGTCCTTTAGTTTGATGCATGTGTTGTCGATTTGTATGGAGTGGTTCGTGTTTAATCCTGAGTTTTTTCTCTCTAGCAGTATACACTTGCGGGTAGATTTTCAAAGGGGTACGCGCGTAGGATATACGCGTACTCCCCGAAAACCTACCCCAAACCCCCCATGCGCAAAATAGGCTCGGCGGCACGTGCAAGCCCCGGGACGCACGTAAGTCCCGGGGCTTGCATGGAGGGGCGTGTCGGTGGCTTGCCAGGAATGACGTGGTATTTCGGGGGCATGTCTCGAGTGACGCGGCATTTCGTGTGCGGCGCCGTGGGCGTGGTTTCAGCCCGGGGGCGTTCCGGGGGCGTGGCCGTGGCCTCTGGACCTGCCCCCGGACCGGAACACAAAACGGGGCAGCCGGCCCGGCACGCGCAAAATTACGCCTGCTTCCATCAGTGCGCCTGGTGCGCGAACAAAAGTACGCCCTCGCGCAATTTTATAAAATCCAGCCCTTGGTTTTGTCCATGTTTAGACATAGCTTCATGTGGTTTAGCATGTTTCTTATGGTGTCGAGGTAGGAGGCTGAGAGTTTCATTGTATCTTCGATGGTGGTAGTTACTGGTATGATGAATTGGATATCATCAGCATACATGTAGTATGTGACACCGAGACTTGAGAGGAGTTGGCAGAAGGGTAGTAGGTATATATTAAAGAGTGTGGCCGAAAGTGCGGACCCTTGGGGTACTCCGGTTTCAAGAGGAATGGCTTCTGAGGAGTGGTTGTTGATGTTTAGTTTGAAATATCTGTTTTTGAGGAAGGATGTAAACCAATCGAGAGTTTTGCCGGAGAGACCGATGTTGGCTAGTCTGGAGATTAGGCTTTTATGATCCATTGTGTCAAATGCGGCAGAGAGGTCTAGTAGTATGAGGATGTATCTTAGATTGTTGTTGAATCCTCTTATTATAGTGTTTTATAGGTTGAGTAGCAAGGTTTCAGTGCTGTGGTTTTTCCTGAAACCGTATTGGGCAGGGTGTAAGATGTTGTTGGTTTTGAGATGCTCATTGAGTTGCTTCAAAGCAGCTTTCTCCATCATTTTAGCGAGGAGAGGTAGGTTTGAGATTGGGCAGTAGTTGTTCAAATCATCTGGATTGAGGTTCTTTTTTTTTTTTTTAATTTGTCTGGTAGCTCGCCTTCTTCAAGAGATTTATTTATCATTGCCACAATGATTGGAGCAATGGTTTGTGCTTTAGGGCACGTGTTGGGATTGTGTCTAGTTCATTGTTTCAGTAGTCAATATGGGATCGAAATTAGATCAGGGTATTATGTTTTTGAAGGTTATCTGGTCATCTAGGATAGTAGATTTGTTGATGTTTCCCGTTATTTTGCTGATTTTGTTTTTGAAAACCAGAGCAAGGTCTTGGCTTAAGTTTTTGGTTTGTGATGTGGGATTGTTGTTGTTTTCTGATATGAGGTTATTTACTATGTTGTATAGATATTTGGAGTTGTTAGTGGAGTTTTTGATTTTTTTACTATAGTAATCTCGTTTGGTGTTGTTAATCATTTTTTTTATATGTAGCGAGTTGTGTGCAGTACCTTTCCAATGTCAAGGGGCATTTATTTTTTCGCCATTCTTTTTCTTTTTTCCTTAGGGTGGATTTTGTGTCTCTTAGTTGAGTGTTGAACCAGGGGTTGGTTTTATCTTTTTTGTTCTTTATCTGTTTTGTTCTTTCCGGGTTTATATTTTTGGCAGTTTCTGCTGTAAGTTGGTACCTGATTGTGTGGCGTTGTTTATGTTGGAGAGATCCAGATTTATTAGATGCTTTCCGAGTTCTTGTTGGAGGATGTCAGGTTGGAACGGTGGTCGATATTTGAAGGAGAATGATTCGTTTGTTTTAGTCGTGTTGTTAATGTTTGCTTGTGTCTTGCAGTGCAGGAGGTAGTGATCAGACCATGGGACTGGAGTATATGATATTGATGTGTCTGAGAAGAAGTGGTTTGTGAATATCAGATCCAGGGTGTGCCCCGCTTTGTGTGTTGGGTTGTTCACTTGTTGGTTGAGATTTAAAGTGGATAGCACTTCAAGCATGGTTTGGCAGTTTTGAGATCGGAGGTTGGAGTCCATGTGGAGGTTGAAATCTCCAAATATAATTGTGGGTTTCCTCAGTCTGATGTTTGTTATGAAGAATTCTAAGAGGGGGGATATGTCGTTGTCCAGAAGTTTGGGGGGCAGTATACTAAGCAAATTTGCAGATTTTCTGAGTCGAAGATGGTTACTTCATATTGTTGCGCGAGTGGATGTGGGATCAGTTTCATTGTGAAATGTTTTTTTACGATTAATAGTAATCCACCTCCTCTGCGGGATTTCTGGGGAATTGAGAATAGGTCATATGCATTGTTATTTAGTTGGTTTGTGATTACATGGTTGGTTTTTTTAAACCAGATTTCGGTTACGGCGATGAAGTCAGGGTTTTTTTTCCCTGAATAATGTCTGATATGAGCATAAATTTTTTGGTTAGGGCATGAGTGTTTATGAGGAAGAAAGTGAGATAGATCATGTATTTATTTATTTATTTTATTTAAGGTTTTTATACACCGGCAATCATGAAAACATATCTTGCTGGTTTACATAAAACGGGAGTGCAGAATATACATTAAACTAGAACTGTGGTGACCGAAGGTGCAGTTACATTTAACAAGGGTAGCAGAACTTGGAGAAAAGAGGAAGAGAGAGGAAAGAATAGAAATGGTTAAACAATATACAAATTAAATGCTATATACAAAAGGCATGGTTAAGGGCTGAATGTTTAGAGGAGTCATTAGAATGTGTCATTAGATTGTGTCCGGGAAAGCTTGCTTGAATAACCAAGTCTTAAGTCTTTTCCTAAAAGTTAGGAGGCAGGGCTCCTGTCTGAGAACTGTAGGAATGGAGTTCCACAGGAGGGGGCCAGCTGTGGAGGTGGCACGATCTCTTAGGGTAATGTGTCTGGTCGTTTTCACAGGGGGTACTTGGAGGGAGCCTCTGTAGACATCTCTGGTAGGTCTTGTCGAGTTGTATACTTGGAGAGGGATTTGTAGATCGAGGATGGTGAGTTGATGTATAGTTTTGTAAATGACAGATATGGCTTTGTACATGATACGGAAGTGTACAGGTAACCAATGAAGCTCTTTCAGGATGGGAGAGATGTGGTCTCTTTTTCTTGCGCCTGTCAGTAGTCGGGCTGCTGAATTTTGAACCATCTGTAGTGGTTTGGAGTATGATGAAGGCAGACCTAGCAATAGAGAATTGCAATAGTCTAATTTCGAAAAAATGACTGCTTGGATGATCGTTCTGAAGTCTTGAGCATGGAAAAGAGGTCTTATCCTTTTCAGGACCTGGAGTTTATAGAAGCAGTCTTTGGTTGTTTTGTTGATGTGTGCCTTGAAGTTTAGCCGGTTGTCTATTATCACTCCTAAGTCTCTAACTTGAGTGGTAGGAAGATTGGTAGGAAGAGTAATGTTAGAGATGTTGTTCACAGGAGAGATGAGTAGGATTTCTGTCTTGGAGGAATTTAAGATGAGGTGTAGGCTGTTGAGTAGTTGTTTGATTTTTTGGTGGCATGATTCCCAGTAGCCAAGAGTTTTAGAGTATGTGTCTTTGATGGGGATGATGATTTGAATATCATCTGCGTATAGGAAATACTTTAGATTGAGGTTGGTGAGAAGTTGGCAGAGAACATATAAAATGAACATATAAAATGATGTTCATTTTATATGTTCATTTTATATGTTCATTTTGAATGTCTGTTTATTATATGTTTTTATCAGTTTTTAATAATTTATTTTTATATTATTTAATGTCATTTATTGTATGTTTTTAGCCCCTGATGCAGCCCTATTGAAAGAGGGCGAAACTCGGCTGGAGTCGGGCCTATTGCATATTCTGATTCTACATAATAAATTTTCTATTGTTGGACATTAGGCTGCTTATTGTGTATTTCTGCTTCCACGGCTTTATTAAGCAGCCTTCCTTGCTGTTTTGTCAATTCCAGATTAGGCCATGGTATAGCATGGAGACTCCCCTGCTGACATTATTGAATGACCTTAGGAGGATGTTGGATGCTGGTCAAGTCTGTGTCTTAGTCTCTTTGGATCTGTGTCCAAGGCCTTTGATAATGTTGATTATATTTTGCTTTTAGTCAGACTAGAAGCCATTGGAGTCATAGGATCTTCACATTCATGATTCTCCTCATACTTGCTTGGGAGGGAGGTAACATGTCTGTTGGGATCATAGCTTACCACAACCCTTTGAGCTGTCCTCAGGGGTTCCTTAGGGTTCCATCATCTCCCCATTACTACTGAATATTTATATGATTCTGTTGGTGCTATTGATACCACACACATATTTTTACGCCTTTTGCTTTATTTACGATATGTTATTCTGTTCTTTGTATTTTCCTCCTTTCAGTTCAATGTAAGCTGGCATGATGTGCTTTACGAATGTCGGCAAAGAAAAGCCTATAAATAAATAAATATTGATTAAAGCCTTACGTCTATCATATAACATGTATGCTGCTAGTGATCAAATTTATTGTTTGCTAGCCAAGAATTGATCAGATGCTAATATGCATCTAAATAAAGGCTTGCATTTATAGAGCTTTGGTTATTCTCTCAAAATCTAAAACTTAATCATAACAGAGTTGCTAAGAGACCCCCATGTACAAATTGATTTCCCCAATTTTCAACTAGGCTCTTATACCATCTATCCTAGCCACAGATTAAAATTGTAGGGGTATAGTTTGACAGTTCTCTGACAATGAAAAGCACATTAGTTCTATTGTACAGTCATGGATGTTTCATTTATGGAATATTCTAATTCTCCATTCATTTTTGAGTAAAGAAGAATTATGCATGCTAGTGCAGCAAGTAGTAACAGTGCAAACTGATTACTGTAACACTTTACTGGCAGAGCTGCCAAAATATTTACTGCAGGGATTGCAAATGATTCAGAATACAGTCAGTACTTAAAGCTCTTCAAGGGTTGCCTATTGCCTAGTGACTTTAAATTACGCTGTATAATTTTTCATTACTTTTTTAACCTAGCTCCATCATATCTGGCAAAGGAAATCTGTCACTATCAGCGAGGCTGAATACTGTACTCTTCTCAGTGGCTTTACTTAAGATCCCTAAAGTTAAGCTGTTGGAAACTAAGCACAGAGCCTTTTCTTGTGCAGGCTCATTATGGTGGAACATCTTACCATTGATACTGAGATTGGATGTAAAGTGATTATGCTGCTTTTTGCAAATCTTGCAAAACATGGTTATTTTTTAAAAATATTTAATTAATGGATTCTTTGTGTGTATATATGCTGCATTAAGAACATAAGAAGTTGCCATACTGGGTCAGACTAAGGGTCCATCAAGCCCAGCATCCTGTTTACAACAGTGGCAAATCCAGGTTACAAGTACCTGACAAGTACGCAAACCATTAAGTAGATCCCATGTTACTAATGCGAGTAATAGTAGTGGCTATTCCCTAAGTCACCTTGATTAATAGCAGTTAATGGACTTTTCCTCCAAGAACTTATCCAAACCTTTTTTAAACCCAGCTACACTAACTGCCCTAACTACATCCTCTGGCAACAAATTCCAGAGCTTAATTGTGCACTGAGTGAAAAAGAATTTCCTCCGATTAATTTTAAATGTGCTACTTGCTAACTTCATGTCCCTAGTCCTAGTTTTAAATGTGCTACTTGCTAAATTCATATCCCTAGTCCTTCTATTATCTGAAAGAGTAAATAACTGATTCACATTTACCTGTTCTAGACCTCTCATGATTTTATGGACCTCCGTCATATTCCCCCCTCAGCCATCTCTTCTCCAAGCTAAACAGCCGTAACTTCTTTAGCCTTTCTGTATAGGGCAGCCATTCCATTCCCTTTATCATGTTAAAAGATTTTTCATGTTTCATTCCCTTTATCATGTTAAAAGTTAAAAGAGCCATGCCTTTTAACTTTCAGAAAAAGACTAAAAACCTGGCTCTTTCACCAAGCCTTCGCCGATCCACCAGTCTTTCACTAGTTGTCCTCAATCTAACCCAGTCTGGCATTTATACTCATGAACAATGGACTCCGAAACTTCTAGGTTAAACTTCCAGGTTAAAGCACCTTTTAAGCTTTAACCCGTATGCTCTTTGGTAATACGTTGTAATTCTTTATAATTTTTTTCTTGCATTATCTTCCTTCCAGCTTGTTGCAAGCTTCCAAGTTCTCTTCCCCTGTTGATTGTAACTTTGACTTATTTCTAACTATTGTTATCTTCGTTCACTTGAATTGCTACTCCAGTTATACCCTTGTTAAATGTAAACCGATCCGATATGGTTATTTACTATGAAGGTCGGTATATAAAACTGTTAAATAAATAAATAAATAAATGTTGGTTGCCCTTCTCTGTACCTTCTCCAGTGCAACTATGTCTTTTTTGAGATGTTGCGACCAGAATTGTACACATTACTCAAGGTGCGATCTCACCATGGAGAAATACAGAGGCATTAAGACACTGTCCGTTTTATTCACCATTCCCTTCCTAATAAAGTCCTAATATTCTGTTTGCTTTTTTGACTGCCGCAGCATACTGAGCCAACGATTTCAATGTATTATCCTCCATGATGCCTAGATCTTTTTCCTGGGTGGTAGCTCCTAATATGGAACCTAACATCGAGTAACTACAGCATGGGATATTTTTCCCTATATGCATCACCTTGCACTTGTCCACATTAAATTTCATCTGCCATTTAGATGCCCAATCTTCCAGTCTTACAAGGTCCTCCTGCAATTTATCACAATACGCTTGCGATTTAATTACTCCGAATAATTTTGTATCATCTGCAAATTTGATTACCTCACTCGTCGTATTCCTTTCCAGATTTGGTAAATGCTTCCAATTTATAGTGGAAAGATATGACTGAACAGTAGTGCCATGGAGGCAGGAAACATGCATGTGTCTTCCTATGTCCCAGTGTTTGCACTTCTTCAGAAAGGGAAGGGAGATGGACTTTGCACTACCAGCAACCTGCACTTTGGTTTCTCTCAGCCACAGCAGATCATTGGGCTTGTATTCTGCAGCAGGGCCCCCTTTCCCATGTCAGACTGAGTCACAATCCTTATCTCTAATCTGATATAAGGCTAGAGCCTCCTCCTCTCTCACACAAAGTCCAATGAACTATACAAAGCCACTCTCTGCTCATCCTACTTGTCAAGGAAGCACTCCAGAATGAAGAGGATGGCTGGCAGGCCACTGCTTCTGTGCTCCTTCTGGTTCGAGCAGATCTCATCCTAGAGGGTGCTGAACACTCACAAAAATATTTATGTGGGTGTTTAGCCACAGATTATCCACCTATGTGGCTCCTGAGGCACTGTGATGTTAAACTTGTTTATATAAAGTTGCTGCAACAACAGATCGATTACTGAGACATTTCTCAGAATTTTAGTCAGGGCATTAAGAACTGAGACACATGCATCTTTGAGATGACAAGTAAGAATTCTGTTTCATATGAAATGTCTGCGGTTTAAAATCAGGAATTCTCATGACCTGTATGATGTTTTAGTTGTTAATACTTTGTCGGGCATGTTTGAAACCTGGGACTACTGCATGATTTAAGATTCTGCTGTTGGAGCTGACTGGGGCTGGGAGTGTTAGAGATTTGGTACAGAGGACTAAGCCAGATCCTGCTTAGATGGAAATAACTGGTTGACTTTCAAAGAGCAGTATTGGAAATCGTTCTCAAGAGAGCTGCATACTGCTCACTCACACTTGGCCAGATTGCTGCAGTATTAGCCTACAGAAGAACACTATAAAAGGCTTGCATAATAATTTGCTGGCAAGAAATAAGGAGGAAGAAGACATACGTTGGAGGACAAACAAGACAGTTACTTTTATGTTTCATTTTTATTCACCAATTACATTCCAAAAAGACAATCAATGTATTTATTATAGCTCTGCAATAAAACTAACTGAGAGTACATTGTACAAATCTCATCTTTGTGTACCTGTCAACACACCAAATCACATCAAATCGTCACTGATGTCTACCATGCTGTTGGTACCTCTGACTTTGCATGTAAAACTTCCCCCCAAAACCTAGGCTACCACCAAAACCTCACCCCAAGTTACTAGTTGCCCCTCCTACAGTGGTATAAATAGTTTTCTTATTTGAGAACCTTGTAAAGAGTCTCTCTCTCTCTCTCTCTCTCTCTCTCTCTCTCTCTCTCTCTCTCTCTCTCTCTCTCTCTCTCTCTCAGCAAAATGATGAATCCAGGCAGGAAAAGTAATGTAGGTAGCAAATGTACTTAATTTAGGGGCTCACCTTTTTTTTTTTTTTTCATACATGGCTATATTAAAAACTTTGATAAATTTGCTCCAAAAATAGTCCCAGAACTGATATGATGTTAAAAATAAAAAACAAAATGGCAGACAGCCTCAGCATTTCAGGAGAGGCATTATTAGGCTAGAAAGAGTAGAATTTGGAATCAGAATGCTATGATATGCAACAGATCACAACACAATCACATACTGTAAACCTCAAAAATAAGAAGTGATAAAAGCTGGGAATAAGATTTCTGCATGTATAGCATCCTGTGCCCAGTCAGTCAAACTCAGAGATGTACTCTAATCAGATTTATCCTATCTATGTTACTCCTTACAAGCTGGTTATGTAGCCTAACATAGCATCTAATTGTTGGTGATGTAATTAGGAGGAGAATTAATTCCTATCATCTGCAAATAATCCAACAACTCTGGATTCTTAATCTTAATCCTTAATCTTATTCTTGCATGAATCTTAAAGCCATTAAAACATTTTGTCATGCCTCGTATTCCAGAGGTCTGTTTGCTGCTGTTTGCGGTGGTTACTATCCTTAACCAAAAGGCCTGATGCTACACTTCTGATGCAACTCCAACATTGCTCTCTGCTTCAACGGCAGGGGGTGAAAGGAAATTGGACTCAAACAGAAACCAACAAGAGCCCCGAACTTGGTGGTCTGAGAAACTGATAAGTATGAGAGCTTGCTGGGCAGACTGGATGGGCCATTAGGTCCTTTTCTGCTGTCACTTCTATGTTTCTGTGTTGTATTTTCTAAACTTGTTAATTTCTCTAGTGCTGAAGGAGGACAGTATTACGGATCGTGGATCACTGGGCCGAAGGGGAGTTGGCACTACCTATGGGGAGGAGCCCCACAGGTCCCCACCGTCAGTTGGCAAGGTAGGGGAGAGGCTGAGACCCCACTGGAGCTTCACCACTACCAGCCCTCATTCCCCTCAGGTTGAGCCCTTGGGTACCGGGGCCGGCTGGACCTACATGGGGTCTCAAGCCCAGGAGAGAAAGGTGGAGGAGCTCAAGGTCAGGCTATAGCATGGTTCTTGGCAAGCGGCGAATCTCGTGGTCCAAGTACAGGCATAGGTCTTGACAGGCGGTGAATCTCGTGGTCTGGGTACAGGCGTAGTTTTGGGCAGGCAGTGAATCTCGTGGTCCAGGTACAGACATAGGTCTGGGCAGGCGGCGAGTCTCATGGTCTGGGTACAGAATACAGGTTAGAATACAGGAACGCAGGAATGGAACGTCCAGGAGCGGAAGCAGGAGCCAGGAAGCCAAGGCAAAGTCTGAAGATCAGGCCTGTCTTGACATAGGCCGGGCTCAGGAGGGAGGAGCCATGGCACTTCCTGTTGAGGGCCCTTTAAGTAGCATCCGATGACGCATGTGCGCACATGCCTGGGACGCCCGGCAGTGCAGGAGGACCCAGGTGGAGATCGGCTGCATCCTGGCTGAGGAGGAGCGGCGGCGGTGGAAGTCCGGCGGGGAGATTGCGTGGGTGGGGCGCGTCTGCCGTGGCTCCCCGCCACCACCAGACTCCCGGAGCTGGCGAGAGGCGGGCCGTGGCACCGGTAGACGGAGGGAGCCGGTCGCGGGCCTCTGCGGCTGGTTCCCATACCAGTACCCTCTCCTCTAAGCCCCCTTCCAGAGGGCCTGGGTTTATCAGGATAATCCACGTGGAATTGTCTGAGCAGACCCTTATTGAGAAATTTGGTGGAGGGTTCCAAGGAATTTTCCTCCGGGCTGAATCCCTCCCAGGATAGTAAGTATTCCCATCTTCGGCCTCTTCTCCTAACTTTAAGGATCTCATGGACTTGGTAGATTGTCTCATCCTCGGCAGAGATTTGAGGAGGTTTGGGTGTTTTCCAAGAGGGCCATGCGAGTACCAGGGGCTTTAGCAGGGAAGCGTGAAAGGAGTTATGTATCTTCAGAGAGGGTGGTAGGCGGAGTTGGTAAGTCACGGGTCCTAGTTACCAGAGAATGGAAAAAGGCCTGATATAGCGGTGAGCCAGATGCATGGAGGGGACACTCGGGTGAATGTGGCGGGTGCTGAGCCACACCTTTTCTCCTAGACGGAACTGAGGTGCAGGTCTACAATGGCGGTCGGAGAATTTTTTAGCCGAGCGAGCTGCCTCTTGGATCTTCCGCTGGGTGTGGATCCAAAGTTTTTTTCAACTTTCCGGCCGTCACCTGGGCGGCAGGAGAAGGAACAGATAGGGGAAGAGGTAATGGAGGAAGCGATTGCTTCCCGTAGACGATTTGGAATGGCGAAGCCCCCGTCGCAGTACAAGGGTGTGAGTTATGAGAGAACTCAGTCTAGGGAAGCAGATTAGCCCAATCGTCCTGGCGGTTATTGATATAGGATCTTAAGAACTGTTTTAGGGTTCGATTGGTCCATTTTGCTTGGCCGTTCGCTTTGGGTTGATAGGCCATGGTGAAGTCCAGAGCGATATGGAACTTTCTGCAAAGGTTCAGCCAGTACATAGCGGTGAACTGAGGCCCACAATCCGAGATGATGTGTTGTGGAAGACCATGAAGTGCTGGATGAACAGTTGCGCCAGTTGGGACGCCGAGGGAAGGCTGGACAGAGCCGTGAAGTGGGCAATTTTGGACTAGGGGGGGGCATTCCATGAAGTTAGCAAGTAGCACATTTAAGACTAATTGGAGAAAGTTCTTTTTCACTCAACGCGCAATTAAGCTCTGGAATTTGTTGCCAGAGGATGTGGTAAGTGCAGTTAGTGTAGCTGGGTTCAAAAAAGATTTGGATAAGTTCTTGGAGGAGAAGTTCATTAACTGCTATCAATAGCCTTTGCCAGTATTCAAAATGGCGCCGATAGCCTTTGCCCTCACTATGTCACAGGGGCGACGGTCGGCCCCTGTGACATAGTGAGGGCAAAGGCATTTGGCGCCATTTTGAATACTGGCAAAGGCTATCGATAACCATTTTGAATACTGGCAAAGGCTATGGACTGCAGGAGGTCGGTCCCAGAACCTTGCTGGACTTTTGGCAAGTCTTGTGGGGGTCAGGAGGGTCCCCCAAAACTTGCCAAAAGTCCCTGGTGGTCCAGTGGGGGTCCAGGAGTGATCTCCTGCACTCGGGCTGTCGGCTGCCAGTAATCCAGGATCCATCCCCTGCCAGTAATCCGGGATCCAGCCCCTGACACATGGTAGGAGCACAAGATGGCGCTGATGGCCATGTGATAGGGGCTGACCAATGGCACCGGTAGCCCCTGTGACATAGTAGGTCAAAGGCTATTGGCGCCATTTTGAAACCGGCACCGAGGGTGTGAGTGCAGGGGATGACTCCCGGACCCCCCACTGGACCACCAGGGAGTTTTGGTAAGTCTTGGGGGGGTTAGGAGGGTGGGGGGTTGTAGTTAATTTAATTTTAGTGGGGCACCATACGGCTGAATGCAACGTATCTGCCCCCCGACGAATCTGAATCCCGAATGCAACGTATGGCGTCCCTCTGCACATCCCTACTCCTTACCAGTCTGGTGTTCAGGATCTTTCTCATGCATATTCATTATGGATAGGCTGAAAACTAGACTGGGTTGGGAAACATTGGGGTAGGGAATATTTCTTACAGTGACTCGTCTTCCAGGAGTAGTGGCTGTGAGTCTTTCATGACATTTCTTAGTTTTTCCAGCCCTGAGCTATAGTGTAACTAAAGGGGTATTCTCTCTGTGGTTTTTCTTTGTTTGTACCCCTTATACAGGGTGACCCAGGGAAAAGTAGCCTGCCTGCGTGGCACTGGTATTGGAGGCGGGCTGCTTTTTCATGGGCCACCCTGTAGTTTTATACATACAGGGTAAGCAATCGACTGGTCCTATTTAGGAACTTCTTCAGGAGTGACTGGGAGGGACAAGGAGCATTTTGGGGGATTTATAGGTTGGGCATATTGGTTCAGTTGTCCCTGCCCCTTGTGAGCAGGATTGGGATATGAAAGGAGTAGTTATTGCTTCTTTTTTAAATTCATGCCATTGTATTTTTTTTTTTATTTGTAATTTTGAGGTTAAGCATTAATAACAAACAGAATGGGTACAAAAGTACCAAGCACAAAATTGCAGAGAATACAATGAATTATAAAACAGCACATATGCAGCCAAAGATATAATCAAGAATATAATCATGAATGAACAATAAACAAGAATACTGATTATAGCCTTGCTGGATCAATCTGTTAACCCGTCATGAAGACTCTCCCCATTAGAGGGTCACGTTATCTAATCACTAATCTGCCGTTGTATATAGATACAATATGGACAGGTAAAATATAAAGAGAACTAGAAAGTATGCATGCTGTGTAGCCAATCATAGCAACAGCTGCCCCGTGCAAAGCTTGCCGTTGAGAAGACCATACAACTGATGGAACAGGACAATAAACTATTGAAATAAAACCTCTAATATTTTTGTCTGAGTTTTAATTCGTTCCACCCATTCCCTCCCCTCCCCCCCCCACTACAAGTCTGGACTTCTGTCTACCTCCCACTCACCTACTTTATCAGAGTGTATAGCTACTGGGTAACGAAGTAAATAAATAAATAAGAATGAAAAGAATGAAAAGAAGACAGGGCATGCTCACACTATCCATCATTAACCTTCTCCTTCCACAAAAGCAACATTTCCAGCGTGTCTCGAAAGTGGCTAATCTTTTTTGTCTGACTGCTGTTAATTTGTTTAAGTAACAGACTGTATTCAGTCTTCTTAATACTAAAGCCATAGAAGGTACCTGGTCTTGTTTCCAATAACAAGCCAATTCCATTCTTGCCGCAAGAATAGCCTGTTGTAGGAAATAATCCTTTGGTCTAGTTAATGTGTCCCCATAAAAACATAAAAGAAAGACAGTCGGGCTTTTAATTACCGGGTATCCCACTATGTCCGACAATAATTGGATGAGACTGTCCCAGAATTTCATCACTATGGGGCACACCCACCATATATGCATAAAGGTGCCCACTGCACCACATCGCCTCCAGCACTGCGCTGAGACCTGCGAATAGAACCTGTGGAGTTTTGCAGGTGTTAGGTACCATCTATACAGCATTTTATAGCCATGTTCCACTATTGAGGACGCAATGGAACATCTATTAATAGCCAGAAAGGTAGTGGCCCAATGTTGGCTCGTCAGAATAAGCCCCAAATCTTTTTCCCATCCCTGTATATGTGACGGTTTAAAGGTCAACTCTCCATTTAAGATAGTATAGAGGTGAGAGATTACCTTGCTAAGGGAACTAGCTGTGTCACAAAAGCCTTCAAATAAAGTTTTCCCCTTTTGAAGATCTATATGTACCCCAATATGAAATATATAATGATGTAGTTGACAATAAAAGTAATAGGAAGAACTGGGTAAATCAAATTTCTGCTGCAACTCCTGAAAAGTCAGCATTCGCCCCTGACTCCAAACATGTTCCAATCGCTGGCATCCCTGTGTCTCCCAGCTCCTAACCAAGGTTTTTGCCATACCCGGTGGGAAAGCTGGATTTAGAAAGATAGGGGTCCGCATATAAGCGGCCCTAACTCCCGTCAAAGAAACTTTCCATGTGTCCCAACAATTCAGTGTGTGTAAGACAGTAGGCGGGCATCGCTCTGACAACTGTCGCAATTGTCTAGGCAACCATGACAAATGAGCCAAAGGAATACCCCGCACCAGATCTTCCTCCAACTGTACCCATCGTTTATCTGTAGAGAGACGATGCCAATCAAGTAGTGATCGCAGTTGGGAAGCCGTATAATACCACTGAAGACAGGGTACCCCCAATCCTCCCCTAAGTTTAGGAAGATATAAGACCTATCTACTCACTCTTGGGGGTCTTCTTTTCCAGATGAATTGCAATAACTTCTTTTGCCATCCTCTGATGGCCCCTACCGGGATTGCAATAGGAAGGGTCTTGAACAAATAACCCAACCTAGGTAGGATATTCATTTTAACCGTGGTCACCCTTCCTAGCCAAGAGAGATCTAGCCACTCCCATGTTTGTAAATCTGAGATAATTTTGTTCCAAATCCCACCATAATTAATTTGGAAGAGTTTATCTAGGTCAGGGCCAAGTTGCACACCTAGATATTTCAAAGTGGAATGTACTAATTTGAAAGGATGTTGCCTATTCAATCTGTGAAATATGTCTGCAGGAAGTGTCACATTTAAAATTTCAGATTTGTCAACATTCAGCTGGTAACCAGAGATAGCACTGAATTTCTGGAATTCATGTACCAATGGAGGTAAGGAGCTTTCTGGATAAGCCACTGTAAATAAGATGTCATCAGCAAACATGGAGAGCTTATACTCCTGAGAGCCAATTTTCATTCCTTGAATTTCTGGGAGCAATCTAATAGTAGCTGCCAAGGGTTCTAGGTAAAGTGCAAATAACAAAGGTGATAGTGGGTACCCCTGTCTAGTACCTCTGGCGATATCAAAGGGCTTGGTGTATCTCCCATTAACCTTAATACAGGCATTGGGCTTGCAATACAGTTTTCGGATGCCTGTGGAAAACGGGCCCCCCAGACCCACCTTATGTAAAACGGCAAAGAGGTAGTCCCAATGCACAAGGTCAAAAGCCTTTTCCGCATCTATAGTCAACAAGACTAATGGCATATCTGCGGACTGCGCCTGCCAGATTAAGTTCACCACCCGGCGAACATTATCTGCCACTAGACGGCCCGGGATGAATCCGGTTTGATCGGCATGGATCAGATGAGTAGCAACAAAGCTTAATCTGTTCGCCAAAATTTTTGCCAAGATCTTTAAATCCAAATTGATAAGAGAAATGGGTCTGTAAGATCCGCAGATCATTGTATCTCACCCAGGTTTGGCTAGAATGGTAATGCCTGCCCGATTAGCCGCTGTAGTAAACTGTCCCTACCCCAACAGGTGATTAAAAGCATCCCGCAGTGGGGCAGCAAGGATCGCATGAAATCACCTATAAAAGCCCGCAGAAAAGCCATTGATTCCCGGGGATTTACCCATTTGCAAACCCTTGAGGGCCTCCTGAACCTCTACAATGGTAATATCCTGATTCAGACAGGTTTGTTGAAGAGCATCCAAATGAGGCATATCTATGTCTTCTAAATATTTCTGTATCGCAATAGGAGAGATGTCTTCCCGTTTAGAATATAATTTTTGATAGAACTGTGTAAATCGCTCTCGGATGCTATCATTGTCCGATAATATTTCCCCATTCTCACTCCTAATCTTCAGTATTTGATTTTGGATAGCTCTAGCTTTCAATTTCTGGGCCAGAAGGTGGCTTGCCTTATTGCCCCCTTCGAAATACCTCTGCTTCACCTTATCTAACTGAAATACTGTCTCCTTGTGGGAGAGGTCTTTCAGTTCCGCCCTCAAGTGTTCAAGTTGCTGACCTAGTAGGGGCTCTGGATGCCGTTTATGTCTTATCTCTAGCCTACCTATCTGCTGTAACGGTGCCAAACATGTTTTATTTTCCATTTTACGCATATAAGATGCCCTTGCTATTAATTTACCACAAACCACGGCCTTAAGGCACTCCCAAACCACAGTTGCAGTTACATCCCCTGTATTATTGTCTCTTATGTAGTGATCAATGTCAGTCTCAAGCTCCTTACAAAATGTGATATCGTCAAGGAGACTTTCATTTAATTTCCAATAGCGTTCTCCTGAGGGTGCTCCCACTCCCTTAAGCTGTATCCAGATAGCTGCGTGATCGGACCACGTGAAGGTCTCTATTCCCATTGCCTGAGTATGATTTATTAATGCTTTATCAACTAACAGGTAATCTATCCGAGAATAGGATTGATATACTTTAGAGTAAAAGGTACAATTTTTTTCACCTGGATGAAACAATCACCACACATCCAACAGTTGCCAATCCCTCATCAATCGTTTAAAACTCTTTCTATGCGCGCTACTAGAGCCATGTTTCCCACTACTAGAATCTAGAAAGGGATATCTAGTGAGATTGAAATCCCCCCTATAATAATGTGTCCGTCAGCCCATTGCTGCAGGACACTGGAAAGATTTTGCAAATAGGGCCCCTGTCCCTGATTTGGAGCTTACACATTCACTAGGGTATACAAAGCCGCCCCCATTTTGAACTTTATGATAATATAACGGCTCTCAGTGTCCCTTAACACAGATAACACGTCTATGAACAAATCTTTGGAAAATAGCACTCCCACTCCCCCATACTTATTAGTCTTAGTGGCAGCGGCATAGTATTGCGTCGGGTATTGCGGTGAGACCATAAGTTTTTTATATGAGTTTTTTAAATGAGTTTTTAAATGAGTTTCTTGGCACAATAAAATATCTACCTTTGCCCTGCTAATGTCCTGGTATAAGATTTTCCTTTTATAAAAGGAATTTAAACCTTTAACATTCCAGGAGAGAATTTCCAAATCACCCATCAATAGAACTTATATAGATTAGTAAAAGGTCACCCAGCATAACACCACAAATCGCCCAACCCCAAGCAGGATAATTACCAAAAGTTAACCCTCGCATGTACTCAGACTTGTAGGCCACCCCCATATCCCTACCCCCCCCCCCCCCCAACCCTTCCCTTAGGATCCATTGCTGGATGTGAGGACTGATGTCACCTCCCATGATCTGACAGCCAGCGTGTGACCCATCTCCCCTCTGAAAATATTACCTTACGGTATATCAGTTAGATACCCCTCCATAGTAAACAAGACACAAAGGTGTCACGAAAACATCTCAACTCGAAAATACCACAGATGGCTCCGGCATGGTATACTATCCCTAAGCCTCCATGTTACCTGATCAAACTAAAGGCATAATACCCAAATAGTATTACTGAAATATCAGTCTACATGGACAAACTCAGTCTTTGTTGGTGTGGTAGCCGGGAATGTCTCCTGAATGCCTGCGAAGCCTTCTGCCTCCCGACTGTACTCGTTGCCATCTTTGCGCTATGTCCAAAGAAAATGGTGGGTTGGGTTGCTTTGGAATCTCCGCCAGTGTGGTCATCAATCCGGCGGCTCGGAGTAGATTCAAAGCTTCGTCCACTTTCTGAACTCTAGTGGATACCCCCTGGATAGTTATCAATAGTCCAAAGGGGAACAGCCAGCGATATTTATGATTATTAGCTCGCAATACTTGCAAAACTTCACGAAACTCCCGTCTCTGGTGGATAGTAATGGAGGATAAATCTTGGAATATTTCTATTTTTTTCCCATACCATTGGAAGTCCTGCAAATTCCGAGACTGTTGTAGAATTTTCTCTTTGAGCTTGTAATTATGAAAACAGACCACAACATCCCTAGGCACATTTCCTCTGGGTTTTGCTAATGCTCTGTGGGCCCTGTCCAAGAGGATCTGCGGAGGAGTTTCATCTGCAGTATCCTGTGAGTCACTAAGCAGTAAGCTGCAGATATCTGAGATTACTTTTTCACAGTCCATATAGGGCTCCCTTTCAGGGATCCCCCAAAACCTCAGGTTCCCTCTCCGAGACCTGTTCTCCAGGTCTTCCAGCCATAGTTGATGTTCCTCTACTTTCTGTTGTACACTTGTACAGGCCTCCGTTACCTCAGTCACTACCTGTTGTTGTGCTCCCATCTGTGTTTCCAAGCCGTCCATACGCGCCCCCAATTCGGCATAGTCACGCCGCAGATCCGTCGCCAGGGTTTGAAATTCATCTCTGAGGGTTCCCATACCGTCTTTAATTTTGCTGAACCAGCGTTGGAAGTCTGCTTTAGATAATGTAGCATCAATCACCTGAACTGGCGATTCGGTGCTCTCCTTTCTCTCCGGGGAAACAGACCCCTGCACTGCTGCCTCGTGCTCAGAGAGGCCTTCCTAGAACTCCGCTGGCGCCGCAGTAAACGAAAATTGTTTGAGGTCTGCGATTTTCTTTCAGACCGACATGCCTGGCTTAGTCTAGCTCACAATTGCCGTAGTTATACCAAGATTCGAGTGTGAAAACACTGTTTTACAGGGTTTTTTCTAAAAATGAGGAGCGGAGCTCGAGCCTCACGCTGCCATCAGCTCGATGATGTCACCTCTTCCTCCCCCATTGTATTTTTTTGATGCATGCAACTGTGTGGTATTTATTTTGATGTATTTATTATTCCTGCGTTTTTGTAAGCTGCCCTAGGTCCTTCCTGGAGAAGGGTGGCATACAAATAGAACATTTAATGCAATTTGTAATTGTAAAAGTACAAAAAATGGAAAATAGCTTAGACAGTCCACCAGATCAAAGTAATTACTCATTTTCTCATTTCTTTTGAGTACAGTCGCAACAAAGATGTATCCCTTTGCTTTAGGCCCCACTGAAGAACAGGAAACTGCCCCTTGTTTTCACACTCACTGGCACCAGATTTTCCCAGACAAGAACTGGTACCCCATCGAACTAGGGGTACTTTTCCTGCCCTTACCAGAGAAATACTGCAGATCCCTCTAGCGAATCCAAAACAAAAAATAGACACACACACCCCCCTCCTTCTCTCTTCAGGCCCCAGATCAAATTGTAGATGCTTCCTGAGATCCTTAAGGCTGTTATGACATGATATAGTCTGAACTGCTTCTCAAGTTGCTTCACTTTCTTAGAGTACAGAGGGTGAGTTCAATTGTAGGGCAGTGAACCCTTCTCAGTCCAGGCTGTTACGAGCGCGCGCGGGCGCGGTCGTCTCCAGCGGGTGGTGAGCCCTTGGGCCACGGCAGGACTCAAGGAGGAGCCCAAAGCCACACCGTGGGAGGTGAGCTGAGCAGGCATGGGGAGCCAGGCGGGTACAAAAGCAGGGAGTCCGACCCTCAGCCGGACCTGCACGCCCATGGTAGCCAACACTGGGAAGTTGACTGATGAACGGTCCTCCGACTGTTCCCGGCCCTTTCGGACCTGCCGCTGGGAACGGCAATGGGCAGCAGGCCGGACAGAGGCGAGGGCAGACAGAGTCCTTTACACTGAAGACATCGTAGACAAGGCAGGTGCAGACATCGTAGACAAAGGCTAGTGCAGACATCGAAGAGGAGGGCTGGAAGGAGACATGGGCACTGTCCCTGAGGGCGCCCTACTCAGCCCACCCACGGGACTGAGTCGCGGACCACCCCATCCCATACGCGCCCTACACAGCCCAGGAAGGCTGGTCGCGGACCACGTTGAGAACAGGAGAGCGCAGGGAAGATCCAGGCGAGCAGGAACTCCGATGCTGGGATACTGACATCCGAAGCCCTTTCGGCTGGCAGGCAGGGAAGCTCCAGAGCGCAGGGAAGAATCCCACCTGTTGGCCACTCCAGGGCCCAACAGGCCAGAAGGCTCAGGAGCCAGACAAGACGTAGGGCAGAACAAGCAGAACTGGATCAGGACATCAGGAACACATCAAGGCAGACGTCAGTAACATCAGGAAGCAGACATCCGGACAGAGACAGGACAAGGCACCATCAACACAGGCAAGACCACGGATGACCTGGATCGAGGAGAAGGTTACAGGCAACTGTAGCACTCAATCCGAAGGCCGACATCAGGACACACCAAGGCAGACATCAGTAACATCAGGTGGCGGACATCAAGGTAAGACAGGACAAGGAGCCATCAAAACAAGGTAGACCATGGAGGACCTGGATCGAGGAAGAGGTACAGGCAACTGTAGCACTCAATCCGAAGGCAAGTTTCAAGTAACAAGAAAGTCCTTATATACTGGAGGTTGTAGGCAACTCCCTGGGAGGAGTTTGCCAGGACCGCCCCTCACTGGCCCTATAAGTGGGGTAGAGAGCTGCGGGCCGGCCCCTAGGAGAAGGGCGTCGCCAAACAGGAAGTTCAAACGCCGGCAAGCAAACCACAGGCAGGCCTCAGGAACCGCTAGGCCTCCCAGGCCCTGGAGCAAGTCCTGGATGGTGCACAGGAGAGGCCCTGGCTTCGAAGTGGCCTCCGGGAGGAAGGTAAGATACCTCCTGTAGCGCAGCAACAGGGGGGATCGTAACACAGGCTCCTTTATTAGGATAATTCTAATAAAGTTTTAGACAGAGAAATTCTAAAAAAATTGTGGTTAGGTCAGGGGCTCTCTTCCCCCTTTAGGAGCTCTTTGAACAGAACTGCATGTTTCATGTGATTTTTATTGGAGCTCCAGGTGAACTGCCTTGGTGATGGCTCTAGCCACTGTTGCTAAAGGAGTGGATGTCTGCACTGCATTCTGGATGCATAGAGAGAACCTAATTCTTGAGCACCAGAACTTTGAGCACCTTTGAGCTTTCTCAGTCTTTACAGTACCAGCTTCAGGTTCACTATCATAAGTCTCCCCTGCACCAGTATCCATGATCATGGTCAGGCTTATCATGGTAGGGAAGAGGAATAGGTTTGAAAGTGAATCCCACTCAGTTCAGTGGTCATTGATTTCCTGTAGTTCAACCTGGAGCCCAAAGCACTTCCAAAAACTTCACATATGTCCACTAGAATCCTTAGTAAGACCTGGACTGCACAGAAGATGTTGATGTCATCCATGTAGATCGAACACTGCACTTGCTGGCTTCCTTGGATGACTGGTACTGTGATCCCTTTGTAACACAGAAAAGGAGAGAGAAGTCAACTTTGACTAACTCGTTTTCCACTTGTTATTCATTGTAGTGATAAAAATTCTAGTACATGATTAATATGTTGTGACTTTGTTTTCTAGCCTTGATCACGCCTGTATCTTTATTACCGGGATTTAATGCACCATCGTTTCGCTATTTTGGATATAGTATTAGCAACTGATTTTTTCCTATGGCAGCTTTAATTTTGTTTGCTAAAGCCTACTTAACAAACAGTGCTACTGCCCATCAAAAGCAAGGATGTAGTCAATTTTCATTTTTGCCTTACAGATTTCCCATCAGCCACTGCAACAAATCTGCTATTCGCATCTGGCTTATTTTCTGAGAAAATGGAACTTTAATACAGCCTCCCCCCATTACCCTGCTGATAAAGTAAGCTGATGATCGATAGGTGTAAAATTAAATAGAAAGCAAATTTATTTATGAATTTCTTGTACATTTCTTTGCTCTCAGCTAATGGGTTTCTTGTAATCATTATTATTATTGGTTGTTAAAATGTCCCATTTCGAGACAGAACATGCTTTCCCCCCTAACTCCTGCATACATTATGCACATAGAAAGAGACTGTGTCAAACTTAAAAAGCATACCAGAAGAGATGAAAAATAAACCTCATACTAATGCCCATCACATTTGTGATGCAAATAGAAAGATCTTATGTGATTCAAAGGTATGAATTCTTCCCAAGGCACCTGACAGCTACACTCATTTAATGACTCAGCCCTGAGTAATTAATTAGACATATTTAAAAAAGATTTTATTGTAACTGAAGAAATTAGGCATGCCGCATTGCTTTCTTTTGTATCGCTTGTTATTGTTCTGGGTTTGCTCTGTGAGTTTTTGTGACCTTTGGGGATGTAGGTAGAAGTTTATAGTGAAATTGGTTTCTTTGATTTCTTGCACAAAAACTATAGAACCCTCTCCCTCCTACCCACTCAACACACACACACACGATTTTGAAATAAGAACAGATCTTGGGAATTTTCTTTTTACATTTCTTTAAGAGCTTTGATGATCAAATGAGTGCTTTTTCAAAGATTTGTGTGTATGTGAGTGTTGGTGGAGAGGGAGGCAATTGCCATGCGTCCAATATATGCATAAATATTTTTGTTTATGTCAACAGATGAAGAGGATGGGGAGAGGACGCCATATTGATTTCCATAACTTGAACAGGAGATTATTTATCTTTCTTTCCCACATTGACAGGCACACGTCCCAGAAACTGGCACTCAATCAGTTCTGCACAGCAGGCCTAGGGGGAAGCAGAGCAGTCTTTCAGAAGCAGCTCGCACAATTCACCTTAGAACACTTCATCAACACATGATGCCCTGGCACAATCCCAGAGGTTTTATTAACAAAAGCCCTCACTGCAGCTTGAGTTGCCAAGGAGTTTCAGAGCAAGTCTCCACCACTCTGGGATTTCAGCACCACTTTTAAGTCTATTCAATGGCTCCATTGGTTGCACAGAGGAAGAAAGAAAGAGTTGAACTCTAATAACCGCAATGCTTCAGCAGAAAGAAAGACAACTACTGTGTGGGCCTTGTAGCTGATGTGCCGTTTAATCAAGCAGGCACGACAGATTGATGCAGATAGATTTTCCAGAGCAAAATCTGTTCTTATCAATTCTTATTATATAACATTTTCTATGAAGGAGATTACAGGTAACCTCAATCCTCTGGATTAATCTGTAGTCATATATTGCTATGAACTCAGACGAACACAAAGAAGTCAAATCTTGTGCCCTTATGTGTACGATCCATCTCCTTTTCCCCATATTTTTAACTTTTTCAAATAATGCATAAGTGAAAATTGCTTAAATGAAAACTATTCTCAGGTTGCCAACATTTCAGAAGAGCACATAGCAAATAGTAAACATATATAAACCAGATGTTGATTCATTTTTAAGTTATTTATGAAGATCCTTAAATGGCTTCCCCTTAATCCCCGGGGACTCTGGGAGCAATTATGTCCAGAGCAGTATCGCCAATTAAGAAAGGCGGTGCAAGCTTGTCTTGTGCAGCCAATGATAACTCAGGATTAGCTCGGGAAGGAGTAGGATTTGAAGAGGAAGAGGAGGGAGAGGGGAGAAAAGATAGTGGAGGTAGTAGTAGGAATAGATACAAGATAGGGAGCGGGAGTAACGGTCAAATGAGTAGGGGTTTGAATTGGGGTGTGGTGATTGGCAGCAAGTAAGGAGTCACGTGTCAGCACTTTGGCGCCATTTGAGCCGGAGCAGCGTGGCGAGAGGGTGCCTGGGGGCTCGCGATCAAGAGTGTGAGGCATTTAGGTGTAGGTATCAAATCAAAAGTGTTAAAAATCATTAATAGTAAACCTTTCAGCCAAATCGTAGTTTGTCGGGGACAATTTTATCGTAGTTCATCTGAACTGTTGTTGTTTGAGAGGGCACAGCGCCGGCAGCGCACCTGAGAGGAGCGGATTCCTTCCTACATAGCGGCTCTTTCTCCTGCGTTTACCCAGTCCTGCAGCAGGGAGGGCTGGTATCATCGGTGGGACAGATGATGAGAAAGGGCAGGGTGAGAAGAGTGCGTGCGGCCTTCCGTGCGGGCAGGCCTTTGGAAAGCAGAAGAGGCAGAGTAACGGCAGGGCCCCATCCTGCGGGTCCGGCTGATTCCCCCTCGGCAGAGACAGGCGTCAACCTCTTTGATGCAAATTCAGGAGAAAGCAGGCCGGAGGCAGGACCGGCTGTAGGGCCAGGCGAAAAGGGGATCGCCGCAGGCGGGGAGGATTTTTTTGCCTCTAGATTTGTCTATGGATGCGTTGGGTGGGGCATTCAATTCCACGCCTAGGCCATTTATCGGGGAGGGTATGCAGGGCATGGCTAGGAGGGCAGAGTTTCGATGGGAACGTAGAGGGGAGTGAGATTTCTCAGTGGAGAGAGGAAAAGGGTCATGCATGGGGCTTGGGGGGGGGGGGGTGCAAGGGAGCAAGAGGAAAAGATCTGAAGGAGGCTGGGGATTCTGGGATGGGCGGCAGGCAGATATCGGTTTGCAGACATGGGAGGGGAAGTTCCAGGAGCTCGAGTTGACCAGGAGGGGTCTGAGACAAATGGAGAGGAGTCGGGTGCTTAAAAGCAGTTCCTTGGTTGGGAGAGGAATGCGATCTCCAAAACCAGGCCCTCATGCTGGCAGGCGGCAGATAGCACTTGCTACAACAGGGATGCGATCCGGGGGGGCATTACTTAAGGGATGAAGGTAGGTACACCGGAAAATATGTGGAGCAGGCGGCGTGGGCTGAGGAAGGGAGAGAGCAACATGGTTTTGGGGGATGGCCTACATGGCAGAGGGAAGCGGGGCGGGTGGGGAAAAAGCGGGGTTGATTCGGAGGTGGAAGGCAGGAGGAACGCAAGGGAGGGGGTAATGGGAGTCAAAGACATGAGACCAAAGGTTCCAGTAGGGATTTGGGTATGGGATAGAAAGGGTTTGGTGGCGAGGTTTCTGCGGCTTGTGCATATGTATTTACAGATGAGGAAGATTCTGAAGCACCATTTACCTCACAGCACGAAGCTTGGAGAAGCAGGGTCCAACCGGGTGTGCCTGAGAGGAGCAGGGCGGCTGGCACGTTGGGCAGCGGAGGCCAAGTGGTTTCAGGAGGACAGCTGGGAGAGAGGGAGGGCACAGGTGAGTTGCAAGGACCAATAGAAAGACAGGAAGGATGAGGAGCTCACAGGAGGAAGAGAAGACAGAGGTCAGCAGGGAGTAGTGCAAGCTCGTCATCGACTTCCACATCATCGTCCTGTGAGTCGTTGAGTAACCGAGTATAGTGATTCAAGGGAGGAAGGGCCACGACAAGATATGGAGCATCCGGCATTGGCTTCCTTGACAGAGGTATGGGAAGGGGTCCCACATAAATTAAGGAGGAAAATTCGTAAAAGAAAATATATTAATATTTTCCAGTTAATGGAAGGTAGAAGGGGGGGGGGGGGGCAAGAGTGATAGAAAGAAAAGCAAGAAGAATGGAAAAAAGGCTACGACAGAGCTTAAAGTATCTAAGAATATCATCAACTGGGTATGATGTTTTTTCCGATTGGCTAGTGTGGTGGGGCACTTTCAGCCTGATCAGTATGGGGCATTGCTGGCATACAGTGACAGCATATTAGGGGCGTTTAGGGACTACGAAGGTTGGGCCTGGCTCAATTATGATGAGAAATTTAGGGACAAGATGGCAGGGAACCGATTTATGTCTTGGGGGACTCAAGATATTAATCTGTGGTTAACCCAAATGACAAAGAAGAGTGCGGGAACTATGAAACGCGTAATGGGTGGGTCTCAGGTGGTGGGAGGGGCCAATTCCAGTGGAGGAGGAGGGGGCACCTATTCCTTTCGGGCCAGCTGGACAGTTGGAAAAGGGACGGTGAGTGGGAAAGGTGCGTCGGGGAGTGGGGATGTCTGTTGGAGGCTTAATAAAGTCACGCGCCTTTTTCCAGACTGCAAGTTTTGGCACGCCTGTGCTAACTGCAATGGGGCCCACCCATCTTCCAAGTGCACCCAAGATGGTAACACAGTAGTTAAGAGTTGAAAGGCATGAATTGTTGAGGCCGGCGGGATCGCCAGTGAGGTTCGCAAGCCTGACTAAGTGGCTGCAAACGTATCCGAGCCATAAGGTGGCGCAGTTGCTTTATTGGGGTTTCAAGGAGGGTTTTCAGATTCCGTATGAAGGTCCTGGGGGTGGGGGTGGGGATCCGGAACGCAAAATTGGTGGGGCAATTGGAGGGGGTGGTGCGGGAAAAAATGGAGTCGAAGTTGCGATTAGGAAGGATTGCGGGCCCATTCGAGGTGCCTCCGTACGACTGGATGCATCTGTCTCCTTTGGCAGTTATTCCAAAGAAAGCAGTTGGGATGTACAGGTTGATCCTTAACTTGTCTTTTCCGAAAGGAGCATCAGTGAATGACTATTCCAAAAGAAAAACGTACGGTTTGTTACGCTTAATTTGATGCAGCTTTAGCGCTGGTGTGGCAAGCGGGGCAGAGGGCCTTAATGGCAAAGGCCGACATAGAATCAGCTTTCAGATTGTTACCTATTCACCCGAGCAGTTTGCACCTATTAGGATTTCATTTTGATGGGGGTTATTTCATTGATAGGTGTTTGCCAATGGGATGCGCCATATCTTGCGCATACTTCGAAGCATTTAGTTCCTTCCTGCAGTGGGTAACAGAAAGGTATACATGATGTCAGCAAATGTTACATTACCTGGATGACTTCTTGTTTGTGGGAGAGAGAGAGACCGAATTGTGTCGGGAACAGTTAAAAGGATTTTTGGAGATGGCGAAACAGTTGGGAGTCCCAATAGCGGAGGACAAGACGGAAGGTCCAGCTACTAAATTGACATTCTTGGGAATTGAATTGGACTCGGATACGATGATTTCCCACTTGCCGGATGATAAAGTAGCGAAATTGCGGGAGTTAGTCGGTGAGGTTAGGAGTGCGAAGAAAATGACACTAAAGAAAATGCAGTCATTGATATGGTTTCTGAATTTCGATGGGGAGGGCATTCATTCGATGATTGTCGGCTGCCACTATGGGTATCAAGGCGAGTCATCATCACATACAGGTGAGCCAATCCATTCAGGATGAGCTAGGGGTGTAGGAAGTCTTTTTGTAGTCTTTTAATGGGATATGGGTGATCCCAGAGTTGGAAATAGGAAACTGGTACATAGAGCTGTTCTCGGATGCAGCAGGGGGCACAGGGTTCGGAGTTTTCTTTCAGGGGATGTGGTGCCCGCAACCATGGCCTAGGGACTGGGTGGACAAGGGTTTGACGAAGAATGTCACTTTTTTGGAGTTATTCCCTAGAGTAGCTGCAGTAGTGATATGGAAGGGGCTCTTAGCCAACCAGAGAGTGGTATTTTGGTGTGACAATCTAGGGGTGATTCAGGTAATTAATAATTTGACAGCACGGTGTCCATGGGTATCCAGGTTGCTGAGAGCATTAATAGTACATTGTTTAAGTAGTAATGTAAGCATTAGGGCCAAGCATGTACAGAGAGAGCAGAACCTCATAGCTGATAGGGATGTGAATCGTTTTAGGACGATTAAAATTATCATCCGATAATTTTAATATCGTCTTAAACCGTTATGGAACACAATACAATAGAGATTCTAACGATTTATCGTTATAAATCGTTAGAATCGTGAGCCCGCATACTAAAACCCGCTAAAACCCACCCCCGACCCTTTAAATTAAATCCCCCACCCTCCCGAACCCCCCCCAAATAACTTAAACATTTCCTTGCCAAATCCTACCTCCTTCAATCCCCCACCCAAATGACTTAAATTACCTGGGGGTCCGGAACGGCAGCGGTCCGGAACGGGCTCCTGCTACTGAATCTTGTTGTCTTCGGCCGGCGCCATTTTCCAAAATGGCGCCGAAAAATGGCGGCGGCCATAGACCAACAGGATTCGACGGCAGGAGGTCCTTCCGGACCCCCGCTGGACTTTTGGCAAGTCTTGTGGGGGTCAGGAGGCCCCCCCCCAAGCTGGCCAAAAGTTCCTGGAGGTCCAGCGGGAGTCAGGGAGCGATTTCCCGCCGCGAATCGTTTTCCGTACGGAAAATGGCGCCGGCAGGAGATCGACTGCAGGAGGTCGTTCAGCGAGGGTTCCGGCGCCTCGCTGAACGACCTCCTGCAGTCGATCTCCTGCCGGCGCCATTTTCCGAACGGGAAAACGATTCGCGGCGGGAAATCGCTCCCTGACCCCCGCTGGACACTCCAGGAACTTTTGGCCAGCTTGGGGGGGCCTCCTGACCCCCACAAGACTTGCCAAAAGTCCAGCGGGGTCCGGAAGGACCTCCTGCCGTCGAATCCTGTTGGTCTATGGCCGCCGCCATTTTTCGGCGCCATTTTGGAAAATGGCGCCGGCCGAAGACAACAAGATTCAGTAGCAGGAGCCCGTTCCGGACCGCTGCCGTTCCGGACCGCCGCTGGACCACCAGGTAATTTAAGTCATTGGGGGGGGTTCGGGAGGGTGGGGGATTTAATTTAAAGGGTCGGGGGTGGGTTTTAGCGGGTTTTAACGATTTTTAACGATATATCACGATATTTTACCCCCCCAAACGGCAACAATACGATTCCCTCCCCCTCCCCGCCGAAATCGATCGTTAAGACGATCGAGGACACGATTCACATCTCTAATAGCTGATGCTTTGTCTCGTTTCCAATGGAAGATTTTTCGGGATTTGGCACCGCATGCGAAGGAGATACCAGAGAAGTACCCCGAAAGATTTGTGGACTCTTGGACAGACGAGGAATGGAGTTTGATACGGCGGTCTGTGGCGCCAGCTACATGGGCAGCTTATTCAGTGGGCAGGGCAACTGTGTCTCATTTTTTGTGGTCAGGCAGCTAGTTTTTGGGGCCAGTGCCAGAAGGGAGTTTAGTGCATTATATTGTAAGAGCCCGGCGATTAGAATATTCGGCGGGATCGGTACGAACTCAACTAGCGGGATTCACCTTTTTCCAGAAGTTGCAGGGATGGGGTAACCCGCTGGGTAGTTTCCGGATAAAGCGGGTCCTAAAGGGGTGGCAGAGGAACAGGTATGGAGAGGGAGATTTACGAAGACCAGTCAGATATTGGGATTTAATTCAGTTAACAACTCACCTGTTGGCTGTATGCTGGACAGATTATGAGGTGCTGCTGTTCAGCACAGCTTTTTCCCTGGCTTTTTTCGGGGGCCATGAGAATCAGTGAGTTGATAGCGAAATCAAAAGGGGATCGTTTGGATCAGGGGCTTCTGGTCCGGAATGTTAAATGGGATGAGGCAGGGGTTGAGCTCTTTTTACAGAAAGCTAAAACGGACTAAAAAAGAAAAGGGCAAATCATTAAGCTGATGTCAGCAGCGAATGTGGAGGTATGTCCAGTGCGGTTAACCAAATTATTTATGAGGGTTAGACCGTCATTACAAGGTCCTTTTTTGATTCATGAGAACGGCAAGCCATTAACTAGATTTCAATTTACTAGGGTATTGCACATGGTGGTTAGATGGATGGGGTGGAATGAGAAGTTTTTACCACTCGCATAGTTTTCGAACTGGGGCAGCCACGTCAGCAGCGGAAGGGGGAATATCGGGGAGCTGGTATTCAAGCTATAGGTCGATGGAAATCCAATGCCTTCCTTACATACATCAGACACTAATAAAAAAACCAAAAAAAAAAACAAAGTAAGAGGGGGAAGAGAAGGGTATGGTTTTAGGAGGTAGACCACAAAGGGTATCGGGAGAGGGGGGTGAGGTGGAAAAAAGGGGGTACGAGGAATATTTAATGACACCGTCTTTTTGTTTCAGATAATACTCAGGGTAGTGCGTAGAACAGGGTGTGTCTGGATCATGGGCCACTCATTCATCCACAGGGCACAGCGGCGAGCTTTGAGGCGCCCATATGGGGAACATTTGGATCTGGACCGGAGGCAGTGGAGCATGTCCTGGTTCAGCAAGAGGGGCATGATGTGGGATGAATTCTTGCCATTCCTGTGGGAACGAGCCTGTGGGGTGTGACCAGAGAGGGTGGTTTTGGGTGAGACATCGATGGGCGTGGGGGGTGAAGGATGGTTTATTTCAGGGAGACGGAGTATATTTGTCAGACATTGGTATGGATTTATTTAATAATTCTATGCAAGATAACCTGGAGGTGTCCTAAAGGGGTGGCAGAGGAACAGGTATGGAGAGGGAGATTTGAGGCCGCAGTGGGGGGAACAAGAAGTGGGTAAACAGTTCTTGCCTGTGGCGGTATAACCCGAGCCCTAGTTACTATGGAAGAATTTGTAAAGTTCAAAAGGGGAGGGGGAATGGAGGAGGGGGGGGGATTAAAATTGTGCAGTTGGGGGGCTGCTGCACAAGAAGGCCGGTGAACTTGGGGGCTATAGCTCAGGGCCTGGGTTTGCCCTTGCTGGTGTGCGGCAGGGAAGGGGAGGGGGAGGAGGGTGGCAGTGCTCTACCTCTGGGATGAGGGGTAGAGACGGAAAAGGGAGGAGGGGGAAGATTGGGGAAGGGGGAGTTGGGGGCAAATGTTATAAGTTTACTACTGTTTGTAAGTGGTTCGGGTTTATGGATTAAACTGAGGTCTATGTTAAATGCCAAAAAGTGGTACGTGTTTTATTTTGCGGGGGGGAGGGGGGGGGGGGGTATAAGGAACGAGCTGAACGCAGGTCTAATCTCCCTGAGTTATCTCACACACATTGGATCTGATTAGCCCATATTTACTTTGACATCACAAATAGGATCTTACGGACATTCAGATAACATTCTGTATAATGTAATTTGTGATACTGTTTTGAAGATGTCTGTTTCCAGTGCTTCAGGAGAATTGCAGGGGAGCTGGTTAAAGGATGCCAAAAATAATAACGTAAAGTATAATTTTGTAATTGCCTCATTACGAATGATTAATGCTTGACATGTGGAATTCTGATTTTATACATAGTGAATGCCCAGTATAGTTTTCTTTTAAAGGCAAAAGGCAGAATAGACATAGAGAGTCCTGTTTTTATAACTTGATGATACAAGTACATACATATTAACACCTGAGTATTCCTAAAGGGTAAAGTAAATTGTCTTAATTTCTCACTGAAACACATTTAAATCAGGACATTTTTGATGGGGAACTGTGTAAAAAATAGTCACATTTGCATAGAAAGAAGTACCATTTCCCTCCTCATACTGGGAATGTTGGTATTTCTGGAAGAACACTAATAAGATTCTGCTAGCACAAAATAATCACAAATTGAAATTTGGCATTTTCAGCAGTGATTGTGAAATAGGTGATTTCAGTCACTGAATCCTATGCAAATTGATATTGAGTTTAAGAATTGTGATCTCACAGATTTGGCCTTGACATATCAGTGGTGGGCAAGGACTCGAATCCCTTGCAGAAGAATTCACACAAATAAAAAGTAATATGGGTAATGATTCAGATGGACTGAATCAAATCACGGTGAACCTAGAAGATGTGGTAGACCTGATTGACAAACTGAAGAGTAGTAAATCACCTGGACCGGATGGTATACACCCCCGAGTTCTGAAGGAACTAAAAAATGAAATTTCAGACCTATTAGTAAAAATTTGTAACCTATCATTAAAATCATCCATTGTACCTGAAGACGGGAGGACAGCAAATGTAACCCCAATATATAAAAAGAGTTCCAGGGGTGATCCAGGAAACTACAGACCAGTTAGCCTGACTTCAGTGCCAGGAAAAATAGTGGAAGGTGTTCTAAACATCAAAATCACAGAACATATAGAAAGACATGGTTTAATGGAACAAAGTCAGCATGGCTTTACCCAGGGCAAGTCATGCCTCACAAATCTGCTTCACTTTTTTGAAGGAGTTAATAAACATGTGGATAAAGGTGAACCGGTAGATGTAGTATACTTGGATTTTCAGAAGGCGTTTGACAAAGTTCCTCATGAGAGGCTTCTAGGAAAAGTAAAAAGTCATGGGAAAGGAGGCGATGTCCTTTTGTGGATTGCAAACTGGCTAAAAGACAGGAAACAGAGAGTAGGATTAAATGGACAATTTTATCAGTGGAAGGGAGTGGGCAGTGGAGTGCCTCAGGGATCTGTATTGGGACCCTTACTTTTCAATATATTTATAAATGATCTGGAAAGAAATACGACGAGTGAGATAATCAAATTTGCAGATGACACCAAAATTGTTCAGAGTAGTTAAATCACAAGCAGATTGTGATAAATTGCAGGAAGACCTTGTGAGACTGGAAAATTGGGCATCCAAATGGCAGATGAAATTTAATGTGGATAAGTGCAAGGTGATGCATATAGGAAAAAATAACCCATGCTATACTTACACAATGTTGGGCTCCATATTAGGTGCTACAACCCAAGAAAGAGATCTAGGCGTCATAGTGGATAACACATTGAAATTGTTGGTTCAGTGTGCTGCGGCAGTCAAAAAAGCAAACAGAATGTTGGGAATTATTAGAAAGGGAATGGTGAATAAAACGGAAAATATCATAATGCCTCTGTATCGCTCCATGGTGAGACCGCACCTTGAATACTGTGCACAATTCTGGTCACCGCATCTTAAAAAAGACATAATTGCGATGGAGAAGGTACAGAGAAGGGCTACCAAAATGATAAGGGGAATGGAACAGCTCTCCTATGAGGAAAGACTAAAGAGATTAGGACTTTTCAGCTTGGAGAAGAGACGGCTGAGGGGGGATATGATAGAAGTGTTTAAAATCATGAGAGGTCTAGAACGGGTAGATGTGATTTGGTTATTTACTCTTTCGGATAATAGAAAGAATGGGGGGCACTCCATGAAGTTAGCATGTAGCACATTTAAAACTAATCGGAGAAAGTTATTTTTTACTCAACGCACAATTAAACTCTGGAATTTGTTGACAGAGGATGTGGTTAATGCAGTTAGTATTAGAGATGTGAATCGGAACCGGAATTGGTTCCGATTCCGGTTCCAATTCACATCGTGGTTTTTTTTTTTCGTCCGGCCCGATCACGGTTTTGTTTATTGGCTGCACCCGAGCCGATAAACAAAAAACCCACCCCGACCCTTTAAAACTAATCCCTTAGCTTCCCCCATCCTCCCGACCCCCCAAAAAACTTTTACATGTACCTGGTGGTCCAGTGGGGGTCCCGGGAGCGATCTCCCGCTCTCGGGCCGACGGCTGCCACTAATAAAAATGGCGCTGATGGCCCTTTGCCCTTTCCATGTGACAGGGTATCCGTGCCATTGGCCGGCCCCTGTCACATGGTAGGAGCACTGGATGGCCTGCACCATTTTTAAAGATGGCCTGTGCCATTTCTGACGATTTTGAAAATATCGTATGATATTTTCAATCGTCAGAAGCCCGATTCACATCCCTAGTTAGTATAGCTGTGTTTAAAAAAGGATTGGATAAGTTCTTGGAGGAGAAGTCCATTACCTGCTATTAAGTTCACTTAGAGAATAGCCACTGCCATTAGCAACGGTAACATGGAATAGACTTAGTTTTTGGGTACTTGCCAGGTTCTTATGGCCTGGATTGGCCACTGTTGGAGACAGGATGCTGGGCCTGATGGACCCTTGGTCTGACCCAGTATGGCATGTTCTTATGTTCTTCAAACAGTATAAGCTTCTGTAAAAGACAAGCAAAGAAAACATACTTTACAATATTCTTGCAAATGGATAAGTTACTATACTCAATGTGCATAATGTGCAATCTGTGCATCTCATGGTGTTAAGATATTGCCATGTTTTCTTCAAAACCATGGAGGAATAAATTGATTTGAAAACAATATGGGGGTTTGTTCTCTCTGTTGTCGTGATATGGAAATCAGCTATATACCTAGTATATGCTACAAACTTCTTACATCATAACAAAATGAAAATATACTACAGTCCTTAACTCCACACTAAAGGATTTTGAAATATATTCCATTTGCATTTTAAACATATGTATTATAAAGCATCTAACATACGTACTCAAATGCACTGGAAACACAAATGGAATTTTCTTCAGAGTCTTATCGAGGAATGTTAAATAAGAATTGTACTATGTAGGATGTCTGTATTTTTCCATTTTTGTGCAAAAAGGGACCTGTGGGATTTCACATTTGTGGTACTGTTTCTGTAAAACTGTGATTTTGGCATTGTGAGATTTATCATCCCAGTTAATACCAGTGCTGTTGGATGGTACCCATTTTAAAAGAGATATCTCCTGGGCATTCTTCATGGAATTTACGGCACATGATATCTTGTCTTCACGGATTGCAAGAATGCTGACAAAATGGTTCTCATATGAAAATTACTTTCTATGTTCCCTTAGGAATTGATTCCCTAATTGCTTAAGTATTTTCCCTCCAGATACAGAAGGCCTTATTGAATCATATTCTTAAAAAGTAATGACACTCCTTTGAGTGAACATATTATCTCTGTGTTGAATAGCCTATGTTTTGTCCTTTGTCCATAAGGCTTTGAATAATGGCCTGCCTGCTTGACTAAGCACAATATTAAAATCATATAAGCCTACTCAATTTTTGAGGTCTGCAGGGCAAAATCTTTTAGCGCATTCCTTCATCAAAGAAAATTTGGTTAGTTAAGTCTTGGAGTAGAATGTTTTGAGGCTGGCAACTGTGTGGTGAAACGCCTTCCCAGAAGAACTGAGCTTTCTGGAAAAGTTTTCAAGGAAAAATTAAAGACCGTACTATATTTGCACAAGCATCTGGCCCTGCATCTGATCTTTGAGGATGTTAATCCAAGGCAAAGGCCCCTACCTGTTCAGACATCTGTATCTATAGAGCTGAACGGGGCCAATTTTCAAAGGGTTTTAAGATCCTAACTTTTGGAGTTAGGCTCCTATATTAGCCCTTTTGAAAATTAACTAGGTCTGAGTTCCTAAATTCAGTCTGCTATTTTCATTAAGATTCTAAATTTAGGCTCCAAAAATGTGGATGGCAACAGGGGTGGAAGATCATAGCATTGATTTTTCCGAACTAGGCATCTAAATTAGGCTCCTAAATCTAGACAAATGAATAGCAGTCCTAAGTTTAGATCCCTAAATTTATGTACATTTTCAGCTGAAACTTAGGTACCTTAGTTCAGCTGAAAATAGGCGACTAACTTGAGCATTTAAAGCAGAGTTTTACTAGATATAATATTGGTATTCAAATGGGCTGTTAACATGACATATTACATTAGGCCTATAAGATTAAAATGGTAACATACTACCAGAGGCTGATATTAATAAAAAAAAACCCCTGACCCCCTAAATTTAGAAACCTGTGTATATTTACCAAGTTGCGATAAACTCATAACGCACAAAAATCAGTGCATTGATATTGCATATTTGACCTAAAATACCTGCCCCTATTAAAATGCGCTGCTTTGCAAGCACAACATTTTCGAATCATGCAAAGCAGCTCATGCCTATCTAATTCTAGGCAAATGAAATGACATGGCTTACCAAGAATTATAATGCAAGCGTGTTATTTTCCCCAAAATTAGCTACAACTCAGGAGTTGTAGACAACTTTTCGGAAAGGCATCAGGACACTAATGCGCATCCCAGTGCCTCCATGCTGCAAATTAAAGAGCCAGCAGCATCCCAAATTAAGCCCCCTCCCACTATGATAAATCCCTCTGGTGGTCTGCGTAATTCCCTGCCTACTGCCCCGCCACCAGTCAAGGCGGCTTAGCCAGGGGAAAAGTAAAAAAAATAGAAATAATTGTCACACGGTGACGCTTAACCCCTCTGCCCAAACCCCTCCCCTTTAAACTAAAGTCAACCTCCACAAGAAAATTTCAACGATCCAAACACCCTCACCCCCAAGAAGCATCCCCCCCCCCACTACTGGACTCCCCCCTTACTCCCTGGTGATCTAGGGGGAAAAAAAATCTCACACACACAATAGACCCCTTCGTACCTTGAAAATTCACCCTGGTGGTCTAGTGGGGGCCCAGCGCTCCCCTAGGCTCCAGATCTGGTTGGCAAGTTTTCAAAATGGTACCAACCAAACCTTGTGCCATCACATGATCGGGCAAAACCTGGGCAGTGCCATTTTGAACAATAGCTGCAGCCTGGGCCAAGAACCTAAAGGGTGCTTCAAGCCACCACTGGACCACCAGGAATGATTTTTAAAGGTAAAGGGAATCCATTGGTTGAGGAGGTCCATTAGACTACCAGGGAGTCTAAGGTGTGTAAAGGCGGTGGAGGGTTCCTTAGAACACCATGGTGTGTGGTGTGTGTAACGGGGGAGGTTGACTTTGGTTTAAGGGGGAGAGATTTGGGCAGGAGGGTGTGGGGCAGCATCACGTGATGATTATTTCTTTTCTTTTTTTTTTTACTTTTTCCCTGGCTGGGCCCCCTCAACAGGCAGTAAGGGGATGGGCAGGGAAGTACTCAGACCCCCAGGGGGGGAATTTGTCACGGTGGGGGGGGTTACTATTTCGGGCCAGCATGGCCCTTTTAGAAGATGACAGGTCCAGGCGAACTGGGTCACCAATGCGCCATTTTTCCCATTTCCCCATACTGAGGTAGATTTTAAAAGGGATGTGCGCAGCAAAACCGAGAGCTACGTGAGTGACTCGCACATGCATGCACCATGTGGATTAAAAGGCCCATCTTATCTCCCACTACACGGATGAAAAAGGTTTGCCGAAAATGTGGCGGGACGTGGGCTTGGTCTGGGTGGGGCATGGGCAGGCTGGAACATCACCATGCAGTCAGTTACACGCATTAGCGTGCGCCGGGACCCCACAACTGTGTAACTTGCTTTTGCTATGGGCTGCGTGTAAGTAGATACATTTTAAAAAAAGGGGAGTTAGCGGGTTTTAAGGGTCGGAGTGACTAGGATTAAAGGGAGGCTAGTCAGGTAGGGGGTTTAGGAAGTCCTCTCTTTCACTGGGGCAAAGTGGGAGAGAACTGGAAAATAGGCCTAATGCATCCCCGGGTGCATCTACTAAAATCCCCCCCACTTTTGCGCTTGAGACAGCATTCGCATGTATATGCGCGCATCGATATATAAAATCGTGTGTACGTGTATGCGTGGGTAGCCGGTTTTTTTATAACATGCGTGCGTAAATGTGCGCATGCTATAAAATGGGTGTGTCCATGTTTGTATGCCGGCAAACACACGCACGTGTGCACACGCGAGTCACTTTGAAAGTTACCCCTATTGGGGTAGATTTTAAAAGGTTGCATGCGGGCGTACATGTTCACGCGCTACCCAGCGCGCGCACATGTATGCCCGCTTTTATAACATGTGTGTATAGACGCTCGCATGCTATAAAATCCGGTGTCGGCGTGCAAGGGGGTGCGCAATTGTGCACCTTGCGCGCGCCGAGTCACGCTGCCTTCCTCCATTCCCTTCCCCCTAACCTAACCTTCCCACCCATTCCCCTAATCTTTCCCCCAGCCCTATTCTAACCCCCCCCCCCCCCAAATTGTTTATCTTAGCTTCTGTGCCTGCCTCTGGGCAGCCGCAAGTTGTGTGCACCGGCAGCCTGCCAGCACGAGATCCTCCGACACAGCGGCAATGGCCGCTCTGTCGGAGGCCTCTGGCCCCACCCCAGCCCTCCCCGCCCCTTTAGTAAAGCCCCGGGACTTACACGCATCCTGGGGCTTTACCCGCGTTGCCGGGCCTTTTTAAAATAGGCCCGGCGCGCGTAACCCTTTGAAAATCTGGCCCATTATTTTTTCTTGTGAAGTTTTTTCACAAGAAAAAATATTGTGGGGAAGATGCTGCAGTATTTTATAGTGGTGGGACAAATACTCAGAGGAAACTCTGCCTCCACGGTGTTTTACCATGGCCTAAGGTATTTGTCCCCTCCCACGATACAAAGTCACGGCATAGTAAATGACCTCCTAGGTCCCTAAGTTTTCAGCTCAAAATGCGCACAAATTTAGGCACCTAAAGCTTAGGGACCTACATTTACATCCACTATTAATTTTCCTTGATTTAGGGTCCTAAATTAGATTCCTAGTGGTGAAAATCAGTGTTAAGCAGTTTTCTCCCTGCCCTAACTCTCCTCCCAATAGCTAGATACGTTTTAGGCTCCTAGGAACCCAAATTTAGGCACACAGCCTTAGTAAATTTTCAAAAGGATTCATTTAAGTGCCTAACTCCCAAAGTTAGGTTCCCAAATCCTTTGAAAATTGACCTCTTACTATTTTTAGGCACTAGCTTTGGTCTGAAAAGGAAGAGAATTCTCACCTTCCTATTTCATCTTGCTCTGGCTCCTAAAATGTCCTTCTATGGACTGATCTTTTTCTTTACTGCACCACTCATAACTGTGTGTTCTCTTGCTCCAATTAATAGTAGATGAATGTTAGCATAAGGAATGTCTGTCCACCTTCTGGAACAATCATGAATAATGCCTTTGCCCAAATAATTAATGTTAGATCAGATTATAAGTATTTGTACATAAAACCTTATGTTACCTAATGCAGTGAGGAGGACCTTTTTAGGTGAAATAACTCAAAATTGTTGTGATTTAAAGTGCTACTATGTTCTTAACAATTATAAATCTTTTATATTTACTATAAATCGTTATAAAAGTCTCTAGTAGCAAAGATATTGTTAAAGCAAATGCTAGTTAAGGAGAACAGCGTAATAGCTAATATGAATTTTGACACCCAAAAATTGTTGGAAAGATAAAGAGAAGAGGCAATAATAAAGAAGAGAGATGCTCCCCTCCCAGTGCAACAGGGTTGGCCACTGTCTAGAAATATGCTAAGACTGCTAATAGAGAAGACTATGAGAAAGGGTCAAAGGTGAGATTTTAAGGGCCTAAGGGACATGAAAAGAGGGAGAGGAAAAGAAGTAGATTTAATAATAAAGAAAAACAGGATGGCAAAGCAGGCAAACAAGTGAGAAAAAAAAACTCTGAGCAACCCGAAGAAGACTGAAAAGGATGCCAGCAAGAAAAAAAAAAGGTGGGTTAGAGTAAGACATACGTGAGGAGTGATATTAGGAAAAGAAAAGAGGAATCATAAAAACTCTTCCATAGAAACAGCTTGAGCTAGCTAGGAGGTGGGCTGGAATTACTCAGTCTTAACTGAATTAAGAATTTATCTATTTTTATCTCAGGTCTCTGGGAGCTACTGATGCCATCCCTTACCTCTTCTCAAAGCCGATGGACTTTGTAGGAATCAGGCACTGAATCATGTTTATTGGTGGATGGTGGTCTAGATGATACAAATTATATACTGTATTAGACCTTAACTTGCTGGATATTGCTGCTATCGCTATAATAATACATACATTGTTTTTGCTCCACCGCAGGTAATATTTAGGGCATGTGTGGGCATTCTTTCATACATGGGGCCCATAAGAGGGCTTTAGCGAAACCACTCGGAGAACACTTGGGCCTGGGAGCCAGCGATATATCGCTAATGTGGATGGGTCGGCATGGGATGTGGTGGGACCAGTTAATGCCTTTGCAATTGCAGATGAAAAGGTTGCAGGTTCCTGCTGGGTTTGAGTAGATGCAGCCTGCATACTTATCCAGTGAGGACACAACCTAGGCGGTGCCCTCAGCATCCCTCCATCATGCGGGCCAGTGGCGGGGGGGGGGGGGGGGGCGGCAAGGTGGGAGGTCGCACGATGAGACACGACACAAGGTTAGCGTACTGCGACAGGGGAGAGGTCGGAGACATAGGGGCAGTGCTATGGCCTCAGATGATTTAAACCAGTGAATCCTGATGCCTGGTCTCTTTTTCTGCTTGGCAACATTCCAGCCCACCCACCGAGTGCTATTGGGTGGGATCATATTGGAGTTGGAGGGAGGTCGCTGATACTTGTCGCAGGGGTGGCCGTGCATGACCCACACTTTGACGTATGTTGGGAACCTTGTATGGACAGGGACATGAAGTAAATAATTTCCTGTCTCTCAAGTGAAATGTGATAGATGAGTTAAGTCAGCTATTGAGTGCACGTCAACCACCAGCCAAAGTGGATCCTCCGAGCAATCACGCTCCATCAGCTGGTTAACGGACCAGGAGGTCAAGGCTGAGAACTGCGGCTGGGGCCAAAATGCAACAACTTCGCCCCCTATGTTGACTACATTATTTCTCTGCGGTGAATATAAGCCTCTTATAGCCAGCACCCTGTTTTCTGTTGTTGGTATCTTTCCGGTGCCGAAGGTATACAAGTAGCGGGATAGCCTCCCCTGGGGGTTTTACTAGCTTATGTCAGGATTGTTATTGTTCAGAACTTGTGGTAGCCAACTTGATTGCTGTATTGAGTGTTACAGTCTTAATTGCAAACCAAGAAAATATCGCTTTAGCTTTCGAAGCATTGTTTATTTTCTGTGTTACACTGAGCTGCAAGTGGCTTAGTGGGGGGAGAAACCAGGGGAGGGAGGGGTAGGATTGGGTTGGGGTAATGCTGGGCAGGGATACCGTGTTGACACCTGCTGGGATTGTGCTCCTGAATATCTTTACTATGCTTTGGCCCTTATATATGTAGCTCCTGCCCCACTAGTGAAAGGATTAGTTAGTGTGTAGGCCCTGGGCTGAGGTGAGAGATGATACTGTCCACAGGGAGGAGCCCCGTGAGCCTCACTGTCGGGAGGCAAGGTCTCAGTGATGTCAGACACAGTATCAGTCTAAAGTCTTTATTGAAGAGAAAGAGTGACACAACCCACGGAGCGGGGGGTGCCCGAGAGGAAGTCTCACAGACCCAGAGGTACAGGGTCCAAGGATAGGAGAATACCCCATAGTGGATACCTCCATAGAATAGCTGATGATCTGCAGAGTGATGTACACTGATGATGTTTTCAGTAGAGATGGTAGTGGCCCGCGGAGCGGGGTACACAGAAGAAGGTCCTCAGCTGAGTCGGTAGTGGTCGGCAGAGCGGGGTACACTGATTAGGTCCTTAGTAGAGGTGGTAATGGTCCACGAAGCGGGGTACACCGGAGAGGGTCCTCAGAAGTGAAGATAATGGTCCACAGAGCAGGGCATGCTGGTGAGGTTCTTAATAGAGATGGTACTGGCCCAAGGAGCGGGGTACTCATGGTGAAGATCCTCAGAAGAGATGATAGTGATCCGCAGAGCAGGGAACACTGGTGAGGTCCTCAGTAGGAATGGTAGTGGTCCGCGAAGCGGGGTACACTAGAGGGATCCTCAGTAGAACAAGAAGTAGTCCGTGGAGCAGGGTACTCACAGGAGAGTAGCAATGGTTCCAGGGTAGCCCTGGGGAACGGGGCAGGCAGAGGTCCCAGGCGAAAGGTCCTCCGAGGAGCAGGTACCCAAGACGTCTATGCCTGGAAGCAGGAACTGGAACGCAGGTCCTCAGAGAGCAAAGTGGATTTAGCAAGAAGAGTTCTTTTTGCCAAGTCGTCAGTAGGCAGGGCCAGCTGGCTTAAATGTCCTGGAGGGATTATCATCCGGAGGGGATACCCCCGAGAGTCCTGCCATGATGGCTTTAAGACTGACCAGTGCGCGCGCCTAAGGACTTCTGACGGCAAGATGGCGGTCGGCGGCATCCATGCCGTCCCGGGAGGTCTGGGACTGGTAGGCAGGCCGACGGCGACTGGCAGAGGCTGCCAGTCTACCCCACGGAGTCAGTGAAGCAAAGAAAGAGGTGAGCAAGAGTGGTCGCAGCCATCTGCGACCGACGGGCGTAACAACTAGCTAACACAGCTCAACAGGGACACATGTTCACTGGGAAGTGCTGGGGCCACAATTTCACTTATACTCCTGAGTTCTTTGCCCAAGAAGGGGGTTGAGGAGGAAGAAAAATCTTTCAAGGTCTTTAGGGCTTCATGGAAGTCTTCAGCACTAGTCCAGTCAAAAAGAAACCCACAGGCATTTGATCAACTGTTGTTCAAAGTGAAATCCTTTTAATGAAATCTTGATTTCAGGTATAAAATCAAAAGGAGTACACTGCTGAATAGTGCACATCAATACAGAAAATAAAGTTCCAGAAGAAAAATCACAGACACAATCATTGGCAAATCTGCACTCCCTGACGATAAGCGGCATCCGCAAGGGACCCACAATTCCTGCGCTGATGTTTTCCTTCATGCAGCAGCTCTGTGGAACCTGACTCCCCACAAAGAAAAATCCACTTTCTCCAAGACACGGAAGAAATGAGGACTATGAGCTTAACTCCCCTTTTCTTAGAAACTCCTTCTTTGCTTCTTTGAAATAAATCTCAGTTATCCACTATTTGGATCCCAAGTCAAAACCTCTTGATCCATGGGCTTGGGAACCCTTCCCATGGCTCCACCAACTACCCTCTCAGGACATGAAACAGGCACGTTGAGACTCTCTCCTTGAGAGAACCCCAACCAAAGAAGCCAGAGACAAGTGTTTTGTCTCTGGCTTCCCACTCATAGGGAAAAAAGACATCTCCCATCGGTGAGTGTCAGGCACACTTCACCCCTATTCTCTCTTACCTCATCCATCAATGCCCTTGGAGGCACTGATGTCACTAGTAAGGGACCACTTTGGTGATCTCCTTACATATAGTAGAAATATATGTCTTGGTTTTTTTTCCCCATTTTTAAAGGAAGAGTGAGATCTAGCATGGCATATTCTGTAACATTAAAACTCTATTGAATTTCAAGAGTCTGAAATTCTTTAGCTCATGAGATGGTGATACAGCTGTCAAAACAATGTAAAGCAGTAATCACTGCTAGCAGTCATTCAAACTCTCAGAAGCAAATGAACTAATTCCAATCTGTATTGAATGGGATGGTAAAAAATGTATATTATTCAGGACATAGACATAACAAACTGTGTCTGTAAGAAAACATCTATTTTAAGGAACTGAAATATGCTGCTTAAACCTTGGCTCTTCTTAATTAATAGTAGCTGCCCAAGTTGTACAGCAACATATCTCTCCGGGTTCTCCATTATCAGTGTGGGACAAGAACATATCGTTCAATTATTTTCCACCTACTGTACAGCAGAGCAAGTGGAGCTTGTTATGGGAAAAGAATGGGAGGCCAGTCTCTTCCCACAAATTAAAATGCTCAACAAAAAAAAGATTCTTCTATAAATTTATACATTTATTCTACTGTTTAGTCTGCCTTTCACAGATCATAAAAAACAGGCTTTGTTTAATCAAAATATATGCCATACCTCGGGATGATCACCTGGCTCAAGTGTGCTTATGTGTGCGTGCGAGAGAGAAAGATTGAGAGCAGGAGAAGAAGAGAGACTTCATTTGTGGAAAAGAAACTAATCTAACAGAGAGTCAGACAGCTGCATCAATATATGTACTAAATCGATCATCTTGGAATCTATGGCTCTGGCATGGAGAGGGTGAGAGGAGTTCAGTGGAACAGAACTGAACATGCTCAGTGGGTAAAATCTGGTTCAGTGAGTGACTGCTAATAACCCAGGAAATTAAAGCTAGTCTGAATGAAAGAGCTCAGAGACCGTTTTTCATGTGTCCACCTGTGTATATATTTAGAATGAGCCCCATGCATCACCTCATGATAAAAAATACTATTCATTATGGGGGTTCGCATCATGAATGAAAAAATAATCTACTCTTCAAGATCTGGAGGGCATTATATTGGTAATGAGATTGAAACTTTCTCCGAACTAAACAGAAGAATCCCTATGTTTTTCTGCTGCTCTAGTCCATAATCTTTGATTTTAAAAATAGTTTTGCACACTGATCCTGAATCATATTTCTATTAACTTATCTCTATATTAAAACTAGAATAACCTTTAATAGCACTTTACCGGAAATTGAGTTTTATTTATTTCCAAATGTATAAGATCATGAGTAAAAAATGGCCTCAAGCAAGGGATCCGGATTAAAGAAAGCAGCAAAAGAATATCATAAGTAATAGTGGCAGGTTGAAAGGAGTTATGGTTTTTAGCTGAACTTTGTATTGTACAATTTTCAAAATGCTGAATATCTACATGTTAAAGGGATTTGGAGCAAAAGCAACATTGAGCCCTTGTTGTGATCTTCCTGCACACATCCCAGTATCAGGGATAGGGCACTGCGTGCAGGAAGATCACAACACCCCCCGGTATCAGGGATAGGGCACTGCGTGCAGGAAGGTCACAACACTCCCAGTATCAGGGATAGGGCACTGCGTGCAGGAAGATCACAACACCCCCTGTATCAGGGATAGGGCACTGCGTGCAGGAAGATCACAACACTCCCAGTATCAGGGATAGGGCACTGTGTGCAGGAAGATCACAACACCCCCAGTATCAGGGATAGGGCACTGAGTACAGGAAGATCACAACACCCCCGGGATCAGGGATAGGGCACTGCGTGCAGGAAGATCACAACACTCCCGGTATCAGGGATAGGGCACTGTGTGCAGGAAGATCACAACACTCCCAGTATCAGGGATAGGGCACTGAGTGCAGGAAGATCACAACACCCCCGGTATCAGGGATAGGGCACTGAGTGCAGGAAGATCACAACACTCCCGGTATCAGGGATAGGGCACTGAGTGCAGGAAGATCACAACACCCCCGGTATCAGGGATAGGGCACTGAGTGCAGGAAGATCACAACACCCCCGGTATCAGGGATAGGGCACTGCGTGCAGGAAGATACAACACCCCCAGTAACCGGGATAGGGCACTGTGTGCAGGAAGATCACAACACTCCCAGTATCAGGGATACGGCACTGCATGCAGGAAGATCACAACACTCCCGGTATCAGGGATAGGGCACAAGTTCTAGTCACATTGACTGATCACATTACTTTTTTTGTCAAGCTACCAACCGTTTCCATTTCCCATCCCCCATATATTAAACCATCACGTCAGTGGAAACCTTGGTAACATCAATAAATAACAGGGCAGCCAATTCCTAAACTGACCTTAACTGACCTGAAAAGTGTCAAATTGTATCATTTTCTGTTAGCGCGCACTAACTTCCTGTTAGTGCACGCTAACTCCCGTTAGCGCGCACTAACCTAAAAACCGAATTGTTTTACAAAAAAAAAACCATGCCGATCAGATTTCCCCCCCCCCCCCCCCCAGCCAAAATCAATCGTTAAAACGATTGGGCACACGATTGACATCCCTAAAGGATAGTGAGCTATTTACAATCTGGTGGGTTGCTGGATCCGAGGCAGCATGGATTCACCAAGGGAAGGTCCTGCTAGACAAATCTGATTGATTTTTTTGATTAGGTGAATCAAGGAAGAGCGCACAATTTTATTTACTTGGATTTCAGTAAAGCTTTTGATTTGGTGGTTAAAATGAGAACAGTTAATGAATTCAAAAGGGCATGGGACAAAAACTGCAGATCCCTAAAGGCATAAAGAAAGAGAAGGTTTAATATTTCCACTTGGCGGTAACCTGTACGGAACAGCAGTTACTACCCTTAACAGAATGCACTGGGGCAACCTGCACGGAGGCAGTTGCTACCTTTAAAAGAATGCGTGAGGGTAACCTGCACGGAGCAGCAGTTACTACCATAAACAAATAGCTGGGCAGACTGGATGGACCCTCTAGTGTTTATCTGCCATCATTACTTTTGTTACTATATTTTTACCAATGAAAATCCAGGCCTTAACTTTTTTATGGAAAATAAAATAGTTGTATTCTCACCGAATTTGCAATGGAAACTTATTTATAAGTCATTAGTGTTTAATTAGATACTCCTGCAACACTTAAGATGGCATAGACATTTTTACATTGGAGTGTCAATAATTACTATCACTTTCCAGGCAAAGTGCCAGATTAAACTACTCTCCAAACCCTATTTTCAAATATTTGTCATTGTCTCAGAATGAGAGAAACCTTCAGGAAATAGAGTGCTGTGTGTTTGTAGATTGCAGGCAAGATGTTGCATAAAACCAAATCTCTCTCCTTTCCTGTTCAGACCACTTTATCCTACAATTTATAAAAACAATAAGAACTGGGGCCATTTTCGTTTTTGTCCAAAATATGTTCCCTACTGTGAACAATACAAGCTTTTTAAATTGGTTTATGCTTTACTTTGGCAAATAAAATATTTGTTCTATTAATACCTGTCTGCTAGAATGTAAAATAAGGTCAGAAAAAAAAATCAGTGTCAGCCTTTTTTATTTTGTTAAGCAAACGAAACTGACATTTACTGGCAGGAGGTAATAAGATAGTTGTATAATTCTTTGCTTTGATTCACTACACGCTTTGCCCAGTCTGAGAGGTGGCTTTACAGTTATGAGGCTGAGTTTTCCTTATTAGGAAGAGGCTGAAAGAGAAAATGTGAAACTCTGCAATTAGAAATCCTCTTTGGTTGCCACTTGCCCCTAATATATTTGGCTGTTTCCTCAGTAATATAAAAAAAAAAAAAAAATCAAGATTTTGTTTTTGAATGAGCCTTAGACTGCCCAAGTAGATTGTGATCTGAAATATTTTCTAGAATGAATGTAAGTTAAAAATACAATTTGTGCTCAAGACAAGTTCTCATCTAGTATTAGGGGTGTGCAGGGGTAAAATATTTATTTGGTTTTTCATTTCGTTTTCGGGAGATATTTTCTCCACAAATTTCATTTTGTTTAATATTTCATTTTTTCTTTTGTTTAAAAATAAATCGAAACATTTATAAAAAAAAAAAAGTACAAAGACAAAATAGAAAAGGAAATGGGCCCCCACTTACCCAGTCTGGTGGAGATCTACAGGCAAGGCCCAAGCTCAGACTGAAGCCTCGGCCTTGCGTAGGCTGAGACTGTGGTTGATCACTGTGATCACAGCCTAGGCTCTATGCAAGGCTGAGGCTTGGAGGCCTGGTCCCAATGCCTTTGCACAGACCTTATGCCAGGGCCTAAGCTGGATGCTAAGGCCTTGGCCTTGATCAGGTAGTGAATCCTGAGACTCAGTCTAGACCAGAGGCCAGAACCAGGTCCATTGCCAGGGCCCGGTCCAGAAAACGGGTGCAGATGCCTGGGTCTTGGCCTAGGCCAGAGCCCAGGCCCAGGCCAGATGCTGGAGCCTGGTCTCAATGCCCAGGTCTTGGTCCAGGCCCAATGCTGGGACATGGGTCAGAGGCCAGGTCCCAATGCCTAGGCCTTAACCCAGGCTTGAAGCCAGGGCTTGGCCCAGAGCCTGGGTCCCAACACCTGGGCCTTGGCCTTGGCCAGAACCAAGACTCAACCCCGGGGCCTGGTCTGGAGACCAGGTCCCGATGCCTGGGCCTTGGCCCTGGCCCATACCCAGAACCAATGCCTAGATCTTGGTCCAGGCCCTGGTTCAACACCTGAGCGCTGGCTGTGTAGGTCCTCTTCTTGTCTTCTTTCTTCTGCAAATGATAACATAGAGCAAAATGGTGCCCTCCATTGACGAGGCTACATTGGAGTCAATTTACTCCTGATGTCCCCAGTGGATGCCAGAATCTACAAAACACAAGAAGAGGACCTATGCGGTCAGTGCTCCAGCTTCTGGGCCTGGATTAAGGCCCAAGCATCAGAACCAAGTCTCCAGACCAGGCTTCAGCATCAGGCCTGGGCTCAAACTCCAGCCTAGGCCAAGGTCAGGCATTGAGACCCAGTCTCTGGACCAGTCCCCAGTCTCTGGCCTGGGCTCGTGTTCCAGCCTAGACTGAGGCCCAGGCATCAAGACATGGCCTCTGGGCTGAGACCTGGCATTGATCCTGAGCCCAGGGATGAGGTTCAGGCATTGAGATGCAGCCTTTAGACCAGGCCCTGGGTTTGGCAGGTGCTCGGCTTCTGGCCTAGATTGAGGTCCAGGTGTCAAGACCTGGCCTCTGGGCTGAGCCCAGCATTGCACCTGGGCTCGGACTCCAGCCTAAGCTGAGGCCCATGTATCAAGACCCAGCCTCCAGGTTGGCCCTGGGCCAAGGCCCAGGCATCAAGACTGGGCTCCAGCATTGCACCTGGGCCCAGGCTCCAGCCTAGGCCAAGGCCCAGCCATTGGGACCTGGACTCCAGGCCAGGCCCTGGCATTGACCTGAGCCAAGGCCCAGGCATCATAACCTGGCCTCTGAGCCTAGGCCCAGGCTACAGGACCCAGTCTGGCTGCGGTGTCACATACCCAATGGATGAGATAAGTAGGGATGATGAAATTTCCCGATCCCGGAAAAAACTTTTTTTGGGAGGGGCCTGGGCCTTGGTTTGGGTCTCGGCCCAGGCCCCAGCGCTGGCCTCGGGTCTAGGGTAAGACCCCAGAGTTACAGTTGGGACTAGGCTGCAGCCCTTGCTTTGGGCCTCAGTCTATGCCTTAGGTGAGGCCTAGGCCTGACCGGAAATTTTAACCAAATTAAACAAATGAGATTCGTTTAATTCGGGGGGCCCCTCAGTTTGTTTGGGGACTCCACAAATGAAACAAATTGGCCCTTAATTGTCATGTTTTGCAAATTTGGTTAAAATGAATGCACATCCCTATCCTGTATTTTAAAGTTTATTGCCTGCATGATGATCTTGCCACAGGATTAGGGATCTAGGTATTAATACACATTAAAACTGACTGTTAATATGTCGATTTTAATGCTGGCATTACCAACAAATTTAACACCTGATGTAGTAAAGGCTTAAAGCCTGCATTAACATGAATTTTAGGACCCAGTCCTAACATCTTCCAGTAATAAATAGAAAAAGAGATGTAACCCTTAGCAGGGTTTTAACCCCAAGGGCACGCAAACATATTTATTTCTCTTCAGGGGCTGCTCCGATTAGCATAAGTCCATCCCATGCTTAACAATTAATACCTGGGGGGGGGGGGTTATTTTTATGGGGGTAATAAGTTCTCACTTGTGGTCCAGATATTATTATGCCGCTCCCAGTGTGTATGTAGACTGTAGGTGCTACCTATGGGGCGGATTTTAAAAGGGCCGCGCGCGTAAATCCTTCAGGATTTACGTGCACAGGGCCTTCGTGCACCGGCGCGCCTATTTTGCATAGGCTGCCGGCGCGAGTAAAGCCCCGGGATGCGCGTAAGTCCCGGGGCTTTTGAAAAGGGGCGGGAGGGGACATGTCCGGGGGCGTCCCAGAAACAACGCGGTGTTTCGGGGGCATGCCCCGGCGTTTCGGGGGCGGGCCCAGTGGCGTGGCGCCGGCCTGGGGGCGTGGTCGAGGCCTCCGGACCACGCCCCTGGGACCGGAGGACGGAGCGGGGCTGCCGGCGACGCGCGCAAAGTTAAGGGGGGGGTTTAGATAGGGCCGGGGGGGTGGGTTAGGTAGGGGAAGGGAGGGGAAGGTGGGGGGAAAGCGAAAGAAAGTTCCCTCCGAGGCCGCTCCGAAATCGGAGCGGCCTCGGAGGGAACAGGCAGCGCGCGCTGGGCTCGGCGCGCGCAGGTTGCACAAATGTGCACCCCCTTGCACGCGCCGACCCCGGATTTTATAAGATACGCGCGGCTACGCGCGTATCTTATAAAATCCAGCGTACTTTTGTTTGCGCCTGCTGCGTGAACAAAAGTACTCGCTTGCGCAAGGTTTTAAAATCTGCCCCTATGTGTTGAGAGGCTGTGATAAATCAGACAGAACTAGGGTCTGAGAGTTAAAGTAAAGTTTACTGATTGGTAATCATTAAAGTATGTCCATTTGCCCATAAAAATGAAGTTACATCTAACTGTTGGTACATGAATGATTTCCCTCTGTAGGTAGGAGACCTTTATTCAGACCTCTGGGTAGAGCCCCATGGTGATTTTTAATGTGCAAAGCTCACTCACTGGCTATCCAGGATTCCTAGTGGAGGGTTCCTCAGATTCACAGTGAGAAGTCTTATCTTAATTCATCTTCTTCTCAGACACGCAGCCTGTTCTGGTCCCATAATGTGGAGATCCTGATCTTGTTCTTCCATCCTTGCTTGTTGTTTCGGGGGGGGGGGGGGGGGGGGGGGGGGGGGGGCTTCTCATGGGGAAAATTCAAGTGGGATCAGGTTAGTTCTCAGCACTGCAATCTCAGTGGGGAGGGGAGATCCAAAAACCTCCCCACTCTGCTCAAGTCCAAAAAATACTTCTTAAAGTTTAACTGAATACATCTTCAGCCCTCACTGTCTCTCACAGCAAGATCTATCACTGGTGCTTGCCCATCTAGGGTTTAGAGTAAGCTCACAGTCCTTTTGCCCTTTCTGTAAATTAGTCGGAGAAGGACTCAGTGGTAGGGAGTGCACAATGAGGGGTCATTTCTAACAGAAACTCCATTTGGGTGAAGCTGGGAGGCCTCACCAAAGTATAAAATTTAAACATCTTTACCCTTCCAATGCTTCCTCACACTGAGCCTAAAGTGTCCTAAGATGGCTGAGCTAAATAGTGTTCAAGCATCCAATGCAAATCCTCCAGGTGAGAGGGGCTGAGGGGATAAGTAGCTTCTTCTAAAGTGTGTTCTATCCAGGGACCGTGACATCTCGGGGCCAGACTGGAAGGGGGGGGGGGGGGGGAGGTCCTGCCACAATGAAGCAGTTAAAGTTTGGAGAAAGTTTGGAAACAAGATGGCGTGCATTTGTAAGAAATGATAAAACTATCATTTTAAGAAAGGAGATTGAATGAAGAGAATGAAAGATAAGGTAGATTGAATGATCTTGGAGTGGCTAAATAAGTAGGAACAAAGCTGGGGGAGAAGCAAGATGGTGGCATGAAAATGCCACACTCTGCTTCATTGTATTTTACCTCGGAACGCTTTTTTCAACTTTCCATGCCACCCAAAAGGAAGGGGAAGATCCGGACTTATCCCTCTGTGTCCTTGCCGTCTGTGGGGCAGTGCATTATAGATGAGTTTGAGGCTCCTACATCAGCATCAGGGGCGAATGTCCATATTGTCAGGGCCAACAGAAGAGTGCTGGAACCGGCTGTGGATGAAGGGTCTCTTAGCTCCAATTGATATCTGTCTCCTGCCGCTGGGTGGAGCTCCAGTCCTGAAGCTGTGACATCACTGGCTGATATGTCATTGGGAGTGCAGTGAGTGAGGGAACCTTGGAAGCAGCAGTACCTGACACTGGAGTTTGTCCATCCCTTCAAGGGCTTGCTGGGGCCGCAGTGTTGAGTGGTGCCTTCCTTGAGCAAGGGAGGTGTGCTTACATTTGAGGATACATCTGCTGTGAATCCCAGTTTTCTCTTCAAGTAGCCAGTGGGGGTGGTACCAATGGATTCCCTGTGGGATCTTATGGTTCAATATAGGGCTGCTTTTCCCGAATGTACTGTGAAAGTGAATTCCATTTCTAGTAGGCTGGAATCCTTGGCTATTGATCACATCTCACATCAGCAGGAATTATCTGGAAGGATTGTATTCTTGGAAAATGATTTTGATCTTTGAAGACTAAAACTTCTTTCATTCAGGAGCGGGCAGTTATTTCCAGAAGATTCGAGTTCATTGAAAAAAAGATTGAGACATTTAAATCTACATTTTCTTAATTTTCCTAGAGGGGTTGATCAATTACCAGGAGTTACTTTATGTAGATATCTTATGGAAACTCTATTTCTTCTGATCTTCTTCCGTCTTTCAACAATATTTATCTATTACCATCTGCTCAAGTGAATCAAGAACTGACTGTTAACCTAGAACTAACTAACAGCTTTTTTGGAATCTTCTGAATATGAAGTAGCAGACAGAGCAGCACTACTAGTGTCCTTTTTTTTCCTGAAAGTGATCTTGTCTTATTATGAAAAATTACTTTTGACATTTGAATAGTCACTTCATGAGTCAAAATGTCAGGCTTTTTCCAGACTTATGGAGAGCTACACAAATATGCAAGGAAAGAGGAAGGGTTTTCTGGCCTTGCATCAGGAAACCTGGGCCTCAGGGGCTTCATTCTTGCTGTGATATCCCCTGCAAATGCATTGTCAAGTTTAATAATGATTGCTTTCTTTTCTTTATTCCAAAACAGTTAAAATCTTTCATTGATTCCAAGAAATTGCTGTTAACATCTGGTCCTTCTAATGTGGTGTCTAATTAGATGGCAGATAAGGATAATGCCGGTTAAAATTCATGCTGTCATGGGTTTTTTAAAATTTCCTTTATACTCCTGCATTTCTGCCTCCTCGTTTGTTGTTGTTTTGTAGGCTAAGAGAGACACTAGTTTTCCTTTATGATTTTGTGCTTTGCTGTTGTGTTTTCTTTTTCTATCAGGTTTCTGTACAAAGTGGATACTTTATTGATTATACTGAAAATTAATAAATACAAAGTAAAAAAAAAAACCATAAGTAGGAAAAAAACAGTGTTGAGTTAATGGGAGGCAAAGATATCAGATGAGAATACAAGTAAGAAAATTATGGGAAAGGGAGACATCCAAAAAAGAAAAAGTAGAAAAGAATTTACAAGGCAAACTCACATTCCAGGAAATAATCTCAAATTATTATTAACTAGCTGTCCCCGCCATGCGTTGCTGTGGCTCAGTCTGGTTAAATGGAAAAGAAAGAAAAGAGAAAGTGCACGTTTCTAATGTGTTTAATTTCACAGTGCTTGTGGGTATACAATATTTTCTGTGGTTCCCTTGTCTGTGCAGATATAGAGATTGTCTGGTTTGCCAACTCTAGAACATGCAACATATAATTGTCCATGTGAGAAGCCATCCGTGTCTAGATGTAAACCGCATAATTGTAGAAATGAAAAAGAATGAAAAAAGAAAAAACATAAACTATACTCAGTAAATGAACGGTATGGTAAACAAATGACACAACTCAATTCCAACGCAATGTCACATGAAATAATTAAATCAAAATGAAAATAAATCGAAATCTATGAAAATTCAATTTAACAATGCAATCGGAAACATTGAAATGGAATCGTAAAATATTTAGTACAAGCCGTTAAGTCCGTTAAAACGGGCAAGATTTTTGTCCCCTCTCCTCCTACATCTTTACTCTGCTCTGCTCCTCCCCCCCCCCCCCCCCCAGCACCACGAAGGGCGAGAGGCTGCGGCAATGGTAGGAGCTGCAGCGGTGGCCGAGGGGGATCTCGCGAGGCGTAATGGTCCTGCCATCCCAACTCCCTCCCCCCTTCCCCGGTGGCAGAGGGACAGGCTCAGACCCCTTTCACTCTATCCTTACAGGCCCCAACTCCTTTGCTCTCCCATTCCCCTCTACACTGAACCCCTTCCACTGTAACCTATAAGTGGAGAGCTGGGGAGGGGGTAGAGACTCTCTCTCTCATACATCCCCCTACATAGGCTTCCTCTCTCTCTCTCTATCTCTTGCACATACACTCTCCCTCTGTCCCTCACACATGCACGCCTAATCCCTCTCACACACATATACACAATCCTTCACGTAGTCTCCCTCTCTCTCTGGCACTCACACTCGCCTTCAGCGCACATTAACACATTTCTCTCTCACACAGTTAAAACGGGCGATATTTTTGTCCCCTTTCCACCTAAGTCTTTGCTCTGCACTCGCAAGAGCTTGCAAAGTTCCCACGCCTGTTATGTCTGGGAGAATGAGGAAAACACTCTGTCCCCCCCCCCCCCCTCACAAAGGGCAGGCGGCAGGCACTGCAACAGATTTGGGACACGTTGCCTAGTTTACTTTGCTCTTTCTGGGAGACCTGTGCCTTTAAGAAATCCGATTGGGGGCTTGAGAGGGAGGAGGGAGCAGGGCTCTGGCAAAAGTAGCGCCGGCGCCATTTTGAATATTGGCAATACGGCGCGAGTGCAGGAGGTCGCTCGCGGACCCCCGCTGGACTTTTGGCAAGTCTTGTGGGGGTCAGAAGGCTCCCCCAAGCTGGCCAAAAGTCCCTGGGGGTCCAGCGGGGGTCCGGTCCTGCACTCGTGATGTCGGGTGACAGGAACCAAAATGGCGCCGACGCTACCTTTGCCCTGTCATATGGTAAGGGCAAAGGGCCACCGGCACCATTTCTATTAACGCAGCCGTGGCCCGAGAGCAGGAGATCACGCCGGGACCCCCCCCCCCCCCCACTGGCCCCCAGGTAATTTAAAACATTTTGGGGGGGTTCGGGAGGGTGGGGGATTTGTTTTAAAGGGTCAGGGTGGGTTTTAGGGTTGTTTTGGTGTGCCGGTTTTCCCGCCCTCCCCCGATTTATGATTTTTTGACGATAAATCGGGGGAATTGCTATTGTATCGCAGCTCTAACGATTTTTGACGATTTAAAATATATCTGACAATTGTTTTAAATCATCAAAAAACGATTCACATCCCTAGTTGCTTTTACGTCCAACAGATGGCGCCTGTTTTTCCAAAAAAGCATGTTTTTACCTGTCACAGGTGTGACATCTATATAATATAGGTATATAAAAACATGCGCGTATTTGAAAGCAACGTTGTGTCAAAATTTCAAAGCAATCGGTGAAGAACTTTCAGAGATTTAAGATTTTGAACAAACGAACATTTACATTTTTATTTATATAGATGGGGGTAATTTTCAAACGCATTTATGCGGGTAAAATGCACTTTTGAAAATCACCCTGGCAGCTGTAGGTGTAAAAGTACGTGTGGAAGTGATTTTGCATGAATAACGGACCTGAAAGAGGCATTCCCGGGAGCAGATTGGGTGTGAGGAAATTATTTACGCTTGTACTTTTAGTTTACAAAAGTATGTACATAAATGTTCACATGAACATTCACACCTGCTCCCCTAGCAGTTGTGAATGTGCATGGTTATGCCGTGCAAACGTGCACATGATCCTGCTTAATAAAGTGAATTTATAAGAACATAAGAAAATGCCATACTGGGTCAGACCAAGGGTCCATCAAGCCCAGCATCCTGTTTCCAACAGTGGCCAATCCAGGCCATAAGAACCTGGCAAGTACCCAAAATGTGGTACAGACTTCACCTGTGATTACAGACTTCACCTCTAAGCATGATGTTATAAAATCAGGCTCATTATGAACAGGTACAGAAAAGAATGTCCCCCTTTCCTTGCCTCTAATGGTAGAGTGATCCAGCGGCCCTTTAAGGGCAAGAACAAAGATGCCAGCTCTTCAGCAGCAACAACAAGAGTAGGAAAAGAGAACCCAAATCATACTCCCCAGGGCCCCCTCTCTCCCTCTCCCCACAGCCACCAAGTTAGGAGGCATGATGGGCTGGAAGGAGCTCCTCCCTTGTCCCGCCTCCCAACAGCAGCATGATCCAGTGTCCCTTTAAAGGTATGCTGAAGGCACCTGCACTTTGTATGCCCTTCATGCTCAAACCTTTGTGTACAAAATCAAGGACATCATACAACTTTCCTTTCCCAGGTAAACTGATTTAATCTCTCTTTACTCTATTGATCACTTTAGCCAAAAAAAAGCAACCTAATCTAAAACATTATGCCATACTACACTGATATTATGTACTGTAAATGCCTTCCAAAAAACCCGCAAATATCCTCCATTCTTATCACAAGAGAAATCACTTTCCCCACCTTATGAGAGTCTTTTTCCACTGCTAAAACTTTGCTACCACTCTCACTAAATCCTTGCTACTGTTCAGATTGTGCCTCTCTCCCCATGAGAGTCCATTCTACTATTCAGATTCTTTCACCCAATCAGAATCCTTTCAACTGTTCATACTGTGCAACCACTCTCACTCAACAAGAGTCCTTCTTTCGGTTCAGACTGTGCTGCCACTGTCACCCAATGAGATTCTTCTTACCGCTCAAACTGTGCTACCACTTTCACCTATTGAAAGACCTTCTGCTGTTTTTTAGACCATGCTACCTTGATCACCCAATTAGAGAAATTTCAAATGTGTCTATCTATGCTATCATTTTTTCTCAAAGAGTGACTTCTCCAATTGTGCTACCATTCCCTCAGTAATCACTCCAGGGATCTGACTTATTGGACTGTCTAAGCAATGGATTTTTTCAGCAAATGAACACCATTTAAACTTGAGATTCAATTCACATAAGCTTAATTTATATACAACTAGTAAAATCATTGAGGTCCATATTCAGACACAGTCTGGATAACAAAGTTAGCCGGATAAATTTATTCGACTCTCTTAATTAGTTAATTGTATAACTACAACCAGCTAATTTTAGGTCAACTTTGACTCGATCAGACTTAACTGGCTAAGTAATTTGGCTAACTCTGAATATTGGAGTTAGCCAGTTAAGTTAGCCGGCTAACTCAATTCCTCCCAGTTATGCCCCTGGACCGCCCCTAAGTTATCTGGCTAAAATCTAGCCAATTAACTTATTAGCTGGCTAGAATTTAGTCAGATAATGGCTGAATATGGCCAGATAAAACATTTAGATGGATATCTATTCCGTTATCCGTCTAAATGGTTTTTAAATATAGACCTCAGAATCTGTGAATAATTATGCTACAAACAATAAGGTCACCTGTTGTAAGACCATCCGCCAAGACAAAATATGTCATGTTTATAAAAACTCAGAGAACTCTGAGATCTCAGTCATATGGGGTAGCAGACATCATGAACACCGAAGACCACAGAAACATAGGCGAAAATCAAAGAGAAACATAAATCACCTATCAACACTGACATGGCTAGTTTGACTACCAACTGATCATCCAACAGACAAATCATCGCACAAAATATGTACACACATAGGCCTAATTCATGGGTCAGCAACTTATGGCACATAAGATGATTTTTAGTGGCATGACAGAGCCACCGCAGATCTCATCCCACTGTGGCCAAACAAGAGACTGGCAGGGCCATTGCAGATCACATCCCATGGTTGCCAAAGAAAAGACCCAATAGGGCCAACACAGATGTCCTCCCACAGCGGCTGTAGAAGATGCTCTCAGGGCTGCCACAGATCCTATTCCATGGTGGCCAAAGAATAGGCCCACAGGACCACCATAGATCCCATTGTGCAGTGGCTGAAGAATCAACCTGGGCGTTCACCATGGATCCCTTCCCATGGCTGCTGAAGAAAAGACCCAGCAGAACCACCACAGAACTCATCCCATAGTAGCTGAAGAAGAGGTCAGATGGAGCCGGTGAAGGCCGAAGAAGGAGCCCTACCACCTGACTACCACATTTCCCTAGCATTTGCCCCCTGGAGAAGTAGGAGATGGGTGAATGGAGGAGTGTGTGTGTGGTGCACTTTTTTCAGGACAGTGCAAGGTTATTAGGTGCCCTAGATGAACTTTACAACTTTGTGCCCCTCTTTCCCAGCCCTCACCACCCACAACTAAAAGCTGTACATTTATAACAGATTTTACATGAAAAAGGACATTCATAATCTTATGAGGTGAAACTATCACAACCAGAAAACTCTTCAAAAGAGACATTTGGAGCCCATATTGTATTAGCCATATTTTAAAATGCATTCGATGTGGGCTTGGCCCTCAGAAAGCCATGAGAAGAATGCATTACAATTAAAATATAGTAAAATAGCAAAACAGCACTAACTGCCAGTACTCAAATAGTAGGAATTCTACCTATGAAATGGCAACACTGCAAATATTACACCAGTCCCTATAACATCAATACACCTCCTATTAGGAAAACAGAACAAGCTAGGCTACTATGGATCCCTGTGCAGAAACTATATCCTAACAGAATACCTCACCTCAGTCCTACATGCAAAACACAGATGGACCCTCACCAAATGCAGAATAAACTGACCATAAAGTATTAACAGAATTAATAGTAGGATGAGCTCTGCTGCAGCCCTTCCAGGCTTTCAATCTTTGAGCCTCAGTGGAATGGGTTCCGTCACAGCCCCAATCTACGTCAAGGTGAGGCAGCTACCACAGAAGTGACTTGGGAGATGGTCACTTTTTGCGGCTTCCAAAAGTTTGCTGCTTGAGGCAGATACCTCACTCTGCATCATGATAGAATTGCTCCTGCCTGGTAAGGCAATTAGGTAGCTGATAGAAGAAGCTCAAAGAGAGCTTGTTAACAAAGCAGCCAGAGAAGTTGGAGCCATGAAGCTACCAGGAAGGCAGGGTTCCACAAAAGTGAGGCTGTCCAAGACTGGACAGGGCCAGGACTAGGATTACCAAAAAGCTTCATCAGCTGGTAGGAGCTATCTGGGAAGGGATTGGAGAAATCTGCTGCATGGGGCTTTACTATGCTGGCCACTGCAGGATGCAAAGGATTGTTTGGCTGTTACAGAGACATTATGCTCAACAGGGAGTAAAAGCCTCCTGCATATAAATGTTTATATCTTAGTAACTCAGGGCAAGTGGACCTGTAATATTGTTCTGTGAAGTAACAGACTGCGAGGAGAAAACAACATTGGTACTGAACTGGGGTTTTCTGTGAAACAGGCCTATATTTCCTTGTATTTGTTATACAGCTAAAATTAAAGTTTAAAAGCTTCCATTTTCTCCTTTTTATGTGGAGTTCCTTATGTGAGAATCACCAGGTTCTCCCTAGGAGGGGGTAGAGAATGAACCACCAGACCAGATAGGCTATCACACTTATTTTTAAAGAGAAACTACTTGGCTAGTTTTTCTCTTTGAGACTTAGCTGCAAAGCATGTGCATTGAAAATGAAAGTGAACCTTGCATCATCTACACAGACTATTGAAAAATTCCCCAAGATGGCAAGAGTGATCAAATTAACATCTCTAAAAGTAGCCAACACAATATTCCTTGATAAACATATTCCATGATTACTGTAAAAAACATAATAATAATTAGGGATGTGCAGAAGGAAAAAATTCATTGCAATTCGGAATTCGTTTTGCCAGGACCCAAATCCATTGCATTCATTTCATAGGGGGGAAAACCAATACGTTGATTAATTTTATTCGTTTTCCGATTTCCTATTAAAGTCAATGGGGGAAGTATTTGCAGCCTATTTTTGGCTGCAGAATTGGAGTTTTTTTTATCAATTCTGATGAAACTTCTGGGGAGCAATCATCAGAATGAGAAAAGATCTCCAAGGTACTTAGACTGTGGCAAAGTGGCACTAAAGTGGCAAGAATAGCCTAAGGCACTTTAAAGGGGCAAAGGGGTACCAGGAGTGGCAAGAGTGCTTTAACAGAGATGCATAGCAGAAGCAAGAGTGTCAAAAACACACCACAGCTTCAAAAGAGAGCACCGATAACAGAAGCATGAACCCTCGAAGGCAGCTCGACAGGCAAAGCGGCAAGACAAGTGGCATCAACATCCTACAGCACAATGAAGGGGGAACATAGCAAGCAGAAAGACTAGCACCAACACACTGAGGAACCATGATAGTGCCAAGAATACCACAAGGAGTTGAGTGAGTCATCGGTGTATGGCAGCAAGGCAGAGTGGCAGAAAGCTGATAGGGGCAAGACAGGCTGGCAGAGCGGAGGTAGTCTGGTCCCTGTGGTTTTGATAGGGGTAAGACAGGCTGGCCCCGGGGAGAATTTCCTTTCCTTTGAGCAGGAAAGGGCTCCTTAGAATGGGTTTGCCCCAGGGGTGGATTGGCCTATTGAGGATCGGGCATCCCCCGGTGGGCCGGTTGCACTAGTCATGTGGTCTGCTGATTGCGGCCATGACAGAGCTATGCTCGGCAGACCACGTGGTATTTCCTGGGCTGGCCTGGGCGGCGAATCCCCGGGCCGGTCTTCATCGGGAATCCGCCACTGGTTCGCCCCTAGAGTGGGGTGTTTCCATTGGCGTCTAGTGAGCTCTCGCTGGTCTTTTAATATCTGGTTAACGTATCAGATATACAAACGAGAATTTTCAAGGCAGAGGCGGAGGAGAGTGCATGTGAAGAGCGGTTCAACATGGATCAGAGGGTAGATACAGGCTGGCTACACCCGGGGAGAGCTCCCTTTCCTTTGAGCAGGGAAGGGCTCCCTGGAATGGGTTGGCCTCTAGAGTGGAGCACGAGCCTTCAAAGCATGGCGACGTGGAGCAGGGTGCCATGTGAACAGCAGTTCAACATGGGTCAACAGGTACTAAGAGATAGGCTGCTACACCGGGGAGAGTTCCCTTTCCTTTGAGCAGGAAAGGGCTCCCTTGGAATGGGTTGGCCGCTAGAGTGGAGCACGAGCCTTCAAAGCATGGCGATGTGCAGGAGGGTGCCATGTGATCAGCAGTTCAACATGGGTCAACCGGTGCTAAGAGATAGACTGCTACACCGGGGAGAGTTCCCTTTCCTTTGAGCAGGAAAGGGCTCCCTTGGAATGGGTTGGCCTCTAGTGTGGAGCATGAGCCTCCAAAGCGTGGCGACGTGGAGCAGGGTGCCATGTGAACAGCGGTTCAATATGGGTCAACAGGTAGTAAGAGATAGGCCGGCTACTCCGGGGAGAGTTCTCTTTCCTTTGAGCAGGAAAGGGCTTCCTTTGAATGGGTTGGCCCCTAGAGTGGAGACCGACCCTTCAAAGCATGATGACATGGAGGAGGTCTCACTGTGAAGAGTGGTTCAACATGGGTCAACAGGTACTAAGGGATAGGCTGCTACACCAGGGAGAGTTCCCTTTCCTTTGAGCAGGAAAGGGTTCCCTTGGAATGGGTTGGCCCCTAGAGTGGAGCACGAGCCTTCAAAGTGTGGCGACGTGGAGCAGGGTGCCATGTGAACAGTGGTTCAACACGGGTCAACAGGTACTAAGAGATAGGTCGGCTACTCCGGTGAGAGTTCTCTTTCCTTTGAGCAGGAAAAGGCTCCCTTGGAATGGGTTGGCCCCTAGAGTGGAGCCCGACCCTTCAAAGCATGGTGATGTGCAGGAGGGTGCCATGTGAACAGCGGTTCAACATGGGTCAACCGGCGCTAAGAGATAGGCTGCTACACTGGGTAGAGCTCCCTTTCCTTTGATCAGGAAAGGGCTCCCCTGGAATGGGTTGGCCCCTAGAATGTAGAATGGTACAAATTGTTAGGATTTAAGCATGTGCAAACAGATCATGACTTCATGAGCAAGATGGAGGAAGTTCTCTTCTCTGCCCTGAAACGAAAAGAAAATTGTTTGTTTTATTTAATGATCCATGCTGTGAAAGATTAGTATTTTGAATTGCCGGAGACTGAGGTTTCCCTTTGCTACGAGGGTTCAGCCGTTAGGACTAAAAGAAGCGCTGATGTCATCTCCTGCCCAAATCTACAATATCAACCTATGTTGACTTTATACCCTACAGTGCGTCTGTAAACTATGGGAACACAGAGGATGAACTAGAGTGCAACTACTACCAGTTGTCCAGAGTACTAGAAACATTACTGTTGGCACCTAAGAAAGATTTCGGGAACATGGCCCATAATATGAAGGTCAGGAAAACTATTAATCATATGAAATAAATATGCAAGCTCCAAACATCTGAAATCAGCTTTTTATGTTCTTACATTCCAAATATGGACAGACAGGCACAGCATTTGAGGTCAAGCCATTTTAGGGACATAAGGCTGGACGAACAGGCACAGCAATCGAGGATAGAGGTCAAGCCCTTTTAGGGACATAAGGCCTGGACAGACGGGCACAGCATTCGAGGACAGAGATCAAGCCCTTTTAGGGACATAAGGCCTTGACGGACAGGCACAGTATTTGAGGTCAAACCTTTCTAGAAACATAAATCCTGGACAGACAGGCACAGCATTCGAGGATAGAGGTCAAGCTCTTGTAGGGACATAAGGCCTGGACAGACAGGCACAGCATTAGAGGTCAAACCCTTTTAGGGACATAAGGCTTGGACGGACAGGCACAGCATTAGAGGTCAAGCCCTCGTAGGGACATAAGGCCTGGACAGACAGGCACAGCATTCGAGGGTAGAGGTCAAGCCCTTTTAGGGACATAAGGCCTGGACAGACAGGCACAGCATTAGAGGTCAAACCCTTTTAGGGACATAAGGCTTGGACGGACAGGCACAGCATTAGAGGTCAAGCCCTTGTAGGGACATAAGGCCTAGACTGACAGGCACAGGATTCGAGGATAGAGGTCAAGCCCTTTTAGGGACATAAGGCCTGGATGGACAGGCACAGCATTCGAGGATAGAGGTCAAGCCCTTTTAGGGACATAATGCCTGAATGGACAGGCACAGCATTCAAGGTCAAACCCTTGTAGAGACATAAATCCTGGACGGAAAGGCATAGCATTCAAAGATAGAGGTCAAGCTCTTGTAGGCACATAAGGCCTGTAGGGACAGGCACAGCATTAGAGGTCAAGCCCTCATAGGGATAAAAGGCCTGGACAGACAGGCACAGCATTAGAGGTCAAGCCCTTTTAGGGACATAAGGCCTGGATGGACAGGCTCAGCATTAGAGGTCCAGCCCTCATAGGGACATAAGGCCTGGATGGACAGGCTCAGCATTCGAGGATAGAGGTCGAGCCATTTTAGGGACATAAGGCCTGCATGGACAGGCACAACTTTAGTGGTCAAGCCCTCGTAGGTTCAAAAGGCCTGGACGGACAGGCACAGCATTTGAGGATAGAGGTCATGCCCTTGTAGGGATGTAAAGCCTGGACAGACAGGCAGGCACAGCATTTGAGGATAGAGGTCAAGCTCTTTAAGAAAATAAGGCCTGGATGGGCAGGTACAGCATTCGAGGTCAAACCCTTGTACAGACATAAAGCATGGACGGACAGGCATAGCGTTCGAGGATAGAGGTCAAGCTCTTATAGGGACATAAGGCTTGAATGGACAGGCACAGCATTCGAGGTTAGAGGTCAAGCCCTTTTAGGGACATAAGGCCTGGACGGACAGGCACAGCATTGGCGGTCCAGCCCTCATAGGACATATGGCCTAGACAGACAGGCACCGCATTCGAGAATAGAGGTCAAGCCCTCTTACGGACATAAGGCCTGGACGGACAGGCACAGCATTCGAGGATAGAGGTCAAGCATTAGTGGTCAAGCCCTCGTAGGGACATAAGGCCTAGATGGAAAGGTACAGCATTCGAGGATAGAGGTCAAGCTCTTTTAGGAAAATAAGGCCTGGACAGAAAGGCACAGCATTCGAGGATAAAGGTCAAGCCCTTTTAGGGACATAAAGCCTGGACGGACAGGCACAGCATTCAAAGTCAAACCTTTTTAGAGACGTAAAGCATGGACGGACTGGCATAGCATTAGAGGTCAAGCCCTTTTAGGGACATAAGACCTGGATGGACAGGCACAGCATTAGAGGTCAAGGCCTTTTAGGGACATAAGGCCTGGATGGACAGGCACAGCATTCGAGGATAGAGGTCAAGCCCTTTTAGGGACATAAGGCCAGGACGGACAGGCACAGCATTCGAGGTCAAACCCTTGTAGAGACGAAAATCCTGGACGGACAGGCACAGCATTGGAGGATAGCGGTCAAGCCCTTTTAGGGAAATAAGGCTTGGACGGACAGGCACAGCATTCTATGATAGAGGTCAAGCCCTTTTAGGGACATAAGGCCTGGACAGATAGGCACAGGATTCAAGGATAGAGGTCAAGCTCTTGTAGGGACATAAGGCCTGGAAGGACAGGCACAGCATTCGAGGATAGAGGTCAATACCCTTTTAGGGACATAAGGACTGGATGGACAGGCACAGCATTCGAGGATAGAGGCCAAGCTCTTTTAGGGACGTAAGGCCTAGACGGATAGGCACAGCATTCGAGGATTTCCTTTGTGCAGGTTTGTTGTGGACAGGTATGGGTCAACAGGTACTAAGAGATAGCCCAGCTACTGGATGGCCCGCGCCATTTTTAAAGATGGTGCCGGCCATCCAGTGCTCCTACCATTTGACAGGGGCTGGCCAATGGCACGGATACCCTGTCACATGGTAAGGGCAAAGGGCCATCGGCACCATTTTTATTAGCGCAGCCGACGGCCTGAGAGCGGGAGATTGCTGCCCGCGCCCCCACGGGTCGGGAGGGTGGGGGAGGCTAAGGGGTCAGTTTTAAAGGGTCGGGGGTGGGTTTTTTTTTTTATTGGGCCATCGGCGCCATTTTTATTAGTGGCAGCTGATGGCCCGAGAGTGGGTGATCAGTCCCGGGGCTTCCACTGGACCACCAGGTGATTTTAAAATGTTTTGGGGGGTTTTGGGAGGGTGGGGGAAGGTAAGGGATTAGTTTTAAAGGGTCGGGGTGGGTTTAGGGGTTGTTTTGGTGTGCCGGTTTTCCCGCCCCCCCCCCCCCCCCAAATAACTCCCGTTAGTGGACACAAACCTGATTAATGATTTTTCACGATAAATTGGGGGAATTTCTATTGTATCACACTCTTTAACGATTTTTGACGATTTAAAAAATATCGGACAATATTTTAAATCGTCAAAAAACGATTCACATCCCTACAAAGGAACATGAAGAGCTCTCAGATATAAGAAAACCGCTGCTCAAGTCCAAATCTACAATATCAACCTATGTTGACTTTGTAGTTTACACAGTGTAAACTATGGGAAGACAGAGGATGAACTAGAGTGCAACTACCACCAGTTTCTATAGTACTAGAAACAGTACGGTTGGCACCTAAGAAACATTTCGGGAATATGGCCCATATTATGAAGGTCATGAAAACTATTGAGCATATGAATTATGCAAGCTCCAAACATCTTAAGTCAGCTTTTTATGTTCTTACATACCAAATGTTGCAAAACAGGAAAAGAATATTCTGGAAAGAAGTGATGCACAAATACATAAAACTGAAATTAGAAATACTAGAACTAAACTCAGATAGGTACAGCGTTTGAGTTCAGGCCCTTGTAGGGACATACGGCCTGGACAGTGGACGGACAGGCACAGTGTTTCAGGTCAGGTACATGTGCTGATATTATCTGGAGCATAGGAGGCAGTTGGAGCTGCTGCAAGGCTTTTACATGCTTTTATTCATCTTGCCATTCACAGGGAAAATTTGGAAACCCAAGCAAAGGCAGGTTTATTTTCAAAAACACCAGCATTTCCATCAACTCTGGTGCGAGCCTTGAGTGCTCATGATATCCCCTGTCATTGAAAATACATGTTCACTGGGCACACTGGTTAGTGAACATGACAGATATCGCTGAGTCACTTTGGCTAGGTGTGGCCAGACAGTGGACTTATGTGCCCAATATGCCAGCAAATCTGTCTGCATGTCCTCTGTGGGCTCTGAGAGATACCGTGTCACTGACAGTTGTAGGGATGTGAATCGTGTGATTGATCGTCTTAACGATCGATTTTGGCTGAGGGGGGAGGGGAATCTGATCGTCATGGTTTTTTTGGTTAAAAAATCGTTTTATCGGGGGAGGGGGGAAGGTGGGAAAACCGGCACACCAAAACAACCCTAAAACCCACCCCGACCCTTTAAAACAAATCCCCCACCCTCCCAAACCCCCCCAAAATGTTTTAAATTACCTGGGGTCCAGTGGGGGGGTCCCGGCATGATCTCCCGCTCTCGGGATCCCCCCTCCCCCGATTTACGATTTTTTGACGATAAATCAGGGGAATTGCTATTGTATCGCGGCTCTAACGATTTTTGACGATTTAAAATATATCTGACGATTGTTTTAAATCGTCAAAAAACGATTCGCATCCCTAGACAGTTGTGCTGGTGTCTCCTTTGCTTGGGTGGCCTCAGAGTCACTCATGCCAGCTGCTTTCTCTCTAGTCTGTAGCACAAAAGATGAATCTTTATGGGCAACATACCTTTGGCGTACTGAAGTGGAGGAGGAGGAGGTACTAGCTGTCGCTGACAGAGTGCTACTCATGCTTGGGCTAGCACAACTCTCTGAAGTGCCCGCCGCTGTTTCCTCCTCTGCTTCATGCTTAATCTGTCTCTGCCTTTGGCGCTCCTGAGAATGGACTTTTGCTAACAGCAGTTCCTTCACAAATGAGAGGCAATTGCACTGTAGGGCGAGTTTCCCTTTCACAGGTGGAATTTCCTCACTGTCGGGATGCTCTAATTCTAATGCATCATTAGTATCATTAGTATCCTTTGAAGATACCTCTCTCCGAACCATGCGCTGCTGAGCGACTGTCGGCTTTCCCCTTTGTTCTAGTTTAAAAGCTGCTCTATCTCCTTTTTAAAGGTTAGCGCCAGCAGTCTGGTTCCACCCTGGTTAAGGTGGAGCCCATCCCTTCAGAAGAGACTCCCCCTTCCCCAAAAGGTTCCCCAGTTCCTAACAAAACTGAATCCCTTTTCCTTGCACCATCGTCTCATCCACGCATTGAGACTTCGGAGCTCTGTCTGCCTCTGGTGACCTGCACGTGGAACAGGGAGCATTTCAGAGAATGCTACCCTGGAGGTCCTGGATTTAAGCCGTGCCTCCTCATTAGCTTTAAAGGGACATGATCCCTTTAACCAGGTTCAGCTGTTCCCTATGAGCTAGAGCAGAGGAAGTATAAAAGAAGACTTCCTCTGCTCGTTCCTCGACTTGGCAACGTCCTTCGTTCATCAGGTCTGCTTGCTTCGGTGAGTCTTCCTGTGCTTTGGATCCTCGTTCCTGTCTTGTCTTGGAGTTCCTGGTTCCTGACTTCGGATCGGCTAGCAGTGATTCCTGGTATTGACTTCGGACTGGCAAGCAGTGATTCTCTGGTGTGTGACTTCGGACTGGCAAGTGGTGATCCCTCGGTGTGTGACCTCGGACTGGTAAGCGATGACCCTCTGGCACTTGACCTCGGACTCCTTCTTGACCATCGTCTCCAAGGGCCCACCTAAGTCCCAGCGGTCTGGGTCCCTACGGGCTCCTCCCGGGGGGGACCGTGGGCTTCCAGGGGTGAAGCTCCAGTTAGCCCTTGCACCAAACTTCTTAACCTCTCAAAGGTCCACCTAAGTCCCAGCGGTCCGGGTCCCTATGGGCTCCTCCTGGGAGGACCGCGGACTTCCAGTGGCGAAGACACACTTCCTTTCTTCACCTCTCGACTCTTCATCTGCCTTCACAGTCGCCTCTGTCTCCTGGCCGAGGGTCAGCTGGTCACGTCCTCTGTTTCTGCCTTGCCACCCGACGGGAGAACCTACGGACCATCATCCCAAGGTAATCCATCCTCCCGTTGGCCCAAGGGTTCACAAGCCTGAGCATAACATCTCCTCCTCCCTTTCCTTCCCTCTCCTTCACCCCTTCCCTCTTACTCACTCACTGCTTTCCCTCTCCTTACTTCCCCCTCACTCATCTTCCTTCCCCTCACTCACTCCTCCTCCCTTTCTCTGCTCTAACTCATCCCCCTTTCCTTCCCCTCACACTCATTCCCCTTCCTTTCCCCTCCCTTACTCACTTCTCCTCCCCTCTGACTCATCTCCCTTCCCTTCCCTCCCCTCTCACTCATCCTTTTCCCCCGCTCCCTTCACTCACAACCCCTTTCCTTCCCTTCCCTTACTTAGCTCAGCTCCCCTTTCCTCCTCTCCCTTCTCAGTAAGAAGGGAGGGGAGGGGATGGAAGGGAAGCAAAGGGGTGCTGAGCGAGTGAGTGAGGGAGATGAGAAGGGAAGGGGAAAGGAAGTGGGGGAATGAGGACTTCAAACTCCACTTCCCTTCCCACCCCTTCCATTTCACTGCCTGCTTCAGTCCTTGCACTTCCTCCAATGCCTGCCAGCTCTTCTTCTGCATCATCACCATGGTTTTTCTTCAGCCCATGGGAGGTGGGAACCCCCACGGGCCTGGCATCTCTACGGTACTGCAGTTTTATTCAGTTCTGCCCACCAGGGGTGGGAACCTCGCAAGCACTCAATCACCTCACTGCCATGGTTTCAATGCGTGAGATGAGGAGGTCCCAGCCATGTGAGTGTGAGAACCCCATCCTGGTGCGTGAGACTTGGCATGTTTGCGCTGATCTTCCAGCCCGGGTGAGACTCCTGCTCAGCTCTCCCTTAAGCCCAGTGCCCGGGGGTGCCTTCTAGGGGTGTGCATTCGGATTGACCGCATTAGTAAAACGCAACTCATATTTTTTTTTAACTTAAAAAATTGATTCGACATAAACGATCGGATTTCCCACATATCGAACATAGATATGTTCGATATGTGGGAAATCGCGATTGTTGAGCCAAAATAAAAATATAAACCCCCTCACCCTCCTTAATCCCCCCCCCCCCCCGACTTACCACAACTCCCTGGTGATGGAGCAAGGAGTGAGGACGCCATTTCTGCAATCCTTGGCGAGAAGCATGTGACGTCGGCGGCACGTCGAGTGACGCCGGCGTCACGTGATTCCCGGCGAGTTCGCGCCGGACGGCTCGTTCGGCCCAAAAAGAACTTTTGGCCAGCTTGGGGGGTCAGGAGGCCCCCCCAAGCTGGCCAAAAGTTCTTTTTGGGCCGAACGAGCCGTCCGGCGCGAACTCGCCGGGAATCACGTGACGCCGCGTCACTCGACGTGCCGCCGACGTCACATGCTTCTCGCCAAGGATTGCAGAAATGACGTCCTCACTCCTCGCTCGATCACCAGGGAGTTGTGGTAAGTCTGGGGGGGGGATTAAGGAGGGTGAGGGGGGTTTAAATTTTTTTTTTGCACATATGTACATATACCCAACTCATTGGATTTTTTTTATGTCCATATTGGCCGCAAGTGGGACCCCCTTTCGGACATAAGAAATATGAACATAAAATTTTGCTCTGCACATCCCTGGTGCCTTCTCCCCCCTGTACATGCACTCCGTCCTCCTCCTGGGTGTGCCACTGATTTTATTCATCCTGTCGAGCTGGAGTACACTTTTATTTTCCCTCTTTCCATCAAACGTACTCAAAGATTGACTTTTTAAAAAAATGTATAAACCACTTTTTCCTAAGGTATGTGAGGTTAAAATACATAACATTTTATTATTGTATCATGCTGCAAATGAATTGTCCTTGGACTGGGACATTTTGAGTTTAAAATGATTTGGAGATTCAATTCTGGGCTATTGGAGGTGAAGAAATTCAAAGATTTGCAGCTATTCGGATGTTTTTTTTTTACACAATGAGTCAAACGTCTATGGCTATTGGGTGGGATGCGATGAAAGCAACTCGGCGAGGTGAGATGACAAGTTACTTAGCGAAAAGTAATCAAGTTAGAAGGCAGGAATGTGACAGGTTGGAAAGGGAGATTTTCCAGTTGGAAAAGCAGCATATTAGAAAGGATAATGCCCTACTGTTAAGGTGGCAAAAATGAAAGTGTGCAGCATAATTTAATTCTTACTAGAGAAGCTGGCAGTTATATCTTTGCCCAGAAGGCATGATACTATGCAGCAAATAATAAAAGTGAGAGATTATTAATACAATTATTAATGGCTAAAAATAATTAAAGTAGAATGGATTTGATTAGAGATCAGCATGGGAATATCTTTTATTTTAATATGGCTATTTTGAAGGATTTGAAAGAATTCTACTCAGTGCTGTATAAATCTAAGATGTATTGTGATGAAAAGCCTCTTCAGAGCTTCTGATAAAACATGTTTTGTTTGTTTCTAAACTTCTAACATTCACGTTATTATGTTATCATGTTAAACCTCAGCAGTTTCTTTTTTTCTCGCTTTTCTTTCGTTATTTCTCTAGTTCTATTCTCTGCATTTCCTTCCCCTCCTCCCTGTTTTAATGTAATTTCTATCTTCAGTTTGATGTAAACCGATATGAAGTACCCACTAATATCGGTATAAAAAAAAGCTTCTAAATAAATAAATGTTGAGTTGTCCCAAGAATTTAAGTATAGGTTAGATAGGGATATCCCACTGGATGATGTTGTCACTCCTATTCAAACCATAAGCCCCAAAACGTCACTACGGTCAGATGGGTATGGGATAGAATGTTTTCAGGTATTCAAAGACACGCCCCCCCCCCCCCCCCCCCCCCCCCCCACACCTTATTACAAGTTTTGCAGGAGTTTTGTGTGCTGGTCAGGCGTAGGGTCTATTTTTGGAAGCCATGATTGATTATTACTCTTGAAAACCCCGAGAAAGATCCTCAATTTCCCCAGAACTATAAAACTATTTCTTTAATTGGCACGGACTGCAAAATCTATGCTAACATTTTTTTCAGCAAAATTTCAAAATTGCTTAGGTACAATGATACATGGAGATCAGATGGGGCTTTTGAAAGGGGGTCTTTCTGAGGAAAATAATACGAAAATTACCATGCTACCAGATAGAACAGACTGAATTCATGGATGGACCAGTGACAGGTCTCTCGATGCCATAAGCAACTTTGAGAGACCAGAATGGGTTGTTTACAGTGGTTAAATGGATGAAATTTTGGGCAAAAATTTGTTAGCATGGTTAAATGACTGTATTATTCCCTCAGAGCATGTTTGTGGCTCAATAATTCCTTGTCAGATGTTTTGTATTGGGAAGAGGCACTAGAGAAGGGTGCCCACTATCATCTCTGTTATTCAGAATTGTATTACAGATTTTTGCCTGTTCCATTTACACAGGCAAAAATTTACACACGGAATGCTCAGCTAACCAGCAGCTTGCCCAGACAGTACCTGGGGGAGGAGAAGGGGGGCAATAACGGGAGGGGAGGGAGCTGGATTAAGGAGCAGAGTAGCTTTTGTCTACTGAGCTCTGTCCACTCCAGCATCACCCTCTCCCCTTCTCCCTGCAAGAGACAGAAGGAGGGGGGGGGGGGGGGGAAATAACAGGAAACAGAGAGCTTTCAGATAACTGGCAAATTTGATTAAGCAGCACAGGCTATATAGTATTCTCCATAATGGGACCTTTACTGTGCAATCTCTCTTCCCTCCAAAAGACCAGCCCATAATTATACTAATGATGTCATTACAGCCTCTGAAAAATGATTAGGAAAAATAAACTGTGGTGTCATCAGCTATGCAACATATTTTCCAGTTCTGATTGTCTCATGGTTCAACTCTAGGTGAAATCTTACTGGGAGTTTTGGTTTTGCATGAACTAAAGTGACTTGATATTTGTGCATTGCAAGAAGAGAATGATCCAAACTTAAATTCTTTAAGATTTTAATAGACATTTAATAATGTTGAAAAGTAGAAAAGCAGCCAACCTTACATTCATAATTGCATAGTTTGTTAGGCTATAAAAGACTGAGAGTTCATGGAGTCCAACCTTCTAATTCATTTCACCCTTTCCTTTTCAAAAGAAGAACGTGCCTTTTGAGGCTGGATTGGAGAATCCCGCGGTCCTTGCACTCCTTTTTGATCCAGTTTTCTTGCATGACTTGAAAGACACATCTCATGCAATATGCTTGTTTTGCAATACAATTAAGCGTCCTTTATTTAGTTCAGGCTCATTTCTGTCTGAATTACTGCATTCTGGGATGAAAATGAATACCATTTATCTGCCAAAAATGCAATGGTTCAGAGAATTAGCAATCAGGGCTCCTTAATTGCTTTCACCTGCATCTGATAGGTTAATTCAAAGTTAAGACAAAGTTAGCATAATAAACTAATTTATGTGTCTTCCAAGCTAATGCTAATAAATTATATTTTTCTTAAATGCCTTATGGTCTCAGCTTAATAAATTGTACGCTAGCAGAAAATGAATAAACATTATTTATTTATTTTATTTATTTATAGATTTTTCTATACCGGCATTCGAGATTAGGAACCCCATCATGCCGGTTTACAAATAACAAGAGGGTGTGCACAAAAAACAGAACATAAACAAGTGCAAAGAAATAAAAGTTACATTACAACAGGGTCATAAAACTGGGGAGAGAATTAGAGTAAGATAGTTGAGTAGTAAAGATGAATTATTTACATTAATAATTTACATAATATTGTGTAGTGTCTTATAAGATGTTACTGTCTTTCAATATGGATCTGCGAAGGCTTGCTTAAATAGCCATGTCTTAAGCAAAGCACATCATTAGAGATGTGCTTTGCTTTGAAACAAAATGGGAAATTTTCTCATTTAGTTTCAACTAAGTTTTAAAATGAAACAAAAGAAAAATGAAAATTTAATTTTCATTCCTTTCATTAAAAAAAAAAAATGCACACCACGATACAGAAAACACACACACACACTCTCCCAGGCCTTCCTTCTGAACCTTCTTACCATACTGATGTTCTTCAAAGGGCAAAAATGAACCCCAGTCGCTCCTGACTTGCCAGTACAGCAATAAAAAATGGTCTATTTTATGTTTACTGACTTATTGTACTTACAGTGGGTATCAATAAAATATTCTTAAGTTGGGAAAACATTTTTTTGGGCCCTGTCTGCCGGTGCCATTGTTAAGTTTGCCGTACAAAGCAGCACTGGCCAGGCCCAAGCCAAGCCAGGTGCCATTTTGTATGTAAGAAATTAAACTTCCTGGCCCAAAAGCACCATTTTATTTTTAGCTCAGTACCAGCAGGGCAGGAATGACTAGCAATTGTTCCTGCCCTGAAAAAGATTATAAATGTGGTAAGAGAATTTGAGGTGGGGGAAGGGATGGAATCAGGAGTGTTCTGGGATGGGGGGGGGGGGGGGTGGAGGCACATGTTTGATTTTGTCTTTTGTTTCTTTTGTTTCATTTTTTTTTTATTTTTAATAAAAGAAAAGAATTGAAACAAACTAAAGGAAAAAATTAAACAAAAATAACCAAAACAAAAAAAAGTGTCTGTGCACTAGCCTAATAAACATTATTTCAGCCAGACAATATTTTCTTTGTACATAAGAGAAAGCATTAGTAGTCGATCTTCTATATTTCTGTTACAGTGAAATAGTTATTCATAGCACATCAATCAAATGGGGACCCTGACGGATATTTGTTAGACCAGTGATTCCTATATTCCATCCCTGAGTACCTTAACAAGTCTAGTTTTCAGGTTATCCACAATAAATATTCATGAGCTATATTTGCATTGTTATTTTCTATTACTGGGTTAATCTGCATATTCTGGAAAACAGAACTATTCAGGGTTTCTTAAGATCATATTTGGGAACCATTGTAGACTGTAGAATAAATCAAGAATGCCTGCAATTCAATCATGAATCTTTATGAAAAAATATAAACTGCATTATCATTCTCACGTAGCAGAGTGGAGAAAGCACTAAATATGTTAAACATAGATAAAACTATATAGAAATGCAATTAACCCGCGCTGTGCATGTGTAATAGGTATGGTAGCTCCCTTCTCCTCAGAGTTTATAATCTCAGTAAAACTATACCACTTTTTGCATTTACTAATCAGAAGAAATGCTAAGGATTATCGAAACTAGTACATCCTTTTTGAATTGGTCCTAAAAGGCAGAGAGTAGCAGCATCAATATCCTTATTCATTCTCTGGTCCTGCTGTAAATTGGTTGGGATTGCAGAGGGAAAGGAGCATAGGATCATCTGAACACCTGTAGGTTCAGCTCTACTGCTCAATCTGAAAGTGTAGGTGTTTGCATCAGTGGGGGAACTGGATAATGTATTTATTTGAATTTATTTATAGACCTCACCCTCCAAGGTTCAGGGCAATTTACAGGAATACCTGCATAAATAACTAAAAAAATAAAATAAGATTAAAAACCAAAAATAAATCAAATATTATCATGGAGTGGCCCCTCTTAACTAAAGTGTGTTACTGTACTTTTAACATGGTATTTACTAAAGAGTGTGTGAAATCATCCTCTGTAGAGTCCCCCCTTCATAACCTCAGAAGACTGGCAGATACTCTGTTATTGTAGGACCTGACTCGGGCAGTATCCCACATTATAGGACCCTCCCCCCCCCTTGCATAAATTCAGCTCTGCTTCCCAAATACAAAAAACACCCCCTTGCCTGGGAATTCCACCCCCTTGTTCTCCTCCCCCAGATCTCCTCCTTGATCCTTGGAAGACTCTGGGTCCTCCTGGGTAGCAGTGATGCCCAATCACGCCTGCCTCACTGGTGCTAAAATCCAAGTGCAGGGCAAAGGGGAACCTCAGGTCAGTTGATTCCATTTTGAATTAAAGCACCAGCAGAGCAAGTGTGATTGGACATCGCTCCTGCTCAGGAGGACTCAGAGACCACCACAGGGGAAGGAGGAGGTCTGGTGGGGAGAGGAACATGGGGGATTCCTGGATGATGGGGGGGGAGGGAGGTAATTTTTGAATATTCAGGAAGGAGTGAGGGGGCAGAGGGGTATACTCTATGAGAGATGGGTGGTTTTCATTTTGGGCTAGCTGCCCCTCTCTCTTTCTAGAGCTATTGGGGAGGGGGGGGGGGTTTGCAAGAGTATCAGCAGATGCATTAGCTTGCTGATTCTTCCAGAATGAGTTAATTGCACCTCTCGAGGTGTAGTTAACTTTCCACGGTTTAATGCAATCTGCATTACAATTTTTAATATTAATGAGATGGTTTGCCTGCATTTGTAACCATAAAGGTCTCCTAAGTATTCCTTCTGTGAATTCAGCCCAGCTCTGCCAAGTAAGAAATCTTGCATTGACATTGGCATGACCCAAAATCTGGAATTCCCTTCCAATAGAGACACGGCTAGAACCAGACTTAAAAACATTTAGAAAGGAGGTAAAGACATGGCTATTTATGAAGGCCTATCAGGATCCAACATGATTCTTTCCCAGTGTCTATCAAGACAGTAATTTATTCCTCTTATCTCAGAATGTTGATGTTCTTTTATTATGATTATGTTATTCTTTACAACATTTATTTGATGCTACCGCTATTGTTTTTATTTTCTTTGATTTTTTTTACTTTTATCTTATTCTATTGTCTTTTATTCCTTTATATTGTTTGTCACGTCAAACTTTTGTAAACTGTTGTGATGGTCATTGAATGACGGTATATAAAAGTTATTATATAAAAATAAATAAAACAAATTTTGCTGCATAATGCCTAGAGATGTGAATCGTGTGCCCGATCGTCTTAACGATCAGGTTCGGATGGTGGGAGGGAAAAATCGGATCGTTAGAGATTGTGAATTGGAATCGTTCCGATTCCAATTCACATTGTTAAATTTTTAGTGAGGCCTGAGCAGATAAACAAAACCCCACCGACCCCCCCCCCCCCAAAAATGTTAAATTACTTGGTGGTCCAGTGGGGGGGGGGGGGGGGTCCCCGGCGCGATCTCCCGCTCTCGGGCCATCGGCGCCATTTTGGCTACCACTGATAAAAAGGCGCCGATGGCCCGAAAAATAAAACCCACCCCGACCCTTTTCAAATTACCCCTTTGCTTCTCCCACCCTCCCGACCCCCCCAAAAACCTTTTAGATGTACCTGGTGGTCTAGCGGGGGGTCCAGGAGCCATCCCTTCAATCGTGCCGGTGCCGGTGCTGGAGGTTTCAAAATGGCGCCGATGGCCATTTTGGGGGGGTTCGGGAGGGTGGGGGAGTGTAAGGAATTTGTTTTAAAAGGTCGGGGTGGGTTTAGAGGTTGTGTTGGTGTGCCGGTTTTCCCACCCTCCCCCAAATAATTCCCGTGCCCTATTTAACGATACAATATAAATGCTCCTGACGATAAATCGTGGGCATTTGTATTGTATCGTGTACTCTAACGGTTTAGAACGATTTTAAAATTATCGGACGATAATTTTAATCGTTCAAAAACGATTCACATCCCTAATAATGCCTACAGCTTTCAGCATTTATCAGTAACACTTACACACGTGACTGTATTAACACATGAATTCAGTGTTTAACATGTGATAATGGGTTAATGCACCTTAGTAAATAGATCTTAGCATATTGCTATGCTTTCAACTTATAGTGTTACACTGGACTATGCTAGCCCACAAGTTCTTATCTATCACCATGATTGTGAAGAAATGTTTCACTGCATGTGTTCCAGAGGCAGACTGAAAGTGATCTGGGCTTCCGGATAATAAGGATCATTGGCCCTTAACCACCCATCCGAGGCTAGCTTAGAATGCTGTGGGCCCTCGGACACTGCCCTACTGCATGAATGGTCAGTCCGCCCCTGATGTCTTGCATGGTCTCAAATGGCTCCCACGCCCTTCAAGATTATCTCAGCAGAGACAAGACAGCAGCAAGTAGACAGAATGGGAACTATGAGGAATAGTCTGCAGGCATCATCTTGCCACCAAAGCTTGGATATTTCCCTCAGCCTTTAGTCTGGATCCTTTTGAGTGTTATGCGTGCCGTCCATGGCAGACCCACGGTACGGCCCCCTCACCTCTCTACAGTGACTCCATCTCCTGGTTCCTCCTTGCTGGCGGCAGTGGGCCGTCAGCTCTGTTCCCGGGTCTCCCCGGTGCCTCCAGCCCAGCTGTAGTCCCTGGCTTTCTCGGTCCAGCCACCACGTACATTGCTTCTCGTCAGGCCTCTCCAAGTGGCCTGCAGAGAGATGCTTCTACTCGGCGCCGCACCCCTTCCTAGGTGTGCATGTATCACCAGTGTTTAAGAAGGGTCCGCGGTGGGAATCTAGCTGTGGCCCCAGATGATGACGTCAGCGGAGCTTCAGTATTTAAGTGCAAGCTCCACTCCCTAGCTTTGCCTTTGCAACAGGTCTCCTCACTGGTCGAGAACTTGTTGCCTCCTCAGAGATTCGTCTCACTCTTGTGTTCCTGTTCCTCATGATCCTGGTTCCTGTCTCCTTGTTCCTACCTTGCACCTTACCTCGGATTGCTTACACAGACTTCAACTCTGCTTCGCCTGACCATGCCATTGACTCTCTCCAAACCCGGACCTCTGCTTCACCTGACCATGCCATTGACTCTCTCCAGACCCAGACCTCTGCTTCTCTGACTACACCATTGCTTTTCTCCAGACCCAGACCTCGGCATTGTTTGACTACGCTTGACTATCTCTGTGATCAGACCTCAGCCTTGCTTGCCACTGCCTCCAGATTGCCACCAGCCCTGACTCAAGCCTGTTCCTTGACGCCTCTCCAGCTTACTTCCTGGTCTTGGTCTATTTAAGCTTCGGTCTGCTCTTGCTCAGACGCCCCCTGTCTGCCTCCATTCCTTTGGCGCCCGAGTCTCCAGGACACTACCTTGTCCAGTGTAAGACTGTGCCATCTCTCACCTGCTGTCTCTGGGCTGAACCCGATCTCCACATCGACTACCAACAGAGGCCCACCTAAATCCACTGGCCCCAGCACCGAAAGGCTCAACCCGCGGGGAACGAGGGCTGGTATTGGTGAAGCTCCAGCTGGCCTCTGTCCATCAGCCCACTCTGCCTGCCGATGGTGAGGACCCATAGGTCCCTACCTATGGGTTGCATCAACCCCACCTTGGCCCAAGGGTCCACCTCCGACGCCTCTTTGAGACAGCTCCCCCTTGTGTGGTATGGAACGAGCGGACATGGTGAAAGTAGCCAGAGTAGCTGGGGTGTATGGGGAGCATAGTACTGGTTTCAATTCCCTGAAATCTTTTAGCTGGCATACAGTAATGGTAATTCCTGTCATTACTGCAGTTAGTTTGTTTAGTGACCACAGGAGGTATTATGAGGCTTCAGCATGAAAAGCTGTCAGAGCATCAATGGTTTCTTTCAGTTTAACAATTCTTGAAATTCCTTGGGTGCGGCTTTTTCCATATAGCTTTGAAGTCATCATGGATTGTGTGTCGTCATGCCATTACTAGCCCAACACTACAGGGTAATCAAAGAAGGAAGATGCTCAAGTGATGGTGTCCACCTGAGCCAGGGCAATCAGATTTTTCACTGGCATCAAAGAGATAGTTCTGACCTGGACTATGTGGAGGTCCCTCTTCCACTTATCTGGCCTGACTGTTTTGCTTCTGCCCTGCCTCACCTCTTCTACTTCTGCCTCTCCCGGCACTGTAATAAGCCTCCTTCCTATCACCTCCACACTACTCCTGACATTTCCATCCCTACCTCAGGCCCTTTTGGATATCTAGAGAGGACTGGGCCACTTCCAGTTTTTGAGGACCTTTAGCCATAATAAAAATGAGACAAACTAAGGCACCAAAAAAATTGGGAGGCCCCCTTTGAACATTGGCCCGGGACAAATGGCCTTCCTGGCCCCTCCTAGGATTGGGCTTGCCCTTATCCACCACATCTACTCACACCTCTGTCTTTCACATGCCTTCCACATCCATGTACATGCAGAGTCACTCATCCACTTCCATTCTCTCACCAGCCATGAAATGAAACAGAAGATTGATAGACAAAACATTCAATCACTCTCTCATCCACAGACCTGAAACAATTGACAAACAAAGGAAGAGCAAAATATAAAGGAGTACAACTCAACACATGGAGTTGTCTGTTTTTAAGTCTCCTACAACTACGTGTCCTTAAAGATATTCTTCTGGTGTTCAGGTGCTGTCCTGCTTCTCCTCTTAGCGCTGACAAGCATCCAAATGAGCCACGTTTTATTTTATATAGAAGTCAATATTTTGTGGTCTAGCAAGCATGAAATTAGCCAGTTAAAGTCACCCAGCTAATTTTGGTCAAGATATACAGTGGGACTTAACTGGGTAGGTCTCCCACCGAGTATGGTATACTTGGCTATAGTTATCCAGATAAACTTATTTGGGTATTTTTGCTACTCACCGGACTTTTGAATATTCAAGAAAACAATTAGCATGCTGAGCAGGTACTGATCCTATCTCTAACCCTACCTTTAAAAATAAGGTATTGCCAAAATCTTCTTCCCTGAACCCCACAAAAGTGACCTAGCAGGCTGAATACTAAGTGTGATCGAGTTGACAGCTCCCGGCATATTAGCTTTAATTTATTCACTTCAAACAGGCCTGGCTACCTCCATCGTACGCATAATTTTCTCATGCATATTCATGGTGGATATCCTGAAAGCCAGGCCTGTTTGTGGCTTTTGAAAACCGGTGTTGGCCATCCCTTGTTTAGTCCCTTGCATATTAAGTGGCATTTCAGCATGTATGCTAAAATTTTCAGGGTTATACATTAAAAAATGTATAGCATGAGTTTTAGAGCATAGGCCTGAATGTCCATATTGTAATTGTAAACCAATGTACAGGAAGATTTAATGTTCTTCTGTAGTATCCGTATTATTCTTTTCTCAGCCGCAGAATTATATGCTTGTGCTCTGGAATGTTTATTGAGCAAGTTAGGGAACATCACCAGATCATTTTGGCAATTACAAGAGCATGTATCTAAACAAACCCTCATTAGATGACAATTGTCTAGCAAGAGAGAACCAGAATTAACCCACACTACCAGGACGTAGGTGGAGGGGTGATAACCAGAGCATTTCTACTTTCTCTCTGCCCTGTATAAAATCAGTCTGTTAAACTTTGTTGTATTAGATAGTTTGGGGTAGATTTTAAAAGCCCTGCGTGCCGGCGCGCCTATTTTGCATAGGCCACTGGCGTGCGCAAAAAGGGGCGGGAGGGGCATGTTCGGGGGGCATATCGGCAGTCCGGGGGTGTGTCGGGAGGCATGTCTGGGGGTCAGGGGGTGGTTCGGGGTGGGTCCGGGGGCATGGCGATGGTTCGGGGGCGGGCCGGGGGGCGGTCCCGAGTCCTCTGGCACTGCAGCCTGTGCCGGGGGATGGCGAGCCAGCGCGCACAAGTTACGCCTGCCTTGGGCTGTGCGGCTCGGTGCAAGCAGGCTGCCGATTTTGCTCAGCCTTGCCCATTTTGCGCAGCCTTGCGAGCGCCATCCCGGATTTTAAAAGATACGTGCGGCTACTTTTGTTCACGCCCTTTCTGTTTAGCTGTGTAGAGTCCAATAACACATAAGTAATAATGCATAAGTGTTATAATGTGTTTGCTGTGCTTATTTATAAATGTTTTTATTTATATGTTTATATTGGAAGGGCTGGAGGAGCCCATGATAATATGGATGCCGGGCTGGCTCCTCCCTCGGGCCGGTTAGCTAGCAGGGAAGGGTGGTGCTGGGGGGGGGGGGGGGTGTTTAAAAGTTAGGCTAATTTATTTTGAATTGGTGCACCAGGATGACCTCATAGGATCCTGTTGGGTCCTGGTTGGTCAGTCCTGGTGCATCTAGAGATTAATAGCTTGAATTGCAGGGGGGGGGGGTATAAAAGGGGGAGTTACCTTGCATGCCGACCCCTTTCTCCTGCATGGCCATCTTGCTCTCCTCCCTCCCTCCCTCCCCTTTCTTTCTATTTTGGGGCATTTTGATGGTTTGTCGCAGCTTGGGGCGGTGTTTGCGGAGTTACCAGAGCCATGATTCTTATGGGGCGGGGCTGAGAGCAAGAACATAAGAACATAAGAACATGCCATACTGGGTCAGACCAAGGGTCCATCAAGCCCAGCATCCTGTTTCCAACAGTGGCCAATCCAGGCCATAAGAACCTGGCAAGTACCCAAAAACTAAGTCTATTCCATGTTACCACTGCTAATGGCAGTGACTATTCTCTAGGTGAACTTAATAGCAGGTAATGGACTTCTCCTCCAAGAACTTATCCAATCCTTTTTTAAACACAGCTATACTAACTGCACTAACCACATCCTCTGGCAACAAATTCCAGAGTTTAGTTGTGCGTTGAGTAAAAACGAATTTTCTCCGATTAGTTTTAAATGTGCCCCATGCTAACTTCATGGAGTGCCCCCTAGTCTTTCTACTATCCGAAAGAGTAAATAACCGATTCACTTCTACCCGTTCTACACCTCTCATGATTTTAAACACCTCTATCATATCCCCCCTCAGTTGTCTCTTCCCCAAGCTGAAAAGTCCTAACCTCTTTAGTCTTTCCTCATAGGGGAGTTGTTCCATTCCCCTTATCATTTTGGTAGCCCTTCTCTGTACCTTCTCCATCGCAATTATATCTTTTTTTGAGATGCGGCGACCAGAATTGTACACAGTATTCAAGGTGCGGCCTCACCATGGAGCGATACAGAGGCATTATGACATTTTCCGTTTTATTCACCATTCCCTTTCTAATAATTCCCAACATTCTGTTTGCTTTTTTGACTGCCGCAGCACACTGAACCGACGATTTCAATGTGTTATCCACTATGACACCTAGATCTCTTTCTTGGGTTGTAGCACCTAATATGGAACCCAACATTGTGTAATTATAGCATGGATTATTTTTCCCTATATGCATCACCTTGCACTTATCCACATTAAATTTCATCTGCCATTTGGATGCCCAATTTTCCAGTCTCACAAGGTCTTCCTGCAATTTATCACAATCTGCTTGCGATTTAAATACTCTGAACAATTTTGTGTCATCTGCAAATTTGATTATCTCACTCGTCGTATTTTTTTCCAGATCATTTATAAATATATTGAAAAGTAAGGGTCCCAATACAGATCCCTGAGGCACTCCACTGTCCACTCCCTTCCACTGAGAAAATTGTCCATTTAATCCTACTCTCTGTTTCCTGTCTTTTAGCCAGTTTGCAATCCACGAAAGGACATTGCCACCTATCCCATGACTTTTTACTTTTCCTAGAAGCCTCTCATGAGGAACTTTGTCAAACGCCTTCTGAAAATCCAAGTATACTACATATACCAGTTAACCTTTATCCACATGTTTATTAACTCCTTCAAAAAAGTGAAGCAGATTTGTGAGGCAAGACTTGCCCTGGATAAAGCCATGCTGACTTTGTTCCATAAAACCATGTCTTTCTATATGTTCTGTGATTTTGATGTTTAGAACACTTTCCACTATTTTTCCTGGCACTGAAGTCAGGCTAACCGGTCTGTAGTTTCCCGGATCGCCCCTGGAGCCCTTTTTAAATATTGGGGTTACATTTGCTATCCTCCAGTCTTCAGGTACAATGGATGATTTTAGTGATAAGTTACAAATTTTTACTAATAGGTCTGAAATTTCATTTTTTAGTTCCTTCAGAACTCTGGGGTGTATACCATCCAGTCCGGGTGATTTACTACTCTTCAGTTTGTCAATCAGACCTACCACATCTTCTAGGTTCACCGTGATTTGATTCAGTCCATCTGAATCATTACCCATGAAAACCTTCTTCATTGCGGGTACCTCCCCAACATCCTCTTCAGTAAACACCGAAGCAAAGAAATCATTTAATCTTTCCGCGATGGCCTTATCTTCTCTAAGTGCCCCTTTAACCCCTCGATCATCTAACGGTCCAACTGACTGCCTCACAGGCTTTCTGCTTTGGATATATTTTAAAAAGTTTTTACTGTGAGTTTTTGCCTCTACAGCCAACTTCTTTTCAAGGAATCTGCTAGGTGGCGGGTTTCCTTGGCTCTGGTTGTTGTTTGAGTTGCATGTGACTGGGCTCAGCCACATGGCTGGGACCCCTTGCTAGGCTGTAGTGGGGGTCCCCACCAAACCTGTATAACCAGCAGGATGTTGCTGGTTATACAGGTTTGGTGGCCTGTGGTCTAGCTGGGGCAAGGTGAATGAGTCCTTGGGGTGGGTATTTATGTTGATTCTGTTGGCTCTGGTGATTGTATGTTTAATACAGCTGCGGCCTTCTTTGAATTCCAATTTGCTGAGTCTGTGTATTATTTGATGTCTATGCCATTGTGAGGAGCCGAGGGAGAGGGTTCTTTGTCCTGGCCCACGCGCGCCGGCGCGCCTATTTTGCATAGGCCGCTGGCGCTGCCTGTTCCCTCCGAGGCCGCTCCGAAATCGGAGCGGCCTCGGAGGGAACAGGCAGCTCGCGCTGGGCTCGGCGTGCGCAGGTTGCACAAATATGCACCCCCTTGCGCGCGCCGACCCCGGATTTTATAAGATACGCGCGGCTACGCGTGTATCTTATAAAATCCAGCGTACTTTTGTTCGCGCCTGCTGCGTGAACAAAAGTACGCGCTCGTGCAAGTTTTTAAAATCTGCCTCATTATCCACTAAATTCCAGTAAAACTGACCAAAGCAGATCACAATAAAACATACATAATTAAAACAATACAAAACAAACAATTGTGACATAAAATCATTGATAAAAATGAGTCTCCACATTACTATAAATGTTCATAAAAAAACCAATATTTTTAAATTCTTTCTAAATTTTGCATAATTTACCCCCCCCCCCCCCCCCCAATTCTGTTGGTAATGAACTCTTCATTGAGGGCTGAACAAAAGCAAACATTCTGCCCCTTGATTCCTTCAGTCTATATTTCATAAATAAAGGCATAACAAATAGATTTTGATATGCAGGGTGCAAATTATGAGATGGATAATACTGTACTAGCAAATTGGAGAGGCAATGTGTCCCGTCACTGAAGAAGATGCAATGCACTACAGTCAGGACTGCTCTATAGGGTGCCAATGCAAATCCCTTTATCCTGCCCCCTCGGATTATTCTGGCTACAGCATTCTGGACCAACCGTAGCACTCACAATAACTTCTTAGGCAAAATATAGACAACTGCAGCAGTCCAAATAAGATAAAACCAGTGCCTGCAATACTAATATAAAAATCATTACATGAAACTTTCAAAGGGTGTACTAATCTTAATTTAAAAAGCAATCTTGGCCACTCTCCTTATCTGTGCCTTCAGTGTCAGTCGAGAATCCAGGAGAACATCTAGATTTCTGGCTTCAACAATAACTAGAATCTTCAATTCACTAATATTCATAAAAAGACAATTTTCAGAAAGTAAACCCCTATTCAACCATAAAATCTGTTTTCTGTAAATTCAAACTCAATCTATTTGTAAATAACTAATTAGTCACTGCTTTAAAACACCAATTAAACAATCCTCAAGGAGACTCCCTTCTGAGTTACTGGCACCCAAAACTGTATATCGTCTGTCTGCATATATGTGGCAACATAGCCCAAGCGCATCTTAACACCTGGCCCAGTGGTTGCAGGTACAGATTAAACACCTGGTTCAGCATCCTCCAAGAAAAACAACTATCACCTATCTGTACCTGCTGTTGAGACTGGAAGGTGGATCCTTGGTCCGTCCAGATGGAGATGAAGTAGAAGAACTCTCTGGAATGGAACTTGGTCGGAAGGCGGTAGCCAGACGAGAGCTGATGATCTTCACCCTGGAAGCCCGTGACCCCTCCAGGGAAACCTGTGGAGATCCGGGCCGCTGGGACTTAGGTGGCTTCGCCCTGGAAGCCGAGACCCCCCCGGGAGGAGCCCGTGGAGATCCGACCGCTGGGACTTAGGTGGCTTCGCCCTGGAAGCCGAGATCCCCCCGGGAGGAGCCCGTGGAGATCCGACTGCTGGGACTTAGGAGATCCAACCGGAGACGAAGACGGGAGAATGTACCAGGGTCGAGGCAGGCAGTAGGAGGCAGACTGGAAGACGGGCTGAAGTCAGAACCAGAAGGGAATCCAAAAGAGGACTCCAAAACCAGGGCTTGGAGCAGTCAGGAACAGGAACGCAGGAACTGGCTGAGAGGAACAAGCAAGGAGCAGGCAGGCAGGAACAGGCAGGCAGGAACAGACAGGCAGGCAGGAACAGGCTGGCAGGAACAAACAGAAACAGGTAACAGCAACTAAGCACTCTAGGGAGTCGACCACGTTGCAAGGCAGAGAATCGGGGTCAGATGCCAGGTTTAAATCCCCGCCGGCATCTGACGTCAACACAAGGGGCTGGCCTGAGTTTCGCGCCAGAGACCCTTTAAAAAGGGGCTCTATGTGCGCGTGCGCGAGCCTAAGGGGCGGGGCCCGGACCGCGTATGATGGCGTCTCCCTCGAGGAGACGCCGTGATGTAGGCCTGAGCAGGCCTGAAGGATTGGCGGCTTTTGGCGGTGTTCCCCCCCGGGCAGAATGGTAAGGGGCCGGCCACGAGGTTCACGGCCGGAACCGCAACAGTACCCCCCTTCTTACGCCCCCTCTTTAATGGGCCCGGTTTGCCAGGATGGTCCTGATGAAACTGAAGTAGCAGGGACTTGTCCAGAATATTTCGAGCAGGTTCCCAGGAGTTCTCCTCAGGACCACAGCCCTCCCAGGCTAAAAGGTACTCCCAGCGACAAAGGTAAAATCGAACGTCGAGTACTTCACGAACTTGATAAGTCAGATCACTCTGTACCGTCGTGGAAGCAGGGTCTGGTGAAGGACAGTGGAATCTGGAGAGTACCACGGGTTTCAATAAGGATACGTGGAACAAGTTGTGCACACGCAGTATGGTAGGAAGACGAAGCCTGTAGGATACCATGCCCACTCTCTCTGCGATGCGAAATGGACCACAATACCTGGGTGCTAACCTCCGGGAGGGTACCCGGAGGTGCAGGTTCTTTGCGCACAACCAAACCTTGTCGCCGGGTAAGAAGACTGGAGCCGGGCGCCGGTGTCAGTCAGCAGTTCTTCGTGCTAAACTGGCCGCCTTGGTGAGTCTTCGTTGTACGGAGGTCCAGAGGTTATGTAGCTGCATGGCCGATAGTTGAGCTGCTGGAGAGGGGATAGGCGTAGGGAGAGGAACTGGAGGCTGGAGGTGTCGTCCAAAGACTATCTGAAAAGGGGATCTCCCAGTAGCAGAATGTGTATGATTGTTGTACGAGAATTCGGCCCAGGGGAGTAGCGCAGTCCAGTTGTCTTGCCTTTCAGTGACAAAACTGCAAAGGAAAGCCTTTAGTGACCGATTCATTCGTTCTGTTTGCCCATTGCTCTGAGGATGGAAAGCTGTTGATAGGTCTAATTGCACCCCGAACTTTTTGCACAAAGCCCTCCAATATCGTGCAGTAAACTGGGGCCCGCGATCGGATACTATGCTCTGAGGGAGGCAGTGAGCACGAAAGATGTGTTGGGCGAAGAGTTGGGCCAGTTTGGGTGCAGAAGGGAGCTTTGGTAGTGGAGCCAGATTAACCATCTTTGAAAAGCGGTCTACGGTGACCCAGATAACCGTGTTTCCCTCGGAGGCTGGCAGGTCTACCACAAAGTCGGTAGCTATATGCGTCCAGGGTTCCGTGGGTACTGGCAAGGGCTGTAAGAGTCCCCAGGGTCATCCATTCCAGGGTTTCTGCCTGGCACAAGTAGGACAGGAATCTACGTACAGCTGGACATGTCATCGCAAGTTCGGCTACCAGTAGTAGCGATTAAGGAGATCGAGGGTTCTCTCCCGGCCTGCATGACCACCTGTGAGAGATTCGTGGGCCCAACTTAAGACCTTCTTGCGATCCTGGCGCGGAACGACAGTCCTTCCGAGAGCGGACACCGTGGTACCAGACAGATTGATCTTGGCTGGGTCTATGATGTATTGTGGAGGATCATCATTTTCCTCCAATACGGAATTGCGGAACAGTGTGTCTGCTCAGAAATTTTTAGAGGCTGGACGATACCGGAGAACAAAATCAAACCGTTTAAAAAAGAGGGACCAGTGGGCCTGCCTGGGATTCAATCGTTGAGCCTGGCATAAAAACTCCAAGTTTTTATGGTCGGTATACACTGTGATGGGATGTTTGGCTCCCTCCAGCCACTGTCTCCACTCTTTGAAAGCCAACTTGATGACTAATAACTCCTTATCGCCTATACTGTAGTTGCACTCCATGGGGGTAAACTTCTTGGAGAAGTAAGAGCAGGGTAGAAGTCGCCCGGTTATGAGCTGGCTCCCAGAAATCTTCTTTGGGGCCATAACCCTCCCAGGAAAGGAGGTATTCCCACCGGCGGCCCCTATGGCGAACATCAAGGACTTCATGAACCTTGTAGGTGGTGTCTACCTTCTGCGTCAGAACTAGCTCAACTTTTCATTCATCACATCTTTCGCCTCCATGGTCTACCCCTCAGTATTGTCTCTGATAGGGGTGTGCAATTTACAGCTCAATTTTGGACAGAACTGTGCAAACTTCTCAAGATTAAACTTGAATTTTCCTCCGCATATCACCCTCAAACTAATGGACTCACAGAGCGTACAAATGAATCCTTAAAAACCTTCCTTCGTTCTTATGTCAATAAATGACAGGATAATTGGGCCTCCTTGTTGGTTTGAGCGGAGATATGTCACACTAATCATCTGGCTCAAGCTACGGGGAGGTCTCCGTTCTTTGTAGTAATTGGTAGACATCCTCGACTTCCACCTTCCGTATGTCCGGCTGTCAATGATACCATTGAATCTCTAACCCTTTTTATGGACCGAGACACGAGCATTATTGCTAAAGAACGTCCATAAAATGAAGGCCCAAGTGGATAAAAGGAGAAGTCCGGCTCCTCAATTCCAGGTTAGAGATTTCGTTTGGTTAAGCACACGTAATATTCGGTTGCGCATGCCCTCATTAAAATTAGCTCCGCGCTTCATTGGACCCTTCCCGATTGAGAAACGGATTAATGAAGTCACCTTTAAGCTGCATCTACCCTCCTCTATGCGCATTCATAACACTTTCCATGTATCTCTGTTCAAACCTGCAATTTTTTCTTGGCCTTCCAGAAGGAGGAGGTCTGGGGCGCACCTTATTCAGAATGATAATCAATTTGAGGTAGAGGAGATTTTGGATTCCAGGAGGTGTAGGGGACAATTACAATATCTAATCTCCTGGAAAAACTTTGGACCCGAAGAGAACACATGGGAACCTGTTCATAATATCCAGGCACCTTGCCTACTCAAGAAATTCCATCAACGTTTTCCCTTCAAGCCTAGACCCAGAGAGAGGAGAGGAGAGCCTTGCAGGGGGGGTACTGTTACCCGCAAGGGAGCCCCTGGGCGCCGGCATTCTGTCCCGGGGTTGACTTCCGGCTTGCCACGGCTCCAAGCAAGTCGGGTCGTGGCCACGCCCCCGCCCCCGCATGACGTCAGACGCCGACAGGAGCGTCGGTCTGCGCGGGAAACTTGAGGGATTTCAAGAGGGTTTTTTCTCTTCCTTTTTGCTTCGGCCACAAGTAGTGTTTGGATTGCTGCTTGCTGCTTTTTTGGTTTCCTGTTGTTTGCCTGACCCGGATTGCTTCGTTGGATTTGTTGTCTGCTGCCTGCCCTGACCTGGACTGTCTCATTGGATTTGTTGTCTGCTGCCTGCCCTGACCTGGACTGTCTCACTGGATCTGTTGTCTGCTGCCTGCCCTGACCTGGACTGTCTGAGGAACTCCTCTGCCAGTTATCTGACTCCCGGATCCCATCCATTGGCTCTGAGGGACAAGGTAAGCGGTCATTGACCAAGGTTCCACAATTTATCGTAGCACACCCTTTCTGACTGGGCTTCATATAGTACACTGCTGACGTCAGCTTACTCAGCAGCAGCATGGCAGTAGAACTGCATTGCATCAGAAAATGATGTAATAAATTCTGGATGATGTGTGCATGATGGTATTATGCAATATGATGCAATATTACATCATTCTAGGCTTATTTACAGTCCTACTGGATAAATTTACATGACTAAACATAGAAAGTGAACTATATTAAATATCTTCAAAACGAGAGCCAATAAAAACTTTTCATGGTCATATTCGTGTTCAGCACATCAAGATACTACAGAGTAGGACCTTTTTAGGTCAGTAACACTTTCATTGTTGCCCAGTGAAACAGGAAATGTCATAAAACTTCCTTATTTCATTTCACATGAATGCATATCCCTAATTATTTTGTATCACGGTGTAGGTAATGATGTTTATACTAGTTCTTTTACCAATTTTATAATAATTATTGATTGTTTTTTCCCTGATACTTATAGTTCAGAGGCCAAACAACAGAGGAATGTTCTAAGCTTGTGGTGCATTGTGGTCTCAAAGAAAATTGAATTCTTTGCAGACCGGCAATTTGCATATCTGCAGCAAAGACCCATCTTGACCCCAAAGTTCTTGTTCTGCAACCTATCTGGATGATTCTCATGCTGGTCTGAGACCTAGCATGACCAACAAAGAATCAGACCTTCATTCTTTTCACCAAACAGATTAGCCAAAATTAACTATATACTGGAAGCAGTACTGGACTAGGGGGCACTCCATGAAGTTAGCATGTGGCACATTTAAAACTAATCGGAGAAAATTCTTCTTCACTCAACGCACAATTAAACTCTGGAATTTGTTGCCAGGGGATGTGGTTAGTGAAGTTAGTGTAGCTGGTTTAAAAAAAGGATTGGATAAGTTCTTGGAGAAGTCCAATACCCTCTATTAATTAAGTTGACTTAGAAATTAGCCATTGTTAAATACTAGCAACAGCAACATGGGATAGACTTGGTCTAGATTTTCTAAGACACCGTGGTGTTGTGAATCGCGCGGTACAGGGGGGCAGGGGGATGAAGTGGGGGGTGGGCCTGCGAAAGCCGGCAGCGCCATCATAAAAGGTGGTGCTATTGGGCGCGAAATGGGCAGCGAAAAGGGTTCTTACCTTTTCGCTGTCTGAGATGTCCTTGCGGCGTCTGCCCCGGTACCGCCCCTACTCCTCCTGTCCCGGTCTTGATGCCGCCCCTTTCCGCGTGCGATCGCTTTGAAAAATGACCCCCTTAGTGTTTGGGTACTTGCCAGGTTCTTATGGCCTGGATTGGCCACTGTTGGGAACAGGATGCTGGGATTGATGGACCCTCGGTCTGACTTAGTATGGCATGTTCTTATGTTCTTACTGGAACTTTAGATATCTGATTCAAGGATGACTATGGTAACTTATAAAACACAGATATGTGTTTTCAGCTAGGAGCAGAATGAGAAAAGAGTAGGTGATGGTGAATAGCTATGAGCAATGAATTTTATCAAGAGTGAGAGGATAATAAAGATAATAATATTTCTTCTCTACTTTCTCATTCAGAAACTTGACAGCGTGCGAGTCACATACACTGCATTATCACTGTGCGCTTACTTACCATTTTGCTACAGTATAGCTAAATGGGATCTTGTTTGGATGAAAAAAAGCCATCTAAAAACAAATTATTAGTATTGTGTCAACAACAGTGGAATAGCAATAACTACTAATATTATCATTTTTGTTGTGGGTAGCAAATAACATCACAGAATATTATAATTCATGGAATAATTTCTAGACAATTTGATGCTTAACTATATATTGGAAAGACAAAAAATAAAGATCACAGTCAATGGTAAGCTTAAGCGAATCACTTCATTATCTTAGAGACACAGAAACCCACAGCAGTAGTTTTTCTGGGTTTATCCCATGGTCTGTTATTGAACATTGAGAAAGTTGATTACTCATTTTAACCACAGATGTCACTACATTGATTTTCACCCCAAAGCAACTACTGAGAAAACTGTCAGTATCAACTCAAGTTTGGGTGTGATGATTTATTCCGAACTCACAAATACTATTCAATTTGGGGTGGACATTCCAAAGATTGATGCAGTTAAAATTGTCTTCACTGTATAAATCTAACTGGTTTAAAATATACACCGCCACCCCTGCCTCCGTGCTCTGGCTACATTTGTGCATACAAAGCCCACTGCGCATAGATTTAGGGAAGCAAAAATGGGAGAGGCTTGGGGGTGTGTTTAATTTAGCCCGTGAGTGCAATATTCAGGGCTAATCAGCTGAATGCGTTCTCCTAAGTGCAGCCGCACAAATAGCAGGTCTGATTCAAACCACAGAAGTTTAGTGCAGTCCGATTTAGCTGCATTTTAATTGCTGGTTAGGTGTGGCTGAATATCTGGATAAAGAAAACTGAGTGCATTTACCTTGTTATCATTGGCTGCACTGCGATCCCTGAATGTCAACTTGAATGTGTCTAATCTGCACAAATTATAGATACCAGTGAAATCTAGGAAATGCTATGGAATGGTTTAAGTAAATGCAATTGTTGGTTTTACAGAACTTAAACTATATAGGGAGAAATGAAAGATCCAATATATGGAGTGCTAATGGAATTATTATTTTGTCTTTTTTCTTTATTGTATAGAGAAAACCAATTATTCTATTAAACATTTTCAATTTTATATAAGTAAAGTTACAGCAACCAACATTCATCCCTACAGACCTTTTGGGGCTCCTGAGAAATCGTGACAGGTCTGCAGCTCAGAGGGAACATGTATAAAAGTAAAAAAAAAGTAGATGAAGGCAGAGGGAAAGAATCTATGCAAATGGCACGAGTTCATGGATAGAAAATGCAGAACATTTTCTGAAAAGTTTGTTGAACTAGTTAGGGAACATCTTATGTCACCAGAACATTTTGGCAGTTAATAAGAGCACACATTTAAACACACCCTCGTTAGAAGACAATTATCTAGCAAACCATGTCATTCTTCATATCAATTGCTAGACTCCAGTGGTAACACCCTGGCTCTTATGAATCAGAATTCCCCCATTATAACTATTGAAAGTGACAGAAATCTCACACATCAGTGAGTCAGGAGGTTGGGAGGAATGCCTTCACTGACAATGGCCTGGGCAATACGAAATTGCTAACAGAGTCATGAAAGTGAAAGCAAGTTATTGTCCCAATTTACTGCCCAAATTATGGGGCTTCCTTCACTATTCTCTGACATTTGTTTCTGTTCACTACATAGCAACATAGAAACATAGAAATGACGGCAGAAGAAGACCAAATGGCCCATCCAGTCTGCCCAGCAAGCTTTCACACTTATTTTTCTCATACTTATCTATTACGCTTGGCCCTTATTGGTAACTTTTTGGTTCCAGTTTCCTTCCCCTCTGCCATTGATGCAGAGAGAAGTATTGGAGCCACATCAAAGTAAAGTATCTAACTTAATTGGTTAGGGGTAGTAACCACCGCAATAAGCAAGCTACTCCCACTCTTATTTGTTTACCCAGCCTGTGCTATTCAGTCCTTGTTGGTTGTTGTCTGAATATAAATCATCTTTTCTTCATTCCCCCTGCCGTTGAAGCAGTGAGCTGCGCTGGATATGTATTCCAAGTGAAGTATCAGACTTATTTGGTTTGGGGTAGTAACCGCAGCAACAAGCAAGCTACTCCCCCACTTATTTGTGAATGCAAATCCTTTTTTCCACAATTTCGCTTGCCGTTGAAGCATAGAGCAATGTTGGAGTCGCATTAAGCGTGTGTGTGTTTATTGAATAAGGGTATTAATCACCAGGTAGTAGCCGTCATTCCCGCAAGCCATCCCCATGCCTCTTCTCCTCATTCACATCCTCTAGATTTTATGGATCCACAATGTTTATCCCACGCCCCTTTGCAATTCAATCTAAATACGACCTAGAATAAAGTCCGGGAAGGACACAGGTATGGCCCAGTTCTTAATACTAGTCCCTGTGGCCACTAATATTTTCACCCTTTAACTTCTGTGTAACCTCTGCTTAACCCCTACCCATAGGAGGTTATGGATTACATTGTTTTCAGTGGTAGATAGTAATTGTATCTTTAAGCCTGGGTAATGTCATAGAGTGATATCTACTGGTGGAAAGGGCAAGATTTGGAGAGAGTGTGTGTTCTTTTTCTCTTTTTTGGCCCAGCACATTTGGCCAGCTTTGGTCTGTTTGCTGTGTGCTTTGTGCTCCCAAGGTACATAAACTCACGGAGGCACATTTTTCTATGGAGAGAGTAATTTTTATAGGCTACTCCAATACTGTTATGTTCGTGGACCCTTGGGCTGGTTAGGACAGAAGACGAAGTGCTGTAGAAGTCTACTTTAGTTGTCCCAACCAGGAGGCGGTTCGGAGGTTCGAAGCAGGCTGAGACCCAGGACTTATGGTGGAGCCCTATGCGACCAAGGACTCGGTACCCCGTGGGCGGACGGACAAAGAGGGAGCTTGAAGATTGAAAAATCTTCACCCTGGAAACCAGCGCTCTCCCGGGAGAAGCCCTTAAGAGCCTGGTCGCTGGGACTTAGGAGATTCACCCTGGAAGCTGAAGTCCCCCCAGGAGGAGCCCGTAGGGACCCGGCCGCTGGGACTTAGGCGACTCCTGAAGGAGAGGATGGTCCGGATGCAGGCGCCTCCTGCAGGTTGTGGTTCCGGACGGCTGGCACCTCCAGCAGGTTGTAGGTAATCCCGAAGTCGTTCCCGGAGTCGAAGTCCAAGGGTGGTCCGCAGCCAGTCCAGGGGTCGGTATCCAGAGAGGTTCACAGCCGGTCCACGGGTCAAAGCCAGAACACGATCCAGAGCCAGTCCAAGGGGTCAGAGCCAGAACACGATCCAGAGCCAGTCCAAGGGGTCGGAGCCAGAAGAATCAACAGCAAGGGGAGCAGGCAGAAGCAGGACGAAGATAATCAGGAATGCAGCAACCACAGGCAACACCCAGGAACCTATTGCAAGGCACTGGAGGATCCTAGAAGCAGGACTCATATACCTGCAGGCGTCTGACGTCATCCCCAGCTGTCCTGCTGATTTTCCCGCGCTGGCCCCTTTAAGGGGAGCTCCTCCCCGCGCGCGTGTGTCAGGGGGTGGGGCCAGCCGTGCCGAGTCGTCGACGTCTCTCCCGAGGGGGGAGAGACGTGCTGGAGGGCCTGCAGGCCCGAGGAAGCTCTGAAACAGCCCGGGCCGCCCCTGAGGTAGGTTGAGGGACCGGGGCACGGCCCGGGACTGCAACACTTACGGCTCTGCTTCTTTTGAAGGATCCCCTCAGAAGAATTATAGGGGCACCAAGCAAAGAACAGCCTGCCTTAGAAGTCTCAATACTTACCTCAGCCTTAGACTGTTTTCTCAGATGAACTATGCTGCAGTATTGTCCAAAATGATTGTGGAGTTTGTTGTTCTGCTAAAGTGTTTGGTTTTTGCTACTGGTTGTTTGAATTCTCTACTGTAGAAGCCTGTGGAACTACCTGGATACCCCTATTTCTTTGGTTTAATAAATTTGGCATTATTGGATTCATTATTGGATTATTGAAAGGGCAGCCATATTTAGTGAGGGAATGTCTGTTCAAGCCACAAAGGGGAAAGAATTACTGAGAGATACTTCTGAGCCTGGTCCACTATACCATTTGTTCCACCACTGTATTTTGATCCCACAAACTGGTGCAAGGAAAGAAAACCCTTCAGCATCTAGTTCTACTATTTTATTCATTCATTTTCAGCTAGCTAATAGATTATTCTCTTTATCGAGGATTCTCTTCTGAAGTAAATGCTATCCTCAGTGTTCATACATCTCTGTAAGAAATGAATTATATACAACATTAATAGACAAGCAAGAATCAAAAGGTGAATTGTGTGTCTTAAATGTAAAAATGGGCAGAGAACATCCCTTGGACAACACAACATAACAACTGTGAGAAGGCGATAGCTAAAGCCAGAAGAATGCTGGGCTGCATAGAGAGAGGAATATCGAGTAGGAAAAGGGAAGTGATTATCCCCTTGTACAGGTCCTTGGTGAGGCCTCACCAGGAATACTGTGGTCAGTTCTGGAGACCGTATCTCCAAAGAGACAGAGACAAGATGGAGGTGGTCCAGAGAAGGGTGACCAAAAAGATGGATGGTCTTCAGCAAATGACTTATGAGGAGAGATTGAAGAAATTAAACATGTATACCTGGAAAAAAGGAGGAGCAGGGATGATATGATACAGACTTTCAGATACTTGAAAGGTTTTAATGATCCAAAATCAATGACAAACCTTTTCCATCAGAAAAAAATCAGCAGAACCAAGGTTCACGATTTAAAACTCCAGGGAGGAAGACTCAGAACCAATGTCAGGAAGTATTTCTTCACAGAGAGGGTGGTAGATGCCTGGAATGCCTTTCCAGAGTAAGTGGTGAAAACCCAAACTGTGAAGGCGTGATCTGGGTGGGAGGGGTGGGCCAGGATAGCACTATTAGCTGCTGTCCCGGGGAAGCACGCACCGGCAGCTGGCCGGCATGTGGAGTTTACTTCTGCTCCCAAGGAGCAGTAAGTATAAAAATAAAAAAAAAATGGGGAAGGTTAGGGTTAATTTAGGGGTTGGGGAGGAGAAGGGAAGAGGTAGGAAAGGTAGGTTTAGGGATAGGAAAGTTCCCTCCCAGTCCACTCTTTAATTGGAGCGGACTGGGAGGGAACTGAGAGAGGCCCGATTGCGTCGCCACACGTATTTTTCTAAAATCCTTCTCCTCACACATGGAGCAGGCCACCCGCCCACACATGTTCATGCGGACATGAAAGTCCAGCGCACATGTACACACGGGACCGGTATTTTATAATATGCACGCACCAACGAGCGCATGTTATAAAAAAGCTGCATCCATGTGCATGTGCTGGGAACCACGCGCACATGCACGCACATTTTTTTTTTTTTTTTTTAAATCTACCTTTTGGTGAGGCATTGTGTATGAATGATGGGTGTGAGTGCAAGCAGGCCTGGGATTTCTGCACAGGTCTATTAGGTCTGTGCCTAGGGTGACAACATTCAAGCAGTGGCAAAGTTCTGAGGGTTATGAAATGTTACAGCAGATTCAGGCCTCGGCATCACATCACCTGCACCATTAGATGGCACAGTTATGTGGCTCATTGACGGCAGCAGAAAATTGAAGCCCTTGTAGTCCATATGGAGCCAGGGAGGTTCTTAGTAGGATCAGCCCATGCTCCATCTGTCTCTGCAGCTATCACTGTGTAGCAAAGTCTGAAACACAATTATCAGGCAGCCAAGACGCCACCATAGGTTCCTATCCTGGGTTGATCCTACCATGAGCATTTGCCAGTGGGGACAGCTTTGCAGAGCATAAATGCTTTACTAAATAAATAGAAGCACAGCTTTAAACACAGACCACCAGAAATACAAGTAAATTAATAATTGCAACTGGTAGTACAAAGCAATATGTAGAGACCCTTGGGTCTCCACTAAATGGCCTTAGATTCATGCCCTTGAGTTGCCTACAGCACCTCCCCGAGAGGATGGCTGAGGTGGTTGATTCCTAGTCCAGAAGGAGAGACTAGGAGATAGGAGAGAAGGGCAATGTAGAGTTGTTTTCCGAGAGAGGGAGAAGCATCGTGGAATGCTCTCCCAGTTTATGCCCCCAGCCTTGTCAGCTCCTGGTATTAGGCTGGCAGGAAAGCTGAGAGAGAGAGAGAGAAGGATTTTGCCCTTTTTCCTATGTTTTTGGAGTACATTTCCTTAAAACCTGTGTCTTTCTGGCAGGCTGTTTCCCCTGCCCAGGAAGCTCAGGAGGGAGCTGTATTCCTCTTCAACCCATCTAAGAGGAAGCTGCAGTAACCTTCAGAGAAGATTGCTTTTTTTTCCCCCAAGTTTATTTTTGTCTACCCGAGTTTGGGAATATTGAAAAACATCATACATCTCACTGCCAGGTCATTAGTGAGGCATTTGTGTGCATTTTGAAAGGCAGCGTTAAAAGTAAAAAGTCCATCAATACCTCTTTACATGAAAATACAATTCCACTTACGTCTTCATCATGCTTGAATCTTAGAATGATATGATCTGGCTAGGTAAGGCAACGTTAAACCTTCCAAGGAAGGCCAGAGGAAGGATGGCGTGGGGCAGCAGCACTGAGAGTACCTTGCGTGCAGTAAAACCAGAAATGTATCACTGAGGGCAGGGCTAGAAGGGAGATCCTAATAGTGTGTATGTGTGAGGGTGAATCTGAGAAAGGAGCGACGAATAGGGGAGGCTTGTGGATTGTGCGCTTAACATGCTTGTGGAGTAGGTAGGACACACAGTCAGGTATCCCAAGGTGCCATGGCTACCACCATATTATCTCTTTAAAAGCATCAAGAACTGGCTCCAAAAGACTTGTTTTGGTAATTTTTTTCCCTGAGACTTTATTTTTGATTCTATTCCAGTAGAATTGGATAGAGTAAAAAAGACAGTGTGTCATTGGCCGGCTCCCATGATTTTCCCAGGAGAAAAATAAAATAAAAATACATTTAAAACCACATTTTTTTTTCTCTCACTAGAAAATAAGGGAGTCATGCAAACCAAAGAGAGGTTGTTAGCTAGACTTAATCCTGCTAGGAGCTAGAGTAAATATCATCACGGTAGAGACCTCAGGGAGATGAACAAAAAACACACGCCTATGTCTGTAAATATGATGTGCTTTAAAAGGGGACCCTCATAATAAGCACTGCCGGTAATAGTAAATATACCTTTGTTGCTTTATATTTACTCATCGGGTCCACAGTCTAATTTTTATGTTTCGTTTGCAAATAAAATTGTTATAAATCAACAGTCTAAAATCACTTATCTTTTGTCTCGAGGTGTATTAATTGCAGATATTTCCAATGGAGAAATCATGACTAAAGGAAGAAATATCTGCAATTAATACACTTCGAGACAAAAGATAAGTGATTTTAGACTGTTGATTTATAACAATATTATTTGCAAAAGAAACATATAAAAAATAGACTGTGGACCGATGAGTAAATATAAAGCAACAAAGGTATATTTACTATTACCGGCAGTGCTTATTATGAGGGTCCCCTTTTAAAGCACATCACTTTTTCAGCTGTTAGTGGTTTATCCTTTATTTCTGACACTGGGTTTAGTTCATGTCTGTAAATAGCTTATGTGATTGAAAGCAGGAGCAGAGGTGGTGTGGAACATGATAATGGAAGGTATAAGGAGCTTCCCCTCTCTTGCAATCCAAATATTTTGTTTGGGCTCTTGCAAATAACTGAGTGTTTGAAAATGCAACAGAATTGTGGCTGTGCATCCCCTTTCACGGAGCTACCAAGGGGGAGCAATTTTTAAGAGGGAGATTTTCAGCCATCATAACCCCCCTTTCCCCTCCCCCTCCCCCACCCCAGTTATTCAGTATCTACCCCAGTGACCTCAGAGCTGGGAAAGGGCAGGCACCTGCTCCCCTCCTGCTCTTGGAATAGCCTAGCAGAGAAATCGTCACTAAATTTTAAAACAATTTCCCAGCCTTTATGCCTCTAGTTTCATCTCTTTCACTCTGTCTGCTTGGTCTTCTCTTCCTCTCTGCCTCCCAATTTCTTCTATTTTAAAACTTCTTTCCCTGTCTTCCTCTCATTCCTTTAGCACAGAGCTTCCCAAGCCTGCCAGGGTTTCAAGCTATCTCCAATAAATATGTGGAACCTCAGTTCCACTAGGGGTCACCTTCCCAGTCTTGGGGATCCTTCGGGCCACTCTCCCAAGGTGGGAGGAAAAGGGCCGTGGGCTGGAGGCAGGGTCACCTGCAAGGCCAGAGCTGGGCCATGGACACTCCCAAGAAATAAACCAATGTCCACTCAAAATGTGTGCTCCAACATAAAAATAGTTTTACTGCTGTCGCTTCAGAGTAAAACATAGTGAAACAGCATCCAGTAGCACAGTAACAAAAGAGTTCACTGTCCTTAATCAAATCTCTCCTCACAACACAAATGAAATGCTTCTTGACCCTTTTCACAGTCTTTTTTTCTTTGGCCTACCCTGGCCCTTTTTTCCTTTCAATTCCAAGATTAAACTACTCACAATCGGGCCGATGCAGTAAAGTGCGCTCAGGCTGAGCGCACTGTTAGCCCCCGTTTGGCCGTGCGTTTACGACGTGCTATTTTTACCCCTTATACAGTAAGGGGTAATAGCATGTGGAAAACTCGCGGCCAACCCCCCCAAAACTAATAGCGCCCGCAACATGCAAATGCATGTTGATGGGCCTATTAGTCATTCCCGCGTGATACAGAAAATAAAATGTGCAGCTTGTCTGTACACCCTACGACTTAATATCATAGCGATATTAAGTTGGAGGCCCCAAAAATTAAAAAAACAAAAAATAAAAAATCTGCCCGCGGACCGCGGATTGGAAGATGGACGCTCAATTTTGCCGGCGTCCGTTTTCCGAACCTGTGGCTGTCAGCGGGTTCGAGAACCGATGCCGGTAAAATTGAGCATCGGCTGTCAAACCCGCTGACAGCCACCGCTTCTGTCAAAAAGGAGGCGTTAGGGACGTGCTAGTGTCCCTAGCGCCTCCTTTTACTGCGGGCCCTAATTTGCATACAGGCCGATACTGAATTGTGCGCCCAGGACACTGGCCTGTGTGCACGTCGGGAGAGCGGGCGCTTGCTGGCTCTCCCGCGAGTTTTACTGTATCGGCCCATACATCCTGTGTCCTGATGAGCTCAAGGAAGAAATCCTTCTGTTATGTAGGCAGTACCCTCCAAGCTCCGTAGCAGGTTAAGGTTGCCAACTGGCTCCAGAGTTTTACCCCATTGCATTCTGGGGCTTATTCTGGTTTCCCTATTGCAAGACTATACGTACCTGCATGCAGGGGAGTAAAACCAGGACTGGATCAACCTGTCCTGAAAATCTGGAGCCAGTCGGCAACCCTTGTAGCAGGGTCTTGCTGGCATGGTTTGCCTCCTGGTCTAAACAATTTCCCACCACGGTTAAAGTACACTTTTATGTCACTCTTCAAAATAGTCAGACAAAGTAGGTGGGAACCCAAAATCACTGGTATACTTCAGAGACAATAATAGTGATTGAGACAAAACTTGAAAGACAGAGCTCAAAAAGCTGTTCAAAAAATGTTTTATTCATTTATGGAAACTAACATCTTAATGAATCATATTCACGGAGCCCCTCTTCAAAATAGCTTCATAACAATGTGATTTTTTTTTTCCTTCAGGCTTCCTGAGTCTGTGTGAGAGAATCTCTGCCTAAACTCCTGCTTCTCCCCCTGTAACCCTGAGAGAGCGCCACAGATGTATCCTCTTGAATGCCTTGTTCACCCTGGAGAAACCCCAGAACAAGGAAAGTAAGGGTTTTTATAGCCTTCACCTTAAACCAAGCCCAAAGGGGCTGAAACAGGCTGTCTGTCAAAAAAATGTGTGTAACACCCTCTGACCAAAAAGTGAACCTCCTTGCGCTAGAGCCTTCTTACATCACTGCATTGCACCCTTTCCAGACTTCCCATAAGGGGAAATTATCTCCTTCACACACATCTCCTGTAAAAAGTAAATCTTATATACTCTGAAGAATAGGGGTGCCACATATGCATGAGATTCATTTGTATATGTTGGAGACCCAGTGCATGCAAATGTTTCTTATGAATATTTACTGTGGATACACTGAAAAGCCGGTCGCCATGGTTGGTTTGGAAAACCTTGTTTTGGTATTTTTATTCTTTCCTCAATGTGTGCATTTCTCTTTATCTCCAAATGTGGTTACCTTCTCTCAGCTCTTTCTAGTTTCACACCCTCCTGCCACTTCCCTCCTTCTCCTCACCGATTCATGCCTCATCTTCCACCACCATGATCCTCTCTCTTCACAACCCTTCTCTCAGCTTCCCTCCTCTTCCAGTCCCTTCATAGCTCTATTACCAGCACCCTTCTTTACCTCTCTCAGCCTTCCCTCCCCTCTCCTCCATAGGTCCCTCTCCCCCATCTCCTCTTTTCACAATAGTGCCCCTTTCTTTCTTTCTCTCCTCCTCGCCCCATTCATGACCCCTATTTCTCTGTCCCTCATAGTCTTTGCCCCTCTTCAAGCCACTTTTCCTGCTCCTCTTTCCTTCTAACCCCCTTCTCCCTCTTCTCAGCTTCTTTCCCTATCCCAGCTTAAGTCCCTTCTCTCAGTGCCTTTTCCCCTCACCTCCTAGCCAGTAGCTCTTCTTCCAGCTCTTCTCCTAGCCACTTGCAGCATTATTCCCTCTCCCAGCCCCTCTCTCCTTCTCTCCCTGTCTCAGTTCCTCTCCCAACAACTCTTTCAGCCCTTCTCTCTCTTCTCCTCTCTCAGACACTGTCTTTCACACCCCCAGCCATTCTTTCACATCTCCTTATCTTCCGACTCCTCTTTCCCACACCTCCCACACTAATCTCCCCTCCCATGACTGGGCCAGTAGTAAGAGGGAACGAGTGTTATTTATTTATTTATTTATTTATTGTTTTTGTTATACCGAGTTTCATGATAGGCATCACATCAACCCGGTTTACAAATAACAAGGAGTGTAAAGCATAACGTAACGTAAAAAACAATATTTTCAATAAGAACCTTGAACTTTAAATACAGTGAATCAGAAAAAGGGAGAGGGAAAGTTACAAAAAACAAGGAAAATAAACTTGGGATGGAAGGGGAGAAATTGAACCGCACAATATTTACATTTCAGCCTATTGATACATTAATAGGCTGAAATGTAAATATTTCAGACTGCCACCTGGGGTCTGACTTGAACTTTGAACCATGTGGGACATATCTACAATGTCATGCTTCAAAGGGACATTTGAGCCTCAGGCAGTAAAGGAGGAGGATGGGATGCAGTCCAAGGCATTCCTGCTCACCTTCTGCTCCTGCTGGCCTGGTTGGCTGCTACAACCTCCTTAACCCGGCTCACTCCCCGGTCTCCTGTGGTGATTCTGCAAGGACCGATCCAATTCACAGGAAGGGGTGGACTTTATGCCCCTTACTTTGACTGAAGAATTGTGGGAGAATGGGGGCCCCCCCAACTACAAATCGACATAACAGCAGTAGAGTATTCTCTGTCTGACTGCATTATCAGCTTTCTCTGAACTCACTAACTAGAATTTACTGTGCCTGCAAAACTAAAAAGATCTAGGTCTTTTTAATTTCTTCCACTGGTAGCATATATATCATTAAGCCTAGGGAGCATAAACTATAACATTCTTCCAGGTTTTAGAAGAATAAAGTCCCAAATTAGGGACCCTGCCACATGAGGTTTCCTCCTTGTGACCTTGGACAAGTCAATTCACCCGCCATTGCCTCACCTTAAATTGTAAGCCCTTATGGGCAGGGAAAGAACCACAGCATCAGAATTTAGTGCGCTTTGAGCTCGCATTTGGAAAAAGGCGAGTAATTAAAACTAAAATTCGAAATCCAAATAAAGAGCAAAATGACTTCCAGGGATACGTTTCCCAAACTGTAAAGAGGTGACTGCTGCACCTGTGAAAAAAATGGAGAAAGCTTTAGAGATGAAGTCGTTGAGAAGCTCACTAATGGAAGGAGGCTGTATATGGAGGCAAATGAAGACCATCTCCCCCCCAACAATACAGAGCATGAAAAATAAAGTTCCTCTGAGGTCAGTGAATTCAGGACAATCTATTTAGGAGCCAAAGCTCTAAAATTATGGCATTATTCTGTGAAAATGTAGGCTAATAGTAAAAGATGGGAGTTGCATTGTATTTTGCTATGTACCATAGACAGAATTATAAATGCATTGCTTTTGCTAGTCTAATATGTGAACAGATAAAGGATACTGTAGCCACGTGCAGCCTTTCAAATATTTTGCATTTAACTTCTTAATAAACTTTAGATAATTGCACTCGCTGCAAAAGCCCATATGTGTCCCACTGTGCGGTGCATTAGAAACGTTTTAGTGGCCCTTTATCATTCCCTGTCTTTTCTAGACTGAGGATAATTTGCTTCTATTTCAGCAGAGCTTTAGCAGAGTGAAAAAAAAAAAAGAGAAGAGCGTGCCAGTGTTACTGAAAAGATTCATGATTAGTCACACTCACTTGAAGGCAAGCTCCTTGCCAGACACTACACCCATCATTAGCAGACCTGAGAGCTGGCAGCTCTCCAGCAGCTAAGCAACAGCTCCAGGGCCTGACAGACCCAAGAGGTCCTCGCAAAACATGTGTTCTCTCACACCCCGAAGTGAGGAAGGCCCGTTTGGGCATGCCTGGGTGAAATTGGTTCCCTGGGTACATGGTGAATCTGTTTATTTTATGCTCTATATAGCTTAAAATATGATCATTATTCAGGAGACCAGATGGTGCCAGTGCTAAGCTAGCAACTTTCTGTGCTACTGTTACCTGTTTTAAGGCTCAATTTTCTCCCCAGGTTCACTTGCAGGAGAACTGATTTTTATTTTTTTTTTGGTGACTCCTCACCTTTCTGATCCCCTGCCTTGTTTCACTGTTCCTGGAAGGGAAACATTGTTTGGTTTCGTAACTGGGTTTGAAGTTTCTAACTAATGCATACGCTATCGCTCTCATTAAAAGCATAAAAGAATCTAGTGAGCCATATGGAATCTAAGGGAATAAGTGATAGGTATTTTTTGCCTTCAATTTGAAAGTTGAAAGCTAGTGCCCATGGGTTTTTCAGGGAGGAAAAGGGAAGGGGTAAAAACACAGAGAGGGAGAGAAAGAAAGAGTTTCAAACATGAACTGAAAACACGACTCTTTAGAAATGCTTATGACTTAACATAAAACACAAATAAGCAGATAAATACACTGTCAGGACCAGAGATATTATTACTGTATCGAGCAATTAGTATAGTGTAGAGCTATATCAAGTGTAATGTAAGGAGAATTAGAACTTGTACATAATGATATGTTGACCTATGAAACGAATGAATGAATATGACCTTGAATCCATTTATGAATGCTAACCCAGTGTATGAAAACTGAACAAGGATATGATTATTGATGTGTAAACTATTGTGATCTTCTTTTGGAACGATGGTATATAAAACACCTAAATAAAACAATAATAATAAATAACTGCAGCATTTATGGATGTGGATAGGGAATAATTGCAATATATAATAACACAACCTATATTTAAAATTTTCACTAACTTCAACCCTCACACAATCAAATTATACCTGTATTTCTCTAGAGCAAATGTGTATTTGCAGAGTGTTACATGTGTGGGTTCATGCATATGCTAATATGTATATTTGTTTCATATGCATAGAAAATGCTTTTTTTTTTTTTTTTAACAAACTTACAGGCAAAATTGAGCACAGAAGCTCAGGCTCTCTTTTAACCCGAATGCTGGGTATGTTCTTGCTAGTTTCTCCAAGGCAAAATCAATTTAAAATGTTGTGATTCTGTAATTTATTTTGGATTGCATGTTTCCAATGTTGACAGCATGTGTCTCTTGCAGTCAGTTTTCCCTTGAAGTGGTTTTATTATATTCTATATTACATTTGCATATGCATGAGTAATTATGTCAGGGCAAAAGTGGCATTTTTATTCTGTGCACCGGTCTGCAGAATGAAAAAAAGGTCTCGCCTATTGTGGAAACTGACAAAGCTTTACCTCAAGCTGTCACTCTTGGGTATCATTGCACAGGGAGGACTAGCCCTCAAAGTAGAGCGGCAACATTCTTGAAAAACGATCTCTTAAAGTGTTTTAGTGCACAGAGAATAACTTTAGTTCCACCTTTTAATGTGAGGCCCTTTCTGAAGTTTTCCACCCATGCCAAACAGCCTTTATTTGCAAAAGCTAGAGATGTGTACTTTTCAGATTTAAAACTGCCATTTCACAACGTGCCAGTGAATTTTTTTATTTTCGTTTTTATATTTTTATTATATATGTGAACGTAAACTGCTGAGATCGGTGGAACATGTGGTTAAGAAATGCTTCCAGATAAACAAACAAATAATTAAATAAGTAAATGAAGTGCCCTTAATGAACGCCTGTCAGCACAATGAACTCTCGGACTCTTTCCAAGTATGTGCACTGACTTTGAGACACTGGCAAAAAAAAAAAAGGTTAGATACAAAATAAACATCAATGTTATTTCTTATGTTCTAGTCAGTCATGATACCTGGGGCATGCCCTAAATATTTGCATGATATTCCATGCCTTATTACACTAAATTTTATAACAGCATGCATGGAGCCTTTAAACATATGAGAGAGAGAGAAAGAGAGAGAGAACTTTAGTTACAGAGACAATCTGACACACCATATATCTTCCACTGAAAGAGGGGCACTTTCTCCTCAGGGTGAGTATGGGGAGCGGGCGGTGTTACATTGGTCTGCCTAGGGCACAAGAGTCCACAGACCCCTGTAACACCACCTCTCCCCAAACCCACTCTGTTGAAAGTGCCCTTCTTACAGTGGGAGATATATAGAGTGCTGGATTGTCTCTCTAACAGAAGTGCTCTCTCTCTCTCTCTCTTTCAAAATCTCCAGACTTGTGCTTCATCGGGACCAGTAGTAAAGTTACATAGATAACATGGCGTGCACTGCCATGTTAAGCCTTGCAAAATTTGTGGATTACACATGTACCTCTTGGCCCCACCCCAGAACACTTATGTCTTGCCCCTTTTCTGCCTCCTTATTCGTTACGTGTGTACTTCCAGGCTTCTTAAAATTCGTGTTGCTCGCGCGCCACCCACATGCATGTGTATGGGGCCGAAAGCAGGTGTAAATCTGCGCGCGCCAGCAGGCTGCTGGCGCGCCATCACCCGACCCGGGGGCTGGTCCAGAGGCCTCGACCACGCCCCCGGGCCTGCGTCACGCCCCTGACACGCCTCCTGCCCCGCCCCAAAATTTGTGCTGCCCGCCCGACACGCCCCCAACACGCCCCCTTTGCAAAGCCCCGGGACTTACGCGTGTCCCGGGGCTTGTGCGCGCCGTCGAGCCTATGCAAAATAGGCTTGGCGCACGCAGGGGGGGTTTTGGGGTAGGTTGCAGGATGAGAAAAAAAGCAACCTAAGTCTGAATATCTGAAGATATTCCACCATTCTTTTAGTTCAGGTATATTTGGAGAATTGAAAGGAGATCTTGTGATTTTGAGCAGGACATTTAACCTCTGTATGTCAACCTTGCAAACTGCTTAAAAGTCTTCTAAGAGCTAACAACATTTTAGAGCTAAATGATTTTTCAGTAGAAGTATCTTTCAGAACCTCCAAGTTATATCAAGCCGGCAAGTCATTCCCTCCCACTTTCACAGTTACTTTTCATTGAAGCACCAGAGAGATTACTGTGAAATTCTGGCTAGCAATTGAAGCAATGAAAGATATCTTTGAACAAGAGATAGTCATGACTATACCTGAGAAAACTGCTGCAAATGAAACTAAGCAGTGCACCAAGAGCCTGTCAACTCTAGACAGTCACTGAGTAAGGAGTAAAACAATGGTTTGAAAGGTGAAGGAATTTATTTATGTATTTATTTTAGCATTTTTATATACCGACATCCGTTTGCACATCGTATCGGTTTACATAAAACATAAAACAACATCGCCGCATTGACAGGCGAAGCTTTTACAGAGAACAAAATTGTGGCACAAGGTTGAATGCAGATTAACTAGATACAATTTTAGGAGGTAGAGATTAACCAGGTACAATATTGTTGGAGGGATATCTCAGGAAAGAGGTAAAGAGTATTTAGAGAGATAAGCTAGGTTATGGGGTAGAGACAAAAAGCTCGAGAACAAGGCCAGGAGAAACTGGGTATAAAAGTAAATATTTACAATAAAATTCAAAAGAATCTGATATCAATTGTGTGTAGAATAGCACTCTGCATTTATTCACATTGTTGGGAGGTTCAATAATGAGGGGTATTTGAGGGAAAGGCCTGTAGGAACAGCCAAGTTTTTAGGTTTTTTTTTAATTTAGGGGTGGAGGTTTCAATACGTAAGTCAGGAGGCATGGAGTTCCATAGGGTGGGGCCGGCCAGTGAGAAGGCTCTTTTTGTTGTAGTGGTGAGTTTGGTGGATTTGATCGAAGGGGGGCGGAGAGTTCCTTGGTGGGTGGAACGAGTAGGTCTAGTGGAAGTACGTGGTGAGAGTGGCAGGTTGATCAGTGAGTATTCTCATTTATGAGGGATTTATGAATGAGGGATATGGTTTTGAATAGGATTCTTGATTTAACTGGAAGCCAATGTAGCTCTATGAGTGTAGGTGTAATATGGTCTCTCTTTTTAGAATTTGTAAGGATGCGTGCTGAGGCATTCTGTAAGAGTTGTAATGGTTTGGTATATGAGGCAGGGAGGCCAAGGAGTAGGGCATTACAATAGTCTATTTTGGAAAAGATAATAGACTGTAAAATGGTGCAAAAGTCAGTGAAGTATATTAGTGGTCTGAGTTTTTTAATTCTTTGTAGGTTGAAGTAGCAGTCACTGAGGATGGATTTTATAAAGGATTTAAAGGTGAGCTGGGTTTCGGGTGTGAGTGGGAAAGGTAGTGGATGAGTAGGATGGGGGAGTAGGGGGTAGGGGACGTATAGAGGAGATGATGAGGAGTTCGGTTTTCTGAGGATTGAGGGCCAGGTGCATGTCAGTGAGTAGTTGGTTAATAGAGGTGAGGCAGGATTCCCATTTTTGGAGAGCAGTTTGAAGGGAGTCTGTAATGGGGAGGAGAATTTGAACATCATCTGGTAGATGAAGTGTTTGATGCCTAGACTGGTGAGGAGATTGGCAAGGGGGAGCATGTATAGGTTTAATAGCGTTGAGGAAAGAGAGGGACCTTGGGGGGCCCCTCGGTCAAGGCTAATCGGGTCAGATTCAGTGTTATCAATGGTAACTGAGTAGTGTCGATGTTGTAGGTAGGACTTTATCCAGGAGAGTGCCGTTCCAGAGATACCAATACTCATGAGGATGTTAATGAGGATACTGTGATTGACAGTATCAAAGGCTGCGGAGATGTCCAGCATGGCCAGAAGATAGGAGTTACCATTGTCCATTCCTTTGATTATAGTATCTGTTAGGGAAAGAAGCAAGGTTTCAGAACTGAGGTGTTTCCGGAAACCATATTTTGTGGAAGAGAGGATATTATGTTGGTCCAGGTATTCAGATAGGCGAGAATAGACTCGTTTTTCTAAGATTTTGGAGAGGAATGGGAGATTGGAGATAGGTCTGAAATTAGATAAAATAGAGGGATCAAGATTGGGTTTTTTGAGTATGGGTTTAATCACAGCTTGTTTTCGTATGTTAGGGACCGTACCTTGTTCCAAGGATCAGTTGAGTATGTTAGAAAGAGGTTTAGCAATAGTTTTAGGAATAGATAGGAGGAGCTTGGTAGGAATTGTTTCAGAAGGGAATGACTGCTGATGGGGGCTATTTATATTTAGAAGCATCTGATCTGCCCTGAGAACTATTCAGAACAGCATGAAAAGGACAGACCATGTCTTACCTGACATGACATTATACAAGACTATTTTGTGGCATATAGAGCAGAGAGGATTGTTGCGTACCTCTGTTACCACTTTTATAGAAGCTGTTCTTCCCTTTAGTTTTACAGTATTGGATATTGAAATTTTTTCAGTTATACAAAGATCAGAGGATATTGAAGAGGACTAGCACTGGGCAAGGACAGCTGACTTTAGAAAATCTATATGTGCCCAGAGCAAGTAAGTTCAGACAGGGCCGGCAGAACCACTGGCAAACTAGGCCTGGGCCTAGGGCGCTGACCATTTGGGGGTGTAAGCTTTGTGGGGCCACCGGCCACGAGTGGCGGCAAGGAGGAAGAGTAGAATTTCAGCTGTTCGCGGCCCAGTGTGATTGGGGCCGAGATCGGGGTGGCGTGTGACCGGGGGGGGGGGGGGGGGGGGAGAGAGGGCGATGCAAGGCAGAAGGTGCCTAGGGCACCTAATCCCCTTGCACCGGCCTGAGTACACAAACAGGGCTACAACTACCAGAAGGCAGGAGGATTGCATAGTTCAATGGGGCCCTGAGGGTTGAGTCTCTGGACAAATGATATATGTATAATGAGAGATAGAGCCAGCTGATGAAGGAGGTAGAGATGGAGTTTCTTCATTCCCAGCTACAGTAGGAAAGTGGCCCATGGGACATGACCACAGAGAGAAAAGCGATTGACGAGCAAATGAATACAGCCTGAGAGCTGCAGGAAAAAGGAAAAAAGGCCTGGTGCCGCCTGTTACTATTTGCACTGTGTTTTGGGGAATTGTTGGTTTTCATTGCAAGCAGAGAACCACAATGGGAGGGGCCCAAGAACATGGTCACTAATTTTTCCTGTTTTCCCAAGTGAACCAAAAGTAGAATTCCATTTTAGTTGAGAGTGAACTTGGCAGATGAAGCACATCCTGTGTTCCTGGACCAGACAGGCCAATGCAGATGCTGGGACATTTCACAATAAGAACATAAGAACTATAAGAAATTGCCATGCTGGGTCAGACCAAGGGTCCATCAAGCCCAGCATCCTGTTTCCAACAGAGCCCAAACCAGGCCACAAGAACCTGGCAATTACCCAAACACTAAGAAGATCCCATGCTACTGATGCCAATAATAGCAGAGGCCATTCCCTAAGACAACTTGATTAATAGCAGTTAATGGACTTCTCCTCCAAGAACTTATCCAAACCTTTTTTAAACCCAGCTACACTAACTGCACTAACCACATCCCCTGGCAACAAATTCCAGAGCTTAATTGTATGTTCGGTAAAAAATAATTTTCTCTGATTAGTCTTAAATGTGCTACTTGCTAACTTCATGGAGCGCCCCCTAGTCCTTCTATTATCCAAAAGTGTAAATAACCAATTCACATCTACTTGTTCAAGACCTCTCATTATTTTAAAGACCTCTATCATATCCCCCCTCAGCCACCTCTTCTCCAAGCTGAACAGCCCTAACCTCTTCAGCCTTTCCTCATAGGGGAGCTGTTCCATCCCCTTTATCGTTTTGGTCGCCCTTCTCTGTACCTTCTCCATTGCAACTACATCTTTTCTGAGATGCGGCAACCAGAATTGTACACAGTATTCAAGGTGTAGTCTCACCATAGAGCGATACAGAGGCATTATGACATTTTCAGTTTTGTTAACATTATGACATTTTCCGTTTTGTTAACCATTCCCTTCTTAATAATTCCTAACATTCAAATGTACAGTTGAAAATTAAAGTTTGAATGCATTTATGGATCAGGAAGTAGAAAGTGTTGCGCTCGGGGGTGGACCCTTTTCCTGGAGCAGTGGAGAACAGCTCCCTGGTAGGGACCAGGAAGCACCTACCCCCAGGGGGTGGAGCACCGGAGGAGACAGAGGCTTAGATGAGCTTCACCACTGGAAGCCCGCAGTCCCCCCAGGAGGAGCCCATAGGGACCCGGGCCGCTTGGACTTAGGTAGGCCTCGCAGGATCTCCTGGAGAGGTAGTAGACAGGCGTGCCCACGGACAGCAAGGGAGAGAGGTCGGACTTGAGACTGTAGGTCAGATGGAGCAAGGAGGACCAGAACAACATAGGCGATGACAAGGCAAGGGACAGATCCAGAATCAGGAGATGTGGTCAATCAGACAGAGGTCAGAATCCAAAGGTCAGTCCAAGGAGTAGTCAACAAGGCAGAGGTCAGGTTTTGGAGGTCAGACAAGGTCACAAGGCAGGCCGAGGTCAGTATGCAGGCAGCAGACAGGAAGGTCAAGGAACAGGCCGAGGTCAGTACCAGAGAGAGACAGTCCGAGGGTACTACCTGGGAGATGAACAGACAGACGCAGGAACAGAAGAACGCTGGAACAGTAGGAAGCAGGAACAAGGCTGGAACAGTAGGATCCTGGAACAAGGCTGGAACGAGACTGGAACAAGGCTTAGGACGCAGTGACAATCTAGCACACAATACAATGCCGACCTGATTGCCAAGGCAAGTGCAGGCAGGAACTTCCTTAAGTAGTTCCTTCAATCAGGACGCGCCGCAGAGCTAGGACCTGCCCCTGGCGGTCCGCGCGAGCGTAGGGGTGTGGCCAAATCCATGGAAGACGCCGAACTCCGGCATGAGGCCTGGGGCGCAATGGAAGGCCCGGCGACCGCCGCTGCTGGACTCCGAGGCCTAGAGATGCTTGCAGCTGCCGCTGGGGAGGCCGACCCAGGACCTGCAGAGGAACCAGAGAGGTGAGCAGGCCCGTGCGTGGGCTGGATGGGGCACGCAACTGAAAAATTATCCTGTGAAACAAAAACAAATATATTTTGATACTAGAGATAAGATGTTGCTTGCAGAATACAGTTAAACTTGATTGCCTGTTATAATTAATAGTGAGAGTAACTGGGTAACTGATCAAATTACTAAACAGATAATTATAAAAATAAGTTAATAGGTAAATTTATGGAAGGGAAACAAATAAAAGCTTGCTTGGATCCTTGGCTAGAAGGAATACAAACCAGATCCTTATTCAGGATCAAAAAAGGAATTTTTAAACTATCATTGTAGACCTGTTCATTGTAAAAGGAAGCATGGCTATATTCTGTCACCAACTTCAATATATGACTCAAAACCTGGTGTAAAGAAGAGGATTTTACATAAATTGGGGGTATGCCATACGAGGTCTATATCTGATCTGTGAGAGGAGAAAGGATCCTATGTGAGAGATTCTGATTATATTGACAGGTGTTTAAATTTAGAGGAAGGAGAGTGGCAGCTGGAAATCAATTGATTTGGGCTATCATCCTTGACAAATAAATGACGACAATGGAGTAAAATAAAAAACTAAGAATCTCAGAAGACTATCCTTGAGGAAAAGGAAGCAGTTATGATGCTGTACGGAATATAGGCAAGGAGAAGTACTGGAGGTGAAAGGGTATGAACACAAATACAATAAGATTACTGATCTGCAAACCCTAATGGCAGATACAAACCTAGATATTGTTGCTGTCATGGAGATGTGGCTGGCCATAATAGTCTCTAATCTGTTCAGGCAGGAAAGGGATGGCAGCAAAGGGAGAAGGGTAGCTCTTTATCTAAAAACTAATAAAGCAACTGAAATTCAGGGGACATTGAGAAAGGATAAGGCAACGTGGACATCTTGGGAAGTGGAAATGGTCCTTCCATTTACACCGGTGTGATCCACAGATCTCTGACGCGAGTGGAAGATATGGATGGAGATAATGTTGAAAACTTCCCCAAGGATGGGAATGAAGGCAGAGGTGATGTTAATGGGAAATTTTTCCCTGCAGGTTATGAATTGGAAAATCCTGTCTGCAGAACCAGTTAGCGGTAAAGAGATCCTGGCTTCCCGTCAAGGGATTCCCCTCAGACAAATGCTAAGAGAAGCTAAGAAGGAAGAGGCCATGCAGGATTTGGTACTTACAAACTTAATCTGAGTATTAATGATCATCACACAATACAGTTTGTAGATATCATCTATGGCAGAAAGGAGTCATATAGATATTTGAGTCCTAAAGATGGTTTTTTTTCCCTTGCTTTCCATTTCGCTTGATGTTGATTTCATTTAGTTGAACCAAAATAATAAACAGCAAAGTGGAAAAAAAAACATCAAAAAACCAAGAAAAGAATGGGCTGGCATCATTTTATTATGCACCCAAATGTACATGTACCTGGTGGTCTAGCGGGGGGTCCGGGAGCCATCCCTTCAATCATACCCTCGGTGCCGGTGCCGGTGCTGGACTGGTTTGAAAATGGCGCTGATCGCCTTTGCCCTCACTATGTCACAGGGAGCGACCGTCGCTCCCTGTGACAAAGTGAGGGCAAAGGCGATCGACTGCCAGTATGGCAAACCAGTCCAGCACCGGCACCGAGGGTATGATTGAAGGGATGGCTCCTGGACACCCCGCTAGACCACCAGGTACATGTAAAAGGTTTTTGGGAGGGTCGGGAGGGTCGGGAGGGTGGAAGAAGCAAAGGGATAATTTGTAAAGAGTCGGGGTGGGGTTTTTTTTATCGGGCCATCGACGCCATTTTTATCAGTGGTAGCCAAAATGGCGCCGATGGCCCGAGAGCGGGAGATTGCGCCAGGACTCCCCCCCCCAGACCACCAGTTAATTTAACATTTTGGGGGGGTTCGGGAGGGTGGGAGAGCAAAGGGGTCATTTGTAAAGGGTGGGGGTGGGGTTTTTTTTATCTGCTCAGGCCTCACTAAAAAATTAACGATGTGAATTGGAATCGGAACCGATTCCAATTCACATCTCTAACAATCCAATTTTTTTCTCCCTCCATCCGAACCTGATCGTTAAAACGATCGGGCACACGATTCACATCTCTAGTGTTGGTAGAGCTTAAACTGGTGGCAGCTGTGGAGACAAAGGTCCAGATCCGTGGCAGTAGAGCTAACTGGCAATTCCAAAGCTAATTATGCTAGGGATCATGAGACATCAGTTGGCCACTCCCTCTGTGATCCGGATTGGCATAAGTATAGTTAAATGAGGATTTCTGGGAACCAGGGAGTTGTTCCCAAAAATCAGAAGGCTACCTAAGCCCTTTAGCAAATTAACTGTGAGATGCATCAAGCCACTGTAGGGCTCTAACACGTGCTAAACACAATTCACGCTGTTTATCATGCAATATAGCCTTTTCACTGTGAGGTCACGTGATATACCCGATATTTTGCATAGCCCCTTCCAGGTTCCCTCCCTTATTACAATGAGCTACATGGCATGGACTTTGCATGCATGAATTTTGCAAATCCATTCAAAGCAGTCATGAATAGGCAACTTGATGTTTTTAAATAAAATTGACTGACTTAGAAAGTTGTCAGCCATGTTAATTTAACAACACCCCTGGAGGAAATGGTAATCTAATGTGGGACCCTTGGGACCCTAATGCAGGTCAGGAGGCTCCCATGTTACATTTAATGGGCCAATATTAAAAAATACTGTTACGAGCGCGTCCTCCACGCTGCCGACGAACTGAGGGCTTGGAGGCCTTTTGAATTCTGTTACGAGCGCGAGGAGCATGGTCGCCTAGAGCAGGTGTAGTGAGCCCTTGGGCCACAGCAAGACTCAGGGAGGAGCCCCAAGTCACACCGTGGGAGGTGAGCTGGTGCAAGCATGGAGAGCTAGGCGAGGCATAGCTGGGGCAAGGAATAGAGAACAAGGTCTGACCCTCAACCAGACCTGCATGCCCACGGCAACCAACAACGCAATGTTGATTGATGAACGGTCCTCCGACTGTTTCAAGCCCTTTTGGACCTGCCGCTGGGTAACGGCATTGGGCAGCAGGCCGGACAGAGGACAAGGGCAGACAGTGTCCTCGGAACACAGAAGATATCACAAACGAAGACTGCAGCGAAGACATCATAGACGAGGGCTGAAGCGGAGACATCAAAGACAAGAGTTGGGAAGGAAGACATTGGCACTGTCCCTCAGGGCGCCCTACTCAGCCCACCGACACGGGCAGACCCAATGGGCTGGTCGCGGACCACCCTGTCCCACTGCGCGCCCTACACAGCCCAGGAAGGCTGGTCACGGACCACGCTGAGAATGGGACAAGCACAGGGAAGAAGCGGGTTACTGCACTCCTGGCAGTCTGAAGCAAGTAGAAACATCAGGAACTAGATCAGGAACAAACATCTAGGAACATCTGGAACCAACATCAAGGCAATAGGCAAGACACAGAACAGGGAGCCGTCAAGACAAGCGAGACCACGGAGGACCTGGATCGAGGAAGAAGCACAGACAACTGTGGAACCCAATCCAAAAGCAAACAGGAACTGAAGTAAAGGTCCTTTTATACTGCTGTATGCAGGAAACTCCCTGGGAGGAGTTCACCTGGACCGCCCCTCACTGGCCCTATAACTGCATTGGACTGCTGCGGGCCGGCCCCTAGGGAGAAGGGCGTGGCCGAACCAGGAACTCCAAGCAGAACCAAGCAAGCCACAGGCAGGCCTCAAGAACAGTGAGGCCTCCCAGGCCCTGGAGCAAGTCCTGGATAGTTCGCAGGCGAGGCCCTGGCTTTGGAGCGGCCTCCAGAAGAGAAGGTAAGATGCCTCCTGTGGCGCAGCCTCAGGAGGGATCGCAACAAATACTCCCAGTAAAAATAGAAAAAGGTGTGTTGGGGTCCAGACTGACCCCCCTGCTCACCCCAGGGCATCCATTTGAGTCTGCCCCAATACCCAAAGTAAAAAAGAAGGTACAGATAGTTGTGTGACGATGGGGCCCTCTCTCCACCCCCAATCTCCAAGTAGGCCATTACAGCCAAAGTTTCCCCCTCTCATGCTCCCACTCAAAAATAATTAGCCATATATCCCTCTCCCCTGGACCTGAACCCCATTCCCCAAAATCAGTAAGATTTCAGTATATACTGGGATCCACTGACCCCCTCCCCCAGATCTTCCAAATATTCTAAAAGTGTTGGTTTTTAATGGAGGGCCCTTCCCCACACCACCATTTTCCTGACCCCCTTCCTGCACCCTCATACCTCAAAAGCCAGAAGTTCCTCACAATAACTCCGTTAGGGTTAGGGTCATGTGACTGGGACAAAGTCGGGTTGGTGCCATTTTTCAAAATGACACCGACCGGGCCCAGGGTTAGGAGGCAAACTGGGCCCTTTCTCTTGAGGAATTTCTTGCTTTTGAAGTGTGGGCATGCAGTAGAGCAGGTTGGGGTATAGGGGATGGGGAAGAGTCCTCCACTAGAAGCCAACACTTTTGGAATACTTGGAGGGTCTGTGGGGGGGGGTTCCACTATAGACCAATGAGGTATTTTATTGATTTTGGGGGATGGGGGACAGGGTAGGGCTCTGGAGAGGTGGGGATGAATGGTTAATTATTTTTGAGTGGGGGCATTGGAGGAGGAGAACTTTGGCTGCAATGGCCTACTAGGAGATTAGGGGATGGGGCCCATCATCACGTGATAACCTGCATCTTCTTTTTGACTTTGGCTGTTGGGGCCACCTTGAATGGTGGCCTTAGGGTGAGCAGAAGGGTCATGGTGGACCCCTGCACATGGGTGACCATTGACTACTTTTTGTATATTTTTTTTTTTTACGGTTAGGGTGGCCCTTTAATGCAATGGCGGTCCCATGCTTTGAGGGCCTCCATGTGCATAAAGGGCTGATTCCATGTTGCTTTGCCTCACGGTGTTTCGCCGCAGGACCAAACAACATGGCGATACAACTGCAATCATTTCTAGGGGAAGGGGCTATCACGGCGACACCCCTCCTGCCAAAAAACATCAAGGCTTAGTGTATCTAGTTCTAAGCTTCCTGAATTTCTCTGCTAAGCTATGAACCTTTCCCGGTTTCAATTCCATCTTTATTCTTCAGCTCCTGGATCCTCCCTCCTATCCAAGCTCACCCTCTTTCTTCCCAATTATAGTCTGCAGAATTTACTGTTCCAGCTAGCACCTACCTGCTTCATGGTGACCTAACCTGCTCTCACTCATGAGTACCAATGTGGGAAAGGGAACCTGGTAGAAGATGACAATAACCATCTTGAATATGGAGTGATAACCTACAAGTGGTTGGTCGTGCTCCATAGCTAGCAGCTGGGATATAACCTTGGCAGTTTCAACAAGAATAATTGGACAGACTGGATGGACCATTTGGCCTTTTACTGTCATCACTATGTTACTATCACTTCCCAGTGCCTGATGGTCTTCCTTTAAAAACATTTTCTCTCTGTTTATGGAATGACTGGTACCTGTCTTTGTCAGAAACATGATAAGAGGTGTATTTTATTTTTTGTTTTGTTTTTACAAAACCAGGAACTCCCACAATCCAAGAAGAGTGCTACAATTTCAGTAATTGCCAGTAAAATTTAAAGATCTGACACATTGCTTTTCACACATACTAATTTCACTTCTGTTAAAATCATTACTAGGATCTTTAGAGACAAGTTAAAGATGATTATAGCTGGCATTGCAGGAAAGGCTCAGACAGGTTTATTATGGCAGACTTTCAGGATTTATTTTAGAAGACTGTTCAATATTGTATACTGTGCCAAAACCAACACAATTTTTTTTTTTTTTTGCAATAGTAAGGTTAGATGCCAATGAGGCTTGTAACCAGGTACATTGGGATCTTTTAATGGGAACATTGAACACATTTGGGTTTCTAGAAGTGTTGCAACTTTGTCACAGGCTATGTATAAACAACCCACTGCTTCTGGGATTAGAACTGGATGCATGGTAGACTAGGGCTTCCCAAACCTGACCCGGGGACCCCACAGCCAGTTGAGTTGTCAGGATATGCACAATGAATATGCATGAGATAAATTTGCATACAACGGAGACTGCATATACTGACACTCCATTATATGTTTGTGCTGTTCTCAAAAACATGTACCACCTTTGCTTGTGTTACTAAACAGCCGGTTAACTTTGTTCCTAGTTTCAGGTACCAGATAAACTCAGTTCTCGATTACCAAAACATATATTGAATAATGAATGGACCAAAACTCACTGCAAATAAGAAGGAATCAAGGGTAACCATATAGACTCCTGAGACAGCTGATGAGTTTTCTCTGGAAGCCCAGTTTAGTATGTGTAAGGCAAACTGCAGCTGTGTGATGCCTTTCTCAGGAGCTTGTGGCTACAGGATTCAGAATGAACTGTAAGCTTGCCAAGAGCCTTTTCCTCAATTCCTCCATATTACCCCTAAGTCCAGATTAAGAGCCCCCTGACTCTGCCTTATTTATACTAATAATTTCTCCGCTATCTCTAGCCTTTCCTTCCTTCCAGCAGTCTATGCTTCCAAGTTTAATTTCCCTGTTAAATGTAACTTTGTTTTTTCATGTTCAACCTATTGTTTTTGGTTACTGTACTTGGTTCAGTTCCCCAATTTGATGTAAACCGATCTGATATGGTCTCTACCATGAAGGTCGGTATAGAAAAGTGTTAAATATAAAATAAAAATTGCAAATCCATCCACGCAATAAAGTGTCCCAGGCTGCTTTGGGTCAAGGGACCAATAGAAAGGGAAGAAGAGTACAGAGAGAAAAGGGGCAGAGCAGGAACAGGTCCAATTAGGAAGTTCAAAACATTCAAACAGCAGCTAACAATAACCAACCTAAGCCAAACAATATTACGCAAGAACACAAGATGGCAGTATACAAGGAAAACATACATATAATGTGAAAACAGAACAATGCATATTCATTGTGGATATTTTAAAAACCTAACTAACCCTGTGGTCCCCAGGACAGATTTGGAAAGTCCTTTAAGACACTTTCATACTGAGTCCCAGTACAGTGGTTCCCACCCCAAGATCCACAAAACTATCACAGGGTGTCTGCCGGAAGAGAGGCAACCAAAGTACAGCTGCTGAGAACAAAGCAGGCTACTACTACTACTATTTAACATTTCTATAGCACTACACGACATATGCAGCACTGTACAAACACACAAAAAAGAGTTCCTATTCAATAGAGCTTGTGATCTAATAAGACAAACCATACAGGACAAGAGACTTGGGGTATTTCATAAAGCAAGACAATGGTTAAAAAAGAAAAGAAAGTTAGTTAATAATAGGGATGAGCATTCGTTTGCGACGAAATAGGAAATAGAGATGATATTTCCTATTTCATCGCGGTTCAGGAGGGCAACAAAACGATAAGAAAACCCACAAAATTTCATGTGGTTTTCTTATCGTATTTTGGGGGGTGGGGGGGGGGAGAAAGGGCACATTTAAAAAAAAACCTAAACCCACACCAACCCTTCAAATTTAATTAATTGCAACCCCCCACCCTCCCGACCACCCCCCCAAGACTTGCCTGATCTCCCCCCCAAGACTTACTGAAAGTCCCTGGTGATCCAGCGGGGTCCCGGGAGCGATCTCCCCCTCTCGGGCCGTGGGCTGCCACTAATCAAAATGGCTGCACTAATTCGGCCATATAGCTTCAGCTTTTTGCTGCACGCTGGCATTTAAGATGTGCCCAATTTCATTGCTAACAATATGCTCCTTCAATATATGCTATATGGTTGGCATAAATTACAGAAGATGTTGTCTCTGCCGTGGAAGGCCTCACCTTGGTTGCCCATATGTGGAAACCTGCGGTTCTCTGTAGAAGACAGCATTTCCTTTTTCACACAATTATCTTTGGCGGGCTGGGATAAGTTTCATGTTTTTATTGATTACCGGAATAAGCAGATCTTTTCCTTTCAATATTGTCAGGATAAATTTAATTTTCAAGCTAAAGACTTGTTGTACTATCTTCAACTTCACAGTTTTATACACGCCAGGATTAAGCTTGACTCTTTATCTTCTTCCCTGGGTCCCTTTCAGCGATTGCTTAGCCTATATTGAGGGGAAAAACATTCCTTAGCGGAGCTGTACAAATACTTGCATTCTATTACTGAATATCACACTTTGTCCACATTAGCATTGGTCTGGAACCAGGATCTTGAGATGGACTTGGAGGGCGATGACCTCTGTGACAGCTTAATTCTGCTAAACAGTAATGTACCTTCAATATTGATTAGAGAACAACATTTGAGAATTCTTCATAGAATTATCATATCTTCTCAAAGAGCGTTTACTATGAAGCTCATTGAGAGTTCCAGTTGTAGAAGGTGCTCCAAACCTGTAGCCATGCTGCGTCATGGTCTTTGGGACTCTGCCCCCATACAGCAGTTTTGGGCAAAGGATTTATCTCAATACAGTGCAGTTAACTGTTCCAGCCCAAGCATTTGTTTGTATCTTTGGAGTTATGCCAGATGAGGCTCTGGGCACTGATTGTGAGATGATGTTTTTAATAAAAGGGCTCTGCATAGCAAGGAGATGTATACTAGCTAGATGGGTTATGGGGGATGTTCCAACATTCTCCTTTTGGCATGCTGAAATGCTAGATCTTTTATTATTAGACTTCAAAACGTGGTGCATGGGAAGCAGTGGGAAGGGGACCAAAGGATTTCCTAGTATATGGGGACCTTTCATTCTCAGTTGACCCCCATCTCTTTGGGCTAGAGTCCTCCTCTCTAACAAGCTGATGTCTCTCTGATCTATCTTATGATACTGCTCCCGTTATATATATCTCAGTGGAGGGAACATTTCTGCATAATCTCTTTTGTCTGTTTCTATGATGATTGTTTTACATAAGTGGGGATGGGTTGGGTAGGGGAGGGTGTTTCTTGGAAAGCAGGGGGAAGGGATGCTAAGCATTTCATGCGATTATATTTTCTAGCTGCCAAATCTTTTTGTATATTTTGCTGTTACATTTTGAATGCGATTTGTCTATATGTGTGCTTTTCCATGTTTGGCATTATAAAATGAATAAAGACAAAATTAAAAAAAAAAAAAATTAACACTGTCACTGCCACCAAAAAACCCTTACCACTCTCGGACCCCCACTCCCAGGTCCTCTTACTATGAGGTTGAAAATTTCTTCACGGGGCAGGAGCGATGACTGGGGCCATTTCTAATAGTGGCAGCGGTGGGACAAGAGTGACTAGGGATTACACCTACTCTGTGAAAACAATTTCCAGCTACAGCACAAGAGATTCAGGGATATTGGGTGGGGGGTGTGCAGGGGTGGAATCAGAGAGTGCCTTAGAGTGGATTTTTTGTTTCTGGCTCCACACGGGACATGTTTTTTTTTTATTTAGTTATTTATTTATTTATTTATTTATTTTATTTCATTTGTTTGGGAGTTATTTTTCATTTTAAGGGAATAAAACAAACCAATGAATCAAAAAAAAATACAAAATGAAAAAAAAAAAGTGTGTGCACTTTGATGCCCCACCCACATCACCCAATGATATGCCTTTCGCCCTCCCCATCTAACACAAAAAACTTAGGGACTCCAGCCCCCAATCCCTCTTCTAGACTCCTCCTCTCAACAACTAAACTCCAGCCGTTCCCATCTCTTTCCATCCTCTCCAATTCAAGAAGCATAGGCACCTTAGTCCCATGCTTCTCCCCAACACCCCTTGGAAAATCCATTCAGCCCTTTTAGGATTCTGGAAATCTGCCAATAGGAGAGGACAAAGACATTTCCTTCTGGCATTAACAGTGTTCACAAAATGACACTGCCTAGCAGTGCTGCACAGTGGATCAAGACAGCCACAGCAGAATGATACATTATATAGCCTTTCTTGGCATAAGCAACATGGAACCTATCTACTGTTTGTGACCTAGATTGGCCACTGTTGGAAACAGACTACTGGGCTTGATGGACCCTTTGTCTAACACAGTATGGCGGTTCATATGTTCTTAAGTGCAACTAGACAGTGCCATTTAGTGAGCAGCTGTGCTGCTGCTGCTTCTGCTGCTAGGAGGTATCCAGATTCCTTGCTGTTACAAAGATTTTCAGAGCCTAAATGAGATGAGTGGATAGTTTGGAGAGTGGTGAGAAGGATCAAGAGGACAGAGCTCCTATGTTTTTGTGACAGGGCTTTGCCAGCTTTAGGCAATAGGAGTAGGTATTTTTCCAGCTATAGGGCAGTTGGGTGGGTTTTTGACATTTTTTATTCCTCCCCTGGCCATCACCTCACCTTTTTGGAGGAAAGTCTTCAATGGAGTATAAAGTCCCCTGGACCATGCTCATTGCTCAGTGATTCAGTGGATTGGAGAGAGAGAGTGTGGAAACAGGGCTGGTGGATTGCAGAAGTTAAAGATTCCCCCAGGATCTCAAAGCAAGAGGACATTCACTCAAGATTCACTCAGGGACTAAACTGAGGAGTGAAGGAGATTTTTACTCATCAGATTAAGTTAAGGATTCGAGCGAAGAGACTGAGAAGATTTTAGGATGAAGACTGATTGACCAGTCCAGAGGGATGGATTGGATCAAAGATCTTTTTGCCCAGGCAACCAGTTAACAGTGTGGGTGAAAAAAGGATTAAGGCTTTTGAGAACAGAACTTAAGAGACTTTCATATTTTTGAGAGTTGTAAGATGAAGTTGCAGTTGAGGTTCTTGACTTGTTGGAACCCAGTTTACTATTTTTGTGCTTGGGAATATTTTTCCATCTGACCAGTTTATGCTGGTGCTACACTCTAGTTATCCCACTCTTATTGGTGAGGATATATTTTCCATGCATGAAGGTACAAGAGATAGGGGAAATGTGAGAAGATCTAGAGTAGACAAGGAAACCAGCTGTATGCTGGTTTTGAGTTTTGTGAATTTAGCTTGGTTACTTTTCTTTAAATTGAAGAAAATACTTTATTTTGAAAAACACTTTTGGACTTCACTTGATTGTTCCTTTTTGTATCCAATGCAAGGACTGAATGGATGGACATTGGTTTGAGTCTTGTTTTCTACCTATTTTGTTCATTCTGGCTTCTTTGCTCCCATTCTGGACAGTTTGGCACCTTTTGGAGATAATCTCAAAAAAGATATAGTTGCGCTGGAGAAGATACAGAGGAGGGTGACCAAAATGATAAAGGGGATGGAACAGCTCCCCCAGGAGGAAAAACTAAATAAGTTAGGGCTGTTCAGCTGGGAGAAGAGACAGCTGAGGGGGGATATGATAGAGGTTTTTAAAATCATGAGAGGTCTAGAACAGGTAGATCAGAGAAAATTCTTTTTCACAATTAAGCTCTGGAATTTGTTGCCAGAGGATGTGGTTAGTGCAGTTAGTGTAGCTGGGTTTAAAAAACAGGTTTGGATAAGTTCTTGGAGGAAAAGTCCTTTAACTGCTATTAATCAAGTTGACTTAGCCCCTGCTTCCCCCTGCGTGCGTGCCGAGCCTATCTTGCATAGGCTCGGTGGCGCCTGGAGGCAGGCGTAACTTTTTCAATAAAGGTCGGGGGGGTTTAGTTAGGGCTGGGGGGCGGGTTAGATAGGGGAAGGTGCGGGGGGGGGGGGGGGCGGAAGGAAAGTTCCCTCCGAGGCCGCTCCGATTTCGGAGCGGCCTTGGAAGGAACAGAGGCAGGCTGCTCAGCTCAGCACGTGCAGGTTGCACAATTGTGCACCCCCCTGCGCGCGCCGACCCTGGATTTTAGAAGATGCGCGCGGCAGCACGCACATGTTATAAAATCGGGCGTAGATTTGTTCGCGCCGGGTTGCGCGAACAAATCTGTCTGTGCGCATGTTATAAAATCTGGCCCTTAGGGAATAGCCTATGCTAATACTGGCATCAGTAGCATGGGATTTTCTTAGTGTTTGGGTACTTGCCAGGTACTTGTAGCCTGGTTTGGCCACTGTTGGAAACAGGATGCTAGGCTTGATGGACCCTTGGTCTGAACCAGTATGGCAATTTTTATGTTCTTATGTTCTTATTGAGGTAGAGTGCAAACTCGTGATTGGAAAGGTTATCAGATTTGTGGACGATACAAAATTATTTTATTTTTATTTATATAGTGCTTTTTTATACCGGCATTCATGATACAGATCATATCATGTCGGTTTACAAATAACAAGGGTCGCAACCTATTAACATGGTATAGAGAAGACAAAAGTTACAATGAACAGGGGTGCCGGAACTGGGAAGAGGAAAATATAGCAGACAGTAACTAGATAACTGTATCAATTATTTACAAATTGTTGAGTGATTATTCAGAGTAGTTAAATCACAAGCGGATTGTGATATATTATAGGAGAACCTTGCAAGACTGGAAGATTGGGCATCCAAATGGCAGATGAAATTTAATGTGGACAAGTGCAAGGTGTTGCATATAGGGAAAAATAGCCCTTGCTGTAGTTACACGATGTTAGGTTCCATATAGGGAGCTACCACCCAGGAAAAAGATCTAGGCATCATAGTGGATAATACTTTAAAATCGTCAGGTCAGTGTGCTGCAGCAGTCAAAAAAGCAAACAGAATGTTAGGAATTATTAGGAAGGGAATGGTTAATAAAACGGAAAATGTCATAATGCCTCTGTATCGCTCCATGGTGAGACTACACTTTGTACAATTCTGGTTGCTGCATCTCAAAAAAGATATAGTTGCAATGGAGAAGGTACAGAGAAGGGCAACCAAAATGATAAAGGGGATGGAACATCTCCCCTATGAGGAAAGGCTGAAGAGGTTAGGGCTGTTCAGCTTGGAGAAGAGACGGTTGAGGAGGGATTTGATAGAGGTCTTTAAGATCATGAGAAGTCTTGAATGAGTGGATGTGAATCAGTTATTTACACTTTCGAATAATAGAAGGACTAGGGGGCATTCCATGAAGTTAGCAAATAGCACATGTAAGACTAATCAGAGAAAATTATTTTTCACTCAATGCACAATTTAGCTCTGGAATTTGTTGCCAGAGGATGTGGTTAGTGCAGTTAGTGTAGCTGGGTTCAAAAAAGGTTTGGATAAATTATTGGAGGAGAAATCCATTAATTGTTATTAATCAAGTTTACTTAGGGAATAGTCACTGCTATTAATTGCATCAGTAGCATGGGATCTTCTTGGTGTTTGGGTAATTGCCAGGTTCTTGTGGCCTGGTTTGGCCTCTGTTGGAAACAGGAGGCTGGGCTTGATGGACCCTTGGTCTGACCCAGCATGGCAATTTCTTATGTTCTTATGTTCTTAATAGTGACTGACTGTGCCAGGCACCCCAAAAGATAATTCTTTCTCCCCCATCCGGATTTAGACCAAGACCCAGACCCGTAACACCCCTGGTTACAGCCCAAACAGGGGACCAGATATATTTTGTTTTGTGAGGAGGAACAAAGCCCATATATTTTGGTGATTGGATTAAAGGGGAGAATGAAGCGGGTTGTATTCCATATGTTTTTGTGTGGGTGTATTTGTATTTGTATTTCATTAAAATTTGTTGTAGGGATTGCTGTACAACAAAATGGTGCCATCCACTGGGGTGAATGTGCCTGAGTTAATTAATTCTGGTGCAACCGCAGAGGATGGCTTCAGTTGGCTTAAAGAGCTGAAGAAAGAAGATGAAGATTAGCACTCTGATGCCTGGGCATGAACCTTGGCCGAGGCTCAGGCATTGTGCCTAGGTTCAGGCCGAAGGCTCTGGTTTTGGGACCTGGCCTCCAGACCAGCCTTCAGACCAGGTTGAGGAGTCAGGCTGGAGTCCAGGCTTTGGCCTAGGCAGAGACCCATGTGTCAGAACCTGACCTCCGGGCCGGGTTGTGGCATCAGGCCTGGTCTGGTCTGAGTCCCTAGCATCAGGACCCAGCCTCCGGACTGAGTTGCAGATTTTAGCTTGGGTCTGGACTCCAGCCTAGGCCAAGGCCCAGGTGTGGGGACCTAGCCTCCGAGCTGGCTCATGGAATTGGGCCTGGGTCCTGGCCATGGTCTGGCATTGGGACAAGGCCTTCAGACTGGGTCATGGCATTGGGCCTGGGTTCATGCTTCAGTCTAGGCTGAGGCCCAGGTGTCAAGACACGGCCTTCGTTGGATACCCAACAGATCATGTAAATTTATTATTATTATTATTATTATTATTATTATTAATTTTGTGGGTCTTGGCTTTGTACTCAGGCCTAGGCTGCAGTCTTTGCTTTGGACCTCAGCCTATGCCCTAAGCGAGGCCCTGGTTTAGGGCCTAGGCCTAGCTGAAGGCTCTGGTGTTGCACTTGGTATTTATTTATCTAGTGTTTTTTTATACCGGCATTCATGATTTACAATCATATCATGTTGGTTTACATGGAACTGGGGTACAACAACCTTAAACATTAACATAGAGAAGAGAAGTAATAGTTAGATTGAAACAGGGGTGATAGAACTTGGGGAAGAAGAAGACAAAGCATAAGGTAACTCAATGAGTAGAGCAATTATTTACAGTGTGCTGGATGTTCAGTAATGATAGCTAAGGTGGATCAGTGAACTTAGGGAAAGGCTTGTTTAAATAACCAGGTCTTAAGCCTTTTTCTAAATGTATAAGCCACGGCCCCTGCTTTGGGCTTCGGACTATGCCCTAAACAAAGCCCTGGCTTCAGGCCTAGGCCTAGTCGCTACGCATTAAGTTTAAAACGAATGTTAAAAATAGGGTTTGTTTCATTCAGAGGGTCCCCCAATTTGTTTCAGGGCCCCCTGAATTAAATTAATCTGCCTTATTAATCACGTTTTGTACATTTGTTTTAAATGAATGCACATCGTTATTGAACATGTACAACTTGCACACCACTTTCTTAGAATGACCTGGCTATAAAGGTAATAACATTTTAATGCAAACCATATTTTTACACAGGAAAACAAACAGCAATTATGTAGCATGTAACAATTTTACGTTTGTGACCATCATGCCTACTGGTATACACCATTCCACAAATATAGTACATTGTGTACAGGCCTGAAGAAAAAAACAGAAACTAAAATCCAGTATTGAATTCTCTCTCTGTAGTTTGTGCTCTCAGTTGAAAGAACAGTGGACATTTTTTTTTTTTAATAACAAATGGTTTAGGCAGAGAAAGGTTCAAGCTATTTGTAGTTGAACCCTACCTAGTCAGGTTTCAGTTTTGTTCACCTTTGTTGACAGAAATTACTGATTGTACTCACATCTTCTGGGAAATCCAATCCATTATTTCTGCCAAATCTGCTATAGGTCCACTTTGGATTTCCAGAAAATCCAAAAGTATATCTGATGAAATCCACATGAGATTTCTGTTTATTTTTCCTTAAAGAAAAGTTTGAGAAATGTTCAAGAAATAATGTGATGAAACTATAGAATATTTCCAGATTCAAATAATTATTTGACAAACCTATTTTGCAGAATTTTGCATATCTCGAGCAAAAAAGGCAAAAGAAAATATGTGCTGTAAAAGACACAATTTGTTATAAGGAGGTTACTGCTGTATTTTAGCAAGCATCTATTTAATAGAAAGGTTTCTTTTTTCCTGCTGTCTCTTTTGCTTTATGAATCTGTGAAGACTCTAAAAAGCATCTTTATTCCAGTCCAAAAGGACAGTCAGATCTCAAATGCAGCTGATGCTCTTTTCCCTTTATAGTTTAACAAGGCACTTAGCAAAGCCCGAGTGCTCATCCACACCTCAGTAGGCTGGAAGTCTGCCTGCACATTATGGCATGCATAAACAAAGAAATGACGACATAATGCCATAATTATAATTGCTACTTAGGGTGATTATTGAACACAGGGTAGACAGCACTGCTAGGGCATAAGACTGCCACAAAATCAGAGTATGAAACCACTAATAATTCTCCCTACAGTGATTTGAGTTATTCTAAATGATGCCTCAGTAAAAGTCTGAATACATATGCTGTGATAAAAAGAATGTAAGTGCATTGCTTTCTTTACAGGGTGTACTCCTCAAATCAAGAAGATGAACTTTAGGGTTTCTTGAAGTTTCTGGCTGAAATCACTCAGTAATTTAAAAAATCCCAAAATGCCACAGATGTATGGTTATCCACTATCCTCTGTATATAGTTAGATACACTGACGTGAACTATTAGTTGTTCCATCACATTTTAGAAACATAGGCCTAGATTTATCAAAATGCTATAAATATAGTACCTCTGTAGAGACCAATATGTAACTTTGCTATTTATACCACTGTAAGAGGGGACACTTTTAACTCGGGGTGGGGTTTGGGGAGTGGAGTAGGATAAGGGGTCAGTTTTTCATACACAGTCAGAGTTACAAATAGCAAAGTTGACATCACTGCTGGTTTTCTGTCATTTTTAGTGATGAAAGGTAAAAGAGGAGCTGATTTGTACAATGTACTCTCTACCTAGCTTGATGCATTCTCTACCTAGCTTGATTGAAGCTAGGTAGAGAGTGTATTATGCATTGGTAAGTTATTAGTAAAAGATTATAGCATCTTCCCATGCATTTACATTGAGTGATTTTAGTCATATGCATGTGGTAGTATGTTTGTATGATTCATGTGAAGTATGATTGGAGTGTGAGTGTGATCTTATGGGAATTAAGGTGAGTTTAAAATGGTTTTAAATTGGGTTTTGTATTTATAGTTATTGTACATGTGATTTGGAAAGTTGTAATAATATTAATAGAAAAAATGGTAATAATAAGTGTACTTATAAATGTATTGTAAAATTGTCACTTTGCAATTTTGACATTGATTGAGTCAAAATGAATATTATATATATTTGTTCTAAGAAAACTTTGTGATTATTTGCATACTCTCAGTGTGTTATATTGACTAACAGAGTGGGGCAGTGAGTTTTATGTTTTGTTATCCTGGCCAACAGGCTACATGCTGGTTTCTGAATTGCATTATTAACAAAATTGCCAACAAAAGTCTGTATATGGGCTAAATGTGGAAAATCAGAGAGTGTCTGAGAAACTTAGGAAGAATTATTATGTGTTGGCTTATATGAAGTTTCTATGTTTTGAGAATGTAAGGATTCAAAAGAGTGTACCCTCAGACCAAGATGATGAGCTGTAGGTTAGGAAACCAGAGTCAAGACAAGTGGAATTTCATATTCTAAAGCATTTAGCCAGCTAATTCAGAAGTTAGCCAGCTAATTACCCGATTCGGCTAAGGGGTTTTCCCATAGACACAAAATGAAAGAAAAGTCTTACAGGCCAATTTTAAAAAGGCCACATGCGTAATAAGCGGCGGTTACGCACGTGGCCAGGCCCTTTAGAAAATGTGTGCGGCACTTGCAGGGCACAGCCACGTGCGTAAACCTGTTACGTGCAAAAGTGCTGAGCCTAAAAAAAGGGGCGAGCCGAGGGGTGGGGTCTGGGCAGGGAGGGATGAGGTGGGACAAAGGCCAGCCGAGACAGTGGCCATTAGCCGCTGTCCTGGGGAAGTGCATGCAGGCAGCCGGCCAGCATAAGGAAAATACTTATGCTCCGGAGGAGCAGTAAGTAGAAAAATAAAAAATGTTCAGGGTGGAGAGGGGAAAGGGAAGGAAAGTTAGGTAGGAGGTAGGGAAGTTCCCTCCCAGTCTGTTCCTTAATTGGAGCGGACTGGGAGGGAACTGGGAGAGGCCCAACTGCATCGCTGTGCGTATTTACAGAAAATTCAGCACCCCTGTGCAAGCCGCCCACACTAGGGATGTGCAGAGGGAAGCCGTACGTTGCATTCGGGATTCGTATTTGTCGGGGGGGGGGGGGCAGATACATTGCATTTGGCAAGGGGGGCCCCTGATACATTTATATGTTAATTCTTATTCGTCCCGGCTAAAATTAAATTAACTACAACTCCCCCACCCTCCTGCCCCCCCCCCCCCAAGACTTACCAAAACTCCCTGGTGGTCCAGCAGGGGGTCCGGGAGCCATCTCCTGCACTCATACTCTGGGCTGCCGGTATTCAAAATGGTGCCGATAGCCTTTGACCTACTATGTCACAGGGGCTACCGGTGCCATTGGTCAGCCCCTGACACATGGTAGGGGCAATGGATGGCCGGCGCCATCTTGTGCTCCTACCATGTGACAGGGGCTGACCAATGGCACCGGTAGCCCCTGTGGCACGTTTTGTGGGGGTCAGGAGGGTCCCCCAAGACTTGCCAAAAGCCCCTGGTGGTCCAGCGGGGGTCCGGGAGCGATCTCCTGCACTCAGGCCATCGGCTGCCAGTAATCAAAATAGCGCCTGCCATCCATTGCTCCTACCATGTGACAGGGGCTGACCAATGGCACCGGTAGCTCCTGTGACATAGTAGGTCAAAGGCTATCGGCGCCATTTTGAACACCGGTAGCCCAGGGTGTGAGTGCAGGAGATGGCTCCTGGACCCCCCACTGGACCACCAGGGAGTTTTGGTAAGTCTTGGGGGGGTCAGGAGGGGGGGGGGGGGTTTGTTTAAATTGGCTCCTTTAGACGGCCGAATAATTCAGCGAAGATTCGTTGTATTCATAGGGAATCGTGATACGTTTCGCTTCCCCACGAATACAACGAATATGACCCTATACGTTGTGGATTGCCAATTCTTAGGGAACGAATGCACACCCCTAGCCTGCACATACGCGTGCAGATTTTAAAATCCTGGAACCGCGCCCACATAAACGGCCGTGACTTCTTTGAAAATCGACCCCTTAATGAATCTGGCCCTAACTTAGGGGCATTCTGAAGGCATAACTGGGAGGAGTTAAGTTAGCCAGCTAAGTTAACCAGCTAATTCCACTATTCAGTTAGCCGAATGACCTAGCCAGCTAAATCTGGTCGGGTGAAAGAGCTAACCTAAAGTTAGGCAGCTATAGTTAATCGGCTAACTTTAAGATAGCCTGCTATATTCAGTAATGTGGTTTCACTACTGAATATATCTCCAAAGTTAGCCGGATATATTTACAGCACAATTCTCTATTTCAGAAGAGAGTGAATGAACTAGAGGAACAGACTTTGAAATAGCACATAGAGTGCCTTCCCATAACACCAGCAACAAAAAATTCCCAGCAGCATTGGTGATTCATATTTTAAGATCAGCTCAACTACTGGAATTCCTGAAGAAAATCAAGGTATGGGCACCACTTCTGTGGAGAAGGAAAGACAAGTTTAATTGTCGTAGACTGACTTTTAAATAGTTTTTAAATAGTTTTACATTTGAGGGCTTTGCTGGATTCAATAACAGAAATAAAAAGAAATCCCAAATGTCAGAGATTTATTGTTATCCTTAGTCCTCTGTGTAAAGTTAGAAACTCCAAGATTAAATATTTTAGTCACTCCATCACCTTCTATAACCCATTCCACCATCAAAGAGGGCTAGATAACTTGCTGGTGGATGTGCACGTGAGAGATCTCCCTAAGGATGTGGTAAGTTGGGCGTTCATGGCTTGGGAAACAGCCAGTGAGATTAAGAAGGCAGCTGTTTCCTTATGTACAATTTTCTTTACAAAAACAGAAAATAAACAACATCCAAAGGTTACTTACTTCATCAGTCCTTCCTTGCAGTTCCAAAAGCATCAAACATAAGTCATCTGGCAGTACTCTGCCCTCCTGTTCCTCGGGGTCCTCGCTAACCCTTCTGGACCCTGATTCCTTATAGCAGAGCTTTCCAAAGTGTGTGTCGCGATACTTTAGTGTGTCGCCTGCAGTGTGCCGGAGTATTGCGCAAACCTGGTGCACGTGAGGGGGCGGAGCAAGTGGTATACTTAGGGGAGGTCAGGGGGAGCCAATGTGGCCCGCCGGTGGACCTCATCCCACTGGCGGCTGAGCAGTGAACTACCCGCTGTGCTGTGCTGTGTGCCGGACACACACAGCAGGAAGATCGGCAGGGCCGTGGTGGAGCCCATGTCACCACGGGCCGAAGAAAAAGGTCGCATCCAAACCTGCAGGTGCTCCTCCTCCTTTCTGCCCACCCGGCCCCGGAAGAAAACATTGCCGGAGCGCGTGGGCAGGAAGGAGGAGGAACATCAGCCATGTGCAGAATAGGAGCAGCGTTTATAGTCATCCGCGAATCCCAAGTTGCAGCAAGCTGAGAAGAGGAAGAGGCCCGGTAGCAGGGCCACCGCCGCGGATCCCACATTGCGGGTGGCCCAAGGAGATCAGGGCTGCTGCAGAGCCCATTCTGCAGCGACCCGTGAAGAGGATGCCCAGAGGCAACAGAGAGGCTGAGGGCCTGTAGAGTGTGTGTGTGTGTGTGTGTGTGTGTGTGTGTGTGTGTGTGTGTATGAGATGATATGAGATGAGTTGAGAGATTGTGTGTCTGTGTGTGAGAGTGAGTTGAGAGACTGTGTGAAGACCTGAATGAGTGAAGACCTGAATGTTTGCAGAGACAGCATGAGAGACTCTGTGTGTGTGAGAGAGACAGCATGTGACAGTGAGAGCCTGTGCTTGAGCAAGACAGCATGTGGGAGTGAGAGAGAGCCTGTGTATGTGAGTCAGATAGCATGTGCCAGTGAGAGACTGTGTGTATGAATGATTGTATGAGAGACAGCATGTGAGAGTGAGAGCCTGTGTATGTGTGAGAGAGAGAGAAAGCAAGTGAGAATGTGAACCTGACTGTGTGTTTGAGGGAAGAAGATAGATGGAGAGAAAAGAAATAGGAATAAAGACATTATAAAAGGAATTGGCAAAAAAAATAAGAAAGGGAAGGTGGAACAAAAAAGCCTGTAACCAACCAATCAGAAAACTAAGATAAGACAGCAAAGGTAAAAAAAATAAATTCTTTTTACTGATTGGCACATGTAATCTTTGGTAATGTGCAAGAGTAGCACTTTCTCTATGCGGATCTTACAATGTATGTGATCAGCATGGAGGAAGTGGAAACCCACGGGGCCTGTACAGAGGAGGCAGCAGAATGGGCTTCAGTGCCAGTAGCAGCAATCAGCACCTCCCCAATAGGCATGCAGCAGCAGTGACAGTGGCAGCAGAGGAATGAGAGAGGCTCCGAGGTTGCTGGCAAAAGAAAGAGAGGGGGTCTGCCTTTAGTGTGTGCATGTATATGAATGGGAGTCTGCCTGGGGATATATGGGTGTGAATGCATGGGTGCCTGCCTGAGGGTGTGTCTGTGTATGAGAATGAATGGGTGTCTTCCTGGGGTTTGTATGTGTGAGAATAGGTGCCTGCCTGTGTGTGGTGTATGTGTGTGTGAGAATGAATTGGTGCCTGCCTGGGGGTCTGTGTGTGTGAGAATGAATGTGTGCATGCCTGGGGCATGGTGAGGGAGTGGTATGAAAATGAATGAGAGCCTGCCTGGGGGTCAGTGTGTGTGTGTGTGTGTGAGAGAGAATGATTGGGAGCTTGCCTAGGTGTGTGTGTTTGTATGAGAATGATTGGGAGCTGCCTAGGTGTGTGTGTTTGTGTTTATGTGAGGGAGCCAGTGAGAGTGAGAACATGAGTGTGTATGAGAAAATCCAGGGGAGTAAGAGTTTGTGTGGGGGGTGTGTGTGGAGGGGGAGAGAGTGTCTTAGAGCCTGAGAGTGTGTCAGTGTCTGTGAGAGTGAGAGGTTATGGTTGGGTATAAGAGCATGAATGTGTATGTATGTGACAGTGTATGTGTGAGAGAGAATGGACATGTGAGAGAGAGAGAGGATAACCTCCTAATCCTTGACATTATCAGGGTGACAGGAAATCGAGAGCTCCCATGTATGGACAGCAGGGGCTTTTTAAAATCCTTATTAGTTTTAATTATTGGGTGTTGTGTGCCGTGGCCGCCTGCGGCCGCATCCCCCTACCTGAGCCGTGGTGTCGGGCCGCTGAGGCAGCGCTGGGGAATCCAGGCCATTTGTCTCCGCAACTCACCACAGCTCCCCGCGGTGATTGCCGGTGGGGGAGGCGCCCCAGGCCTCGCCTCGCAGCATCGAGCTGCTCTGCAGGGCTTCCGGGATCCAAGATGACCGCCCTGCTCTTAGGCGCGAGGCCGCGCCTCCTTTGCTGATTTAAAGGGGCCTCGTCCTCCAAATTGACTGCACCTGTTTCTAGTGGACTAGACCAGGGAAGTATAAAAGGAGACTGCCTCCGCTCACTCCTCGACTTGGCAACTTGTTTGCTACGAATCTGCTCACTTCCGTGAGTCTTCTGGTGCCTTGGGTTCCTGATTCCTGGTTCCTGCTTCTTCTTGGTGATTCCTCTGTGTGTGACTTCGGACTGGCAAGCGGTGATTCCTCGGTGTATGACTTTGGACTGGCAAGCGGTGATTCCTCGGTGTGTGACTTCGGACTGGCAAGTGGTGATCCCTCGGTGTGTGACCTCAGACTGGCAAGCGGCAATCCTCTGGTACTCGACCTCGGACTTCTTCCAGGCCACCCATCTTCAAGGGTCCACCTAAGTCCCAGTGGTTCGGGCTCCTACGGGCTCCTCCTGGGGGGGCACAGGCTTCCAGTGGTGAAGATCCACTTGGCACTTGCACCAACCTCACGCCTCCTCGACCTCTCAAAGGTCCACCTTAGTCCCAGCGACGCTGGTCCCTACGGGCTCCTCCTGGGGGGGCCGCGGGCTTCCACTGGCGAAGATCCAGCTGGCTCTGCTCCGACATCATGCCTCTTTGCCCTCTTAATGGCTGTCCCAGCCTTCAGCGCCGAAGGACCAGCCAGTTCCATCTTCTGTCCCGCCTCGCCACCCGACGGGGGAACCAAAGGAGCCATCTCCTAAGGTATATTAACCTCCCGTCAGTCCAAGGGTTCACGACTCCTCCTGATCATAACATTGGGTGTTATTTGATATATGTGCTGTTTTTAAATATTTTATTGGTGTTTGGGAAATTGTAAAAAATGTATATGATTTTAATTAATAGAAATTCTATTTATCAGTAGTTTTAAAATATTATTTTATTAGTATAGTTTTACTATTATAACTGATGCTTTATGTTTCTTGATTTTATTTGTTTTATGAGGAATGGTGGTTCTGTTTTTCCATTGTTAATACACAGAGTCTGGCTTCTTGGGGTTTCCATTTCAGTTTTTGTCTAATTTGTACTCCTTTATTTTGTATTCTGTATTTGGTGAGGGTCTGTCTCTGCTCTGTGTGTGTGACCATGATGAGAGATTCTGCTAGCATATAGTGTCTGTATAGGGATCTATAGCAATCAGGTTTGTTTTGTTTCCTCAGTAGGTGGTGTATTCGTATTTTAGGACCTAGTGTAATATTTACCCTTGCTTTTTCACAGGTAGGGTTATTGTTGTTTGAGTCCTTGGTGTTATTACTGTTATGTTACAATGGGATTGCAGTATAGATTTTGAGTGTCTTTTTTTGTGGGGTTTTGTGTTAGTTCACAATGTACCTGGCAGTGGAAGGTATTTGTGCTGCTGTTACTGTGAGGTGACACCAGAATTTGAAAATATCTTTTAGTTTGATGAGCTGTAAGGAAAACATTCAAGCTCCCTTGTTTGGGGAAATTTCAGTGGATGCACAGAGTTAGAGAACTGGAGGTGCAGGATATATATTGACATTCTGTCCCTTCCTATATATTCTAGAGATGAGCTTCATTTTTCTGGCTCGGGTCGGGTTTCGGTTCGGGCGCTTCGTGGGAAAACTCATTTTCCCACGATCATTTTTTGCCAAAAATGAAACTAGAACCCGAACCCGAAACCGGAAAAACGAATAAAAAAAAAATATGAATCAGGAAAAAAACCGCGAATCGGGAAAAAAACCCCACCCCAACCCTTAAATTTTACTTTCTTACACCCCCCCTGCACCATCCCGATCCCTCCCCAAGACTTACTAAAAGTCCCTGGTGGTCCAGCGGGATCCCGCGAGCGATCTCTCCCTCCATGCCGTCGGGCTCTCGGGCCTGCTAGAACTCAAAATGGCGCTGATAGCCTTGCCCTTACAATGTCACAGGGGCTACCGGTGCCATTGGTCAGCCCCTGTCACATGCTCCTACCATGCTCCTACCATGCTCCTACCAGGCCAGGAAGACCAGGCCAGATAGCTGTGACTGGTGTTTTAAGGTGGTTTGAGGGAGTGACATCGTAAGGGCAAGGCTATCGGCGCCATTTTGAGTCATAGCAGGCCAGACAGCATGGAGGGAGAGATCGCTCGCAGGACCCCGCTGGACCACCAGGGACTTTTAGTAATTCTTGGGGAGGGATCGGGATGGTGGGGGGGGGGGGTGTAAGACAGTAAAATTTAAGGGTTGGTGTGGGTTTTTTTGTTTTTTTAATAAATGTGCCCCTCCCCCCGCACTAACCCGAAAAAAGAATTTTCCCCGAAGCTCAGGGAAAATTCGTTTCGTGGTTCAGGTCCCCCCGAACCACAACGAATTTGACAATTTCGTTGAAATTGCCTAATTCGTAATAAACGAATGCACATCTCTAATATAGTCCAGACTTCACTCTCATAGCCATATAGAATTAGTTGAATGAAGCTATCAAATAATTTTATAGTGTGAAACTGGCCAGCTTTTTAAAATTACACAGAAGACCCTTTGGACTTTTTTATTAACACCAAATATTCAAAAGCTGTGTTCATCCCATCAAGCTCATACATCTCATTAAAGAGGTAAATTGAATAACACAATAACTTTGTTTTATTATTGTTACTCATAAATTATAACAATAACATTAATCTTGGAATATTATATATTTTTAATATAAATGAAAGGTTTTCACAAGATAGGTTGTGTCGTGAAACATTTTATTTATGTATATATTTAAGGAAACATACATAAATTGTCAAAATACATTTTGTTCGTTTAACCTTTAACCTGTGGTTTGCTAGTAGACTGAATTACTGTGTCACGAAATTATGTTTGTCTAAAAAGTGTGTCACCAAAATGAAATGTTTGGAAAGCTCTGCCCTATAGTATGTTGAGGGGAGCCTCCCTTATCCCAGAATCCCTTGAGGGGCTGATCCTTAAGGAAGACCAGGCCAGATAGCTGTGACTGGTGTTTTAAGGTGGTTTGAGGGAGTTACAGAGGAACAAGTAAAAAATCATTAAACTCTGCAAGCAGTTATTGATATTTATAAATTGATAGAGGGATTAAAGAATTCACCAAATCCAATTCAATGCTCAAGCCCTCTTTGAATTTGTTTCAAATTTAACTAAAACTCCCCATACCACCACCCCTGACATAGATGACAAAGACAATTGCAAAACACTTGCCTTATATTTCCACAATAAGATACATAAAATCATGTCATGCTTCCCTGCCCCGTCCTCTCCACCCAATACCCAAGCAACCAACAAGGACATTGCCACATTCATACCCTCCAATACCCAATTATATATCACCTCTGCCAAACTTAATTCCTTCGAGAGCACTACTGTCATAGAAATAGAATCCATCCTTAAGAAAATCAAAACCTCTACACACCCATAAGACACCATTCCCACCAAAACCCTTCTCACCATCCCTAACATCATATCTAAACCAATCTCCAGTATCATCAATAGATCCATTTCCCTGGGCACAGTCCCAAACCAACTCAAACAAGCCATCATAAAACCCATTATTAAAAAACCCTCCCTCGACCCAGCTGATCCTGCCAACTTCCGCCCCATCTCCAATCTTCCTTTTATATCTAAAATCCTAGAGAAAACCATCAACACTCAACTCACCGAATATCTAGATGAAAACCTCCTATTCCCCTCACAATTTGGGTTTTGCAAACACCACAGCACGGAAACGTTCCTCATCTCTCTCTCAGACTTCATACTGAAAGCCCTTGACAAAGGCCAATCATATATCCTTGCCCTCTTGGATATTTCCTCAGCATTTGACACAGTTAACCACAACATCCTACTAAAACCCCTCCAAAAAATTGGCATTTCTGGCACCCCCCTCCGCTGGTTTCAATCGTACCTCTGCAATAGACAATACAGAGTAAAAATGGGGAACTGTAAATCAAAACCATTTAACTTGACACAAGCCATCCCCCAAGGTTCTTCACTTTCTTCCACATTTTTCAATATATACCTTCTTCCCCTTTGCCACCTCTTATCAGAACTTGGTCTTCCACACTTCATATATGCGGATGACGTACAGGTCCTCATACCTATTACTGACACTCTGTCCAATGCCTTGAAAACATGGGAATCAGCCCTCACCTCAATCGGCTCCCTGCTCTCTGAGAATTACCTTGCCCTCAACACCTCTAAAACTGAGCTCTTAGCCATCTCACCATGCAATACCCACTCTTACCTCCCCACACACTTCACACCACCGTCTCACATTACCTTCGCATCACACGTTCGTAGCCTTGGCGTCACCCTAGACAATCAATTTAACCTAAAAAAGTTCATTAACGCTACCCTAAAAGAATCCTTCTTCAAACTTCATACCCTAAAAAAACTCAAACCCCTTCTACATCTCAACAACTTCCGCACTATTCTCCAAGCCTTCATCCTGTCCAAACTTGATTATTGCAATGCCCTCCTCCTAGGCCTCCCTAAGAATACTATCCAGCCCCTTCAGATGCTCCAAAATGCCCGTATCCTTACTAATGCCCACAGAAATGACCATATCACCCCTGTACTCAAACACTTACACTGGCTGCCAATCTCAGCCTGGATTCGATACAAGTCTCTCTCCATCATCCATCCATGGTGAGACCGCACCTTGAATACTGTGTACAATTCTGGTCGCCGCATCTCAAAAAGATATAATTGCGATGGAGAAGGTACAGAGAAGGGCTACCAAAATGATAAGGGGAATGGAACAGCTCCCCTATGAGGAAAGACTAAAGAGGTTAGGACTTTTCAGCTTGGAGAAGAGATGGCTGAGGGGGGATATGATAGAGATGTTTAAAATTATGAGAGGTCTAGAACGGGTAGATGTGAATCGGTTATTTACTCTTTTGGATAATAGAAAGACTAGGGGGCACTCCATGAAGTTAGCATGGGGCACATTTAAAACTAATCGGAGAAAGTTCTTTTTTACTCAACGCTCAATTAAACTCTGGAATTTGTTGACAGAGGATGTGGTTAGTGCAGTTAGTATAGCTGTGTTTAAAAAAGGATTGGATAAGTTCTTGGAGGAGAAGTCTATTACCTGCTATTAAGTTCACTTAGAGAATAGCCACTGCCATTAGCAATGGTAACATGGAATAGACTTAGTTTTTGGGTACTTGCCAAGTTCTTATGGCCTGGATTGGCTACTGTTGGAAACAGGATGCTGGGCTTGATGGACCCTTGATCTGACCCAGTATGGCATTTTCTGATGTTCTTATGTTCTCATAAATCTCTACACACTAATAAGATGCTATTCCTCAATGAACAATTACAGTTTCGCATAACGAACAGACCCACAAGAAACCAACATCTCGCAACACTACGTACTCCCTCACACAAACTCACAAGGCTTAAATCCACCTCTGACCGTGCTCTCTCCTTAGCAGGCCCAACACTTTGGAACAACATGCCCCCCAATCTTCGCCTAGAACCATGCCATAAGAAATTCAAGCAGAACCTCAAGACATGGCTTTTCAAGCAAGTCTACAATTAATACCCTATTCTTCCCCCCCCCCCCCCCATGCCTCTCACTCCATCCCCCTGCCTTCCTCCCACCCTCCCCCTCCTCCCTTCCCTTTAACTTCCTCCTTAACTTTCTCTTACCCATAGCCTCCGCCCCATTTCCCTCCCGCTCTAACCACCTCCCTTTTCTATTCCACTGCATCCCAAAGCCACACACCTATATTTGTAAACATTATTCTAGTGCATTGTTTGCCTATGTATATATGTAAATATTATTCTACTGCATTGTTTGCCTATGTATATATGTTCTTCAACCATCATATTATCGTCAGTTATGCATTATAGCTCCTCTTCTGTTTTTGGATTCCCGCTAATGTTATTACCCTTATTAAGTGTTCCATGTAAAGCCTGTTGCTGCATTATTTTCCCTGTAAACCGATAAGATGTTCCCAACGATTGTCGGTATATAAAATGCTTAAATAAATAAAGGATTCCAGACCAGTTTATTGTGATAAATGAAATATGAGTTGGGAAAATTTTTGCCCGAGGCACAATAGAATGAAATATGGCATATAGCTAAGCAATCTACAGCTTCACCAACACTTGGAAAATAGTTATAAAATCATGATGAGATGGTATCTACCTACATCAAAAGTTAAGAAGTTATGAAGTAACTATGGAACAAAATGATGAAGAGTCTGTTGTCAAGAGGGAAACTAGCTGCATATGTGGTGGCATTACCTGGTGATCCAAAATATTTGGAAGCTGGTATGGGGACTGTCAAAAAGAATCACCTCTAAATATCTGCTTTGGGCATGTGAAGTGTTTTTGTTAGGTATTCCATTTAAGGGAGTATATTGTATAAAAGAGAAACTAATAACACAATTACTAATAGCAGCCAGAATCTCAGTGGCAGCCAACTGAAAAGCAAACATAGGCCCAAATTTTATTGACTGCCTAAATAGGATTGTGCTGCTATGGAGAAATTAATCCTGAACAAACAGAGAAAGGGTGATATATTCCAAGAACAGGTTTGAGTCAATCCATGCACCAATATTTTTTATACACGAACATATGGAAAACATTAAATTGTCAATAGTAATTGAACTGCATTGCAAATTAGCATGAGATTTTTTAATTAAAACTAAAGCTGTTTTAGCCATATTTAGTGCAAGCTTATTGTAAAATTGCCATTTTCAGTCTGTAGACAAGCAGATCTGTAATAATTCAACTATTGCTGGGCGGGTGGGCTGGATGCAGACAAAAAAACTATATAATCATCAGCATAGATTTTGTATCCTTCACATAGACTAGCTAGAATTTGCATATGAAGGCCATGTATATATTAAAGAGCAAGGATGATAACACTGAGCTCTGTGTGACCCCATATCAATTGAGGACCATTGTGAAGTTTAATTCCCAGTTGTATTTGTTGGGTAAGTCTGAATAAGTATGACTCAAACCAGGCCAAGACCACCCCTGAAATGCCACATTCTTGAAGTTGATACAATAAAACCATGTAATGTGAGGTGGCAAACGCTTTTATTTGATGGTCTCATTGGTCCTGTCTAAATGGTGAACCACTCTGTCGGGGGTGAGGGGGACCCTCTCAATACTCCTTTCTACCCAGTTTGTAGTGGTGACATCACTTCTACCAGCCCACAGATATCACTTTCTCTCCTGCAGACCAACAGAAGTGATGTCACCACTGTGGGTTATGACACTTGTACTTCTTCAGGCCAAAAGAAAATCAAACTAACAGAAAATGTTGAAAAATCAAAAGAAAAGCATTTTGGGGAGACTTTATAAATGTATTTAGTTTTAAAGATATTTCGGAGCCATTTCACCTTATGCAAATGTATTTATTATGCTTATATTCCACGGTCTATGATATCATTATTCAATATGGATTACAAATAAACAGTCATTATCTGGATAACAAACATCCATAGACTCCTCCAGTTTTTCAGCCATCCTTGGTTGGTGGTGAAGTAGAAGTTCTAGTAGACATTTTCAGCCATAGTACTAATGGTGAACCAGGTCCTGGATGTTTTGGATGCTAGATACCAGGATGGGTCAGGTCATTTATTTGCCAAAATATTAACTGTTTTGACCCTATACCTGCCATTCTTCAAAAATTGCAAAAGCTACTGAATGAGTGAATGTATCAAAAAAATATACAATATTAAGTTGTAGTGTCTTTAATGGGAGCAATTACACAGATCCATGTGTGAGAGAAAGTAGTACATTTTGGTGCACATTTGGAGATGTGTACTCTGATATCTATATTAGCCAGACACCTTCAGCTTTAAAATAAAAGTCTCATATTTAAGCATCTCATGCAGGTTGTTCTGAAGGGGTATGTAATCCATGTATGTACTAAGGAATAAATAAAAATTCTGTCCCTTTAAGCTGATATTAGCAAGCGTGGGAACCTGGTGTCTCTCACTGTATGTACTGTAGTCTTCCTTTCCTGCTAAAGAACTGACCCTCAAATAAAGTGGTGATAATAATGGCCTTATTGTCTGAAGAAGGGCTACAGCTCTCAGAGATTTTGAGTGATGGCCTAGGCTAAGCAATCTGCTTTTGCAGTTAAAAAAAAATCTTATACAGTATTCCTGATACTTATATAGTACTCATTCATTCAAAAAGCTGAACCTCTTACTTCTGGAAAAGAGGCCAAAATTAAAATTACTATAATACCTTGTACCACTGTTTGTATTTGAATATAATGCGAATGTTTTCTTATCTAAATAAACTGCACTTTAAAATATTCTATAGCACATTAGATCCTCCTTAAAGTCCAGGAGTCCATCCTCAAGCAAGTATCCACCCTTGAAACTATTTTTTGTACAAGTGCATTGTAACACCTATTGGTTCGGGCTTTGTTTTTGGGCCCCCTGCGGGAAATTTAGTTTTTCCCACAGTTTTTTTTTTCTGTTGAAATTGTCTAATTCGTGAAAAATGAATGCACATCTCTATTATCTGCAGGATTAGCTCACTCTGTAGTGTGTCAAGGCTCTTTTGACTTAGCATATAAAAGACAGTGTTCAAGGTGATTTCTCTGTCTATTGCTTGAGAGGGGCTGGTCTTGTATCCGGCAGAAAGCATACAAAAGCCACTATTTCTGTTGTTTTGTCCCTCTTCCAGTGCCTTAGAGTGTTCATGCTTCTATAGGTGTGCTTTGACCCTCTCACGGTACCTCGGGGTGTTCATGCCACTTTTTGCATTGCTTTGCCTGTCTCATGGTGCCTTGTGATGTTTTTTCCTTCTGTGGGTGCACTTTGCCTTTCTCAGTGCCTGAACGTATTCATGAAAAGTGTTGGCGGCCACGCCCCTTTCATGGGGCCTTGAAGTTTTCTCACCACTCTTTCAGATACTTTGCTTCTCTTGAGTGTTCCTGCCATTAATGGTGCTGCTTCTCCCCTACACAGTACCTTGTGTTGTCACCATTGTCTATGATGCTTTGCCCCTCTGACAGTGCCATAGCCTGTTCATGCCACCTTTTGGTGCCGCTTTCTCATTATCTTGGTGATTTGGAGTGCTGATCCCTCTGCTGCTGTTGCTTGCTTGCCTGCAAATTTCATTACACGTGGATGGAAAACCCCAATGCTAGAGTCCAAAATAGAATGCATGGCTTTCCCCCTTGAATTTAATGGAGATGAAGTAAATAAATAAATGTGCGGGCTGGTCGTGACTCGTGTGTGCAAAGTGGGGGAATTTTAGTTAATCGGGCCTAGCTCCCTCTGTTGCGCCAGAGGTGGACCCGTATGAGGGATCCTATGGGTCCCCACTGTCGGCAGGCGGAGTGGGCTGAAGGACGGAGGCCGGCTGGTGCTTCACCAATACCAGCCCTCACTCCCTGCGGGTTGAGCCTTTGGATACTGGGGCCAGCTGGACTTAGGTGGGCCTCCGTATGTCGTCGTCGATGGAAGGATCAAGAGGTCAGCCCAGAGGCAGAAACAGGGGAGAGGAGTCTGTACTGGACAAGGCGGAGTCTCGGAGACCTCGGTGCCAATAGAACCACAGTCAGACAGGGGGCACCCGACAAGAACAGGCCGAAGCTTGAATAGGCCAAGTCCAGGACGTAGACTGAAGAAGCATCATAGGGCAAGCTGGAATCAAGTCCGGCGGCAATCTGGAAGCAGTGGCAAGCAAAGCTGAGGTCTGGACGAGGAGAGAGTTAAGAGCATAGTCAGGCAATGCAGAGGTCTGGGCTTGGAGAGAGGCAATGCAGAGGACCGGGCTTGGAGAGAGTCAACAGCGTGGTCAGGCAAAGCAGAGGTTGTATCTGAGAAGGCAATCCAAAGGTAGGTTAGGAATCAGGAACACAGGAATGAGGAAACCAGGAACAGGAGTCAGCGAGGATCAGGACCCAGGAATGAAGGAGAATCTCCAGGAGGCAACAAGTACACGACCAGCGTGGAAACCTGTTGCAAGGCAATCCTTAGGAGCGGAGCCCAGCCTTAAGTACCGGAGCTCTGCTGACGTTATCATCCAGGGCCACAGCCAGGTTCCGACCGTGGGCCCTACTTAAGACTCAATGATGCGCGCGTGCCTAGGGAGGGGCACGGTGCTGCATGGCGGCGTCTCTCTGTGGGCCACGCGGAGAGGCCCAACACAGAGCAGAGGAATCTGCAGCTGAGCCATAGGCACCGGGGGCAGCCCGAGGACGAAGCTGGCGGCTCACCGCCACCAGGGACAAGGAACTAGGCATTAGATATGTCTGAGAGAGGTGAGGGGGCCGGGCCGCGGGTCTGCCGTGGCCGGCATGCGTAACAGTACCTCCCCCTTTATGCCCCCCCTTGGAGGTCTGGGTTTGAAGATAGGCAATAGCGTAGTCAGGCAATGCAGAGGACCGGGCTTGGAGAGAGTCGACGACGTGGTCAGGCAAAACAGAGATTGTATCTGAGAAGGTAATCCAAAGGTAGTTTAGGAATCAGGAACACAGGAATGAGGAAACCAGGAACAGGAGTCTGTGTGGATCAGGAACCAGGAAGGAAGGAGAATCACCAGGAGGCAACGAGTACACGACCAGCGTGGAGACCTATTGCAAAGGCAATCCTTAGGAGCGGAGCCTGGTCTTAAGTACCAGAGTTCCGCTGATGTCAACATCCGGGGCCACGGCCAGGTTCCCACCGTGGGCCCTACTTAAGACTAAATGATGCGCGCGTGCCTAGGGAGGGGCACGGTGCTGTGTGGCGGCGTCTCTCTGTGGGCCACATGGAGAGGCCCAACGTGCACTGTGCAGCACAGGGATCTGCAGCTGAGCCGTAGGCACCGGGGGCGGCCTGAGGATGAAGCTGGCGGCTCGCCGCCGCCAGGGACAAGGAACCAGGCATTGGATTTGTCTGAGAGAGGTGAGGGGGCCGGGCCGCGGGTCTGCCGTGGCCAGCACATGTAACACCCTCCCAGTCCGCTCCAATTAAGGAGTGGACTGGGTGGGAACTTTCCTATCCCACATTCCTCCCTTTTCCCCTCTCCTCTCCTCCCCGACCCCTAAACTTGGAACTTACCTGCTCCTCCGAGCAGGAGTAAGTTCCGTGTGCTGGCCAGCTGCCAGCTCGTGTTTCTCTGGGACAGGACCTAATGGCCGCTGTCCCGGCAGGCCCCTGCCCTGCCCAGACCCTGCCCCTGGTCCACCCCTTTATGCTCTGCTGGCACTTCTGTGTGTGTGTACCAGCAGGTACACGCATGGCCGAGCAGTTTTGAAAATGCGCTCGGCCCAGCCACGTGAGTATCTGCCGGGGATTCCGCATGCCGGCATTGTAAAATCGACCCAACTGGGAGCAGTACACCATCATCTGGTCCCCAAGTGACAGCATATCCCCATAAAAAGAATCACCCCCAGGGATTAAGAGTCCAGCTTGGGAGGAATTTGCTATCTGGAGCAGCCCTTGAAGATATAAATTAGTTATGTGCCGTGAAAGGAGTAATCATCACTTCTACAAAAGGGGTTACAAATTAACTTTGAAACCAAAAGGAACAAAATTAATTAAACTAGCAAATGAACTGAACCAAAAATGTTTCCTTGCACATCCTTCTGGTTGTGGTATCTTTTATTAGCTTGATGTAAAAACTAGACAAAGATGTTGCAGTGCAAAGACTTTCAAGATCACACAGTTTTATCTTTTTCAGATGGACTCATTGCTGCTATATGTATCATTATGAAATATTTATTCACTATGTTTTAATGTGGAAACAAAAGGAATATATTTTTTTTCATTTTCAGCACTTCTGTTCCCATTGTTTGAATGGCAGCGTGTGATCTTAACTGAATCTATTTGAACCCCCAACATCTATCTCAGTGGTTCCCAACCCTGTCCTGGGGACCCCCCCAGCCAGTCGGGTTTTCAGGGTATCCACAATGAATATGCATGAGAGAACATTTGCATGCACTGCCTCCATAACATGCAAATTTTGCATGCACTGCCTCCATAACATGCAAATTTTCTCTCATGCATATTCATTGTGGATATCCTGAAAACCCGACTGGCTGGGGGGGTCCCCAGGACAGGGTTGGGAACCACTGATCTATCTGACTCTATGACAGGGATGGCCAACTCCAGTCCTCAAGAGCCACAAACAGGTCTGGTTTCCAGGCTATCCACAATGAATATACATGAGATAGATTTGTATTCATTGCCTCCATTATATGCAGATATATCTCATTCATATTCATTATGGATAGCCTGAGAACCAGACCTGTTTATGGCTCTTGAGGACTGGAGCTGGCCTCACCTGCTTTATGATATTATGTACCCATCTTAGCTAAACCACTGACTAAACTCAGTTTTATTTTCACTACCTATCTAAATTCAGAGAAAAATATTCTTTTAGTACCTCTGTTTCATATAGTGATTCATTATATAATGGAATACAGTATACAGCTCAGTCTGATGCAACATTTCTTATTTGACATAGACAGAATTAATGTATATTATGCATGTGGTAATGATTATGGTTTTTTTTTTTCTTTTTTACAACACAGTTCAGTTTCTTAGTTACCAACTACAAGGTTATAATTAAGCTGTGGCTTAATTGATGCTACATCTTACACACATTCACTGTTCTATGTACAGAGGGAATATATATACAATAGAAAGTAATGTAATATTTAACCTTGGAACTGTCGTTGTTCCTAAACTTTGAGAAAGCTGAAAGACTCAACACAGGTACAGTGCTAGCTAACACAATTTCTTATTTACTCTTTCGCTTGCATGCACAGCCTCCATAACTGCTGAGAAAGGATTCGAGGTATCAACTAGAAGGAAAGAAAAACTGCAGTCCTGCACGAGACTCTGCACTTTCAGCTGTCACACACCAAAACTTTTGTACAAAGTACCACTAACTAGAGATGTGCATCTGGTGCCTGATCGTTTTTGCTTTCGGGTTCGTGTGGCCGCGGGGGATCTGCATTCTTTTTTTGTCAAAAATCATTTTTCGGCTTAGTGTGCACTAACAAAAAAACGTTATTTTTTGTTATTTTTGTTAGTGCGCACTAAGCCGAAAAATGATTTTTGAACGAAAATTCAGGGGAAATGCAATTGTTTATCGATTTTACCGATATATGATGAATTAAGAAATATCGTACCATATTTTAATTCATCATAAAAATGATTCACATCCCTACCACTAACTCTGCACCTAGTGCTGTGCTATCTTAAAGTCAGAGAAAAGGCTAAGACATTGCTTTTCAGTCAGGCCTTCCCCGCCCTGAATGTAGGAAGGGCGGGTAACAAACGTTTCTAAATACATAAGTAAAGAAATAAATAACCCATATATCTGGCCCAACTACCTGAACTCCCTGTATGTATTATGCACAACAGGTACAAAACTGGGTCTTGGAACAATTCACAAATGATTTAGCTGTGTTGGAGCGCAAGGCTACTCTGATTGAAAATTCGGAATCATTTTATTTATTTATTTAATATGATTTCTATTCCCCTTTTCTGCACTTCAAAGTGGATTGAATTCAGGTACTGTAGGTATTTCCCTAATCTAAGGGGGTCAATTACTATGCCGTGATATTTTATCACACACCATTGTTAACTAAAGTAACCCTGCCATTCAAACCCCCCCCCTCCCCAGAAAAGGGATTGCACTCCCCACCTTAGCCCATCCTCCAGACCTGCCCCATACCTAGGCTCCAGGCCAGTCATTGCCATCTTGCTCCATCATGTGACAGGGGCAAAGGCTGGTTGGAGCCATTTTGGAAAATGGCTACAGCCAACCCAGAGCCTAGGGGGCACTCCAGGCACCACTAGACATCCAGGGACACCACTAGACTGCAAGGGATCTATTGAAAGGTATTTTTGGGGGGGGGGGTCCGGAGGGAAGACTAGCATAGGGGGTTGGACAGGAGAGTTATTTTTGTTGACAAGGGTGAGGTTGGGAAGGGGGCAGAGAGTGTTGCCATGCAACATTTTTATTCTTTTTTTTTTTACATTTTTCCCCTTTACAAAGCTTCTTCATAAGGTAACGGAAGGGGTGGGGCAGGTTCTATCCGGCTCCCTGGAGGGATTTTACACAGTATTTAAGCCACTGATGGTTCCTGGAGCATTGGGATATGCATTAGTATTGTGATGCTCCAGGGAAAAGTTAGCTATAACTCCTGAATTGTAGTTAACTTTTCAGGAAATAAATAACTTGCTTTATTTTAGGCATGCCTCATCATTTCATTAGCAGGAAATTAAGTAGGAATGAGCTGCTTAGCTTTATATGCATTTGTGCATTTTATGCATGCAAAGTAGCTCATTTCAATACAAGGCGGAGTTTTAGGGAATATTTTGCACAATATAAGCCTATTTTGGAGGATCAACCCAGGTCCCAAATCCATTTAATCTAGCAGTTAGTTATGTATGAATCCTTAAGTGAAAGGCAGCAGATCAAATCCCTTGGAGACTATTTATAGATCAGAAGCAAACCACAGTGAGATGCAGCCAAATTTGCAAATGCCAACAATTGTTCCAATTTCTGATTCAGCAGAGAAACAGAACGAGAGATATCATCTGCCCATTCTGAGACACAGAGTCAATCAGATCTTCTTCCAAAATTACTAATCTCACCGACCATTGGTTCCAGCTCCAGGTAAGAGCTCACTACAAGAGACTAAAAGCATTAGCCAGTGTTTACCTTAGTTGGACTAGTCTGAGAACACATTACTTTAGATAACTCCAAACACCAAATGTAATTGTTTTTTAGACTATATTATTGCTGTTAAGCCCTCAGATAGAGACCTGAACTAAATAATGTACCCAATGTAAGTTATCCATGAGATTTTGTTTAGGGCTATTTCCTATTGCTTTGCCTTTCTTCTGCACTTTTCATTTTACCCAAGCAATCAATATCCAGTTAACTTGGTAGACTTCAAAATATTAGTATTTCAAACCAGTACTGCCAATCCGATTTTTAACTGTTGAGTTCATTTGTCATCTAAAGGTTGAATCTTTATGCTTAGGAACTATCACGTCTTATTGGAATTATTAGGATTTGCATGCTTCCAGGACTGTGATGGGAGTTTTGGAAACAGAGGGAAGTAATTGATTTTGCATACTGTCTGTATAAACAGTTTTTCTTTTCCAATGATGTTGGACCATATTGCTGTGGTCCACTTACTGTATCTTTGGAGGTAGTGTCCTAGCACTAATGTTTTGAAGATTAGCATTTTCTCCACTGTCAGTTTATATGTGGAGCCTTGTGATGATATCACTTGGCATCAATGTTTGTCATCACTAGAAGAGCCTAATTAATACCATCCAACTCTGTGAAAAACACAAACATATCAAGCATGGAATCAAGTATATCCTTCAGCACCCATCACTTGGGACCCCCTAGGACTCCACTGTATGACCCTAGCTCAAGCCCTGATTTCAGATGCAGGAAGGAGGAGGGGGCGGACCATCCCTGACTAGGACCTCCGTTGAGGCTGCTTGGATTGGACAGCCAGCCCGTTTAAAAGCAGACAGAGCGGGAAAGCAGTGTGGGAGTTTTGAGTTACATTGAGAAGAGGGAGGAGTGGGCAGTCTGGAATCTCCTCAGCCTCCACTAATGGCCCCCGCAGCCTGGCTGATACCTGAGAGAGGGGAAGAGGCAGATTCCTGTCCAGGACCCAACTGGGCTGGCAGGGTTTGTCTCAGTTTTGTGAGAGCAGTTTTTTTTGAGGGAATTGTTGATTTTGTGAAGAGACTTGTAGATCCTGGTCCTGCCTCTGGGAGGAGTTTGCCCCCTGCCTGAAGGAGGTCAGGGAAAAGAGGATTCCGTGGCTCGCACAGGGGTGGGATAGCAGTTTCCTTGCCACAAGAGAGGTTTGCTCTTTGTGAAGAAAAAGTTTGTTGCTTTTTGTTGGAAGAAGACAGTTTCCCTACCCTTTCTATCAGGGAGAGGTCCCTGGGAGGCATCGGAGGAGAGCTAGGAGACCCTTGGAAGGAAGGATTTTCTTAGTGCCTGTCACCCACCCTGAGGGGCACTCACATGGAGAAGCAGGACTGAGACTACTATAACTCTTGGACACTTGGATTTTGCCTGGAAGATTAAATGCGAAGAATTCTCTGATTTACACTGAAGATTTGCTTAAGGCTTTTGTTTTGGAACATCGCTCTCGAGTGCTGGTGCAGAGACTGTAGGGACAGAATCATCAAACTGTGAACATATGGTAGGAAAGAGAGTGATCAAGAGTAGCATTGCACTCCCCCCCCCCCCCCCCCCCCTCCCCCTGTGTGCCTTGGGCCCTGGAGGTTCAGCTTTCTCCTCACTCAAAGGATTTGACCAGGGTTGAAAGGACTGGAGGTGACTGTGAACTGGGAATTAGCCACGGGACTGAGAGTGACCCCTGCACCCAGTTCGGCTCTAACACCGAAGCAGGGGGCTACAGTAGTGTGGGAAAGTTTCGTTTTCTCTGAATTTTCCATTGCTGACGATTACGTCCCCAAGAAAGGACCACCTCAAAAAATAGGCCAGTGAATTGTTGGGTGACAGAAATCATGAATTAAAATCCTTGCTGCGTTTCGCTATGAAAAGTGCAAAATTTAAGATGCTATAGGAATAAAATAAAATAAAAAATGAAATGAAACAACAGCAGAAGAAATGAACTAAATGTGGAATGTTTCCCAACACTGTAAGGTCTCAGCCACACTCAGATTTAATTGGCTGTAAATGACCCCAAAATATTGCTATGTCATGGAAGATATAGATATCAGAATGACCTTAGACTCTTAACTCACTTCTTAGATCATAGAGAGCCAGACAATGGTGGGAAAGATGGGCAAGGGATGTGTACCCTGTGAACTTCATCTTGCCAGCAAATTTGAAATTGTAATATACGAAAAAATTCAATTATAGAAGCTGCTCAGTGATACAGAGTGGGAGTCACTTCATTCTTAAAGGCTTGTCTGCTTTTGTGGTTACTATTTCTTTCTCAGGAAATATGTCTTACATCTGCCCATGCATGTACCCTATTCTCCTTATCTATGTCTCTATTGTTGCTGATGCTGTTGACGGGAAGGTTCATTTTGAGAGGACCGTCCTTGATAATGTGCTATGGAAATAATCAAAGCTGCATGTTAGAAACATAGTAACACAGAATATGAATGCAGATAAGGGCCATAAGGCCCATCTAGTTCGTACAATTGGCTTCCTTTTGCAGTGCCGTAGACCTCAATTGATTTCTGACTTTCACTTGTCAAATTGCATGTCCTTGCTCACTAACTGATAGGGGTTGTATATGTATTTTTAGAAAACATTATATATTAGCCAATATGAAATATATTGGGATGTAATATGTGCATACATATATGGGTAATTTTCAAAGGAAAATGTAAATGTAACATACTTTTGTAACAATTTTCAAAGGCTTTTGAAAGTGTGTATGTATGTGTGTGTGTGTTTGTATGTGTATATACAGTATATATATATTTTTTTCAGGTGTGAAAGCTGCTAGAGATGAATAAAAGGCATATGTGTATTTTGCTGAGTACATCTTTTTGGCCGTATGTATGGACTTATCATTTCTACAGCATTATGCTAGCAGTGCTATGGAAATGATAAGTATTAACAGCAGTATAGTGGAAGTTATTAATGAAACACCTATGATGGCTCTTCTTGCTGGGTACTCTGCTGTGACAAAGTTTTTTGTGTGTGGGGGGGTGGGTATTAGAAAATGTCTTCAAAATATTTTCATTTACTACACTTCTAATTCAAATGGGTTTTTGATTTTTTTTCATTTTATTCATCCTTTAAAGCCACGAAGATGTTGGGTCAATCAAGCCCATCGTGATTGCTCTCCAAAGGGCAGCAGTAGAACAGATGTAGCTTGCAAGAGGCTGTTTATGCACATTCTGTCTACGAAAAAGACATCTCAGCACCTGAAATGTACATGCTTGTAATAACCTTTTCTTTTGTCTAAACGATTCGTTTTATGTCTCATTTGCCTCATGCAAAAGTACTGCTACATATGCTGCAACCCAAGTGACTAAAGACCAGTTCAATCATCTTAAATTATTCTGTGGTTGACCTTCTCCTTTTCACACAGTGCATGCACAAAGGCACATTCCATTTTGAGTTGCTGAATTAAACTGACATGTCCTGCAGTGTTCAATTTGTTTCATAAGTAACAGCCCTGTAAAAAAAATAATCACTTACTTGGGCCTTGCAAAGGCTCTCAATCCATTTGCTCCCTTCTCCATCCCTTGCTACTGATAAATACAAATATAATGATGCCTTTCATGGTATTTGTGATACAATCTGTGTCCCAAGGGCAGAGGTGGTAGTTCTAGACCTCAGTGCATGATTATATGCAGAAGGATCGCAGAAAGGACTTTATTTCTGCCTTTACTTAGCACCAGCACTTTTTTGCCTCCTCTGCATCAACCCTGAGAAATGCCAGGAGAGGAAGGGCTGGTTTAGGGAGCAGAGTATCTCTCTCCTGCTCCAGCCTGTTCTCTACAGGATGCTGGCCATGGCCAATACAGCTGGAAAACCAGCTCTGTATGCTGTGACCCAGGATAATAGAGAAAAGCATCAGAACCTAGTAGTTGTCCATATTAGCCATCCTGTACCTTATAATTTTAATTATTAGCGCCATCATATATTTTTTTTCTTTTATTTAATCACTTTTGGCCGTAACCCTCATTATGCGCACAAGAGCCGGGCCGAAGAAAAGGGGCAGTCTGGGGGGCGGGGCGGGCGGAGCTGGAGGCGGCCGGTACAGTGGCCATTTGCCGCAGTGAAAGCGGATCAAGCACCAGCAGCCTGTCGGCACGCGCAACGTACGCCAGCTCAGGAACTGGCATAAGTTCTAAAACAAAGAAAAAAAAAAAAGGTAGGGCCTTTTAAGGAGTCAGGGAGGACAGGGGAAGAGGGAGGGAGTATGGGCAGGAGGGTAGGGAAGGTCCCTCCCAGTCCGCTCCTTAATTGGAGCGGACTGGGAGGGAACTGGGGAAGGTCCGATGTGTCACCATGCAAAAATTGCATTATTCAACCCCCCCTTGAGTGTGCCACCCCATACTGTGGCGGTGACAGTGGAGGCACAGCAGCTAAAAGCACTGCTTTCTTAAATCTGCCCCCTATGGGAAGGAGGATGAGATTGGGGAGGATCGTGCTGTAACTGAACCCTGCTGCCAGTTGCAGGGAGCTACCTTGGGGGAGGGGGGTACTAGATGGTTGCCCTGAGTACCCCCCCACCTCCACTACCTTCCAAGGATGGCCCTGCATCTGAATACCAGCACCTTTCTTTTTAGAAAAAAAGCACTTTTTATGTCATGGGATTGACATGACTATGTCAAAGCGATACCTAATTCCTGATGTAGTGATAAGGCCTGATTCAGGAAGCTTTTTTTCCTCATAGATATAAAATGGGAGAAAAACATTAGTGAATCCAGCCCTATGTGCTGTAATAAAAAGTGAACTGCGTTACCTGGAAAGCTGCAATTCTAGTCAGTTTAACCTCTTCTTGGTTTAGAGTTCCCTAATTCAGAGGTCACAGCAGAAGTCCCTGGGGCCACTGTCTCTCGGCCTACTCTTCTCTCTCACACTTGCACTATCCACAACACTGCAATAAACCACCAAGAGGGCTGGGGTTCAACAGGAGGAGGGTATTTTATGTGAACTGGCTTTGCCTGACTCTAAATTCTCCTAAATTTCTTTCATAGGCAGTGGGAGGGGGGGGGGGGGTTATATATTTTTTTTAATCCTCCCTTTGTTTTAACCCTGCCTTTTCAAGGAAGGTTTGGAGGGATTATAAAAAACATCCACCAGAGCATGTGATCTTGGTCAGTGCCTCTTCCAAAGAGGAGTCATCAGAAGGAATCTTTGCTGTCCCGCAAATGGATTGACCAGGAGGAGAGAGGTTTCTTGTCTGCTTTGTATTAGAGGTAACCTAAGGAGTGGATTTTGGAGAATTAAGGATTTTTGTTATTCTAGGATTTTTGAATTTTGACCAGTTCCTGAAGGAAGGGAAACTCCCGGGATCTGTACGGGCTGAGTTCAGTCTACTTTCTGGCCTTTGCTCAAAGATTCAAGCAAGGATGAAGAGAGTAAAGGATTTTGAGATTTTTGAGGTGCTGGAGTGATTGGCTTTTGAGGACAATTTTTTTGAACTAAGGGGTTTCTGTCACCTTTCCCCAGTTTTTGAATGCTGGAACTACAACAGGAATATCCTACCCTCCAAGGGGAAGGATTGTTGGGAATGCATGCTGGTCCAAGGGAGAGAGAGCTCCAAGGACAAGTAGGATGGACAGAGACCATGGTGTTCCTAACACTCATCATTTCTTACGCTGTTTTGGATTTTCTCAGTTCTTGCCTGTATTTAGATTTTTAAACTGAAGTAAATTTTTTGTTGAACACCATGTTGGACTTAAAGACTCTTCTTTTCAGTTTGATCATAGGACAGTGAGTGGAAAGTGTGGTGGTAATCCTTTATCTTTGCCCATGATATCTCTTTTGGTCTCCTCTGTGGGATCTTTGGCACCACCAAGACCACCAGCATTTGGTGACCGAGTGGGAGACTCCACTGACATGTCCACATTAAAGGCCCAGGAAGTCCAGCTTCCACCCCCCAACCCTGCCAGAGGGACCCTGGCAATGTAGCGCCCCCAAGTGCAGCCAACTAGCCAACCAGAGGTACTGCTATAATTGTACAGTCTCTCACAGCCAAACGGCCTCTCTCCCACTTGTGACCACCACATAGGCAAATCTTTTCAGTTCAGCAGGCTGGATCTTAGGGTGGGAAAAAGTGGGCAGAGACCTGGAATGGTGCTCAGCAAAAAATAGCTTACTGCAACGTATCAAAATGGAATCCAGGCAAAAAAGGTGAAATCATCAAAATGAAAAAGCAGGATGGAAGCTCCAGGCACTACAGTCTCCTTTTCCAGGTTCAGCCTCTGAATCAGTGTCTAAAGCTTCGTCCCAGTGATAGGGGGGGAAAAACCCTCTCTTCTCAAAATGTTATAGACAGGGAAATGGTGGTGGAAAAAACCCCCAAATCCCTCCTTTCAAAACGATGGCACAAAACCTTTACAAAAACTAAAGTCCTTACTCCTTCACCTTCTAGGTCACTACAGTCCCCACTTTTGCTGGGTGCAGGGCAAAGCAGCACCCCAGGCAGCCGCAGACCCCACCTTGACTGGCAGCAGGGTATACAGCACCCAATCCTGTCCCCTCAGGCAGGGGGGGAGGGTCAATAACAAACAAGATCTCTCAAGAGTTACAAATCCAATCCTTAGAACTCTCCTTGTTTATCCCATGGTGCAGGCAGGGGACCTACAGGGACCAGAATTGTACACAGATTTCAAGCTGCGGTCTCACCATGGGGCGATACAGAGGCATTGTGACATTTTCCGTTTTATTAACCATTCCCTTCCTAATAATTCCTATGTCTCTGTCAAAATATATTTTATTTCTCATTTATACATTTTTTGGATAAGTGATGTGCATCTTTTATTCCAACCATATCCCCTGTTTGAAGTATTTCTTTCTTTAAGTCCACTCTGCAGTTCCTCATGCTCTATTCATTTTTTTCCAGTTTCAGTCCAAGGTCTACATTGGAGGTTTTGATGAGAGTCAGGTCAGCAGACAAATGCATCTAAGATTTATATGGGCAGGACTACTTGAGCAGCAGGAGCTTTCAAAAATGTTAAATATTATAACCGCCTTTGCTATTAAATTAAAAACAGAACAATCAAGGGGATATCTAAGAACATAAGAAATTGCCATACTGGGTCAGACCAAGAGGCCATCAAGCCCAGCAATCTGTTTCCAGCAGTGGCCAATCCAGGCTACAATTACCAGCCAAGAACCCTAACAGTAAGTAGATCCCATGATACTGATGCCAGTAATAACAGTGGCTATTCCCTAAAGGGTAGATTTTCAAATGTTACACGTGCGCGCCCATGTGTGCACGCTATGCGGCGAACACACATGGACGTGCAATTTTATAACATTTGAGTGCTGGCGCGCGCATATTATAAAATTTTGGGTCAGCGCGCGCAAGGGGGGTAGACTAATGCAAGTACGCGCGGCGACACATCAGGGCCTTCTCCAGTTCCCTCCCAGTCCATTCCAATTAAGGAGCAAACTGGGAGGGAACTTCCCAACCCCCTAGCCTAACCTTCCTTCCCCTTCCCCTATCCTGCACTCCCCCTATCCCTATCCTAAATACCCTCAAATTTCTTATCTTACCTTTTGCTCCTGCAAATGGCTGCTGTGCCGGGTGGCTCTAGCCCCACTCCGCCCTCCCGACAACCCCAATCCCAGGGCTACCCCTTTGGCTAGCCCTGGGACTTACATGCATCCCAGGTGTTTACGTGCTTGGCTGGGCCCTTTGAAAATCGGCCTGGCCCGCGTAAGTTTTCAAAATCTAGCCCTAAGTCAACTTGATTAATAGCATTAATAGACTTCTCTTCCAAGAACTTATCCAAACCTTTTTTAAATACAGCTACACTAACCACATTGTCTAGCAACAAATTCCAGAACTTAATTGTGCATTAAGTGAAAGAATTTTCTCTGATTAGTTTTAAATGTGCTACTTGCTAACTTCATGGAGTGCCCCCTAGTCCTTCAATTATCTGAAAGAGTAAATAACCAATTCACATTTACCCTTTCTAGTCCTCCCATAATTTTAAAGTCCTCTATCATATCCCCCGCTCAGCTGTCTCTTCTCCAAGTTGAATGGCCCTAACCTCTTTAGCCTTTCCTCATAGGGGAGCTGTTCCATCCCCTTTATCATTTTGGTTGCCCTTCTCTGTATCTTCTCCATCACAACTATATCTTTTTTGAGATGCAGTGACCAGAATTGTACACAGTACTCAAGGTGCGGTCTCACCATGGAGCGATACAGAGGCATCATGACATTTTCCGTTCTATTAACCATTCCCTTCCTAATAATTCCCAACATACTGTTTGCTTTTTGACTGCTGCAGCACACTGAGCTGATGATTTCAATGTGTTATCCACTATGATGTCTAGATCTTTTTCCTGGGTGGTAGCTCCTAATATGGAACCTAACATCATGCAGCTACAGCATGGATTATTTTTTCCTATATGCATTACCTTGCACTTGTCCACATTAAATTTCATCTGCCATTTGAATGCCCAATCTTCCAGTCTCGCAAGGTCCTCCTGCAATTTATCATAGTCCACTTGTGATTTAAATACTCTGAATAATTTTGTATCAACTGCAAATTTGATTACCTCTTTCACCGTATTCCTTTCCAGATCATTTATAAATATATTGAAAAGTAGCACTGGTCCAAGTACAGATCCCTGAGGCACTCCATTATTTACCCTTTTCCACGGAGAAAATTGACCATTTATTCCCACTTTCTGTTTCCTGTCTTTTAACCAGTTTGTAATCCACGAAAGGACACTACCTCCTATCCCATGACTTTTTAGTTTCTTTAGAAACCTCTCATGAGGGACTTTGTCAAAACGCCTTCTGAAAATCCAAGTACACTACATCTACTGGTTCACCTTTACCACATGTTTATTAACCCCTTCAGAAAAATGAAGCAGATTTGTGAGGCAAGACTTGCTTTGGGTAAATCCATGCTGACTGTGTTCCATTAAACCATGTCTTTCTATATTTTCTGTGATTTTGACCTTTAGTATAGTTTCCAATTTTGTTTAAGTACCAGGGGATAACTTCCAAAAATCTGTGTTCCTTGCCTTGGTACATTCCCTAATGATAGGACATTCCCTGTCAATGTTAAAATGTTTCCTTGCACAGAAATAATGATGAATAAAAACAAAAAACAATCTATAAAGTGATCCCTTTTTATTGGATCCCTTCTTGAGATCAGAATTCGAATGGGCAAAAAGTGATATTACCAGGAAATATAAAATAGTGTGGGTGCAATAAGTGAATCATAAAAGACATTCCAATGATAGGGGGAAGGGGAAGGGAGGAAGAAGGTTTGATAGATGGTTTCCTTGGCATGGGATGAACATGCAGAGCTTCAAAGTCAGCGACACAAACAAGGGTGACCATGATGAGTTATTCAATAATATTGCTTAATTGTGTTAGGAAAAAAAAAGGGAGAGGCCTACAAAAGTCATTATCTATTATACTGTACATTATTTGATCTGTTGTTAAGCAAAATGAAAAGTAAAATATAAAGCCTGATAAAAGCCTTTATTATCCTTTTCATATAATTCATCAGAACTTAGTGCATTTGCAATATCATGACACCCCATGCAATGATTTGCCTATCGGTTTCTGCAGAAAGATTTATGAAATCCATGTCATCTTTATAAATTTTATTGGCCAGCTGTAAAATGTGAGTAACTCTGTGACAGAAAAAAAATTAGAAACCGGGGCCCATGTTCTGCACAGCTTGCAGAACTATCTACAGCAACAGCTGAGAATGAACAGGGATAGATGGCAGCAGAAGCAATGGGGAGTGGGAAATCATTATGATTACTCCAGATACGCTATGAATGTAAGATAACCTTTGCATGTAAATGCCTCTAGCCCACAATGTAAGCAAAGATCTCTCATTTTTTTGCTTTGTATAATTTAAAAAGTTTATAATGATGATATAATCATTTGCTATTTTTCAGCTTATAGATTTACCTGAAGAAACGCTTGCATAGAGTTATAAACACAATATAAGCAAACACATGGGTGGGCGATATTCAAAACTATCTGCCTTGAGGCAAACTCCACAGGTGTTTTGACCCATGGGGTTTGCATGAATAATCACAGCAAAAGCCCACACAGGATTTTTCTTTGGTAATTTTTCCAGGGGCAATATTCAAACAGAGATGGCACCTGCCTTCTCCGTAACTATGTGGGCAGGTTTGAATAATCAAACATAGGCATGTATTTCCTCTTTCTGCCCTGTTTCTGCTCCTAGGATGCCCCTTTACTGTACATATTTTCACCTGCTGACGGATTGGGTAATATTCAAAGCTCCCTCTTGCACAGATAAAATGCATTGTTACCCGCGGAACAGACATAGATTATTACTGCCCTCATGAAGCAACTTCCAATTATATTGTAGGCCCGATATAACACAGGCAACAGATTTCCAAAAATTTGGTCCACATTGTATGTGTAACCCCACCTTTAGGAGCAGACTACCACCCGATAGGGCCGTAAAAGATTTTAAATCTCTTAGGGGCTGGAACAATTCCTAGATAGCTCTTAAAACACCTACTCCATTTCCCCTACAGTCGGGATCCTTTGCTGATAGGGGGAAAGATGTACTTTTAGGACCCAGAGTGACAGGAGTGACCTCTCTACACATTTTTCCACTTGCTGTATTCCCTGGGGGAGTGATACGTGTCTTCACTGTATGTGCTGAATGTGCCAAAGAAAAACTCTGGAGCCACTGGTTTAGTATCCAAAATTAAGATTTTTACTGATAGAAAAGTCAGATGAAATATGGTACAATTCAACTCAATTCACAGCACCACAGGATTTCTTTCTCTGTTACAGTCTCTTTCCTCAGTCTATGCAGGAATCTATAAACCAGGGCAAAAGAGACCTCTACCCTCCAGGGCTTCGCTAAGTGGAGCTCCCAGTGGACAGGGTGTACTTTAACTGGATGGAAAACTCCCTTTCTTAACTGGTGAAAATGGAAAAATAGTCTGCACAGAGAGTCCTAAAACCTCTCTCTTCACAGGTTGAAGACTCCGTTTGGGTGTCCTTAATGGTTTTAACTTGTTCTTACTCACAGTTAGCAGTTCTCTTTCTCTTTCTTGGTCTTTACCTTTCTCTCTTAATCTTTATCCCTTGTGGATGCAAGATGGGTGAGATCCTCCTGGAAACTGCACCACCAGTTGTTCCTCGCTCCAGGCAGGAACGAGGGCAAAATCTTTCTCCTGGGCTTCCAGAAAAACTCGAACTCCTCAAAAAATAATATCAACACCGGACTTTCTCCTTGCATCAGGTCACCACTTCTAAGGGGCATGTCTTCCCTATCCCTGGGCATCCCAAACACAAGACTCCTCGGGCCCTGTGTCCAGGCGAGGCCCAGGTGTCTCAGAAGGCTCCTACCAGAAAAAAGTTTCAAAGTCCAAAAACGTAACCCAAGACAACGACCATGCACCTATGGAGTGGGTTACAGAAGTGGAGTCCCTGACCCAGCCCAAAGGGCCCCAGGCAGGATGGAGCCCAGGCCTCCAAGCAGGCCAAAAATCCAACTCAAAGAAAATATCCAACCTTCCTCCAAAATGGCGAACTATACTGCCTCCCAAGCTCTCTGTAGAAAGCCGCTTATAAACTTCACAGAAGGGGATGGCCACTCCGGCACCCTCAAAGGTAGGGGCTGCATTGAATGGATCCTTCCCTAATTATCCCTCACTGAGGGGTAGATTTTAAATACATGCGCGCACGCTTCCCAGCGCACACACATGGACACTCTGATTTTATAACATGCGCGTTCCAGGGGGGAATTAGGCAAGTTTTGCACGGCAACGTATCACGACCTTCCCCAGTTCCCTACCCCCTACCCTAACCTCCCTTCCCCTTCCCCTCTCCTCCCCACCCCCTAAATCCTTTCCCTTACTTTTCTTTTTCTTATTTTGTTGCTTACTACTCCAGTGGAGCAGTAGCAACTTAAGCACGCCAGGATTCCCTTCCCCCGTACAGCAGCAAATGGCTGATGTACCGGCCACCTCCAGCCCCACCCTGCTCCGTCCCCTGGACCACCCCTTCCCTCCCCCCCCCCCCCCCCAGACCTCCCCCTTTACAGGCCCTGGCACTTAATCGCGTACCATGGTTTATGCGCATGGAAGGGCCCTTTTGAAAATAGGCCTGGCGCACATAAGGCCCGGCCATGCGCATAAACCCCAGGATTTATGTGCGGGGCCAATTTAAAATCTATCCGTAACTGTGCTAGCTGAAATAAGGTTTTACCCAGGGTTTACTGGTAACGTGACCATAGGGTCCATTACACCCTCCTCCCACTTAATCAAAATCTGGGCACAGGTATGGAAACTCATGCACAGATTTTCCAAACAGAACAACATAACACATTGCATTGCAATAAACATACCACCAAAAACACATAATTTCATCTTCACAACAGGAGAGCTAATCATTCATTCCCGGGGGTTAATTAGGTCCCACCCAGATTCTACATCTGACGTAAACCCTGGCATCCATGGCATGATGCTCCATCCTGGAAAAAGGAACACAAACACCAAAATACACCAATGACATTCCACCAATTTTGTTGGAGAATGGAAAATATGAAACAGGTGGCTAGCACTGCCACTGCTGGCAGACAGAGGGTCCCCTCACAACTCTGAAATGCAGTGGATGCTTTCACCATCCTGTGAAAGCAGAAACACATACACAACCATTGCACTTCTCATTATGGAATGCAACTCCATAGGATTCTCCTGGATGGAGAACAGATGACTGTCAGCTTTTCTTATGGTACATATGTCAGGGAGGAACTTCGATAGAATTTCCTCAGATATTTGGGGAGAGAACAGATGTCACACAGGATAATCCTCTCCTTACTGTGGCATCTTCCTGTAATATAACTTTATTAATAACACCAGATTGATCCTACTGCTCCAAGTCCAACCTACACAGGAAACGTTAAATTAAACTGGTAACACAAAAATAACTCCCAAGGACATTGCATTTTTTTAAAACACATTTTTGCTATTTCAAAAAGTAGCTTCAAAACTGATTTTTCTGAGGGATGAGCAAACACTGGCAGCTTTTGTTTCCTTCAGGGTGCAATCTCTCTGCTGCCGCGCCTCCATAGGGTCTGTTACATAAGTGAGCCCAGGTTATATCGAGTTATAAATTTTGCTGGCATAGATAACAAAGATGTGATAATCTTATACTGTACAATTTATTTGGATCCTGGAAATAAAGATTTAATGGAAATAAAGGTTTTATTGTTAAGAACAAAAATGGTAATAACAAATCAATTGCACTCTATCACTATCAGTTTAAAAAATCATGAAAAAAAAAAGATATGTATTTTAATACTGAAAAATTTGGGAGCCAAACTTTGACCAAGTTATGAGTGATTTTGCATTATATTGGGTCTATAGTGTATAGAAAACCAAATCTATGCTGCCTTACTTCTGATTTGCATGAGAAAATTTAAAAAGCAAGTCTTCATTATAAGGGGATCATTTTAAACCATCTTTTCCTGACTCTGGTGTATCTGACATGTCTAATCTTACTTTAGAATAAATTTTTTCTAGTATTTAGGTTGTGTTTCTGATTACTGGTCCTGCTGATAACATGGCCATTAAATAATAGCAAGCGGGAGCGTTGCCCTTTCCCACAAGCAGAGGGATGGCCGGGGTTTCGGTCTGTGCATTGCCGCCCTCTCTCTCTTCTCCTATTCAGAAGTTACTGAAGTACAGTGTCCTCAGATGTCAGGAGCAACTGTCCTTTCTTTCTGTGAACTCACATCTCTGTCCCTCAGGATCCTACCAGGGACCGAGCAAAATCTGCAACCCTCGGCGAAGAAGGTCTGTGAGCTCCTTCCTTCTGATTATTCAGTTTTGCTCTTCTCAGTTTCCTGAGCATTTAAGCTGCCACTGAACGGATTCCGCCCACAGAACACGTTCAGTTCTGTCCTCCCGTCTCTCCCCTGAGTCAGAGCTCCCATGATGACCAATTTCGAAGCAGCGCTTATTTGTGCAGCTTCTGCCTCGCTCCCTTTTAGTATGCATTTCTTGCTTTACTGCAAGATGAATCTGTTTCTTCTTCCTCTCTCTCTCTCTTCCTTTCACTCATTTATTTTGCTGCAGTCTTCAAACTTTGGAAAGATCTATTGGTCAGCAGAGGTTTTGCTGGCCAGAAAACACCCAACGGGCAAAGTTAAGTCACCAAATCTGAAAGAGCTGGCAGTACTTTATTCTACATTAAATATTCTACGCCGTTATTTAAATATTCTATATTTAAATATTCTTTATTTAAATAGTCTACGCCTTTATTCTACATTAAATAGTTATACTGCTTATATTAAATAATATAATTTTTATGTATTACCAGTTAAACTATAATATTTATTTATCACTATGTTAAATTGTCATCTAGTTATTGTCATCTAGTTAAATTGTCATCTAGTATTACCAGTTAAACTATAATATTTATTTATCACTATGTTAAATTGTCATCTAGTTATATTGTTCCATATGTTCTACAGTTCTATGTAAAGCTCCGCTCTCTGTTGGGCAGTTCATTGTTTTATGTAAACCGGAGTGATTTGTAGTCCCTACAAGAACTTCGGTATATAAAAATTAAAAATAAATAAATAAATAGTACAACCATAATCAGAATTTTAAAAAGGTATCAACTATCATACAGTTTCTTAATGAAGATTACCACCAGAATGGTAAATGACGGTAAAGCAATCCATTTTCGTAGTAAAGACTATAGATTGGTAAGAATTTTGTGGCCCTTGTAGCAGACTTCAGACAAGCCCACTTCACCATTCAAGCTAGTGGAGCATTTCTATTAGCTCAAGCCGTGTTTCTTCACAGTTCTTATCACTTCCTCCTCAATTGTACAGTGAAGAAAATTATTGGAGCAAGACCACAAGGGGACTGCTTGTTGGCAACGTCATTTACGTAGAGGTCAATATTCAAAGGCATTTATTTATTTATTTCTCAAAGCTTATATACCGCACTCTACTTGGGTACCTGAGGCGGTTTACATAATAAAATCATACATAATCAGAGATACAATAACCTTTTACAAGAGAGATAACTTAAAATAAAATAATAGGAGCACTGCAGTGAGACTGATTAGCAGACTGAACATTCAGGGAAGAAGTCAGTTAGCAACCCTGAGGGGCGATTTATCCGAGATAGTCATTCCTTGGAAAGCTTGTTTGTATAGAAACATTTTCAGGGCCCTTCTGAAGGTTAACCAGATAACTCAGAAGCTATCCAGCTAAATGGCAATTTTTTTGAATGTTGAGTCATCTATCTGGCTACATTTTAGATGGATAAGTCACTATCTCGCTAAAATTAAACCGGATAAGAAGGAGGCGTTCCAGGAGCATTATGGGGCAGGGTAACATTATCTAGATTATTAGGTGGATAACTTTAACCCTGCTTCAGAGCAGGTCTAAAGTTAACTGGCTATGTGTGGTTGGATAACTACTTTCTTTACCGGCTATCTCCAAAAAATATCTGGTTCAGTGACACTCATATGTTTTTGGGTTTGTTTTTTTAAAGTTTGAACATGGGCTTCCTAGCCAGATTCCCACCCCTCCACTACAAATTTTAAACATCCCTGCTGACCGAGCCCCCACACCCCAAGACCCTCCAATGGAAACTATAAAAAGTAATGAGACTTTCTCAGCACTCCCCCCCTCCCCCAGTAAATACTATTAAAAATGTGATCTCCTTCAGCCCACTCCAATCCTAACTCTCACATCCACCCAGTACCTGATTGAACACCAGGGGCCACTGTTTGCAGCAGCTGGATCGTAGTGTGCTGCAATGCCAGACGCTTCCAGCGTTGCTTCTGCAGAAATGCTGGAAATGTTAAACAATCGGCATTATTGGACAGTAACATAGTAGCATATATTGATGGCAGAAAAAGACCAAATGGTCCGTCCAGTCTGCCCAGCAAGCTTCTTTAAACCTAAGAATCACATATATTCAAAAGCTGGCCGGTTAGGTTTAAAGTTATTTGACTAAAGTTAGCCAGATTCATCCCACTGAATATCAAGGACAATTTATCTGGCTAACTTTAACCGGACAACTTGTTCACTCTTTGACTTGCTGAGTATGGACCTCATGATTTTTTAGGGAGATACATAAATGAAATGTAAGGTCTTTGTTCCTAATTTAAGTAAATCCATACCCTTACACAAGAAGGTACAGAGAAGGGCTACCAAAATGATAAAGGGAATGGAACAACTCCCCTATGAGGAAAGACTAAAGAGGTTAGGACTTTTCAGCTTGGAGAAGAGACGACTGAGGGGGGATATGATAGAGGTGTTTAAAATCATGAGAGGTCTAGAACGGGTAGATGTGAATCGGTTATTTATTCTTTCGGATAGTAGAAAGACTAGGGGGCACTCCATGAAGTTAGCATGGGGCACATTTAAAACTAATCGGAGAAAGTTCTTTTTTACTCAACGCACAATTAAACTCTGGAATTTGTTGCCAGAGAATGTGGTTCGTGCAGTTAGTATAGCTGTGTTTAAAAAAGGATTGGATAAGTTCTTGGAGGAGAAATCCATTACCTGCTATTAAGTTCACTTAGAGAATAGCCACTGCCATTAGCAATGGTTACATGGAATAGACTTAGTTTTTGGGTACTTGCCAGGTTCTTATGGCCTGGATTGGCCACTGTTGGAAACAGGATGCTGGGCTTGATGGACCCTTGGTCTGTCCCAGTATGGCATTTTCTTATGTTCTTATGTTCTTAAGAAATGGAACATAAGAACATAAGAAAATGCCATACTGGATCAGACCAAGGGTCCATCAAACCCAGCATCCTGTTTCCAACAGTGGCCAATCCAGGCCATAAGAACCTGGCAAGTACCCAAAAACTAAGCCTATCCCATGTTACTGTTGCTAGTAATAGAAGTGGCTATTTTCTAAGTCAACTTAATTAATAGCAGGTAATGGACTTCTCCTCCAAGAACTTATCCAATCCTTTTTTAAAACCAGCTACACTAACTGCACTAACCACATCCTACACCTGGAGTACTGTGTTCAGTTCTGGAGACCGTATCTACAAAAAGACAAAGACAAGATGGAAGCGGTACACAGAAGGGCGACCAGGAAGGTGGAGGATCTTCATCGGATGACGTACGAGGAGAGATTGAAGAATCTAAATATGTACACCCTGGAGGAAAGGAGGAGCAGAGGTGATATGATACAGACTTTCAGATACTTGAAAGGTTTTAATGATCCAAAAACAACGACAAACCTCTTCCGTAGGAAAATAATCAGCAGAACCAGGGGTCATGATTTGAGGCTCCAGGGAGGAAGATTCAGAACCAATGTCAGGAAGTATTTCTTCATGGAGAGGGTGGTGGATGCCTGGAATGCCCTTCCGGAGGAAGTGGTGAAGACCAGAACTGTGAAAGACTTCAAAGGGGCATGGGATAAACACTGCGGATCCATAAAGTCAAGAGGCCGCCAATGAAGAGTGGGTGACTCGCCAGAATGATGGCTATTGACACAATACCCTTATTAAATAAACATACACATGCTTACTGTGACTCCTACATCGCTCTAAGCTTCAACAGCAAGAGGTAATGGAAAAAAAGGATTTGCACTCACAAAGAGAGGAGTAGCTGGCTTGTTACGGCGGTTACTACCCCAAACCAAATATGCCTGATACTTCACTTTCAATGCATATACAGCATAGCTCTCTGCTTCAATGACAGGGGAGAAGAATAACTGATACTTCACACATCCAGCAGAGGTCTCTGCTACAACGGCAAGGGAGAAGAAAAAGGGTTTGCACTCAAAAAGCGGGGAGTAGCTGGCTTGTTACGGCGGTTACTACCCCAAACCAAATGTGCCTGATATTTCACTTTCCATGCATATCCAGCATGGTTCTCTGCTTCATCGGCATGGGAGAAAGACTGATACATCACACATTTCCAGCATAGCTCTCTGCTTCAACGGCAGGGGAAAAAAAAACAAACAAAAACAAAAACAAAAAACTGATGCCTCTCGCATATCCTGCATAGCTTCAACGACAGGGGTGAAGAAATAAAGGATTCGCAATCACAAAGCGAGGAGTAGCTGGCTTGTTATGGCGGTTACTACCCCAAACCAAATGTGCCTGATACTTCACTTTCAATGCATATCCAGCATGGCTCTCTGCTTCAACGGCAGGGGAGAAGAAAAAAAAACCAACAAGGGCTGTACAACATAGTCTAGGTAAAACAAATAAGCATGGGTGTAGCTTGCTTATCGCAGCGGTTACTGCCCCTACTACCCCTAACTAATCAAGCTAGATATTTCACTTGGATGCAGCTCCATCACTGCTCTCTACATTAATGGTGGGGGTGGAAGGGGAATAGAACAAGGAGCTAAGAGAAACAGATAAGAATGAGAGAAAAAATGTGTGAGGCTTGCTGGGCAGACTGGATGGGCCATTCGGTCTTCTTCTGCCGTCATTTCTATGTTTCTATATATGTTTCTATAAGTTCCAGAGTTTAATTGTGCGTTGAGTGAAAAAGAATTTTCTCTGATTAGTTTTAAATGTGCCACATGCTAACTTCATGGCGTGCCCCCTAGTTCTTCTATTATCCGAAAGAGTAAATAACCGATTCACATCTACCTGTTCTAGACCTCTCATTAATTTAAACACCTCTAACATATCTCCCCCCCCCCCCCCCCCCCCCCTCAGCCGTCTCTTCTCAAAACTGAAAGGTCCTAACCTCTTTAGTCTTTCCTCATAGGGGAGCTGTTCCATTCCCTTTATCATTTTGGTCGCTCTTCTCTGTACCTTCTCCATCGCAATTATATCTTTTTGAGATGCGGCGACCAGAATTGTACACAGTATTCAAGGTGCGGTCTCACCATGGAGCGATACAGAGGCATTATGACATTTTCCGTTTTATTCACCATTCCCTTTCTAATAGTTCCCAACATTCTGTTTGCTTTTTTGACTGCTACAGCACACTGAACCGACGATTTCAATGTGTTATCCATTATGATGCCTAGATCTCTTTCTTGGGTGGTAGCTCCTAATATGGAACCTAACATTGTGAAACTACAGCATGGGTTATTTTTCCCTGTATGCATCACCTTGCACTTATCCACATTAAATTTCATTTGCCATTTCGATGCCCAATTTTCCAGTCTCACAAGGTCTTCCTGCAATCCACTGCATGATATATCATATGTTCTCTGCCAGTAGAATGTATAACCAGGATCCCTGAAAAATGTCTGAAGACTTCTCAACTGGAGATTTGGAGAGAGATGCTGCTGGTGGCTCTGTGGAAAAACAGGATGCCAGAAAAATCAGGAGATGCAAACTAGCGCTCCAATTCAACCTTTCTACTGAGCAGGACCCTTCCGCCATCTACAACCTTATGCAGCCATTGTCAGCACGGACCAAGCATGGGTTTCCCTTCCATATCTGAAAGTAGACTCCATTTGGGGAATGACATCCCTGAGTAACCTTTAATCATGCTCCAGTAGGAGTGAAGACAACCCTATAATTTGGCATCATGGCCAGGCAGCAGCACACTGCTGTACCTGACTTCATGGGCTGGATATTGAGTGGGGTCTTTTCTGCAACAAGCGAAGGGATATTCCCTGTGCTTTGGGCCTGTCAGCCCAAAACTTGAATTAAACCTGTTAGGCAGTCTGCACTTCTAACTCAGAGAATCAGGAGGAGAGGAGATTGGGAGAAAGCACCTGTTAAGCACTAACAGGCACTCCAGCTGACTTGTCTATATCTTAAACTCTCGACTTCAAAGAAATAAGTTTCAGGTCTTCAGGAACACAAAATGCCTGTGCAAAGTGAAAGCACTGCTTTACCAATGGGGCAGACATGAAGAGAAAGATTTCAGAGGGACGTCTGTGGGTAGAGCAGTGGTTTGCTTGCAGATATGGCCCTTTAGAAAATTGTGCGACCACTATGTGCACACGCACTATACTTTTACATACATAGGAGAAAGCCATTCTTGGGGGTGCAGTCTCAGCCGAGTTGGGACTTATGTGCATATGTTTTGATTTTAGAAAGCATGCACTTAAATTCTCTTTGCAAAAACTACAGGTGTAACTCTGTGCATAGTTTTGCTGGGATAATTTTCAAAGTGAACTTATGTGCGTATGTTAGTTTGAAAATTGGTGTACCAGCCCCAGGGCCGGTGCAAGGGGATTAAGCACCCTAGGCACCTTCTGCCTGCCCCCCTCCTACGGTCATGCCCTTCCCCCCGGTTGTACCGCTACCTCACCCCACTCCCTGTTCGCCGCCCCAAATCGGACTCAGAAAACCAAAAATGAGGTAGTCATTTTTTGGTTTTCTGGGCCATGAGTAGGTTGGGCGCTGCTCGCGGCCCACCGAATCTCCACTCCTTTTTGCCACTGCCACTCATATCCCCACATGGCTTGCGACCCCCTAATGGTCGGGGCTCTAGGCCCAGGCCTAGTTCCCCTAGTGCTTCCGCCGGCCCTGAACAGCCCACAAATGGATATGTCCAGGGATAAAATTGCCCCAAGAGGGCATTTTTCAAAAGAATTTCCAAGGGTAAAAAGCATTTTATTATGTAAATAGCCCATTAGGCATCTGCACTGAAAAACATTTAATTTAGTTTTGTTTTTTGCTTTCTTTTTCATTCTGTTATTTCATTTTGTTTAGCCAAAATGAAATAAATAAGCAAAACAAAGAAATTAAAGCAATTACAAAACAAAAGTGTCTCCACTGAGGCCCTGCTCAACTGGCAAAATTAACTGTCCCCTCAGCCTCCTCCACCCCATTCCCGACCTCTCTGACCCTTCCGTACATCACTGGTGGGTTGGAAGGGAGAAGGAGCAATCCCCAGTCTCTCCTGCTCTGTCGCTGCTGTTTCTTAAAATGGGGGCGCCTAACCCAAGGCTAGAGTCATCTGAAGAAACAGCAGCAGTGGGGCAGGAGCAAATGGGGCAAGAGAGGGGTTCAGGAGGAGTCCAGGAAAGGCCCATAGGAAGAAGCGGGGAAAGCCAGAGGGGCTGTTACTGCCTGATTTTTTGTAAAAAGCTGCAAAAAAATGAAAAGAAACAGAAAGCCAACAGCTTTTCTATTGCCTGTCTGAAAATGTCTCACACACTATTAGGTGTGCACATTTACTTGCAAACTATGTGAATGGTTTTGAATTTCCAAAACAATGGGGCCAATTTTCAAAGTGTTTAAGCTCATATTCAGACACAGTCTGGATAGCAAAGTTTTAGGATCCTAAGTTAACGTGAATTTTCAGCTGAAAACATAGGGTCCTAAGTTATGTGCGCCAAACTTAGGGACCTACCGTAACTTTAGGGGCTCAGCCTGTTTTTTTTTTAATATCGGCCCCAAAGTGCCTAGCTTTGGCTGAAAAAATTATCTGTAGAAAAAGCAGGTGCAAATCTCTGCAGGCATGTTTTTTTTCCCTGGAGCAGTTTTCTAAAGGAAAGTCCTTTCCCTTTAATAAAGCAGTGCATAATCTCTGGGGACTTTGCATCTGCCAGCAGAGCTTTGAAAATTGCCCTCATGGTATGGCCTTCCACTGGAGGTCCAATTCTGCACCTTTTGAAAGATTAGGGGAAAAAAATCTGTGTGCCTTCATCTATGCTAACTAGTACCAAACACTGATCACAGACTGAGTAAGATTTTTTCCAGGCAACAACACGGGGCTTCTTAATCCATGTGAGAATTTCTCATTGATTTTATTTATGTATTTTTTAAAATTTTGTTTTTGGTTTATATTCCACTTTTCCTGGGTAGAAATAAAGGTCAGCAAACAAGTTGCAGGTCATACCATGTTATTGGATTAATCATTCATTTGTGATCGGCTTTCCTCTGAATGCATATATTGAAACAAGGGACTCGTATTGTATATACATTAACACCAGGGATATGCTTTTCTTTGAAATAAAACTGGAAATTTCAATAAAATTTCCTGTTTCGTTTTGAAAAAGAAAAGAAAGAAAACCAAACTGTTTCATTCATTTTATTTTCCTTTCCTTTTCAAAACAACACCCAGCCCCCCATCACAAAAATCACGTTTCTAAAAATAAAACAAAATCCCACCAGGCCTTTTCCTCATCCCCCAAACCCATTTGCAAACCCCCTCCCAATGTTACCTGAAATTGTAAGTATCTTCATAGGGCAGGAGTGCTCTCTGGCCCGCCGGTGCTATATTCATAATGGCTCCAGGATGCTCAGAGACCATCACTTTGTTGTACCCCCTACAGAGGAATCTCTGTATAATAAAGAAGGGCGCTGGCCTCAGCACTTGCCGGAGTCATTTTGAATAGAGCCATCTGGTTTTCGCTTCTGCCCCCTGAGGACGATTACAATTGTGGAGGTAAGCTGGGGGAGGGGTCTGAGTGGGCAAGGGGTGTAGGGAAAAGACGCAGTAGGGCTTCGTTTAATTTTTTTAGAATCACAATTTTTGCAGTGGGTGAAGTGGACGCTAAGACTGGCTGCTATCGCCTTACTTTTTAAACACAACAGAAAATGAACATTTTTTTTAAATAACCAAACAAATAGAAATCCCCCACTAATAAAATGAAATAAGAATGAAACAAACAAACAAAACAAAAAACACAAACCCTTGCCCACTCCTAATTAACAGCAATTTGAAGCAGGATATAGTAACAAGGGGCTCTTATCTTCAACAAAACCTGCGTTCATAAAGGCTTCGTTCATCTCAATTTCTTTTTTGGCCCAGCAGTTTCCACCTGCTCCCTTGGACTTCCAGCTCAATTGGAACCGGCCTCCTTTACATTACGGCACTGTGAGCATTCAGTCTCAACTGTGCTGAGGCTCTTCCTCTATTTTATCTCGTTTTCCTGACTTAGCGCAGACACTGCCAGGAACAGTCCTCAGCTGGGGAACACACACTGAGGAGTCCTTAAAATCATGAGCCCTGAATCAGTCCTGTCCCCAGGGCCGGTGCTTCCATTAGGAAAACTAAAGGGTCGCCTAGAGTGACAAAAAGTTTACGAGCGGCAAAATTCTGCTGGCACAAGGCTTTGGCACAACACCCCTAGGGGGTGTTGTGCCAAAGCCAATAACAAAGAAGGGAGCACTGTGCTGGAGCCCCTGCCATCAGTAGGAGAGGGCACTGTACTGGGGTTGCCACCCATAGGTAAGTTGGGGGAGGAGGGTGCATGACCAAAGGTTCATTTATGGCGCCAAATTCTCTTGCCCTGGCCCTGTCTGTCCCAATTAGTGAACCCAAGTCCTCTGCATGGCAGCATACAGCACTGTCACTGAACCATCAGTCCAGCCTGTTCATCTCACGTTGGATGTTATTTAATACCGTTCAGTGTATGGAGCTGTAATTACAGGATAAACAGCTTGGCTTAATGCCATATCTAGTTCCTTTGACTATTGAAACTGTGTTCACTTCCATATGGTCTATGTCCTAGCCTTTCATTAATTTGTTGTTCTAGATGTTATAATTAGATTGATAGTTAACTGTTTAGAATCATTAATTGGACTATCTTTCCAAATGACTGTCAATCAGTGATAGAATAGTTTGTACTAGCTGGAAAATTATAGTCATTTATTTCCAAATTCTAGTTTATTAGAGCAAATTTTTAAGACTTAGGAACCTATTTAAAGAGACCCCAACTTTCATATCAATCTGCGGAACAGGATTTGCATGTGTAAGTGGACACAAGGAGATTAATGATGAAATGTTATAAACAGTGCAGCTGGGGTACGAAAGCATGCACTCATATTTCCAATGCAAAGAAACGCATACATTCTCTACCCATTTTATAACCATGTACATGTGTATTGTACGCGCGAAATAATCATGACACTGCGCAAATACCCAGAACTACATGTGGAGGCAGGTATTTTATAAAGCATGCTCATATAGTGTTTTGAAAGTACTTACTTGTGTGCATACTTGGAATCACCAGTTTGCCAATATTGCCACCAGTTCACCCAGTCCTCCTTTTCCAGTTTACCTAGACCTTCTAGCACTTCACCTTGAACCCCCACCAGTTCATCCAGACCTCTCACCCCAAAAACTGTAGACAAATCTGATTTCACTTGTACACATGAAGTAGCAGGTGCAAAAGTGTACAAATAAGGTTGCTATTGTATGTGTATATCTCTTATGTAAGCCCCTCTTTGGGGATCTCACAGAATGCAGGGGTGCACTGTTGTCTCCAGGGCCACTTTTCTCCCAATGCTTTCCTTTCTCATACCAACACAATCCACTTGCCCTGGGGTGCCGGGGTTAATTCCAGCAGGGAGAAGGATTAAACACTGGGGTCCTAGGCTCATGGGGGTAGGGACCCATACAGCCTCTCAGTCTCTCTTTGATAGTTCTCTCAGCTGTACTCCCTCCTTTTGGGCAGCTTTGATTCTGAGGAAAGATGCTGGACACTGATGGGGTGTTCCAAAATAAATTTACAGTAACCAAAAATGCATCATGTCCAATCAGCAACCAAATCTTCAATCAATGTTCACAAAAACAAATCCAAAACGTTCTGATGGCCTCAGACCAAGATTGCTGAGCCAATGTCCTTTCTGCTGGCAAGAACTAGAAAATTGATCTGGCCCTCCCAGTGGTGGGCTGGGATAGAGAGTCTCAAAAACAGCAAAACACAAATGTCCATCTCCTTCTCACAGGCAGGAACTGGTGGGAAAATTCCTTCCAAAACAATAGGAACGAAAAAACTGCAAAAATCATTCTCTCTCTCCTTCTCTGTCAGATCACTGCTGCACTTCCGTACCAGAGTGGCAGGGAATTACACCACCCTATGCTGACCTCCTTAGGGAGGACCAGGCTCCACACAAAAACAAAAAACCTCTGCTCAAAAAAAAAAACCCAAAAAACAACTCACCCATATTCTTCACTCTCAGAGACACTTCCTGCCAGACCGTGGGGTACCGCACTAGGAACATGCCTCTTCCCCTGGTACCAGGCTGTGGGCCTAGGGTGGGGAATCCCTTCTGAAACTCTCTTTCCCTCTAGAACGCTACCCAAAATTGCCACACCTCTCCTCCTGCACAGCCTGCTTTTAGAGTGCACTGCTGACCAATCCAGACAAGCCTCAGTAGAGGGGCCCGCAGAGATAATCTGTGAAATACTAAATCCTAGCCTAGGACTTAATCTAAGGACAATTTAATTAGCAACAAACCTAGACGATCCCTTACACTTACAAAATAGCAACTGCCATGCACATTTCTGAGCATCGCCCTGAAGAGACATGGACCTTTCTGCAAACACCTCTCTCAGTCTCTTCACAGGTAGCAAATACAGGGGGGGGCGGGGGATAATAATTTCAAGGTCTTTTTGCAATAGACCCAGTACAAGCCCCTTTCTGTCCTCAGTACACAGTACTACTGATTTCCCATGACTCTCGCAGCAAAAATCACCCTGACAGTAAAATGGCTTCCAACTTCATTTACTGATAGTTGATTTTGATGACTAAAGAATATTCACAGCCTCATTTTAGATTTAGGTAACGTCAATAAATAATAGGACTGTAGAAAGATGAATACACTTGTGATCTCACTCAGTTAGCAAAGTCTCATTACTTCTTTAGAAGCACACTTGTTAACACTTGATCTCTTTCTTTTTCTCAGTTACTCCAGTTTCTCAGATTTATCAGATTGAAGATCATTCAATCCTCTTCTAAACCCCAATTTAATCCCCAGCTTCTCCTCACTGTAGGATGGTTAGCAGTATAGTTCCAACTCTTTATTAGAACATGATCTGAGTTCTCATTGCCATGATTTTGAGCTCTTGTACTGTGACGAGGTTAACACAGCCTAGTAGACGAACCTACCAGGCCCATGCCGACAGCTTGTGGACACGCCTTTACTAGACTGGAACTTCACCTATACTAGCCCTATTCCCCTCATGTTGAGCCCTTGGGTTCCAGGGTCTGGTTGGACTTAGGCAAGAATTCAGAAAGAGGCAGTCAGATGGTGTCAGAATACAAGCCGAGGTCTGGGCTGGCAGCAAGAGACAGTATCTGGGTACAGGCCAATGATGGGGCAGGCAGTGGTCCAGAGGGTTGGTCAGTATCTGTAGCTGAGGTCAAAAGCAGGCAGCAGGCAGGAGAGTAGTCAGATATGAAGCAGAGGTCAGGACCAGGAAACAAGCCACAGACAGACAAAACAAAAGCAGACATGACACTGGGAGCTGGACGAAGGAGGGACCAGCAGGAGAGGCAGGGAAACAAGCAAGGCAGGACAGCTGGACAAGGCAGAGGAACACAAAGTAAGGCATGGAACAACGAGACAGGCAAAACACAGCGAGTCAAGGACAGAGTTAGCAACACACACTGCGAGGCAGGAGGACCTGTTGTTGAGGCAACTGCTTTGAGCTCAGCTGGGATTTACATACCCAGTCACATGATGACCTCAGTGTGCGCCAGCAGTGCAGTTTTGTGCCGCGGGACCTTAAAGACAAACCGCAACCCGAACACACACGCCTAGAGACTCCTGGAGCAGGGGAGGTATGATGGCATTTTGCCACGTCAGCAGGCTTGGGGATGAGTGTGGCCGGTTGCGGGGTTTTCCTGTGGTCAGCCAAACATTACAGTACCCCCCCTCCTAAGCCCCCTCCCCAAGCTTCTAGGTTTAGGCTTCTGGGGAAAGCATAGAAACTCATGAGACGAGGGGCCTGGGAGATGGGCTCCCATGTGTTTTCTTCAGGGCCAAAGCTCTTCCAAGAAATGAGGTAGTGGATCCTCTTGCAATCCAGGATCTCCTGAACTTTGAATTCGATGTCTTCCTGCAACTCTGTCTCCATTGACTGAGGAGGATGTCAAGAGGGCCTTGACAAGAGTAGTGACTTAAGGAGCGAAACATGGAACACGTTTTGTATCTTGAGTAGCTTCATCTGATAAGCTACTCTTCCTATTTGCCAAATGATGCGGAAACAAGGTGTGGGGGGGGATTTAGGTAGGGCTGGGGGGTGGGTTAGATAGGGGAAGGGAGGGAAAGGTGGGGGGGGGGGAGCTAATAAAAAGTTCCCTCCAAGGCCACTCCGATTTCAGAGTGGCCTTGGAGGGAACGGGGAAAGCCATCGGGGCTCCCCTTGGGCTCGGTGCGCGCAAGGTGCACAAGTGTGCACCCCCTTGCGCGCGCGCATGTTATAAAATTGGGTGTACATTTGTGCATGCTGGGTAGTTCGCACAAATGTACCCCGCGCGCGTAAAATTTAAAATCGGTCCCATAATATATATATGCACACACACACACACACATACAAACATATATGAAGAGTATTCACCAGGCAGCCACACTGCCAACCACTGGTTCAAAGCTTCCATTTTATTTCTCTTCCTGTTGGGCACAGAATGGCAAACATCTTGCACAAAGACAGACACCGATAGAAACAGATACTTCATATCCACGCAGACACAGGCACCCCACACCCAGACCAACAGAGAGCAAAACAGACACCCAGACAGACATAGACACAGAGAACCCCCCCACACACACACACACACACAGAGTTATCCCATACCCAGACAGACGCAGAGAGAAAAAGACACCTCATATACCCAGAAAGTAAGAAATCCAATACTCAGACAGGCACCGAGACAGGTATACCACCCCTAGACAGAAGACAGTCACACCACAGACAGACACAGAGAGAGACATAAGCACAACACACACCCAGACAGGCAAATGCAGGCAGACAGAGCACATCATCCACAGAGACATAGGCAACACATACAGACCAAAGCACACCAGACCAACATGGGAAACATATTCCACACCACACCCAGACGCTCGGGTCACACACCAAGATGGTAAGGGCTGGAAAATTTTGCAAAAAGCCTAGGTGCCGGCCAGAATTTTTTAGCAGCTGAGAAAACTCCATCTCACCTTGCTCAATTTTTTTGTTTTGCTGTTTTACTGTTTTCACTAACTTTTTCCTATTTCCCTCTCTATGCTTGTATTTTTCTTAGTTTGCTCATCTTTGTATTTTCTCCTCTTCTGATTTTCTTATTTAACTTTTTTTTTTTTTACATTTTATTCTTCCTTTCCCACCTTCTCTCCCCTTCACCTCCTTATTCTCTCTGGCCTCTTTACCAGTTTCCCTCTTCTACATCACTGTTTCTTTTTCCCTGTGCTCTGTCTCCATAAGTAAGGACCTCGTGGCAACAGAAACCCCTCTTGGGCTGATGCCTGAGGGTAGCAGGTCTTCCTGTGTTGTGAAACACCTCAGGTATTGCTCCCATGACCACGTCTGCTGCAGAATAAGCGTCTCCCCACCTGGGCCTGCCAGAGCAGAAGCAATTCCTCTCCTCAGGACACTGAAGGAGATGCGAGACACATGGTTAAGTCGTGGCATGTTTACAATAATAGCAAATCAAAAAATGGAGAGGGTGACCTGTACACACGGTGGTAAACAACCATATAAGCAAAGTGTAGTGCTAGATGTGTGAGGATCCTTAAGTTCAAAAGAATTCAATCAATAAGGTCGTTGCCAAGCAATTCTATCTTTTATTGTGAATAGTATCAAGGTGAAAGAATTCAATCAATAAGCTTGTTGCCAAACATGTTTACCTTTTATTGTGAATAGTATCAAGAACATTCGCTTTGATACTATTAACAATAAAAGATAGACCTAATTGATTGAATTCTTTTGAACTTAAGGATCCTCACACATCAAGCTACACGGCGCACGCACATGTATGCCCCATTTTATAACATGGAGCATGTTATAAAATCGGGGGGTCGGCACGCGCAAGGGGGTGCACAATTATACACCTTGCGCGCGTGAGCCACGCTGCCTTCCCCCATTCCCTCCCCCCTAACCTGACCTTCCCACCCCTTCCCCTAACCTTTCCTCCCCCTAGCCCTACTCCAACCCCCCCAAATTTTTTATTTACCTTTTGCGCCTGCCTCTGGGCAGGTGCAAGTTGCGTGAGCTGGCCAACTGCTGACGCGCGATCCCAAGCACAGCGGCAAAGGGCCGCTGTGCCTGGCTCCTCTGACCCCGCCCTCGCCCCACCCCCAGACCACCCCTTTAGTAAAGCCCCGGGACTTACATGCATCCCGGGGCTTCGCCGGGCCTTTTGAAAATAGGCCCGGTGCACCTAACCTTTTTAAAATCCGGCCCTTTGCTTATATGGATGCTTACAATGATGTCACTATGTTCTTTATCTCCCTCCTTCCTGAGTTTGCAGTGCCTCCTCGGCACCAAGACTCAACACAAAGCCATTTTATTTTCTTCCCCGATCGGGCAGCCAGCATGTCCCTTCTCCTTCAGGATTGTTCAAGCCACCTCAGGGGGCCACTCCCCCACCCCAGTTAGCTCATCTCTGGGATAAGTTCATTCAGAAATGATTTTTCTAGAAGGAAATTATAAAATAATGACAGAATCACCTTCATTTCTATCACAAAAGTATACATCTGTAAGGAGTGTGGACAAGTTTTAATCATGAATGTTTATGTTTTATTTTAATCCACCTAGTGTAATATGAATTGGTTAAGAAGAAATATAAATCTTTTAAATAAATAAATGTGGATACTAGTGCTACAGTTAGCATTAGTAGAAAAAGTAGAAAAGGGGTGCGTAAAGCCAGAATTACTAGCACAAAAAAAGGACACTGTCCTAAAATAAAAACTCATAAAAAGTCTAGGCACTCCCAAAACAAACAATATTTAATTCAAACATATAACATATCCAAAAATTTAAATGATTTGTTCCTACTAAATATAACCTGCATCAAGGTGAGAGAGCACCATAACTACATACCTGAACAGCCTGGTTCTCAATTGTCTTGGTGCAAACTTGGAAACTTCACTAAAGCAGTGCTTTCGTGAATGAAGCCAGCTTCGATCTGAAAAATCATCTACTTGACATATACTCATCCTGGAGCAATGCTATCTTGAATGATTCTCCCTGTTACGTAAGTACAGATGAGTCCTGCTGATTGATGTCATCATGTAAGAGCCTCACTATGGATAGCCTTGTGAAACTCATAGCCTTGCTTTTGACAATATTGCTATAGCAACAGGCAAGCATTATAGTGAGATGCCATTTTGAGATATTTTGTTACTATGGGGACCGATAGAAAAGATTTTGTATTATGTTCTGATTTTAGACTTGAGACCTTTGCTTTTAATATTTACGCACCATGCTATTATGTTATGTACAGTATCGGTTTTGCACAGGATTTTTGCCACAAGCCTGTATGAGTGGGGTTAAAATATCAGGGACATTATTAAGTGTGCGCACGTTGAAGGGTGATCATCTAATTGTACAGGTATGTAGTCACTGAGTTATATCACCCTGATTAAGGTTCTAGCTATTAGGACCAAAACCTTTGGAATTGTGTTTGACATTTTACTTTCATTAAATACTGTTTGTTTTGGAGTCTTTAGCCATTCTGTTTAAAAAAATCTGTGGGACGTTCCAGTTTCTCTAGACTGAAGTCACCCTTGTGAGAACAGAACCTAGCAGAGCAGGCAAGCAGAAGATGGTTAGCTGAGGCTGAAATGCTGTAGAGTGGGAACCAAACTGGTCCCCCCTCCACATAGAGCGGCACAGCACGCTTGTTACTCACTCTGGTCTTTAGATACTGCTAAGCTCTTGAGACAGTTCCATTAAATCATTATTTCTCATTCAGCCCACCTGAAGGGTTACTTTGTTGAAATACTCTATAACAGAGTGCTTTTATTTTATAGCATTGCACACTCAGGTAAATATATATAGCTTAAAAAAAATAATACACTGGGTCTCATTCAAAAAGTACATTTTCTTATTTTATACTTATAGAAAAAACACAGAAGCCAATATTTAAAAACTGAAAAACGGATAACTTATCCGGCTAAAGTTAGATGGATAAGTTATCAGGGATATTTAGTGGGATAAACCTGCCACTGAACATCCCTGAAGATAACGTTAAGCCAAACCAGTTACCTTTGAATATTGCTAGCTAGATTTAAAGTAATCCTGGTACATGTATCCAGATAACTTAGTTTAAGCATAATGGAAGAATAAAGCCTTACAAATGGCGATGAACTGTAAAAAAAAAAAAAAAAAAAGTCACACCAGAGACCCATTCAGTCATTCAGTCTTCCCCACCGCCAATGAGACTGAATTCTGACCTGGCAGGCCCATGCCTTGTAAAAAAATCCCTCTCTCCTGGGGAATTGACTAGTGAAATATTTAATAGTGCCCTCTCTGGCTGGAAGTGGGTAAGAGGATACCTCGCTACCAGCTGGGTTTTGCACTATCTGGTGGGGGGGGGGGGGATTCCAGAAGGGGGAATAAAGTAGGAGGGTGACAAAGAGGTGGTGGAGGGGGGGGGGCATCAGGAGGGAGCCACGTTAAAAATTAAGAAAAACCAGGAAAGGGATACGAGGGCCTGACCTGCGGTCCCTGCAGCATTGTATTTTTTTTTTCAAGTCTGAGGGGGTTTCAGAGTGTGGAGGTGCTCGGCCTGGCAGGGCCTTTTGTGAAATCTAGTGGTGTGCGGGGGGTGAGAACAGGCCGCAGGGATATCTTTTGAAGATATCCACATAAGGCCGGATCACTTTAACACCTAACCAGTTATATTATTGTAGCCGGATAACTTTAGGCAAGTATATTCAGTGGGATGTTTGCCCCACTGAATGTTCTTGAAAAATTATCCGGCTATCTTTAGCCAGATAAATATGTCCTCTCACCGGCTTACTGAATATTACCCCCATATTTTTTTAAAATTGAAAAGTCTAAATGAAAATTCCTATCTGACTCCGCCCCAGGTACACTTCCACACAGTGTAGGTAAGCTTACTTGTGAACAGGACATATGTGTGTAAATTTACCCACACATCAGATGGACAATTTTACTAAACTCCATTTCTGCGTGTGAAATCACCCCCTAAAAGGTAGAAAAAGAAACAGCGGTAACTAATTCAGAAAAAAAAAAAAAATACAACTATCCAATGGAATAAAAGTTACTTTGAAAGTGGACTATCAGTAAAAAGTGCAATCTAACAGATGTTGTCAGCCGTCACTTTGCAGCTTTCCTAGAAACCTTGGGAAATCATTGCAGGTAAGGAAGCAGAACCGGTCTCTCACATATTAGTAAGTGCTATAAAAAGTTCCAAGAGCATGAGATCTCCCAGCTGTAGCGCAGTTTCTGTTTTCGATCTTTGCTCTGTCGGATAAGCACTGTTTCAGGGTTGCTGGGCAGTTCTGTTTTCCTTCCTTTAGAAATGGTGATGAATTCATTTAGAATCATACCCAGTGCAATGGGAGTTCAGGTGCTGTTGAAATGGCAGGTGGCTGGAGCTGACTTGACAGCAATTAAATGTACAGATCTTTGATTAGACTCCTGGGAATGGAGTCATTAGCAACACTGAATGGGCCAGCTTGCTTCCCACTGCCTCATTAGCTGCAATACTGATGTTACTTTAAAGAGCCCGGAGGAAAAAAAAATAAAAGCCTCCCACATAGAATGCAAAATGTTGAGTGACAGAGGGGAAAAAGAAGCTAGTGTAAGCATTTTCTAGTTGAGCAAACAGGTCATGGCTTTTCTGCATGGTCATTAACCCAAGAGCTCATGTTTGTTGTACTCTAGAATAGGCCTCTTCCTGGTACTGTAAGAAGCATCGTCATATTGGGGAGAACAAGACCCCTCTGTCATCTGAGGATTCATGCGGTACTGTCAAACTATTTTATCATTTTAAAGGTGTTTCAGTTCCTAAAACAAATGTGCCAGAGAGTAGAAATGGAAGATGCTGACTTCCAAAATTGTTCTTGTACTCTCTCTCCCTCTCTCTTACTCATTATCTCACATTCTCATACACTTTCTTTCCCTCCCATTAAAAAACTTGGGGTTTTACAATTAACGTGATTTAAAAAGTATGACAAGATCTACAAAACCTCCGCCGGGACCTAATTTTTGCTCATGCTACCCCATCCCCCAGGACCTGTGAACATAATCCTGAGACTGCTTCATGGAGCAATTGGTTCAGGAACCAACAAGAGAGGGAGCTATTTTAAATTTAATTCTTAGTGGAATGCAGGATTTGGTGAGAGAAGTAACGGTGGTGGGGCCACTTGGCAACAGTGATCATAACATGATCAAATTTAAACTAATAACTGGAAGGGGAACAATAAGTAAATCTGCAGCTCTAACACTAAACTTTCAAAAGGGAAACTTTGATAAAATGAGGAAAATAGAAAAAAACTGAAAGGTGTAGCTGCAAAGTGTTCAACAGGCATGGACATTGTTTAAAAATACAATCCTAGAGGTGCTGTCCATATGTATTCCACACATTAAGAAAGGTGGAAGGAAGGCAAATGATTACCGTCATGGTTAAAAGGTGAGGTGAAGGAGGCAATTTTAGCCAAAAAAAACATCCTTCAGAAATTGGAAGAAGGATCCATCTGAAGAAAATAGGATAAAACATAAGCATTGCCAAGTTAAGTGTAAAACATTGATAAGACAGGCGAAGAGAGAATTTGAAATGAAGTTGGCCATAGAAGCAAAAACTCATAATAAAAACTTTTTAAAATATATCCGAAGAAGAGGGAGTCGGTTGGAGCATTAGATGACCGAGGGGTTAAAGGGGCTCTTAGGGAAGATAAGGCCATTGCAGAAAGACTAAATGAATTCTTTGCTTCAGTGTTTACAAATGAGGATGTTGGAGAGATACCAGTTCCTGAGATGGTTTTCAGGGGTGATGAGTCAGATGAACTGAATGAAATCATTGTGAACCTGGAAGATGTAGTAGGCCAGATTGACAAACTAAAGAGTGGCAAATCACCTGGACCAGATGGTATGCATCCTAGGGTACTGAAGGAACTCAAAAATTAAATTTCTGCTCTATTAGTTAGAAGACTGGAGGGTGGCCAATGTAACCCCAATATTTAAAAAAGGCTCCAGGGGTGATCCGGGTAACTATAGACCCATGAGCCTGACTTCAGTGCCGGGAAAAATAGTGGAAACTATTCTCAAGATCAAAATCGTAGAGCATATAGAAAGACATGGTTTAATGGAACACAGTCAACATGGATTTACCTAAGGGAAGTCTTACCTAACAAATCTGCTTCATTTCTTTGAAGGGGTTAATAAACATGTGGATAAAGGGGAACCGGTAGATGTAGTGTATTTGGAGTTTCAGAAGGCGTTTGACAAAGTCCCTCATGAGAGGCTTCTAAGAAAACTGAAAAGTCATGGGATAGGAGGCAATGTCCTTTCGTGGATTACAAACTGGTTAAAAGACAGCAAACAGAGAGTAGGATTAAATGGTCAATTTTCTCAGTGGAAAAGGGTAAACAGTGGAGTGCCTCAGGAATCTGTACTTGGACCAGTGCTTTTCAATATATATATATAAATGATCTGGAAAGGAATACGACGAGTGAGGTTATCAAATTTGCGGATGATACAAAATTATTCAGAGTAGTTAAATCACAAGCAGATTGTGTTACATTACAGGAGGACCTTGCAAGACTGGAAGATTGGGCATCCAAATGGCAGATGAAATTTAATGTGGACAAGTGCAAAGTGTTGCATATAGGGAAAAATAACCCTTGCTGTAGTTACACAATGTTAGGTTCCATATAGGGAGCTACCACCCAGGAAAAAGACCTAGGCATCATAGTGGATAATACTTTAAAATCGTCAGGTCAGTGTGTTGCAGCAGTTAAAAAAGCGAACACAATGTTAGGAATTATTAGGAAGGGAATGGTTAATAAAACGGAAAATTTCATAATGCCTCTGTATCACTCCATGGTGAGACTGCACCTTGAATATTGTGTACAATTCTGGTTGCTGCATCTCAAAAAAGATATAGTTGCGATGGAGAAGGTACAGAGAAGGGCAACCAAAATGATAAAGGGGATGGAACAGCTCCCCTATGAGGAAAGACTGAAGAGGTTAGGGCTGTTCAGCTTGGAGAAGAGACGGCTGAGGGGGGATATGATAGAGGTCTTTAAGATCATGAGAGATCTTGAATGAGTAGATGTGAATCGGTTATTTACACTTTCAAATAATAGAAGGACTAGGGGGCAGTCCATGAAGTTAGCAAGTAACACATTTAAGACTAATCGGAGAAAATTATTTTTCACTCAGTGCACAATAAAGGTCTGGAATTTGTTGCCAGAGGATGTGGTTAGTGCAGTTAGTGTAGCTAGGTTCAAAAAAGGTTTGGATGAGTTCTTGGAGGAGAAGTCCATTAACTGCTATTAATCAAGTTTACTTAGGGAATAGCCACTGCTATTAATTGCATCAATAGCATGGGATCTTCTTAGTGTTTGGGTAATTGCGAGGTTCTTGTGGCCTGGTTTGGCTTCTGTTGAAAACAGGATGCTGGCTTAATGGACCCTTGGTCTGACCCAGCATGGCAATTTTATGTTCTTATGTTCTTATTATCCAACACCTGGATATTTTTGTTCATTGCTTTTTATGGCAACCCTTTGAGATGTGCTTTTGATCAATAAATCAGCCAGATAGGGAAACACATGTACTCCCAGTTTACAAAATTCTGCAGTCACAGCAGGTAGACATTTTGGAGTCCATTTTTAGCCTCTGTCCAGCCAGTAATGTTAGCCAGATAAAGTTAAACATCTATCTTTGACAGGATATTCAGTGACACAGCTGTACCATTAAATATACCCAACTAGTTAGACAGATAAGTTTATCTGGCTAACTTTAGGACTGCTCTATAGCTGGATAAGTTATCCAGCTAACTTAACTCCGTGCTAGAATGCCCTACATTATCCGGAAGGCATTTTCTAATCCCAAGGAACACAGAAGGACTCCCTCCCATCTAAAGGCTTTGAACATGTTCTAGTAAAAGAAACATTTTAAATGATTTTCCTAGGTACCTTACTTAATCCCTTTCTAGAAAAGGGAGATTGGCTATGTTCCCTGGATTTAAAGGACGCTTATTCCCATATTGTGATAATGTTCGGCCTAGCATCAACACCATGCATATTCACAAAGCAGTCCATATTCAAAAGCACTTAGCCAGATTACTTGAGTTACCTGGCTAAATACCAACTTTTGAATATTTCAGCCACTTATCGGCTAAATTTTAGGAAAATGGTTAAAATCAGGGACACATCATTTTACTGACATATAGACTACTTGAGAAAAGATTATTGCATTTTTAACAGAGTATAATCATCCACCATTGGGGATATAGCTGGTGGTCTCTGTTTCTCCCCCATACCCTTGGGGGATTGGAGAGAAATGAGGGATTTAGGGCTTCTTGGTTCCTGTTCATGTATATAATCTTTTTATACAGCTGTTGTTTATAGACAAATGTCTGCTGCATGCATTCTTTTGAGATAAATGTGGGTTAAGCTAGAGCTGCTAGAATCTCTTTATTTTCATGGCCATGCCTTTCATCTTTTACTGAAGTGGGTGGGCAGATGATGCCATAGCAGACTGGGCAGAAGCTGATGGCTACATGTATTATGCAAACCCCATAGCCTTAAATAAGAACATAGGAACATAAGAAAATGCCATACTGGGTCAGACCAAGGTCCATCAAGCCCAGCATCCTGTTTCCAACAGTGGCCAATCCAGGCCATAAGAACCTGGCAAGTACCCAAAAACTAAGTCTATTCCATGTAACCATTGCTAATGGCAGTGGCTATTCTCTAAGTGAACTTAATAGCAGGTAATGGACTTCTCCTCCAAGAACTTATCCAATCCTTTTTTAAACACAGCTATATTAACTGCACTAACCACATCCTCCGGCAACAAATTCCAGAGTCTAATTGTCCGTTGAGTAAAAAAGAACTTTCTCCGATTAGTTTTAAATGTGCCCCATGCTAACTTCATGGAGTGCCCCCTAGTCTTTCTACTATCCGAAAGAGTAAATAACCGATTCACATCTACCCGTTCTAGACCTCTCATGATTTTAAACACCTCTATCATATCCCCTCTCAGTCGTCTCTTCTCCAAGCTGAAAAGTCCTAACCTCTTTAGTCTTTCCTCATAGGAGAGTTGTTCCATTCCCCTTATCATTTTGGTAGCCCTTCTCTGTACCTTCTCCATCGCAATTATATCTTTTTTGAGATGCGGCGACCAGAATTGTACACAGCTCAAGAGTGAGGTGAGACAAACCTTTGCACCAGTGACTCCTCAATCAATGTGACATGAAAGAATTGAGTAGGCTGTACAGTGACTGGAAATGGCAAGTGGAGTATTTTGTGTCAGCTCTTTAACACCAGTGCTCAGTGATATGGTAAGCTAAATTCTGTAGTTGCTACAATAATGACTCCCCTGACTAATATGACTTCCAAGCTTTGAGCAGACTCTGAAGTGACTGGTGGCTGCCTGTGAGTTTTTTATGCCAACCTTCACAACACCATTACACATTGGTGAGGTGAGAGAAGTAGGGAATGTTGTGATGTTCTCTCTGAAAGACAACATTTGCCACATACAAACATTGTGTATGTCTCATTGTGTAGACAGCAGGCAGCAAGGTGACACTAGGAGTTCGTGGAAAATGTAGGCACTTGAACATTGAGCGGATGACCAATAGGGATTTGCATTTGTTTGAAATGAATGGGTTAAATGCAACAAATGAAACCATTTTCATTTTATTTGTAGCCCCATAACCCCAAAATGAATGGAGGGTATCCAAAAATTTAAACAACATTTTTTAATTCATTTGTTTATGTTTCCTATTCATGTCTATGGCCCATTGAAAAGTGCTGCTGTGAGACTGATAACTATAGGAACCTGTGTGAGAAAGCAGTCAGGCCGGAGCTGAGGTGGGAGAAGCTGCAAATAGGATGGAAGACCAATCAAGGTGAAGAAATATTTTTTAACTAGCCTGTAGCTGGCATCTGGATCAAGTGACACTGATGTCCTCCCGCTGAAAGGTCTGAGCATAAGCTTGTGAATGTGCATGTGTGTGTGCGAGAGAGACATTTTTGCACACATTGTGAAGGATAGTTCTAGCCACTAGCCAGATAGAGAATGAGTTGTGCCACTAGTAAGCTGTTATCTCTGTTTGACAAATTGGCACTGTTCTTGCTAAGCAGTAAAGTGAACTCAGTCTGTCAACTTGATTGATCATGATTGACTGAAACTCAGTCAGTATTACAGTGATACAGGCAAGTGGTACAGTTTCAATAAAGTATATTCTGACATCAAAAAACCCAGTAGCCACTTCTAATTCAATCATGCCACTACAAGCATAAGAGAGAGGAAGAAATGGCTGGAGCAGAGGATTGGTATCTTACTGTCACTCTGCCTAGCTGCCCTGCTGCTACTGCAGCTACTGCTAGACTTGAAGGTCTTGCTGCTGTTTTTTCTTGCTATGGCTCTAATGTACCTCCTTGGAAGTCTTTCTACCACTCAGCCTAGCTGCCATATCCCACCATCTTATGTCAGGGCCTAGGAGAAAGATTTAGGGGAAACGTTGGCTGAGAAGTATGGAATCTCTGCTTCCTGGCTACCAAAAAATGCTCTATTTCAGCTAGAATAATGGAAGTAGGGTTCAAAATGTTGTACAGGTGGTATCTGTCACTGGAGAGAAAACAACTGATGTACCTGGGGGTGGACAGTAGCTGTTGGAGAGGGTGTGGGGAGAGGGGATCATTTTACCGTTTATGGTGGGATTATTCTGTGGTGGGGAAAATGTGGGATGAGTTTTCTCCTTTTTTTTGCAACATAAACAGGTCTCTTGGTGACTAGAGATCCAAAGTTATTTTTACTTGGAATTATTGACCAAAGTTCAACTGAGATTAGGTATAAACAACTTATGTAGTTAGTGCTGACTGCTAAGTCCAAGATGGCTTATAAATGGAAGAATCCAGGGTTTCCGAGCATTTTATCCATTAAGGGGTGGTTTCATAAAATGTATGTACTGAGGAAGCTGATGGCTAGAAAAAATAGATCCTTGATGGGATTCCAAAAGACATAGGAGCCATATTGTCGCTGATAGGAAACCAGTAAGAACTCTGATGGGTAGTAAATTATGTCCTTTAATTGAATGCTTAGATGTTGCTTACAGTTTGGCAATATCTAGGATTTATTGTTGTCTCATGCACTGTAAAAAATGTTCTTATATGTTGTGTCAAGATTAATTCTTTTGAGGGAACTTGGGGGAGGGGGAAGATGGTGGGGCTGGGGAGCGGAGGGGGGTTTCTGTTTTTATGTAAGCTGCGATGTCATATAGTCGATTTTGTATAGTTATTTTGAAGTGATTATTATGAATGTTATAGTATGTCGGCTCTGTTCTTTTGGATATTTGTAAAACTTTCTTGGTTCAATAAAATTTAAATGGAAAAAAAAGAACCTCCTCTTTCCAAACAAAGACCTACCCATATAGAAACCCTGAGTCCCCCACAGCCAACTGAAGCCAATAATCCCTGGGGTCAAGGGACCCCCCTCCTACCCCTTCCTTCAATCCAAAGAGACACTGGTGGTATTAGAGGGCCCCAGGGCCCCATTCCCACCCCATACCTTAAAATGGTCCCTGGTGGGCTAGTAGGGGCCTGGAGCGCCCCCTAACTTCAGGCCCAGTCAATACCATCTTTCAAAATGGTGCCAACTAGCCTTTGCTTCTATCACATCATAGGTGCAAAGGCTGGCTGGCATCACTAAGAAAAATGGCCCCATGGTGGGCTAGGGGCATTCCAGGACCCCATTAGCCCACCAGGAGGTGTGGTCTGGGTGATAGAACAGTGCTCTCATGTGAAGATTTGATGACCGTGAGGAAACTCACCCAAAGAGGAGATTTGTGCAATGTTCTCTCAACCTAGCTTGATGTTACCCAGGTAGAGAGTCCATCAAGCTAGGTTGAGAGAACATTGCACAAATCTGATCTTTGTGTGAGTTTCCTCACTCCGAAGGTCATCAAATCTTCACAAGAGAACACTGTTCTATTAGTATGTCCCACACTGAATGTCAAAGTGGCCCCTAACCCCTACACTAATACCTAAACCTCACCTCGAGTAACTAGGTGGGCCTCATATAGAGGTATAAATACTTACCTAGTGAGGGGCATTACAGCTAGGTTCTCTCTCTCTCTCTCTCTCTCACACTCTCTCTCTCTCCTAGGCTGTGTCTCCAGTAGCTAAAAATGCTATTTGCAAAAACATCACAAAGCGCACTAAAGCCATATCGCACGGCTTAATGAAAAAGGTGTAGTTAAATGCCATATAGCACTTTGATAAATGACCCCCTTAGGATCCTAAATTTAATTCAGCTTTTTTAAATATCAGCCTGTTTGGAACCTAACAAACCTAAACTAGTCCTGCTATTCGTTTGCTTAAATTTAGGAATTTACCCCATTCTCTGGGATTTATAGAATGGAAAAGACAGGAACAATGCTGTTTGCCCCTGCCTCATCGATTGTAGATTTAAAAATGGCACCAGCCAAATGGGAAGAGGCTTTGAAGTGATGTCACTTTGGTATCTGTCTCAGGTGCGACCAGTGTCATTATGTTATATGACCGTTTACTTGGCGGAGGGGGTCATAGGGGACCGAGGAGACCCCGGCTAGATCCAGCTTAGCTTAGCCAGGTAGGTCTGAATCCCAAGGCTTTCTTGGGGGTGGGAGGGGTTCAGATGGCTCTAGGAGGCTCGGTTTTTTGCTTTTTTTTCCCATTCTGAATGAATTGAAAATGACTTCATTCATCCCATTTTACCCTTTCAGGTAAAATAAATGTACATCTCTACATCTACATCTGATTCCACCTCTTGATTGTGTGCTGAGTGAGAAAGTACTTTCAACAATTTGTTTTAAATCTGCTGGTTGTTATTTTCATGGAGTGTTCCTTTGTTTTAGTATTATTTGAAAGGGTAAACAATCATCTTTTATTTACTCATTCCAGCCCACTCATGAATTTATAAACTTCTATCATGTCCCCTCTCAGCCATCTCTTTTCCAAGGGATAGGACTATTGTTGTTAAGGGTGTATGAGGGTAATTTGCGGAAGTGGTGGTTGCTACCCTTAACCAATAGGCCTTGATACTTTTGAGGCAACTGCAACAATGCTCTCTGCTTCAACAGCAACGGGAAAAGGGGAGTTGGATTCAGACACAACGAGAGCCATGAATTTTCTGATTGGGGAACTGATAAGCACAGGGAAAACATGTATGGAGCAGTAATCACTACCTTTAACAGAAGGCAAGGGATTACTATGCTTAACCAATAAGCTTTGATGTTTTTGACATGGCTACATCACTCTCCACTTTGACAGCAGTGAGGTGGGAAAGGAATTGGATTCAGATGACAACCAGCATGTACCCTGAGTTTTATGTCTGGGGTACTGATAGGCAGACATAAGTGATAGGGGTGTGCATTCGTTTGCAACGTATTGGCAATCTGCAACGTATATGCCATATTCGTTGTATTCGTGGGGGTCATGAAATGTATGGCGAACCCCCACGAATACAACGTATCACTAACGAATAAACCCCCACCCTCCTGACCCCTGCAAAGGCTTGCCAAAAGTCCCTGATGGTCCAGCGAGGGTCCTGGAGCAATTTCCTGCAATCGGGCCGTCGGCTGCCAGTATTCAAAATGGCACCGATAGCCTTTGCCCCTACTATGTCACAGGGGCTATCGGCGCCATTTTGAATACTGGCAACCGACGGCCCGAGTGCAGGAGATCGCTCCAGTACCCCCGTTGGACCACCAAGGATGTTTGGCAAGTCTTGGGGGGGGGGGGACTCCTGACCTCCCCAAGACTTGCCAAAAGTCCCTGGTGGTCCAGCGGGGGTCCTGGAGCGATCTCCTGCAATCGGGCCGTCGGCTGCCAGTATTCAAAATGGCGCCGATAGCCTTTGCCCTTATTATATCACAGGGGCTACCAGTGCCATGGTCAGCCCCTGTCACATGGTAGGAGCACAAGATGGCGCCGGCCATCCATTTCTCCTACCATGTGACAGGGGCCGACCAATGGAACCGGTAGCCCCTGTGACATAGTAAGGGCAAAGGCTATTGGCACCATTTTGAATACTGGCAGCTGACAGCCCGAGTGCAGGAGATCACTCCAGGACCCCTGCTAGACCATCAGGGACTTTTGGCAAGTCTTGGGGGGGTCAGGAGGGTGGGGGGTTGTAGTAAATTAAATTTAAAGGGTTGGGATGGGTTTTTTTTGGGAAAATGAATACATATGTAACTAATGAACAGATCGGAGTCCCCCGAGAACGGATGCAACAGATTTGGGTCCCAACGAATCTGAATACCGAATGGGATGAACCTGTCCCTGCTGCACATCCCTAATAAGTGAAAAAGCACAGGATTGCTTCTAAGGACAAGTCCATGAGAAAACACTTCAGCACTGTCTGAATTTTCAAGAAGGCTCATTGAATAACTGCACAGACCGGCAGTTGCTACCCTTAAGGGAAACATGGGGTAACCTGCACGGCAGATGCTATCATAAGAAACTTGCTGGGCAGACCGGACAGACCTTTCTGTCCTTTTCTGCCATCATTACTATATTTGTGATTTAATCATTAGAAATGTAGATAGCTGGGTTGTTGGTGGCCATGAGGAATGCTTGGTAACTTGCCTGCCAGTTATGAAGATAGTAGATCTCACGTATCACCTAGTAGATAAGATTTTATCGCTGAGGAGGAACTGGCTGTTATGATAGATGTAGGTACCAATGAAATAGGAAGGTGCACAATGGAGGTTCTGGAGGCCAATTTTTGGTTTCTAGGTGTGAAATTAATACCTAGTTCCTCCAAGAAATGCTCCTAGTTTCATGCACAGGAGCAAAGAGGCAGGCAGTGTGCCAGAATTCAATGCATGGATGAAAAAATGCTGAAGGGAAGAGGGCTTTAGATAGTTAGGAAACTGGCTGCTGACTCTTAAGAATTTAAAAGGACAGAGAGCAATAACAGTCTATGAGCCTGATTCAGCAAAGGCTTTTTATCTGCCTTTGGGAGAACTCAGGATGAATCAAGTCTTATTTTGCTGAATAAATATATTAATTAATAAATGAATTGAGCAATAAATGAGTGATTTTTTTCTTTAGGAGGAAATATTCTGGTACTAAATGTATTATCCAATAAATATCTAATACAGAAGCATGCATTTCCTATATTTTTGTTAACTCCAAATTAAATACAGTCTAAATTGCTAAAATCTGGAATGTGATACAATATCAACATACTCTTTGACAAGGAAGAATGTACTATTATTGCAAAAGTTAAAAGACTTATTTTAAAACTGTAGTATCATCAAATCTATTCTCAGTTTAACATTTTATGACCCATTCAGGTAAACAATGAAAGCAAATGCAAATACCACTCTATATTTATCCAAGGCCAAAAGTTAAAGGTGTGGGTTGTTCAGCACTGCATTATCTGTTTATATTATAGCACAGTTCATTCTTGAATTTGAAGGCCCCTTTAATCTTTCAAAGAGAAAAACAAAAAGGAGCGCCTTTATTTACTGAAAAAAGGGGATTAATATTCAGCAGCATTTAGCTGGATAGCTCACAAGTTATCCAGCTAAATGCTGACTTTTCAATATTTTTCCCACTTATCCAGCTAAAGTTTAGCCAGAGAACTCATTACCATTTAGCTGGATTACGTAGGGGCATTCTGGGGCGAGGGGGGTTCCAAGGCAGAGTTAAGTTAGCCGGATAGGTTATCTGGCTAACTCTAGTCCCGCCATAAAGTAGTCCTACAGATAGCTGGATACACATATCAGGTTATTTTTAAGAGAGCCAGCTATATTCAATAGTAAGGCTGCACTAATGAATATCCCTCCAAAGCTTGCAATCCCCCCAGTGACTGAATATAAAAAGTTTAAAGTTCAGCACTTCCTAGGAAAGGGTTTGTTTGCAGTCTACAACCAGAGGGATAATACACAGGCCAGGAAAAACTCAGAACAATGCAGGGAGATTCCCACTTTCAATTGCAGAAAACTTAATAAAAAACAAGAAACTTGAAGATGCTGCCTAAGGCCATCATAGGAATACTAAAGGGTGAAAAAGTCTCATTGCACGATAATCGTGCTTTGTTAACTTATGAACACTGTTATAGAAAAGTATTCTCCCTGTTTCTTCAAAATAATGACATTTTTTTTTCTATTTTTTCGTCATTTGTACTTTGATTGGTGCTTTGCTGCCACTTTCACCATCAGGAATTTTTTCTGCCACATAGGTGCCATGAACTAGCTTTTAGGCAGCATTAACTTTCAGCTGTGAAAGCCCTAAGGCAAGACTTATAGGGCTGCATATGCCAGATCCATGGTTGTTTTGTTTATGCTACAATTCTCTGTTCAATTTACTGCAACAGTAAATATCATGGTAGATGAGATAAAGAGAAATGGGACAGATTCTAGTGATATTCTAGAATTGGAAATATCAGGTTACAGGAATGTGATGGATAAAGGACATAATAGGATGGAAGGTAACCTCAAGGTTACAAGGAGTAGAGGAGATATTGAGGGTTTAGAAAGGAGTCGGACTGGAAATGGAAAAAAATAAGACAAAGCATAAATAATAAGATAAAGATGGAAAGTAGATCTGTGGCAGTAGGTCACCTAGGAAGACACATTAGGGATAGGACGAAATACTTGCAAGAATGCCATGGGTACATTTGGAAAAAAGAGAAAGAAAGCTACACATCATCCACGTATGGGTAACAGGAGAAAGCAAAACAAGAAATGATTTTACTTAGTGGGAATGCACAAAAAGAAAAGAGAAAATGACAAGAACTGGGACATGGTAGCACCATGTCAGAATTGACATAAAAGACTCATATTTGGCATTTAGCCAAGATTACTTTTTATAAACTGAAGTATGCTTAGACCTCTTAAGGTATGCTTAGACCTCTTAAGGTAGCTAATCACAATCACATGAATCTTTGGAAACTCTCTTAAACATCGAAACTTTGTAAACCGTTGTGATGGCGAAACCGAACAACAGTATATAAAACTCGATAAATAAATAAAATAAATAAATAAAATGTAGTAGCTTATCTGGAAGACCCACCCACAGGTTGCTACAGTAATCAAAGTATCCCAGTGCCAAGGACTGCAGCATCGATTTGAATTGTTCAAATCGATGCTGCAGTCCTTGGCACTGGGATACTTTGATTACTGTAGCAACCTGTGGGTGGGTCTTCCAGATAAGCTACTACATTTTATTTATTTATTTTATTTATTTATCGAGTTTTATATACTGTTGTTCGGTTTCGCCATCACAACGGTTTACAAAGTTTCGATGTTTAAGAGAGTTTCCAAAGATTCATGTGATTGTCAACATAAATATTGTAGGCTTTATAAACGTAGATCGTATTTCAAACTATGCGGTTTCAGTTCTGTATGTATTACGTGCTTACATTGATTCCAAATGTTTGCATAGGGTCAGTAGGAGTGGAGTAGTATCTGAGAGTCATTGGGTGTTTTGGTAGGCTTTGGTGAACATCCAGGTTTTTAGTTCTTTTTTGAAGGTTTTTAGATTTTGTTGTCTTCTAAGTTCAGTTGGGAGGGTGTTCCAGAGTTTGGGACTTCCTAGGGATATGGCTCTCTTCCGAGTTGAGGTGAGTTGTTTGGCACGAGTAGGTGGAATCTTTAATAGACCTTTGTTAGCTGAGTGGAGGTTTGTTTGGGGAGTGTAGTTTTATAGATGTACTAAGCCAGTTTGTTTGTTTTTTTTTATTTTAGTTCCAGTGAGTATTCTGGTGGCTGTATTTTGGAGTATTTAGAGTGGTCGGATGGTGGTGAGAGGTAAGTTGAATAGCAGGGAGTTGCAGTAGTCCAGGTTGGAGAAGATGAAACATAGAAACATAGAAATGACGGCAGAAGAAGACCAAACGGCCCATCCAGTCTGCCCAGGAAGTTTCGCACTTTTTTTTTCCTCATACTTATCTGTTTCTCTTGGCTCTTAGCAACCTTTTGGTTCTATTTCCCTTCCACCCCCACCATTAATATAGAGAGCAGTGTTGGAACTGCATCTAAGTGAAATATCTAGCTTAATTAGTTAGGGGTAGTAACCGCCGCAGTAAGCAAGCTACACCCATGCTTTTTTGTTTACCCAGACTATGTAATTCAGTCCTTGTTGGTTGTTGTCTGTATATAGATCCACTTTTCTTCATTCCCCCTGCCATTGAAGCAGAGAGTTATGCTGGATATGCATTGAAAGTGAAGTATCAGGCTTATTTGGTTTGGGGTAGTAACTAGGGGTGCGAATTCGTTTTCGCCATATTGGCGATCCGCAACGTATGTTGTCATATCCGTTAAATACGTGGGGAGGTGAAACGCATCGCGACTCCCCACGTATTTAACTTATTATCCGTTTAATTCGGTGCGCCCTGCGGCGTGCGCTTTTCTTCGCCCCCATTAGCTATTAGCTACCTATGATTTTCACAAAATGGCAGCGCCCATGCCCTACATTCCAGTATCCATACCGACCTGTCTGACCCTTTCCTGTGAGTCAAAGTGACTCGCAGGAAAGGGTAGGACAGGTCGGCATGGATACCGGAATGCAGTGTATCCATGCTGAAATTTTGTGACATGCACTGAATGCAGCCAATCGCGCTGTCATTCAGTGCTCTCTGTCGATTTTACTGATGAGCCAGCAGTATATAAACATCAGCACGAGGAGCCACACATTTTATTTCCAGCGATGGTCTGGGGAGGTGGGCTGGGTGTAAGAGGAGGCTGCACTGACAGATAGGCTAGTTAAAGAAAGAAAAAGCTAATTATTTTTTAGTTTGCTGCAGTGCCAGGGCCAGCTAGTCCTGTTTCTTTTAAACTGTTTATTTAGGTGATCTCACTGAGAAGAGAAGCTGTGCCAGGGAGAGAAGCAGCCAGCCACTCACCATTTCGGTGTTGTGGCTGGCTGGGAGAGGTATATTATTTAAAAAAAAAAAAAAATTCCAGCTTTTTTAAACTGATTTTTTTTTAATTCAAGTCACTTAGTTTTAGTCTCTTTGTGCACTGGGCTTCAGTGGGTAGTGGTTAGTTTAACAGACTGAACCTAACTATTGGGTGGGTCTGTGCAGTCAAGTGCCAGGGAGTCTGCCTCTTTTGTGCTTACAAGCAAGCAGCTTCTGTGTGCATGCCACACACATTAGTGCACAGCCAGGCACCGTGACAGTGGGCAGTGGTACTACTCAGTGACATTAAATCCATAATGTCAGGGAAAGCAAGATGTAGTCGAGTGATGGGACTGGCAGAGGAGGCACCTCAAAAGACACTAGTGCAACACCACCAGTACAGCTAAAAAGGCATCTGTCGCAATCTAAACTCTTTGAACAGGCTGGCAGTTCCATGCCGAAAAAAATGAAATCTGACCATGATGCATCGCCATCGCCACCACATGTTTCTGGCCCTGTAGTTTTGGAGGTGAAGGAAGGGGAGGCAGAGTCATGCCAGACAAAATGTAGACACCCAAAAGCAGCAGGGGGACAGATGCTCGACTAACACTTAGCATTGACAAGGTAGCGCAGTCACTGTTTGCTTCTGATTCAGATGAAAAATCTTCTTGTGTGGGATTCTCATCAGAAACGGAAGAAGTAATAGGTGAAGAATCTTCGGTAGGATCAATTAGTCCTGTCTTAGCCTCCACAAATGTGCAGCAGGGGAGAGATGAAAGTGATAAGGAGCAGGAGGAAGAGCAGTCAGCACAGGCACAGAGGGTGACTGAGGCCCCCCCCTGGCATTGCTTCTCAGGGTGCACCTACTACCTCAGCTCCAGTGGCAGCTTCCACCCCCAAGCCTTTAGAGAGGGGAGGATCATGAAAGACATCTGTGATCTGGAGACAATTTAAAGTGACGGAAGACCCGCGTTATGCTCTGTGCAATTACTGTGCCAGGGCTATTAGCAGAGGCAAGCAAATGGGACATCTATCTAATTTTGGCATGAACCATCATATGAAGAAGCAACACCCAACAAGATTACTGCCATCTGGGGATGGTGGCAGTACCAGTCGTGGGACCCCTTCCAAGCAGCGTGCAGTAGTAGAAAAGCAGCAGAGTCAGCCCACGCCCTCATCCCCTTCTAGCAGTCAGGTGGCAGGCCAGCAACCCCCTGACATGTGGCAGAAGCGACAATCCACCATGGAGGAAATGGGGTGGAGTGCGGTAACGCTATCCCGGGGTAGGAGGCAGGCAGCCTCAAAAGTTGTAACCAGGAGCATTGGGGAAATGATTGCCCTTGATGACCAGCCCTTGCAGTTAGTGGAGAATGTGGGTTTCAAGCATTTTCTGAAGGTCGTAGTTCCAAATTACAAAGTCCCCTCCAGAACCACATTTAGTAGAAAGGTCATCCCCAGCCCGTACAAGCAGTGTCACAGTCGCATGCAAGCGCTGCTAGGTAAGGCAGAGGGAAGAGTGCATTTCACCTGCGATATCTGGACCGCCATGAATGCTGCACACTCTTACCTGTCTCTGACAGCACACTGGTGGGACATGGCTGAGGCAGGGGCAGCCAGCAGCTCGATTACTGAAGAAGTATCAGGGTGGAGGTGGGCTTTACTGCACACCCACCTGACGGACCAGGCCCATACCGCAGCCAATATTCTAGCATGCATCAGAGAGATGCTGGAGGGCTGGCAACTACACCAGCGAGACAGGAAAACTCAGGCAGGGTTCTTTGTCACAGACAATGGTGCAAACATGGTTAAGGCAATAAACGACGGGCGCTTTAAAAACATCCGATGTTTTGCACACACTCTGCACCTGGTAGTGAAGTTAGCTCTGGGGTTGGATTCCAATGACAAAGAGAATGAATACCTGCATAGGTTAATACAGAAGTACAGGAACATAGCAGCGCACTTCCACAGAAGTGTGAAGGCGGGGCAGGTTCTCCGAAAAAAGCAGACTGATTTGCAGATGCCTCACAAGCGTCTCATTCAAGACATTGCCACCCAGTGGAATTCCACCTTTATGATGCTGGAGAGGTTAGTGGAGCTGCAGACACCCCTTCATGAACTTTCTGGTACAATGGATATAGGTGTGCAGAATCCCCTAGGGCATCATGATTTGTTAGTCATAAGTCAGCTGGTAAAAATCCTGCAGCCCTTCAAGGATGTCACGGAGGAGCTGAGTTCCAGAAGTGCCACCTTGGCTGAAATCATCCCTATAGTTCATCTCCTGGATGAACGTTTGGAGGCCTTTAAACAGGAAGAGGGAATGACAGTTGAGGTGCTGCATTGTCTGGACGTTTTCCAGCAGCAGGTGGAAGAGAGATTAAGGCCTTTAACAGAATAGAACACATACCTGCTCAACACAGTCTTTGATCCCCGTGTGAAAGGGAAACTGGCCCTACAGTCCGATTGTCTCATATTGGTGAAGGACCTGTTGTTAGCAAAAGCCGGTGAACAGGAGCACCATAGGCAGAGACAGATTAGGCTTGAAGTAGAGGTGGAAACAGCGGGCACTTCAGAGAGTTGTGCTGCTAGCCCAAGCAGGAGCAGCACTGTGTCAGCGACAGATAGTACCTCCTCCTCCACGTCAGAACGCCCAAGGCATGTTGCCCATAAAGATGCATCTTTTGTGCAACTGGTGAGAGAGAAAGCAGCTAGCATGAGTGGCTCTCAGCCCGCCCAAGCAAAGGAGACACCAGCACAGGTGTCAGTGACACGGTATCTCTCAGAAGCGATAGAGAACATGCAGACAGATCTGCTGGCATATTGGGTACACAAGTCCACTGTCTGGCCACACCTAGCCAAAGTGGCTCGGCGATATCTGTCATGTCCACCAACCAGTGTGCCCAGTGAACGTGTCTTTTCAATGACAGGGGATATCATGAGCCCTCACCGCTCAAGGCTGGCACCAGAGATGATGGAAATGCTAGTGGGGTAGATTTTCAAAGGGGTACACGCATACAATACGCGCGTACCCCCCGAAAACCTACCCCAAATCCCCCCCTGCGCGCCGAGCCTATTTTGCATAGGCTCGGCGGTGCGTGCAAGCCCCGGGACGCGCATAAGTCCCGGGGCTTGCATGGAGGGGCATGTCGGGGGCGTGCCACGAGTGACACGGCATTTCGGGGGTGGGCCGCGACTGATGCAGCATTTTGGGGGTGGGCCCGGGGGCATGGTGCCGGCCCGGGGGTGTGGTCGAGACCTCCGGACCAGCCCCTGGGTTGGGTGATGGTGCGCCAGCAGCCCGCTGGCGCGCGCAGATTTACGCCTGTTTTCTGCAGGCGTAAATCTGCCAACAAAGGTAGGGGGGGTTAGATAGGGCCGGGGGGGTGGGTTAGGTAGGGGAAGGGAGGGGAAGGTGAGGGGAGGCAGAAGGAAAGTTCCCTCCGAGGCCGCTCCGATTTCGGAGAGGCCTCGGAGGGAACAGGCAGCGCGCGCTGGGCTCGGCGCGCGCAGGTTGCACAAATGTGCACCCCCTTGCACACGCCGACCCTGGATTTTATAAGATAAGTGCAGCTACGCGCGTATCTTATAAAATCCAGCGTACTTTTGTTCGCGCCTAATGCACGAAAAAAAGTACGCCCGTGCATACATTTATAAAATCTACCCCAGTGTTTTTTAAAGTAAACCTGCCTTTGCTTGGGTTTCCAAATTTTCCCTGAGAATGGCAAGATGAATAAAAGCAATTCAAAGCCTTGCAGCTGCTCCAACTGCTTCCTATGTTGCAGATAATATAAGCACTACAGCACATGTACCTGACCTCAAACGCTGTGCCTGACCGTCAACTGTCCAGGCCTTATGTCCCTAGGTGGGATTGACCTCTGTCCTCAACTGCTTTGCCTGTCCATCCAGGCCCTATGTTCCTAAGAATATAAGAATATGCCATACTGGGTCAGACCAAGGGTCCATCAGGCCCAGCATCCTGTTTCCAACAGCGGCTAATCCAGGCCATAAGAACCTGGCAAGTACCCAAAAACTAAGTCTATTCCCTGTTACCGTAGCTAGTAATAGCAGTGGCTATTTTCTAAGTCAACTTAATTAATAGCAGGTAATGGACTTCTCCTCCAAGAACTTATCCAATCCTTTTTTAAACATAGCTATACTAACTGCACTAACCACATCCTCTGGCAACAAATTCCAGAGTTTAATTGTGCATTGAGTAAAAAAGAACTTTCTCCGATTAGTTTTAAATGTGTCACATGCTAGCTTCGTGTAGTGCCCCCTAGTCTTTCAAATATCCGAAAGAGTAAATAACCAGTTCACATCTCCCCATTCTAGACATCTCATGATTTTAAACACCTCTATCAAATCCCCCCTCAGCCGTCTCTTCTCCAAGCTGAAAAGTCCTAACCTCTTTAGTCTTTCCTCATAGGGAAGCTATTCCATTCCCCTTATCATTTTGGTAGCCCTTCTCTGTACCTTCTGCATCGCAATTATATCTTTTTTGAGATGTGGTGACCAGAATTGTAACAGTATTCAAGGTGCGTTCTCACCAAGGAGCGATACAGAGGCATTATGAGATTTTCCTTTTTATTCACCATTCCCTTTCTAATAATTCCCAACATCCTGTTTGCTTATTTGACTGTTGCAGCACACTGAACCGACGATTTCATTGTGTTATCCACTATGACGCCTAGATCTCTTTCTTGGGTTGTAGCACCTAATATGGAACCTAACATTGTGTAACTATAGCATGGGTTATTTTTCCCTATATGCATCACCTTGCACTTATCCACATTAAATTTCATCTGCATTTTGATGCACATTTTTCCAGTCTCACAAGGTCTTCCTGTAATTCCTACAAGTGTTTGACCTCGATTGTTGTGCCTGTATGTCCAGGCCTTATGTTCCTACAAGTATTTCACCTCTGTCCTGGAATGCTGTGCTTGTTTGTCCAGGCATTATGTTCAGTCCTAATGGCTGAACCCTCGTGGCAAAGGGAAACCTCAGTCTCTGGCAATTAAAACTAGTACTCCTTCACAGCATGGATCCTTAAATAAAACAAAGAGTTTTCTTTAGTTTCAGGGCAGAGAAGAGAACTTCTTCCGTCTTGCTTATGAAGTCATGATCTGTTTGCAAATGATTAAATCCTAACAATGTGTACCATTATACAGTCTAGTGGCCAATTCATTCCAAGGAGCCCTTTCCTGCTCTTAGGAAAGGGAACTCTCCCCCCTTGTTGCAGCCTATCTCTTAGGACCTGTTGACCCATGTTTAACCACTGTTCACATGGCACCCTGCTCCGTGTCGCCACGCTTTGAAGGCTCGTGCTCCATCTAGGGGCCAACCCATTCCAAGGAAGCCCTTTCCTGCTCTTAGGAAAGGGAACTCTCCCCGGTGTTGCAGCCTATCTCTTAGGACCTGTTGACCCATGTTTAACTGCTGTTCACATGGCACCCTGCTCCGTGTCACCATGCTTTGAAGGCTCGTGCTCCACTCTAGGGGCTAACCCATTCCAAGGAAGCCCTTTCCTGCTCTTAGGAAAGGGAACTCTCCCCGGTGTTGCAGCCTATCTCTTAGGACCTGTTGACCCATGTTTAACCACTGTTCACATGGCACCCTGCTCCGTGTCGCCACGCTTTGAAGGCTCATGCTCCATCTAGGGGCCAACCCATTCCAAGGAAGCCCTTTCCTGCTCTTAGGAAAGGGAACTCTCCCCGGTGTTGCAGCCTATCTCTTAGGACCTGTTGACCCATGTTTAACCGCTGTTCACATGGCACCCTGCTCCGTGTCGCCACGCTTTGAAGGCTCGTGCTCCACTCTAGGGGCCAACCCATTCCAAAGAAGCCCTTTCCTGCTCTTAGGAAAGGGAACTCTCCCCAGTGTTGCAGCCTATCTCTTAGGACCTGTTGACCCATGTTTAACCGCTGTTCACATGGCACCCTGCTCCTTGTCGCCACGCTTTGAAGGCTCGTGCTCCACTCTAGGGGCTAACCCATTCCAAGGAAGCCCTTTCCTGCTCTTAGGAAAGGGAACTCTCCCCGGTGTTGCAGCCTATCTCTTAGGACCTGTTGACCCATGTTTAACCGCTGTTCACATGGCACCCTGCTCCGTGTCGCCACGCTTTGAAGGCTCGTGCGCCACTCTAGGGGCCAACCCATTCCAAGGAAGCCCTTTCCTGCTCATAGGAAAGGGAACTCTCCCAGGGTGTAGCCAGCCTGTATCTATCTACCCTCTGACCCATGTTGAACCGCTGTTTGTTCACATGGTAATCTCCTCCGCCTCGGCCTTGACAATTGTCGTATGTATATTCAAGTTTCATATCACCAAAATGCCAGGAAGAGTGCAGATGATAGCACATATCAAATCTTGATTCTTCTAAAGTATAATTCACCTGTATGTACTCTTTTCTATCTGTGTTGCTAGGTGCCAAGCACACTTTATTAGTACTTCTTCTTAGCTTCGGAATAGTAAAGTTCTTCAAAGCCTCTGTATCTACTAACACAACAGCTGGCATTTGGGATTTTACTTCACTTGATGAAGTCCTTATTATTAGTGTTTTACCTCTGGTCGTTTCTTCCATTTTGAAATCAGCCTCTTTCTATGCCAAGCAATACTCTTACTGCTTTCCAGCCTCCCTGTCTTTTGTCAAGGATATTCTCACATTACAGTCCCTGGGAATCCCGGGTGCAGCCAGCCTGTTTTTAAAAGACCAGCAAGAGCCCACTGGACCCCAATGGAAACCCCCCACTTTAGGGGCGAACCCATTCTAGGGAGCCCTTTCCTGCGCAAAGGAAAGGCAATTCTCCCTGGGTGTAGCCTGCCTGTTTCTACCCTCTGACCCATGTTGAACCGCTGTTCCATTTTGAAATCAGCCTCTTTGTATGCCAAGCAGTACTCTGACTGCTTTCCGGCCTACCTGTCTTTTGTCAAGGATATTCTCACACTAAAGTCCCTCTGGGTCCCTTGTGTAGCCTGCCTGTATCTGCCCTCTGTCCCATGTTGAACCGCTGTTCACATTCACCCTTCTCTGTCTCGGCCTTGAAAACTCTCGTTTGTATATCAGCTACATGCACCGGATTTTAAAAGACCAGCGAGAGCTCACTGGACACCAATGGAAACACCCCACTCTAAGGGCGAACCCATTCTAGGGAGCCTTTTCCTGCTCATAGGAAAGGGAACTCTCCCCAGGTGTAGCCTGCCTGTTTCTACCCTCTGACCCATGTTGAACCGCTGTTCACATTCACCCTCCTCTGTCTCGGCCTTGAAAACTCTTGTTTGTATATCAGCTACATGCACTGGATTTTAAAAGACCAGCGAGAGCTCACTGGACGCCAATGGAAACACCCCACTCTAGGGGCGAACCCATTCTAGGGAGCCCTTTCCTGCTCATAGGAAAGGGAACTCTCCCCGGGGCTCTTGTTTGAATATTTGCTACTACCACCAAAATCGGCACCCGCAGATGCTCCACTCCACCCAGGCATAGTTCATCATGTTTCAGGTCCTAGCACTCGTGTTAGACTCCCTGGTCCCTGTTTCAAGATGGGTCGGGTGCACAGTATGCACAGTTGACAGTCCCACCACATGCTGAGCCTCGTCTTGTCTTGCCTCCTTGTCTTTCCCTTAGCAAACCACAGGGAATTGACTACCTCGGCTCGGCCAGCCTGTCTTGCCCCTATCAACTTTCTGCCACTCTGCCTTGCTGCCAATCACCAGATGACTCACTCAACTCCTTGTGGTGTTATTGCCACTATCATGGTTCCTCAGTGTGTTGGTGCTAGTCTTTCTGCTTGCTATGTTCCCCCTTCATTGTGCTGTAGGATGTCAATGCCACTTGTTTTGCCGCTTTGCCTGCCGTGCTGCCTTCGAGGGTTCATGCATCTGTTATCGGTGCTCCCTATTGAAGCTGTGGTGTGTTTTTGACACTCTCGCTGCACTCTTGCCATTTCTGGTACCCCTTTGCACCTTTATTTATTTATTTATTTAGCATTTTTATATACCGCGGTTCATGTAACAGGTTACAAATCACCTCGGTTTACATTATAACAACCATTGCGTAAGAGTGCATTACAATGAACAGGGTGAAACAACTTGGATTAATATGTGGGTTTAAACATTGAGGTAGGAGGGGGGTTTAACTGGCGGACCGGGTGCTAAAATGAGAGGATAACCAGATGTCTAAGAGGAAGAACTGGTAGGGGGAAGTGTGGAGAGATAATATTCGCTTGTCTATGAAGAGCACGAGTTGATAGTGAAGAGGGTCTACTAGTTAGACCGAGGAAGTTCCATGGGTCATCAGAGTCAGTTGAAGGCTTGTCCAAACAGCCAAGTCTTTAATCTTTTTTTAAAGGTGTTTGGACATTTTTCGAGTCTCAGATCAGGAGGAAGTGAGTTCCAATGCATTGGTCCGGACGTGGAAAGTGCTCTCTTTGAAAATGAGGATTTCATGGGGTGGGCCTGTGGGTATCTCTGTAAGCTGCTCTCACAGGTCTGGAAGATATGTGATGTTGAAGTGGGATCTTGAGATCCAGTGGGGATATGTTGTGAATGGATTTATGAGTGATCATTAGAACTTTGTAAAGGATTCTGAATTTGATTGGGAGTCAGTGTAGGTTACGCAGGATGGGTGTAATGTGGTCATTTTTTTTGGTCTTAGTTAGAATCCTTGCAGAAGCATTTTGTAGTATCTGTAGAGGTTTGATGGAATTTGCTGGAAGGCCATGTAGAAGAGAGTTACAGTAGTTTATTTTTGAGAAAATGATTGCTTGAAGGACTGTCCGGAAGTCTTGGAATTGGAGGAGAGGTCTCAGACGTTTTAAGACTTGAAGTTTGAAGAAACACTCCTTTATGGTGCTGTTGATGAAACTTTTCCAGTTCAGATGCTTGTCCATGATGACTCCTAGGTTTCTGACTTGGGGAGAGAATGTTGGTTGAATAACAGGGAGTGAATTGAGCACTGATTGGTTTCCGTCTTGGTTGATGAGGAGAATCTCTGTCTTATTGTTGTTGAGGATCAGGTTGAGGTTTGTGAGGAGGTTGTTTATGGATCGGAGGCAAGTGTTCCAAAAATCAAGGGTTTTAGATAGTGATTCAGTAATTGGTATGAGAATTTGTACATCGTCCACGTATATGTAGTGTATTAGATTGAGTTTGGAGAGGAGTTGACAAAGCGGGAGCAGGTAGATGTTGAAGAGGGTTGGGGATAGAGAGGAACCTTGAGGGACTCCTACGGTAGGCAGACTGGGTGTGACTCCTTGTTATTGATTTTGACTTTGTAGTACCTGTTTTGAAGGAAAGACTTGAACCAGCTGAGCACAGTGCCTTTGATGCCAATGTCTGATAGACGATCTATGAGCGTAGTATGTTTCACCATATCAAAAGCCGCTGATAGGTCCAGGAGAATGAGCAGGCAGGGTTGTTTTTTTTCGAGATTCAGGAGAATGGTGTCAGTTAAAGAGATTAAGAGGGATTCTGTGTTTTACGGAATCTGAACTGTGAAGGGGAGAGGATTTTGTTGTTATCCAGGAATTCCGAGAGTTGTTTATTTACAGTTTTTTCAAGAATTTTTGCTAAGAGAGGCAAGTTGGCTATTACAGTGCCTTAGGCTATTCATGCCACTTTGGTGCCACTTTGCCACAGTCTAAGTACCTTGGAGCTCTTTTGTTGTTGTGATGATTGCTCCCCAGAAGTTTCATCAAAATTGATAATAAAACCCCAATTCTGCAGCCAAAAATAGGCTGGAAATCCTTCCCCCATTGACGTTAATGGGAACCGGAAAACGAATTCACATATCAACGTATCGGGGCGCCATACATCCGAATGCAACGGAAATCACCCCCGAAGAATATGTATCACGAATGCAACAAAAATTTTTGGCTGCACATCCCTAGTAGTAACCGCCATAACAAGCAAGCTACTCCCCGCTTTTTGTGAATGCAAATCCTTTTTCCACATTTCCTTTTGCCGTTGAAGCTTACAGCAATGTTGGAGTCGCATTAACCGTGTGTATGTTTATTGAATAAGGGTATTATCTCCAGGTAGTAGCCGTCATTCCCGTGAGCCACCCACTCTTCATTCACGTCCTCTAGATTTTTTGGATCCACAGTATTTATCCCACGCCCCTTTGAAGTCCTTCACAGTTCTGGTCTTCACCACTTCCTCCGGAAGGGCATTCCAGGCATCCACCACCCTCTCCGTGAAGAAATACTTCCTGACACTGGTTCTGAGTCTTCCACCCTGGAGCTTCAAATCGTGACCTCTGGTTCTGTTGATTTTTTTCCAACGGAAAAGGTTTGTCGTTGTCTTTAGATTATTAAAACCTTTCAAGTATCTGAAAGTCTGTATCATATCACCTCTGCTCCTCCTTTCCTCCAGGGTGTACATATTTAGATTCTTCAATCTCTCCTTATAAGTCATTTGATGAAGACCCTCCACCTTTATGGTCACCCTTCTCTGGACCGCCACCATCTTGTCTCAGTCTCTATGAAGATACGGTCTCCAGAACTGAACACAGTACTCCTGGTGAGACCTCACCAAGGACCTGTACAAGGGGATAATCACTTCCCTTTTCTTACTCGATATTCCTCTCTCTATGCAGCCCAGCATTCTTCTGCTTTAGCTATCGCCTTGTCACATTGTTTCGCCAACTTCAGATCATTAGATACCATCACCCCAAGGTCTCTCTTCTGCTCCATGCACATCAGCTTTTCTCCCACCATCGAATACAGTTCATTCAGATTTCCACTCCCCATATGCATGACTCTGTACTTCTTGGCATTGAATCTCAGCTGCCATATCTTCGACCACTCTTCCAGCTTCCTTAAATCCCATCTCATTCTCTCCACTCCTTCCAGCATGTCCACTCTGTTGCAGATCTTAGTGTCATCCGCAAAAAGGCAAATCTTACCTTCTATCCTGTCCGCAATGTCGCTCACAAAGATATTGAACAGGACCAGTCCCAACACCGATCCTTGCGGTACACCGTTTAAAACCGCTCTCTCTTCAGAGAGAGTTCCATTTTCCATCACACATTGTCTTCTGTCCGTCAACCAGTTTGCAATCCAGGCCACCACCTTGGCACTCACTGCTAAGCTTCTCATTTTATTCACCAGTCTCCTGTGCGGGACCGTATCAAAAGCTTTGCTCAAATCCAAGTAGATGACATTGAGTGTTCTTCCTTGATCCAATTCCTTGGTTACCCAGTCAAAAAAGTCAATCAGATTTGTCTGAAAGGATCTTCCCCTGGTGAATCCATGCTGTCTCTGGTCCAGCAATTCTCCCGACTGTAGATAGTTCACTATTCTCTCTTTCAACAGTGACTCCATTACTTTTCCCTCCACCGAAGTGAGTCTAACAGGTCTGTAGTTACCAGCCTCTTCTCTGTTCCCACTCTTGTGAAGCGGGACCACCACCACTCTTCTCCAGTCACTCGGCACCACTCCCATTTCTAGGGATCTATTGAACAGGTCACACAGCGGACCCGCCAGCACATCTCTGAGCTCCCTCAGTATCCTGGGATGAAACTCATTAGGCCCCATGGCTTTGTCCACTTTCAGTTTCCCCAGCTCTTCCCATACATTCTCTACTGTAAATGGAGTTACATCTTCTCCACTCCCCTCCAGTTTCTTGTTAACTAGCGACGGTCCTTCTCCAGGGTCCTCTTTAGTGAACACAGAACTCTGCCATTTCTTCATCTCTCTCCACACATTGATCCTTTCCACCTTTCAATTTCACTATACTACTTTGAACTTTTCTCTTTTCACTGATATATCTGAAAAATGTTTTGTCACCTCTCTTTACCTCCTTGGCAATCCTCTCTTCCGCTTGACTTTTTTGCTGTCTTGATTAATTTCTTCATCTTCCTCAGTTCTACCAGATATTCTTCTTTGTGCTCCTTCCTTTGGGATCTTTTATATTTCTTGAACGCTGTTCTTTTGGCCTTTATTTTGTCAGCCACCTCCTTTTTTTCTTTTTTTTACTTTTCTAACATATAGATTAGTTGCCTTGGTAACTGCTCCTTTTAGATTGGTCCACTGTTGATCCACATCTCTCTCGTTCTCCCAGCCTTTTAGTTATTCCTCCAGGTACTTCCCCATTTCATCAAAGTCCGTGTTTTTGAACTGCAAAACTTGGGTCTTTGTGCTTCTTTTCCGTATCCTTTTTGTGATATTAAACCATACTGTTTGATGATCACTGGTGCTGAGGTGGGTGCCCACCTGGACATCAGAGACATTATCTCCATTAGTGAGCACTAATTCAAGTATAGCTCCTTCTCTCGTGGGTTCCATTACCATTTGTTTGAACAAAGCTACTTGCAGGGCATCCACTATTTCTCTACTATTATTAGATTCTTCAGATGGTTTTCTCCGGTCTACATCTGGCATATTAAAGTCTCCAACGATCACCACGTCTCCCTTCTTTCCTATCTTTTGGATGTCTTCAACCAGATCTCTGTCCAGCTCTTCCTTTTGGTTTGGAGGCCTGTAAACCCCTCCAATAAAAATGGATGCCCCATCTTTTTTTAGGTCGGCCCATAGTTGAAGACTGTTCTGAAGTCGTAGGGGGATAGGAAAGGTTTTAGATGTTGTAGGGTTAGGAGTTTGTGATATCCGTCTTTGATTTTAGAGGTGATGTGGTTCTTGAAGGATAGTTCTTTGTCAATTATGACTCCTAGGTTGCGGGCATGAATTACAGGTGATATTGCAGATTTTTGGTTAGTTAAGTTGAGAGGTGGTAATTGTGGAGTGTTGTTCTTTCTGTCTAGTATGATTATTTCTGTCTTATCGAAGTTTAGGATGAGTTTCATGTTGGTTAGTAGTTGTTTTATTTTGGTGAGGTACATATTTTACAGCTTATACAAATGCAGCGGCCCATGTGTTGTTAGGTTTATCTAGATGGGATCACATCACTAGCTTTACACATGTTACATTGGCCCCAAATCAAATGGAGATCAAAATTTAAGCTTTTGGTATTAATCCATAAGCTTTTAAACGCTGAACATTCATGTTCCATAAAATATAAAGTAAAGTGGTACATTCCATATCAGCCATTAAGATCTTCTGGAGTACTTTTGTTACAGGTTCCATCTGCACAAGATTATCAATTTGCACAGACTCTTGTTGGGGCATTCTCCTACGCCACCCCAGCTTTGTGGAATACACTACCACTGAAGAATAGGAAAGAAGAGATGGATTTAAAAACTTTTAGAAAACATCTTAAAAGATTGGTTTACAAGGAAGCATTTAAGTGATGGACCAGTTGTTACTTGCTTTAAGATCTGTGTTATTAAGATTTTTGTTATTTATCTGGTGGTCATTTTTTTAATTTGTGAATTTTAATTTATGTTTTATTTTTATAATTTGATTGTATTTTATGAATGTTTTTATTATGATCTGCACTGGGCAAATTTTGCTCTGGAAGTAGCGGATTATAAGATTCTTAAATAAATAAATAGGACTGAGGAGACAATATTGTATTATGACACAACTATGTCAAAAGTGGAATACCTTTGCTTGAAACCTGCTGCACAACATAGGAGAAACAGAGAAATAAAATGCATTCTGCAGCTGGGTATATCATTCACAGAGTCTCTATGCAATTTCTTTTCCATCAAAGTATATTGACCTTTCAGAAAACACGATATGGTCGAATAATTTCAGCATAGCAGATTATGGTGGCACTCAAGAGACAGAAATGATTAAACCCTTGATATCCAAGTGTCAAGGTCAAAATCGTCAAAACTGATTCATTAAATTTTGTAATGTCTTCTCAATCCTTATTAAAGTGCACTCAAGGATTGAGAATCTCCTGTGATGATGACATGCAACATGCGCTCTGATGGCTGCTGACAGGCAGAAACGTGTTCTCTAATCTTCAGTCACACAAACAATGGATAACCATTTGTAATTGAGTTTAAATTGATTTCAGGTGGCTTCAGAGAAAACCAATTTCTACAGTAGATTAACCTTTTAATTAAACTAGATTAAGTATACTAACGGGTAGAAATTGCACTAAGGCAGAAAATCACATTTCATTGACACTCTTTTTAGATAAAATACTGTTCCATGCCCAAGTAACTACTCAGACATTTATATGTGTTAGTGCTTTATTTAAATGCATACTCTATTGAAGCTCTATAATTACTGTTTTTTTTATAAGATGCTTCTTTTCCATGTACGTGCTTAGTGAATTATGATGTTGAGTTGATATCAATATGAATGACTTTTTATGGCTAAGGTTCCTGGAGGTGAAGCACTCTTTCCAGGAGTATATTCATAATTCACCTTTGAAGCTATTCCCGTTTTAAGCAACTATTGTGTGTCATACTTTCTAAGCTTCAATAACTTACCGGTAGTAGAGAATACATATTTAGTCCTATATATATATATAATACATGTTGCTATGGTCATGAATTAAGGTAAATCTATTAATGCTACAAATCTTATACCAATTATGAAATTCATTTGATTCTACCTGAGAAACATTTTGTAGAGCATGCCATTAAAGTAATAATTACAGACAAGAATGTACTGCTGGTGTGGCTTACATAGCTTTTTCAGTAGTATGATATTATCCGATAAACTCAAAGTAACAAATGAGTAAGACAGGGTAATGGTGAGAGCTGTAGGAATGCTAGGGTGCATAGGGAACACTGGTATAACAAAGATTCAGGAAACTATAGACTGGTGAGCCTGACTTCAGTACCAGGAAAAATCATGGAAACTATTCTAAAGAATAAAATCACAGAACATTTAGATAGACATGGTTTAATGAGACACAGCCAGCATTGATTTACCAAGGGAAGTCTTGCCTCACAAATTTTTTGAAGTGGTTAATTAATATGTGGATAAAGGTGAACCGGTAGATGTAGTGTATCTGGATTTTCTAAAGGCATTTGACAAAGTCTCCCATGAGAGGCATCTAAGAAAATTAAAAAGTCATGGGCTAGGAGGCGATGTCCTTTTGTGGACTGCAAACTGATTAAAAGACAGGAAACAGAGAATAGGATTAAATGGTCAGTTTTCTTAGAGGAGAGAGTAAAAAGGTGGACTGATACTTTTTAATATATTTATAAATGATCTGGAAAGGGGAACAATGAGTGAGATGATCAAATTTGCAGATGACACAAAATTATTCAGAGTAGTTAAATCACAAGCAGATAGGGTAAATTGCAGGACGACTTAGCAAAATTGGAAGATTGGGTGTCCAAATAGCAAATGAAATTTAACGTGGACATGTGCAAGGTGATTCTTATAGGGAAAAATAACCCATGCTGTAGTTACACAATGTTAGGTTTCTTGTTAGGAGTTACCACTCAGGAAAAAGATCTAGGCGTCATAGTGGGACAGTACATTGAAATTGTTGGCTCAGTGTGCCACAATGCTCTAAAAAGCAAATAGAATGTTAGGAATATTTAGGAAGGGAATGGTGAATAAAACGGAGAATGTCATAATGCCTCTGTATTGTTCCATGGTGAGACTGCACCTTGAGTACTGTGTTCAGTTCTGGTTGCTGCATTTCAAAAAAGATATAGATTAATTTGAGAAGGTTCAGAGAAGGGCACCCAAAATGGTAAAGGGAATGGAATGGCTCCCCTATGAGGAAAGGTTAGTCATTAGGGCTGTTCAGTTTGGAGAAGAGACGGCTGAGGGAGGATTAGAACAGGTAAATGTGAAGATGGAGGATTAGAACAGGTAAATGTGAATCGGTTGTTTACTCTTTCAGATAATAGAAGGACTAGGGGGCACTCCATGAAGTTAGCAAGTAGCTCATTTAAAACAAATCAGAGAAAATTCTTAACTTAACGCACAATTAAACTCTAGAATTAATTGCCAGAGGCTGTGGTTAAAGAAGTTAACTTAGCTAGTTTAAAAAGTTTGGATTAGTTCTTGGAGGAGAAATCCATAAACTGATATTAGTCAAGTTGATTTAGGGAATAGCCACTGCTTATTACCGGCATTAGTAGCATGGGATCTATTTAGTGTTTGGGTACTTACCAGGTACTTGTAGCCTGGATTGGCCAGTGTTGGAAACAGGATGCTGGGCTTGATGGACCCTCGGTCTGACCAATATGGCAACTTCTTATGTTCTTATGTTCTCTGTACAGATCATTGCTGAGACTTTTAATGTGTGTGTGTGTGTGTGTGTGTATATGTGTATACACACAAAGTGAAGAGGGAGAAAGGGAAATGATTGAGATATTCAAATACATCAAAGATATAAATAATACACTAGACACAAGCATTTTCCAGGAAATTTTAGAACAGGGGCGAGCAAAGTTTTTGAGCCAGTTCATCCTTTCCAAATGCAATTGGTTGGGGCCTCCCAAAATTGATTACTATATTTTATATATAGTATACATATACATTTATATACATATACATATAAATATGAGTATATGTGTATCTTTCTCTGTGTGAAAAAAAAAATATATATATATACACACACACATACATACATACATACTGTTACACGTGCCGGCACCGGTAGACCCGTGGCTCGGCCCCCTCACCTCATCATACCCAGACAGACAAAAAAAGACACAGATTATTTATACCCAGTTACCCCACACCCAGACCAACAGAGAGTGAAACAGATAGCCAGACAGACACAGAGACCCTCAGATGTACGACAGAGAGACAGAAACCCAGCACCCTGACAGGAACAAATACACAGATATACTAAGTCTAGACAGAAGACAGAAACACCACAAGCATAGAGAGAGGCATAGAGACAACACACCCAGACATACCATACCCAGACACAGAGAGAGACACAGACAGATGGACCACATCACATGCTAAGACATAGATCACAAACACAGACCAATGCACCCAATGCAAACACAGCGATACATACTCCACACACAGACACACAGGCCACACACCACAATGGTAAGAGCTGGAACATTTTTCAAAAAACTTAATAGCCAGACAAAATCTCTTAGGAGCTGAGGAAAGCCCTCTCTTACCCTGCCCAACTTTTTTTTTATTTTGTTTGTTTACTGTTTTCACTAATGTTTTCCTATTTTTCCCTCTCTGTATTTCTCTTAATTTGCTCATCTTTTTTTATTTTTTCATGCCTTGATTTGCTTATCTAACTTTATGTACACTTTTTGCTTTTTTTCTGCCTTCCCCCAGCATCTCTTCCCTATTCTTTCTGGCATCTTTGGCTATTCCCCTCCTCAGCCTCACAACTTATTTACTTATTTCTTTTAAATATTTCTTACCCGCCCTTCAATGGTTTAGGGCGAGGTACAAGAAAACATTCAAAGTGATATACATATATATATATATATATATATATATATCATAACATATAAAATCATCAAAGTCAAAAGACTCAAATGAGTCACTATAAGCGAGCTGAAAGAAATAGATTTTAAGAACCTTCTTAAACAGTTCTGACTCTTTTACATTTCTTAGCTCAGCTTGTAGAAAGTTCCAGCGCGTAGGGCCAGCAGTCTAAAAAGCACGCTCACAAGTCTCATCAAGGTGGGCATATTTATGAGATGGGACGTCAAGGAGACCCTGGTTTGAGGATCGAAGAGTCGTGCAGGCGTTTACATTTTCAGAATGGCAGTAATCCAGGGAGAGGAGATATTATTCAGTAGACTGTGTTTGATGACTGCAAGCTTATATTGTACTCGGTAGGTGATAGGAAGCCAGTGCAGGGTGAACAGAACAGGAGTGATGTGATCGTATATAGAAATGCCAGTAAGGCAGCGGGGAAGTATGGCGTAAGCAGGAGGTCCAGTATGAAGAAAATTGCAGTAATCCATGCCTGAGAATAGGAGTGACTGGAGGACTCTTCAAATGTCTGGTAGATTCAATAAAGATTTCGGGTGATGTAGTAAGCAAAGTTTATTGAAAGAAGATTGGGATACAGCTTTAAAATGAGGGTGCATGGTCAGAGAGTGATCAATGAGAACCCCCAAATTATGAACTGTGCTTGTATTAGGAATAAAGTGTATTAGGAATAAAGTGACCATTGAATGGTAATTTATCAAGAAGGTTAGCATGAGGAAATCAAGATAGAATTATTTTCCCTGGCAGGCAACATGTGTGATCTTTCTCCCTGGGTGGGAACTCAGGGGCAGCAGGAACTCCTCCTAGGCGTCTTCCTGGGTTGTGGGACACCACAGTGGCTGTTCCCATGTCCAGTTCTACTGCAGAGTAAGCAGCTCCCCACCTGGGTCTGCCAGGCAAGAGAAGCTCCTCTCCCTGGCCCATTGAAAGAACCGCATGGCTAATCCATGGCATGCTTACAACGATGTCACTATGTTCTGGCAGCTCTTTCCCTCCATGGCACAGACACTCAATAGCACAGCCAGTTTTTTTTTCTGCCTTATTGGGCAGCTTGTGTGCCCACCTTCAGGATTGTTTAAGCCCCCTTTGGGAGGCCAGACCCCCATTTTGCTTACTTGTGTTCTAGAATAAAAGGTGCTGAAAGGAAGTAGACTCAAGTGTAGCATAACAAATATTTCTTCACAGAAAGCATGGTGGACACATTACATGGCATAGTTTCCCAGGAGGTGGTACAGACCAAAACAGTACTGAATTCAAGAAAGCATGAGATAAGCACGGAAGTGAGGACCTGAAAATAAAACCTGAAATTAGGTAGATTCTATGGTGCCACATCAGGAACCAGAAGACTGGATAGTCCTTGAGGTCCTTATTTGCTGTAACTTTCTATGCATTTATGTTTAATTGCTGAAAATGTGTCTGGCTTTTCTGCTATTTCTAAGCTATGCCCTAACCTGAGGAAAGTTCACTAAAGTCACTTTGAGGTGCCTTTGATTTGATTCTACTGCAGATTAGAGCGTATAATGCTTCTCGATATCCTAATATTGTGACCTCCAGTACATGTGCAGTCTTTCCAATGTCTCTAAATGAAGAAAAATGGACAGTACATAGGAAGTACTGCTTCCAAGCAGTATCTGCAGGCAGCTTTTCAGTTTTCTGTGTTAAATGCACAGCAGCTGGTATTTAGCAGTATTTTATTTTGCATAAGATATTTTCTTCCGTAATGCAGAGATTCTTTCAGGTATTGCATCCTTGACCTCCCTTTTCGCCTCCCTACTGAGTCTATCAGAGAAAAGTTTCACTAGGACAGCCTCCTGCACCTCCCGATAAATAACAGAGAATTCCAGGCACACACCCATTCATCGTTACAAAGGAAAGTAATCTTTTGAAGCAGCAGCAGGGCAAGTGGATGCTTTGCAAGGTTCTGTACACAGTTTTACTGTTGCACCTCACCCACAGTCACTGGTACAATTCCATTTTGAGCCACTTCTGAGTAGAACTCCAGTGGCTGGGCTTTTGTAGAGTATTTGGCATTTAAATAATGAGCTATGTAATTATTTACTCTAATTGTCAGAGGAATGAAGTACGAGCTGTGACATGTGAGCTACTATGCTAATACTGTAGTTATGGATATTATACTGAGGTTTTTTCTTACTGTCCCCTGAGGAAGAAGATTAGGACTATGAAATGCACTGAGGTACTTGTCTATCTCTTCTTTAGTTCCCAATTTCATGACGTGTTATAGAGTCCATTACTTTTTGCCTCTTCTGTTATGAGCATGTAATATATATATATATATATGTATTATTTTGCTGTTGCTGCTGTTTTTGTGAAGAGGCCGTTAACCAAGCTGAATTTTTCCAAGCTGTGTGGTAGGTTTGCGATGTGGGCAGACTTCCATCAGGAACTAACTTGGGAACATTTACTCATTCTATTTGTGTGATCAGAGCCAGCTAGATCTGAAGTCACGTCCCTGGCAGGAGGCAGAAGAATGATAAACTACTGTTCCAACTAGCACTCAGTTTTAGAGGTTTTTTTTAAAGTATGAACTGGCACTTTGTTTTTGCCTATTACGAGCCCTTTTAAAATCTTGACATTTTAAAAATTGATCAACAAAGCCCATATTAGTATAATTAAAATTAATTAAAAGAAGTCGAACAAAGTAATTGGGTAAAGCTGATATTTGATAAGGCTAAAACAGTTTACTAATGAAAGCTTTTGAGACTACTGAGGCACTTTAGTAGACACTTCTACTTAACATCTCTATAGTATTACTAGGCAGATACATAAAAGGTACGGCCTCTGTTCAGTGGAGCTTACAATTTAGTTGAGACACATAGACAAGTCAAACACGTTTCTAGGAATCAGTTATTACAGTTATTCGGCAATCTCCACTCCTCTTTGCCACCGTGGTGCCACCGCTCGTGCACCCTAATGGGGGTGGCGATGTGATGGGGGGGGGAGGGGGGGGGGAGGGGTGCAAGGCAGAAGGTGCTTAGGGCGCCTAATCCCCTTGCACCAGCCCTGTAAGGCTTAAAATAGTAAAGCCAACTAATTCAATAGCTAATCTGATGTTTCTTCCATCCCATTGGCATAAGGCGAGGTTAATGCTTCCCTCCCAATCAGGCCAATACAGAACGATGCACTCAGCCGAGCGCACTGTTTAGCCCCCAAATTGACCACGCATTTTAGACGCACTATTATTACCACTTGTACTGTAAGGGGTAATAGTGCGTGGAAAACACGTAGCCAACCACCCCAAAACTAATAGTGCTCATCATATGCAAATGCATGTTGTTGAGCCTTTTAGTTATTACCACGGAATACTGAAAGTAAAATGTGCGGCCAAGCCACACATTTTACTCTCAGAAATTAACGCCTGCCCAAATGCAGATGTTAACCATATAAAGCACTGAGAAAGTGTACAGAAAAGCAGAAAAAAATGCTTTTCTGTACATCCTCTGACTTAATATCATAGTGATATTAAGTCTTAATATCATAGTGATATTAATATCATAGTGATATTAAGTCGGAGGCCCCAAAAATTAAAAATAAATGTAAAAAAATCTGCCCGCCAGTCAGCGGGTTCAAAAACGGACACTCAATTTTGCCAGTGTCTGTTTCTGAACCCGTGGCTGTCAGTGGGTTCGAAAATCAACGCCTGTAAAATTAAGCGCCGATAGTTGGACCCGCTAACAGCCACCGCTTCCGCTAATAAGGAGGCGCTAGGGACATGCTAGTGTCCCTAGCGTCATCTTATTAGCGTGGCCCCAAATTTAAATACAAAATCGCACCCAGGAGAGGTGCCTGGGTGCGCATCGGGAGAGCGGATGCTCAACACGGAATGTCGGCTCTCCCACACTTTTTAATGAATCGGCCTGAATGTTGCTAAATATTAAAGATGAAATCCATTTTTACACAGTTAATTATCTCCTACCTTCTCCATGGTGTTCTCTCCTCTGAATGCCTTAATTTCCTCACAGTACCTGAATGGCACCAATTATTCTCCTCTTCTCCTTTTTAGTATCAAAGCGATATTTCTGTTACTTCTCTTTTCCAAATCTCCAGTAGATACTCATGGGCCTATCTCCTTTCTCCTTCTCTCCTTCTTCTCCTCTGGATACTGGCAATCTGTAGGTTCCTTCTCAGAGAAGCAACCTATCCCTTTGATGGTAAAGTAGCAAAGAAAATAACGAAACCAAGTCCCTAATTAATAGGTACTCAGGGCTCAAATAGTCCGTTAGGAAAAGTAATAGAAAGAGGATAGAGAGGGTGGGAAGAAACTTTCATCCAGAACACAGAATTAAATACAAAACCCTATGTATCATGCACAAACTAATTTATGATGAGAAATCAGATTGGTTAAACACAGCATTACGGGTACACACTCCACACAGGAACCTCCGATCAGCAAATAAAGCCCTCCCAACCATTCCATCAGTTAAAACAGCAAGACTGACCCAAGTGAGAGAAAGAGCCCTATCACTAGCAGGACCCATAATCTGGAACACAATGCCTCCAGAGATCAGACTACAAAGTGATCTCAAGGCATTCAAGAAAAGTTTAAAAACATGGCTTTTTAAACAAGCATTTTACAAGGAGATGGGAAAATAGAGAGAAATCATTCAGAAAAAGACAGAAAGGCACCAACACACAGTACTTAGGACTTTACAGGTGATTAGTCTATGAACTCTACACAATAAGCATAACTATAATACTATGTGTGATAAAACTACCCGTGTACGTACCTTGGTACAAACGGTTTTGAACTGCTTCACTAAATGATTATGTCTAATGATTTATTGTAACCAAACCTTTGACGGCACCTGTTAGAATGTACTATAGTACGCTTTTACCCTCATTAAATATGTGCCTACATGTAAACCGTTGCGATGGTATTTAACTTAGCAACAGTATAGAAAAGTTTTTAAATAAATAAATAAAAAGGCTCCATGGAGGCATTCGGACTTAAGCAATAGAAAATTCAGGGGACAGCCATGAACATGCTGCCCTAGGCAAAGGAACAGAAAATCCATTCCCTAAGATGGTGCTCTGACTTTATATACCAGAGGAACCTACCAAATACTCTCTTCCACATGGGGGAGATATACACTCACACAATGGTCATTATGTTTTCTCCCCAAACCTCATTTTATTGAGTCAGAGGGACAGTGGTTTAATCCTACACTTATTCCCAGCAGGGGTCTGACAAGATCCCAACATAAGAGAGGAGAGATGATATGGAGCTGCAGAGTGAATGCACTTCTAGGTGAGAAGAAGTAATTTGAACTGAAAACAGAAGCAGATAGGGAACTAATGTAGAACTGTTAGATAAGGGATACAATGGTTGTAATGACGCTGGAGGAAGGTAAGTCTCACAGCTTATTTTTTTGGAGGCTGTAGCAGAGAAAGACGGTTCAATGACAAAGCTGTTAAGAAGAAGTTGCAGTAGTCCAAGCAGAAGGTGACAAGACCATAGATAAGGGATTTGGTACTTGTTCCAAAAGAAAAGTGAGGATTTTGGTGATAATATATAGAAATAAATAACACATATTAGGAATGCTTTAGAGGAGTGGAGGGGTAGCTTAGTGGTTGGAGCAGTGGGCTATAACCCAGGGAAACAAGGGTTCAAATCCTGTTGGTGCTCCTTGTGACCTTGGGTAAGTCCGTTTACCCTCCATTGTCTCAGGTACAGAACTAGATTGTAAGCCTTGTAGGGACAGAGAAAAAATATAGTACCTGAATATAATTCACTTTGACATACAGTGTGAAGTGCCAAAAAGCAGAATATAAAAACCTGCATAAAATAAAAAATATATATACACAAAAAGAGAGAGAAAAGATGTCCCCTGGGTTGCTGGCCACAGGGATAGGTACAATGATGATGTACATTTCATAGATGTTGGAACAAAGTGGGGCTACAGGGGCCTTGCCCCCCCCCCCTAAATTTCCAGCAGCAATAGAAGAAGAGAAGCCTTATTGGTGGCAGTTGGGATGGCACATTATTTCCTCTCCCCTCTGGTAGATATTGCCCTGATACCCTTACCCACCCTCCATGCTCCCAAACAGTTGGAGGATCATAGGCTTGCAACACCTTGGGCCCTCTTCCTCCTCCTCACGTCCTGGCACCTAAATTACACACCAGGCACTGATAACCAATGAGTTTTCCTGAGGCCCTGCAAGACCATGATCCTCTGACATTTTATGAGCATGGAGGGTGATTGAGGGGATCGGGACAGGGTCAGCAGTAGTGGCCACCAGGTGGGTTCCATCCCACCTGCTACCAATGAAGCTTCTCTTCCACGGGGAATTAAGGTGAGTGGGGGAGAGGGAAGGAGGTGATAGGGTTGTTGGGGAAGGGAGTAGGTTGTTGGGGGTAGGAGTGAAAGAATTGAGGGGATTGTGCTGGGTAGGAAGTGAAGGTAGGGGGGTTATGTGGGTGTGAGAGTGAAGGTGGTGAGTGAAGGGATTGTGAGTGTAGGAGTGAAAGAGGTGAGTGAGGGGATTGTTGGGGGATTGAATGAAAGAATGAGGATTGTGGGGGGTGGGAATGAAGGAGGTGAGGGGGTGGTCAGCAAGAAGAGGGGATTGTGAAGGGTGGGAGTGAAGGAGGTTAGGGGATTGTGGGGGAGGGAGTGAATGTGAGTGAGTGGATTAGGGGAAAGGGAGGTGGGGGCAGGAGGAGAAATCAAAGCTGGGGGGAGAGAAGGGGGCTGAGGGAATAGGATGAGGCAGAGAATGAGCGCAAGTGGGGATGGGGATAGGAAGAGACAGGAGAATTTTGAGAACACAAAGATAGGGGTGACTAGGTTGAATCCTTCATCCTCTTTCTTTCTCCTACCTAGCCCTTCACTTCCCTGAGCTCAGCCCTGTATGCCATTTATATCCTAATAGTTACAGTGAGAAATGAATTCTCTCTCCAGGACCATACTGCATATTTACTCAGTCAGCTCACAAATGTGTTTTGCACCCCATCTATGTACTCTTGCCTATTCTCCATAATAGAGTTAAATTTTTGTGCGTGTTTTTCTCTCTCAGACTGTTCTCTTTTCCCTAATCTTTCAGGCTATTGTTTAACCTGCTATGACGTTGGCTTTCTATTCAGTCTCCATTCAAAATTTAACTAATTGTTCCAGCGCCCTAGGACACATGATATTCTTACATCAGTTTTCTCTTCTTTTGATTTTTTTTTTTTATAAGATGCATTCATGCACAGCAAATTTGGTTACAAGTGAAAAACCCAAATTGTTATTTTCTACTTTTCAGTTGAAGACAAATGATACATTTTGACATAGAAGAGAGTCTGGAATGGGATGATTAAACTGGTGGGCTTTGTTTCTATTTTCCATTTTCCCACTACTTGAAAGACTTTCTGTCAGCAACAGGGTGACATCTTTCATCTTTGGCCTGCACTGGAAAGCAGTACAGCTTTGATGGGAAGTGAAAATGCCTGGGATCCAAAGGAAAAAAAGAGCATTGTCCTTGGAATTTCAGTGCATTGATGACGCGCCTTTAGCATGCATGCTCAAAGTGGCACTTGAGGCCACCCAACAAATTCGACCTCGTAGAAAGAAAGAGAAGTGCTTGAAACATTGGCACACCACATGCATTTCTTCTAAAGGAAGAAACTTCTTAAATGATCACATTTCCATGCAACTAGCAATACCCTGCTTTGTAGCCCATTCAAATGAACTCTTGACTTAAGAATAAACTTGTTGAAAGAGCAAATATCCCGTGCATCTTTGCCATACTTCAGAGGGGAAATAACATTTTCAAACATAGATCTTTTGCAATTTTTTTGTCACTTTGTGGCACATGAGATTATAAAAGTTCAACATTAATGTTCTGTGTTGATACTTGGGTAGTATCATTTATCTTTTCTGATAAGAATATTTAATTTCATTTCTACTGGATGTTTTTTTTGTTGTTGTTTTTTTTTTTTTTTTTACCAATCCCTACCATTTGGCAGTTAACCAGTGGCAAAGGATTATTTTAACAATTGATCAACTAAGGTGCCTCTGCCACCTGCGCAATTTCAGTTCAAATAAAAACTAAACATCAACTGGAATGGAGTGCAGGTGATTCACTGCACAAATCCGTATAGCTTGGAATACCCTGGACTGCACGCTTTCCTTCAAGATCCACCTAAAAAATGAGAAATAAGTGTCAGTAGCAAGAATGACATTAAGCTTGCAACTCAAAATGGGGAATATATCCAGCTGTAGTCATGCCCTGTGTTACTGCAGTGCTGAGTTTGCTTGCCGAGTATGGGAATGTTCTACCCATGAAATCAACCTACTGCTGAATGACAGTTGCCAAATTATCAGGGGCTGCTTATACAAACTAATCTCATCAATTCCATCATTGTTTATTTATGACACACTTTTCCAGTTTCTATAACCTTGCTGGAATAGTACCACCAGCCATCTGAAGGATCATGGCCAGCTAACCAAAGAGGGCATGGCAAACGAGGACACTAGACATCTTCCTCACAGTCACACCATGGCAAAAAATCCATCTGAAATTGTGTAGAAGCTTCCTCATGACAACAGATGCAATCAGCATCACACCTGTGACTGCCTGCAAGGAGGTATATCAGGTGCACTTGAGACATCTTGTTGCTGGGATTAGCATGGATATCAGAGTGACTGAGCAGTTTCCTTTAGGGTTGGAGGAGGAATGGATCATATGAAAGGCCCTAACTCACTTCTGTATCCAAGTATCAGGTCAAGAACTGAAATGGCAAAATAGGGATACTCTACCAGATCTAGAAACTGTGATTACTTTGAAAGGCACACCATGCAACATCTTTTGGTCTGCTCATCACTCAAGGATTGTTCATGTATGGTGTAGGATTACGCTAAGAACAACTCACAAGCATTGAAATGTCCTCATCAGAGGAAAGATATATGACTGGTGGATGGATATTAGGGATGTGCTTTCATTAGAAATGAATGGGTAAAATGCAACAAATGAGACCATTTTTGTTTCATGTGTGGCTCTCTGAAACAAATGGAAGGGTGCCCAGAAATATAAACAAAAAATTGTTGTTTCGTTCATTTATATTTCCCATTCAAATATATGGCCCACTGAAAATTGCTGCAGTGAGACTGCTGTAGTGAGATTGGTAATTATAGCAAACAACCAATGCCTGTAAGGTAGCAACCTGGTTGGAGCCAAGACATAAGAAGTAGGCAAATAGGACAGAGGACCAATCAAGGTGAAGCATTTTTTTAAACTAACTAATAGCTGGCATCTGGATCATGTGATGCTGATATATCCTCCCATGAAAAGGTCTGAGCATGTACAAAGAAACTCCATATTCTCTAGGGGATTTCACAAGAAAAGCTGCCTTTTCAAAAGATCTTTTAAAGCAGACATGGCTAGGGATGTGAATCGTTTTTTGACGATTTAAAATATCATCCGATATTTTTTAAATTGTCAAAAACCATTAAAGAGTGCGATACAATAGAAATACCCCTGATTTATCGTGAAAAATTGTTAATCGGGTTTGTGTCCACTAACGGGAGTTATTTGGGGGGAGGGCGGGAAAACCAAGCACACCAAAACAACCCCTTAAACCGACCCCGGACCCTTTAAAATGAATCCCTTACCTTCCCCCACCCTCCCAAACCCCCCCAAAATGTTTTAAAATCACCTGGTGGCCAATTGAAGCCCCGGGACTGATCGCCCACTCTTCGGGCCGTCGCTGCCATGAATAAAAATGGCGCCGATGGCACCATAAACAAAACCCACCCGACCCTTTTAAAACTGACCCCTTAGCTCCCCCACCCTCCCAACCCCCCCCAAAAACATTTTTAAAATTACCTGGTGGTCCAGTGGGGGTGCCAGGAGCGATCTCCCACTCTCGGGCCATCGGCTGCGCTAATAAAATGGCGCCGATGGCCCTTTGCCCTTACCATGTGACAGGGTATCCGTGCCATTGGCCGGCCCTGTCACATGGTAGAAGCACTGTCTTGCCGGCCATCCAGTGCTCCTACCATGTGACAGGGGCCGGCCAATGGCACGGATACCCTGTCACCATGGTAAGGGCAAAGGTGCCATTTTTATTAGTGGCAGCCAACGGCCCGAGAGCGGGAGATCGCTCCCCGTGCCCCCACTGGACCACCATGTAATTTTAAAAACGTTTTTGGGGGGTTGGGAGGGTGGGGGAGGCTAAAGGGGTCAGTTTTAAAGGGTCAGGGTGGGTATTTTGTTTATCGGATCGGGGCGCAGCCAATAAACAAAAATCAATCGGGCCGGACAATAAAAATTATAAGATTTGAATCGGACCGGAACTGAACCGATTCCGGTTTCCGATTCACATCTCTAGAAATGGCCAACTTCAATCCTTAATAGCCACAAATAGGGCCAGGTTTTCAGGATATCCACATTAATATGCATAAATAGATTTGCATTCAATAGATGGCAGTGGATGCAAATCTATTCATGGCCTGTTATGGCTGTCAAGGAATGGCAGTTGGCCACCCCTGTCTTAGAGTCAAAGAAAAAGTTTCGAAAGAAGTGAGAGAAGAATTTTGCCATTGGCAAAGTCTTTCTGTTATCTTCTGCTATAGTCAAAGCACTCTCATTGTGAGAGAGCAATAGAGGTGCTGTAACATTCTGTCTATTCACTGGAGTAGGGCAAAGGCAATGGAAATAGAAAAGCAATTCCAGTGAGTAAACAAACAGCAGTGATTTTTGTCTCTGACTGGACAGTGCACTCTTTAACTACAAAGAGAGGACAGAAGGGCAATGTTCTCTCGCCTTAGCTTGTTGGGCTCTATACCAGGGTACTATTAAGCTAAGGCGAGAGAACATTATAGAAATCTCAATTTTCATTCTAGCATGAAGGATGGGCAGCTCCGTATAAAGAAGGAAGAATTCAGGAAACCTCATAAACATCTGCTACAAGATGTTGGCGACCCCTGGGATTTCTACCTGTTGATACTGCAAAGGTTAGTGGAGCAACAAACATCCCTTCATGACCTGACTCTGGAAATGGAGATAGATGTGGTTTGTCCCCTGGGGAATCATGATTGGACAGTGATGAGTCAGTTGATATAAAGATCCTGAAGCCCTTGAAGGATGCCATGGATAAACTTAGTTCCAGAAGTGTCACCTTGGGTAGGGTTATCCCCATAGTAAATATCCTGGAGAAGTTAGAGAGTTTCTGTCATCAAGAGAGTCTCAGTTCTCTCATTTTTCATCACTGCAGTCGGGTCACCTTCTGAAGAATCAGGGTTCCATCTTAGCACAGAGGGCTGCCAACTGGATCTCTGGCAGGCAAATGTCAGATTAAACACCACCATCTCAGGGTGACAGACTCAGAATTTACAGGCAGAGGATGGAAGCAAAGATTGGCTTGTCTTGCTAGGGTTTAGGCAAGGATGAAATCAGCAAGTACTCCAAAGTTAGTGGAGCTGGGCTGGGTTGAGCAAGAAGCCCAGTCTCAAAGCTTAGAGTTGAGCTTCAAAAAAAGACCCGGGTGCCAATTTCATAGATAAGTATGAAGTTTATGTGAATGGCAGTGAACAGTGTGGTCCTGAATCTGTAGGTCTAAAATATATTTTTTACTCAGAACTTCATGCATATGTATAGAATCCAAAAGTTGATACTGACTGGATGTTTCCACAGTTCACTAGCATAGGATTGGTGGGCTTCTGATACGACTTCTTAGCTGGTACAAATATGCATATTCTAATGGAGATCCTGGTGTGAGTTAGAAGACAGCAGGCAAACAATGCTGGGCCTTATGACTGGATCCAAAGTTTGTCAAGACCACAAACTCAGCCAGTTTGTGTCCAGCAGTACCAGCAAAATTGTAAGGTGAAGACAGATTGCTTAATTTGAAGAACAATAGTAGCTTCTTGTCCTCAATGTAGTTCTCACAGGCATTCACATTAAAACTGCAGGAGACCATCACGTGGCTTGACTTCCATCTTGTGTTGCTCAGGCCTGCAAAGTTTGGTTCAGTTGCACAGTCCTTTTTAGGGTGACTGGCTTATCCCTACATGTCTTGCAAGTAGTCATGTTCCATGGTTGGCAGCTGGGATATATCCATAGCAGTGTAAGCAGGAATAACATAGAAAACTGGATGGGCGAATTAGTCTTTTTCCTACCATCATCTCCTGTATAACTATCTGTAGTAGAGCAGGAATTCAAAGAGTTACAATCTTATCATTACCAAGATAGAATGTACTATAATCCCCTCCCTCATGCTCTCATTTCAGTGAGCTTGCTCTTACAGTAATGCCGCCCTTCCCTTACTCATTACCCATCTCCCTCTGCAAAGGTACATTTAAAATAGGTTATTTGTAGACTGGAGTAAATCTCATTAATTTACATTAGTAAATTAATGAGATTAATTTACATTAATTTTCAAAAGGATTTACGTGTATAAAATAGGGTTTTTATGCATGTAATGAACTTTACTCATGTAAATGGAATTTATGCATTATAAATGTGCTTTTGAAAATTGCCCAGATATACAGTATGCTACTTTTATACATGTAACTCCTTTGATAGTTCATTCCATTGTGTGTAATATGGCTGAAGGACAGAGGACAGACGTAGGAAAGTCAAATCAGAGCAATTTTATTTACAAACCATATAGGTTTATATTTTGGCATACTATATAAGGTTCTAATACACAGATCTTAGGATATTCTTGATACTGAATTAAGTAGCATGTCTGAATTTTTATGTCACTTAATTTGTCCACCTGTTATGGTAGGCACTGTGGTGGAGTGGCTTAATGGTTAGAGCAGTGGCCTGAAAACCATTGATTTTCCTTGTGATGTTGGGCAAGTCATTTCACCCTCCATTGACTCAGGTACACACTTAAATTGCAAGCCCTTTAGTGACAAGGAAATACTTAGTGCTTGAATGTAACTCACCTTGAGCTACCAATGAAAAGGTATGAGCTAATAAATACTTTCAGTTCCATTACCTCAAAGACTATGTAAGTGTCCAGTTCCTACAATTATTTTCTTGAGTCATCTCTTGCCACATCTGCTCCACAAAAATTCTAAGTCTGAGCATCCTAACATTTGCTTTATTTCTGTCCAACCAGGACCCTTCACATTTTGAAGACATCATGATACTATAGTTGGCTAAGTATGTATCACTTCTATTGAGTAGTCAATTAGATGAATATTAAGTTCATGCAAAGAATGCCAACCAATTGGAATCACCAAGGCAAGCATAGTTATGAGAGGCTAGATTATTAATGAGCCTGTCTGCAGTAAGATGTACCTTGAGTGAGAAAGCTAAAACATTCTGTCCCTACAATATAGCAGTAGTAGAAGTCAACATTAGCACAGAGGGCTATGGCCATATCCCACTATACTTAATATACTTATGCTTATTGAAAATAGCCTCCCCAGAAACAACTCAAGAGAACATTTAATTCAGAAGTTTCTTTCATATTGTTCTTTAAATGAAGTAAAGAAAGCTCAAATTAACAGCAGTCTTTTATAAAATATAAGCCATATTCTTACTCTTCAAGATTCTTTGAGCCCTAAGTCCTTTTATCAATTTAAGCTCACCACCCTCAGCTGTATTATAATGAACTCAATAAAAAATGTCAAGGTTAAAAATAGAGTTTCCATTACTTTCAGCAATTAGTAGAGTCTGGGTTTTCATTATTAATGCTAATTTTTTATTTGGACAGTATTTTTCAATAGGATGGTCATCCATGCCAACATAGTTCTTTTAATGATTTAAAATATATTTTAATGCCTATTTTTGACTTTTTTCATTTTACTTCTTAATTCTCCATATCATATAAATCAAATATGCAAAACATGTGATCCTAGAGCTATTAAGCTGTCAAGTTTATTAAAACAGAATGTGAGAAAGTTAAAGGATAGAGCAACTTTTTAAATTCATCTTTAGGAATTTTGTTTGCCTCTGCAAGTTTAATGTTAAATCTCTACACCATTAACACCTTCATACATCCAAGATAGGTTCAATATATCTTGTATTCATTCACTATTGTGATTGTCAACCAAGCTAGTCAATGAATTTGTTGTATGTAGACCCTTGCGCCAAAGTGTTTGGCATATCTGAAATGCAAATTAACTCACTAATATTAGACTGTAGGCAATCTAGAACAGGCCATGGCGTCTTAGACCCAAAAGGGTGTTCTTTGTTTAAGTAACAGTACTTCTCTGAGAAGTGAGATTTCTAAAGTTCAGTTGCCAATGTAAATTAATTTATAGCTGGCCTTCCCTGCTATAATTATGGAGTTAAATAGTATGCTCCAATTATGCGTATATTTATATAGAAAAAGTAATTCCAGTACTCCACACTACAACACTATATTCAACATTAGTGATTTTTAAAGCTGGTCATTACTATTTTGTCTTTCAATTTCAGCTTTCATGAAACTTGTGTTAGCTAACCTTCCAAAAAAGTACATGATTACAAAATTTCATTTTCTCAACAGATTAACCCTTGCTGCTAGCAGTATCTGCCACATCACAACCCAAAATAATATACATTGCAGAAATTAGATTATTGAGTTATGGTTTTCTCTGAGACGCAATGTGAAACTGCCTGAGTGATCATTACTCTTTTTCTCAGCCTCTCTGTTATCTATCAAGCGTAGTGATTACAGCTGTGTACAGGGTAATTAAATGTTTGAAATCCAATCTCTTCTGCAACCAAATATTGATGCCTAAACTCCATTCTCTCAAAGGGAGAAATCAAAGTCTTTAAACCAAGCTATTAAAGGTGTCAAGCTCCACTATGAAAAGGGACCAATTATTAACTTAAGCAAAAGAGGCGAGTATTTTCTTTTTATATAACTTTCCCGCAGCATGAAGTCATCCTCTGCAGTCCTGGCTCTATGAGGACACACCATGAAGCATCAGATTTAATGAATATCCCATGATAGCAAGTCTATTAGAGCAGCGTGAAACCCACATGTAAGCACTGCAATTGAGAATGTGCCGAGGGATGGGGCTTGGTCATGATACTAATACTGAAGGAGTTACTGGTGCAAGAAAAAAAGAAGAAAAAATGGCTTTAATTATTTGAATGTAAGAAAGCAGAATAATGTTTTGTGATCGTTTGAGTAATGTGCTTAGGGCAATGTTGTCTTGTTTGTTGTAATCTGTGGCTCTCCTTAAACTATTTTAGACATGGTATTGTTTTAGGGAAACCGCACGGAGATATTCAAAATTGTTAAGAGATTCTTAAGAGAAAAAAAAGGCATCTTAAGCATACATACAAGACAAAGAAACCTTCATAATAAACACATGAATATGCATGCTTTGTGTCTGGCCACTGGGATGGTCAGAGTAAGAACCCTAGAACCCAATTTTACAATGTAATAAAGGTTTTGTGTAGAGATGTGAATCGTGTTCTCGATCGTCTTAACAATCGATTTCGGCTGGGAGGGGGAGGGAATCGTATTGTCGCCGTTTGGGTGTTTAGAGTATCGTTAAAATCGTTAAAATCGTGAACCGGCACACTAAAACCCCCTAAAACCCACCCCTAAAACCGACCCCGCTGAACGACCTCCTGCAGTCGATCTCCTGCCGGCGCCATTTTCCGTACGGAAAACGATTCGCAGGAGATCGCTCCCGGACCCCGCTGGACCCCCAGGAACTTTTGGCCAGCTTGGGGGGGGCCTCCTGACCCCCACAAGACTTGCCAAAAGTCCAGCGGGGTCCGGAACGACCTCCTGCGTCGAATCGTGTTGGTCTATGGCCGCCGCCTTTTTGCGGCGGCCATTTTGCAAAATGGCGCCGGCTGAAGACTACACGATTTAGTGTGCCGGTTTTCCTGCTCTCCCCCTTCCCCCGATTTAGCTACGGACCCCCAGGTAATTTAAGGCTACGGAGGTAATTTAAGCTACGGACCGCCGCTACGGACCCCCAGGTAATTTAAGGCATTTGGGGGGGGTTCGGGAGGGTGGGGGATTTAATTTAAAGGGTCGGGGTGGGTTTTAGTGTGCCGTGTTTTAGTGTGCCGCTGGACCCCCAGGTAATTTAAGGCATTTGGGGGGGGGGTTCGGGAGGGTGGGGGGTGGGTTTTAGGGTGTTTTAGTGTGCCGGTTTTCCTGCCCTCCCCCTTCCCCCGATTTACGATTTTTTGACGATAAATCGGGGGAATTGGTATTGTATCGTGGCCCTAACGATTTTTGACGATTTAAAATATATCGGACGATATTTTAAATCGTCAAAAAACGATTCACATCCCTAGTTTTGTTAATGCAGAATGTGCCTGCAAGTAGCTAATGAAATGGTGAGTGAAGCTATGAGAAATACACATAGGGGTAAATTTTAAAACAAACGCGTGGGCGTACATGTACGTCCGATTTTATAAGATGTGCATGCAGGTGCGCGCAAGTTATAAAATTGGGGGTCGGCACACGCAAGGGGGTACATACTAGTGCATCTTGCACGCGCTGATGCCCACAGCCTTCTCCCGTTCTCTTCCCCTAGTCTAACCTTCCCACCCCTTCCCCTAACCTCCCCCCCTAGCCCTATTCTAACCTCTCTGGCTTTATCTTACCTTTTGCGCCTGCAAGTTGCACGCACCAGCAGCCTGCCGGCACGTGATCCTCCAACACAGCGGCAAATGGCCGCTGGCCGGAGGCCTCTGGCCCTGCCCCTGCCCCGGCCGCCCCTTTTGTAAAGCCCTGGGACTTAGACACGTCCCAGGGCTTTACGCGCGTCAACCGGGCCTTTATAAATAGGCCCTGGTGTGCGTAACCACCTCTACGCGTGTAAATCCACTGGATTTATGATTGTAGAGCTTTTAAAATCCCGGCCATACCAGTATATTCACAGCAGTAATCTAATTACTTACATATTATGAAATAACATGAGCACAAATATTAGATCAAAATCCATACCTATTTTAAACTCTTTAAATACAAATCTTTTATACTTAGACTCCCTTACCTGACAGAAAATCTATGACATGTGTGTATAATTATTATATTGTCAGATCTTCATGGAATGTTTTACCTGTATCATTAAAAATGGTGACAGCAAACAATACTATGCTTTATCAGTTTTACTGTTAAGACATATTTTAAAAATTCTTTAAGCTACTATGCCTTTGAACTTCTATCAGCAGCCACAATAGCAAAAAAAATCACACTCCTTGGATCTGATTGGTCTATATTGTCTGTGTCCCATTTCACCTCATACACATAGGGGCAGGTTTTAAATGCTACGCGCGTGGGGTACATTTGTGCACACTTGTGCACCTTGCGCGCGCCGAGCCCAAGGGGAGCTCCAATGGCTTTCCCCGAAATCGGAGCGGCCTTGGATGGAGCGGCCTTGGAGGGAACTTTTTTTTCGATCCCCCCCACCTTTCCCTCCCTTCCCCTATCTAACCCACCCCCAGCCCTAACTAAATCCCCCCCCCCCACCTTTTTTTCAGGAGTTACGCCTACCTGCCGGCGCGCCATGCCCCAGCACAGGCCGCTGTGCCGGAGCACTCGGGACCGCCCCCAGACCGCCGCCACGCAAGTGGCCCCGCCCCCGGACCGCCCATTTTGGAAAGCCCCGGGTCATACGCGCGTCCTGGGGCTTGCGCGTGCCGCGAGCCTATGCAAAATAGACTTTGGTGCATGCAGGGGTAGGTTTTCGGGGGTTACGTGCGTATCTTACGCACGTAACCCTTTGAAAATCTACCCCGTACTGAAAGAACCTATTGGAGACATTTGTATGTGGTCATTTGTGACCACATACAAATTTAATTTAAGTTCAACATGCCATTGGCCTAATTTTAATTAAATTACGAAAATATTTAAGGATTTATTGTTATTGTTCAATGTTCTTTGTATTATGAATGTATTATATGTTATTGTTCAATGTTCTTTGTAAAAAAACCCTGATCTGACTTCCCAGACCAGGGCTATCTTTTCGTTCCATGTAAACCGGACTGATTTGTATTGTATACAGGAATTCCGGTATATAAAAATTAAAAATAAATAAAATAAACATTACTTAATATGGCTGCTTCCAAGAATTCAAGAGAATTAAAATAAAACATATGAATGTAAAATATGACATGTTAGATCACACCAAGATCCATCGAGCCCAACATCCTGTCTACAACAGTGGGCAGGTCAGGTCACAACTACCTGGTAGATACCAAAAAGTAGATCTACTTTTTGTTGCTCACTCCCATGGATGAGAAATGACTTTCCAGGTCTTCCTGGCTAATAATTTTTATGGAATCTTACTGCATAAACTTGTCCAAACTTCTTTTTAATCCCCACTAAGGTAGACTCCTTGACCACCTCCACTGGCAACAAATTCCATAGCTTGATTGTGCACTGAGTGAAAATACTTTCTATGATTTTTTTTTAAAATCTGACAGCTGTTGTTTTAGGCATTATTTGAAAGGGTAAATAACTAAGAGCATAAGAGCTTGCAAGCTGGGTCAGACCAAGTTCCATTGAGCCCAGCATCAATAGAGGTCAGTCCAGGTCCCAAGTACTTGGTACATCCCATAAAGTAGATCTATTTTCTGTTTTCCCCCTCCCAGCGATAGCATGTATTATGGACTTTTTCTCAAATTATTTGTCCAAGCCTCTTTTAAACTCCACTATGCTACTTTAAATAAATACGGTGTACAATTCTGGTCACCGCATCTCAAAAAAGATATAGTTGCGATGGAGAAGGTACAGAGAAGGGCAACCAAAATGATAAAGGGGATGGAACATCTCCCCTATGAGGAAAGGCTGAAGAGATTAGGGCTATTCAGCTTGGAGAAGAGACGGCTGAGGGGGGATATGATAGAGGTCTTTAAGATCATGAGAGGTCTTGAACGAGTAGATGTGAATCAGTTATTTACACTTTCAAATAATAGAAGGACTGGGGGCACTCCATGAAGCAAGTAGCACATTTAAGACTAATCGGAGAAAATTCTTTTTCACTCAATGCACAATAAAGCTCTGGAATTTGTTGCCAGAGGATGTGGTTAGTGCAGTTAGTGTAGCTGGGTTCAAAAAAGGTTTGGATAAGTTCTTGGAGGAGAAGTCCATTAACAGCTATTAATCAAGTTTACTTAGGGAATAGCCACTGCTATTAATTGTAGGGATGTGCAGAGCAAAATTTTATGTTCATATTTTTTATGTCCGAAAGGGGGTCCCACTTGCGGCCAATATGGACATAAAAAAAATCCAATGAGTTGGGTATATGTACATATGTGCAAAAAAAAAATTAAACCCCCTCACCCTCCTTAATCCCCCCCCCAGACTTACCACAACTCCCTGGTGATGGAGCGAGGAGTGAGGACGCCATTTCCGGCAATCCTTGGCGAGAAGCATGTGACGTCGGCGGCACGTCGAGTGACGCCGGCGTCACGTGATTCCCGGCTCATTCGCGCGGACGGCTCGTTCGGCCCAAAAGAACTTTTGGCCAGCTTGGGGGGGGCCTCCTGACCCCCTCAAGCTGGCCAAAAGTTCTTTTTGGGCCGAACGAGCCGTCCGGCGCGAACTTGCCGGGAATCACGTAACGTCTGCGTCACGTGATTCCCGGCTTGTTCGCGCCGAACGAGCCGTCCGGCGCGAACTTGCCGGGAATCACGTGACGTCGCGTCTGAATGACGCGGCGCCACGTGATTCCCGGCTCGTTCGCGCCGGACGGCTCGTTCGGCCCAAAAGAACATTTGGCCAGCTTGGGGGGGTCAGGAGGCCCCCCCAAGCTGGCCAAAAGTTCTTTTTGGGCGAACGAGCCGTCCGGCGCGAATGAGCCGGGAATCACGTGATGCCGGCGTCACTCGACGTGCCGCCGACGTCACATGCTTCTCGCCAAGGATTGCAGAAATGCCGTCCTCACTCCTCGCTCATCACCAGGGAGTTGTGGTAAGTCGGGGGGGGGGATTAAGGAGGGTGAGGGGGTTTATATTTTTATTTTGGCTCAACAATCGCGATTTCCCACATATCGAACATATCTATGTTCGATATGTGGGAAATCCGATCGTTTATGTCGAATCAATTTTTTAAGTAAAAAAAAAATATGAGTTGCGTTTTACTAATGCGGTCAATCCGAATGCACACCCCTAATTAATTGCATCAGTAGCATGGGATCTTCTTAGTGTTTGGGTAATTGCCGGGTTCTTGTGGACTGGTTTGGCCTCTGTTGGAAACAGGATGCTGGGCTTGATGGATCCTTTGTCTGACCCAGCATGGCAATTTCTTATGTTCTTATGTTCTTAGTACTTTTTCACTCAGCACACAATTAAGCCATGTCCTCTGGCAACAGATTCCATAGCTTAACTGTGTGCTGAGTGAAAAAAGTAAGTTCTTCTATTTGTTTAAAATCTGATGGTTACTAGTTTCATGGAGTGTCCCCTTGTTTTATTATTTTTTAAAAGGGTAGATAACCGTCCCCTATTTGCATGGTCCAACTCACTCATAATTTATAAAGGTCTGTCATTTCCCCTCTCAGTTCTCTCTTTTCGAAACAGAGGAGCCATAACCTATGTAGACTTTCTAAGGGAGCTGTTCTATCCCCTTTATCATTTTTATTGCCCTTCTCTGTACTTTTTCTAGTTTTGCTATGTCTTTTTTGAGATGGGGCAACCAAAGTTGCAAGGTGTGGTCACAAAATGGATCAATACAGAAGCATTATCATATCCTTTGTTTTATTTGCCATTCCTCTCTAAATAATTCTTAACATTCTATTTGCTTTTTTGAGCTGAGGATTTCAAAGTAATGTTGTCCACAAGAACTCCAGTGTCCTTTTCCTGGGTGTTGATTTCTAATATGGAACCCAGCATTGTGCACCCGTTGTTAGGGTTATTATTCCCTAACTGGATCACTTTGTACTTGTCTACATTAAATTTCATCTGCAATTTAAATGCCCATTTTCCTAGTCTCAAAAGGTTCTTCTGCAATTCCTCACAATGCACTGCTGTTTAACAACTTTGAATAATTTTCATTCATCTGCAAATCTGATCACCTTACTCGTTGCTCCCTTTTCCACATCATTAAGGAGGTGTTGACACTACTTACAAGGGGCGGAGCCCACTGTAGGTCCCCGCCATTGGCAGGAAGCCCGGGGTGATGCGGAGACTCTACCGGACCTTCACCAGTACCAGCCCTCGTTCCCTGCGGGTTGAGCCCTTGGGTGCCGGGGCCGGCTGGACTTAGGCGCGGGTCATCATGCGAAGGTTGCAAGCGAATGTTGGATGAAAGCAGAGTCAGACAGGCCAGAGTCAGGGCAGGCAGCAAGCAGAGGAATCCAGGAGCCTAGCCGAGGTCGGGGCTGGCAGCAAGCAGGGGAATCTAGGAGACAAGCCGAAGTCAAGCCAGAGGAGCAGTCTAAGGAGTACAAGGGGAGCTGGAGCAGGAGCTGGATCAAGAACTGAAGCAGGAGCGGAATCTGGAACTGAAGCGGGAGCACGATCAGGAACTGAAGCGGGAGCACGATCAGGAACTGAAGCGGAGTTGAAGCAGTAATCGAAGCGGAGCCGGATCAGTAACTGAAGCAGGAACAACACACTACCCACACAGAGCTGAGCCATTGCTGAGGCGATTCTGGGAGGGCTGAGCTGCTCTTGTATAGGGCCTTCTGCTGATGTCATCAGATGGGGCCATGGGTGAGTTTCCTGCCGCAGCCCCTTTAAAGGTTGGGGAGAGCCAGCGGGCTCTCCCCAACCCATGGGGAAGGTGCGTTGGCAGCAGCGTCGGATTGCTGCAGAGGAGGGTGGCAGCGGCAGTGGCAGCCCTTACTATGTCAGAGGATCTACCGCTGTTTGCTCCACCCCACTGACATAGTAAGGGCAAAGGACCGTTGGAACCTGTTTCAGTGCTCGCAGCCGACAGACCAACGCCAATACATCGCTCCCGGACCGCTCCTGAACGCCCGCTCCACCGACCGAGATTTTTATCAGGTCTCGGGGGATCTGGAGGGTGGGGGGTGGTAATGAATTTATTGCGAACATCTTGGGGAGGGGTCACTGGGGGGGGCAGGTTTCATTCATTCGGCAACTCTGGGGGGGCAGGGGGGTGGGCTACTGTTTTTCGCAGGGCTGGGGGAGGGGGGCAGGAGAGTGTGGGGTGGTTAATTTAAGAGAACGTTTCTCATAGGGTTGTTTTTTGGGGGAAGGGGGAGGTTCACACACAAATACATACACTAAACTTGCACCATCTCGGGAACGCACCAAAATAGCCCTCCCCAGACCACAAAACAAATTTGGGAATGCAAATTTGGTTAGGCACTCCCCTATTTGGCTACATAACGCGCACAGATGCCCAGGGACAGACCACATGTAGCCCCAACAATTTTAATTTCTCAGGTCTTGGGTGGGGACAGGAGGGTGGGGGGTTATTATTTGATTTAAAGGGTTGGGATTGGGGTTTTTTTGGGGGGTGGGGGGGTTCCCACAGAAATAGAAAGACAAACGTTTTCTGATCTGAAGGGTAGGCAGTAGGCGGGGGAAGGTGACAGTGAGGGGAGGGAGAATGAGGGGGGAGGTGAGTGTCAGGGGAGGGAGAATGAGGGGAGAGGTGAGTGTGAGGGGAGAGAGTTGGAGTGAGGACAGGGGAGGGAAGGGGGGGTGGGTGACCAAGGGGGAGGAGGATGAGTGACTGAGGTAAATGAGCAAGGGGAAGGGGGAGGGAGGGAAAAGAACCTGACTCTGCCACTGCAACGCATGGCAGGGTTCCGCTAGTTTAAAATAAAATAAAAGCACGTAATCAATTAAAACAATACAACATGCAGCACATCCCAGATGACAATCTATCCTGAATTGTTATCTCCATAATTGTTGTCACTGTCTTTTTTTTTTTTTTACTATGATATTTACCTTAGGAAAATTACAAAAAAAATTACAGAATCAAAACAAGTGACAATGATAAACCTTATATTTGCTGAGTCAAGTCAGATGAAATTACTATTATATAGCCACCATAAACCAAGTTTTTAGCAACTTTTGGAATTTACCTAAATTGGTTTCCTCTCTAAGGGGGTCGTTTATCAAAGGCTTTTTGCATGCGATATCATGCAAATTAGGGGGAGGGGAGGAGTCGGGGCGAGGAGGGGGCAGAGTTGGCGATGTCTTCACTGCCGGCGATAATGTTACAAACATAAAAGGGCTGAAGCATCAGGGCCTTCGGATCAGACTTCATGGTTGTCCATGTTCTTCTGTGCTGGTCCAGGTCCTCTGTGGTCGTCATTTGTCTAGATGGCTTCATTCTGTGTTCCTGGTCTCCTCGTCCTGATGTTCTTGGTCTCGTCCTTCATCGCCTGTTCCATGTCCTGATGTTCTGTGGTTCCATTCCTGAGTCCTGATGTTCCAGATGTTCCGTGTTCCTGATTTCTTGGTCCTGATGCCTTTGTCTTCACCTCTGCAACCAGTTCCCAGTTTCCTGCATCCACCTTTCCTGGCATGCCACCATCGTGGTCCGTGACCAGCCCATGGGGGGCTGTGAAGGGTGCTTCGTTGTACAAGGCCTTCTTCTCGTCTGCAGCACAAGTCTCTGGAAGACCCTTGTTTTTAATGTTCTGAGTTCCAAGTGTTGAATCCTGAGTCTTGAATCCTGTCCCGGTCTTCGGAGTTCCTTGTCTGCTTCCATCCATGCCCAAGACTCTGCCAGAACCTGCTCCGCTCCAGCGTGGTCCAAGACCAGACACAGGCGGCTGTGTAGGGTGCGTCCCATGCAGGCCTCTACTGAATCTTCGACATGTTACAGTCTCAAGTTCCACTACTTCGCCTGGAGTCTGCTTCGCACTTAGCGTAGTCCACGACCAGTCATGGGCGGCTGTGTAGGGTGCACTGTGATGCAATTCTCATACTTTCGCCTGAGTCCTGAAACCTTGCCTGAGACCTTCTGAGTAACCTGAATGCTTGTCCGAGTCTTCTGAGTATCCAAATTCTCATCTGAGTTCTCTGAGTAACCTGAATCCTCGTCTGAGTCCTTCCAAGTTCCAAGTCTTCGACTTGTTCCTGCCCTCAGCCTCCATCTGGCCTCACGTACTCATTGTTCCCAAGCGGCGGGTCTGAAAGGGCTTTTGTGTGGCCGGAGGGCTACTCCTGAGACCAGCATTGCATTGCTGGGTCTCCTTGGTGCATGTGGGTTCAGTGGAGGGCTGATCCTGCTTGGTGCCTGTATCGAGTTACTTGCTTTAGTTCTAGTCTTGCTTTGTTCCTGCTCCGCCCATGCTTGCATGCACTCACCTCCCACAGTGTGGCTCAGGGCTCCTCTCTGAGTCGTGCCATGGTTCAGGGGCTCACATTCTCCCATGAGCTAGTGGCTACGCCCGTATCAGGACCTGTAGGTCACAGTCGCAACACCTTACATAAGAAAATAAGAAATTGCCATGCTGGGTCAGACCAAGGGTCCATCAAGCCCAACATCCTGTTTCCAACAGAGGCCAAACCAGGCCACAAGAACCTGGCAATTACCCAAACACGAAGAGGATCCCATGCTACTGATGCAATTAATAGCAGTAGCTATTCCCTAAGTAAACTTGATTACTTAGGCTTGAACTTCTCCTCTAAGAATGTATCCAAACCTTTTTTGAACCCAGCTACACTAACTGCACTAACCACATCCTCTGGCAACAAATTCCAGAGCTTAATTGTGCATTGAGTGAAAAATAATTTTCTCCGATTAGCCTTAAATGTGCTACTTGCTAACTTCATGGAATGCCCCCTAGTCCTTCTATTATTTGAAAGTGTAAATAACCGAGTCACATCTACTTGTTCAAAACCTCTCATGATCTTAAAGACCTCTATCATATCCCCCCTCAGCCGTCTCTTCTCCAAGGTGAACAGCCCTAACCTCTTTAGTCTTTCCTCATAGGGGAGCTGTTCTAACCCCTTTATCATTTCACAGCAAGCAGGCAAGTTAACAAGTGATCCTCATGCTGACAAGCTACCCAGATATCTACATTGTTAATGATCAAATCACCAGCTTCAATGGTAGTCCTGACGCGTCCCTCCTGGATACATGATCCTGGAAACACATCTTGCTGTGAGTGGACAAGGCATCAACTGGCATGCAGGACCTAGCTACATGATCGCTTTCTGCCACACCGAGTTTATTGTCTCCTTCCAGGTGACCTTTCTCTTCTAATGCAGCACAAAGGCTGCCAGACTGTTGTTGGTATTGCTCTATTATGTCCCTGAAGACTCCTTTATATATTTCTGTCTGCCTCAGCACTTCCAGTTTAACAATCTGGCATTAGTTATACATTAATTATACATGTGCACTTTTTATAAAATGCAGGGTATATCTGATGCCAGGTGTGTGCACAAATACTTTCCTTAAATCTTTATGTGTACATTCCCCACTTCAGGGGAGAGGGCACCTTCTCACTTCTGCAGATCTCTGGATCAATCAAAGAGGTTGGAGCAAAGAAACTCTTCCTTCCTCTTCCCCACATGACTTGCTGGAACACCAAGACAAAAACACCACCCTTTGATGCTTCACAGGGCACCCCAAAAACACCAAGAACAATTTCTTCAACTCCTCTCGAGCAAACTCCTCAGGAACTCCTGAACTGAGCCTCAAAGGCTCCTTAACAGAAACCTCTAGATCCTTCAGAAAAATGTGCTTCCCAGTACTCATGGGATTATGTGCATCCCCTTTGGGGGAAGGACCCTCATATCACTCACCCTAGCACCTATACCCCTTTGAACCTCCCTCTGAACCTCGCTTTGCTGGAAAATTCTTTACTAAATAGCCTATTTCTAGTGAAACCAGAAGGGGGGTTTCCATGTGTATGCAATGTGTCACATAGATAGTGGCATACTGTATGTTAAACTGTTTTAAAAGTGTATATTAAGCTAATATATTTAGATATTTCTATTTATCTGAATTCTTAACCATTATGAGCCTAGAACAGGTACATTAGGAGATCAATACTGAAAGGCATTAATCTGGATTGCTTTTGGGTTATCTGGATAAATATGAGTTTTGAATATCATCTGCACTCATCCGGATCAATTTATCTGGATAAGTGAAATGTGTTTTGGGGGCATTCTGGGTTAGAGTTGAGTTAGCCAAATAAGTTATTGAACTAACTCAAGGCATGGCCAACAACAGGATTGAAGTTATCCAGGAATATGATCCCAGATAACTTTTTCTTTATCCAGTTATATTCAAAGAATATAGTTCATTAAATAGCACTTCTAAAGTGGGCTTGCTGGTCCAATCCCCCAACTCCCACCAATGAAACAAATGTTGGCTCTCTGCTGTCAATCATCCTCCTTCCCCCCCCCCCCCCCCCCCAAACATAGCTGAGGTTTAAAAGTTGTCTAGGTAGGTATTCCCAGATAAATTTATTTGAGGTTATTTAGGGGGACATTTATCCCACTGAATATCTCTAATAACTTATCTGATTAACTTTAGCTTGATAATTATACATTTTATTTTTTTAATTGACCTCTAGGTATTTTTTTGCGATATGCAGAACCTTCCTTGTACTAATAATTGTGTAAAGTATGTTCTATATGAAGCTGGTCCCCCATGTTGTTGCTTTGTCCTTTACTAGGGGTGCTAATGGTCCGGGTTCAAGTCTAGATGGGGAGGAAGATTTATTTTCCGAGGTCCCTGGCATTATCTACCTCTATCTACGTGACCTCTTTACATTTTAGTATTGACAATTTCCAGAAGTTACCAAACAGTGAAAAATAAAAGCAGAGAAGCAAAAATTATGACCCCCAGGGAGAAACTAGGAATCACAAATGGTCCATCTATCCCAATAAGTCCATAATTGGGTCAAACTCAATGAAAATGCTGGAGTCTGTAGTTGATGTTCAAATAAAAGATAGTCTTTACTGTAACTTAAAGAAGAGGACCCAGGTCAAGATGACAAAAATAAGATTCAACATACATTCCATGATGAATAAAAATAAATGGTTTCTCTGTCCAGCCTCATTCTGCTCACTTTTCTTCTTGCTCTTGCATCTTCATCCTGATTGACAATATCCTCACCAGTGAGAGTGGGATAACTAGAGTGTAGTTCCAATTCAGGCATGAAATGGTCTGGAAAAGTATCCCCAAACAAAAGTTTCCAAACTGGGCTCCAACAAGCAAAAATCTTCAATTGTAAGTCAACTATCAAAAATTTAAGTCTCTTGAGCTAGTGGTTCAAACGTTTACATCCTTCTCTTCACCTAATCTATTAACTGGTTGAATAGGTCAAAAGATCTCTGCCCCAGTCCTTTTGCATACTATGGGTATGCCCTTCCCTCAGAAACTGGTCAGTCAAAATCCATATATCTTCTCAAAAATCTCTTCCTCAAAACCTCTTTGTCAAATGTTTGAATTTCCTTCTGTGAGATCCAGGGGAATCTCTAGCTCTCCAACAACCTTACTCTGAGATCTTGGGAAAATCTCTTGTTCTATGCCTTGAGATCCTTGAGGAATCTCTAGCCTCCTTGTTTCTCCTTAGCACCCGATCCATGCTTCCTCAAATGCCTTCCTACTGAAGCACTAGACATGCTCCAACATTCTGTATACCTCCAAAAAGCCTATCTTCCAAAAAGGTGGGGTTATAGCAATGGGAATGTTAGGAACCACGGCCCCCAGCTGCTTTCTCCCAGCTACCTGACATAAGAACATAAGAAATTGCCATGCTGGGTCAGACCAAGGGTCCATCAAGCCTACTAATGTATGGCTTCTTCTGCCTGGCAGAATACTGCTATTTCGTGCACACAGATGTGCACACAGCAAGGACCCAGCAATGGTCACCCTAGGTATGCACATGCCTAACTATGCACATAATATATGCACCTTGGCGGATAAAAAACCACTGCAGTCACCTCAGATGATGTAATCCACCTTAGTTAATGCCTCAGCAACAGGTCTCCTGAGTGATCTGCGTAGTTTGACCGTATCCCTGGTTCTTTGTTTTCTTGTGTTCCTGCTCCTGTTGTGCTTCTTTGTCCTGGTCTGGTTGCACTTCCTAGTTCTGATCCTTTGCCTTCCCTTGTCTTGCCTAGTCTCCCCTGGCTTGACTTCCTGGTTTGACCTTGGCTTGTTCTCTGATCCTCCTGATTGCCTCCTGACCCCTTGTTTTGGACCAGACCTTCACCTGTCTGCTGCCTGCCTCAACCTTGGCTCATCTACTGGATTCTACTGTCTACTACCTTCCCCTACTCTCGCCTGAACATGCTCTTTCTCTCCTGCCATTATCCAAGTAATCTCCTAAGACCTGCTAGCAGTCTGAACCAAGGGCTTAACATACAGGAACAACGGTTGGTATAGCCAAAACTCCAGCCAGTCTTATCCTGGGTACATCCGCCAGCAGTTGGTGTGGGCTGTATGAATTTACCTGCCCGGTTATGTCAACTGCACAACCACACAAGGGTCCACATCTCTAAAAGGAAGGAATTAAAAATATCAAGACCCATCTTACTGCTCCTAGATAGAAAAATCACACAGGGATAATGTTAGTGATTGGCCTAGCCTCATCACAAATATACAAAAAAGTTAAGACAACTGCATCATAAGAACATAAGAAGTTGCAATACTGGGTAAGACCAAGGGTCCATTAAGCCCAGCATCCTGTTTCCAATAGTGGCCAATCCAGGTTAAAGTACCTGGCAAGTACCCAAATATTAAATAGATACCATGCTACTAATACCAGAAATAGAAGTAGCTATTCCCTAAGTCAGCTTGATTAATAGCAGTTTATGGACATCTCCAGGAATTTATCCAAGATTTTTTTAAACCCAGCTACATTAACTGCCCTAACCACATTCTCCAACAATGAATTCTAGAGCTTAATTGTGCATTGAATGAAAAAGAATTTTCTCTGATTTGTTTTAATTGTGCTACTTGCTAACTTCGTGCCCCCTAGTCCTTCTATTTTCTGAAAGAGTAAATAACTGATTCACATTTATCCACTCTTGTCCTCTCATGATTTTATAGACCTATGTTATATTCTTCCTCAGCCTTCCTTTCTCCAAGCTGAAAAGTCTAACCTCTTTAGTCTTTTCTCATAGCAGAGTCTTCCACCCCCTTTATAATTTTGGTTGCCCTTCTCTGTACCTTCTTTAGTGCAACTATATCTTTTTTGAGATGTGGTGACCAGAATTGGACATAGTATTCAAGGTGCGGACTACTATGGAGCGATACAAAGGTATTAGGACATTCTCCTTTTTATTTACCATTCCCTTCCTAATAATCCTTAACATTATGTTAGATTTTTTTGATCACCACATCACATTGAGGCGACAATTTCAATGTGTTATCCACTATGATGCCTAGATCTTTTTCCTGGGTGGTAATTTCTAATATGGAACCTAACATCATGTAACTACAGCATGGGTTATTTTTCCCTATATGTATCACCTTGTGTTGCTCGTCCCGGCTACGTGGGTGCCGCGACCGGGCCTGCTCACCTCGCTCAGCCTCCCGTTAGTTCCGGTCTTGCTGCAGCTGCCAGCTCCCGGCGTCCCCAATGCTCACCGTGGCCCTCTCCAACTTCCTCCATACTGCAGACCTCACAGCGGCGCTCTCGTCGGGGCACCGTGTCTTCAGCCACCACAGCCCCGCCCCTAGATGCGTGCAAGTCCGACATCATTCCCTTTAAAGGGACCAGCTCGAGAAACCCAGCTCGGCCGCCACCCGGTGACATCACTTGAAACTCCCATAAATAGCGAGGCCCTGTCCCCAGGACCTCGCCTTGGCAATGGGGTCGACACCTCGGTGTGTTAGTTTGCCTACTCCATGTTCCAGTGTCTCCTTGGTCCAGCCTCTCCGTGTGTTCCTTCCTGTGTCCTTACTCAGGTAGTACCTTCTCAGACTGATAAGAACATAAGAACATAAGAATATGCCATACTGGGTCAGACCAAGGGTCCATCAAGCCCAGCATCCTGTTTCCAACAGTGGCCAATCCAGGTCATAAGAACTTAGCAAGTACCCAAAAACTAAGTCTATTCCATGTTACCGTTGCTAATAATAGCGGTGGTTACTGACCTCTGCCTGCCTGACTACTCTCTTCGTCTGCTGCCTGGTCCTGACCCTCGCTTGCCTTGACTACGCTCGGACTGACCCTGGTATTGACCCCTGCTTTGGCTGACCACTTCTGGACTGATATACTGGCTTTGACCCTTGCGCTTCACTCAGACACTTTCTTCTGGCCTTCCGTGACTACCAGACCATCCTGCTTGGAATCCATCCGCGGCCTCCATCCAACCAGACCCGCAGGCGGTGCCTGTCTTACCTGGAGGGCCTTCCTGAACTGTTACCTCCCTAAGGTCTCCGGAGCTTCCAGTTCAGGTCTGGTCTATCCTCTCTGCATCAGCCACACACCCTTGCTCATGGTGGGCACACCCCTCCGCTACCTCTCTGGGAGATCACCTGAGGCCCACCTAAGTCCTGGTGGTCTGAGTACCCAAGGGCTCAACCTGTGGAAACCCTGGACTGTTATTGGCGAAGCTCCAGCTAGCCTCTGTCTCCTCGTGTGCTCCACCTCCTGGTGGCAGGCGCTCTCTGGGTCCGACCAGAGGGCCGTACCAATCCTGCACCAGTCCAGTGGTCCACCTCCAGCGCAACACCTTGCACTTATCTACATTACATTTCAATTGCTATTTGGATGCCCAAAAATAAGCAGTGGATATCTGCAACTCTACCTTAATAATGGTTTATGGACTTCTCATCCAGGAACTTATCCAAACCATTATTAAACACAGCTACACTAATAGCTTTCACCACATCTGCTGGCAATGAATTTCAGAGCTTAATTATGCGTTAATTAAAAAAGTATTTTCTCTTATTAGTTTTAAATGTATTACCTAGTAACTTCAATGTGTATCCCCTAGTCTTTGTACTTTTTGAAAGAGTAATCAACTGATTAACATTTACTTTTTCCATTCCACTCATTATTTTATAAACTGAAAAAATGAAATTCAAACAAGACCTAAAAACACAGCTCTTCAAAAAAGCCTATGAACTCACCTGAAACTATTCAACTATACTTAGTAAAAAGACTGATCTCACTCTTAATTTTCATTGATTTATGTACTTTCTTAAACTTTCTGTTTAAATAATTCCTTGGAATTATTCTCTATTGTTGTAGTAATTAACAATTCCATTATTCCCTTATCCTTTTCATGCAGTTTGAAATTTACTATTTTTCTAAAATGTAATTCATTGCTATATTTGTAAACCATTGTGATCTACTTTTGGAATGATGGTATATAAAAGGCATAAATAAATAAGTAAATAAATAGACCTCTATCATATCCCACTTCAGCCATCTCTTCTCCAAGCAGAAGAGCCCTAACCTGTTTAGCCTTTCTTCATAGGGGAATTCTTCCACCCCCTTTATCAGTTTGATCGCTCTTCCCTTTCTTTCTACTATATCTTTTTTGAGATGTGGTGACCAGAACTGTACACAATACCCAAGATGAGGTCGCACCATGGAGCGATACAGAGGCAGATGGTATGTTCAAAGTGCTATTTCTTAGGGTCACTCTGGAATTACCCACCTTGCTTCAGAATCTAAGTACACTGCATATTTGAGCTCATCTGAGTAGTGCCAATTTAAATTGCTCTCAAGATGTGGCTTGTAGTAATAAGGTATGTGCTGCCTAATGTGTGCCATATAACTGACAGGTTGTCAGGTAACAGAGCAATATGGCTGATTCCAGATTGAGCTCTGTGTTTTAGAAAGCGAATTGCAGACTGTTAATGTTGTATAAAGTACTAAACTCTTGTGCCTTCCAATGTGATGGCAATAAGTGGGTCGCCTGATGGTAGAAGTTAATCAGCTGCAAGAAGTGAGACAGTTGGTGAATGGCAACCAACCTCAACCTCTGTTTTGTCAGTAATGCAACTGAAGGCCTGCACATTGTCTAAGGGTTTTGGAAACTATAAGGGAAGAATATAGGATCACTCACTAAGAGTTACTTAAAGGAACACTGTTGGGTGTGGTGATCTGAGGCCCTACTCTGTTGCTAAGTAAATTTTGGGAGAAGAGGCTGTCTGCTTTGTAACACGAATCTGGTCCCTGTGTACTTGGCATTGCTGGGAGGAAAAAGAACCTTTAACTTGTAGGACCAAAGACCAAAGTTGGCCTGTTTCCCAAAAGTGAATATGACCATAAGAGAAAACAAACCCTTGGTTGCTTGGTATTTGCTCCAAATTCCTGCATCATGCAGTACAAGTAAGTATGGATTTACTATCCAAGAGTAACGGTGCAGCTATTTTTCGTGTGAGGAGCAGATACTGTAGTGCCCAAACAATTATCCAGGCTACAATTCTATGAGGAGCTACTTATGAAGACTGTTTTGCATATGTTTATGCTTAATAAAGTTATTCACATTTTACCTCCCCTTGTTGGGAGTGGGATTCAGAGAGGTGGGCCATTCAGAAAGACTAGTCTGTTTCCTTACAGCTTGCTGTTCCTGTGTTATGCCCTTTGAAGGATTGCAGATTACTTGCCAATGAGGGGATTGGATAGCCAGTGGTTCCTCAACCTGTCCTGGGTGACCCCCCCAGTCAGTCAGGCTTTCAGGATATCAAAATGAATATGCATGAGATAAATGTACATGCAGTGGAGGTTGTGCATGCAGATCTATCTCATGCATATTCATTGTGGATATCCTGAAAGCCTGACTGGCTGGAATCTCCAGGACAGGACTGGAACCACTGAGATAGGTGATGCTGTCTAAACTGCTCCCTGGGACAAATGTAATATGTAGCTAAGGACTGGCTTTGTGGGGGGGCTACCAAACTCACCTTTCCTGACAACTCCTGGTTGAAGGTTGGCCTTGGGCTTCTCTGTAAAACTCCTTTCTATAGTTATGTGTGTTTAGTAGCCCCTGCTATTGGGTCGAGTAAGAGGTTACATGGCATCTCCTATGGAAAAAAATTGTAGCTCATCCAAATGTTAAAATAAAATATTGGTATAGTTTTTAAACAAAGATAACAAATTTTAAAATATTTACTACAACTGAGATGGGGATAAGGAAGAACTATGGATAAAAAAAAATATGTTATAAAAGATAAAAGAATCTGGGGACCTAAGGAGGAGAAGTCCTGGTGGACTTAGGAGACAGGACTTCAAGGTGACAGCTGCAGGGCTACCAGCTCCAGAGTGCCTATCAGACGCTCCTGAATGGTAACCAGGCAGCCTACCTCAGCAACCAGCTCACTGAGGTCAGCTCTCATTCCAGCCACATTTTGATAAAGCCATTCCAGAGCTGCACCCAGAACTCCATGAGAACTTAGCTCTGCTAGAGGAGCAGGTACTCCTCCCACAGAGTCAGACTCAGAGCCTGCAGGTGGCTCCAGAGTGCCTGTGCCAGGACATGGCACAGCATCATCGCCTTTTGTCCAAATGGAGATCCCAAGCAAGATCTTCATCCTGAGGTACCGAGGGAAAAAAAGGGGTGGGGTAGGGAATGGGGGAAGAGGGAAGAGGGAAGAGAGAAATGATGCATAAGGGAGGATAACTCATCAGGAAAGAAGTGGTGCTAGTTGATGCTTGGCTACAACCTTGTCTTCTAGTGGGGGCTGGGGAGCAGGTTGAGGCCCGACTCTACCTTCTGGTGGGGGTACTGGCTGAGGCCCAGTACCTGCTGGTGGTGGGGCCAGTTGAGCTGGAACAGCATCTGGAGATGCTGGAGATGGTGGTATCTGTGAATACATAAAATGGTGGGGATAAGTGAACAAATGGTGTACAAGGTAGTGTGAATCACAGTTAGGTGAAAGATTGGAGTTTTTCCCCAAAGTGTGGGGTTGATTTAGGGGGAAGGGTTGTGTCAAGAGGATATGAATGAAACGGTGGGGCAACCTTCACTGATCCTGGGTTGCAAGCCTGTACCTGACTAGTACAAGAGAATGAGGCTTGCATAAGGCAGAGGTGAGCAGCATGGACACTATCAGAGCAAAGCATGAGGCTCAAATTGCACGGTCTTATGTTGGGGGCCACTTTTTTTTAACTTTTTATTTTAAGAAAAGGCAACACAGCACATGCAGGAAAAAGACAGCACATCCATTGAGACAACAAGGCATAGCTTACAAGCCGTGAGTGATAGGTACAAATTTTAACTTTTCACCATGGTGTGAACCATAGGAAAGGACTTGAAGAAAATTGAGCTGCAGTATACACAGGCAGTTATCATTTCTGGTCTACAAACACAATTATTTGATAACTTTATCCCAGTAATCCCAGTAACCTTTCCAAATCTTATCATATATCATTCCTTTATGCTTTAGTTTATAGGTCAGTTATTCTATTAAAGCAATTTTGTATTTCTGTTTGTTCCAGACTGCCATAGTGGGGCCTTGTTTCCATAACAATGCTTTAGTGTACGATGTATGTTGTAGTAAGGATCATCTGTGAACCAGAGACCACTGGATAGTCTGGTTCAATATTAGGATGCAAGAGATGAAGGTTCATTCTAACGCGAGGGTCCTAGATTTCAGGAAAATTAGCTTTCTCAAAATGGGAAAGTACCTCAAGGAGTTGTTAGCTGGATAAGAAACTCTAGGGGAAGTAGAAGGGCAGTGGGCAAAACTAAAAGAAGATATCATAAGGGCAACTTATCTTTTTGTTAGGAATGCAAATAAAGGGAAGAGGCAAAAGAGACCATTATGGTTTTCTAAAGAACTAGCTGAAAGGTTAAGGGAGAAAAGGTTAGCATTCATAAATCACAAGAGATTGCAGAAAGAGGCGACAATATCTGGAAAAATTAAGAGAAGCTGGGAAAGTAGTCAGGAATGTGAGAAGCTGGGAAAGTAGTCAGGAATGTGAAAATTCAAATAGAAGAAAAAATAGCAAATATGGTAAAACAGGGGGACAACACTTTTTTTTCGATATGTTAGTGATAAAAGGAAGTGCAAAAGTGGCATTGTGAGACTCAAAGGTGACGGGGAGAAATATGTGGAGGCTGATGAGGAAAAAGCAGAATTACTTAACAAATATTTCTGTACAGTGTTCATTGTGGAAGGGCCTGGAGCAGGACGACATAAACAAACACAAATAAGATTGGAAGTGAGGTAAACCTCAAATGATTTTCAGAACAATGTCTTTGTTAGGATCTAACTAAACTTAAAGTAGATAAGGCGATGGGGCCAAATGGGATACGTCCGAGGGTATTAAGGGAAGTTAGAGATACCCTGGCAGCTCTGTTGGCTGATCTTTTCAATGCTTCTTTAGAGTCTGGAGTAGATACAGAAGACAGGAAAAGGGAGGATGTGGTTCCTGTTCATAAAAGTGGAAGTACGGAGGAGGCTGGACTACAAGCTAGTTAGCCTGACCTCTGTGGTGAGCAAACTAATGGAATCGTTACTGAAACAGAGGATAGTACAAGTTTTCGAATCCAATGGATTGCAAGACAGCAAACCAGAGGTAAATCTTGTCAGATAAACCTGATCAATTTTTTTGATTGGGTGACCAGAGAGTTGGAACCAGGGAGAGCAGTAGTCATAGGGTTCTTGGTACTTTCAGCAAGGTTTTTGACATGGTTCCGTACAAAAAAACTTATAAATAAATTGAGTGCCATTGGTATGGATGCTAGAGTGGTTAGAAACTGGCTGAGTGAGAGGTGACAAAGAGTACTGGTAAATTGAGTTTTATCTGAGGAGGGGGTTGTTAATAGTAGTGTGCGTCAGGGGTTGGTCCTTGGACCAGTTCTTTTCGATATTTTTGTGAGCAACATAACGGAAGGGTTTTCTGGAAAGGTTTGTCTTTTTGCCAATGATACTAAAATCATAACTCTTTCTAATGGGCTTTTTTGTTTTATTCTCCCACCACCAAGAAGAGACCGTGGGAGTGAGGAGGAGCCTTCACCACTTTGAGAGAGCAAAGCCCTGGCCCTTGTGAATGATTAATCAATAATAAACTATCTCCTGAAGGCTGCTTGAACATTAAAATGCAAGCAAACAGTAGACTAGGTTATTTTTTAAATTTTATTAGTAAGGTTTTACTATTATGATGTTTTATATTTCTTGATTTTGTTGTTTGATGCTTTATGAACAATAGACACATTTTTGTTTTTCTATTGTTGCACTGTATAACAAGTCTGGCTTGTTGTGGTTTTAGTTCAATTTTTTGCTTACACATTTCTATTTATAGTTATGGTTTCTTTATTCTGAATTTGATGAGTGTCTGTCTGTGTTCTGCATGTGTGACGGGTGCCCAACCGGCATCTTGCAAGTTGCATACACTGGCTATGAAACGAGTGAGTCTCTTGGAGAGCAGGAGTGCTAAGAAGGCAGGGCAGGCATCCCAATAGGTGAACTAGGTGGTTGCCTAGAGCGCCAACCATTAGGGGCAGCAAAGAGTAACCATATGGAGCTGTGAGTAGAGCCCATCCCACTCACGGCCAAGAGGAGTAGAAACCCAGCAGGCCGAGAGTGGAGCCTATCCCACTCATTGCTGAAAGGAGTAGAGACTCAGCAAGCTGCGAGCAGTGCCCATCCTGCTCGCAGCTTGCTGAGTCTCGGTAGGCCGTGAAAAGTGCCCATCCTCATGGCTTAGAGAAGCAGAATCTTGAGGGGCCTCGAGCTACGCTTCTGTTTGTGTGTATGTATGTATGTGTGTGTGTGTGTGTGTGTGTGTGTGTGTGTGTGTGTGAGTGTGAGTGAGAGGGATTAGTATTAGTGACAGAGAGCGAGGAAGGTAGTCTGTGTAAGGGTGCATGTGTGAATGAGACAAGGAACTGAAGTATGTGTAAAGGGGGGTCTTTCTGAGTAAATGAGGTCAGGGACGAAGTTGGGATCTGGACCAGTGGGGGCGGCCTCATGGCAGAAGGTTCGCCTAAGGTGCCTAATAACCTTACACTGGCCCTGTGACAAGGGGTGGGAATGAGAGAGGAAGGGGGCTGCTGTAGGCTGTGGAAGGGGTGACAACAAGCAAGAACTTTACAAAATAATACAGCAGTGCTAGGGTAGAAGTGCACTCACTGAGTGAGCACATGAACAGCAGCATAACAGCAGAATGTGTGAGTGTGTGAGTCTTTGTATCTTTGAGGGTGTGTGTGTATGTGAGTCTTTGTTTTGAGATGCTGTGTATATGTGAGTTTTGTGTTTGAGAGGGAATGTGATTGTGAGTCTGTGTCTGAGAGGGTGAGTGTGTATGCCTATCTTTGTGTCCTGAGAAGTGGAGTATCTTTGTGTCTGAGATGGTGTGTATGTGAGTCTTTATGTCCTGAGAGGGTACGTGTGTGAGTGTGTCTGAGAGGCTGTATGATTGTGACTCTTTGTGTCTGAGAAGGAGTGTGTTTGTCTGTGTATGTTTGTCTGTGCTTGAGGAGGTGAGTGTGTGTATTTGTGAGTCTTTTGGTCTGGTGGAGGGAGAGAGAAGTTTGGCCTTTTCTTTCAGGTATGGGCACATTCTCCTCCCCCCCCCCCCCCCCCCCCCCCCCACACACACTTCCTCTGGAAAAAGTAATGAACATAGAAAATAAGAACATAAGATATGCCATACTGGGTCAGATCAAGGGTCCATCAAGCCCAGCATTCTGTTTCCAACAGTGGCCAATGCAAGTCACAAGTACTTGGCAAGTACCCAAACATTAAATAGATCTCAAGCAACTTTTCTTTATTGATTAATAGGAACTTATCCAAACCATCTTTAAACGCAGTTACACTAACTGCCATAACCATATCCTCTGGCAATGAATTCTGGAGCTTAATTATGCATTGAGTGAAAAAGAATTTTCTCTGATTTGTTTTAAATGAGCTACTTGCTAACTTCATGGATTGCCCCTGTTACGCAGGAGGTGGACCCGCAGGGTCAAGGTGGGGTTGGTGCTACCCGCAGGGCAAGCCCTACGGGTCCCCACCATCGGCAGACGGAGCTGGCTGGCTGACGGAGGCTAGCTGGAGCTTCACCAATATCAGCCCTCGTTCCCTGCAGGTTACGCCCTTGGGTACCGGGGCTGGCTGCACTTAGGTGGGCCTCCTTCTGAGGTCTTCTCTGGGACAACGAGAAGGTCAGCCAGGGGCCAGCAGTGGTAATAGGAATTAGTTGTCCGATCTGGATGAGGCGAAGTCCTGGAGACCCGGGCGTCAAGGAGTACAAGAGGAAGGCAGAGGGCACCCAAGTAAGAACAGGCCAAAGTCTGAAAAGCCAAGTCCAGAATGAAGATGAGTGGAGCATCGTAAGCAGGCTGAAGTCAGGGCAGATGGCAGGCAAGGAGAGTAGCAAGGCAAGCATGGGTCAATACCTGAAGTCAGGAGATGGGCAGTAACATAATCAGTTGAAACAGAGGTCGATACCAGAAGACAAGCAGTAGCGTAATCAGGCGATGCAAAGCTCAATACCAGGAGACAAGCAGTAGCATAGTCAGGCAATGCAGAGGTCAATACCAGGTTACAAGCAGTAGCATAGTCAGGCGATGCAGAGGTCAATACCGGGAGGCAAGCAGTAGCGTAATCAAGTGAAGCAGTGGTCAGTCAATGGAACAAGCAAGGTAGAGACGAACACAGGAACAGGAACAGACAATTAAACTCTGGAATTTGTTGCCAGAGGATGTGGTTAGTGCAGTTAGTATAGCTGTGTTTAAAAAAGGATTGGATAAGTTCTTGGAGGAGAAGTCCATTACCTGCTATTAATTAAGTTGACTTAGAAAATAGCCACTGCTATTACTAGCAACAGTAAAATGGAATAGACTTAGTTTTTGGATACTTGCCAGGTTCTTATGGCCTGGATTGGCCACTGTTGGAAACAGGATGCTGGGCTTGATGGACCCTTGGTCTGACCCAGTATGGCATGTTCTTATGTTCTTACCAAGGTCAGGAACAGGAACACGGACGAGTCAGGAACCAGGAACACGGAGGGTACGCAGGAACAAGCAATTCAGGACACAACCAGCATGGAGACCTGTTGCCAAAGCAAGGAAACGTTGGTTGGGCCCAGCCTTATATCCTGGGACCCAGTGATGTCATCATCCGGGGCCACGGGTGAGGTTCCCGCCATGGCCCCTTTAAAAGAACAGCTGATGTGCCTGCGTGTACCTAAGGAGGGGTGTGGCACGAGACGGCGGTGTCTCCCTGCGGACCACGCAGGGAGGCCCGCCACGGAGCACGGACATCTGCTAAGGAGTTGGGAGCATGAGGAGCAGCCTGGAGTCAGAGGCAGCGGCCACCAGCCACGAGAGCAGCAAAGCCAGGTGCTGGAGCAGGCAAACAGGGGTAAGAGGGACTGGCCGCGGGCCTGCCGCAACCGGCACATGCAACAGCCCCCTAGTCCTTTTATTGTCTAAGAGAGTAAATAACTAATTTGCATTTACCTGTTCAAGTCCTTTCATGATTTTGTAGACCTCTATCATGTCACCGCTCAGCTATCTCTTCTCCAAACTGAACAGCCCTAACCTCTTTAACCTTTCTTCATAGGGGAGCCATTTTATCCCATAAGAACATAAGAACATAAGAAAATGCCATACTGGGTCAGACCAAGAGTCCATCAAGCCCAGCATCCTGTTTCCAACAGTGGCCAATCCAGGCCATAAGAACCTGGCAAGTACCCAAAAAAAGTCTATTCCATGTTACCATTGCTAATGGCAGTGGCTATTCTCTAAGGGGTAGATTTTAAAAAATAGCGCGAACACGTACTTTTGTTGGCGCACCAGGCGCAAACAAAAGTACGCTGGATTTTATAAGATACACGCGTAGCCACGCGTATCTTATAAAATTCGGGATCGGTGCGCGCAAGGCTGCCGATTTTGGGCAGCTGCGCACGCCGAGCCGCGCAGCCTGCCTCTGTTCCCTCCGTGGCCGCTCCGAAATCGGAGCGGCCTCGGAGGGAACTTTCTTTCACCCTCCCCTCACCTTCCCCTCCCTAACCCACCCCCCCGGCCCTATCTAAACCCCCCCTACCTTTATCCATGGATTTACGCCTCCCGGAGGCAGACGTAAATCCGCGCATGCCAGCGGGCTGCTGGTGCGCCAAGACCCGACCCGGGGGCTGTTCCGGAGGGCGCGGCCATGCCCCCGGAACGCCCCCAGGCTGAAACCACGCCCCCGGGCCCGCCCCCGGGCCCGCCTAGTCACGCCCCCGAATCGCTGCGTCATTTGGCGACGCCCCCGACACGCCCCCTTAAAAAAGCCCCGGGACTTACGCACGTCCCGGGGCTCTGCGCGCACCGGTGGCCTATGCAAAATAGGCGTTCCGGCGCACGAGGGCCGGATTTACGCAAGCAGGGCATTTAAAATCCACCCGTAAGTGAACTTAATAGTAGGTAATGGACTTCTCCTCCAAGAACTTATCCAATTCTTTTTTAAACACAGCTATACTAACTGCACTAACCACATCCTCTGGCAACAAATTCCAGAGTTTAATTGTGCGTTGAGTAAAAAAGAACTTTCTCCGATTAGTTTTAAATGTGCCCCATGCTAACTTCATGGAGTGCCCCCTAGTCTTTCTACTATCCGAAAGAGTAAATAACCGATTCACATCTACCCGTTCTAGACCTCTCATGATTTTAAACACCTCTATCATATCCCCCCTCAGTCGTCTCTTCTCCAAGCTGAAAAGTCCTAACCTCTTTAGTCTTTCCTCATAGGGGAGTTGTTCCATTCCCCTTATCCATTCCCCTTATCATTTTGGTAGCCCTTCTCTGTACCTTCTCCATCGCAATTATATCTTTTTGGAGATGCGGCGACCAGAATTGTACACAGTATTCAAGGTGCGGTCTCACCATGGAGTGATACAGAGGCATTATGACATTTTCCGTTTTATTCACCATTCCCTTTCTAATAATTCCCAACATTCTGTTTGCTTTTTTGACTGCCGCAGCACACTGTACCGACGATTTCAATGTGTTATCCACTATGACACCTAGATCTCTTTCTTGGGTTGTAGCACCTAATATGGAACCCAACATTGTATGATTATAGCATGGGTTATTTTTCCCTATATGCATCACCTTGCACTTATCCACATTAAATTTCATCTGCTGTTTGTATGCCCAATTTTCCAGTCTCACAAGGTCTTCCTGCAATTTATCACAATCTGCTTGTGATTTAACTACTCTGAACAATTTTGTGTCATCTGCAAATTTGATTATCTCACTTGTCGTATTTCTTTACAGATCATTTATAAATATATTGAAAAGTAAGGGTCCCAATACAGATCCCTGAGGCACTCCACTGTCCACTCCCTTTCACTGAGAAAATTGCCCATTTAATCCTGCTCTCTGTTTCCTGTCTTTTAGCCAGTTTGCAATCCACGAAAGGACATCGCCACCTATCCCATGACTTTTTACTTTTCCTGAAGCCTCTCATGAGGAACTTTGTCAAACGCCTTCTGAAAATCCAAGTATACTATATCTACCGGTTCACCTTTATCCACATGTTTATTAACTCCTTCAAAAAAGTGAAGCAGATTTGTTAGGCAAGACTTGCCCTGGGTAAAGCCATGCTGACTTTGTTCCATTAAACCATGTCTTTCTATATGTTCTGTGACTTTAATGTTTAGAACACTTTCCACTATTTTTCCTGGCACTGAAGTCAGGCTAACCAGTCTGTAGTTTCCCGGATCGCCCCTGGAGCCCTTTTTAAATATTGGGGTTACATTTGCTATCCTCCAGTCTTCAGGTACAATGGATGATTTTAATGATAAGTTACAAATTTTTACTAATAGGTCTGAAATTTCATTTTTTAGTTCCTTCAGAACTCTGGGGTGTATACCATCCAGTCCAGGTGATTTACTACTCTTCAGTTTGTCAATCAGGCCTACCACATCTTCGAGGTTCACCGTGATTTGATTCAGTCCATCTGAATCATTACCCATGAAAACCTTCTCCATTACGGGTACCTCCTCAACATCCTCTTCAGTAAACACCGAAGCAAAGAAATCATTTAATCTTTCCGCGATGGCCTTATCTTCTCTAAGTGCCCCTTTAACCCCTCAATCATGTAACGGTCCAACTGACTCCCTCACAGGCTTTCTGCTTTGGATATATTTTAAAAAGTTTTTACTGTGAGTTTTTGCCTCTAAAGCCAACTTCTTTTCAAATTCTCTCTTAGCCTGTCTTATCAATGTCTTACATTTAACTTGCCAACGTTTATGTTTTATCCTATTTTCTTCTGTTGGATCCTTCTTCCAATTTTTGAATGAAGATCTTTTGGCTAAAATAGCTTCTTTCACCTCCCCTTTTAACCATGCCGGTAATCGTTTTGCCTTCTTTCCACCTTTCTTAATGTGTGGAATACATCTGGACTGTGCTTCTAGAATGGTATTTTTTAACAATGACCACGCCTCTTGGACATTTTTTACTTTTGTAGCTGCTCCTTTCAGTTTTTTTCTAAGAATTTTTCTCATTTTCTCAAAGTTTCCCTTTTGAAAGTTTAGCACGAGAGCCTTGGATTTGCACACTGTTCCTTTTCCAGTCATTAAATCAAATTTGATCATATTATGATCACTATTGCCAAGCAGCCCCACCACCGTTACCTCTCTCACCAAGTCCTGTGCTCCACTGAGAATTAGATCTAAAATTGCTCCCTCTCTCGTCAGTTCCTGAACCAATTGCTCCATAAAGCTATCATTTATTCCATCCAGGAACGTTATCTCTCTAGCGTGACCCGATGATACATTTACCCAGTCTATATTGGGGTAATTGAAGTCTCCCATTATTACCGCACTACCAATTTGGTTAGCTTCCCTAATTTATCTTAGCATTTCACTGTCCGTCTCACCATCTTGACCAGGTGGACGGTAGTATACCCCTATCACTATAGTCTTCTCTGACACACAAGGGATTTCTACCCATAAAGATTCAATTTTGTATTTAGTCTCATGCAGGATGTTTATCCTGTTGGACTCTATGCCATCCCGGACATAAAGCACCACACCTCCTCCCGAGTGCTCCTCTCTGTCATTGCGATATAATTTGTACCCCGGTATAGCACTGTCCCATTGGTTATCCTCTTTCCACCATGTCTCTGAGATGCCAATTAAGTCTATGTCTCTGAGATGCCAATTAAGTGTATGTCATCATTTACTGCTATACATTCTAATTCTCCCATCTTACTTCTTAGACTTCTGGCATTAGAGCATACAAACATTTCAAAGTTTGTTTTTTGTTTGTATTTTCATTCTGCTTTTTAATTGATAGGGATAAGTTAGAATTTTTTAGCTCAGGTGAGTTTTTAGTTACAGGCACTTGGACTACTTTTCTAATTATTGGAACCTCACTGTCGGGATGCCCTAATTCTAATGCATCATTAGTATCCTTTAAAGATACCTCTCTCCTAACCATGCCCTGCTGAGCGACTGTCGGCTTTCCCCTTTGTTCTAGTTTAAAAGCTGCTCTATCTCCTTTTTAAAGGTTAGCGCCAGCAGTCTGGTTCCACCCTGGTTAAGGTGGAGCCCATCCCTTCGGAAGAGACTCCCCCTTCTGTTGCGATCCCGGGTCGGCCCCGGGATCGCCGCCTACCTGGTCGCAGCCCCGGCGCTAGCCCGTGTCCCCCAGGCCTCCGGGGACCCCCGCTGCCGCAGCCCCGACATCGGGCAGCTTCACCCGGGTCTGCAGGGCCCTCTGCTGCCTCGTGTCTGCCTCGCCGGAGCAGCCGGCGTCCTTCGGCATCTGGCCCCGCCCCCTAGACGCGCGCGCGCGTCTCTGCCTCAATTTAAAGGGGCCAGCGCGGGAAATTCGAAAGAGTGCCTCCGGTGACGTCAGACGCTGCAGGGCTACTTAAGCCCTGCAGTTGTTTCTCTCCAGTGCCTTGCAACGAGGTTTCCAGGTATTCCTGCTTCCAGTTGCTGCGTTCTCGTGTCCTCTTGCTCTTCGTGCTTCCTGATCCCGGATTGGCTTACGACATTCCCTGGCTCTCGACTCTGGACTGGCTTACGACGACTCTCTGGCTTCTGACCCCGGACCGGCTTACATTAACTCTCTGGCTTCTGACCCCAGACCGGCTTACGTTGACTCTTCGGCTCTTGACCTCGGACCGGCTTCCGGTGATCCATTGGTTCCTGACTCTGGACTGGCGAGCGACAACTCTTCGGCACTTGGACTTCAACAGCCTCGGCCCTCGCGGGCCCTCCTAAGTCCCAGCGGCCGGGTCCCTACGGGCTCCTCCTGGGGGGACTCCGGCTTCCAGGGTGAATCTCCTAAGTCCCAGCGGCCGAACTCCTACGAGCTCCTCTCGGGGGAGGATCGGCTTCCAGGGCGAAGATCTTCCCACCATTAAGACCAGCTCCGTAGTCTCCACTCTCCTCGCCAAAGCCCTTGGTCGCATAGGGCTTCCAGAGTTCATCCTTCGGCCAGTTCCGAACCCGTCCTTGCCGCCTCCCGGTCGGGGCCATTGCTGCCACCACCTACAGCAACTGCTCCTCTGGTTCCGACCGGCCCAAGGGTCCACGAATCCTACACCTTCCCCAAAAGGTTCCCCAGTTTCTAACAAAACTGAATCCCTCTTCCCGTTTCTCATTTTGGTCAGCCTTCTTTGTACTTTCTCCAGTGCAACTATATCTTTTTTGAGATGTGGCAACCAGAATTGTACACAGTATTCAAGGTGTGGTCTCATCATGAAGCAATACGGAGACATTATGACATCCACTGTTTTATTCGCATTTCCCTTCCTAATAATTCCTAACATTCTGTTTGCTTTTTTGACTGCCACAGCACATTGGGCCGACGATTTCAATGTATTATCCACTATGACGCCTAGATCTCTTTACTGGGTGATAACTCCTAATATGGAGTCTAACATCATGTAACTGTAGCAAGGGTTATTTTTCCCTATATGCATCACCTTGCACTTGTCCACATTAAATTTTATCTGCCATTTGAATGGCTCCCTATCTCTGTGAATTCTGGTTTTGTGGCTCTTGATATGCAAAAGGTTGGCCACCTCTGCTATACTGCATGACCTAGATACTAGGCCACACTCCTTAGTAGGGGTCTCAGTGGTGACCTACATAGGAATAGTCATGTGTGAAAGTGGAATACACCATCGGCGAAAAGTTTACTTAGTGCATCCAAGTGTTCAGAATTTTCACAGTAGAAATTTTGCAACCCTAATGAGAATAAACCATACCAACTGTATATAATTCTTATTGCATATTTGTCCTGTTCTCATTTGTCCAAAAGTTTTGTGCCTGGCATATCATTATTTGTTGTGCATTTTCAGGTATACCTGTGTATCTGAAGCTGAAACAATTTATTGCAGAATAATAACTTGAGTTTCAAATGAATTAACTTTGGAAACTACTCATAAATATTTTACAGGACAATTGTTGCAATCATGGGGATATGGTCACTTGCTCTGGAGGGATGTGAGCCCTTGGACTACAGCGCAGCTCAGGGAGGAGCCCCAAGGCACACACCATGGGAGGTGAGAGTGTCCAAACACAGGCTGGAGCTGGAACAGGATCAAGACTTGGAACATCATAGAAACTGGAACAAGGCAGGCTCATGCCTGCCTTGTTCCAGTTCTTTGATGCACATGCACATGCAGATCTACATGCACAGGTGAGATCCAGCAACACAATGCTGGTCTCAAGAGTAGCCCTTCCAGACCTGCCACTTGGGAACGACAAGAGCTTGAGGCCAGATGGGGGCTGAGGGCAGGAACAAGATGAGACCTGGAACTGATGAACTTGGAAGACTCAAGGAACTTGGAACACTCAGGTTTGGATTCAGGCACTAGTATGGAGTGAGTACTGCACCACCTCACACCCTACACAGCCACCTGAGGCTGGTTGCAGACCACACCAGAGGTGAAGCAGAATCTGGACAAAAAGATTTATTTAGAATGTTATATTCCACTTTTCACAGTAGATTACATTCAGGTACTGAGGGATTTTCCTATCCCTAGAGGGCTTACAATCTAAATTTGTACCTGAGACAATGGAGGGTAAAGTGACTTGCCCAAAGTCACAAGGATAAACAGTGGGACTTGAACCCTGGTCTTTTGGTTCATAGCACACTGCGCTAACCACTAGACTTGAAGCTGGAAACATGATGAAGATTCAGGAGAGACCTGCACTGAAGCACACCCTACACAACTGCCCGTGGCTGGTCGTGGACCATGCTGAAGTGGAGCAGGCTCTGGCTTGAGTCTAGGGCATGGACGGAAGCAGGAACAAGGAACTTCGAAGACCAGGAACAGGATTCAAAGATTCAAGACTCAGGATTCGGGATTCGGGAACAGACCTCGGCGTAAAAGCAAAGGCCTTCCGGAGACTTGCACTGCAGACGTGAAGGCAGGCCTTGTGACACAAAGCGACACGGACCATGATGGTAGCACACCAGGAAAGGCGGACAAGAAGGAAACCTGGAAGCAGAACAAAGAACCAGAGGCAGGTGTTGCGACTGTCACTGCCCAACGTCTCCACTCCGCTCACCTTACCTCTTTTGCAACTCCCTCTTGATGGAAGTTTGGCTGCCGTGGCATCATCTTGCCATTCTTTGTTTTTGCTAGCTATTCAAGTTAGCAAGGACTGTTTACCTAGCTTCCTCCATCAGGTATCGCTGCGGATGGGATTCGCTCTCTGCATACCTTGCTACTCTGCTTCCTCGGACTTTACCAGGGGTACCCGCTCCTCGGGGGCCTCATTCTCTCTCTTGCCTTTCAGGTTGCAGTCTGGAACTGGTACTCACTCCTCGAGGGCCCACGTTCCCAGACCTGCTACCGAATACTACTTCTGCCAGGAAGTCACCGCTGCCTACAACACCAGTGAGTTACCATCTCTCTCTCAGAGCTTTCCCTGGAACCAGGTACTCGCTCCTCGAGGGCCTACTTCATTCCAGCCTCTGGGCTGCTTCAAGAGACTATTGTGTGAGTGTTACCATCAAGGTTCTGTTCCTGAACTCTGCATACCCTGCCTACTCACTATATTCAGTTTCTCTACAGCTCAGCCATCCTGGGATCGCTGTTCCAGTGCCTGAGGGACTACAGCCCAGCCGGGCTCTTCCAGCTCACTACTGCCACCTTTGGTGGTTCACTATCCAGTTTAATAAAAGATCTAGTGTGTGTCTGTCTCCCAACTCTGAGCCTGACTGGTGGTCCCTCTCGGGATCTTCCCCCGAGGGTGTGGTCATCTGCCACTGGCCCAAGGATCCACCCACAATTATCACAAATAATAACAGCAGGAACACAGAACATCAAGAACACCGGACAGGCGATAAAGGAGCTCCAACAAAGAACAGGAACATCCACAGAGACCAGGAACATCTAACAAGGAACATGGGACCATCTAGATAGGAGCAGACCACGGAAGACCTTGTCGGACAGAAGAAGCCATGGACAACCATGAAGATCTGATGCGAAGGCCCCAAGGAGTGGAAGTAGAGCCCTTATATAGGGCTAGACATAGCAAGGACTGATGACATCATTCATTGGGACCACGGGGCTTTTCCCTCCGCTGGACCTTTAAATAAAGAGCTGAGGCACGCACATGCGCCTATGCAGAGCCCGGAGAAGAAGAAGGAAGTCAGTGTCGGCGGCAACCCTGCCACGAGGAGGTGAAGGCAACAGCGGCGGCACTCCTGCCACGAGAGGGCGGAGACAACAGCGACTTCCCTTGCCGCGCAGAGATGGTCCCGGCAGTGGCTCCTGCTGTGAGAAGGAGAAAACAGCGGCGACCCCTCCTGCTGCATACAGCGGCATCAGGTCGCATGGGAGCGGTAGCAAGCAGCAGTGGTCTGGGTCTGTATAGGCCGCATCAAAGCAGGGGACCGGCGGCATCGGGCCTGGGGGAGAGTGAGGCTGCTCATGGTCAGGACCCGCGAGCAGCAAGTGCAACAACAACTTTTGAAATCAATTTTGGCCCATGTCACTTTAAACAGCCAATAGGGAACTCTGCAGCGTTTTTCCATTAGCACAGCTCATTAATAATCACCTTGACTTTTTTCAAGGGAAGAGGCGTGCGCCATTTCCAGATAACGTGCATTAATGCATTTTTAGTGTGCAATAAACACAGAAATCAGGGTTTACCACACTGTAGTGCATCTTGGTAAATTGACCCCTACATGAAGCCTGAGATACAGTTTTAGAGGCCAAGAGTAGCAATTTCTTATCTGATTCAGTAAGTGATCCAGTTTGATCTTTCAGTATTAGGTGAAGGAAGCATTTTTAAACTAACAGAAGGGCTACCAGAAGCCAACTGATCTTATTATCTCTGAACATATTGTGGCAAAATATTTGTTCAACATGTGTGAATGTAGTTCATCTTTAGCTAAGCACCACTTCATTTATATGCTTATTTGAATGCTTACCCCTTCAGTTTGTGATGAGAGTCCACAAAAGCTTCACCTTTTTATCCTGATACCATATAATCTTTCCTTGAACTATGTATCCTTGATCTCCATATAGAAAGCAAATGTGCAGCTTGGAATGAATACCATACACGAGCATGTCACCCTCTTCAGCACTATATTTTGTTCACTCCTTCACCAGCAGTTTGGCCTGGGAGTGTTCCTGGTTTAATATCATTCAAAGCAATACTGCCTGCTCTATTCCTAGCAAATCTATTTGGTGAAGGTGCCATGTTTTTTTTGCAAAACATATCTTGTTGAGGTACAAGCAGACATGGGAAAGCCCCTAGATAGCATGTTATAAAATCGGGCGTAGATTTGTTTGCGCCATGTTGCAGACAACATATGTCTAATTTCACTTGCACAAGTCAATTAGCAAGTGTAAAGTAACATAGTAACATAATAAATGTCAGCAGATAAAGAAGAAATGGTCCATCCAGTCTACAGTATACAAACAAGTTCAGTATTGAATATGGGGCGGATTTTAAAAGGCCTGCGCGCGTAAATCCTTCCGGATTTACGTGCGCAGGGCCCTCGCGCGCCGGCGTGCCTATTTTGCATAGGCCGCCAGCGCACGTAAAGCCCCGGGACGCGCATAAGTCCCGGAGCTTTCGAAAAGAGGAGGGAGGGGGTGTGTCCGGGGGCGTTCCCGAAACGACGCGGCGTTTTGGGGGCGTGCTGCGGTGGGCCCCGGGGGCATGGTCGAGGCCTCCGGACCAGCCCCCGGGACTGGAGGACGGAGCGGGGCTGCCGGCCAACGCGCGCAAAGTTACGCCTGCTGAAAGCAGGCGTAACTTTGCCGACAAAGGTAGGGGGGGGGGTTAGATAGGGCCGGGGGGGGTGGGTTAGGTAGAGGAAGGGAGGAGAAGGTGGGAGGAGGGCGAAGAAAAGTTCCCTCCGAGGCCACTCCGAAATCGGAGCGGCCTCGGAGGGAACAGGCAGGCCGCGCTGGGCTCGGCGCGCGCAGGTTGCACAAATGTGCACCCCCTTGCGCCCACCGACCCCGGATTTTATAAGATACACGCGGCTACGCGCGTATCTTATAAAATCCAGCGTACTTTTGTTCGCGCCTGGTGAGCGAACAAAAGTACGCGATCGCGCAAGTATTTAAAATCTGCCCCTATGTGCATATCTTTTACAAAACAGCAAATACTGCATGCATGTATGTCTGAACCCCGCCCCAGAATGCCCAAGACCGCCCCTTTTTTCCTCTGGTTAAATGCACAGGCGGAATTAAAAATACGTGTATACGCTCAACATTTATAAAATAGCCCATACGTGTGCACATGCTACTTACATGTGAATATGTTCTTTGTTCGCACAGAGCCCCTATGAAAATTCATGCTGTACTAAATGTATTCCAAATGTGTACTGTAAGTATACCATACTCTGTGTGACTGCTTTCCCTCGTTTCCTCTCCTCTTGCTATGTTCGGAAGCATCACTTGACAGCATCATTCACTGTGTGGTTGCTATGCCAGCAGGAGCACTCTCCCATCCCTCCAGCCATTTGAAGACTGAGGAGGAGAGGGCACATCTGTAATGAGAAGTAGCCATTCCAGAGGAGCGAGAGGGACGTGTGTGTTGGGATATTATCCTGAGCTCCTGGAAATGACTGGTGAACAGAGCCTAACTCCTTAATTTCTGATGCAAATGATTGCTAATGGTTGGTCGCTTCACAGCAGGATTAACTCTTAAGCAATATCCATATCCAAATCAAATTGATTCTGCTGGGCAAGTAGAAAGTTGCAGGATGAAAGTAAGAAGACGGGTGGAGATGTTCTTTGTTGGATGAGCAGGATGGAAATAGGTGGGCGAAGGGATAAATTCTTTTATTTCAAGCTCCTCTGATTATGATGTTGATGTCTTTCTTCCAGATCCAGACTGAGTCACAGCCGCCTTTCTGTCTTTGGTGGGTGTATTATTCCCTGACTCTTAAGCAATGTCCGGTTGGCTTAGTTTTTTATATTTTCTATCACTTGTGTAGTAATGCATGCATAAGCATCAAGGAAACTCCCCAGTCATCAAAGGTCATGTGGCTTTTTAAACTATGGTAAATTCACAATTTATTTTCAAGTTTTCCTGTAGGGGAGGTAGAAAGAAATATGGAAATTGAGATATGTGAACCCAAATTTCATTGCAAACTAATCTGGAAAAGTCACTGGTTTCAGTACAAGACAGGCGACAGGCAGCGCCCCCATCTCTAATTAACTCTCAGGGAAATATGGACGTCCTTGCACAGTGCAGTTCAACAGCAGGAATTTACCAGAGTAATATAGAGCTAGTTATGTGCATTTACTAAGCCTGTTGGATTTGATGATGCAATTCCCCTCTGTCCCTTCCAGGCATGTAATTTGCCACAGCCTCAAGTGGCATTGCAAAGGGAAACTGCTACTTGGAACTGTTGTGCTGTTTGTCCTTTCCACCAATTACATTACAGCACATTGGGAACACAAATTGTAATTCCCACAGTAGATGGTTGTAACTACAGTAGATATAGATATGAAACTCAGGTACTTGATTTTCTGGTAAGCAATTAAATACAGTTTTAAACCAAAGATATCCTGCACCCCTCTAATTCCCTCTACATGATTCCATTCTTCCTTCCTCCCCCCCCCCCCCCCCCCAAGCCAAAAGGCCTCATTCAGTTACATTTTAGAGATAGTTATCAAGTGTTTCAGTGTAATTTCTGTAGATTTCAATTCTGAGACCAGGTGGCAACAATGGAGAGCTTGCAACTGTGCAAAAAATCTCATTGAATGTGGCTTATGGATTACTTACATTAAACAGATTTGTTGGACCTTGAACACCAGCCTCAGACAGAAAATTTTGTGACGGTGTTTTCTTTTCAGTCCTTATTTCTTTAATTACTTGTGTTTACAATGCTAGCGCCCAAAGTGAAAAAAGTGTTTTTTTCTAAATAATAATAAACTCCACTTAGCTCAGTCCATTCTCAAAAAAAATGATCACCCCATTGGCTGAAATAGCCCCAACCAGTGTGGTTAGGTTATGTGGTTTGTTTGCCAGGATTCTGGAGGGCTTTACACCCTTGGAAACTCATCCTCCCACCCTCACCCGCTGTCAGAAAGGACTCCAGGGCTGTTTGATGGCCCTTCAGCTCCCAGATGTGCCCCTGTTTCCAACCAGAGCATGGAGCAGGGGGTTACACACACACACACACACACACTGCCATGCAAGCATGTGAAGCAGCAGAAGTAATAAGTGCTCGCCTGCTGACTGGATATTATCCACCAAAGCCGTCCTCCTCTTGTCTACATTCTCTCCCTCCCGGTCTGCAGGGAATTTGCTTTGCTTCAGCCACTGCCTCCCACCATATTGAGGGTGGCAGCTAGGCAGTCTCTCTGCATCTGAAAACCAAAAGTTAGAAAAGAGCTGCAAGATAAAAGTAGTACTTCATAGCACCCCTATAAAAGTCAATACTGCTTTGCACAGACAGAACACATCAATTATTCTGTGGTCCTCTACAATTAACAAAACATATAATAAAGATTTTTTTGTTCCAGGACTTTTATCCTGATTGTTTTTGCTTTCAGTTCAGTTGGAACTAGCCTCTATTGGGCTACGGTGCCACAAACCTTTATTTACAACTGCTCGGAGCTTTTCTCCCGTATTTATATTCCTCTCTCCATTCAGCCTTCAGCTGGGGACCTCAGACCATGGCTCCCTCTAGAACCCAGCTGATGTGAACCCTGAGTCCGGCCAGTAATTGTCATCATGTTTAATATAATTTAATTTATAATTTACAATTTATATATCGTATTTCTCGAGACTAGGTACTCATACAAAGAGCTGGACAGCAAATAAAATAGCAGAGACCAACAATGTACTTTAATTAAGCAATCAAACACTTATAACAGTGTACAGCAACATAAATGCACTTAAATTAAACAATCGCCACAAGCATAAAAGCATCCTGCAGCATCCCCAGCCATAGCTGTCCCGAGAAGCAGAAGCCTGATTGGAGAGTTGGGGCCAGGTCCCCTGCAAGTCAGGGTAAAGGGCTGCCAAAATCTGCCCCATACTAGCGGTGTTTTCCTATACTTTTATGGCATCAGTGGCTTCAACAGGGTCTTCTTGCCAGCAGTGTCAGGTCTCAACAGGCCCAGACACTCTGAGCGATGTTGGTGTAGTGAGCTGTGTTAGTGAGGAGAACGACACCCCACTGGGAAAGATCGTTTGAGTTAGCGAAACTCCTGTGCCCATGCGATGGAAGGGGATATTTTTGAGAGGATAATTTTAGAGGTCGCCTTAGCACAGAGTCGATGGGAGTTAAGAGCCTCTCCTTATGGAGGACACTTGGGGCCAGGAGGAGTGAGATCTCCATTGTGCAAAAGGGTGCCCAGGGAGAGGAAGAAATTCAGGAGTGCAGGAGGCTTGAAGACCTGGGACTCCAGTGGGTTCTGACGAGAAGTGCATCTGGGAGTCCTGAGTCTGAAGATCCATGGAAGAAGGGATCCGTTCAGAAACAGAGAAGTAAAAGGACTGTCTTTTTGGAACATCAGAGGGAAGCTGCTTGCCATGGGAATATCCCAAGAAGTACCAGACTGACAAAAACTTCAGAAACGGGCTCCGTGTGTTGTCTCTTACAGGTGAGATAGAGAAAGAGACCAAAGAAGATAGCCTGCTACCGAAAAGGTACTGAGAGAGCCCAGACAGGAAAGCTTCCTACTCAAAAGAGTCCTCTATTTGTTGAATTTTGTGAAGAACTTTCAATGCAAACTGAGTTTATTTTTGTATATGGCTTATGGACTTCTTTATACTCTGCTATCAGTAACAGTAAAGATTAAATATTTTGAACAGGAACTTTTGAGTTCGTGTGTGATTTGTGATTTTTTTTTTTTTTTTTGCTGGACTGGTGTGCAGGAAGAGCCCTTGTGTGAAGGGGAAAACCCTAAGGGCCTTGAAAAGACTGACTCCTCCTACCTTGCATGATCTATGATGCTCCCTTTGTGTCCCCATGCCCAAGAGCTGGGCAGGACAGGGGCTACAGCAGTACTCTAAGGCACTTGCCACTGAGCCAAAGATAAAACAAACGGAAAAACACTTACTAGGACTGAGAGGCTGAACTGCTAGGATACCTTCTGAGTGTTCCCCTAGCAGTCCAGGAGGACCTGCTGAAGAAAACCTTGCAAAGCTGCTCCTGCTATTTCAGTTAGATAGAACAATTATGATAAGAGCTTCCTGAAATCCCCATCGTAGCATAAAGATCCTTACCTATTTCATACTACTGCTCACAGCTGATAAGAGCTAGTTAGTTAATGGGATAACGGATTCCATTAAAAGGAAGATTAGATTAGAAGAAAAAGAGAAAAGTTGTGATTTCCTTCTGATATGTTCTAAGATGAATGTACCATTGATGTATATGTTTGTTACTCTGTTATGAATATTGTACGACAGCAAACCTCTCATAGATGAATATTTCACCCAAAACTATATCTGGAAGATCTGACAGAGAGAGAGTGTTCCTGATCAGTCTGCTCATCTTCCAAAAAAATCACCTTCACAGCTTGTCTGTAGAGATAAAAGTTCTGCCCTGTCTTCACTACCTGACAACTGGCTTCGTCAAGAGGATGAAGGAACACAACTGGCATCAGTCAGTATTATGTCTCCAGATCGTTGAATACTCCTGTTTGGATGGAATGGATGCCTAAATACATCCAATACATGAACTCAGAAGGTAAAGCAGGAGATGCAAAAGGACTGTTTTTTGAGGTAGCTCCACTTGAATTTGTTTCCTCAAATGGTCCAGGAAGTCATCAACCAGCAAATAGTATCACACAGTGTGAACATGTAGGCCTTTTGGGACCATCACTGGCTGGTGATGGATTGGATGGCCACATTTCCAGGTCCTGACAAGATAATGTAACTATATATTGAGTAGAAAGGGTCACCACGTAGACTGTGAGCAGTTTGCCATCCCTGCACTCTGTAACAGGTTGCAACTGATCACAGCCAGGCCCAGGGTAATGATGCAGATCTGATGAGAAACAGATAAACTGAGCAGGTAGGGAGGAGGGAGGGAGGAAGGAAGGAAAATGGAAGGAGGAGATGGAGGTGGAAGAAAGGAAGAGATATATTTGGGAGTAGGCAGGGCCAGTGCGTCCATTAGGTGAACTTCGGCGGTCGCCTAGGGCACCGAGCCATAGGGGACACTGAAGAGCAGCCACGTGGTGCCACGAGAAATAGAGACTGTGTGCTTCTCAGGCCCGTGAGCAGCACTGCTCGCGGGCCTGAGAAGCAGTCGGCAATGAAACAGGTGGGGGGGGGCACGACCAGGGGTGGGGGCAGCGCAAGGGTCACCTAGTGCGCCCAATACCCTTGCACTGACCCTGGGGGTAGGGGAAGGGAGTGACAGTGTCATTTGGAATAAGCACCACAATATGCCTTCTTAAGGTGGCATGAAACTACATACCAGCCCTGGGAGTTACTCCTGATATTGGAAATAGCATATTGAGAGTCATGCATGCATAATGTAATGAAACTGGTGATTTATTGTGCTGTTTTAAGTGGGGGCTGGTCAAAAAGCTACATAAGGCAGATAGTAAAGTCCAACATATAATAACAGACTTCAAAAATCATGGGATAAGCACATACAATCCTTAGATGCAAGGATATGAGGGTAAAGGCTCTGTGGTATTTCATCATAGATATGATAGCAGATAAAGACTGTAAGGCTCATCTAATCTCCAAAATGTGCTTCATTTTTCTATGTCATAGACCACAGTTGATCTGTCTTCCCCTTCACTTCTTTGCAATTAAGGATCATCTGTATATTTATCCCCTGCCCTCTTGAAACCTGTTATTGTTTCTGACTTCACCATCTCCACTAATACACTGTTCAATTTATCCACCACATTTTCCTGAGTCTACCTGCTTTGAGCCTCATAATGACCTCTTATTCTAGAATTTCATATGCACTGAAAAAGTTTTGCTTTATGAGCATTATTTCTACCTTTTGAGATATTATTTACCTCATATTTGTTCAAACTTTATTGCCTGCCTTTCCCTCAAAGCTCAATGCACTTGAAGGTTTTCTTCATATCCTCTTCTCTAGGGTATGCTCTTAGGTCTAATCTCATGGGGTTTTTGGTGCATACTGAACCATTTCTTTGGACTGTCAGTACTCCATCTATATCTTTTTGGAAATTGGACACAATGAAGTCTGACCAAGGATTTGTAGACTGGTAGTATGACCTGCTTTTTCTACAGGTTATACCTTTCCCTACGCATCCTAGAATTCCTCTGGCTCTGGCCACCATCTTTTCTTATTATCTTGCTACAGGGAAGTTATTAGATCAGATCACCATGACATCAGTATTTCACCCTCAACCATAAACTGCTGCCTTGGATTTTTGCTTTCCAAATGCATGACTCTGTACTTATTTGCATTGAAATGTATCTTCTAAGCACTGGTCCTCAAACCTTTTTATATTATTCTTCAATCTGTCTACTCCTTCAGGGTTGTCTACTTTGTTGCAGATATTAGTGTCATCTTCAAAAATACAAACTTTTCCTACTAAATTGTCTGCAACATCACTCATGAAAATATTGAACAGAGCTGGCCCCAGAACAAATCCTTCAGGCACTCCACTGATCATCTTTCTTTGGAGTGAACTCCATTTATAACACCTCTGCTGTTATCACTCAACTAGTCAACCACTTTGGGGCCCACGCCAGGCTGCTAAGTTTATCTATGAGTCTCCTATGTGGGATACTGTGTCAAAAGTTTTGCTGAAATCACTGGGTGACCAGTGAATTAAATTGGGATGTGTGCTTGATGTGTTATATTTGGATTTCAGCACGTCCACGTGGTGGATTGCCCCCATATCGAATGAATATGTAGTGGAGCATACCCTAATAAAGACAGCTTCAACCAAAATCTTTTTGGGGATTTTAGAGGTGTGAGGGATGTGTTTGAGTGCTCCCATATTAAATTAATTTGTGGTGGAGCATATTGGGATAAAAGATAGCTTTAATTCCAATAGGTTGGAAATAAAGATGTTGATGTTTTAGTGGATGGGGAGTGTGTGTGAGATGTATGTATGAGTTTTTGGAGGGGGGTTTTAAGCTAATGCTGCTATGGTGGGATGGTAATGCTGCTAGTCTATTGGTGTTATGATGGGGTGATACTGTCTATAAGGTTGCACATATGTTTATGTATTAATGATGTAATTATGGAAACATCTGTGAATTTATTGTGTATGCAATATGATTAATACATGTTTGAAATATTCTGATAAATATGTTCTGAGAATACGTTTATTGATTTACTGATGTATTAAAAATTTATAGATCAATATTATTGGATCCCCAAGTCCTGAGGTGCCATGTTCCATGTTCCTGATGTCTGATGTTCCTAGTCTTGACTTCATCCGTCTCATCTTCAGCTCTTCATCCAGATCCCAGGTCCCTCGTCTGTCCACCTCTCTTGGCATGCCATGTCATGGTCCATGACCAGCCCATGGGATGACTGTGTAGGGTGCCTCGTGGTCAAGGCCTTCTTTTCGTCTGCAGCACAAGCCTCTGGGAGACTTCTGTTTTTAAAGCCTTGTTCCTAGGTATCTTGTTCCCAATCTACGGAGTTCCCTTGTGCCTGCATCCGTCCATCCCTAAGACTCTGCCAGAGCCTGCTCCGCTCCAGCGTGGTCCATGACCAGCCACAGGCGGCTGTGTAGGGCATGCCCCGGTACAGGCCTCTACTGAATCTTCGTCATGTTCCAGTCTCAAGTTCCATGTCTTCGCCTGTAGTCTGCTTCACGTTCAGCGTGGTCCATGACCAGCCATGGGCGACTGTGTAGGGCACGCTGCGATGCAGTTCTCACCTAGTACCTTCACCTGACTCTTGAATCCTTGCCTGAATCTTACCAGTATCCTGAATCCTTGTCTGAGTCCTCTGAGTCTTCTAAGTATCCTGAGTCCTTGTTTGAGTATCTGAGTCTTCATCTGAGTCTCCTTGGTATCCAAGTCTTCATCTGAGTATCCAAGTCTTTGTCTGAATCCTCCGAGTATTCTGAGTCTTCGTCTGAGTCTTCATGTTCCTGCCCTCAGCCTCCATCTGGCCTCACGCACTCATTGTTCCCCAGCGACTGGTCCGAAAGGGCTATCGAGTGGCTGGAGGGCTACTCTCGAGATTAGCATTGTGTTGCTGGATCTCATTGGTGCGTGTAGATCCAGTGGAGAGCTGAGCCTGCCTAGTTCCTGTTGCGGAATCCTCGTCTTGTCTTCACTCCAGCCTCGCTCCTGCTCCACCCATGCTAGTATCAGCTCACCTCCCGCGGTGTGTCTTGGGGCTCCTCCCTGAGCCATGCTGCGGCCCAAGGGCTCACATCTTCTTTAGATGGGACCACACCTCTGAGCTCCTAACCGGGCTTGAGGACGCGCTCCGCAACATTTATTGATTAAAACCTTCTAAGATCCCAGTGGCTCAGTAGCAGTGCTGTGATCTGCCATGTGCAAGACATATGTTCAGCTCCCAAACCTGGCTTCTGTCTTTTGGGTTCACCAGAGCTGGGTATGCTCTGGAAGTAGAAATTAAAGCCTCTTCAAGGAGGGAGTCTTCCCCATCACAAAACAGTGGCACATAATGATTAAACTCAGGACATACAGCATGTATTTCAGGATCCAAAAGAAACTGTGGCCTAGTCAACTACTGTCACTACAATGGCTGTGATAGATTGGGGTATGGGGGGGGGGGGGAGAGAAGGAGTGATAAAATGAGAAACAATCTCCAGTAGTTGCACTAGTTGTAAATAAAGGCTCATGGCACCATAGCACGTTAGGAGCCCATTTTGACTAAACTGAAAGCCCAAAGGAGCAAAAGAACTGCCAGATGAAAAAGAAAAACTTTGAAGAGCAGCAGGAATATCTGCTCAGCTGAAGACTTGCTGCTTAATTATATTAGAACAGCTAATCATAATTTGCAAATAATAATTGGATTTTAAGCCACAGATGCCAAGGCTTCAAATTCAGGCATTGTTATGCTTTGCAGGATGTAAATTGATAAATCCAAGTCCTTTGAGTACTGAATTCTGTTACTTAGATGGGAAAGAATCTTAGAATTCAGTGTGAAGATAGTTATCTATCATAATCACAAAATCATTCTCAGTACAATGCATGGACCATAGGCATATCCACAGTGTGCATGACCTTTGGATTATGTAATCTTATATTTAAGATTTAAGGTTTAATTATCACATAAAATCAAAATGGTTTACAGAATAAAGTAATAAATAACAAAATACATAAAAATTAAATATGCCTTATGATTTTCTCTTTATGACTTAGATTGACTATAATAAATGTAAGACATTATCGTCAGTTTAAACTCTCCGAATGTTGCCAACCGCTCAAAATTTAACACTGCCAAACTCAACTAAGGGTGTCTTTTACTAAGCAGATCGCACGCGAAACCAAGATGGGGGCACAGTCGGGGCGGCGTCAGCCCCGGAAGAGGAGGAGTCAGGGCAGCACCGGGACTGACGCCGCAAAGACTGTGCCGACAGCAAAAGGTAAGCACCTTTATCGCTGTCAGTTTCGTGCCGAATAACTACACCTTTTATGGTGCAGTTATTTGGTGCGACGCCAGCAGTGATCGCACCGCGGAGGTACAATCGCTGCTGGCTATCGCAGGACCGCCCCCCTGTTTCACCCCCCTGCCCTCCATTATCGTGGGATTCAAAGAGCCTGGAGGTATTAGTAAATCCAGCCCCAAGATACCTATTTAAAAGATTTGTACTGGGTATAATATATTTTGAAATAACTGAATAAAATGCATTTTCTCCAACAAAGTACACTTGAATGTGAGGTAAACTACAGAAGTACAGAAGTACTTTATCTAGTTGCATTGTCTTAAACACGTTTTGTTTTGTTTTTTGCTGATTATTTTGTTTCATGGAGTAGAAAACAAAAGAATGTAATAAAACTGCAAAAGAAAGCATATGAATTATAAAATTCTATTACCGAGATGTTTCCTGATTGCTACTACTGAAGGATCTCTGTGGCATTTCAAGAGATGGCACTACATTACCATCTCCTAGCAACCTATCACTGCTCTGCACCAATGACCTTAATTCAAGATCGATGCAATTTTGTTTTAGGTTTTGTCTCTTCCATGCTGGAAATTATTATCTTTTAATATGGTTTGGGGGAAATTCTTGTTGCTTCCCGGTATTCTTTGTTGTGTCCTGGCGGAACATCATCACTTTTTATTTATACATTTTAGTGGAAGAATCAAAATTCTTCTTGTCGCCTTTTTTTGTGTCTGAGCTTCCAATTGCCCACCAAAGGGCTCTTATTTTGAACTCTGTTCCACTCTGTGAGTCACTTCTTATTTTCAAAAAATAACTTTTACAAGGGACGTCCAAGAGTCTCTGAGGCCCCTCCTCTAGCATTTCACTGTCTAAGCTGCATATTAGAGGGCAGACATATAAGATATGTTTCACTAGTGGCTGGGTATGGTGCAATGGAGCTCTGCCAAAAAGATCTTTTTTTTTTAAATTTTTTATTACTGATTTGTTTTTACAATGCAATATTTCATGTTGTTTAGTATTCCTATAATCTGCCCTGAAAGATTTTTTTTACCATTATGAAAATAACTCTTTAGAAATATTTGCAAAGCATGTCCTTATACATGGGATGTGTTATTCATTGTTTTCTTCTCTAATAATAATATCCTACTTAAAATGTAGTATTCACCACATGCAGCCTTAATTCAGTAGCATAATGTTGACAAATTGTCTCTAAATTATCCTACATTAGAAATGGCAAGGGTATATCTTTCCTCAAAGAAATTAAATATACAGAAAAAAATTAAAAACGTCTTTCTATGTAAATTACTTCTCAATTCACATTGAGAAAAAGAAAAAAATCATAAAAGAATTAAAAGCAATAACTCTTGTTATTTCTAGTATATACATTTCAGAAACACTAAAACTTTCACACATTCAAATAGATATTTTGAATCTATTAATGAAACTACAAAACTGAGTTTCTGGGCAAATACGATCAAAAAGTTATAAAATACAATAATAAGCAAAATGTCAGCATCAAATGATAATGGCCAGGTTTAATTGTTCAATTATTTTGCACAAGCTTTTGTCTTGCACCATACTTTATGCTTGGGATAAAATGTGCCCTGCATCAAAAAATGGCGTCAGATGATGTGAGGTTGGTGCCATTGTTTTCCTACTGCTGCCTTGCCTAGCATTGCTGCCTGCTTGTGTGACTCATTTCAGCTGCCCTGTTTCAGAGTTGGACTCTCTTTTTATCTTTTTCAGGTTGGCTTTGGGGGTTTGAATTGTGGATTCCTGCTGCTGGTGCTGGCTTCTCCTTTCTGAAGACATCACCAGGGCCCACTTATTAAAGGCCTGTGGCATCGCCGGAAGCACTGCATGCCAGGGCGGGCATGTGCCTCAGCTGCATGCACAAAGGAACATGACTAAGGAGCAGGCTCCTTTTTGTACTCCTTCATATGTGTTTTGTGGATGCTTTGTAGGTCTGTGAGTATTTTATGAAGAACTTGTAATGTACTGAGCATCTTATTTTAGTTGTATCATGGGTATTTTATTGTTTAGCCTCTACTATGTTGCTGGTGTTTCCTGGGCTTGTAAGCCCTGCCTTTTTCGTGTATTTTATTGATGGGAAGTGCTGCTGGAAAAGGGTTGCAGGCTAGGGGCATGTCTCTTTGGCCCCCTTGCTGGAATTTCAGCTGGAACTTTGCCCAATATTTATCAAGGGGGATAGACACTATTATAAGTTTACTGTTTTATTTTATGATTTATTTTTCTTTTTATCTATGACTGCTCAAATGGGTAAAGGGAAATATGGGTTTTGTAGGTTGGGAGGATTTGGAAGAGGTCAGAGAGGGTAAACACAGTAGGAACTTAATTAATTGTAATTCAATCAGGATGGAGCGGGTTGATACTCCACTATCAATTTTTTTTTTATTAATGTTTGTTCGGTGAGATCAAAGAGTGATTTGATTTTGGCAGTTTTAATTGATGCTAAACCTGATTTATTTCTTTTAACTGAAACATGGCATTTGGAGGCTGATACTATACTACTGAATTTACTTTGCCCCTATAGATATAGATATCATCATGCTCAAGTTGGGAAAGTGGGGGACAGAGTTATTTTCATATTTAAGGAAAGTCTTTCTGTTGAGGAGAAAGTTAGTGAAAGGATTGTAGCTACAATTGGGCCTGGGCTATTGGGTTGGTGTTTAGACCTCCGGGGAGGGATGGGACCTCAGTGGAAGGAATATTGGATTTTATTTCTTAGTTCCATTGACTTTATCCATGCTTGTTGTTGCTGGAGGACTTCAGTATTAGAGCTGACTGCACTTCAGTAGGTGCAGTGCAGGAGTTCTTGAACAGACTCTGTCAAGTGATAAAAAAGGCTACTCATCCTGCGGGGCCATACACTTGATTTGCTATATGTTCCAAGTGGTTTACAGCCAGGTAATTTAGTGTAAGAGCTCTATTTAGAAATGATATGGTCGGATCATTTTATGATGTCCTTTAAATTTTTTGGTCATGTTGGATCTACTTCTGCTGTAGGTAAGAGAGTTAATCATTTATCAAGAGGACCAGTTGATTTAGATTTATATGAGTCTAGTGGGACATTGTGAAGGGCAATGCAGACTGTGGTTCCATCATTGTCAGGGTACAGTCATTGGAAGATAATTTCTCTATGGTATTGGATAAAACAGCTCCAATTAAGGTGATGTCATTCATATTATTAAGGAATCGCATACCATGGTATTCAGCAATCTTGGTGGATAAGAAGTGAGCCATGCGGTGTGCTGAAAGGAGATGGCGTAAAAGGAAGACTCAGGTATTGAAGCAGGAATTATTTTGAGCTCAGAAGCCAATACAAACAGGAATTGGAAAGTAATCATAAACATTTTACTAGACAGCTTTAATATTCCTTAAAACATTCTCAAACTCTGTTTAATGTAATATCGCATTTAACTAGGCCAATGATTGATAAGGACAGTGCAGTCAGATTGTTTGCAATGTCTTTTCTCATTTTTGTAATGATAAGATATCTAAGATTCAGTCACAGAATGCATCTGTTTCTCTTCCTGAACCTATGGACTTAAGCTCTAGACAAAATCAGGATTGGACTAATTTTGAACCTGTTGCTTCAACAGAGGTGGAAGAGACTCTTTCAGTATTAAGGGCCTCTTTCAGCCTATTAGATGTATGTCCTCTGTGGATTCTTTAAAACTTGGGAGGTGATACGCTGTTAACACTCACTTCCCTATTCAATTGTTCCTTAGAAGAAGGGGCAATGCCTATCCAGTTCAAGAAGGGGACAGTGCTTCCCATCTTGAAGAGTTCTCATCTACTGCTTGAGGATCCATCTAGTTATCAATCTATTACAGTTCTACCCTCTCTGGGAGAATTCATAGAGAGGGTGGTTCTGAATCAATTGGCAAATTTTTTAGAAGACAACTTGATTTTGCATGAGAGGCAGTGTAGGTTTAGGAAGGGCTGGGAAACAGAATCGTTATTGATTTCTGTGACAGACTTTCTCATGAGGGAACTGGATCAAAGACCGGAGGTTATGGTCATTTTTTTAGACATATCCTCCACATTTGATTCCCATTCCCATAAGATTTTATTGCACAGGTGAGAGGAGTTGGGATTGGGGGGACAGTTCTTCACTGGTTTGGTTCCTTTCTGAAAGATCAATGGCAACAGGTATATATTGCAGACTCTAGTTCTGTTTGGGCCCCAGTGATAACAGGTGCCCCTCAAGGGTCATCTGTCACCGGTTCTCTTTAATCTTTATAAACTTCCCCTCTGCTATTTGCTTCAAGATCTTGGGGGTTTTTTATGAGTTATGCTGATGATTTTCATAAGAACATAAGAAATTGCCATGCTGGGTTAGACCAAGGGTCCATCAAGCCCACAGCCTGTTTCCAACATAGGCCAAACCAGGCCACAAGAACTTGGCAAGTACCCAAATATCAAGAAGATCCCATGCTACTGATGCAATTAAGTAAAACTTAATTGCATCAGTAGATTAATTAAGTAAACTTGATTAATAGCAGTTAATGGACTTCTCCTCCAAGAATATATCCTCCAAGAATGTATCCAAACCTTTTTTGAACCCAGCTACACTAACTACACTAACCACATTCTCTGGCAACAAATTACAGAGCTTAATTATGCGTTGAGTGGAAAAGAATTTTCTCTGATTAGTCTTAAATATGCTACTTGCTAACTTCATGGAATGCCCCTTCTATTATCCGAAAGTGTAAATAACCGATTCACATCTACTCGTTCAAGACCTCTCATGATCTTAAAGACTTCTATCATATCCCCCCCTCAGCCTCTCTTCTCCAAGCTGAACAGCCCTAACCTGTTCCTTCCCCTTAATCATTTTGGTTGCCTTCTCTGTACCTTCTCCATCGCAACTATATCCTTTTTGAGATGCGGTGACCAGAATTGTACACAGTATTCAAGGTACGGTCTCACCATGGAGCGATACAGAGGCATTATGACATTTTCTGTTTTATTAACCATTTCCTTCCTAATAATTCCTAACATTCTGTTTGCTTTTTTGACTGCTGCAGCACATTGATCTGACGATTTCAAAGTATTATCCACTATGATGCCTAGATCTTTTTCCTGGGTGGTAGCTCCTAATATGGAACCTAACATCATGTAACTACAGCAAGGGTTATTTTTTTCCTATATGCAACACCTTTCACTTGTCCACATTAAATTTCATATGCCATTTGGATGCTCAGTCTTCCAGTCTTGTAAGGTCCTCCTGTAATGTATCACAATCCGCTTGTGATTTAACTACTCTGAATAATTTTGTATCATCCACAAATTTGATAACCTCACTCATTGTATTCTTTTCTAGATCATTTATAAATATATTGAAAAGCACCAGTCCAAGTACAGATCTCTGAGGCACTCCACTGTTTACCCTTTTCCACTGAGAAAATTGACCATTTAATTCTACTCTCTGTTTCCTGTCTTTTAACCAGTTTGTAATCCACGAAAGGACATCGCTTTTTAGTTTTCTTAGAAGCCTCTCATGAGGCACTTTGTCAAATGCCTTCTGAAAATCTAAATACACTACATCTACCGGTTCACCTTTATCCACATGATTATTAACCCCTTCAAAAAAATGAAGCAGACTTGTTAGGCAAGACTTCCCTTAGGTAAATCAGTTTGTGTTCCCAGTTAAAAAGGTGATGGATGCTACTTTGATGCAGGACCAGAATGTTTTAGAAAAAGTGAAGGAATGGATGTGCTCAAACCATTTATTGTTGAATATGGTGAAGATGGAGATTGTTAATATTTTAGGGGTCCTACAAAGAGTGTTCCAGCGAATTTATATTTCGATGATTTGATGATTCCAATCTTGTCCTCAGTTAAGAATCTTGGGGTAGTGGTGAATTTGGCTTTTTCTTTTAGGGAACACCTGTGTATTGTTGTACGAGCCAGATTCTTCAAGCTTTGTAAAGTTGCGATGCTTGAAATGTATCTTAGATAACAAAGATTTCAGGGTGGTGATTCAAGCATTTGTCTTTTCCACCTAATACAATGCCCTATATATAGGTTTACCCAAATATCAAATGAAGGCTGATTGCGGCCACTCATTTGTTGACAGGGACTCCTTTGAGGGACCACATTATCCTTGGCTCCCTGTCAGTCAAAGAATTCAATTTAAAATTGTATTCTTGGTGTACCTTGCAATCCATGAGGAGGGGCTAGACTATCTAAAAGCACAAGCAGGGGTGGATTCCCGCTGACGACTGGCCTGGGGATTCGCTGCCCAGGCCGGCCCAGGATATACCACATGGTCTGCCGAGCGCGGCTCTGTCACAGCCGCACTCGGCAGACCACGTGACTAGAGCGACCAGCCCACCGGGGGATGCCTGATCCTCCGATAGGGCAATCCACCCCTGGGCACAAGTGTCATAGTATTTGTCAATCCAGATTTTGCATTGAGTGAGCTTCTCTGTTATCAATTCCTGGAGGTACCAAAGCTAGATTGCAGGAGGCTTGAACAGAGCTTTTTTTCTGGGTTGCTCCTTCTTTGTCAAATGGGTTCCCTGTGGAAATTCATCAATTACAGGACTATAGGACCTTTCATAAGCAGGTGTAGGCACATTTGTTCTATGAGGCTTTTGAGTGAATGTTGGGGGTTTTACTTGGTTTTTTTGCTGCATGTCCTTGCTTTATAATGTTCATGTTTATATTGTGAACTGGCCAGAACACATGCCTGGTAATTGGGCGGGAAAGAAATTACAGCAAATTAGTAAACAAACAAATAATTACATAAATATTCCTTATGGCCATCACCATTTTCTGACCAGGAACTTATGGGGCAGAATCGATTGGGGATTGCTCTTGCCCCTTTCTTCGTTGGAGGTCCAGAGATCTCCACACACTGGGTAAGGGGGGGTCTGGGAGGGTTGTGGGTGGGTGCTTCATTTTTTGGTAAATATTGTGCACTATTTGCCAAAAATACAAGGTATTTTCTGAACCCAAAATAGTCAGAAACAATCTAATGTTTTCAAATGAGTCAATGGTTCGGATGCAAAACTGAAAATCAGTTCATTTTTCACGTTTTTAACCATTCAGGTAAAATACATGTACAACTGCAAAACCAATGAAGTTTAGAGACAAAACCATTATCATCTCTCTATCCAGTAAGGAGGGACAGTCAGAGGGCAATTTTCAAAATGGGTGAACACATGTTTACCCATTCCTCCAGACCCATCAGAGAGTCCCTCAGAGAATCCCTACAAGTACCACACTCCAAAACCACTCGGCACATAACCGCCAGAGACAGGGCTTTCTCCACTGCAGGACCGACACTATGGAACTCCATCCCACCAGATTTGCGACAGGAACCCTGCCTTCCCACGTTTAGGAAAAGACTCAAAACATGGTTTTTTATGAAAGCTTTTCCAGACCCCAACTGAACCTTCATTTACAATTAAATTATGCTTAGACTTTTTCTTAACATGGTAATTAATAACTCCACCTCAAAAGGGTAATTCATTGACGTTGCAAATGATATAACTTAGTTCTCACCATTAATTGGCAAACTTGTTCTCTATGTTAAACTACTAGCCCCTTTCTCGTTTCCAAGTTGTGTAATACCCTTGTTTTATTGTAACTGCAACCTTTTATCTAACACCTGTTAAAGTTTATTATTATTTTGTGTTTCCTCACCACTTGTTATGTGTAAACCGGCATGATGTGATTTCCTTCGTGAATGCCGGTATAGAAAAACTTAAAATAAATAAAATATAAAATGCAGTTTGAAATGCACTTTTCCTGAATTAAATTTAAGGTGGTAATTCTATTTCCTGCAGAACTTGGGGTGAGCTTTCAAGCTCATTTTCAAAGGGAAAACTCCCCATGGAGTTTCCCTTCTGTTGATGAGTAGTGAAACCAAGTGCTCCATGATATTTTTGGGCACTTGGTTTTGTATGTAACAACAAGGGGCTCTATTTGAATCTAGTTAGGAAACTCCTTAGTACAGGGCTTCCCAAACCTGTCCTGGTCACCCCACAGCCAGTCGGGTTTTCAGGATATCCACAATGAATATGCATGAGATAAATTTGCACATACTGAGTCTCCATTGTATGCAAATTATCTCATGCATATTCATTGTGGATATCCTGAAAACCCGACTGGCTGTGGAGTGACCAGGACAGGTTTGGGAAGCCCTGTGTTGAGACCCCTGGAGGTTTAAAATCATTAGTTCTGCAGGATGGAGTTGGGGAATGAACATCCCACCAGGCTAGCTCCGAGGACCAGCATGGGAAATTCCAGTGACACATCCAACTTCTAGGCTAGGCCAGTTAATGCCCAAAGTAGGATGTGAATAGAGTACAACTGAAGCACAGAATGACAAAGAAAGGAAAACCAATGTTCTAATCTAAAGTATCTAAAAGAGACCACAATACAGATGTAATATTCTTACAGGAGAACTTTCTGAGGAAGAAGGCTGTACTGCTGAGAAAGGGATGGGTGGATCAAATGATATGTTCAGGTTTTACAAACAATTACAGAAGGCTGTCTGCCTTTTTCAGAAGAGAGTAAACATTCAAACTATTAAAGTAAAGAAGAATGAAACTGCAAGCAGGAATTTGTTAATATCAGGCATTTTAATGGTGAGCAGTTGATGTTCAAGCATCTTATTTGTTTTTATCTGTGTTTCTTATCTGTTTGCCTTGACTAGATTGTAAGTTCCAAGGAGCAGAGACTGTTTATTAAGCGTCTCTGCAAAGCATTGGTCACACATAGTATTGCTATTCAAATGATAATAATAATAATGCATATATCTCCCTACAATGAATGTTGAACTGCTCCACAAGCTGCTGAATGTTGCAGCAGAATTTCCCCTGGAAAAAATGCTTTTGAATGGGGATTTTAATGCAATTATATAGAAAAATCCACATCTTAGAGCTTTGTCTATTTCTTTAGTTTAAATTATTTATATCCGCACTTTCTCAGAATCAAAGTGGGTTACAAAAATACATTCATAAAAACATATGAAAGAACACTTCACATCACATAATCAATCGAAATTGGCCCCAGATGGTCACATCCAAATATCTCCTAGCCTGTTAACTGTCTTTTTCCAGAAAACAGGGGCACAGAACAGATCAGACACCAATTAAGATATGTGTCCTTCAAAAGCTATATTAAGCAGTAGAATTTTTAGCTTTAAAAAAAAATCTGAGTATAAGTTATCAATTGCAGCTGCTCAGAAAGAGATTTCCAAAAACTGCCTGTACAACAGAAAATGCTTTATTAACTGAATTGATGGGACTTCCAAAGGCCATGCTGAACTGAGCACAATGCTTATGTTAGATGGTAAATTCAAAGCATTGCACAAATCCAAGGTGTGTCACCGCCCGCTCTGCTAGTGATGGAGAGGCAATACAGTGATTAGGCAGGGTTGTTGCTTGAGGAGTTGGGTGATCCTCTGACTTCTGCCTGAGGCAACCGTCATTTCCTGTGGGTTGAGCCCTTGGGTACCGTTGGCTGCCAGGTCTGCCCAGACGGATGCAGGCACTAGGAAGGACCTGAAAAACAGAACTGAAGCAAGACTAGTGCAGGAACCAGGAAATGTGATTCTTTAGCCCCTTACAAGTCACATTGGACTTGTCCATGTACCTCTGGGAAGGCATTTATCCACTGTTCCACTGCAGGGATCCTGGACTGCTAAGCCTCCCCCAAATGAAAGGGGGGGGGGAGGGGGGATAGATTCCATAGCTTGCAAAGAATGGGGAGGCTTTATTTGCTGAGTACTTGGAGTTATTATATGCAAATTGTGGCACAGGGAATAAATGAGTCCAGTTCATCTGATGAAAATTACAGAAGCAGCAGAGATATTGCTCTAGAATCCAATTTAGCAGCTCTGTCTGCCTGTAGGATTGCAGGTGATATGCTGATGATAAATGGAGTTGGACATCGAGAAGTTTGTTATCTCTCACAAGAAGCATGCAACAACTGGGAATCTTGATTGGAGATGAAATGAGATGACAGACTGTGCACTGCAGGTGCACTACTTCTCAAACTAGCAGATCTATTGTTTCACAGAAAGAGGTAAGACTGGTAGTAGCTATTAAATGGGCCTTCTTGGTAAATGAATCCACTACCCCCAGAATAATGGCTTCCCTTATGAAGGTAGTAAATCAATAATGAAGTCCATTGATATCCATTCCCATGGTCTCAAGTGTATTGCTATAGTCAATACACTCTTCATACTTCACAAGAGGTGACGTACTCTGTTACATCTTATATCCATCCTGACCACAAAAATTCACAGGCAACTATTTCCTTAGTTTTATAGCTCACAAGATGACAAGCAAATGAGGAGTCTTGGCAGCTTCAAAGGACCTCTAAATTGTTAAGCGTTCCATCCGTGGCAGACCCGCAGCATGGCCCCCTCATCTTTTCACAAGGACTCCAGCCTCTGGTTCCTCCTCGCTGGTGGCGGTGGGCCGCCAGCTCTGTTCTCGGGCCTCCCCTGGTTCCTCCGGCTCTGCCACGCATTCCCGGTCCTCCTGCCACTGCTCATCGGGCCTCTCTGCATGGCCCGTGGAGGGACACTACTACCCGCGCCACGCTCCTCCCTAGGCGCGCACGCACGCATCGCTGATCCTTAAGTAGGGGCCATGGCGGGAACCTAGCCGCAGCCCCAGATGATGAAATCAACCTATTCATAGTATTTAAGCTCAGGCTCTGCTCCATAGCATTGCCTTTGCAACAGGTGTCCTTGCTGGTCGAGTACTCGTTGCTACTAAGAGATTCATCTCTTCCCTGCTTTCCTGTTCCTCGTTGTTCCTGGTTCCTGTTTCCTTGTTCCTGTCCTGCTTATGCTTCGGATTGATTACACGGACTTTGACTCTGCTTTGCCTGACTACGCTACACCCTATCTCCAGACCCAGACCTCTGCTTGTTCGACTACGTATTGCCTATCTCCAGACCCTGACCTTTGCTTCATCCGACTACGCAATTATCTCCGTGATCAGACCTCAGCTTTACTTGCCACTGCCTTTGGATCGCCACCAGCCCTGACTCAAGCTTACCATTGGACGCCTCTTCTGCCTACTCCCTGGATGTGGATTTATCAGGCTTCGGCCTACCTTTGCTCGAGCGCCCTCTGTCTGCCTTCGTTCCATTGGCGCCCGAGTTTCCAGGACATTATCCAGTCCGGAGTAGGACTGCACCATCTCTCGCCTGCTGTCTCTGGGCTGAACCAACTTCTCCTGCATCTATATACAGAGGCCCACCCAAGTCCTGCCGGCCCCTGCACCCAAAGGCTCAACTTGCGGGGAATGAGGGCTGGTATAAGTGAAGCTCCAGGGGCCTCTGCCTATCAGCCCAGTCCACCTGCCGATGGTGGGGACCTTACCCACAGGTTGCATCAACCCTGCCTCGGCCCAAGGGACCACCTCTGACACAACATAAACATGACGTGTACATAGAGTTGAACCATTCTATAAAGGCTCTAATATCCTCTTTTCCCTTTTACAGTTCCTGCAGGTGAGCCTTTGCAAGCTCATCTTGCTGCAGATTTACCCATATTACTTCCATCAGATCAAGATTCCTGGTTAAGAATATAAGAACATGCCATACTGGATCAGACCAAGGGTCCATCAAGCCCAGCATCCTGTTTCCAACAGTGGCCAATCCAGGCCATAAGAACTTGGCAAGTACCCAAAAACTAAGTCTATTCCATGTTACTGTTGCTAGTAATAGCAGTGGCTATTTTCTAAGTCAACTTAACTAAAAGTAGGTAATGGACTTCTCCTCCAAGAACTTATCCAATCCTTTTTTAAACACAGCTATACTAACTGCACTAACCACATCCTCTGATTGAAGTACCAGCAAGGGTGCGAACCTCAGGGGCATCCCCCTGAGGTGACGTCATCCGCTTCCAATATTTAAAGGTCTCTAATTCACTATCTAATGGAGTTAGCAAGGAGAGGATTTAGATACGGATTTGGCTACGTTTCCTCCAAGCTACTCTGCCTCCTCGGACTTACCAGAGGTACCCACTCCTTGGGGGCCTCGCTCTTTTCTTTACTTTCAGATTACAGATAGGAACCGGTACTCGCTCCTCGAGGGCCCATGTTCCTGGACATTCTGAAGATTCTCTACTGCATGGAAGCTAATCGCTGCTACAAACAATTGTGAGTTACCACCGCTCTCTCAGAGCTTTCCCTGGGACCAGGTATTCGCTCCTTGAGGGCCTAAACCTTTCCAGCTCCTGAGCTTCCGTGAGACCTTATGTGAGTTTTGTCATTTAGTTCTGTTCATGAACCTTGTCTACTCTACCTACTCACTTTCTACAGTTTCTCAACAGCTCAGCCATCCTGGAATCGTTGTTCTAGTACCTGAGGGACTACAGCCCTGCCGGGCATATCAGCTCACTACTTTGGTGGTTTCCAAAACCTGTTTAATAAAAGAACTAATGTGTGTCTGTCTCCATACTCAAGCCTAGCTGGTGGTCCCTCTCAGGATATCCTCCCAGGGGCGTGGTCATCTGCCACCGGCCCAGGGATTCACCACTACTATCTCAGATTCATAACAGATTGCTCTAACACAGAGCTTTCCCAACAGATTGCTATCTCCTCACGGAGTACCCTAACAGAAGTGGAATATAACTGAATCTGAGACACTACAAGATAGTTGACTCCTCCTTCTTAGGAGCCATTCATTCAGATTGCTCCTCCCATCTACGCCCAGCTTTCTTATCAGATTTATTACAGACTGTTAACTCTCCCTCTTCAGGAGCTCGCAGTCTAACACCAGATTTATTACAGATTGCTAACTCCAGTGGATCTGGCTTAAATATGGAATGCTGTAACTCCGGTGGATCCGGCACATCTCTCTGCTTTGCAGGCTATACGGGCCTGGCCCAACTCATCTCAGAGCAGCAAGAAACTTTGGAGAAACTTACTGCAGCATTTCATCAGCTACACACACAGAAGATACAAGGCACAGTGTGACCAAAAACTAGGCCAGAGGAGAAACGAGGAAACGCAAGGGAAAACAGCCAGGCAACTGGATATCATAGAGCAAACTCTGTGGATTGTTGGACAAGCAAAGGTGTGTCCTTATATACAGCCCTCTATTTGGGGCACACCTAATGCTCGTCCAATAGGGAGCCTAAGGAGACAGGACTCCCTAACTTTTCTTCACTTAATATTTTCTGTGTTAGCGAAGTGGACCCCTGAACCGAGGCGAGGTTAGCGGCACCTATAGGAGGGAGCCCTCTATAAGTCCTCGTCATTAGTAGGCAGGTGCAGGTGAAGTGGAGACCCAACAGGACCTTCACCTGTACCAACCCTCAATCCCCGCAGGTTGAGCCCTTGGGTGCCGGGGCCGCCAGGACTTAGGTGCGGGTCTCCAGAAGAAAGCAATCCCTTGGGAGCATGGCAGAGGCGTCGTGAGACGTACCAGAGGTCTGGGTCAGCAGCAGGCAATAGAAGCAACTCTTTCTCAGGGCTGAGTGGGACCTGTTGCTGAGGCGAAGAGAGAGTGACACAGCTGGGCTTATATAGGCCCTGGTCCATATCAGTAGGTGGGAAAGCTGGACGCATTTCCCCACTGCTGGCCCTTTAATTTAGGGTGGGTCATGTGCACACATGCCTAGGAGGGGCCAGCCGGGGTTGATGGCATCGGCAGCATCGAGAAAGGCGGTGGCGGTGGAGGAGATCTTGTCGGCGGGTCGGAGGCAGTATGGGTGAGTCCTGTGGCGGAGGGTTTGTGGCTGGCCACCATAACAGTACCCCCTCCTCTATACCCCCTTCCTGGAGGCTTGGGTCTCCTGGGGTGTGTGGTATGGAAATCTCTGAGCAAGCTCTTGTCCAAAACTTTGGAGGCAGGTTCCCAGGTGTTTTCCTTGGCTCTAAAGCCCTCCCAGGAAATCAGGTATTCCCATCTGTTGTGATGCTGCCGGACATCTAGGATTTCCTTTACTTGGTAAATCTGGTCCTCATCTGATGATAAGTTTTGCAGGTCCGGGAGCTTCCGGCGAGGCCATGAAAGCACCAGGGGTTTAAGCAAGGAGACATGGAAGTTATTGTGAATCTTCAACAATGAAGGGAGCCGTAGCTGCCAGCTGGTGTGTGACTGGGCCGATATGCTGGATGATTGAAAAAGGCCCAACATAATGGGGGGCCAGTCTCATTGAGGGTACTCTAAGTTTGATGTGGCGGGTGCTAAGCCATACTCTGTCTCCTGGGCTGAATAGGGGAGCTGCCCGTCGGTGCTTATCTGCCGTTTGTTTTGCCTTACAAGCTGCCTCCTGGATCATACTTGGGTCTGGAGCCAAAGGACTTGGAGTGCCTGGGCGGATAACTGAGCTGCGGGTACTGTCTGTGGTATCGGCAGTGGTGGGGTTTGCTGTCTCCCATATACTAAGAGGAATGGCGAGGAGCCTGTGGCCGAGTTGAGGTGAGAGTTGTGAGAGAACTCGGCCCAGGGGAGGAGGGAGGCCAGTCGTCCTGGTGATTGTTGACGAACGAATGAAGGGATGTCTTTAAGGTGTGGTTGGTTCGCTCCACTTGGCCATTTTGCCTGCGAGTGGTATGCCGTGGTGAAGTCTAACTGAATGTTGAACTTGTGGCACAGTGAGCGCCAAAACTTAGCAGTGAACTGTATTCCCCAATCCGAGGCAATGTGCTGTGGCAGGCTGTGCAGTCGAACTATATGAGTGGAAAAGAGCCTCGCTAGCTCCGGGGCCAAAGGTAGACTAGGGAGAGCAGTGATTCGCACTCGAAGAGACACTTTTCGAGCTTGGCATATAGTTTATGACTTTGTAGCCATTGAAGAACTTGTCTGATGTCCCGCCGATGAGAGGGAAGACACTTGGAATAGATAAAAACATCGTCAAGGTATACGACCACACTCGTATGTAATAAATCCTGGAAGACTTCATTCATCATATGTTAAATCACTGCTGGGGCATTACAGAGGCCAAAGGGCATGACCCGATATTCGTAATGGCCGTTCCTGGTGTTGAACATGACAGGCAGCACTGGTATCTAAGTTCAAGTAATTAGGTATCTGGATTGATAAGGAATTTGACAAGTTTCATAACCATAATATATATCTGGTACATGTTAACATTACTGCAGATCTGGAAAGATGGAGTTCTTCGCAGCTGTCTTTAACTGACAGGATTAAATTGGTAAAAAAGGATTGTTCTTCTCAAACTGCTACAGTTTTTCCAAAAACATGCTCGTCAATGTACATGATGACTGTCTAAGAAAAATTGAGCAGGGCCAGTGTGGTGGCTAAGTAGCAGTGCTGTGTACTGCCATGTGAATGGTCTTTCTCTCCTCAGGGTGACTGGAGCTGGAGATGCTGCAGAAGCAGCATTTAGTGCCCCTGGAAGGGGTGGATTGTGGTCTTCGCTCAAGGTTGATACCTACTGGTCAGATTGCAGGGTTCTGGAAGGTGCTCTGGTGGTCTGGCTCCTGGCTCAGGATTGTCGCAATAATGATGTTTGAGGGGAAAAAAATCCCAGTTGCAAATGAAATGTGCCAGAATCCCTGATTGGCTCCAGCTGAGCTGGAGGCCCAAAAGAGTAGGAGTAAATTGTTGCGTCAAAAACGAAAATCAGACATTGTAGTTTGTAGATTTGTTGGGGTGAAAAAAGATTCACAGGTGTGCCTAAAACACTGTAGAGGCAGGGAGGCCAAGACAAGCCTAATTTTAAGCTATATATTTGTGTTGCTTAATTGTCATAGGCTGTATGCGGGTCTTCTTGGACACAGTGTAAAAAAATGCTTATGTTACATATACACCTCTGTGGAATAACAACAATTTTCTAGGTTTCTTTTCACTGTTGCAAAGCATTTATACATGAATAACAGTTTAAAATCCTTCATGGAGTTCAGGGAGGGATATGGTCTTCTAGATGCTCACGTTTCTAGACATTTACAATTAAGGCATGCTTTAGCTTCAGTGTTGAGCAGTTAGAGAAACAAGTCTATTATGTCTCCTTTTGAAATGATAATTACGAGAAAAAAAAAAATCTAAACTGAGATTGGTGTTGTAAGAGGCTTTCAATAACATGGAGAATGCTCCCTTGCAGAAATTAAGGAGCACATGGGAAGTGGAAGGGATTCAATTCACAGATGAACAGCGACTGGGAACATTATCTGATACTTAGAGCGGCAGCAGTCAGTGTTCATTTACAACTATTTAATTTCAAGCATCTTCAGGGAGTGTATTATGGTCCAGTAAGGCAGCACTGAATGGGATTCCTGACTTCAACCATGGGAAATAAGTGTAAAAGAGAGAAGGATTCTTTATGTTAAATATTATCTTTACTTAGCGAGAATAAGGATTTCTGGAATGGAGTAACAATTGTGAACTGAACAAAGGTTTTCCGATCTTCTTTGCTGTGCATAATTGCTGCTGCCACAGGTTTGCACAGTAAAGGTCATCGAGCAGTATTGGCCAAGGTGCTTTTAACTATGGCTAGAAGCTATATCACCTTAAAACAGAAAGAAAAGGTTTCATCTGTCATGGCCAAGTGGATCTCTTATATCCACGTGGTATTCCCTGAGGAAAACGGGTAAAAATTAACTGCAGAGTTTGCACCAATTCGTGCAGTCTTATTATTGCCCCCACAAGGAAGTGAAAACAGCAGAAAGCTGATACGCAATATTTCAAGAATTACAATGCCTTCATTTCTTATTGTAGTTTTGTGTTTATTATGTTTAAAACCAATAAAATAAAAACGTGTTTGTTAAAAAAAAAAAAAAAAGTATGCTCACTTCAGCCAAAGAACCTCCTGTAAGGATCAATCAAAATGAAAAGAAGAAAACACATTTATTTTTTATTGTTTCTAAAAACCAGGGACAGTAACTATGAAAGGGGCACGTGGGTGCACATGTGCACGTGTTTGCCAGCTTTCACCAAGGGATGCAGCCATTTTATAACAGAGGCAACCGTACGCGCGCAGAGTATAAAACAGGCTGAACGTGTGCACATGCGGGCGCAATTTTAACTAGGCACGTGCCTATGCAAATGCCACTTCTAACGTGTAAGTGGGGGGATTTTAGTAGACACGCGTCGACGCAGTTACCAGCTTTCCCAGTTTGCTCCCAGTTCATCCAGGTAAGGTATAGGACTTCCTAAGCCCCCTAGTTAAATCGTCTCTCTTTTTCCATGTTAACCCCGACCTTTAAAACCCTGCTCACCTCTTTACTTTTTTTTTGTTTTCTGACTTACATGCCACGCATAGCAGAAGTAAAGTTACGAGGCAGGGGACCCCAGCGCACGCTTGTGTGCGTAAGTATTTCTGCGCTGGTTTCATTGTGAAATCCGGGAACTCCCATGTCCTGCCAGTCCATGCCTACACCCCGCCCCTTTTCTGAGAAAATGTTCTTGTGTGCGTGGCGGGAGTTACGCGCGTATGCAGGCACCTTTTAAAAGATGCGCAGCGTGCGCCAGCCTGTCTTGTGTGCTTATCTCCCAGTTTTGGTGTGCACCAGGCTTTTAAAATGCGCCTTTGAGAGTCTAACGTTCAAACCTGTTCTTGATACAGCGTTTGCACGCGTAAGTGGACGTGCGGAGATTAACACTAGTATTTTATAAACCGTGCAGTGGGAACAATATGCAATGCAAAAGCATAGGATTATGTTGTAAAAAAATGTTTTGCTTGGTATCTTCTTCCTCTTCCTTTTGGGCTTTCAGATCATGAACTGGGCAGGGCTAAAATTCACTCGGAGCTGTTTGGCACTCAATTTCGGTAAATATTTTCATTAACAATGTTGAAACCACGAGCAAGCAATTTTTAAATTTTGCAGATTGACTGTGCTGATCTTGCAATGCTGAAGATCAGTACAGTCGGCTCGCAACTTTAAAAATGCTCGCTAAGAAGATAACTTTCAAATCTATTCGCGTTAGTCTATGTGTGGGCACGCAGAGCTTTATCCTAGTATTTTATAAATTGTGAAGCATGAGTTGCGCAGTTTATAAAATGTTCTGTAAGTACGCATGCTCTGCATATTTATTCTCTGAAAGTACGCATGTATATTTCAGAACGCATCTATATTTCCACTGCAATGAAAGCTTGTCCTACTTATTTTATACTCGTGTTAATCTCCGCCCGGATGAGACCAAAGATCTACTCTCTTGTTCCCTAAAATAATCTCACTCTATTGTGTATTGTGAAACAACAATTTATTAAAGAATAATTTGTTAAAAAATAATTTGTTGCGGAATGGGGTAAGTTTCATATATTTTGATCCATGCCTCCGCGGCCTTGCTTCAATTTTTGTATTATAATCATCAACTTACCACCCTCCCACTCACTTTTTATAAACATACACGTGTATATTTTAGGTATGTAAAAAAATAGAACATGTGGGGTAAAACTAAATATTTTATAACATATACACATATGTTTTCTTGCGCATGTATGTGAAATCACCAGTTCGCTGATGCCTCTGCCAGTTCACCCAGTCCATCTTCAGTGCACCTAAACCATCTAGTACTTTATTCTGAAACCCTACCAGTTCACCCAGATCTCCTACCCAAAAATTATAGACAACTGATATATTTGATAAGAATTGTACTAGTTAATTAGCAGGTGTAAAATTGCGCAAAAAGTTTAGATAACTTATACGTGAATATCTCTTCTAAAATAGCAACTTCTATGAATACCTCTTGATCCCACCAAAAATTATTTTGCAAGAAGAAAAAAAAATAGAAACTCCTCTAGACCACCTCTTTTGTGTACCAGTAAATGTGTGTGTGAAATCAAAAATACATACTTTTGATGTTTATAAAATAGCATATATGCAAATGCAGGCTATTTACATGCATATATGCTAATTTTCCACTCATAACCCCTTTGAAAATTTCCTCATTTGGGTGCTGGCAATGTGCAGTTGGGAAAAGTAGCTGAATAGGCTGATTGTGTCAGGGGATGAGGGGGCCTGATGGCACAGGACGCTTCCCCAATCCTCAGAGGCAGTCCAATAGTACAGGGGATACCTCCTTTGCCCTCAATCCAGAGGTATGATTTCATCATGTAGGAGGGTTGTAAGATATATTTTCAAAGGTATAAATCAAGCACAAGGTGCTCTAGAGTATGGAATAAATAAGAAGTCATGGTATGAGGTTCCAGGCAGGTAGAATTAGGATCAACATTAGAAAATATTTCTTTACTAAAACGGTGGTGGATGAATGGAATGGACTTCCAGTGATGGTACTAAAATGGTAACAGAATGTTAAAAAGCAAGGAATAAGCACAGAGGACCCTAAGTGGTGAAGGAATGAAGGGAGAACGAGAGATCAGTGAAGGGCTGTGGCATTGCACCATGAGTGAAGATGGGCACACTCGATGGGCCTAATTGTCCTGATCTACTGCCATAGGCTATGATAGTGGTAGGAACAGGATTGGGATGTGGCAGTGTTCCTAACAACCCACCCTTCACTCTTTGGGAGCTGAAGCAATGAAAGAGGTGATAAGGACAAACTGTGGATTCAACATACTGCTGCTGCCAGCCATGGGGTGGATTGATTGGGGTTGGCAGGCTGCAGCTCTCCAGAGACTGACCAGTCAGTGTTGGAAGGTTGGTGGGAGTCAGGTGCTGTCCAGCAGGCCTCACTGGTTTTGATAGCTTTCTAGATTATTAGCAAACCTTGGATGTAACACATGGGGGTGCTGGGTCTTAGATTAAATATGGGATCTTGTATTGCCATCTATTGAGGATGACAAAGAACTAATGAAGAAGCAAAGAAAAACTGACTTCGATACGGATGTGCAGGAGAAAAACATTTGTGTTTGTTTTCAGGAGGTTCTTTTTTTCCTCGTATTTCGGTTCGTGGATTGTTTGATTCGTTTTCATTTGTGAGAAAAAATAAATCAATTAAAAAAACTGCCAAAAAACAAAATGAGGCCTCCCAAGGCCTTCTGCCTGTGCACCCAAAAAAATGCCGGGTCTGGGATTCCCCCCCACCCCACACTTACTCAGTCCAGTGGGGATCTGTTGGCTTTGGCCAAGGGCAGAGTAGGTCACCACAACCTCAGCCTACTCAAGGCCAAGGGTTCAGCCTGATTTGGAGGCTGGGTCCCAACACTGCAACCCGACCCAGAGGCTGTGTCCCGACACCAGGGTCTCGACCTAGCCAGGGCCCAAACCAATCCTGGGTCCCAAGGCTGCAGCCTCAGCCCAAACCCAGGCCCGACACCGCGACAGGACCTTGTGGCCGGGTCCCGACACTGGGGCCTAGGCCTTGACCCAGGTCCAATGCCGGGGCTCCAGCCAGGAGACCAGATCCCGACACCTGGGCCTTGGTGCAAGGTCAGGCCCAGGCCTTGGAGCCTCTTCTTCATCCTTTTCTTTCTTCGGCACTTGAAGTCAAATGACACTGTCTGCTGCATTCACACCAGAGTTAATTAACTCCAGAGCATTCACCCCAGCGGATGGCGCTATTTTGATGTACAGCAATGTTGAATGAAACAAATTACCCTTATTCATCACGTTTTGCAGTTTTGTTTTAAACAAATGCACATCCCTAGTAATATCTCACAAGCGGTCAAGCTTCTGTGGCTGGCAGCTGGGATATATTCTTGCACTGAGGATGAGAATAACAGAGTAGATTGGATGGACCAATTGGTCTTTTTCTTCCGTCATCTACTACAGTACTACGTTACTGTATTTCTGAGAACTGAAACCCTGCAACTGGGGCTATGATGTCCTGGTGCCACAAACCTTCATTCTCAGGTACTCAGAAGTTTTCTCCAACTTTAACCATCTCTCTCTCTCTCTCTCTCTTCCATAGCACAGTCATTGCAATGACAATCTTTGATTAGGGGCCAGAAACCGCGGCTCCCTCCAAAACCTTGTACACATTCAGCCTGAGTCTGGCCTCCATATGTTGCAGTTGCATGATGACTGGCGTGCCTTCCCTCTAAGGGATGCGAACGATGCTTCTGCATCATCCCCATTCTCTTCCAGCCCAAGGAGCCAGATTCAGGCTGGGGAATCAAAGTTGGGCTTCCCATACAGCAGTGCACAGCACTGCTGCGAGTCCATCAGCCTGGTTCAAACTGGTTCATATTAACATAAATGTATCTACAAAAACAGGATATTTTTTTTAATGCACGCCTTAAGTTTGACACAATAGAAAAAAAAATCATTGAGTCCGCAAAGGTTCACAATATTCGAAGGGGGGTTTAATGCTAAATGTTTCTTCAGTCGTTAAATATGGCTCTTGGAGTGACAGGATAATCTGCTTGAGAAAAATGCCACTAACTATAAACTTGAATCAATAACTAAATTATTATAGCTTGTTTCTTTTTTTTTGGTCTTTGTGCTATTGTGTCTTAATTTTATACTACAAGCTTTCTTCTCTTCCCTAATGACCCAGCCAGCTGCCTTTCACAGTCCTTTTAAGATGTTGACCGGCTTCAGGCAGTAACAGGCACTGGTTTCCAAAGCACATTCTACTGATGAGTCACAGTACTTTTATGTGCCTTCTACACTTCACAAAAACTCAAATATAGTCTCTTTCCTTTTAAGATCTGTCGGGAACAAAATGCGTGTGCACATAACATAAACCACCAATATAATGTTTAGTGCTAAGTATCCCACTACACGATAGAGGGCAATCATTAATTACAAAGCCGATGTGTAGTTCATATTTAGCTCAGGTTCATCCTGTTGTCAACTTCAGTAAATAAACAGAGGAAGTGGCATCACGCACAAGCTCTTATTTGAAAACAAGGAAATGCATCAAAATATTACAGCTTCGAGACTTTGCCAGGAAGTATCACATTTTAAAGGTTTGATAAGAAAGTCAGAACTGCACTTGCAACATATTTCATCCATACCATAAGAATAAGAAAAGATACAGAGAGGGGTAACATAAATGGGATGGAACGGCTTCCTTATAAAGAAAGGCTAAACAGGTTAGGGCTCTTCAATTTGTTGAAGATGTGACTGAGAGGCTCAACGATAGAGGTTTATAAAATCATAAAAAGGGCTGGTGCTTCCATATAGGCAAACAAGGCGGTTGCCTAGAGTGCCAAGATTTTGGAGTGTGATGTCCACAAGGCGCAGTACCAGAGCCAGTATTAGTAAAAAAGAGAGTGCTGTGCTGGAGCCACCGATAGTTAAGTTGGTGGAGGAGGGGTGAATGACCCAAGGTTCGTCTAGGGCAGTGATGACGAACTCCAGTCCTCGAGTGCCACAAACAGGCCAGGTTTTCAGGATATCCAGAATGAATATGCATGAGATAGATTTGTATACAATGGAGGCAGTGCATGCAAATCTTTCTCATGCATATTCATTGTGGATATCCTGAAAACCTGGCCTGTTTGTGGCACTCGAGGAGTGGAGTTTGCCATCACTGGCCTAGAGTACCAAAATACGCTGCACCATTCCTAATCATGAGTGGGGTGGAACAGGTAAATAAGGAATTTTTATTTATCCTTTCAAATAGGGGACAATCCATGAAACTAACAGGTAGCAGGTTTAAAAAAAATTGGAGAAAGTAATTTTTTTACTCAACATACAATTAAGCTGTGGAAGTTATTGCCGGAGGATGTGGTCAAGGCATTTAGCATTGCTGGGCTTAAAAAGGGGTTAGGACAAGTTCCTGGAAGAAAAGTTCATAAACAATTATTTGCCACGTGGATTCAGGGAAAGCCATCGCTTATCCCTGGGAGTAAACAGGAAGGAATTGGATTTAATCTTTAGGATCCTCTGGCACTTCCTAATGACCTGGATTAGTCACCATCAGAGACAGAATGCTGGGCTCAGTGGATCCCTGGTCTGACACAGCATGGCATATCTTATATTCTTAAGGCTAGAGATTCAACTGAAGATTTGCACTTCTGGGTTATCAGCATGAACTTTCAATTTATTAGGGCTCTGATTTCGAAAGATTTTAGACCCTTTCCTGTGAATTGCTAAAATAATATTGAATATATACCCTTTCTGTGTTAATACAGTTTACATTGACCTTAGCACTTCATTCTAATCGATCGGTTACAGTTTCAATACAGAGTCCATTACTGGAAATTCAGTACAAATGCAATCTTATTTCAGTGTATATTACATACAAGAAATACATCACAGTACACTAAATAAACGGTGCAGGCCTTTTTCAGACTGTTCAGCCTGGCATGTATGCGCAAAGAGAGAAGTCTTTTGCACCGGAAAAAATTAAATTAGGCAGTCAATTTTGACTTTTCCCAGCATGTATATATCTTTCGTACAGGGGATGTATATGGTGCCAGAATAAGCGAATCAGACCCTTCCTGGTCCTTTCAATGTCATTGCATACTCTTGTTCCATCTGGGCTGTTTAAATCTTGCATTTGTAAATAGGATTCAAAAGAACAACTGAGATTAGTCTCTCTTTCCAAAATTTATAGGTGAATTTTAAAAGCCCAGTGTGCGCATCAACTGGGGGGATGCACGCTCACTAGTCGGGCTAGCGCGAATCGACCGAACTTTAAAAGCTGCTCAGATACTCGCGTTATCTCCCGCTGCACGCACATGTGAAAAGTTTTCAAAAAGGGGCAGTGCATGGCCAAGATAAGTGAATGTAAATAATTGTGCGCCTGCGTCCTCATCGGTCCAGTGGTATGTGAATTTACTTCTGCTAAGGACAAGATGTATTAAAAGAATAAACAGAAAGAGCCGTTTCTAAGGGGTTTAAAGGATTTGGGATAACTGGGAGGAGTGCAAACAGGGAGGTTTGGAGGACCCAGCTGTTAACCGGGCAAACTGATGAACGAACTGGTGAAACCCGGCATTGGCATGGACACATGCCACTTTTAAAATTCCCTAACTTACGTGGTAGAAGCGAGATTTAGGTGCATAAGTGCACGCATACTTAAACGTGGGCGTACATATGCTTTCGGTAGGGTTATTTTATAGCATGCGCACACACACACGTCCAAGTTATAAAAGGGCCGCCTATCCGGGAGCGTGCCAATACACCCGTGCCAAAGAGTGCCCGGGCGCCAATTTGAAAGTTACCGTCCCTGTGATGGGTCACTCTAACCTTCACCTCCACCATTTTGGAAGGAGGAGAAGGCTAGTGGAAAATTGTCAAGAGGTTTAGGAAGAAAGGCCAGTTTGAGTGATCTAATTGTGCATCCCAGTTTAGAAATATTTAGCACAGTAGATTGTTTATTAATTTATACTTTTCTGTTGGAAAAATCTGACCGGCTGGATTGTCAGCAGCCAAAGCCCATTCCAACATATTACACATCAGACATTATGGGGGGAATCTATAAAACCATTTACACACATACAGTAAAACCTGGTGTCATGCATGTAAATTGCTGTTATAAAAATACACGTGTAACCTGGTTTTACGCATACTTTGAAACAAACTGAGCAGAGGTGTTCTTGGGGGGGGGGGGTGTGGAATTGGGGCACAGCCAGCACTTAGGGGCATATTTTCAGATTTAAAAAGGAATGAGCCTAAGTGTACACTCAAATTATGCTCTCCGAAAAGGTGGCATAATTTGTCATGAGTGAATCTCTGAGCAATATCTGATCACGTACCTGAACATTTTAAAAGCAAACTGATACAAATAAGTTCACTTTGAAAATCCACTGTAAAGCTTTTATCCTCAAATTAAGATTCATTTTTCTTCTTCTAACCCCCTGGATCTTTAGTCATTCTTCCTACATAAGCTCATCAGTACTCAAATCATATCACGCTGGACTTTTGGCAAGTCTTGTGGGGGTCAGGAGGGTCCCCCAAGACTTGCCAAAAGTCCCTGGTGGTCCAGCAGAGGTCTGGGAGCGACCTCCTGCTCTTGGACCGTCGGCTGCCAGTAATCAAAATGGCACCAATAGCCTTTGTCCTTACTATGTCATAGGGGCTACCGGTGCCATTGGTCAGCCCCTGTCACATGGTAGGAGCACAAGATGGTGCTGATGGCCATGTGACAAGGGCTGACCAATGGCACCGGTAGCCCCTGTGACATAGTAGATCAAAGGCTATCGGCGCCATCTTGATCGGGGCAGGTCAGACAGCCCTATGGCACGGAATGAGAAATCCCTCGCGGGACCCCGCTGGACCAACAGGGATGATAGTAAGTCTTGGGGAGAGATTGGGATGGTCGGGGGGGGGGGGGGTTGAATTTAATGTATTAAAGAGAATTTTAATGCTTGGGGTGGGTTTTTTTTAGCTTCTTTTTCCCGCGTTGTTTTTTGGGCCGGTTTAGTTTTTCCCCATTTAGTTTTTGTTCGTTTTTCCAAAAAACTAACCGAGGAAAAACTAATTTTACCCCGAAGTGTCCGACTCAAAAAACAACCTGGTAGAAAAAAATGAAGCTCATCTCTAGTGCTAGGACCTGAAACATGATGAACTATGCCTGGGTGGGGTGGAGCGTTGCTGCTGTGCACAGGGTTGGTGCAAGGGTATTAGGCACCCTAGGCAAACCTTACAGCCTGGCACCCTACCCCCACCTCCCTATACACAATTTTAAATTATGCATTAACACATATTTTACATGAAAAGTATAATTCTGAGGTAAAATTAATATATACATTATTGTGATAATTTCATGCACTGTTGTGATGCCAACAAGAAAACTTTGCATCTTGGAATTCATATGGCATCATACCTATTGTGATATATTTTGGCATGGTCCTCCCGTATCAACACAGTACTATCTGCCAACACTCAAAGAATAACAACCCTACCTATGAAAAAGAATACCACAAATATTACACCAGAATCTAAAATATCAATACACCTCCTACTACAGATCCCTACAGAGAAACCACATATTAAAAGATTGCTTCATCTCAGTCTTTGCATACAGAACACAAACCCTCACCAAATACAGAATAAAGCCACATAAAGTATAAATAGAAATGTGCGGACAACAACTGAACTGTAAAACGCATCATGCCAAACTCTATACAGTGCAACAATGGAAAAACAAAAATGTCACCATTCCTCATGAAACAATCAATAAAATCAAGATATATAAATCATTAATCATAATAGTAAAATCATACTAATAAAATAATTTCTAAACAGCTGATGAATAGAATATCCAATAATTAAAGACTCATGCAAATTTTGAAAGCTTTACCAAACACCAATAAAATATTTCAAACAGCAGACACATCACATACTACCCAATAATTAAAATGGTAGTCAATCAAGAAAAATGAACTTAAAAAGCCACCTTTACTTACCCTCTCCAGCAGTTCTCCTTCTCCTTTCCTTTGCAGGCCACACCAGAAGCAGCAGTAGCTGCTGAAGCTGTCCTCACTGTTCTCTTCCTTAGGGACCACAACCAGTCTCTTCTGTCTCTCACAAACACAGAGCAGACACACTCTCTGACCAGTTTCTGTCTGTCGCATACCAATCATCTCCCCAACCACTCTCTCTCTCTCTCTGTCACACACACACACCCACCAGTCATCTCCCTGATCAGTCTTTCTCACACATACACACGTCACCCCTCTGGCCAGTCTCTCTCAAACACACAATGCTCTCGCTCTCTCTTACTTACACACAGGCTTTCAATCACACACAGGCTCTCTCTATTTCACTTATACACAATCTCTCAATCACACACATGTTCCATCTCACTTACAAACAGGCTCAATCACAAACATGCCTTCTCTCACAGCCACAAGCCAGCCAAAAACATGCTCCATCTCTCTCTCGCACACACACATTGACACACACAAGCACCCTCCCTGACTCACATATACACCACACACATACAGAAGTACCCTCCCTATCTCACATACATGAAGCACCTTCCCTGTCTCACACACAGAAGCACCATTCCTTTCTCACATACACACACACAGAAGCAGCATTCCTTTCTCACATACACCCCAAATTATTACGGTTTCTGTAAAATTATTATTATTGTACATTACCCATGTTGATTTTTGTACATATTCCATGATACTTCTGTACATACTCCATGGTCTCACTTTGTTCACTTGTTAAGGTTACTCACCGTCTGTACCCTTTAATGGTACTGTTCCTTTTGTTTCTCCACTTACTCTCTTATTTCCCAGCTGCCGCCCCCTTTTTCTTCAGCCTGCCCCACTTTCCCCCACCTTCCCCCACCTTTTTTCATTGTAATTTCCAATCTTTCAAAGTTACATGTAAACCGGCATGATGTTCCCACGAACACTGTATAAAAAAGTTTATAAATAAATAAATAAAATAAATAAAATGTTGCATTCGTGGGGGTTCGCCATGCGTTTCACGGACCCACGAATGCAACGAATAGAGACCTATACGTTGCGGATTGTGCATTCGTTCAAAACGATTGCACATCCCTATCAGCCTTCTTCTTGCCTGGCTTTAGGTGCAAGCCTGGTCTTTGTATAGACTTTTAGAATTAGTCATAGGCTGGCCTAGGTCAAGACTTGCTCCCCCACCTTTGGTGTGGGTCTCAGGACTCTACCTATAAGGCTGTGTTACGGTAAGAGGGACTTGTGCATATTCAGTTCCTTATGGTTTGCTAAGGCTATAAGCTCAGTGAACACGTCCCTATGATGGGCCATTGCTGCTTTGCTCACCCAGATGCAGGAGAAAAAAACAGAATTGAATGATCTCCTGTACCAATTCATGCAACAGGCCCAGCAGCAGCTTGATCAAGTAAAAGACTCTTTACAGACCTTGTCATAGTGTTTAGATGTAATACAAGTTCAATGTCCTACTTCAGTCTCAGTTTCAGTTCTGGCAAACCCTGCACCAGCACCTGTCCAGACTAGTGAGTCCATGATTCAACTACTGCCAACTCTAAACTATGGGGGTGATCCAAAAACATGCAGAGGATTCCTTAACATGTGGAGATACAATTTGAATTACAGCTGGCTTGTTATTTCTTTTAGGAACAAAGAAATTGGAGAATATATAAATGGGAGGGAATTGTTCTATTAAGGAGTAAATACAGACCATCAGGGCGAGCGGTGATACATTTTAGGGGTTTGAGATTTTTAGTGGAGTGAATGATGAGTGAATGTGGTTATGTGTTATTAATGGGTTAGGGTTGAGGGCATGTTTGGACAATTTGTATAATAAATTCACTATAATGTATATTTATTTAGGTGATGTTATATGAACATTGTGATATGTATTGTTTGATATGATGTTGTGATGACATTCTTGGGTAGATTTTTAAAAAAAGCGCGTTCGCGTACTTTTGTTTGCGCAGCAGGCGCAAACAAAAGTACGCTGGATTTTATAAGATACGTGCATAGCTGTATCTTTCGCCCTCCCCTCACCTTCCCCTCCCTTCCCCTACCTAACCCACCCCCCCTGCCCTATCTAAACCCCCCCTTACCTTTATTCATGGATTTATGCCTCCCGGAGGGAGACGTAAATCCACGCGCGCCAGCGGGCTGCTGGCGCGCCGAGACCTGACCCACAGGGCACGGCCATGCCCCGGAACGCCCCTGGCCGGAGCCACGCCCCCGGCCCCACCCCTGAAACGCCTCACCCCGCCCCCAAAATGCCGCGTCGTTCGGCCCTGCCCCCGACACGCCCCCTTCCAAAATCCCCGGGACCTACGCGCGTCCCGGGATTCTGCGCGCGCCGGCGGCCTATGGAAAATAGGCGCGCCGGCGCGCAAGGCCCTGCTCACGTAAATCCAGGCAGATTTGCGCGAGCAGGGCTTTTAAAATCCACCCCTCTGTATGTAAAGCAATATTTTGTGGGTGATGAAAAAGTGCAATATAATAAATAAATAAATAATAAATAATAAATAAATCGTTAATATTTATAGAACAATATATTGAATATGTGCATGATAAAATTATTAAGTAGAGTAATGTTTACATAGTATACTTGATAAACAAACGGGTTGTATGATTTATTGTGATTCCCTGTTGTATTGAGTGTTGTTATTTCTTCAACCATGTCAAGATCATATATATACTCTCCTTGTTAAATGATCCAGCTTTAACTTGCGCCTCTCCCTTGTGGGATCAGGATGATTTGCTTCTCAGGAATTTGGACAATTTCATTCAGCAATTCCGTCTGATCTTTGATCAACCTGGGTGTATCACGTCCGCTGCCACAAAACTCCTTCATATTCATCAGGGCAATCGTTCTATTGGTGAATATGCAGTAGAATTCCATACCTTAGCTTCCAAACTCAGTTGGGGTGAAGACAGCTAAACCACCATTTTTTGGCAGGGATTATCTAAGAGAATAAAAGATGAACTTACAGCCCAGGACCTTCCTCAGTTCCTCAAAGCATTCATTGCCTTGGCTATTTGTATTCACCTGAGATTCCAGGAATAGGCTTATGAAAAGAAGAACTCTCAGCAGACCTCGTGCATGGTTCCCAAACCTCCGAATCTTTAACAACCCATCCTTGAACCACCGAAGGTTGCTGCCTTCAAAGAAACTATGCAATTGGGTAATACCTGACTTTCACTTGATAAGAAACAAAGGCTAAGATCGCAAATTATTTATTTCTAATGTGCCACACAAGATCATTTTGTCTGTCAGTGTCCCCGAGACCGGAAAACTCTATAAATAGAAGTCTCATCAGGAAGGCAGCATTGCATCATCCTGCTTCCTCTCTGCTACTAATGGTTCCGGTGTGTCTTACCTACAGAAAACACTCAGTTCAGACTGAAGCTTTAATAGATTCTGGAGCCGGGGGCAACTTTATTCAAGAATCACTGGTACATCAATGTGGTTGCCATATTTATTTATTTATTTATTTATTTATTTATTTATTTATTTAAAATTTTTATATACCGACATTCATCCAGGATATCATATCGGTTCACATTGTAACGCAAAAACAAACGCACGGCATGGCGCTTTACATTGAACAGTAAAAACATGATAACAAGGCATTAACGAGAGGGGGAACAATAACATGGGAAGTTTTGCAATAAAATTATAAACAAAGTTTGCAATTATATACATATGTACAAAAGAAAGAAAACTATGAGGTTAATTTTAATCAGGCTAGGAGATAAGATGGGGAAGAGAAGGGAGGAGAGCGAGGAAAGAGGAGGGGCAGAGAGAAAGAAAAGAAGGTGGTGGAGAAAAGGGGAGGGGAGAGAGGGGCGGTAGAATGGGAAACAGGGGAGGAATGGGGAGAGTGGGGACAGTGGTGAGGTATAGTGAAAAATTAAGTGTATGCTTTTGCAAAGAGCCAGGTCTTGAGCTTTCGCTTGAAGGATTTGAGGCATTCTTCTTGCCGTAGTTCAACAGGCATTTTGTTCCAGAGGGTCGGCCCGGCTATCGATAGTGCACGGGCTCTTGTGGAAGTGAGTTTATAGAGTTTAGGAGAGGGGATAGGCATGGTTGCGAGATGTGCTACCTCCTATGTCATTGTGTCCATCTACGGAGAACCCCTACCTGGTTGTGTGACTACAACTTCTTCGCCCATCATGATACAGATTGGGTCTCACCAAGAAAACATTCAGTTCTATGTACTATCTAAAGCATCCATCCCTCTTGTACTTGGACTACCCTGGCTGAGTCTTTATCAACCATCTATTGACTGGAATTCCTTACAGATTGACCAATGGGGTCCATCCTGCCAAGAACATTGCATGGCACTAATTTTCTCCAGCACGGACTACTGCAATGCCCTTATGCTAGGACTACCTAATACGACATTAAGGCCACTGCAAATACTTCAGAACACAGCAGCTAGAATACTAACCGGAAAAAGAAGGAGGGACCATATAACTGAAACCCTAGCAGAGTTACATTGGCTACCAATTGAACACAGAATTAAATACAAAACCCTATGTTTCATTCACAAACTAATTTATGATGAGAAATCGGATTGGTTAAACACAGCATTACGGGTACACACTCCACACAGGAACCTCCGATCAGCAAATAAAGCACTCCTAACCATTCCATCAGTTAAAACATCAAGACTGACCCAAGTGAGAGAAAGAGCCCTATCACTAGCAGGACCCATAATCTGGAACACAATGCCTCCAGAGATCAGACTACAAAGTGATCTCAAGGCATTCAAGAAAAGTTTAAAAACATGACTTTTTAAACAAGCATTTTACAAAGAGACGAGATAATAGAGAGAAAATATTCAGGAAAGACAGAAAGGCACCGACACACAGTACTTAGGACTTTACAGTAGATTAGTATATGAACTCTACACAATAAGCATAACTATAATACTATGTGTACCTTGGTATAATTGGTCTTGAACTACTTCGCTAAATGACCTTGTCTAATGATTTATTGTAACCGAACCTTTGACGGCACCTGTTAGAATGTACCATAGTACACTTTCACCTACATTTATTAGGTGCCTACAAGTAAACCGTTGTGATGGTATTTAACTTAGCAACGGTATAGAAAAGTTTTTAAATAAATAAATAAATAAAATTTTGGCTTCGGCCTCTTCACTTCGAACCACGTCGTCTGAAGTACCGGTTTTGCCGCTTCAGTGTACATCCTGCTCTTACATGAATTCTGAACAGTGTTGTCCTTCTGCCAAAGAACCTTTGTCCAACAATCAGGACCAGTCTCAATCCTTGTCCGAGCTTTCAGCCTCTTTTTCAGTTAAGTCTTCTGCTTTGAATGAATTTTCAGTCCAGTCTCAAAACCACAGAATTTTTGGAGCTCCACAGCTGGTAAAATAGTACCTTTGTCTCCTCAGAAGCCAAAGAGAATAGGCTTGAGGAGGGGGGGGGGGGTACTGTTAGAATCCAGCTGCCTTCCCAGACTCCTCGACAAAGAGCGTTCACTGTATGGTAGGCAGCCACCATTGGATGCTCTGGCGCATGTGATACCAGGCCTGGCAAAGAGACACATAGGGTGTGCGTACGCATTGGTATGCACGATTTGGCGCATATTGGTGGACGAGTCAGGTACCGCTCCGATGATGTAGTCACATGCTCAAGAATACTTAGCTTGCCCGGAGTTAGAGTCGTTGCCTCAGCAAGAAGATCTCATAGTTCCTGCTCTTCCTGGTTCCAGTCTTCTGTCTTGCTCAAGCCCTACAGCTTGGTTCCTGGCTTCAGCTTCTGCCTGGTTGCATCTTCTCAGCCTTCAGCTTTGCTTCAGTCTTCAGCCTTGTTGCAAGCCATCAACCTTGTCCTTGCCTGGCTTCAGCCACAAGCCTGGTCTTTGGATAGACTTTTGGACTCAGTCATAGTCTGGCCCGTGCCAAATCTCACTCACCTGCCATTGGCATGGGTCTCAGGACTCTACCTACAAGACAGCATCATGGCAAGAGAGCTCAGGCATATGCATTTCCTTACAGGCTAGCTGCCTATTATGCAGGTAAAAATAGATTTAAGCCACATAAATCAGCTGTATTTGGCTAAGAGGATATTTAGGAACCAGAAAGAACATGTGTCTTCATGCTACGAGTACTTTTGGCTGCACAGAAAAGGTTCGTTCCAAAGGGCATTTCAAATGCATGTTTGGAAACTCTGTGCCAATATTTCAATTTCAATAATGTATGTGTAGCAAGCTACTATAAACCAGGTTCCTACCCCCAAAAGTTTATCATGTGTTGGAGCCCTACAATGTGGAATGAGCTGGGACTGGATCTGAGTGATGTGTTTTAGACCTGTCAAAAAATGGTTTTCAACACTGCAGAGACTGCAAGCTGCCACAGCCAAGGTGAAAAAATATAAAAATATGTCAAAAATCCCTATGTGCTCTCCTGTGAATGATAAATGCTCTGCAAGAACCAGCATCCAGCACTCACAGTGTTAACAAATTGGGAAAACTGCTGTACTGTTTAGCCTACCCAGAAAACAGCACTAATTAGCCAGCAGAGGACCGAAAGGCTCACCTGCATACTGCTCCCAGCATCCCCCGGCAGAGGACTTCAGAGGTCTCAGCAAGCGATCCAGGGATTGAGCTCCACTGCCCCTGCTTCCAGAGGCCCTGCACCCTTTGCAGTAGAAGAGGACTGGGAGGCTCATCTGCATATTGCTCCCAGCATCCCCTAGCAGGGGACTCCAAAGGTCACAGAAAGCAATCCAGGGATTGAACACAGCCCCAGCTTCCAGAGGCTCCGCGCCCTTTGCAGTAGAAGAGGACCGGGAGGCTTATCTGCATATGGCTCCAAGCAATCCCTGGGAGGGGACTCCAGAGTTCACAGCAAGCGATCCAGGATTGAACTCCATAGCCCCAGCTTCCAGAGGCCCCACACCCTTTGCAGTCGAAGAAGACCAGGAGGCTCATCTGCATACGACTCCCAGCATCCCCTCTGGTCCTCTTTGACTGCAAAGGGTGCGGGGCCTCTGGAAGCAGGGGCTGTGGAGTTCAATCCCTGGATCACTTGCTGTGATCTCTGGAGTCCTCACCCAGGGGATGCTGGGAGCCGTATGCAGATGAGCCATAGACCTGGTCCCAACACCTGGGCCTTGGCCAAGGACAGGGTCCAGGCCCAGGCCTTGGAGATCTTCTATGCCATCTTCTTTGTTTTTCTTAGAGAAAATGAAGCCATCCTCTTGGGAAGTGGGAGAGTTAATTAACTACGGTACATCTTCACCAGCAGAGGGCACCATTTTGATGAACAGCCCGAGCATAAGGACCCAGCTTCCGGGCTGTACACCAAAATGATGCCCTCCGCTGGTGAGGATGCGCCAAAGTTAATTAACTCCAGTGACTCCCAAGAGGACAGTGTCATTTCACCTAAGAAGAAAGAAGACAGGATAGAAGAGCTCCGAGGCCTGGGGGCGCTGATCCTGACCCTAGGCCAAGGCCCAAGCAAGAGGACCTGGTTGCTGGGCCAGGCCCCAGTGCTCGGTCTGGGCCTGGCCCTGGCCTTGGTCTAGCCCCAGGCCTAGACATTGGTACCTGGCCTCCGATTTCGGTTCCGGCATCGGGCTTGGGTCCGGGCCAAGGCCTTGGCATTAGAACCTGGTCACTAGACCAGGCCACAGCATCAGGCCTGGGCTCAGGCCCTGGCCTAGGCTGAAACCCAGGTATCAGGCCTGGGCCTGTACCTTGATGCTAGATCCCCAACAAAAGAGGTAAGTTTGTACAATTTTTGAAGCATAAGCTGAGGCCCCAGCATTGAGCCAGGGCCTCAGCTGAGACTGCGGCATCACGCTTGGACCTAGGCTCTGGCTCCTGCATCAGGCTGCAGCTTATGCCTAGGTGAGGCTCCGGTTTCGGGCCGCGGCCTAGGCCTAATGGATCAATTATTTTTTTTAAAAACGAAAATGAAAACCAACGAAATTTCATCAGATTTTCAATTGTTTCGCTTTGAGAGTGAAATGAAATGAAATAGGAAATTTTGTCTCATTTCCTACTTTGTTTCTCCTGATTGCCCATCCCTAGCCAGTGGATGATGTTATGGTGAGGCTGTGGAGCTGCCCACTAGGGATGTGCAGCAAGGACGGATTCGTCCCATTCGGTATTCGTACTCGTGGGGAGCCAAATCCGTTGCATCCGTTCTCGGAGGACCCTGATCTGTTCATTAGTTACGTATGTATTTGTTTCCCAAAGAAAATCCCATCCCAACCCTTTAAATTTAATTAACTACAACCCCCCCACCCTCCTGACCCCCCCCCCCAAGACTTACCAAAAGTCCATGGTGGTCCAGCGGGGGTCCCGGCACGATCTCCTGCACTCGGGCTGTCGGCTGCCGGTATTCAAAATGGCACCGATAGCTTTTGCCCTCACTATGTCACATGGGCTACCGGTGCCATTGGTTGGCCCCTGTCACATGGTAGGAGCAATGGACGGCCGGCACCATCTTGTGCTCCTACCATGTGACAGGGGCCGACCAATGGCACCGTAGCCCCTGTGACATACGTCCCCCCCAAGACAAGCCCCTGTGACATACATCCCCCCCCCCCCCCCAAGACTTGTCAAAAGTCCCTGGTGGTCCAGCAGAGGTCCTGGAGCGATCTCCTGCACTCGGGCCATCGGCTGCCATTATTCAAAATGGCACCAATAGCCTTTGCTCTTACTATGTCACAGGAGCTACCGGTGCCATTGGTCGGCCCCTGTCACATGGTAGGAGCACAAGATGGCGCCGGCTGCCCATTGCTCCTACCATGTGACAGGGGCTGACCAATGGCACCGGTAGCCCCTGTGACATAGTGAGGGCAAAGGCTATCGGCGCCATTTTGAAATCCAGCAACCGACAGCCTGACTATAGGAGATCACGCCAGGACCCCCGCTGGACCACCAGGGACTTTTGGTAAGTCTTGGGGGTGTCAGGAGGGTGAGGGGTTTATTCGTTAGATACGTTGTATTCGTGGGGGTTCGCCATACATTTCATGACCCCACGAATACAATGAATAGGGACATATTCGTTGCGTATTGCCAATACGTCAAAAACGAGTGCACACCCCTACTGCCCACTGGACCCCAACCTGCCTGCACCAGGATGAGGAAGAGGCTATGGGCTTCTGGCACTTCCCAACTCATTGCATGGTGGAATTGAAGATTAAAGCCCAGGGCTGCCATCAGATCACAACCAAAGAAGAGTTGGATACGCCATGGTTGCATGAATGAGCATATGTGTAACACAGGAAGCATGTGTGTGTGTGTGTGTGTAAGCATGTATGTGAGAGATGGAGCATGTGTGTGTCTTTGTGGGGGGGGGCTGTGTGTGAAAGAGTGAATGCCTGAGAGTGTTTGTATATGTGAGAACATTGTGTGTGTGTGTGTGTGTGTGTGTGTGTGTGTGTGTGCGTGTGTGTAAGAGAAGGAGCCTCTGTGCATGTGTGTCTGTGCATGTGTATGAGAGAGGGAGTATGTGTTTGTGTGTATGAGCATTGTGTGAAGGACAGAGCATGTAAGCATGTGTGTGTGCATGTGTGTCATAAAGAGAATGTGTGTGTGTGAATATGTGTGTGTATGCAAGATGGAAGAGAGGAGGGTCTGTCTGTGCATGAGCATGTATTTGAGAGAGGGTGTGTGTGTGTTAGTATGTGTGTGAGAGAGGGAGTGGGTGTATTTGCGAGTATGTGTGCGAGAGAGGGAGCAAATGTGTGTGTGTGTGTGTGTGTGTGTTTATGTGTGTGTGAGAGAAAGAGGGAGGTGTATGCATGTGTATGTGTGTGTGAATATTTATAAGAGAGAGGTGAGGAACTCCTACTAATCCATGAAAAACTCAAGCTGACTGGAAATGAAAAGTTCCCAAATATGAAAAGTATGAATATTTTTTATCCTTATTATTTTATTTTTTATGAAATATTTTGTTGGTACTTAGGAAATTTTAAAAAATTGTATATGAGTTTTTAATTACTAGATCTTCTATTTGTTATCTGTTTTTGAAATATTATTTTTATTAGAATGTTTTTATTATTATAATTATGTATTTATTATATTTCTTGATTTTATTGTTCATGTTGGAGGAGTGGTGATGGTTCTGTTTTTCCAATGTTGCACTGCATAAAGAGTCTGGCTTGATGTGCTTTCCAGTTCAGTTTTTGCTTTTAGATTTCTATTTACAGTGTACTTTATGGTTGCTCTATTCTGTATTTGGTGTGGGTCTGTTTGTATTCTGCATGTGTGATTGAGGTGAGATATCCACCTAACAGGAGGTATATTTGTGTTTTAGGGACTGGTATTACATTTGCAGTGTTGCCTTTACATAGATAGAGTTGATACTGTTTGAGTGTTGTCAGTTAGTGCTGTTTGTTATGGGATTTTTATTATTTCAATTGTAGTTGAGTTTACTCATGGCTTTCAAGCACACACCCAATACATGTTACAATAGGCTTAATACCATATGTGTTCCAAGTGTCTTATATGCAGGAATTTCTGGTTATCACCACAGCAGCACAAGTAAATATAATACAATGTAACCGATATTTTTACCTCAGAGGACTGTACTTTGAGTGTTTTTTTTAATGTAAAATCTGTTATAAATGCATAATTCTTAACTGTGTGTGTGGAGAGAGCTGGGGGAGGAGTTGAATACAGCTATAAGGTTTGCCTATAATGTGCACCAGCCATGGAGGACACCAAATTACTAAGGGGGAACTGAATTACTAGCCTGTCTTGGGCACCAACCTGTCTCAGTTTGACCCTGAGCACAGCAAGATGGAAAGCACAGAGTCAGGAGTTGGCAATAGAGGAGAATAGCACAGATAAGACCAACTTGTCCAATTAATGTAGTTCATGAGGGAGAGAGAAAAGAGGATAGGTAATGAGGAGCTGCAGAGCAAATGCATTTATAGGTAAGTAAGAGAGGCTTGAACTGGATATGGAAGCCGACAGGTGGTCCAATGTAGTGACTTGAGAAGAGAGGTCACTTGGTCATTGTGACACTGAAGGTCAGTTGTGCAGCTGAATTTTATAGATTGCAGTGGAGAAAGATGGCTCAGTGGGAGGCCAGCAAAGAGCATGTTGCAGTAGTCTAAGTGGGAGCTGATAAGAAAGTGAAAGAGCATTTTGGTAGCATGCTCAGAAAAGAAGAGATGTATTTTAACGAAGTTATAGAGGAAGAACGGACACACTTTAACAATGTTTTAGATGTACATGAATGAGAGAGAGGTTCCAGGCTGTGAGAAGAACCGGGAGGATGAGCGTGCCATCCACAGAGACAGAAATAGGAGAAGTGGATTTTGTGTGTGTGGGGGGGAAGACAGGACATTCTGTCTTGGCCATGCAATGTTTAAGTTAGTGGTGAGGCATCCAGGTGGTGATGTCAGGCAGACTGAAAGTCGGGTCGGAATTTGTGGTGAAATTTCTGGTGCAGAGATCGATCTGGGAGTCATCATCATTCAAGCGTTACTGAAGGCTGTGGGAGGAGATCAGAGCGCTGAAGGAAGAAGTGGCACGAGGGTCCAGAACAGAGCCTTGAAGCACAGAAACCATAGAAGACTGCAGTAGTTCTCCTATCTGTGGTGTTTCAAGGTTGGAGTGGATTCTAGGGGGGACTCAGATTGTGTTCCAGGTGGAACACTGGAGAGCAGAGCTTTGTAGGGCTACTTGTCTAGGATCAAGGAGGCTTGCCCACAAGGCTATTCTCACCAACCATGTTTTGTGTTCTAATTTCCCAGTGGGAGAAAAAGAGGTTTATATTCAGACCAGGAAGAGGCCTGTAAGAACCATCAGGAATCTAACTCCCACCTATTTCACTCAAGTAGCATGAGAAAGTGACTTTTGTTTTTTCACTAGTGAATACTTGAGACTGTGTCTGTCTATTGAATCGTTTGAGAAAAGGTTTTGGGTTTTTTTTCTGTTGTTTGTACTTCTGAACTGCTTTACTTTACTTTTGGACTTTAGTAAAGTATATTTTTGCTTTGGAACAACAGCATCCTGTGTAAGGACCATTATTTGAGGTGAGGTTATGTTATCTTCTCGAGGAGTGTTCCACCCAGCCGGAGAGTACCCTGAGAAAGGGGGGGTTACATCAGCACAGAGGTGGCCAACTCTAGTCCTTGAGAGCCACAAACAGGCCAGGCTTTCAGGATATCCACAATGGATATGCATGAAATAGGATTTGCATACAGTGGAGTCAGTGCATGCAAATCTATTTCATGCATATTCATTATAGATATCCTGAAAGCCCGGCCTGTTTGTGGCTCTCAAGGACTGGCGATGGCCACCTCCGTATTAAAACATAGAATGATTTACAATCTGCGGCAAATCTTTTTAGGTCACTCATGGTAGCCATCCAAATTCACCCTGTTTTAGTATATTGGCCCCATAGTGAGCCAACTGAGCTAAATAATCAGACCTATCATGATTAAAAAACAAAAATGAATTAATTTTCATGAGACAAATGTAGCAGCAATTAGAACCCAAGTAACTCTTCGCAAATCAACATATCAACTACTGCATACATGTACAGTATGAGATGAAACTAAGTTGAAGTGCAGGTAACCTGCAGCATCTTTTCTATTGTTTTAGTTCAATCTTTGAATCGCTTGCATTGTTTTTTTAACCGAGGGTGGGTATACATACTTTTCAACTCTGTAGTCATGCACACTAACCCTTGCAGTTGGGAGGAAGACTAGTCATAATTTTGACTTCCTGTTTTTGATGTAAAGAGCAGAGAGGTTTTGTTTCCTAGCAAGTGAAAATGATCAGAATGGAAAGTATGCAGTCTTATTGTAGATTCGCAAACTAAAGTAACCTGATTTTGGCCCCTATATAAAAAAAAATCATATACAGAAAGCAAGACAAACATAGTTGCAATATTCTACCAGCAAATATTAGAGCACTGCATTCTGATTATGCCTGTTTGATTCCAAACCTCTTTGCATATATTTTTATTAAAGATTCAGACAAAAATAAAGATTTAAAACTGTAGCTAACATAAACATTAATTTAGTTTCTCAGTAGGCAGCAGTTTTGGTACAGTATGCTTGTTAATTGTAACAAGTGGAAAAATGTAAAATGTTTTTCCTTTACATATTCTTGTTGAGGCCACTGGCCCTTTAACATCAGGTCACAGCAAGAGGCCCAAGTCCAGCACAAAGGAAGCAGCAGTGAAAGTTTCAGGATCTGGAAGGCAATGGCGCTGACTGGAAAGGCAGGCAGCGGGTGAGTGCCAACTCTGAGAGCAAATGCTGGTGATTGCAGACACCATTTTGCATGCACAATGGTAGCATCAGGCTGGCTGTACAAACTGGAGATGCTAGTTAGGATACGTCTGGAGTTGCAGGACACCTGACTTTAGCTGTTGTATGTGGTAGATAGAGATGTGAATCGTGTGATCGATCGTCTTAACGATCGATTTCGGCTGGGAGGGGGAGGGAATCGGATCGTCGCAGTTTGGGTTTTTTAAATATCGTGTAAATCGTGTAAATCGAAAACCGGCACACTAAAACATCCCTAAAACCCACCCCGACCCTTTAAAATAAATCCCCCACCCTCCCGAACCCCCCCAAAATGCCTTAAATTACCTGGGGACCAGAGGAAGGGTCCTGGTGTGATCTTTTACTCTCGGACCTCCGGTGCATTGTAGAAATGGCGCCGGTGCTACGTTTGACCTGTCATATGACAGGGCAAAGGTAGCGCCGGCGCCATTTTGTTTTTTTGTCCCCCGACGTCAGGAGCGTAGGAGATCGCTCCCGGACCCCCGCTGGACCCCCAGGGACTTTTGGCCAGCTTAGAGGGGCCTCCTGACCCCCACAAGACTTGCCAAAAGTCCAGCGGGGGTCCGGGAATGACTTCCTGCACGCGAATCGTTTTTCCGTACAAAATGGCGCCGGCCTTACACCGTATGGCCGGCGCCATTTTCCGGACCTCATTTAAATACTGAATCGCGCGCTCTCCCGCAGACTTTACTGAATCGGCCCGATTGTTAGAACTCACTATCATGTCAGTTACATCAAGTCATTCATTTATCTTTTATGCAGAGAATTGATTCTTTAATCAATGTTGAGTGGGAAAGGTTCCATCTGGAAGAATTGTTTCCACCAATCATACCTAGTTTTACAGCTTGAAAGCCAATATCAGAATTCTGGGATTGTTGAAATCTCATTTCCAGAAAGCATATCAGTTTGTTAGAGCAGATTGTTGGTAGAAGTCTGTCCTTTGTTAGAAAGGCCTGAGCCCAAATGCAGGGCCTGAACAGCTTATAGTACTGACACCAAAATAGCACTCAATATTGTTATTGCTTCTAGCATATTCCACAATTCACAAAACATTCAATAGTGCAGTAGGAGGCACCATCATAACATCCATGTGAGGAAGCTTTAGATTTTACTTCCTTGTACTGTCATAGGATCATAAATAATCATCGGTCCAGAAATTGTGGCTCAGTTCATTTTTAAACTTTTTATATGCACTTAAAAATAATGAGAAATTAATTCCCTCAGGCAAAGTTCAGTTTTAAAGATGGAACTTCCAGAGAAACAATCCCGACATAGTTATGTGTTTCACGTAGACTCCTCATCAGGGCCTTACACTGTACTTCGTGTTTCATGTAAAGCTTTCATTTCGTTGTTCAACATTTCACTATTCATACGTATTTGACGCTGAATGCCCTAGCTATCACCTCAGGACATTCTCTCAGGAAGCATTTCTTCAGGGAATGCATGGAAGCCCGCCCAGAAGGGGCAGTGAGGGCAAAGACAATAATGGAGTTCAGAAGAGCATGGAATAAGCACAGATGATTCTTAGTGGCTAAATGATGGAGATGAAGAAAGAGTAACCCATGTTGAGCAGGGTGACCTGCAAAGAGCAACAATTACTCTAAGAATAAACAAAAAAAAAAAACCCCCAAAATTTTGCTGGGCAGATTGGATGGACCACTTATTATTATTTATTATTTTATTTTTAATTTTTATATACCGACATTCTTACATCCGATGTAAATCATACCGGTTTACATTAAACAGAATAGCAGGAAATAAATTTCCATAGTCTAATACAATGAACATTTCTAATTAAAATTGTTAACAAGCGAAAAGAAAAGGTAAAGAATTGGAATAAAGGTTACATAACAGAAAAATATAAAAGTTTTTTTGTTTTTTTTAGAAGCACAAGGGCTGCACGAAGGATCTTTTTCTGCTGACATTTACTATGTTATTATATAAAGTGATAGGAGCGAGTCCCAGGCACTCCTGTCTCCCGACTTTGGTGAAAAAACTCTGCCAATCTCAGGGCTTACCAGTGTCAAGATGTTTTACAGACATAAGCCCTTAGACTTGTGCCATTTTTAAAGCAGAAATGGCAGGGCAAGAGCAACAGGGGACTGCTAGTGTTCCTTTCACCCTTGGAAAGCCCCCAAAGGGGTAAAGGGGCTGAGGAGGGTTGTAAGCAATCTTTTTTTTTTTTTTTTTACATTTCTCAGCAAATAGAATGTGCTAGTCGCTAACAGCAAGCACTATTTGCTGAAACAAAAAATCCAAAAATGTTTGGGTTATTCAGAGAAATTTGCTTCATTTGAAACGAGCCAAACGTAAAATAGGCTTTTTCAGTTCAGATTGCACATTCATTTCAAATGAATGCACATCCCTATCAGGAAAGCCTCTCCGCTTATCCCTGGGAGCAAGCAACAAGATGGGATCTGCCGGATAATTTATGACCCAGATTGGCCACTGTCAGAGACAGGATACTGGGCTCAGTGAACCTTTGGTCTGGCTCAGCATAGCACATGTTGTTAGGGTCCACACCTAATTGCAAATTTCCCTTCCCTTATTTGACTTGAGTCTACACAACTAAGAACGAGGCAGATCATTTACAATTAGAAAAGCAATTCATAGGTTTAAAAAAAAAAAAAATGTTAATCATTCAGTAGTTAGAGGTTCATATTCAGCTGCTATCTGTCTGAGCAAATTAGCCGATACCTAGTCTTGTTAAATATGTAAAAGAGCTTTTTCCGTCACCGGCTTGGTTCTTTGGAACTCTTTACTGGAACAGCTCTGACTGACCACATGTACTAAAACATTTAAAAAACTTCTTAAGACCGATTAGTTTCAGCAAGCCTTTGCTTCCAGGGTTGGTGCTTCTATTAGGAAAACTAGGCAGATGCCTAGAGTGCCAAACTTTTGTGGCCAGCAAAATCCTACCAACATGAGGCCCGGAGTGGGAGAGCTAATACTGCCAAAGAAGGTAGCGCCACGCTGGAGCTGCCACCAATAGGTAAGTTGGGGATAGGGGTGCATGACTGAAGGTTTGCCTAGGGCACCAAATACTCTTGCACCGGCCCTGTTTGCTTAGATAATTATAATTATTGGAGTTCTATGGATGTTTTTCCAGAGTGAATAGTAGAACCAGTCCAGAAAGTTGTATTCAAATTTGTATGTTGGTTTTGTTGTTTTATTTTTTGTGGCTTTATTTAATGTTTTTAATATGAATGCTAATTTGTTTGCTGCTCTGTTATAAATGCAGATATAAATAAATCTTTTAATAAATAAAATATCCGGCTAACTTGGCTGAGATATTCAGTAGTGCAGCCATGCTGCTGAATATACCTGATTATCTAACAGTTAGCTGCATAAATTTATCCGGCAAACTATAGACTGTAGGCTGGATATCGCCATTTATAAAGCTAAGTTAGCTGAATAAGCAGCTCCATGCTAGATTGCCCCCATCCTGCCTCCCCACCACACTTAGCTGGATATTTAGCTGAATAGTTATCAGCTAAGTGATGACTGCTGAATGCAGCAAAATACTGAAATAGTGCCACTTAACCAGATAAGTCCAAATTTATCCAGCTAAGTAGCACTGAATATCCACCTTTTAGAGCTCAAACACATGCATATTTGTAGGCATACAATTGTGAAAAATGTTGCAGAAAACATATGTGTACAGATTTAGAAAGGATTTTTATTTTAATTTGAACAGCATCTTCAAGAGGCAAGATAGGTGGAGAAAAGTCACATTATGGTACCTTCATCAGACTTCAGCATTGCAGAATCATCCTCCAGAAGTTTGTGATACATCCCAGGTGTCAAACAAATCAGTTAACCCACTAACATACAGGCCAATTCAGTAAAGTCCGCGGGAGAGCGGATGAATGCCCACTTTCCCGGCGCGCGCACAAGCCACTCGCCTGTGCACGCGATTCAATATTTAAATTAGGTGGTGTGGTAGAAACAGGCAAAAGGAGGCACTAGGGACACTAGCGCGTCCATAGCGCCTCCTTTTAGCCTAGAGCGGTGGCTGTCAGTGGGTTTGACAGCCGATGCTCAATTTTGCCGGCGTCGGTTCTCAAGCCCGCTGACAGCCACGGGCTCGGAAACCAGACGCCGGCAAAATTGAGTGTCCGGTTTTCGACCCGACAGCCGCCGGCCCATTTCAAATTTTTTTTTCTTTTTTTTTTTTTACTTTTTTTACCCTTCAGGACCTCCGACTTAATATCGCCATGATATTAAGTCGGAGGGTGCACAGAAAAGCAGTTTTTACATTTACTTTCTGTATCGCGCGGGAATACCTAATAGGGCTATCAACATGCATTTGCATATTGAGGGTGCTATTAGGTGCCGCGGGTTGGACACGTGTTTTCCGCCCCTTACTGAATACAGTACAGTACAGTGAATACTTACTGAATACTGAATACTGAATACAGTACAGTACAGTGCGCTCCATCGGAGCGCACTGTACTGTATCGGCCTTAGAGGCAGACAAAACAATTCTGGCCAGAATGAAACACATTCATGAAACCAAACACATTGATAGAATTCATTTTTCCATTTAGGTTAATTAATTTTGGTAAATAGTCCATTCTAGTTAATCGAATGTGACTGTTACCTGAAAGCCCACTGCTTCCTGCTCCAGGTAAGGGCCTGCAGGAAACAGGAGGAGAGGAGATGATGCTGGAGTGCACAGAGTGTAGAGCAGAGCAGAGCAGAGAAAAGCTACTCTGCTCCCTAAGCCAACCCCTGTATTTCTATCCTCTTCTCTTCACTCCCCTCCCCTCTCTGTTTCCTGTAGGGAACAGCAGGGCAGGGAGTGATGCAGTAGTGGACAGAGCACAGAGTAGAGCAGAGAAAGCTACTGTGCTCCTTAATGTTGATTCACATTCTATTTAAACCCTCTTGGCTGCAGGAAAAAGAAACAAAACAAAAAAAAAGCCTAGTTACTAAATACCAGTTAATTGAGCTTTGCAGTTCATTGAGTACCAGATAATGGGGCTTTTCCTGTATTTTGTCTGAACATACTGTAACTTGATCCCTAACAGCAGACTCACTCTTGTTACTGCTTAGAGAACAATTTTCAAAGCAAATTCCATAGGTAAATAGTGATTTACTCATGTAAATTAATTGTCTGAAAATTGCCCTTCCTAGATACAGCTAAACTTATGTGTGTTGCTCCCCAGCGCATGCATGTTTATCCACATTTAGGGGAGGTGTTCCCAGGCACATGTTTTGGATGGGATCACAAAATAATGCACTGCAATGGAAGGATATTGGAGCAAATGAGATGGGCTTGTGATTTTTTTTTTCAAGCAAAATCTAAGCACACCAAAAGCAGGCACACATCTCCACAGGTAGTTTTATATCCAAAGCCAATGTCAAAGTGGAAGTAAACACTTGTTTTCTCTTTGAAAACTGGTGAAAAGTTTGCTGGGAAAAAGTGCCCATGGACCTTGCCCCAGTGCAGACAGCTTGAAAATTGCCTCCTAATGAGAGTAATTTTATAACATCCCTCCTAAATTCCACAGCAAATGCGTGTGTTAAGTTATACCCGTTGTAAAAACAGACTTACCCACCCAAGTCTGCTTTGAAAATTATCCCACCAAGCTTACCTACACACAATTACACTCTGCTATTAGTGGCATGGAAAATGTATGTGCATATGCTTTTGAAAATCCAAACTCCTCCCCAATTCTGCCGCAAGAATGCTTCCACTTTATCTGGGTAAACTTTCACGTGAACAAGCAGTTTTGCACTGACGTTTACCTGCATGTAGAGCCCCATAGGGATCCCTGCAAAGGAGTGTGGCCCAGTTGTTAGATAGAGCCGCACCCCCCACCAGAGGCAGCTGTACTGCTTTGTTCCTGTTTGCATAAAAGCAAGTGGCCCCCCCACTAGGGTCTGTGCGGATGTTTAGTTTGGATTTAGATAGAGAGGGAGCTTTTCTTTCTAGTTCTCTTAATTCTTCAGAGTGAAGGCCCAAAGCCTTAGCTGAACATACTTAGAAAGTAAGAGATTCGTTTCCAACTCATACCCACTGGTTGATAAATTAACTAAGAGTTTTTTTGAGTAGTTTATTCTGAGTGATTTTTGTTGGGAGGATGTTTTGATCTATCCTTCTTTTATCCTTGAGGGCACAAAGTGCAGAGGAGTTATTTTTTCAAGCAGTGCCGGGACCAGCTTTATCTGCGCCCGGGGCAGATATTCAGAATTACGTCCCCTACCCCTTTGACTTGCCAGTAGCTGCTCCGGCATGGTGCTTTTTTCTTCTTCAGTGGCATAGGGCACAGGTCTCCCTTTGGTAGTGGCAGCTCCCCCCCCCCCCCCTTACTACGTGCTTTGCCTGGGATCCCCTTTCTCTTGCCTTCTACTCTTTCTCCCCAATCCACTCTGTGCCCTGCATCCTCCTCTTTTTCTCCCCAAAATCCTTCCTCTTTATCATCCCTCTCTCTCTCTCTTTCTCCCATTCCTCTCCATGCCTTGCATCCCTCTTTCCACCCCCACCCCACCCCATTTCCTTGCCCTTCATTGTTTCTCTTTTTCTCCATCCCCATGACTCACCTTGGGTCCCCATCTTCCCATACCCCAAAATAATTGTCCTGCATTCCCTCTCTTTACCCCACCAGCTCCTATCCCTGCAACTTCCTCTTCCCCCCCCCCTCCATTCCTTGCCCAGCTGCATCCTTCCTCTCTCTCATCCATCCCTTGTCTAGCAGTTTCCTCCTTTCTCCTCCTCACCCTTTGCCCAGTCGTAGCTGCCCTCCTTCTGCCCAGCAGCAGCCCCTTCTCCTCCCACCCCCTGTCCAGAAGCCCCCTCTCTCCCAGCTATCTACTCAGCAGTAGAAGCCCCCTATCGCCCATAACCCCCTGCCCAGCAACAGGAGTGCAGGCTGTCTTTGCCTCCCGACTTCCCGCCCAGCATCAGTCCCTTCTTTGGCTTCCCTCTTCAATCCCTGCCCAGCAGGAACCCTCTCCCTTTTCCCTACTCTCCCTGCTATAGATCTCTCTGCAATGGCAGCAGCACTAGCTGCAGAAACTTAAAATAAAATTAGCACAGGGCCTCTGAGCCATCATGCACCCAAAGACTCTGAGGTAGCCATGACCCTTACTCCTATTCAAGCTTATTCATTTGACTATCCAAGACAGGTTTAAGAAACACTTGCCTAGGTTATCCAGCCAAGTGCCCCCTTCCCAGTAAATGTTTGGGTCCATAGGTGCCCCCTGCAATTTTGATAATTAAACTAAACGATCATTATGTCCCCATTACAATCTTTTTGAGAACAATCCTATAAAATCAAATAACTGGACATTGTGGAGGTAGATATTGAGCCATGGTGCGGCTTGGCTATAGGGATGCCAACTGACTCCAGATTTTCAGGACAGGTTGTTTCAGACCTGGTTTTACGCCATTGCATGCAGGGATTTGTAGCCTTGCTTTTCTAAGGGCTGGCAATATGGAAATCAGAACTATAATTCCCTGCTTGCAATGGGGTAAAACCAGGACTGGATTATCCTGTCCTGAAAATCTGGAGCCAGATGGCAACTCTTGGCTAGTTAGCTGGCCAAACTTAGGAGGTCATTTATCAAAATGCGCTAAGGTGTTTTCGCAAGCGTTAAGGGCTTACCGCATGCGAAAAGCCCTGTTAACACATGCGATAAGCCCTTAACGCATGCGAAAATGCCTTTAACGCATGCGAAAGCGCCATATTGTATGGTGCGATGCAAATCCGAAAAAGAGGAGGAGTGGGCTGGGTTTACCAGTTTGCGAAGTCCTATCGCACGGACTTAACGTCGATTTTAGCTACACCTTTTTCAGTAGTGTTACGGGGCGATAAGGTTCTTGGCTGCACTGGCCAACAGAGTCATCAGGGCAGAGGTTTATGTGTTTATGTCCATAGGTTAAAGCAGCCCTGCTGATAATGCCCCTTTGGGCTTGACACCCAGGGCAGTCACCCATCTTGTCCCCCTTGCCCCCCCCCCCCCCCCTAGTTGCAGCACTGTTTTCAAGTCATATTTGTGCCTCTCAAGTTTGAGGGATTGCTTTGTCCATCTGGCAATTGGTGAAAAAGTGAAGACAGAGGAGGAACTTGGTTCAAGATCAAGCAGTAGATCCTAGGTATTTGCAGTTGAGTCCTTAAGGAGAGGTAATCCCATTTCAGTTTACCCAGGAAAATTTCAGGTTTTTTCCACAGATAAAGAAGGGATCCAGCGGGATGGATAAAGGGCTCATAAATTCACTATTTTGGATTGCTTTATGGACATTAGTTAAGAGAGACTTGCACCCAAGTACCATATTTCATGTTTGAACTATTTCATCAGTAAAGTTTATGTTGGAACAACCGTCCAGCTTCTTTATGGGCACCCAGTTAATACCCAAAGTCTGAAAGGTTTATCCTCCCCCCTAAGGAAAACACTGCAACCAAGAGAAAAGGAGAAATACACAGTATTAGCAGAGACCTAGCACTGGTATTGAGTATGCTGTTGACTCTTTGATGATTACCCGAGTTGGAGGTTACATATATAGCAGGTGAACAAGTTTGTAAAAGGCTATTTATGTAGGTAGAGCACCACCATTCCGTCCATGGAAATGCCTTTGAAAATTACCCTCCATTTAACCAGGTTCCCTTGTAGTTTTTCATCCTATGAAATAATTTAAATATTAGTTTGGGGCACCATGGTTTTTACGTCTGTTTAGGAAGTACTGTTAGGTATTATGTAGAAACAAACAAAGGTAGAAAAAACTGATCCCAAAATTCTGTTATCCTAATCATGAAGGAATCATGACATACAATAATTATATTACAAATATCTTTAATTGATAACTAGAACAATTTAAAAATATTTCATGATCAAAGAGGTCAGAATACAATGAAATTGCATACAATAAACATGTTATCACGGTATCAGGAGATGCAACTGAATCGCGATGCACTTAAATAGGAAAAGTTGTTAAGCACCAACTTGCCCTTCCTTGTTTTGAAACAGACACATTTCAACAATATCAAGCACATTGAGAATAAAGCATCTTTTACCATCTGTTCTAACATTTATTTGATAGCTTGGGATTCATGCTTTTCAGCCGTTATATATATTGTGTCACTGGCATTGAGGTGATACAGTGTTTAAATGTGAATGATACATTGTAACAATTTTGTCCTTTTTTTTGGCATATTTGAGTTGTTAGTAGTATATTATTAGTTAGTTAATTTTTTGGTGCGTGAGTATGTATGAATGCGTATGTCTATTGGTTTTACAAATGTGTATGGATGACTTACCTTGATAAAATGCTTACTGTATGTAATTTCATTGTATTCTCTCACCTCTTTGATCGTGAAATATTTTTGAACTGTTCTGGTTATTAATTAAAGATATTTGTAATATAATTATTGTATTTCATGATTCCTTCATGTTTAAGGTTTTATGTAGAAACATGGAACATGAAGAATATGAAAGCAGATAAAGACCATAAGGCCCCCTCTAGCCTGCTTGGTTTGCTTCCTGTTGTAGTGCCATACATCACAGCTGATCTCTGGCTTTCCCTTCACTTCTTCAGAGCCTGCCCCAGGCTTTCTTTAAATCGATTGCTGCTTCCACCACCTCCTATTAGAAGCTGCCAATTAATTTTATTCCATTATTTTTCTGAGATAGCAGAGCAAGGTGAGGAAAAGACTAGGCACGATTCTTGGGCATGACATACCAGACAGACCTTTTCAGTCTAGAATAAATAAAATGTAGCGATATTACAGTGTGTCACATAGCAAACGTAACATGCCATTTTCTAATATTAATGGGGACACCTGCAGAGCCTAATCATCAGAAAAGACTCATAAAGATCCTACTGGCCATTAACCAAGAGACAGCATAAAAATGTTAGACTTTTCCTATTAAAATTGAGTTGACTGTATGTACTTTAAAAAGCAGGGGGAGGGTTTTATAGCAAATTATACAGCAATTATTCTAGCTATTTTTGTTTAAATGAATCCATTAAAACATCTGAGCTCTACTGATGGAAAAGAGAGAGAGAATTAACCAAAGTAATGGGAATCAGAGTCATCTGCAAGGGATATTTCACATCAATCTGAAGAACTATTACTTTTGTAAAAAAATTACCAATGTACACTTAGGGGTGTTGCGCTGGTGGTGGACCCTTGGCCCGAGGTGGGGTTGATGCTACCCTTAGGGCAAGCCCCACAGGTCCCCAACATCAGGAGGCAGAGCAGACCGGGAGATGGAGGCCGACTGGAGCTTCACCGATACCAGCCCTCGTTCCCCGCAGGTTGAGTCCTTGGGTGCTGGGGCCAGCTGGACTTAGGCAGGCCTCCGTCAGATGAATCCCAGGAGATGTTCGAAGTAGGCAGCCAGGGACCAGCAGAGGTATTGGAGGGACCAGACAGGTCCGGACGAGGCAGGAGTCCAGAGGCCCGGGCAGCAAGACGGACCAGAGTGCAGGGCTAGGTGACACCCAGGCAGTAGAAGGCCAAAGCCTAACAAGGCCAAGTCTGAAGAGATACCAGAGATGAGATCAGGAACAGGCTAGAGCCAGAGCAGGCGGCAGAGCTAGGCAAGGTACAGTGGAGCAAGGGTCAAAGCCAGTAATCAGTCCTGAGCATGGTCCAATGAAGCAAGGGTCAAAGCCAGTAATCAGTCCAAGGCAGAGGCTATGTAGGAACCAGGAACGAAGTCAGGAACAGGAACCAGGAATGAAGTCAGGAATGAGCAACAGAGCACATGACTAGCATGGAGACCTGTTGCCAAGGCAAGGAGTGAGTAGCGGGCCCTGTCTTAAACAGTGGGGCCCAATGATGTCATCATCCGGGGCTGTGGGTTAGTTTCCCACCATGGCCTTTAAAGGCCAACGAGACACACATGCATGCGTGCCTAGGAGGAGGCAGGATGCTGGATGATGGTGTCTCCACGCGGCACACGTGGGGAGACCCGCTGGGAGCTGGAGGGGTCCGCGGAGCAACTGAGAGCGCCTGAGGAGGCAGCAGGAGTGTGGGAGTGCAGGCGGCTGTCTACCACCGCTAGTAAGGATGGGCCAGGTCTGGGAGCTGGGTGCCAGAGATGAGTAGACCAGGTCGTGGGCCTCCCGCAGCAGGGGCACGCAACAAGGGGTCAATTTTTGAAGAATCCAGGCACATTTATTTATTTATTTATTTGCTTATTTTAAAAAGCTATAGCCTGCTAATCCACAATTCTCAGTGGGTAACAATATTGTATCCTTAATCAAACAATAAAACAGACTCAATAAAAAAAAAGTTAACCCAATAAAAACATAAAAGAAAATTAAAAAGAAAAACAGAACAAATATAAAACAATTGAAATACATTCACTAGTCTAAAACAACCATGAGTTGTCCTAATATGTCTCCATCGTTTATAATTGTTTAAAATGCAACCTTTAATATTTAATTACAAAAATCTTATTAAACAATATTTTTGTTGAAAAGAGGGGGACCTCAGTACTGGTAGAGTACCTCACTCAAAAGTTTCTCTCATCCAGAGATACGATATAATAGTCCATTTCTTGATTTGTAAATTATAGTTCAAATGGAAATCCCCACTGATATCTAATACCTACTATATGTTCATAAGTAAAGAAGTCAATGGTGTAAAGCTCTTTCTTCGCTCCAAGGTGCACAGGGAAAGATCTTGAAACATTTAAATCTTTGTACCCTTAAAAATTAGATTATCCTTACTTGCACACTACTAAGCAGATCTTGTTTATCCTCAAAATAGTGTAGACAAGTATAAGGGAGTGTACAGAAAACTCCCTCAGACCAACTTAAAGGACCAGGAACAGCTGTCTTGCATGGTCCACCTTAAGGTTGAGACCCACAAGGAATCTGGGGTGAAGGGAGGAACCCTTTACCAACATTTATTTGCAGTTTTTATATACCGACATTTGTTTAGTAACCTCACATCGGTTCACAATTAACATGTAAGACCTCAGGGCCTAGAAGGGTTAGATGGGCCCTGGGAGCTGGTGGAGTCTCAGTCTATGTGAAGACCTGCTACGTTAAATATTAGAGAAATGTATGAAGTTTAAGACCTGCTTTGTTGATGAAGGATAAGACTTGTTATATTTAAAGACTGTGTGTTGCTTGAAGTCAAAATGAACTGCCTAAACTGATTGTTTTGCTTTGCACTGCCTTTTTGTGAAAATCTTTAAGTGAACGTGTGCTGCCATATTTGTTTTTTGAGTTTGTTTTCACTATAAATAAAGTCCACTTAAGGAACAGCCAGAGTCTGCCTCCTGTTTCCTCTGGCTTTTATCAAGTCACCTACCACTCGAGCTACCACAGGAAGCAACAACAGTTCTAGGAAATGTATGTCCCTCAACCTGAGATCTACCAATTCGATGTGCTTTGTCAAATTTCACTATCCAGTTAGCAAATCCCAGGATGCAGGATCTAAATAGATCATTAAGAAGCTGAGCAATATTCTCATGAATATCACCTTCTGGAACCCCAAGTACTCTGATATTGTTTCTCCTTTGGTGAGTCTCCAAGTCATCCTGACACTCCTTAAGCTCCCTTGTAGCTTTCCTGACCTCCTTCAATCTTTTATAGAAATCAACAGCTGAGTCAGTCTGGTTCCCAATATATACTTCATGCAAAGAGACTCTCTTTTTTAGACTTTTAATCTCATCCTTATGGTCAAAGACGTAAAAGTTTAATTTACTTTACTAATTCAGAGATCACGGACTCAGTTTCAGTTATGTCCCACCCCAGTTTAGACTCCATCAGAGTTTTCTAGCTAGACCCACAGCAGATTCTTCAGAGAGATTAGGTAGAGCCTTAATAGATCTACTATATTTAGCCAATGTGGCTGCATAGGAGAGCTTAGACTCCATCAGTTAAAAAAAAAAAATAGAAAAAGAATGAAAGCGAAAATGTCCATCAAGGAGAAAACAACAGAGCCAAAAAAGAAACAAAAAGGTCACAGTCTAAGCCTGGGCCCAGGGCCAAAGGAGCTCAAAGAGAGACATCCAAGAAAGTGTCCTAACGATCAGTGTCAAAAGAAAACAATATATGCAGATATCACAACTCTCCAGAGTATCACAATGTTCTCAATAAGAAATAATGGTCCATGAAAAAGCTCTCACCAATGCAGTTATGGGAAGACTGAGCTTAACTAGTCTATGGCCCCTGAGACCTAATCACCCCTGAGCAGAACAATTCCATCATTTTGGAACAGAGGCAGCCTCTAATGAAGGCAAAAAATGAAATTGGGAGCTCTACCTCTGCCAAAGACTCACACAGGGCAACAATAAAATCTTCCATCAAACCAGAGGCCTCTGCACAAATTCAATCACATTAAATCATGGCTGTAGTGTGCAGGATACGGGCCCCCACCTAACTGAATCACTTCAGAAGCAGGGCTCAGTACTGAGGGGCAGGCCAATGAACAAGTCCGCTTCAAACTGGCAACAGTGCAGTTGCACCATGAAAAAATCCAGGTTCCATTCCACGCACTGACTCAGGGGAGGGCCTCCAAACCACAGGACAGATCAACAATCGTACCGCTCCAGACAAACTGCTGTGCGGTAGCGTTGCGGAAGAGCCAGGTGCCACTCAAGCATATCCTGATGGCAGCTGGTCTCCAGACAGCACATCGGTCCAGCAAATTCAGACCCCATCCCACAGTCAAGCCAAAATTATCAAGCACTGTGGAGATGAGCCAACTGCAAAACATATTAGTGCCCTACCAAGATGACAATTATTTATGTAAAAAAAAAAAAAGAAAGAAAGAAAAATTGCCACATGAGGCAGGAGAAAAGAAATCATGCATCCATCTATATGTGGCCCTCTAGCACGCTTAAAGATGAGTTTTTAATAATTTCCTAAACCGAAGTAGATTTGTCACCCAACTTAAAAACTGGAAAGTCATGCCAATAGAAAAGGGCCAGCCATTCCAAATATTCTTCCATGGGACTCACCCAGATGGACTTGCTTAAATGAAGGGACCTCAAACAGTTTCCAAGAAGAAGAGTGAAGAGAATATATTGGCAATACATTTTTTAAAGTAGAATTAAAACAGCATGGAGTCATACTGTTAACAGCCCTGAACATCAAAATTAAGATCTTAAATCTGACTCTCCAAGTCATTGGGAGCCAGTGCAGACTAATCAAAATAGGGGTAATGTGGTCACATAAGAAGGAATCAGACACAGTGAAGATAATTTTCAAACAACTGTGTGTGGCAGCACATAAGTGTATATCTGGCTGCACTTAAAGATTCACAGTTCATTTAAATTCATGTGGAAATCTACTTATCAGAATGTTGAGAGGTGGCCAGGAGGAAGTCGTCGTGTATCAGACAAAAGTGCACTACGTATAGACATTTAAAAAGTTCTAAAAAGTTATATATGCATATGGGAATCCAAATGAATTGTGGAGTTTTCAATACATATAAAAGTTAAAAATAACATATGCATGTATTGAATGTCTAAATGATTATTAAAAAGTTAGCACAGCGATAGGGTTTGAATCACATATATTGTGTGTTCACCTAGTGTTTTATGATAGTCAATCAAAAGAATTATTTTGATTTGTTCTCTTTCTGGATAATTAGCGAGATTCTTTTATATATAATTGTTGAAGCCACCAATATGCATCAGAAATAAAATGAGGGTGTGTGAGAGAGGATAGCAAGACTGGGAAGAGAGTGGTGAGCAAGAGAAAAGTGCAAGGGTGGGTGGAGGAAAGGAGAAAGCATGAAAGAGGGCTGGGAGAACGGACAGAGAAACAGTGGAAAGAGAGGGAAAGTAAACAAGAGTTGGGGTAGTGAAGGGAGAGTGAGAGGGAAGTGGGGAGAGAGGGAGAGAGGGATGAGCAAGATGAAAGGCTGTAGAGGTTAGGGCTGTTCAGCTTGGAGAAGAGACAGCTGAGGGGGGATATGATAGAGGTCTTTAAGATCATGAGAGGTCTCAAACGAGTAGATATGAATCGGTTGTTTACACTTTTGTATAATAGAAGGACTAGGGGGCACTCCATGAAGTTAGCAAGTAGCACATTTAAGACTAATCTGAGAAAATTCTTTTTTTACTCAACGCACAATTAAGCCTTGAAATTTGTTGCCAGAGGATATGGTAAGTGCAATTAGTGTAGCTGGGTTCAAAAAAAGGTTTGGATAAGTTCTTGGAGGAGAAGTCCATTACCTGCTATTAATCAAATTTACTTAGGGAATAACCATTGTTATTACTGGCATCAGTAGCATGGAATCTTCTTAGTGTTTGGGTAATTGCCAGGTTCTTGTGGACTGGTTTGGTCTTTGTTGGAAACAGGATGCTGGGCTTCATGGACCCTTGGTCTGACCCAGCATGGCAATTTCTTATGTTCTTATGTTCTTAAGAGTGGGGGAGATTAAGAATTGAGAGGGGAAGAGAGGAAGAGACAGGAGAGATAGGGTATATCAAGAGGAGACTTCAAGCTTGGGGGGGGAGATAGAGGAAAGAACACCAGAGAGATCAAGAAAGAATTAAGGGGAAGAATATGATGGGGGCAGGAGAGGGAGAAAGCAAGGGGAGAGAGCAGGGTGAGTAAGGGGTGGGAGAAAAAGGAATGGAAGGAGGAAAGAAGGGTGAGTAAGGTGGAGAGAGCCAGAGTTGAAACAAAACAAACTAGAGAGGAGGGTAGAAAGAGGTTAGAAAAGTGCAAAGAGGTAATGAGCAAGAGGGGAGAGAGGGAGAAAGGATTTACTTTGAGGGAGAGTTAGAAAGAGAGAGAGGAATGGATATAGAGAGAGATGACAGAGGATGTAGAGAAGGGTAAAGGAGAGAGGATCCAGGATAGGGGAAGCTGACTGAAAAGTTGAGAGATCCCAGGAAAAAGAGGCAAGGGGTTAAGAAGTAGAGGGCTGGGGATGGGTCTGAGAGGCAGAGAGAGAAAGAGAAAATTGGGTGTGGGTTTGGTAAGAAGGAATCCAGGTTGATAATGGAGTAGGAAGGGGATGAGGAATGTGGTGCAACCGTCGCGGCCCGACAGCTTCACTCCGCCTACCTTTCTTTTTCTGCGACTCCTCCTGCTCCCTGTGGACGTCTGGCTGCCGCGGCGTCTGCCCACCGTCCTCTCCGGCATCGCCCGACCGGCTTGGGCGCTGCCTCCCGCCATGCTCCTCAGGTACCTTAGGGCGCGCGCCACGCGGCCCTTATTCTTATTTCCTCTATGGTGCGAACCTCAGGGGCGTCCCCCTGTGATGACATCACGCTGCCCGGATATTTAAGCCTGTTGTTTATTGCTAGCCTTTAAGTTAGCAAGGGATTTCCTACGGATGGGATTCGCTCTCCGTACCCAGCTACTCTGCCTCCAACTTCTATTTGGACTCTTTGCTGTTAACGAGGTACCCGCTTCTCTGGGGCCTCTCTGCTTCTTTCAGGTCGCTAACAGGAACCGGTACTCGCTCCTCAAGGGCCCATGTTCCCTGACTCGCTGCCTGTGTCCATCTCCTCTTCTACTTGGAAGAATTTGCTACAGACACCATCAGTGAATACAACTACCATCTACTCCTCAGAGCTGTTTCCCTGGAACCAGGTACTCGCTCCTCGATGGCCTGCCTCCGTTCCAGCACCAGTGCCATCGTCCACGGAGAACTACTGCGTGAGTACTTGCCAAGTGTCTCTGTGCCCAGGGATCTGGTACTCGCTCCTCGAGGGCCAGCTCTCCCTATCTCGGGGCTTCTCCAAACTGGGGACTCTGTGAATATCTCAGTGTACTCATTTTTTCAGTTCTTCTTCCTACAGCACTGCTACCGGAGAAGCCGCTGTTCCAGCGCCCTGAGGAATACTAGCCCAGCCGGGCTCCATCTTCTACTCACTACCGCCACTTCTGGTGGCTTCATAAACTGTCTAATAAAAGATATAATCTGTGTTTGTGTGTCAGGAGCTGAGCCTGACCTGTGGCCCCTCACGGGACTTCCCCCCGTGGGCGTGGTCAGCTGCCACAGTGTCCAAGGGTCCACCCAAACAAAACATAACAGAATGGAAGAGAGATTGTAGGCGAGTGAGGGGAGGAACAGGCAGAAAGAATTGGAAGAGGATATATAGAAGATTCTAAACAAAGGAAAAAGCAGAAGGAGGCAGTAGAATGAGAGAAGGAAGAGAAAGTAAAATATCCACCTCTAAAGGAAGAAAAAATTGAAACAGAAAAGAAAAAGACCACTGGAGACGAAAAATATTTACCCATGTAAATGGTTTTGAAAATTCCCCTTCCCAAGTTCATGGTGATATTAAGTCGGAGGTCCCGAAGAGTAAAAAAAGTTTAAAAAATTGAATTCGGCCCGCGGCTGTCGGGCCGAAAACCGAACGCTCAATTTTGCCGGCGTATGGTTTCCGAGCCCGTGGCTGTCAGCGGGCTCGAGAACAGATGCCGGCAAAATTGAGCGTCGGCTGTCAAACCTGCTGACAGCCGCCGCTCCTGTCAAAAAGGAGGCGCTAGGGACGCGCTAGTGTCCCTAGCGCCTGCTTTTGCCCGTTTTTACCGCCGGGCCTAATTTAAATACTAATCGCGTGCACAGGCAAGTGGCCGGAGCGCGCGCCGGGAGAGCGGAGGTTCACCCACTCTCCCGCAGACTTTACTGTATCGGCCTGTTAGTGGGTTAGGAGCTGAGAAGTGGGTTGGTGGAATGCAGAAGCTTGAGATTCACCCAGGGTCTCAATTGAGGAGTGAAGGAGATTTTTGGTGGGCCTCTGCTCATCAGGTGCAATTAAGTATTAGAGAGAAGCCTGACCAGTTTATGCTGGAGTTACGCGCTAGTTATGCCACCTTCACTACTGAGAATGTATTTTCTGTGGATGAAGGTGCAAGAGATAGGAAAGAGGTAAGAAGACCTGAATTGGACAAGGAAACCATCTGTTTGGTTTTGGTGATCTGTGGTGTGCTGATTTTGATTTTTCTAATTTTGGCCTGGATCCTTTTCTTCAAGTTTCAGTAAAGGCTTTATTTTGAACACCACGTTGGACCCCGTTTGATTTTTCCTTTTGTACCCAGTGCTTGGACTGAACGGATGGATACTGGGTTGTCCCATTTTGTTAACTTTGTCTTCCATGCTCCTATTCTGGACAGTTTGGCACTTCTTGGAGATTTTTTTACCTTGAGACTGTGACAATGATATATCGTGTCAGGGGCCCCGAATGCTAATTCTTTCTCCCCATCCGGACTTGGACTTGGACCCAGTCCCGTAGAACCCCTGGTTGCAACTAATCGCCCAAACGAGGGACCCGCTATTCTTTTAAAAGTAGACTCTTTGCTCAGAAATTAATTTATTATGCTTCAGGAACAAAACTTCACATTATGCAGTGCAAACCCATCTTCTTTTTCTGTAATGCATATTGAAAAGCCATATATTGTATACAGAAGAGCCCTTTAACAGTGCCCCTGTGCGATGGCAACAATGGAAAGGACAAAGGTTTTCCTTTCCATAAAAAAAAAATTAAAAGCTGCTGATCTTATGGTTTGTTTGCGCCGGGGCTTTAAATTTTCCGAAGACTATTTTAGCTCAGGAGGGAATCAGTTTCAATGCTAGCCTCTTAAGTGAGTGACTGCATGTGGGCCATTAACAATTGCAGTCCTTCAACAGCCTCCTTACAGATAGCCTGTCAGAAAAGTGTGAAGAGAGCCGCTCAGATTCAACGTGGACAAAATGTGTGACATAGGCCCCAAGCCACTGGAACAGATCCACGGCTTATGTGCACTGGCATGGTGTGCTCTGCTGAGAGATGCTGGGTCAGGCCTTCGGGCTCTTCCTCTCTGAATTTCATGGAGATCGGCCAGGGGAGGAGAAGGGTCTTATTTGTTTTAAAAGAGGAAATGAGAAAGACTTAGAGTGATGAGCAATAGCTGATCCAAAAATGATTGCCTCGAAATATCAGGGGAGATGGTGTACAGCTTGCTAGGTTCTGGTCCAACAAAAACTGGAAAATGGGATAACACTCAGGGATGGAGACAAGCATATAGGGCACGAGGGACATCTGTTCCTTCCTGAACTTTTGATTTTTTTTTTTTTTTAGTTTTCTAGGAAAAGCAAGTTTTTGTTTTGGTGCTAGGCAATTTGTCACGATCTGCAGAAGTTCTGTAAAATGGTTGAAATCAGGGCAGTCAGTACTGATTGTGGACCTGCTGTACTAAGTTTCTTTCCCATAGACTCAGAATAGGGAACAAAGCTTTAGTAAACCAAACTTACATGTGTGCTGCCCGGCTAAGGTAAACAGTAAATAACTCAGACAGGAGTCATTATCCCCTCAATAGAAGGGTGCAGTCAACATATTTATAGCAATATCCAGAGACAGTTATAAAGAAAAACCATTACATCAGGGCTTCACAAACCTGTCCCTGGAAACCCCACAGCCAGTGGGTTTTCAGGTTAACCACAATGAGATAAATGTGCATATCATGGAGATTCAGAATATGCAAATTTGTCTCATGCATATTCATTATGGATATCTTCAAACCCCGACTGGCTGTGGGGTCCCTAGGACAGGTTTGGGAAGCCCTGCGTTATAGTATTGAAACCAATTACTCAATTACTGACTTCAGATTGCAGGGCCCCATTGGGATCCTTACTAAGGAGTGTGGTTTAGCACACTCCTTGCGGTACAGAGCAGAGGACTGTAGGTTGCTGCAATGCATGGGCATAGGCTTCTCAGTTTCCTTGGGGGGGGGGGGGGGGGGTGAAGGAGGCACAGGGCTAAACTTGGGAAAAGCACAAGCTTTTTCATTTATACGTACGTATTTGTATTTCTAAATAATCACCCTTCATCAATACTATAGATCATGGGGTTTTAAACATAGAATACAGTTTTTCACTCTGTAAACTGAAGCCCAAGATGCAGAATACAAATCAAGAAACATTGTTACATGAATTAAAGCACATTTATTATAGCTAACCAGAGGGATAATTGAAGAGTAGCTAACTATAGAGAGAAGAAATACGGTCAGTCTAGGCACTGCTAGAATTCTTCCAAACTGAATATATTTTTTTTGATTGACACTGCCTGGATGAACTCAGCTATAATTTTAAGTTTAATCTGCTGAACTGTGTCTTTATGTCCATGTAAAAACGGTCAGGTGATTGAGCCCAGCTTGCCCCATACTTGACCACAAAAAAGGTCTTTATTACATGAAGGCATGAGAATGACCTCTCTGATGTACATAAGAGAATAGGCAAAAATAATGGTGGAGGTATCTGAATAACCAACCCACGGATAAATATACCAAAAGGAGGGAAGGCAGGAGCAATTAATACTGTCCCAAAAACAATTATTAAGTGGATGAACCGTAGATAACTCTTTAAATTATTTAACGAGATATTCCAACAAATCGCTTCACATTAATTCAAAGAATGAAACATAATCCCCTGACTCAAGTCATGGTTTCACTAAAGCTGTTTCAAGAAGGTAACAGTCATCTGGAAATAAAACAAAACAAATTATATTCAATAAATAGGCAAGGACAGAAAGGAGATATAACATTGATGCATACAGAAAAGCATAGAAACACACTGCATAATGGTCAAAACCAGGAAAGTAGAAAATACTCAAGAAAAGTGCCAAAAAAGTCACATGACTTATAGCATCCAATAAAAACAGCAAAGCAGTGAGCCAATAAAGATGCATCAGTGATATCACCAAAAAATACAATTGCAGCAGCTGATAAGAGACAAATAAAAGAACCTAATGAAAAGGGAAACCAACAAATTTTAATTGGCTTTTCTTTTGTTCTATTTTGAAAACATAATGAAATGAAATATGAAATGTTTCAAATAAATGCACATTCCTACTGTACACTGAGCTGAGGATTTCGAATTACTGTCCACAAGGACTGCGAGGTTCTTTTCTTAGGTAGTGACTTCTAATACAGAATCCATCATTGTGTACCTGTACTTGTATTATTTTTCCATATGTACATTAGTTTTCATTTGTCCACCATTATATTTCATTTGCCATTTAGATGCCTAGTATCCTTGTATCGCAAGGTCCTTCTGCAATTCCTCAACATCCGCTGTTGTTGTAACAACTTTTAATAATTGAATGTCACAAATTTGATCATGTCACTCATTGCTCCCTTTTCCAGATCATTAATGAATATGTTAGACAGCAGAGATCCCAGTATAGATCCTTGGGCACTCCACTATTCACCTTTCTCCATTTGATAAACTGACCATTTAGTGCTATTCCCTATTTCTTATCTCTTAACCAGTTACTAATCCAGAATATGTCATTACCTCCTATCCCATGACTTGGTAATTTCCTGAGGAGCCTCTCATGAAGGACTTTGATAAATGCCTTCTGAAAATCCAAATACACTATATCAACTGGCTCAACTTTATCCACAAGTTTATTTATATCTTCAAACAAATCTAATAGATTGGTAAGGCAAGACTTCCCTTTGCTAAAATCATGTTGACTCTTCTTCATTAAATTGTACCTATTAGGGGTGGGAAGAAGTAAAAATGTCATTTTGTTTTGGGGGGAGGGGGTTTCTGCATGAATTTAATTTTGTTTAATGTTTATTTTATTTATTTCAGGACCGCCTGAGGCCCCCTGTCCCCACAATCCATCCCTCCCACCCCAAAAAATGCTGGGCCTAGGATCCTCCCCAACCCAACTTACCCAGTCCAGGGGGGATCCAATGCCAAGGCCTCGGCCTATGCCCTACACAAGGCCCAGGCTTCAAGGCCTGGTCCCGATGCCAGGGCTTAGATCCAGGCCCAATGTTTGGGCCTTGACTTAGGCCAAGGCTTGACATCGAGGCCCAGTCCAGGGGCCAGGTCCAAATGACTGGGCCTTGGTCCAGGCCCAGACCCGACACTGGTCCTGATCCAGAGGCCAGGTCCCAAAAACTGGGCCTCAGTGTAGGCCAAGGCCTGGCCCAGAACCGACACCAGGGCCTGGTCCAGAGACCAGGTCTTGATGCCTATGCCTCAGCCTGAGGCCTGACCCAGAGGCCAGGTTTGATGTCCAGCCTTGGCCTAGGCCAGGGCCTGACACCGGGGTCTGGTTCGGAGGCCGGATCCCAATGCCTGGGCCTCAGTGCAGACCCAGGTCCAACACCAGGGCCTGGCCTGGAGGCCTGATCCCAGTGCCTGGTATATTCAGTCCAGATGCACTATTGAATATATCTTTAAAGCTAGTCAGATAAGTTTATCTGGCTAACTTTGCTATCTGGACAGTGACTGAATATGGACCTCTGAATTAAATAAAATTTTTACCATTTTGACTAGAATCGATATTCATAAAGCTTCTTAAGGTTTGATTTTCTCTTTATGCTGCAGCTGTTGATGCTTATGTTTGGTCATCTGGAGATGCTAAATACAGTGCTTCCAAAAAGTAACGTACAGTTCCAACATGCAGAACTTCCTTAGTATCTGTCAAGGTAAGTACATGGCAACTAAGCAAAGTTCTGGTCAAAGAATACTATGACAGAAAAAGACTTAGACGGTAATTTTATAATGCGCGCCTGTGCGCTAGAATTTTAAATCATTAAAATACACCAACCGTGCATAGAGACGATAGCACCAACAGTGCCTAGGGGTGCCAAGATCATAAATCCGTCACTGGTAGCATGTAAGCTTTTATTTAACAAATCAAAAAAACAAAAGGAAAGGAGAAGGGGAGCAATAAGCACCATGTCCAATAAAATTACAGTCTTTTGTGGAGTTTGGGGAGTTGGAGTAGCTCAGCTCAATGGGGCCAATGTAAACATATTCTGATAGGGTTTGGAATTGGGCTGCTGGCCCACAAATATCTTTTCTTTTTTTTTAAAGGTTACTGTGTGCTTTTGCTCTCGTCGCTTGGGTGGTTATATTTTTTATGTATATTTACTCTTAATAATTTCTTTGTTTCCCCTACTCTAGATGGGGACTTGGGATATTATTGCAAAATATTTTTAATTCAGTGGTCCAAGAATAATGGAATTTTTTTTTCTTTTCTCTGTATTGACTAAATGGTACTAAAAAGATTGAACTAAAAAAGGTCACTGGAGCCTGTCTGTGTTTTGTCTTAGTATATGTATGAGTGAATGGGAATTTGCATGTGTGTGTGTGTGTGAATGGTAGCCTGCCTTTGTGTGTATGTGTGTGTGTGTGTGTATGTGTGCGTGTGTGTGTGTGTGTGTGTGTGTGTGTGTGTGTGAATGGTAGCCTGCCTGGGTGTGTGTGTGTGTGTGTGTGTGTGTGTGTGTGCATGAGAGAGAGAGAGATCATGTGGATGTGAGAGTCTATATGTGTATACAAGAGCGAGAGAAAGCATGTGTGAGTGAGAGCCTGTGTGTGTGTGTGTGTTTGTGATAGTGGTAGCCTGCATGTGAAAATGAGAACCTGTGTGTGTGTGTACGTATATATGGGAGTGGGAGTCTGCATGTGAAAGAGAGCATGTGAGAGCCTGTGTGTTTGTGTGGAAATATGAAGCGGTGTGAGAGAGCATGTAAAAGTGAGAGCCTGTGTATCTCTGGACGAAATGGGAGCCTGCATGTGAGAAATAGCATGTGAGATTGAGAGCCAGTGCGCGTGTGAGAAAGTGGCAATTTGCATGTGAGAGTGAAAGCCTGTGTGTGAATGTATGGGAGTGGGAACCTGCATGTGAGAGAGAGCATGTGAGAGCATGTTTGTTTGTGTATGAGAGAGCATGTGGAGTTGAGATTCTATGTGTGTGAATGTGTATGTATGTGCGAGTGTGTGTGAGTGTGTGTGTGTGTGAGAGAGAGAGAGGTAACCTGTGGGGTTGAGGGCATATATGTGTGTGTGATAGAGAGTGTGCATGAGAGAGAATGTGTATGTGAGAGTGGGAACCTGTGCGTCTGTGTGCGTGTGTGTGTGTATGTGTGAGAGAGGGAACCAGTGGGGTTGAGAGCTTGTGGGTGTGTATGTGTGAAAGAGGGAGCTCTTGGGGTTGAAAGCATATGTGCCTGTGCATATATATAAGAGTGGGAGCCTGTGGGTGTGAATGTGAGAGGGATCCTGTGGAGTTGAGAGCATATATGTATGAGAAAAAGAAAGAGAGCAAGTGTGTATGAGAGCATGTGTGTTACAGAAAGTGGGGCAGATTTTCAAAGGGGTATGTGCGTAAGATATGTGCCAAGTTCCCCCCTGTGCACACCGAGCCTATGTTGAATAGGCTCGGCAGCGCATGCAAGCCCCGGGATGCGCGTAAGTCCCGGGGCCTTGCTAGGGGGGCGTGTCGGGGGCGGTGTGACGTTAGGGGGCATTCCAGGGGGCATGTCGGGGGCATGGTGCCAGCCTGGGGGCATTCCGGGGGTGTGGCAGAGGCCTCCAGACCAGTCCCCTGGTCGGGTGATGGCGTGCCAGCAGCCCACCGGTGCGCACGAGTTACGCCTGCCTTGGGCAGGCATAACTTTTCAAACAAAGGTGTGGGGGGGGGGGGTTAGATAGGGCTGGGGGGGGTGGGTTAGGTAGGCGAAGGGAGGGGAAGGTGCGGGGGGGTGGAAGGAAAGTTCCCTCCAAGGCCGCTTCGATTTCGGAGCGGCCTCCGAGGGAACGGAGGCAGGCGTACACTTGTTTGCGCCGGTCGTGCGAACAAAAGTACACGCGGGTGTACTTTTTTAAAATCTGCCCCAGTGTGTATATTACAGAGAGAGGATAAAGTTTGTGCATTTCTCCCCACCCTACCTCACTAATCTACGACTGGAAATCAAAAAGGTTCCCGATATGGATAGCAGGGAATTTTTATCCTTATGAGTTTTAATTATTGGGTGTTGTTTGATATGTCTGCTGTTTTGAAATATTTTATTGGTGTTTGGTAAATCTGAAAAATTGTTTATGAGTTTTTAATTATTGGATGATATGGTATTTGTCAGCTGTTTTGAAATATTTATTTGTTGTATTACCGTAGTATGGTTTTAAATTATAACTGATGTTTTATATTTCTTGATTTTATTGTTTGATGTTTTATGAAGAATGGTAATGTTTCTGTTTTTCCATTATTACACTGTATAGAGTTTGGCTTATTGCGGTTTGCAGTACACTTTTTGTCTACAAGTTTGTATTTCTATTTTATGGTCTCTTTATTCTGCTAACTTAGGGGGTCATTTTCAAAAGCGATCGCATGCGAAAAGTCCCTTTTCGTGTACGATCAGTAAATGGGGGCGGAGTCGGCCCCAGAAGAGGAGGAGTCGGGGCGGCACTGGAGCCAACTCTGCGGACACATCGCTGGCGACGAAAGGTAAGGACCCTTATCGCCGCCAGTTTCGCGCTGAATAACTACACCTTTTATGGTGTAGTTATTCGATGCGAAAGCCGGCAGCCAGCTCAGCACAGTGGTGCAATGGCTGCTGGCTTTCGCAGGCCCGCCCCCCGCTTCACCCCCCCCCCCCCCGACCCCGTTACCGCCGGATTTTCTAAGGTCGCAGACCTTAGAAAATCCAGGCCTTAGTTTCTTTATAGCAGCCTGACTTTCTCTATATAGCAGCCTGACTTTCTCTATTTTCCTAATATTGGTGTTTTAGGGCCTGTTGTAATATTTGCAGTGTTGCCTTTTTATAGGTAGGGTTCTTACTGTTTGAGTCTGGCATTTAGGGTGTTTATGGTATGGCACGTTTCTTGTAGGTTCTATGTACATTTTTTGCAGGATTTTGTATTATATAATGTTCCTGGTAGTGGAGGGAGTTTGTATTGCTGTTACTGAAGTGACACCAGAATTTGAATATTATTTTTCTATAGTGAGTGATAAGGGGAAATGTCCTTGTTCTACTCTGCACTCTTTGTTGGGGAGTTTCTATAAACGCAAAGTGTTATACAACTTGAGATGTAGGTTTTATATTGGGATTCTGTCCTATCCTCTATGGACCCCAGAATTCACTCCCATATAGAAGAATTTTTATTGATTGGTGCTTTTGAATAATTTTAGTGGTAGTTTTATTTATTTGTTACATTCATAACCCACAACATCCAAACATATTGATCTGTGCGGTGTACATAATAAACATTCAGAAAAATTCACAGATAAAACAAACCTTAAAACCCACAGAAACATAAAAATTATATAACATATATCTGTTTAAAAAGATATGTTTTTAAATATTTACCACAAGATTGAAACTGGCCAGGGGTTTCTTTGTTATTTAGAAGATTCTTCTGTCTTGAGACAGCTCTTTGAAAGTATGAAACAGAGATCATTTGTGTGATGTCCAAGTGTGTGTGTTTTTATTGGCTTGCGTTAACTGTCAGAATTCTCGGGAGGAGGGAAAAAGGAGGGCTTATCTTTTAGATACCCTGGATCTTTTAGGTACCTAGCAATGCCTTTGTATATGAAAATACTGGATTCTAAGCTATCCTGTGTACATGGAAAACAGGGTCCAGGGCAGCACAATCCCCTTACTTTCCAACTTTAGGGAATCAGCTTCTTCTTCCTTCCCTCTGCGCCCCCCCACTGCAACACAATGCAAACACAAAAAAAAAAATCTAAAGATAAAATGGAGACAGGAACATTTCTCTGTCTAAAGCAGGGCCCAGGACACAGGAATATTGCAATTATTATCATCCCAGCTACAAGACAATGGCTAGAGCAGTGGGCTGTGCTCCTTGTGACCTTGGGCACAGTGGTGTAGCCACGCGTGGGCCTAAGTGGTCCATGGCCCACCCACTTTGGGCTTAGGCCCACTCAACCAGGGCTGTCTGTTGGAGTAATGCTGTTGTGGGATCCCATCCCTGTGGCGGTGAAGAGGAGAGCCTCAGAAGCAAGGCCATCGCGGAATCCCATCCCATGGCAGCAAAGAAGAGGACCTCAGAAGCAAGGCTATTGTGGGATCCCATCCCCGCGATGGCGAAGAGGAGGACCAGAACAGCAATGCCATCATGGGATCCCATCTCCGCAACAGTGAAAAGGAAGGCCTCAGAAGTAAGGCCATTGCGGGATCCCATCCTCACGACAATGAAGAGGAGGACAGGAAGAGCAATGCCGTCGCAAGATCCCATCCCTACGGCAGAAGAAGTAGGAGTTTGGCTGTGCCTAATGAAAAGGGCCTGTGTGTGTGATGGTTAGAGTGGGAATCTGAATGTGTGTATGTGGGTGAGAATAGCCTAGGTGTGTGTGTGGGGGGGGGGGGGGGGAGGGGGGTAAGAATGGAAACCTGAGTGGGTGTGTGTGGGAGAATGGGAATCTGAGTGGGTGTTCGTAGGTGAAAATGGGAGCCTGAGTGTGCATCAGTCTGTTTATAAGAATAGGAGCCTAGGTGTGCATCTGTGTGTACGAGAATGGGAGCCTAGGAAGGGGTGTGAGAGAGTGAGAGCTTGTGTTTGTGGAAGAGCATGTGAGAGAGATTGTGAGTGTGTATGTAGAGAGAATGTGAGAGTGACAGCCTGTGTGTGTGTGTGTATGGGGGGAGAGCAAATGAAAGTGAGAGCTTGAGCCTCTGTGGGGCCAATGCAAAAAGTTAACGTGGAAAATGGGTGCTCAGTATTGAGCATCTCTCCTGGGCCCGAGATTGAATATTTAAAGAGGGGGGTCGCACTGCCAAGGAGGTGCTAGGGACAAATGTGCGCCCCAGTGCCTCCTTGGCAGCGGGCGTCCAGGAGAGTTGGCTGTCAGTGAGTTAGAAAAACGGACACTCAATTTTACGAATGACTGTGTTTCTAACTGTGCACAGCCAGCTCATTAATTGAGCGTTCCTTTTGCTAACCTGACCTCCTGCACACTTTTTTTTTTTTTTTTTTTTTTTTACTTCTTGGTTCCTCCGACTTAATTTCGCCAAGATATTAGGTTGGAGGATGTACAGAAAAGCAGTTTTTTCTGCTTTTCTATACCCTTTTTTGGGCTGCTCTGAGCATAAAAATGTACCGATCGGGTGCACATTTTTGGGGGGATCTGGGGAGAATAGCTAATAGCCTCATCAACATGCATTTGCATGTGAAGAATGCTATTAGTTCCATGGGGGGGGGGGGGGGGGTTTGGACGCACATTTTGGACACGCTAATCCCTTTATAGCATAAGGGGCTGTGGACGTGCTTCCAAAATGCGCATCCAACCACAGGTTAAACAGTGCACTCGGCCCCTGTGTGTGTGTGTGTGTGTGTGTGTAAGAGAGGAAGGGAAGAAGACAGTAGCAGAAGAAACAGAATTAGGAATTGTCAGACAAGGGAAAAGTGGGGAAAAAAGAGACCGGGACCAACTGATCAGAAAAATATAAAGATCAGACAACAAAAGTAAAAAAAAATTATTTTGAGATTTTAGCAATTGGAATATGCCATCTTTGGGAATGTGCATTTCTTATATTTTTGTATTTTACTCTTTCTTCAGTATTCCACTGTTCAGAATCTGGTTTCTCAAGCTTTTTGTTTCGGTTTTGTCTGTGTGTTTCTGTTTCTAATTTGTAGTCCCTCATTTGTATATTAGGTAAGAGTCGTTTTCTGTTTTTCCTGAGTTTGACTGAGGTGAAGTATTTCTGCTAGCGTGTAGTTTCTCTGTAGTAGTCCAGCTTGTTCTGTTACCCCAGTAGGTGTTGTATTAATGTTCTAGGGCTTTGTGTAGTGTTTTCATTGCTGCTTTCTCATAAGGTTGCTGTTTGAGTCCTGAGAGTCAGTGCTGTAACTGTATGGTATGGCAAGTTCTAGAAGTCTCTTTTTTTTGTAGGGGTTTGTGTTTCTTCGCAAAATGTTTAGCAGTGGAGGGATATTTTTTGCTGAGGTGACACCAGAATTTGAATTTTTTTTTTTTCATGTTGGTTGTAATGTGAATTGTCCTAGCTCTGCTCTGCACCTGTTCTGATGATTAATGCTATTTTATTGTAGTTATGATGATTTCTGACTTTCTGCAGGAGGATTCATGAAATAATACATTGATTTTTATTTTATTATGATTGATTGGATCAGTTTGTTTGTTTTCTTTGCTTTTTACATGATATACTTGTGCATTTATAAACTGCAATAAATATAAAATAAATTAATACAGATTAATAAGGAATTTTTAATGCTGGTAAGTGTTTGAAATAATTGAGGTAAAATGTTTTAAGGTTTCACGCATGATGCAAAATGGTTTTTGCAAACTACTTAGAAAGTCATTGTAGAGTGCAGTATATGGCATTATTTATCAGTAAGAATACAATTAGTAGGTCTCAGACCTGCATGCCTACAGCCCACCCATGTTAACCTTGTGCCCATCCAAAAAATAAATTCTAACTACGCCACTGTTTGCACAATACACTTCACCCTCCATTGCCTCAGGTACAAACTTAGATATTGAACCCTCTAGGGATAGGAAAAAACACCTACAATACCTGAATGAAATTTCCTTTGATAAGCCAAAAGGCAGAATATATATTTTAAAAAAAAAATAATCTCAGAAAGCATAAGACAAAAGAAATTGCCATACTGGGTCAGAGCAAGGGTCCATCGAACCCAGCATCCTGTTTCCAACAGAGGCCAATCCAGGCTACAAGTAACTGGCAAGTACCCAAACACCAAGTAGATCCTATGTTATCAATGCCAGTAATAGCTTTGGCAATTCCTTAAGTCAAAGACTTGATTAATAGCAGGTAATGGACTTCTCCTCCAAGAACTTATCAAAACCTTTTTCAAACTCAGGTACACTAACTGCACTAACCACATCCTCTGGCAACAAATTCCAGAGCTTAATTGTACATTGAGTGAAAAAGAACTTTCTCCCATTAGTTTTAAATGTGCCACATGGCAGCTAACTTCATGGAATGCCCCCTAGTTCTTCTAGATTCCAAAAGGGTAAATAACCGATTCACATTTACCAGTTCTAGACCTCTCATGATTTTAAACACCTGTATCATATCCCCCCTCAGCCATCTCTTTTTTCCAAGCTGAACAGCCCTAACCTCTTTAGTCTTTCCTCATAGGGGAGCTGTTCCATCCCCTTTATCATTTTAGTTGCCCTTCTCTGTACCTTCTCCAGTGCAACTATATCGTTTTTGAGATGCAGCAACCAGAATTGTTCACAGCATTCAAGGTGCGGTCTCACCATGGAGCAAATCAGAGGCATTATGACATTTTCCGTTTTATTCACTATTCTCTTCCTAATAATTCCTAACATTTGGTTTGCTTTTTTGACTGCAGCAGCACACTGAGCCAACAATTTCAATGTATTATCCGCTATGTCGCCTAGATCTTTTTCCTGGGTAGTAGCTCCTAATATGGAATCTAACATTGCGTAACTACACCATGGGTTATTTTTCCCTATATGCACCACCTTGCACTTGTCCACATTAAATTTCATCTGCCATTTGGATGCCTAATCTTCCAGTCTCGCAAGGTCCTCCTGCAATTTATCACAATCCGCTTGTGGTTTAACTACTCTAGATAATTTTGTATCATCTGCAAATGTGATTGCCTCACTTGTCATATTCATTTCCAGGGCATTTATAAATATGTTGAAAAGCACTGGTCCAAATTCAGATCCCTGAGGCACTCCACTGTTTACTCTTTTCCACTGAGATGGATTCCATCAGTCCCTTTAATCTTTTCTTCCCTCCCTCCAGGCTCCTCCTTCTCTCTCCATATTTTCTTGACAGAGAAGGATTATCCTTTGAAGGTCCCTCATTCCCATCTTATCTTTGCAAAAACCAAACAAAACTACCTGTGTGCCTCCTCAGAACTTGCTGAGTTACTGCTCTAGAGTGTCCTTTGGTTCCCTACCAAGAACTGTTCAGAATATTCCATTTGTTTGGTATGGAAACTGTTGCGTTCGTGCCTATTCTCGCCCTTGTTCCACCCTCTCTACCTTTATGGCGACTCCCTTCGGCTCTGATGGACAGATGCTGCTACAGCTTCTCTCTGCCTCTGTGTTCTGGAGACCCCGGGCTGGCTTGACGCTACGAATCCGCCATGTTCCTGATGACGTAAGGGCACGCGCACACGCACGCGCTCCAGACTTGTACCGGCAAGGGTGCGAACCTCGAGGGCGTCCCCCCAAAGTGACGTCATCTGCTTCCAACATAAAAGGTCTTTGCTTGCAACTACGAATTGAGTTAGCAAGGAGGAATCTTTCTCCGCTGCTCTGCCTCTACAAACTTACCTAGGGGTACCCGCTCCTAGGGGGCCCTGCTCTCTCTCTTCTTGATTTCAGATACAGGATGAAATCTGGTACTCGCTCCATGAGGGCCTACATTCCTGAAGACTCAGAAGACTCCTATTGCCTGGAAGCGATCGCAGACGTGAACACTGTGAGTTTTATTCAGATAGGAACCGGTACTCGCTCCACGAGGGCCTGTGTTCCTCAACTCTCTTCAACTCTCTTCTATTCCAGAAGCCATCCAATACACAGTTATTGTGAGTTACTATTTCAGACTGTTTACAGGAACCAGTACTCGCCTGTGGCTCCTGTTCCTGAATATTGAAGACTCTCTGTTGTATAAGAGGACCTTACAGACATCTACTATTGTGAGTATATCATCCACCACTGGTTATGTATCCAGTTTACCCTGTCTGCTCACTACCTATAGTCTCTCTCTACAGCTCAGCAACTCAGAGATCGCAATTCCAGTATCTGAAGACTTCAGCCCTGCCGAGCACATCAGCTCACTACTGCCACCTCTGGTGGTTCTACTTCCAATCTAATAAAATAACTATCTGTGTTTGTCTCAATACTCCAACCTAGCTGGTGGTTCCTCTCAGGATCTCCTCTTGGGGGCGCTGTCATCTGCCATCGGCCCAGGGATTCACCGTTTCTACTAAGTGTTCATTCCTTACACTAATAGAGTGGTATTATATCATCTACCACTCTGTGGGAGCCAACCCACATTAGTTCACTATTCTGCCTAAGGAGTATCATCACTCTTACTCCTTCTTCAAAGGGAACAGATCCATAACAGATAGCACTTAATATAATCTCTGTACTGAAGTAGCAAACTCCCTAGTGGATCTGTCTCAGATTGCTCAACTCCAAAGCAGAATTCTAACAGAGTGCTAACTCTTTCATTCTACAGGAACCAGCACATACCAGGTTGCCAGCTCTGCCCTCCTGGCGGGGTTAGCCATATCAGACTGCCAACTCCTCCCCTCGGAGGAGCTGGTTGAAACAGACTGCTAACTCCACCCTCCTGGCAGGTTGAGCCACAGCAGTTTGCTAACTCCTCCACCCAGAGGAGCTGGAACCTTTACTGCTGCTCCTAATGACTATCAAATCTTTAGATTTCGAGTTTTAGGGCTTATAGAACAGGGTGAGGGGTGCAGGTAAACTGGGGGGCATGCAGGATGAAGAACCAGTGTCTGAAATACCTCAATATTAACTGGACAAACTGGCGGACTAATTGTAAAACTGGGAATGTGCCTCGCACGAGCATGATCTAAAATCTGTTTACATATGCGCTTAAAAGCGGACAAGGTCCTGTGGAAGACACGCGCCCTAGCTTTGCTCGAATAAACTCTTAAAATCAAGTCTTTGACTTAGGGAATTGCCAAAGCTATTGCTGGCATTGGTAACATAGGATCTACTTAGTGTTTGGGTACTTGCCAGGTACTTGTAGCCTGGATTGGTCACTGTTGGAAACAAGATGCTGGGTTCGATGGACCCTTGTTCTGACCCAGTATGGCAATTTCTTATGTTCTTATGCTTTCTGAGGTTATTTTTTTTTAAATATATATTCTGCCTTTTGGCTTATCAAAGGAAATTTCATTCAGGTATTGTAGGTGTTTTTCCCTATCCCTTCTTCAAGGACACAGCATTAGGTAAAGTGGTCAGTGGATATAAAGTTTACAAAAGACGTGGTGTCCGTTTGCTGGCAGCCACGACGGAGCGATGAAAAATGCTATCGCTGGATTTCAAGTACTTATGGAAGTCGTGGTGTCCGGGACAGGATTGTCTGCCGACAGCCACGGTAAGGTGATGCAGAAAGCTATCTCCTTAAGATTTAAAGTGCCAAACTGGCTAACAGCATTGCGTGGGATGAACTCCTATGAGCCATTCTATGGATGGCATTTTGGGATGAATAAAGGAGATGTTGATTTCTGTACCATATGTGTTAATTATGTTTGTTGTATCTGATATTTTTGAGTAGGATGTTGAAAATATGGTTCCTCTAAGAGGTTCCCAGTTTTTTCTTGGAGGGGGGAGGGTGTAACCATAGCTAGGGGTCACTAGAAAGGATTTCTAGAGGGTTCCTGCTCTCTGGAGAGTTCAGTGATAAGTCAGAGAGCTCTGTTCACACAGTGCTCTTCCTGTGAAGGATGGGCTTTGGGAAGGTTCACAGAAATGTACATTTACTACTGAGTGATGGTAGGAGATGTCATCCCACCAAAGAGGATAGGTTTAAATTTGATATAAAAGTCCTTTCATGGGGGGGGGGGCCAGGATGGCTGCTTAGCAGAGCTGTGTGTTTTGTGAGCTCCTGAGTTTGTTATTAAAATTCTTGCTGCTTAAATTTACCTTATGGGGAGAAAGCGAAAACCGCGAGGGGAACCTTTCCCTGTAGTTCCCTCTGCGTCGACACCTATCTCCGGACCCATGGACGCTTACATCATGCACAGGGACTTCAATGCAGGAAGTATGCAGCCATTGGAGAGTCAGGGAAGGGAAGAGGAGCTCCCCTCTCTCCCAGGCTTGATGTCACCCTTAGCCCCGCAGAAGGGACACCGCCAGGGAATCCAGCTCCCCCTGGACCGACGGAAATGCTGCCCCTGGACCGACGGAAACACTGACCGACCAAAGCGTCATAGGGTGGAACCCGGCAGGGATCGGAGGGGTAAAGGCTTCCTCAGAGAGCCCAGGAAATATCGTGGGGCGGACTGGCGTTGGAACAGAAATAACTTTAGAAGAACAAGCTGGTGCTGCTGTAGTACTCCCTACTAGGGATGTGAATCGTTTTTTGACGATTTAAAAAAATTGTCAGATATTTTTTAAATCGTCAAAAATCGTTAGAGTCATGATACAATAGAAATTCCCCCGATTTATCGTGAAAAATCATAAATCGGGGGAGGGCCGGAAAACCGGCACACCAAAACAACCCCTACACCCACCCCGACCCTTTAAAACAAATCCCCCACCCTCCCGAACCCCCCCAAAATGTTTTAAATTACCTGGTGGTCCAGTGGGGGGGGGGGGTCCCGGCGCGATCTCCCGCTATCGGGCCATCGGCGCCATTTTGGCTGCCACTAATATAAATGGCGCCGATGGCCTGATTAAAAAAAACCCCACCTGACCCTTTAAAATTACCCCCTTAGCCTCCCCCACTCTCCCGACCCCCCCCCCAAAACCTTTTTACACATACCTGGTGGTCCAGGGGGGGCCATGGGGAGCGATCTCCCGTTCCCACGCTATCAGCTGCGCTAAAAAAAATGGCGCCGATGGCCCTTTGCCCTTACCATGTGACAGGGCAAAGGTAGCGCCGGCGCCATTTTGAATATTGCCAATACAGCCCGCGTGCAGGAGATTGCTCCCGGACCCCCAGGGACTTTTGGCCAGCTTGGGGGGGCCTCCTGACCCCCACAAAACTTGCCAAATTGAGGAAAAAGTGAATGTGCTGACTCACACTACTATGGAACTGGAACACCAAACAGTGACGAATAGACAACAGATAAGTGAAATAAAAACAACCCAGGTAGCAATGATTAAAGAAAAAAAAACAGCATAGCAAGGAAAATGGAGAATTTGGAGAATCTGAGTAAAAACAGGAATTTAAGATTCATAAATTTCCCACAGGTTCCATTAAGCTCTCCAAGAGATCTCTTTAAACAATATCTCTTGGATATATTAAAAATAGATGAGACTGCTACACCCCCGATTACAGAAATCTTTTATCTATCTAAACCAAGAAGTACAGTGATACAATCGGAGGGAGGAATACCAACAATACCAACTGAACCTGTACAAAGTCAATCATTGAATATTTCCAATCTCTTGGAGACTTCGGACACAGATTTGGCAACTCCAGCAACATTAATAGTATCATTAGCACTGGAACATGACAAAGAATGGCTTTTGCGTTTATGTCTACGTCATAGGAATTAAATATTTCTTGGCTGCAATATTAGAGTTTTTCCGGATGTCTCACATGAGACACAGAAAAGAAGAAAAGCCTTTCTGTTATTAAGATCCCATGCAAATGCATAATAAAATATAGCAATAGTACATATATATTTTTGATCCCCTCCAACTGACGCAGTTCCTAATAGGGAAAACTATAGCGACACCAGTGAGTTCTAATATAGGTTCTGTATGTCCCTCATAGCTACGTAAAGGCCTCTGTATCTTCTAAGCTAGTACTTGCTATATAAAAAGAATGTTCTTATATTTCTTTTAGGTTGAGTATAACCTCCCCCCCCCCCCCCCTTTATTTGAGGACTTTATATACAGAGATTTGAAGAACGTTTTTTTTTCCTTATTTGTTTGGTTTCTTTGTATTGAAGGAATTGTGATGTCTCTGTATTTCATTCTCAAGCTGGAATTCTTGTTATAAATTGTAAAATGCATAAAGAGAAAATAAATGAATTAAAAAAAAGTCCTTTCATGAGGCACAGAGGAGGAATTACAGAGAGAAGTTGAGAAAAGGAAAGGTGTTGGGGCTCTAGCTCAGGATCCCAACTACAAGGGAATAAGTTGGAGTTGATTGCTGAAGACAAGTGTGCCAGCTAGGAATTCATATCTCTGCTGGGGAATCACACAGTGGAGGAATAAAGAAGATATTGCTGGTTTTTCTTTTTTTTTTCTAAAGGGAAACGCTACTCCTGAGATCTTTGGGTTAAAAACCAAATTTTGTTCCTACCTCCGACAAGGGTGATCTGGTGATTTGGGACATTGATCTTCTGTGAGGAGAAGTATTTGTTTCCATTGGGTTAGTATGAAGAGTTTTCTCTCTTTTTTTTTTCCTTTGGGCTGTTATTTTTCCTGGACTGTATTCTGATTAGCTGCAGAGATTGTGAAATTTTACTATTTCCTTGGACTTTTCGGTAAATACTATTTTTGGAACTGCATGCAGCTGGTGTGGACTTTTGCTTTGTGTAAGTCTTCCCCGTGGGCCTCTCAGACAATTTCTGGTCCCCGCTTCATGAACTCTGGATGACATCTACCGCATTCCAGAGCTGCAGCGGCGTTACTCAACTCACCACCTCTGCAGTCGCTAAAGGTGACTCCTGACAAAAGGGCAGTTACAAGTGTATCCAAGAAAGACAAAAGCAAGCAACATGACAAACCCTTCACCAATGCAACAGCTGCTTTCAATTACATACAACAGAGGACTATGCCCAAAGCACGGAATGAATATACTGCTACAAAAAACACATGCACAGAGACAAAACAGAGATGGGCAGACGAAAGGAATAGGCACCGAGTTAGACCGAAATGATACACACAAACAAGACAGATACCACATGAAAAGACTGCAAACACTCACACATTGGTCCTACTAGATTCCCAGATAGTCACTGATAATGCACAAAGAAATGCTCCCAAGGTGGATCTCCTCCACTTGCCACAGCTGGTCCTCCAAATTCTCCTACCCCTGAGGGTCTTCCAAAAGCCACCAGGGCACACAGCCCCCTACATTTCAGCCTTCTATTAACCTGGAAGCAGGGGAATCCAGTTTTTACTCCTAGGACCAGGTATTGCAACATCAAGGTCAGGATGAAAAATGTGCAAAAAGCATACAAAAAGTACAAAAGTATTAAAGAAAGAACTTACTGTCACTCTAGCAGCACATATAGGATCCATCAACAATGACTTACATAGAAAGAGAGGAGACAAGACATGCCAGATATACGGGTGCTGCAGAGTTGACTATTGGACCCACCAGGATTAACAGCAACCTTCCTCACAATACCGGTCCTGGATGAGCAGCAGCGCCAGGAAGGCAGGTGGGGGATTGATAGAGGTGGCAGCTGAGATGCTGATTAGGAAGTTGGCCATTGCAGGCACTCAGTCGGGCTATGAGCATATGATGTCTGCATGTTTAGACTGTGTCCTGAGCAACTGCTGGGGCAGCACATTGCCAGCATTTAAACAGACCACATCTGTGCTGCCTGTGCACAGCTGACAGATCCTGTGTGTTTTAGTGTTTCTAAACAAGACTCTGAGACAGGTGAATGGAAACAGTCATTTTTCGACCTTCAGATCTGTCTATTTGTTTGTAGATGATGGCACGGTTTTTGCCATGAGAACTGACATGCATCCCTGTGCATCCCTGTTCAGAGCAATGAGCATGAGATGTGCAGGACATCCTAACCTAAGGGAACTATGCCAACCAATACAGAAGATGGCTGTGCTGTAAAGGTGGCAGACTGCTTGCAGAAGCGGGATGTAATGAAAGCAGAAAAAGAAACTTAGCTACAAAAGTTTCCTGGTACAAAAGTACCAGGAAACTTTTCAGTGATGTAAATAAACTATTGAAAATTGCCCCAAATATAATTTGTTTTCCAAACAAAGCATCAGAAAATTCTCCCACTGTTTATGAGATCTAAACTGAGGGTAAAATTATTTATCCTTAAGCTCTGTAGTTGATTATATTTCTAATTTATGTTCAAAAGGTTGGATTTTGTTTACTAGTCTCTGCTTTCAAAACTATATTTCCCCAATAGCATCTGCATCCAGGTATGTGGGTATAAAGGATCGCTGGTACAAACTGCAAAACTAAAAGCGAATCATAAATCTCTAGACCCGTTTTTTCTAGATCTTAGATTAGGAAATGTGGAATGCTTCACCTCTAACGTTAATGTGTAATTATGTTCAATCATTAAGCAAAATTAATTATAACTGCTGTAACTAACTATTTTTTTTAATGAACGATGTCAATGGATGAGAAAAAGAGAAATTATACAGTACAGAAATAATATCATCATCATCATCATCATCATCAACTGCCATCTTCAATCTAAAAGTTGGCAATTGGTGTGTGCTGGTTCTCTCTATGCTCGGCTTGCTTATTTGTGTCACTCATTTGCAGATCTGGACCATTATTTTTTGTCATTACCCCAGACTGCTTTTTGCTTTCTTCTATCTTTTGCCCTCCATCATGCTCTCTAATGCTAAATTAGCTAGTGTGCCACCAGATTCTCTGAGCACATGATCACGAGCTTCATTTATTTTGTGCTTTCTATGTGCACAGAATCTTGGAGACTTTTAAGAAAATCTCCAATGGATCATTACCTCCTGATGGAAATTGGCAGCCAGTCCCTTTCTTTCAGAACATTGACCCTACATCAGAGATATTAAGAAGCAAACATTTGAAATCTATTTTGAAGAAACGTTGTTGAGAAAGGGTTGCGAAGGAACAAAGATGGGTCGTTGTCTCCTGCTGAATTACATTAAATCAATGATTTGGAAGGGGTGGTGATAAAATTAAAATAAGGAAAACTGGTCTTTTTTAAGTAAAATAAGAAGTTGTGTCTTGAATAAAGGGGCAGCTGATTACCTTAGTAAAATGTATTCCCGACTTCATGGTTAAGAAAGACTCTTGCTCTATGGTTTTAGTGTCTCAAGTTGCAAGGATCTAGATTTCTATTAATGTATATACGGGAAGGAGAATTATTAAATAAAATATAGTTCTCTTATAAGACAACCCTTAGATCAAATACCACTATTCTATCCATGAGAAAAAAAAGCATATTGACGCTTTGAACATTTGTGTTTTAATACGGGAGCCCTACCAAATAGAATGCTCTCGCTACTGTAAATAACCCACAAACAAATGAATCATCAAAGAACAGATATGAATTCAAATATCTGCATTATCTAGGACCAGATCCAGGCTTCTTTCAGTATGGAAACTCAAGCAACCAATGAAAAGGCTGCACAAAAGTTTAGTTTTTAGGCAATTCAAACACTGCACAAGCCCTACTGAATTCCAGGATTAATCCGGGACCTTCATCAGCACAAACTCAGAGGCAATCTGCAGGCAAGGAGAAAGGAAGTATCACACAGTGCCTACTTCAAAGCTGTCCTGCAGCTCACTTGGACCAAGAAGTGCTTTCTCAGCCAGAAAAAAAAAAAAGAGATTTTTAGAAATGTTATTTATTTTGTTATCAAATTTAAAAAGAAAGCTAATGTTGTACAGTAAAAGGGACTAGCAAAACACATGACAAAAATGATAACATGAGGGTACTTTGGTTTGTTTGCTTTGCTTTTAAATTTTTTGTGCTGGAAAAAAGTACCAGGCTGACCCTGAAAACTGAAAACTTGTTATTTAATGACAGAACAGCATGAGCACAGCATAGCCTATAAACACTACAAGCTTCCCTATGTTACTCTATTCCAGAAGGGTCACCATGCCCTCATCCTATTGATAAACAGCTGGTTTGAGCCCCATTTATTTGCCAGTTGTGAAGGATATTCTTGATGATATGAACAATTGACTACTAAGATCTCTCTGTACGTCAAAGGCCAGTGTGATTGATCCTAGTTATGTTCTAAGTTTGATCATTTACATAGTAACACAGCAATGACAGCAGACAACGACCAAATGGTCCATCCAGCCTGCCCAGCAAGTTTCTTGTGGTAGTACTGCTGCTGCCACTCCATAAAGGGTACCCCCAAGCCTTATGTTAAGGGTATTAATACTACTAGCAACATTTTTATGGGATGAGCAACCTTTATAATTCAGACAATGCTGCTTGAACGTGCTTTCCTTTTGGACTTGACCATAGAAGAAGTCCTGCGCTTTTTCCCTAATGTCTGCGTAGGCAGACATGTCTAGCTGTAGGCACTAAAACAATGATCCCCTAGAGCATGGTTTCCCCAACCTGTCCGGGAACCCCACAGCCTGTTGAGTGTTTAGGATATCCACAATGAATATGCATGAGATAAATTAGCATATACTGAATCTCTGTGGTAAGCAAATTAATCTCATGCATATTCATTGTGGATATCCTGACAACTCAACTGGCTATGGGGTGCCCCAGGACAGGTTTGGGAAGCCCTGCTCTACAGCCTCTGAAAAGATCCTTTGCAATGGACCTGGAAGATTCAATGTGCTGGCACAGAAATACAGGGTCTGATTTATACAAGTTTTGTCTTTCAGGCCCAAAATGGGACAAGCGTTTTATAAATCAGGTATATAAAATGTTTCACTTCTAAATGCAGACCCATCCAATAGTGCTTGAGTATTATGATCACTGCTGATTGTTTAGTGGTCAATGTGGAATGAGATTGTAAACACCATCCAATTTCCAGCAGGCAAGTATTCACAGCACCAGAAAAAGCACAAAACTTAGCATTCATTTTGGTGGTGAATAAAAGTGCTTTCTGGCTAACTTGCTTTGATGAACACAGACTAAAGAGGTAAAGTAATCAGTTGGTAGGAAACAATCCTGGCTTCTCTCAGGCGACAGGATAAATGTGACTCATTTCCCTAGCAGGATAAAATGTGGGGTGTATAATTTTCATCTCCCTTCTTCCACATAATTGTGGCCTTATGATGTTCCTGAAACTGGCCGCTGCCGCCCTAGGGATCAGTTGCCGATTTCTTTCAGGACTTCAGAAAGCATGCGAGCGATATGATAAAACTTGGGATTGCCTCCAGTCGCAGATCGCTGCTGGCATTTCAGTTCACATTTTTTCTGCTAGGACAGTAATTTAGGAGAAACAGCACAGCCCCTCCCCACGTTCTAAGTGGCCATTTCCCTACAATAAGTTTTAATGTTTGCCTGTTCCAGTTAGAGTTCAAAAAACTTTTCATATTTGTATGAATTTCCATTCCTGAGAGCAGCTAGTGAGAGTGTCCCAAGGCTATTACTGTACTATCCAAAAGTTTTCTAAAACGAAGACAGCATCTATCACAGAAATTTGTTGTTAAATGATGGAAATGTAATGTAATCTTCCCTTCTTGGCCAGGATTCAAGCAGTTTCATCCCCAGCGGGCTTGGGTGACAGAGAATTAGCCCGCAGTGTACAAGTTATCAATCTCTGCCAAAAGGCCAAGAAGGAACCATATATAATTCATGACTCGCACCTTCTATGTGATCTTAGCAAATAATAATTGCTTTTTGTAAGGAGGATGTTTAATCCTCTGTCATAGCATCCCTAGTGGAGCTGGGTGATGGGGTATTAGCACCTCTCCCCTCCCCTCCTGACCCTCATATTACACAGGTTCTAAATCTCAGCCACAAGGTCAAGAAGGAAGTATCCTCAACAGGACCGGTACTAGCTTTTATGCTGCCCTGTTGCGAACAATTACTGTGCTGCCTCCCCCCCCCCCCCCCCCCCCCCCGCCTCTAGTTTATTCAGTCTCTGTCCTGGGCCCATCAAAAAAAGCATAGCTCCCTCCAGCCACCTATGAAGGCACTTACACGTGTATAACCTATAGACAATTCAATGGCATTTATTGTAGCAATTTTCAAGAGCCACTTGCATGGGAACGTTGCATTTACACGTGTAAAATAAATACCAGTTTTATGCATGTAAATCTTTTTTAAAATGATCCCCTATATTTTTAAAAACTGACATCCCCCCCAACAGAACCCATGGTCAAGGGAAGAGTATTAGGTTCCCTAGGCAAACCTTACAGCCTTGCCCGCACCCCCGCACCCACACCCTGTACAGACATACACACCCAAATTATGCATTTATAACAGATTTTACATGAAAAAAAGAATATTCAAAAGTACAGTCTTCTGAGGCAAAAATATCACTTACAACATGCTTATTATATTTACATGCACTGCTGTGGTGCCAACCAGAAAATCCTGCAAAAAAGACACTCGGAACTCCTTTGGAATTAAACATTTTGTAATGCGTATTGGGTTTGGCCCTCAGAAAGCCATGAATAAACGGAATTACCATTACAATATACAAAATCTCCCATACCAAAATAACCCTAACTGTCAGCATTCAAACAGTAACAACCTTATTTATGAAATGGCAACAATGCACATATTACACCAAGCCTAGAACTCCAATGCACCTCCTATTAGGAAAATAGAACAAATTGGACTGCTATAGATCCCTGCAGATAAATTACACAGTAGCAGAATACCTCACCTTGGTGTCTCATGCAGAACACAGATCAATACAAAATAAAGAGACCAGAAAGTATAAATGGAAATGTGCTTAGAAGAACTGAATTGGAAGCAAAAAAGCCAGCCTCTATATACAGAGAAACAATGGAAATAGAAACATTATCATTCTTTATAAAACATAAAATAATAAAATAAAGAAATACAAAATATCAATCATAATAGTAAAATCATATTCTTAAAAAGAATAAATATTTCAAACCAGTTAACAAATAGAACATCCAAAATTTCCCAAGCACCAATAAAATATTTCAAAACATCCGGTGAATAAAAAAATCCAATAATTTAAAAAGTTTTAATATTTCCCCTAAAAACTATAAAATATTTCAAAACAGCAGAAACATCAAATTACACCCATTAATTAAAACTAATAAAGATTTCTAAAAACCCTCCTGCTCTCCATACCTGGGATCTTTTGATTTCCAGTCACCCTGAGATTGCCATGGATCATGGGAGGTAAGACTGCAAAAATGTTATCTTCTCACACACATACACACATAAACAATAACACATTCATTCTCTCACACACTCTCTCTCTCATATATATGCCTATGCTCTCCCACACACTCCCTTTCTCTCTCACCTACACAGGCTCTCTGTCCCTCGCAGACACAGGCTCTCACACAAACACAGGCTCTCACACAAACACATAGACACTGGCTCGCAAATAAACACACATGCTCTAACACAGATATAAGCACACACAGACTATCACACAGATACACAGACACATGCACACAGACTCTCACACAAATATGCAAGCTATCACACAGATGCACTCACATACACATACACACAAGCTCTGACATACACACACACACACATGCACCCAGACACATGCACAAGGCCTCCTCTTTTCTTCAGGCCACAGTGGGATTAGCTAATAATACAGCCTCATCCGGCCTCCTCCTCACTTCGGCCCATGGCAGGATTTCCTCCACCAATACCCATGGGCTTGTCTTTGCTTCGGCCCTGCCGGCCTTTCTGCAGCGGGGATGGAAAGCTATGCAAGCACACACGCAGCAAATAGGGAACACAGCCGCAGCCTTTCCTTATTTTTGATTGCTGGCGAATTGAGCTCCGCTTCGACCTGCCTTTCTTTGAGGCCTTTCCTCAATTTTGGCCACCAGCATGTTGAGCTCCGCCGAAAACACTCCTCACTTCTTTGCAGCCTTTCCTCAATTTTTGCTGCCAGCATGGCCCCGCAACCTCTCCTCCTGCTACCACACCCCCTCACCCCCCAGGTGTGCCTCCCCATGAAAATATATGGTAGGCACTCCCAGTCACACTGCGTCTGATCCTTACCTCATAGCCCAGACCCTGCATTTGGATCTTAGCCTAAAAGAGATCAAGAAGTAATTTTAACAATGTTTTTAACAACATAAACCTTATTGTTATAAAAATGTTTTACAAAAGCAATTGTTTAATGCAGCATCAGTTACATTGCAAAAAAAGGGGGAGGGAGTGTCAGTCACCTAACAGATTACATGAAAGGTTAAGCAACAGCTAGCATTGTATATCACAGTACCAGATTCACTACAGCTAGAAATTCACATTACATGTCTGCTGTGTATTATAGAAAACCTTTACGTATTGTAGATTTTAACACGATAACATAGGAACATTGATGGATCCCAGCCACCTCTAACCGATTACTGCTGGTATCTGGGCAGTTATGGCCTGTCAGTACCAATCCAGCTGTCTCTCTTCTCTATGATATTCCTAGACAGAACAACTTATCTAGAAGTCTTTAGGCCTCATCTTTCCCCGTGGGCCTGTCGATGATGGTGCAGTCATTGAGCAAGCTGTGGATCAGCTAGTGACAGGCCTGGCATGGACACCGTCTCCCTGCGAAACATTAAGCAGTTCCTGGCAAAGAGGAGGGTTTCCTTGATGCCGCAGAGGAGCCTTCAGGCATCTTGGATGGCTTCCCATGTGTATGTCTTTGGAAGCCATCCATAGAACATTAACTGGTGCGTTACAGGCTTCCTTGGGATGCAGTCTCTGAACTCCTTGTTTTTTAGCCAATCTCAGCCAGTGATAGGAAAGATTAATAGTCTAAACCAAATCTGGATTTCATTTTAGAACAGTGATATTAATCTGCCATCTATGAAGGCCTTATATCGGTAGAGGAAAATTTTCAAACATTTTCATGTGCTTGAAAAACTACTTCCTTAGGACAGAGGAACACACAACATTGAAGAATCTGAATTAGGAATACAAAATATTTAAAACATGTAAATAAAAGCAAGTAGGTATGTTACGGTAAAGAGTTGGTAGTATCTGGGATCAAGTCCAACCATGGTGTTTACTGTATCATACTGCACTAATGGCTTATTCAGTACCCATGATGCATGACAAATGAATGTTCTCATGCCATAGGAAACCTGTCAGTAATTAAAGCAAGAAAACTTGTTAAATTTAAAAAGTTGAAAGCACATCATTTTTCTGTTAATGTTTTCTTATTGTATTAAGGTAAACACCACAAACTGAGAAATACTCAAATGGCCATATAACTGTTGCCATATTTACTTGCTGGTTGCATTAAGCATTAAGGACAATATGCACTGACCGAATAATACAGAATTTGCATGTGGGGTAATAACTGAGGACACAGTAGCTTTAAGTGCCTGCAGTACATTTTGCACATTGAGTCAATTAGAGCAAACATGATTATTGATTCCCTTTTAAATTCAATAGATACGCAAACCCTAAAGAGGTATTAGTGACTCCTGTTTAGCGAAGTAGCTTAGTGGTTACAGCAGCAGGCTGTAGGGAAGCTAGGATTCAAAGCCCACTGGGACTCCTTGTGATCTTGAACACATTATTTCATCCTCCGTTGTCTCAGGTACAAACTTGAATTGTAAGACCTCTGGGAATTGGGAATTACCTACAGTCTGTGTCACAAAAAGTGGAATATAAATTAAAAAATGATTATTGTATAGTTACTCCTACTACTGTGGATCTAAGTGAATTGTGAGACTGTCAGCTGTTAGGAATGGTGGACCCTTGACCCGAGGTGGGGTAGCCGCTACCTGTAGGGGGTTGAGCCCCGCAGGTCCCCACCATCGGGAGGCGAGGCCGGCAGGGAAGCAGAGGCCAACAGGAACTTCACTAGTACCAGGCCACGTTCCCCGCAGGCTGAGCCTTTAGGTGCCGGGGCAGGCTGGTCTTAGGTGGGCCTCTGCGTGGCTGGTCCCGGAGAGGCGGCCAGATGAAGACAGGGAGAACCAGGGAGGTCAGGTCCGGTCTGAGGTCGAGGGCAGGCTCCAAGGAGTCCAGTCCAAGGTAGTGGTGCCTTCGAGGAGAAAGTGAAGCAGGCACCGTGGAGTGGGGGCACTGCAGCAATTCCTGGGGGGGGGGGCTAGAGTGCTGAAGTAGTCTCCGTGGAGCAGGACCACTGTAGCAGGGTCTCGTGATGTAGACGCGATGAAACAGGCCCCGTGGAGCAGGAGCGCAGAAGCAGGATCCCGTGGAGTAGAGCGCTGAAGCAGGCTCCATGGAGCAGGAACGCTGTAGCAGGACCTGGCAGAGCAGAAGCGCTGAGGCAGACGCCGTGGAGCGGGAGCACTGTAGCAGGATCTCGTGATGTAGAAGCGCTGAGGCAGGCCCCGTGGGGGCAGGGGCGCGCAGTAGCAGGATCCCGTGGAGTAGCAGTGAAGAAGCAGGATTCAGTTGAGCGGGATGCTGAAGCAGGAACCCATAGAGAAGAAACAGCAGGTCAGGAACGCTAAGGCAGAACCATCGAAGCAGGAACCAGGGAACTCGTTGCCAAGTCAGTTAGTGGGGGGAGAGAGGCCGTCCTTAATTATCCCGGGGGTCTGATGTCATCAACTGAGGATGACCCCGAGGTTCCCGCCTTTGGCCCTTTAAAAGGAGGGCTGGTGGCGCGTGCGCCCACCTAGGGAGGGCCCGAGTCACTATGATCCCCTACCCTCTGGTGTTCTGTTTTAATAAATTCTAGGGATGTGCATTCATTTGGAACAAATGGGTAATCCAAACAAAACAAAAAGCCATTTTTGGTGTGCTTTGTTCCATTCAAGTCTATGGAGCAAGAAGAACTGCACTTTTTTTTCCTCACTGCAAGGCAAACCAGACAAATCTCAGTGAGTACTTCTCTGAGTGAGAAGTGAGAACTTCTCAGAGTGAGAACTTACAAGAAGGGAGGAATACCGATCAATATATTGTACTTTTTCAACCAATCAATTTATCTGAGAGTTGCAGGGATTGACTGTGACATTCTCATTTTTTTAAACCTAAAACTGAAAGCACAATTTAACTTTGAGCAATCACCATTTTTGTGGCATCATTTCTCTTGGATTTCAGATAGAGAGGTTGTGATTCTGAAGCTCTCAGAGTAAAAAAAAAACGTTTTAAAAAGATCTGGAAAGGAAAGGAAAATTAAGCAAAGTGGGCTGATCTGTTGCCTATTATCAAAGTGTCACTGTCTTTTCACTGTTACATTGAACAGGCAAGAGGAAGAGTGTGTCTCTGTGCAGTGCAGAGTGAGAGATCTGTTTTAACAGCAGTGTTATACATTCAGTTACCGTGACTAACTAGCTCCAACAGCACTTTTTCTTTGACTTTATTCTCTTTCTGTGTGTGGAAAAAGAAGGCAGTATACATTGATTATAGCGTGTGTATGAGTATGTGTGTATGACGTTTTTCCATAAACTGTAACAGTTACTAGTATGTGACATGCTTTATAACAAAAGTGACTGTTATGTGTTTTGATGTCTTTGTGTGACCACACTACCACTGGGGCATACAGCTGATTTAACTGTGATTGTAAATAACTTTCAATCAATGTACTATAATTGGGGTTTTTTTAAACTTATTTTGTAATCTGCTTTGAAGCCACATGTGGAAAAGGTAGAATACACTACAGTACACTATACTGTAACACTAAAAACTCCTAGTCACTACTAGTGACTTAAGTATTTCAAACTCCATCGTGCCACGGGAAGGGAAAGGTAGACGTAGCACTAGTGGTAACAACATTTACAGTGATCTAGGGCCAGCATAATTCAGTGCTGATATTGATAGCACTAGTGAGACGACCAGGACTTCCACACCCCAAGAGAAAGAGAGATTTTACTAGCAGGGGGAAATCAAAGTCAAGGTCAGGCAAGAAGTAGCTCAGACTGGAAGAGCATCCTGTCTCTGTTCATACGCTGCAAAGGCATAAGTAGGAAATCAGTAGAGGGGCAAGGGCACTAGGAATAGAGTACCTTAAAATAGCACAGCTCTCCCCTCCCCCCTCTCCAATTTCTCCTGAAAAGCATTTGCAGCAGATACTTGGAGAAAATATAGATTCTGATGAATCATGTGAGGGATTGTCAGACCAGAGGATAATGAACTTCTAGAAGCTCAGGAGGGCTCCGGGAGTATAGTTACTATAGCATACTACCTACCAGTGAGCAACTGCAGGAGGAAGGAAGTGATACTGCTTGGGCGAAGATCTACCCCCCCAGGATGAGCAGGCAGAGGAGAGCATTAGAGATGCCCCTGGCATTTTCTCTTCTGGTCCATCCTCAACTCCAGCCCCATCAGCAGCACCCTCGCATCCAGCAATGGAGAGGATATCCTGCAAGACATCAGAAATGTGGAGGCTCTTTAGAATAGAGAAGAATGAGTGTTTTACAGAATGCATTTATTATTATATAAGGCCATCAGTAGCAAAAAGATAGTGGGCCGCCTTACATACAGCAGAATGCAGCATCATTTCAAAACAGAACACCTCTTAGCATTGGATTCAGGGGAGGCGGCTAGTACTAGTCTGAGCTTCTTCCACTCAAAGCAGCAGAAGCAGCAGGAAAGCCAAAGAAAAAGGGAAGTCTATCAGTGTTGCCCCCGCAGCATGCTCATCTTTGCATATTTTGCTGGACAGCCAGTTAATCTTCGATCCAATTTCAGATTAGCAAATAGACTTATTTCTTAACTTCCAAAATCATTTATTAGAACAATGATAACATAGAACTCACTGTGATGAACTGGAGCCAAGAGTAACTGCACAAATTCTGGAGTTGTCACAGCTATGATGACCTTCTCTGGATACTTTAGTTCAAGGTGGCCAACTCCAGTCCTTGAGAACCACAAACAGGCCTGGTTTTCAGGTTATCCACAATGAATACGCATGACATAGCTTTACATACAATGGAGGAAATGCATGCAAATCTACCTCATGCATATTCATTGTGGATAGTCTGAAAACCAGGCCTGTTTGGGGATCTCGAGGACCTGCGTTGGTCACCCCTACTTTAGCTGAATTTATATGAAGCAAACTACAACTGGAATTCAAACTAATAAGAAACAATGCTTTTCTCAGGGGTTTGTGGCTGGAAGCTACTGCTAGCTTGTTGAAAGCCTTCTTCAAACTGAAACATCCCTCCAACTAAGCAACTGTCCCAAGCTGCCTTGGGTCAAAGGGGCCATTTGGTGAGGGAAAAACCCAACAAGCAAGGAAATGCAAAATAGGCAATGTCCAATCAGGAAGTTTAGAACAAACAGCAGATGTAATGACCTATTCGAGCAAAGTTATTATGCCCTGTAGAGAAACTACGTAAAACAATGGATACGGTAGCAGTGCAATACGTAAAACATATAAATACATTGTGAAGACAGAACACTATCTCCCAAACTGACCCTTGGCCCATTCCTCCAGTAAGGTGACAGACAAACTATTCCCAACCCCCCACATCAGTGGCAAGCCACCAAGCAACAGACAGAATGTTTTACCTCATCACTGTCCTATAGTAAGAGACAGACAGCATCAAAGGTGGTGGCATGGTGCATTGGGGAAATGATTGCCCTAGGTGACCAGCCCCTGCAGATCAAGGAGAATGTGGGATTTAAGCAGCTGCTGCATTTTATAGCCCCCTGTTACAAAGTGGCCTCCTGTTTATCCCCACCCTGTTTCCTCAGTGCCACACTCACTTGCAGGCACAGCTGGCCAAGTTGGAGAGAAGGAGCATCCATTTTGCCAGCAACCTCTGGATCAGCCAGAGCACTATGAATACTTACATCTCCCTGATGGCACACTGAGGGCAGCTGGCTGAGGCAGGGGCGGGCAGCAGCTTTAGCAAAGGTGGACCGAAAGGGTGCAGGTGGGATGTGCTGCACACTGAGGTGATAGACATCAAGCATATGAAAGTTAATGAAGGACTGGCTTCCACTTTGGAGAGATGGGATTGTTATTTCTGATGTTTTTTCTCATAGACAGAGGCACTAACATGAACAAGGCAATGAAAGATGAGGGCTATGAGTAGATCCCTTATTTTGCAATTTGCTGCATCTGACAGTAAAGCACACCCTGAGGGCTAAGCAGGAATATGGCAGCTTAGTCCTGCAGGAACTGACAGAGAGATGCAGGAAAATAGTAGAGTCCCTCTCTCAGTGCCATGGGGTATTAATGCTAGAGATGTGAATCGTGTGATCGATCGTCTTAACGATCGATTTCGGCTGGGAGGGGGAGGGAATCGGATCGTCGCAGTTTGGGTTTTTTAAATATCGTGTAAATCGTGTAAATCGAAAACCAGCACACTAAAACATCCCTAAAACCCACCCCGACCCTTTAAAATAAATCCCCCACCCTCCCGAACCCCCCCAAAATGCCTTAAATTACCTGGGGTCCAGTGGGGGGGGGAGGGCAGGAAAACCGGCACACTAAAACAACTCTAAAACCCACCCCGACCCTTTAAAATAAATCCCCCACCCTCCGGAACCCCCCCAAAATGCCTTAAATTACCTGGGGTCCAGAGGAAGGGTCCCGGTGTGATCTTTTACTCTCGGACCTCGGACCTCCGTGCGTTGTAGAAACAAAATGGCGCCGGCCATTCAGCAACACGATTCGACTGCAGGAGGTCGTTCCGGACCCCCGCTGGACTTTTGGCAAGTCTTGTGGGGGTCAAGAGGCCCCCCCCAAGCTGGCCAAAAGTCCCTGGGGGTCCAGCGGGGGTCCGGGAGCGATCTCCTACGCTCCTGACGTCGGGGGACAAAAAAACAAAATGGCGCCGGCCTGTCATATGACAGGTCAAAGGTAGCGCCGGCGCCATTTTGTTTCTACAACGCACGGAGGTCCGAGGTCCGAGAGTAAAAGATCACACCGTGACCCTTCCTCTGGACCCCAGGTAATTTAAGGCATTTTGGGGGGGTTCGGGAGGGTGGGGGATTTATTTTAAAGGGTCGGGGTGGGTTTTAGGGTTGTTTTAGTGTGCCGGTTTTCCCGCCCTCCCCCTTCCCCTCCCCCTTCCCCCGATTTATGATTTTTTGACTATAAATCGGGGGAATTGTTATTGTATCGCGGCTCTAACGATTTTTGACGATTTAAAATATATCAGACGATATTTTAAATCGTCAAAAAACGATTCACATCCCTAATTAATGCCACTGTTCTTGGTGCCCTTTGCCCCTCTTTTGTAGACTTAGGGAAGTCTATCTTCAGACACTGTCCGGATAGCAAGTAAAGTTAGCCGGATAAACTTGATTTTAATGGAAAAAAAAAAGGAACTTGGGAACTGTAATGAATGAAATAAATAAAAACAGGCATCCAAGCCGAAATAATAATCTGAACTGAAATTTTTGTACATGCGTATCTCAGTGCGCTTGGTTTCTTGATATATCAACAGTTTGAATGCAGCATAAAATAGTGAAAAGTCAGCCTTCAAGGAAGGCATTCCAAAAAACCGAGGGAACACCCTTTTATTCCAGGCAAAAGTAAAACTAGAAGAATTGAACTAACTATAAACAAAAAGAAGAGGAGATGTAGGAAGAAGAGATGCGATGGAGAGTGGGGAAAGAACAAAGTATAATAGGCAAATTGACAGCTTCAGGAACATAGGCAGTTATGTAGCTGACAAAATTTGCAATGGTTTTTCTGATTCAAAATAACTAGGCTAAACTGCTTCTGCAAAGGTGTATAACGTATTATGAATCATTATACATACTCAGGGAAAAGCAGCCGCTTTGAAAAGCCTCCAGGTCTCTCTCTCTCTCTCTCTGAATGCTGGGCTTGCTGCCTGTGGAGTGCTTCTGGCTGTTCCATGACCTCTGCAGTCCCTGGTAGACTCAGTAGGGGGTTTTCAGTTCTTGGCATGCCACTTACCAGCTTCAGCGGAAATACGTTTTAAAGTTATTTTCCTCTTAAGAGAACTGAAATGTAGCCCCAGACATTCATGGAGGAGGAATGTAAGACGGCAAACCCTCGAGTCAGCTATGCAGAAGTGCTCGATATCCAAGGGTGCTATTCTTATCAAACATCTACAAACAAAACAAAACATAAAAAACCTATGCCACAACAAGTGAGCGACAGAATCAGGCATGTCCCATGCAGGCGCAGACATGGTGATCATCTCTCTTCATGGTTTTTACTGTCAAGCTCTGCTATTATATTAAAAGATCCATATCCTACAAAGAAAGCCACACTGTAGAAATTACACATGCACTGCATATTAATTTTCCCTCAGTGCTTTCATTTTATATGTCAGCATTTTGCAAACTAGGTTTTTCCTGGTCTCATCTACTTTAGAGCCAGCCTAACAGAAGGAAATGAAGCAGTGCTTTATCTGCCTCAAGCAGCACAAACAAATAAGCATTCCAGAACCAGAATCCTGTTTTCTTTTTCTGTATTATGTACTGTATGTTGAAGCAAATGGGTTAAGCATGCAGAGGCATGGATTCAGGAATGCTTTCCAAGTGTGAGGGCCGCCCCAGCTTACATCACGAGCCATGTGCTGACTACCATCGTCCATGCTGTTTCCAGTTGATCTCCTGACCAGCCTTGGGTGTCGTGAACTGCCAGGCGGTCATTGTTTACCACTGCCAATGCTCCACAGAGAAATAGATGAGGGGATCGGGGTCCTCTTCCTCTGCTCCCTCCCCTCTTCTCAGTGACAACACCAAATTCTCAGCAGAGAAAGGTCTTTTATTGGCTGCCACTCCCTGTTGCACAAGGATGCAGGTAGCACAAGCTGAGAAACCCTTTCCCTCCCCTACAAATGAAAGAATCCCCAAAGAATTTCAGATGCTGGAAAACATAGTCCAGAGGATGCTAGCAGCCTGATCTGCAAACACTCCGACTCCCCCCCGCAATGAGGCAAGCACCAAATCCCTAAAGAGAAAAATTCCCAAAGGTTTTAAACAAAACTGAGCCTACTGAGGGAACCTGGCACTTCTGCTTCCAAAGTCTGCATTTTCTGAGGAGTGCCATACCCTTGTACTGCAATGAGCTTAGAGTCCCTGCCCACCCACACTTCAGAATCACCAACCCCGCTCTGCGTACCCTAGCCCTCTCCTGGAGGCACACCTATCCAGCTTGGTTTTCAGGATTGCCACAATGAATACACACTGGATGTGTTCAATGTATGCAAATTTATTCCATGTACATTCATTACAGATATCCTGAAAAAACAACTGGTTAGGTGTGCCTCCGAAAGAGATGAGAAACACTGCCATATCATTGACTGTTCCTTGGCCCACAGGGACTTGTAGTTTCTACAATAACCCTCCCCCTAGGGGGTTTCCTCTCTTTCTTCAATCCCTGTGTAAGCGTGCCTGATCTCTATTAGTTTCCTTCCCTGGGGAGAAGGGGATACCGTACGGCCGGCGCCATTTTGCAATATGGCCGGCGCCATTTTGCAAAATGGCGCCGGCCGTACGGCAACACAATTCAAATGCAGGAGGTCGTTCCCGGACCCCCGCTGGACTTTTGGAAAGTCTTGTGGGGGTCAGGAGGCCCCCCCAAGCTGGCCAAAAGTCCCTGGGGGTCCAGCGGGCGTCCGGGAGCAATCTCCTACGCTCGTGACGTCGGGAGATAGGAACCAAAATGGCGCCGGCGCCATTTTCTATCAACGCACCTGTAGCCCGAGAGTGGAAGATCACAACGGGACCCCCCCACTGGACCCCAGGTAATTTAAGACATTTGGGGGGAGTTCGGGAGGGTGGGGGATTTATTTTAAAGGGTCGGGGTGGGTTTTAGGGATGTTTTAGTGTGCCAGTTTTCCCGCCCTCCCCGATTTACGATTTACACGATATTTACAAAAACAAAACCATGACGATTCGATTCCCTCCCCCCCCAGCCGAAATCGATCGTTAAGACGATCGATCACACGATACACATCTCTATTAATTAAGTTAACTTAGAAAATACCACTGCTATTACTAGCAACGGTAACATTGAATAGAATTAGTTTTTTGGTACTTGTCAGGTTCTTATGGATTGGCCACTGTTGGAAACAGGATGCTGGGCTTGATGGACCCTTGGTCTGACCCAGCATGGCATGTTCTTATGTTCTTATATTCTTAGTAAGTAACCTATGGATATTTTTAAATTACATCCTGATTACAAAGATAATAAATTTCTTCTGGTAAGAGAAGAAAGAATCATTTCAGAAAAGTAAAATGTTTTATTTAAAACCATACCTAGTAGACATTTTCTCCTAAGCCCTCAGCTATATTAGAGGCAAAGGGAATATCTGAGGGGTTATAGAGATGCAGATGTGTGTGGGTATGTTGAGGACAAGTTTATCTGTGGAGTGTGTGTGGGCAGGGGGAGGGGTATGGGAGGAGGGAGGTTATGGTTGGGTGTGTGTGGATGTGTGCAGGTTTTTGCGTGGGGATATTATTGGGAATGAGGTTGATGGATGGGTAGGTGTGGAGGGTGTGTCTGTGGATGTGTGTGGGGTGGTGGGTATGTGAGGGGATATTATGGCTTGAAACATGTAGGGTAAGTAGTTAATTTGTCTGTTACCATTTTTTGCCTGCTACTTCAGTTATTTCCTCCTATCCTTGTCTCTTTCTGCCTAAGTTGCTCTGGGGCAAACTACTAGAGAGGTGAGGGAGGCTTTTGAAATGGAGCACCGATCAACATTCTGCACCCTGTAACTGTTGTCCATTGAAAGCAATGAGGATGGGGGACTCTTAGGAGGAGAGAGGAAGGAGTCGCTATGAGCCCCCCCCCCCATTTACCCATCTGTGCCAGGGGTCTGTGCAGCCGAGGTCACCCAGCTGTTTTCCATCTCGAGCCCTTGCTGCTCGAAGTGCCGGCTGCTTGACGTCATCAACGGGTGACCGCGGGCCCTTTAAATCCTGTGGCGGATCAGTGCACTGCAGCCGCCGGTGTGCTGTCTAAGCCGCGCGCCTTGTCCGGCTTCGTCTGGCATTAACTGCTTGGCTGGGTGAGACTGACTCCTTTTTTTATATATTAATCCCTGGAACTCCAGCTTTATGGGTAAGAAAAAGAAGGCTAAGATCATCACTTCTTCCCCTGCCCCCCTTGGTACTATCAGCCCATTGGATCTTCACGTTAGCAGACTAGTTACACTGCCACAGGAGGACTGCATAGGGGGCACCTTGAGTATCTCGTTGAGTTCTGGCAATGGCCCTATTCCTCCTCAACCCCCAGGTATCACAGCTGTGGATTTTTCTCCTGGATCTGAACCTTCAAATCTGAGTGGGGGTTTGTTTGCGTCTTCTCTGGTGAACTCTCCTGCAATTGTCCATCCAGCTATACATCTAGGAAGGGTATCTAGTGAGAGTCTCCCTGTGGACACTGGAAATCTTAAATAAATGTTGAAGAACCACCCAATGTCACACTGGGTGGTTTGTGGAGGATGCTAATGAAATTGGATTCTAATGTATCCCAGGTTAATACTCTTCTCTCTTCTTTGGTTAATATAAATAGATTATCAATTGAGGAACAAAGTAAAAAGATATATGAGCTAGAATCCTCTGTTAATATTTTGTCTTCTAAAGTGCAGGGGATGCAAAATGTTGAAAATATGCACATTAATGATAGTTTAGCATTGCATGCTGAAATTGAAAATATTGAGAATTGAATGAGATAAAAAAAATCTGCGATTTGTTACTTTCCCATTAACAAGATTATTGTCACCTTATGAGATGTTTAAAAAATTCCTCAAGGAAATACTCTTATATTCCCCTTGTTTCGAAAATTTTTTATTTTCCTAGCCAGTCTAGAAAAGTGCCTGGTATACAAGGTGAGGTTAATGAGAATAGTCCTGGCATCTCTATCTTTTTAGAAGTGTCATTGGATGTTATCATCAAGAGGGCTACATTGTTTTTTTTTCCTTGGAAAGAGATAAAGAAATGGTCATTGAGAATTTTTTTAAAAACAAAGATATGTTATTTTGTCGACAGAAAATTAATATTTTTCCTGATGTCTCCAGACCTACTCAGGCCCGAAGGAGACATTTCCTGACCTTGAAGAGTAGAGTTTTGGGTATTGGTGTGACTTTTTATTTAAAATTTCCTTGTAGATGGTAAAGTAAGAAATGTATATTTTCTGACCCAATTCATCTCGAGTCCTTTTTGGTAGCTAAATCTGAGATAAAAGTAAGTCCTTCAGCAGCAACTTAATTTAGGGCCTAAATTGATTTACTTCCTCTCTCCTAAGTTTAATTGTTTATTTTTCCTTTGGATATTTCCTCAGTTGTCCCCCATCTTTATTGGGTTCTTGTAATGCAGTAAGTATATTGTTTGGATATTTCCTTTAATTATGAGTACTGTACACAAGTTTTCTTTTGTATTTCTTTCTGCTTGTGAACAAAAAGCTTAAAAAAGAAAAAATTATTTAAAAAAAAAAAAGAAAGCAATGAGGATTTTTTTTTTTTTTGGGAGGTTTGGTTCTCCAAAAATATTGACCTGATGTTTCTAATTCTCAGACTCATCTGAGATATTCTCATTTTTTCCCTGCATGCCAAATTTGATGATTTTTTCCCCCTTTTTGGAGCATTATTGTACTAACAGTTGGATATACAGTCAGACATGAATCCCAGAACAAAAACAAAATTGTCAACCAAGAAAACAATGCTCATATCTGAGACAGGTAAAAATAAATATTTTAACTGGTAAAACTAAGTAAACCGAACAGAAGAAATCAATGTATGTAATAACAGAACCTCAACTCTACAAAGTATCTTATTTTACTTAACGGACTCTTTAAAGAAGAACCCTAATCAAATAAAATCACTGTAGTTTTTCATTCAGCCAAGTGGACGCTCTTTATACACCTGACTGGATGTAAAATTGATTGTTTTTGTCTTATATTGTCTTTCCTTCAAAACCAGGGTTTGGGGGTTTTTTTCAGCTGTCTGGGGCTAAGGGAAAATAAGCCCATGACACTGGATCATTTTCCCCTACAGTTTACATGAGACAAGCTAATGTTGCCCAAGTGCACTGGAGGTCTTCTTCTTGAACCTTTTCTTTTGACCTCCATGTTTGTCTTGAGTAGATTGTAAGCCCTATGGAGCAGGGAATCTCTCTTATGTGCATTTTTACATCACAGCATGTGTCAAGTAGCTCCTCAGAAATGATAAGTAGCAGTGACAGTAGTAGTCCTTCTCTTTTATGGAAAATATCACCAAAAAAGAGAAGGTCACTGATGACCTGTAGCATGGCTCTACAGAAGGACACAGTGAACACTGAAAATGATCAGTAATATAGCATGCAGCCCTTATTCTTTGGCTAAGTTCACAAATTCTTCAGATGGTTTTCTCTGACCCCCCCCCCACCCCCTTTTATTTTTCCATCCAGGAAAGACTTACTTTTTCTGTGTTCCTCTGTGTAGTGTATGCAAAACTAATCAGGAGGCTTAAAAGGCTCACAGAGGAATAGCCAATTGACAATGACCTTAGAAAAGCAGGAAATAAAATTTTCGAGCAGCCTGTGAGACTGAAATGATTATATTAAAATTTTAATCACAAACTCCTTAAGTTAGCATCACAAAGGGTCCATTGTATTAGTGAGCTTGCAGTTTGGAGCTCTTTTGTAAATTAGTGCCAGATCACAATTCGCTGTCTGGGAAATGTAAATTAGTTATTAATGAGCCAAAATGCTAACATCAAAGTCTGTGCATCCACATGCCAGATACGGACAAAAAGCTCTCACAGAAATATAGTACCACATGCACTGGGGAGGAACAAGGCAGTATTCTTACTTCCTGGCTTAGTTTCCTTATCAGAGAGATCACTAAATGTGAATACTGTAATAGTAGCCCAGTCATAACAATTGAGAGAAGGCTGAGCAATCTTTCATAGGATTTGATTATAAAAAAGAAAGACTACTAAAGAGGCAATGTCAAAACATCTTTTTCTCTTAACTGCACCTTATATGGCATTTCTCCTGAAATTTTGCCCCACCCTTCCTCCACCCCCATCCCCATCATTTTGCTGTTCTATTTTGATCTGTTTTTATCTCATATAAACATCTGTGGATCTGTTTCAGGAAGATCCCCCATCACCCACTCTTTCCTTCCTCCCAGTATCATTGCTATTTGACTCACTTTGATAAGTCCATAAGGCAGGGGTAGGCAATTCCACTACAGGAATGCCACAAACATGAGATATATTTGCATGCAATTGAGATAATGCATGCAAATATACATCATGCATATTCATTATGGATAGCCTGAAAACCAGTCCTATTCGTGGCATTTCAGGATCAGAGTTGCCTCCCTCCGCCATCAGGCTTTAAGGAATTTGCTGTGCTCCAATCAAATTCCATAACATCAGAAGTCTCCCACCGGAAAGTGGGTTGGATCAAATTCCTGTGACAGGTTTCCAGATTATTTCTTGTCTCAGTAGGCTGATGTTGTACTCCATTTCTAACATTTCAATCTTCTGATGTGTTTTGGCACTTGTCCAGCTAACTTCAAATAGAAAATGCAGGACTACAAATATCTCAACGCATTGATATAAATTCAAAAAACAGGACAGTCTAAAAGTCTCCCTCCAAAATAGTTCACTTGGCAGTGTCTTTACTCTTTCCCTTTGCCTGATTTTCAGCTATGACTCTTAATCTCATCATCAACAGTATAGCAATGATTGTCAAACCTGTACAGTCGAACAGGTTTTCAAAATATCCACTATATGCATAAGATATATTTGAGTGCACTGCCTTGGATGGTATGCAAAGAAATCTCATCCATATTCATTGTGGATATTCTGAAAACCCGATTGTTAGTGTCTGTCTAATGACATATTTGGGAGTCATCATAGGAATTTGGACTATTGTAGAGTGCACAACCCTGGTCCTTAAGGGTCATAACAGATCTGTTTTTCAGGATATCCATAAAGAATATTCTTCAGGCATATTTGTATAATTCAGAGTCCCTTGTTTCTTCCTGTTCTGTGGTCACAGCAAGTGCCCCTGCATTTACCTTTTGCTGCAAAATCTAGCATTTCCTGCAGAATCATGGGGAAACGTCCTGGCCATGGGCTGCTCCAATTCCCCCACACCATCACTTTTCCTCCCTTCCACTGGTAATGATGCGGTCACCACTGCTTCCTCTCCCCCATACTGATGCTAATCACCTCCTCCTCCATACTCCCACAAGATGATGCCAGTGTCAGACATACTGCCTGCCTCTGTCTCAGATGCAAGGTTCCATATCCCTTCCCCTTCCCTCATGCTAGTGGCAAAGTGAGCCCTGCTTTCCTCTTACCCTCCAGCTAATGCCTTTACAAACTACCAGTGCATCCTTCCATGCTGATGCAAGCTGCTGTCTCTCTCTGCTGGCGATGATCAGGGCTGGTAAAAGAGTAATTGATGCCCTAGGTGAACCTTCAGTCATGCACTCTCCTCCCCCAATTTACCTACAGGCAGCAGTTCCAGCACAGTACTCCCTCCTACCAGCAGCTGTGGTTTCGGCTCAGCGCTCCCTTCTTTAGTGATATTGGCTAAGACGCAGTACTCCTCTGGGCTTCAAGTTGGTGGAATTTTGCTACACCCAAAACTTTGCTGCTCTATGCAACCCTCTAGTTTGCCTAATGGAAGCACCAGCCCAAGTGGTGATGAGGATACCTCTGCCTCCTCCCTCCTTCCAGCTGATGCCATTGTGGCCACTACTGTCTCCTCCCTCCCCCTGGTCTCCTTCTTTCTGTGTCTGTATGGGCTCCTGTAGCAACAATGCTTCCCTCCTACACACAGGGGCGGATTGTCCGTCGGGGGATCGTGCATCCCCCGGTGGGCCGGTCACGCTAGTCACGTGGTCTGCCGAGCGCAGCCGTGACAGAGCTGCGCTTGCCTGACTACGTGGTATCTCCTGGGCCAGCCTGGGTGGCAAATCTCCGGGCCGATCTTCAGCGGGAATCCGCCGCTGCCCCCACAAGTACATTTTAAAAGATACATGCAATTTTATATTGTGTAAATACACGCATGTGTGTGTGTCTGTGTCTGTGTGTGTGTAAGAGAGAGAGAATCTTTTAAAGGGCCATTCTGACATTCTATATCCCTCTATAAGAGGGGCACTTTCAACGCAGGGTGGATTTTTTTTGGGGGGCCAGTGTTACAAAGATTTATAGACCCTTGACCCTAGGCAGGCCAATATAACCCCCCCCCCATCCCAATCCACCTTGAGTTGAAAGTGTCCTTCTTACAGTGGGATATATATAGAATGTCAGATTGGCACTTTAAAAGAGTCTCTCCCTCTCTCTCTCTTTTCCTCTCCTAGTGCCAGATCAATAGTAAAGTTACCTATGCATGTTGGCATTTAGGGGTTATGTGCATTCATCTTGGCCCCTTTTCTGCATCCTTATACTTGATGCATGCACTGCGTGACTTCTTAAATTCATGTCGCTTGTGCATGGCCCACATACTTTTAAAATCTACCTGATAGATTGTACCACTTGGTCATAAGAATATAAGAAATGCCAGGCTTGGTCAGACCAAGATCCATTGAACCAACCCATCATTCTTTCTCCAACAATGGCCAATCCACAAGTACTCAGCAAATTCGAAAAAGTAGATCTATTTCTTATTTCTTACTCCCAGGGATAGCAATAGCTTTCTTTAGTCTACCTGGCTAATAATATTTTATGGAGTTTTCCTCCAGGAACTTGTCCAAATCTCTTTTTAATCCCACTGTGCTAGTCACTTTGGCCATGTCCTTTGACAACAGATTCTACAGATTGATTGTGCATTGAGTGAAAGAGAGAAACATGGTCTATTTCAGTGTTTCCCAACCCTCCCCTGGAGGCACATCTAGCCAGTTGGATTTTCAGGATTGCTACAATAAATATGCATGAGATAGATTTGTATCCCTTAGTCTCCAATCTATGCATATCTATCTCATGCATATTCATTAAGGCTATCATGAAAATCTGACTAGTTAGGTGTGCTTCCAGGACAGGGCTTGAAAACACTGGGTTATCTAATCTGTCCATTCACCAACTAATTTAGCTTTACAATTCCCATTACTCCCTCAGAGATCTCCTGGAAGTAATTTTCAAAGGCGTTACATGTATAAATGTAACATGCTATCATAGCAATTTTCAAAACCCCATTTACATGAATAAAATGCTTTTACACATGTAAAGCCCAGTTTTAAGAGTGTAAATGCTTTTGAAATCATGTCCCCTGTGTTTGCCCCTGTGTTTGTCTGGAAAGAAATACGACGAGTGAGATAATCAAATTTGCAGATGACACAAAATTGTTCAGAGTAGTTAAATCACAAGCAGATTGTGATAAATTGCAGGAAGACCTTGTGAGACTGGAAAATTGGGCATCCAAATGGCAGATGAAATTTAATGTGGATAAGTGCAAGGTGATGCATATAGGGAAAAATAACCCATGCTATAATTACACAATGTTGGGTTCCATATTAGGTGCTACAACCCAAGAAAGAGATCTAGGTGTCATAGTGGATAACACTTTGAAATAGTCGGTGCAGTGTGCTGCAGCAGTCAAAAAAGCAAACAGAATGTTGGGAATTATTAGAAAAGGAATGATGAATAAAACAGAAAATGTCATAATGCCTCTGTATCGCTCCATGGTGAGACCGCACCTTGAATACTGTGTACAATTCTGGTCGCCGCATCTCAAAAAAGATATAATTGCGATGGAGAAGGTACAGAGAAGGGCTACCAAAATGATAAGGGGAATGGAACAACTCCCCTATGAGGAAAGACTAAAGAGGTTAGGACTTTTCAGCTTGGAGAAGAGACGACTGAGGGGGGATATGATAGAGGTGTTTAAAATCATGAGAGGTCTAGAACGGGTAGATGTGAATCGGTTATTTACTCTTTCGGATAGTAGAAAGACTAGGGGGCACTCCATGAAGTTAGCATGGGGCACATTTAAAACTAATCGGAGAAAGTTCTTTTTTACTCAACGCACAATTAAACTCTGGAATTTGTTGCCAGAGAATGTGGTTCGTGCAGTTAATATAGCTGTGTTTAAAAAAGGATTGGATAAGTTCTTGGAGGAGAAGTCCATTACCTGCTATTAAGTTCACTTAGAGAATAGCCACTGCCATTAGCAATGGTAACATGGAATAGACTTAGTTTTTGGGTACTTGCCAGGTTCTTGTGGCCTGGATTGGCCACTGTTGGAGACAGGATGCTGGGCTTAATGGACCCTTGGTCTGACCCAGTATGGCATTTTCTTATGTTCTTATGTTCTTATGTTTCTTGAATTCAAATATTATATTTATCTCTGCTACCACCACTGGGAGGCTTTTCCATGCATCCACTACCCTCTCTGTAAAGAAATGTTTCCTAAGATTATTCCTGAGTCTACCCTCTGTTATGATACAATGCTCATGGGAGGGCCCCACGAGCTGCCTCACTTATCCCCAGTGCTACCTGAAGCTGCATGCTGCAGGAATGCTTCTCTTCTCTGAGAGGGTTGCCCCACGTGGCTCGCATGCCTACACAGCATTCAGGCCCTGCTATCATCCTGCTTCTCCCGGTTCTCTCTCTGGGTGAACACCTATATTTAAAGGAATCCTGGACCTGGCGCCCTCTGATGTCAGCAACAGCCCAGAATATAAGGCATTCTAGACACCCCTCTTGATTATTGCTTGTTCCTGAGACTTGTCTGTGTTCATGGTTACTGGTTCCTGTCTCTCCTTGTCCAGCCTTGCCTTGCCCTGTCCATCTCGTCCATGTCTGCAGTGTTTCTTCACCTTGACCTGACTTCTGAATCTTGAACTCTTGCCTGGACCTGACTACAACTGCCTGCCACTTGGACTTGATCTCTTGCCCAGACTTGACCATGCTTGCCTTCTGCCTGCCCTGACCTTGGCCTGCCCTCAGCTCCTCCTCCAGACTCTTGCTCACTAAGCCCTGGGAGCTACCAGAACCCAAGTGCTCAACCTGCAGGGGAGGCGGCTGGTATAAGTGAAGCTCCAACCTGTCCCGCTACAGGGCACATTCACCAGCTGTCAGTGTAGGTCCCATACATCCACCTACAAGGTAGAGTCAATTACACCACAGCAGCAAGGGCTCACACAGCAGCCCCGCTCACCTCCCTTACTAAAAAAAGGCTCAGATACCAAGAACTCGACCACTGATGTTATTCAAGCTTTCCAATGCCTCAAAGAGAAGTTCAGACATGATCAGTATTTACATCACCCAGATCCTTCCAAGCCATTCGTTCTGGAGATAGATGTATCCATTCTCAGGGTGGGCACTGACCTCCTGCAGCACAACCATAATGTACCCTCATGATCTGCTCCTACTTCTCAAAAAAATTCTCTCCTATAAAGAAGAACTACACCATTGGAGATCCTGAGCTACTAGCCATCAAGCTAGCCTTAAAGGAATGGCAACACCCATTGCAAGGACCAGGCATCCAGTAACCATCTACTGGATGCCTGGTCCTTGGTCTACAGATCATAAAAATCTGGAACATCTGGCACAAGTGCAGAGACTGACCCTCCTGCAAGCCCACTGGTCATTGTTTTTTTAATAAGTTTGACTTTGAGTTGTGGAACTGCTCTGCAGACAAGAATCGTCAGGCTGATGCCCTCTCTTGCTCCTTTGATACCAAAGACTCTCTGAAGTCCCTATGACATATCATCAATCCTGCAAAGATTGTGATTGCTGCCATATTCACAATTCCTTCAGGAAAGACCATTGTTCACCAGTATCTATGTCACACGTTTCTTCAGTGGGCCCATGACTCCCAGTTGGCAGGTCGCCCTGATATCACCTGAACCTTGGAGTTAATCTTCCAACACCACTGGTGTTCCCAGATGAAGACCAACATGAAGCACTATGTAAAATCCTGCCCCAGGTGTGCCATAAACAAGAATGTGTAAGCTCGACCTTGGGGGCTGTTACAGCCACTGCCAGCCCCCAAGGAACTCTGGATCCACTTGGCCACTGTCTTTGTCACGAACCTTCTCCTCTCTAATGACAACACCACCATATGAGTGGTGGTAAATCGATTTTCCAAGATGGTGCATTTCACTCCCCTCCAGGCCTCTCTTTCACACCTAAACCAACTAAACTCTTTATCCCACATATCTCCTGTGTTATGATTCTGCTCGCTGGAGGGCCCGCGAGCGACTCTCTCACCTCCCCGAACGTGGTTGTCACCACCGAGCAATGCTACCACCCCCATGCAGCACTGAATTATCTCTTTGCCAGCCTGCTTCAGCATGGCCAGACACTGTTGCCTCCATGCTTCCCACAGCCAGGACACAGCTAACACTGCCTGATCTTCGCGGCATGAGCGCTGCTGACTCCAGCTCTCCCTGACATCACTTAAGCATGTGCACATGCCTCTGTGGTGAATTTAAAGGGATCACAGTGGGAAAAGCCCCGCGGCTCCTTCTGATGATGTCCTTCTCTTCAGCCAGTTCCTCATTGCCTTCACAAAGGTCTCCTAGAACTTTCAAGGTCATCCATGTTGTCTGTTCCATGTTGCTGGTCTCTTGTCAGTTCCTGCTTCCTGTTATCAGCATCTTGTTCCAAGTCTTCATCCTGTCTGGAGTCTTCATAGTTTTGTTTCTAGTCCAAATCTCCGGAAGTCCCTTGGTTTTAAAGTCTTGTTCTGAGTTCCTGAATTCTGGGATCTCGTCTCTGGTCCTGAGTTCCTGAGTCTGAGTCCAAGTTCCTGAATTCCAGCCCATCCCTTGTTGGCAGGGATGGGCTGGAGTCTGAGTCTGAGTTCCTGAATTCTGGGGTCCCGTCCCTGGTCCTAAACTTCTGAGTCTGAGTCTGAGTTCCTGAGTCTGAGTTCTGAAGTTCTGTCTCAGTCTTTGGAGTTCTTGTTCCAGCTTCTGCCTTGTTCCTGAGTCCAGTGCCTGCACCATGGTTGTGTAAGGCACATAGTGGTGCAGGGCATTCCCAGAGTTTCATCTTGTTCCAAGTCTTCAGTGCCTTCATCTTGTCCAAGTCTCCAGTGGCTTTGCCTAGTTCCAAGTCTTCAGTGTTTTCGTCTATTTCCAAGTCTTAAGTGCCTTAATCTTATCCAAGCATTCATCATGTCTTGAGTCCTCTGCCTTCATCTGTCCTGATGCACAAGCCATTCCCAAGCAACAAGTCCGAAAGGATTTTCATGTGGTCGTAGGGCTACCCAGAGACAAGCATTGTGTTGCTGGGTCTCCCTTCCTGTGCATGCAGGTTCAGCGAGGCGTTCAAGACATGTTCCAAGTTCAATCGCTGTTCCAAGACAAAAGTATTCCCATTAGAGTCAACCTATGCCCAGATGCATTCGCCCACTAGCAGCATGGACCACAGCAGCCCCTGGGTTGTGCAGATCACGCTGCAGCACAGGGGCTCAAGCTCTCGTGCATCCATCCGAGCTTGCAAAATTCTGTCTTCATGGGCTTTCTCTTCACAACCTCTCAGACTGGGGAGTACAGTTCACAGCCCACTTCAGGAAAAGCTTGTGCAGAAAATTTGGAATTACCTTGGATTCCACTTCAGCATACCACCCCCAGAGTAATGGGCAAACCAAGGGGGTTATTTTCCAAGCCACGTTATGGCCTTTTCGCATGCGAAAAGCAACATAATACATGGTGCGATGCTAATTTGGAAAAGGGAGAGGAGTTCTGTCCAAGTGGGCTGGCTTCACAGTTTGCAAAGCCATATTGCACAGTTTTAACACCAGAAATAACTACACCTTTTTCATTAAGCTGTGCAATATGGCTATAACATACTTTGCAATCTTTTCACAAATAGCATTTTAAGGAGAGAGGGAGGGAGAGAGAAAGAGAAAGAGAGAGAGAGAGGCCCTCATAGTAGTTAGGTAGTTATACCTCTATATGAGGCCCACCTAGTTACTCCAGGTGAGGTTTAGGTAGTAGTTAGGGGCCACTTTGACATTCATAGTGTACAAACAGAACAGTACACTCTTGTGAAGATTTGATGTCCTTCGGAGTGAGGAAACTCACACAAAGATGAGATTTGTACAATGTTCTCTTAACCTAGCTTGATGGATTCTTATAGCTAGTCTCTCTCTCTCCCCCACAGTGGTTGTAGGTAGGAGTTGCAACAATTGTGGCACTTACCGCAAAGTGCAAAAAAGTTATCGCACTCTGCGGTAATACCTATGTGAAGCACTAAGATAGCGCACTTTGCGATAAATAGGCTATTACCCTGTTTCCCCGAAAATAAGACATCCCCCGAAAATAAGACCTAGTAGAGGTTTTGCTGAATTGCTAAATATAAGACCTCCCCCGAAAGTAAGACCTAGCAAAGTTTTTATTTGGGAGCATGCCCGTCGCACACCAGAGCATGCAGCTGTGATTTTTTTACCCTGCAGGATTCACAGTTAGTTGTCATCACAAACCAGCATAACCAAACAACTATTCAGAATATAATAAATGTTCATTTTTTTGTTCAACAATATATGTGAATTCTTCTTCATGGAAAAATAAGACATGCCCTGAAAATAAGGCCTAGTGCATCTTTGGTAGCAAAAATTAATATAAGACACTGTCTTATTTTCGGGGAAACAGGGTACCATAAAACATGCCCCTCTTCCTGTCACATGTGATAATTTGATGAATCCTGGCCCAAGTGAGTAAAGCAGTGTCTCAAGGCCTTTCTGTGAACCAGTAACAGGATAACTGGGCATCCCTTCTTCCATGGGCCAAATTTTGCCACAATAACCACATGAGCATCCTTCTATATGGTATTCAGGCACTATCCCCCTAGGCCTAAACCTATTCTAGTCACTGTCACTTGCCCTGAAGCCAACCTAATGGGGGTTGAACTCCAAGACATCTGGCAGAAGACACATCACCTCCTAGAGCAAGTGGCAGAGTGGTTCAAGAAGCAGGTGGACAAAAAACGCCAACTGCATCAAGCAATTTGGTATGGCTCAGCACAAAGAAACTGTGCTTAAGAATGCCCTTGCTGAAGTTTGGTTGGTGGGCCCATTCCCTATCCTGTGGGAACTGGGACCAGTGGCTTACTAGTTGAAATTACCCTTACCCTCATCCCTGTAGTTTCTTGATGTTTTTCACATGCCTTTGCTGAAACCCACTATCTTCTCATGGCTAGGCAGACCATGCCTCCAGTCCACTGTAGAAGAAGATCCACAATATGAAGTCCAGGAAATCTTGGATTCTCGTAAGATCTGCAATTAGATTCAATACCTAATCTCCTGGAAAAACCATGGGCATGAAATAAATTCCTGGGAGCCAGCCTCTAATCTCCAGGCTCCTCAGGCAGAGATAGTACATGAGTTCCACAGGAGATTCCTCAGTAAACCTAAGCCCAGAAGACTGAAAGGGTGGCTTTAGAGGCAGGGTACTGTTATGATACGCGGCTCACTGGAGGGCTCCTGATGCTGCCTGAAGCTGCATGTGGCAGGAACACCACTCTTCTCTACCAGGGTCGTGCCACGCAGCTCGCATGCTGATATGGCATTCAGGCTTTGCCATTGTCCTGCTCCTCCTAGCACTCTCCTATACTTAGAGGGCCCTTGCTGGGAATCCTGGACCTGGCACCCTCTCTGATGTCAGCGACAGCCCAGAATATAAACTCGCTAAAGATGTCCCTTAGATGCCTCAGCAATGGGGTTCTGTATTAGTAATGTGTGTTGCTTCTGTGTCTTGTTTCTTGCTTGTTCCTGAGTCATGTCTGTTTTCCTGGTTCCTGTCTCTCCTCTTCCAGCCTGTCTTATCCAGCCTTCCTCGTCCAGCTTTCCATATCCAGCCTTCCTTGTCCAGCCATCTTCATCTTGCCTTGCCCTGCCCGTCTCGTCCACATCTTCAATGTGTCTTTATCTTGGCCTGACTTCCGGATCTTGACCTCGTGCCTGGACCTTACCATAATTGCCTACCGCCTGGACCTGACTAGGAGCGGATTGCAGGCAAATATCAGCCCAGGGGATTTTTTTCAAAACTGGCCCACAGGGTATCTGTGACTCACTCGTGCACTTCCTGTGCAGCATGTGCTTCAACCAGATCCCAAAAACACACCAAGCTAATTGTTGAAAGGAACACTTGGAAGCTGGCAGAACTGAGACAAAAAATTCTCCAAATAAAATTTACATTTTTCCTAACAAACTAAGCACAGCCAATCCTAGATCAGGGATAAACAAACTAAGCTGCAGACCCCCTTCCAGCCATGTAATCGATTGGGCCCCCCATGTTTAGTTACATCTCTTATATATCCTGGACTCCCGGTCTGGTATTAAAGTCTTTTGCCAAGTAATGGGACAACCACACAGCCAGTCAATAACTCAGACACAAACATTTGCTGTGGTGCTGCTTCTCTTGTGCTCAGTGACTGCCGCCCCCCCTGCCTCACCATTGCTGCATCATTATGTAAAGGTTGATGCTTATTGCCAGCTCTTCCTCAACCTGCAGCAGCCCTCTCCCTTTCCCATTTTTACCCCTTCTTGACACCCTCACTCTCCAGAAGACTCACCATTTCCACAGCCAGCTGCCCCTCAAAACCTCAGATAGAAGTCTCACTAACATTGCTCATCCTCTCCCTTTCTGACAGTGGTTTGCTCCACTTCTCAGGGCCTTCCCCGCTCCAGCACATTCTCATTGAATGTCTGTCACAGTCTGCTGCTTATATGGTTCCCTAGGCTCTGCTCTGCCTACCTAATCCTGGGGAAATGAGGACTAGAAGTGATCCATTCTGCCTGCTTCCTCCAGGACTTAATAAAAAGAAAATTAAACCATGGCCAACACTATAAGCACCACTGCTGCAGCCAAGACTGAGGAGAGCCTAGACCATGACAAAATTCTCCAAATCAAATTTTGCTCTTCCACAATGTGGAGCTAGGGCAGCCAGGACTGGTGCCAGAGTATTAGGCAGCCTAGGCAAAACTCACAGCCTTGCAACCCCCAGCCCCACCATACATACACATGCACACAATTAAGAATTATGCATTTGTAATGAAATTTAACATGAAGAAAGGACAAAGTAAAGTATTTTGAAGTAAAAATATCACAACATGTATACTATATTTGTATGCATTGCTGTGGTGCCAACAGAAAGCCCTGCGAAAAATTAAAAAGACACTTGGAACTCATATGGTATTAGGCCTATTTTAATGCATAGTGAGTGTGGGCTTAGCCCTCAGAAAGCCATGAATAAAATAAATTACAATTACAATATAGTAAACCTTCCATACAAAACAGCACTAACTAACAGCACTCAAATAGTAACAACCCTACTTATGAAAAGGCAACACTGCAAGCCCTAAAATATCAATACACTTCCTATTAAGAAAACAGAAAAAGCCAAGCTGCTATAGATCCCTGCACAGTAACGCCATAACAGAATACTTCACCTCTGTCTGAGACAAGCAGAACACAGATAGACCCTCACCAAATACAGAATAAAAAGAGATCATAAAGTATAATCATAAATGTACAGTCAAAAACTGAACTGGAAACAGAACAAGCTAGACACATATACAAAAGTCAGAAACATTACTATTCCTCATAAAATATCAAACAATAAAATGTAATAGTAAAACCATACTTTAAAAAATAACAAATATTTTAAAACAACTGATGAATAGAATATCCAATAAATAAAAACTCAAATTAAAAAAAAATGTTTTGAAATTTTTTTGTTTGGGAGACACATCAAATAATACCCAATAATTAAAATTATTAAGGATAAAAAAATATCCCATGTTCTCCATTCCTGGGAATGTTTGATTTCCAGACATCCTAAGATTGTCATGGATTAGTAGGGATGAGAATTCGTTTAAAGTGAAAATGCAAAACATAAAATTAAGGCTAATTTGTTTCATTAGAGGGACTTGAAACGAATTGGGGGCCCCGAGAATGAAACGAATCTTAATCATATGTTTTGCTTTAAACAAATTCATTTGGCTTGGGTCTAGGCCCAAAGATGGGGCCTCGCCAAGGGCGTAGGCTAAGGCCCAAAGCAGGGGCCACAGCCTAGACCCAAGCATGATGCAGAGATCTCAGTGGAGGCACAGGCCAATGCAAGGGTTTTGGCTGAGCCCCCAAAAAAACAAAAACACCCAATACTTACCTGATCCATCGGGTACAGTCTAAGGCCAGGTCACGATGCCGGAGTCTCAACCCAGGCCAGGGCCCAAGCCCAGGCCTGACACCGTAACCTGATCTGGAGGCCAAGTCCCAACACTGTAACCTTGGCCTGGACCGAGGACCAAAGCTGCAACCCAGAGGCTTGGTCCTGATGCCGGGGCCCTGGCACAGACCCAGGTCCAATGCCAGGCCCTGACCCAGAAGCCACGTCCCAACACTGGGGCCTCAACCCTGACCCAGGCCCAATGCAGCAACCCGACCTGAAGGCTGGGTCCAATGCCAGGGCCTAGGCCCAGACCCAGGCATGATGGTATGACCCAACCCAGAAGCCAGGTCCTGATGCCTGGGCCTCAGACTAGGTCAGGGCCTGAGCCCAGGTCCGATGCCATGACCCAACCTGGAGACCATATCCTGATGCTGGGGCCTCAGCTCAGACCCAGGCCCAATACCACAACTTGACCTGGAGGCCTGGGTCCTCAGCCAGGAGTCTGGGTACTGATGCCTGGGCCTCAGCCCAGGATCAAGACCAGGCCTCGGTGTCCAGGCCTGGGAGCTCCGCGGTCCATCATCTTCATTCTTCAGCTCTTCAATGCCAAATGATGGGCGTCTGCTGGGGTTGCACCTGAGTTAATTAACTCGGTCATATTCACCCTAAAGGACTGCACCCTTTTGATGTACAGCAATGCCGTACAATGTCTTACTTCAAAATGGCATCGTCCACTGGGGTAAATACGCCGGAGTTAATCAACTCTAGCATGAACCTAGCAAATGCCCATCATTTGGAATCAAAGACCCAAAGAACAAAGACGATGGATCGCGAAGCTCCCAGGCTTGGCAACTGAAGCCTTGGCCTAACCCTGACACAAGCAGGTTCCTTCTTACTCTCATACCAAGCAGATTCCTTCTCACACTTACACACACAAAGAAAAGCAGGTTCTTTCTCACTCTTATACACACACACACATACACACACATATACAAGCAGTTTCCTTCTCACATACACACACAGCTTCATTTCTTATTCAGCCACCGCCAGCCTCTCTCAGTTTATTCTTTGTCCATCACCAGCCTTGGCTCCAATGGTGGCCTGCAGCCTATCATTTTCTTCTTTGGCCACCACTGGCCAGGGCTCCGACAGTGGCCCACAGCCTTTCTCCAGTTTGGGTACCTCTGACTGGGTTCCAGCAGTGCCTTTTCTGGGCTATTCCGCAGACCAAGGGGACTCAATAATGGTCACTAGGGGTGTGCATTCGGTCTCTACTTATTGGCAATCCACAATGGATGTGGCCATATTCGTTGTATTCATGGAGAGGCGAAACGTATCGTGATTCCCCATGAATACACAAATCTTCACCAAATTATTCAGCCGCTTAAAGAAACCAATTTACACAAACTCCCCACCCTCCTGACCCCCCCCCCCCAAGACTTACCAAAACTCCCTGGTCGTCCAGCGGGGGGTCCAGGAGCCATCTCCTGCACTCACACCCTCGGTGCCGGTTTCAAAATGGCGCTGATAGCCTTTGACCTACTATGTCACAGGGGCTACCGGTGCCATTGTTCAGCCCCTGTCACATGGCCATCGGCACCATCTTGTGCTCCTACCATGTGACAGGGGCTGACCAATGCCAACGGTAGCCCCTGTGACATAGTATGGGCAAAGGCTATCGGCACCATTTTGATTACTGGCAGCCGACGGTCCGAGTGCAGGAGGTCACTCCCGGACCCCCGCTGGACCACTAGGGACTTTTGGAAAGTCTTGGAGGACCCTCCTAACCCCCACAAGACTTGCCAAATGTCCAGCAGGGGTCCGGGAGCGACCTCCTGCACTCCGGCCGTCGGATGCCAGTACTCAAAATGGCGCCGATCGCCTTTGCCCTCACTATGTCACAGGGGTCGATGGTCAGCCCCTGTCACATGGTAGGAGCACAAGATGGTGCCAATGGCCATGTATTTTCCAGTTATTGTGGCCAGTCTTCCTCTTTCCGTGATCTCTTGTAATTTATAAATGATAACCTTTTCTTCCTTAGCTTTTCAGCAATTTCTTTAAAAAAACAGCAACTTTTTTTTCCTCTTTTCTTTGTTTACTTTCCTAACAAAAAGGTTTATTGTCCTTACAATATCTCCTTTAATTTTGTCCACTGCTTTTCTATACCCCTAGATTTTCCCATCCAACTAATGCTTCCTTGATGTACTCCCCCATTTTAATAAAGTTAGTTTTCTTGAAGTCTAGGACCCTCACATTGGACTGAACCTTCATCTCTTGTCCCTTAATACTGAACCACAGCAACTGGTGATCACTAGATCCCAGATGATCATCCACTCCAATATCAGAGATACTGTCCCTATTGGTGAGAACTAGGTCCAGTATTGCCCGCCTCCCACGTGGGTTCTATTACCGGTTGTCAGAACAGTTCTCCATGCAGAGAATCCAGGATCTCCCTGCTTCTAGAACAGCGCTTCTCAACCGGTGTGTCGTGACACACCAGTGTGTCGCCAAACACCAGCAGGCGTGTCGCATCTCCTGGTGTCCCACTGCCCCGTTGTACTTTCCTTCTCCCTTTTTCCAACCCCCGCAGGCCAATTGGAAGCCTCCTTTCTTCCTACCCCTACTGCCCAATGGGAAGCCTCCTTCATTCTGCCTGCCCCCGTGCAGGCCAATAGGAAGCCTCCTCCCTTCTACCTGCCAGTGGGAGTAGGAAGAAGGGAGGAAGCCTTTGATTGGCCGGTGAGGTAGGCATTGCATAGCCTGGGGGTGGGGTGGGAGGAATAGCAGGGTTGAACTCCGACGAAGCAAGGCCGCCATGAGAGCCCATTCCCATGGCGGTGAAGAGGAAACTCGACCCCGACCAAGCAAGGGCGCCACGGGAGCCCATTCCCGTGGCGGCGAAGAGGAAACCCGACCCCGACCAAGGCCAACACAGGAGCCCATTCCCGTGGCAGCGAAAAAAGAAGGCCCGCCGGAGTAAAGCCACAGCGGAACTGGAGCCCATCCCTGCAGTGAAGGAAGAAGAAGTTTCTGGTGAGAGTTGGTGTGTCCGAGTGTGAATGAGTGCCTGGGTGAAAGCTTGTGTGACTGTGTGAATGAGTGCCTGGCTGAGAGCTTGTTTGACTGTATGTGAATGAGTGCCTGGGTGAGAGCTTGTGTGTCTGTATGTGAATGAGGGCCTGGGTGAGAGCTTGTGTCTATGGGTGTGAATGGGTGCCTAAGTGAGAGCTTGTGTATGTGGGTGTGAATGGATGCATAGGTGAGAGCTTGTGTCTGTGGGTGTGAATGGGTGAGAGTTGTGTGTGTGGGTGCCTGGGTGAGAGCTTGTATGTGGGGGTGTGAATGGGTGCCAGGGTGAGAGCTGGTGTGAATGGTTGCTTGGGTGAGAGCTTGTATGTGTGGGTGTGAATGGAAGCCTGGGTGAGAGCTGGTGTGAATGGGTGATTGGGTGAGAGCTTGTGTGTATAGGTGTGAATGGAAGCCAGGATGAGAGCTTGTGGGTGTGAATCGTTGCCTGGGTGAGAGCTGGTGTGAATGGGTGCGAGAGCATTTGTGTGTGATTGAGAGCTTGTATATTTATTTATTTATTTATTTTTAGTCAGTTTTATATACCGATGTTTGGTGTTGACCTTCACATCAGTTTATAGTTACATTACAAAATGCGGAAGACGTAATTTAAAAATTAAAATACAATCATAAAATAATAAGCTATCAGCACATACTTAATAAAATATAAATAACATAAAATATTGATATTAAATTAATCAGTAAGAAAAAGTTAAAATATAACCAAATCAAATAAAACAAGCATAAAATAATAATCACTGGCTAGTGTCTGTTCCATACGGTTGATTAAAAAGCCACGTTTTTAATGCCTTTTTAAACAGTTTCAAATTTTTCTGTAATCTTAACTCGACAGGTGAATTGTTCCAAAGTTTCGAGCCAGCTAATGAGACAGCTCTTTCTCTGACAGATGTAAGTTTAGCACTTGCCACAGAGGGAATAACAAGTAACCCTTTATTGGCCAAATGTAAGTTACGTTGTAGAGTATGAATACGTAACATTGTGTTCAGCCAGTCAACATGGTCGGCGTAGATAGCTTTAAGGATTAAGCACAGTGTTTTGTATATAATTCTTGCATCTACCGGCAGCCAATGAAGAGCAATAAGGACGGGAGTTATATGGTCTTTTTTGTTTGCTCCTGTGAGAATTCTTGCCACTGAATTCTGCAGTATTTGGAGAGGTCTTAATATTGTTTGGTGAAGACCAAGAAATAATGAATTGCAATAATCTATGTTAGTGAACAATAAAGCTTATAGCACTATTCTAAATTATGTTTGGTTCAATAATAGTTTTAAACATCTAAGTACAAGTAATTTGTAGTAACCATCCTGAATTTTTACTGAAATATGTTCTTGGAGACTAAGCTCAGGATCTAACCAGAAGCCTAGATCACGTACTTTAGTCCCTAGTGCGATTGTAGATTTTTCTAGAATAATGCTTTTGGCTTGATCAGTGGGTAACTGCTTACATTCTAATAACATTATTTCAGTTTTTCAGACATTTAAACAAAGCTTCATTTGATTTAATAATTGCTTTATGATATTTAAGGACATGATAGTGGTTTTGAAAGTTTTTTCAACTGTATCAGTTATTGGAATGATAACCTGAATGTCATCAGCGTAAATCTAATAATTAAGCTGTAATCCAGATAGTAATTGACAAATGAGTAACAAATAGATATTGAAAAGTGTAGCAGAAAGTGATGATCCCTGTGGAACTCCTGTTTCTAGTGGATAGGTTTCAGAAAATGTATTGTTAATATAAACCTGATAAGTACAGTTTTTTAGGTAAGAAGACAACCATGCTAATGTTTTATCTTTAAGCCCTATCTCAGAGAGTCTGTTTAAAAGAATCCTATGATTTACAGTGTCAAAAGCCACCGTCAAATCAAGAACTAAAAGGTAGTGTTGCCGTTATCGAACCCTTTTAAAACGGTATCAGTAAGTGAGAGCAAGAGTGTCTCGGTACTGAAATGCTTATGGAATCCAAATCGCGTTAGATTTAAAATGTCGTTATTATCAATGTGATCCATGAATTGTTTAAGAAGAACTTTTTCTATTAATTTAGCAGCTTGGCTTATTCTGTTTTCCCAATAGGAAATGTATTAGTGATTAGTGTTGCGCTCAGGGGTGGACCCTTGTCCTGAGGCAGTGGAGAACTGCCTCCTGGTTGGGACCAGGAAGCAACTTTCCCCAGTGGGCAGAGCACTGGAGGAGACTGAGGCTAGGTAGAGCTTCACCACTGGAAGCCCGAGGTCTCCCCGGAGGAGCCCGTAGGGACCCGGGCCGCTTGGACTTAGGTGGGCCTCGCAGGGTCTCCTGGGAAGGTGGAAGTCCGGCATGCTCACGGGCAGAAGGGGAGCGTGGTCAGGTTCGAAGCAGGAGGTCCAATGTAACAAGGAGGACCAGAAAAGCGTGGATGAGTACAAGGCAAGGAACAGAGTCAGAATCTAGGGACGTGGTCAGGCAGGCAGAGGTCAAAGTCCAGGAGTCAGTCCGAGGAGTGATCAGCAAGCAGAGGTCAGGTACTGGAGGTCAGATGAGGTAACAGGCAGGCCGAGGTCAGAAGGCAGGCAGCAGATAGGCAGGTAGATGAAAAGACTAGAGACAGAGGCAGGCAGCAGGCAGGCGAGTCGAGGGACAGACTGGAGTCAAGAGGCAGGCAACAGACAGGCAGGCAGGTCGAGGATCAGACCAGAGTCAGAAGGCAGGCAGCAGACAGGCGAGCAGGTCAAGGAACAAGCCAAGGTCAGTACCAGTAAGACAGTCCGGGGTACTACCAGGAAGATGCTGGAGTACTAGGAAGCAGGAACAAGGCAGGAACAGAACTGTAACAGAAGGATCCTGGAACGAGACTTGGGACAAGTCAGGAGCAAGCAACAAACGCAGTGACAATCTAGCACAAACGCCGACCCGATTGCCAAGGCAAGGAAGTTCAAGCAATGACTTCCTTATAACAGGGAATCAATCAGGGCATGCCGCGGAGCTAGGGCCTGCCCTTGGCCCTACAAGAGGCTGGGCGGTCCGCGCGTGCGCACACGCTCGTAGGGGTGTGGCTGACACAGCCAAGGACGACAAGCTCCAGCGTCAGGCCTGGTGCGCAGTGGAAGGCCCAACGACCACCGCCGTGGGTCACCGGGGCCTGGAAGCACTAGCAGCAGCCGGTAGGGAGGCCGACCCAGGACCTGCCGTGGAACCATGAAGGTGAGCAGGCCCGTGTGCGGGCCGGGTGCGGACGGGATGCATAACATTTAGGGCCTAGGTTAATAGTTGTATTTCTTAGATAGGGTTGTTACTGTTGTGTGTGTTCCATAATACAGGTGTAACTTTGTGCGGGTTAGTTTGTGTGCGTTATTCAAATCCTGAGAGTCTGTTAGGTGCTATATTTCTCTTTCCATTTCTCCAGGTTCGTACTGCATGCAGAGTGGCTTTTTTTGTTTTCCATTCCAGTTTCTATCTCCATATTTATAATTTGTGGTTTTTCTGTTATTGGTGAAAGGTGTGTGACCAAGGTGAGGTATTTTACTAGCATGTAGGCATTTGTATCAATCTTATTTGTTGTGTTTTCTCAATAGGATATGCATTAGTGGTAAATTACTGTCTTTTCATAAGGAAGGCTATTGTGCCTGGTAGTAAAGGGAGTTTGTTTTGCTTTTACTGAGATGTCATCAGAACCAGAATATCTTTTTTGTATGGCGAGTTGTACAGGGTAATGCCCTAGATCTGCTCTGCACTCATTGCTGGGGGTTGAGGGGATTGCTGTGGATGCAGAGTGCATGTTTACATTTAGCCCCGTGATGGTCACATGTTCAGTGTGTCACGCATGTGAGAACCATGTGTCCTGGCCAAAAAAAGGTTGAGAACCACTGTTCTAGAAGACAGCACAGCTGAGATGTCCCAATCAACATCCTGCAGATTGAAATCCCCCAGCAACAGCACCTCCCCTTTCATAGCAATTTTGTGAATATCCTCCATTAAATCTCTTCCATTTCTTCTGTCTGTGATGGAGGTCTGCATATTGCACCAATATAAATAGATTTTCCATTCCTTCTTTCCAGATTAACCCACAGTGCCTCCTCCTTACTTCATAAACCCTGCAATTCTGTTACTTTAATATTATTTTTTATATATAGTGCCACACCTCCTCCCTTCCTTCCTACCCAGTCCTTCCTGAATAGATTGTAGCGTGGCATAATTATATCCCAGGCATGGTTTAACATGCACCACGTCTCCGTGACAGCCACCACATCCAAGTTAGCTTCTTCCCTGACTGCCTCTAGATCCGGGACTTTATTTCCCATACTATGTGCATTAGTGTGCATAGTTTTTCAGATGTTGCCTTTTTCCCATTTTTATACAAGTATTTAATGTTTTACTTACCTTAGGGTTTTCTTCACCCATCCCCAATGATCCTACTTTCTATGGTTTGCTTTAAATCTTCTGGTTGTTATTTTCATGATGTTTCCCCTTGATTTAGTATTATTCAAAAGGGTAAATCACCATCCTTTATTTACCCTTTCCACTCCACTCATGATTTTATAAACTTCCGTCATGGCCGCTGTTGCGTCTTTCGGTCTCAGACGGCTTCGACCTCTGTGCCTCACCTTTCTTCCTTCTCTCTCCTCAAGCCTTGGGAAGCTGGCTGCCACCGCATCCTCATGCCGCTCTCTCCAGCATCCCCAGATCGGCTACAGCGACGGCGTTCGCCATGTTTCTCCTAAGGCCCTCCTAGGGTGCGCACGCGCACACCACCCACGTCTTTATCCACGTCATGGCGGGAACCTCGGGGGCGTCCCCTCTGAGTGACATCAGCACATCCTGGTATTTAGCCTGCCCTTTGTGTGCTAACAAACCGAGTTACCAAGGATTGGATTGCCTCCAGTCTAAGCTGCTCTGCTGCTTCCTTGCTTCCTTGCTGCCGCAAGAAGCTTTCTCTCTGCCCTTCAGGGTAATTCATCGCTAACCTGGGTACCCGCTCCTTGGGGGCCCTTCTTCTCTCTTTCAGGTGCCTAGCTGGGAAACTGGGTACTCGCTCCTCGAGGGCCTGCATTCCCTAACCTGGTGCCTGTATCTGCCTGCCAGGATCTTCATCAATACAGCCAACTGCTCAGTGAGTACTAACATTCTCAGTCTGTCTCACCTTCAGCTTCAGCGCTTCGAGTCTACATCCAGGTTCTGCCTCTACTACCCTGCACTACCTTTCAGCTACCTAAGGGGTAGATTTTGAAAGGTGCGCACGGGAGTAGATTTGTTTGCGCAACCCAGCGCGAACAAATCTACTCCCGATTTTATAACATCCGCACGCTGTCATGCGCATGTTATAAAATATAGAAAGGGAGAAAAATGAAATGGAGAAACAAAGAAATAATGGAAAAGAAGGAAAAGAAATAATCCAAACATAAACACCAAAGACTGGAACTTGTGTTTATTTTTTGAAAAAGAAAAAAAAGTTGAAAAATGTAATGGGGCGGATTTTAAGAGCCCTGCTCGCCGGCGCACCTATTTTCCATAGGCCTGCCGGTGCACACAGAGCCCCGGGACTCGCGTAAGTCCCGGGGTTTTTCGAGGGGGGCGTGTCGGGGGCATGTCGGGGGCGGCGTTTTGGGGGCGGGATGCGGTGTTTCGGGGGCGGGCCCGGGGGCATGGTTTCGGCCCGGGGCGGTCCGGGGGCATGGCCGCGCCCTCCGGAACCGCCCCCAGGTTGCGTCTCGGCGCGCTAGCGGCCCGCTGGCGCGCGGGGATTTACGTCTCCCTCTGGGAGGCGTAAATCCCCCGACAAAGGTAGGGGGGGGTTTAGATAGGGCCGGGGGGGTGGGTTAGATAGAGGAAGGGAGGGGAAGGTGAGGGGAGGGCGAAAGCAAGTTCCCTCCGAGGCCGCTCCGATTTCGGAGCGGCCTTGGAGGGAACGGAGGCAGGCTGCGCGGCTTGGCGCACGCCGGCTGCACAAAATCGGCAGCCTTGCGCGCGCTGATCCTGGATTTTAGCAGATACGCGCGGCTACGCGCATATCTACTAAAATCCAGCATACTTTTGTTGGCGCCTGGTGCGCCAACAAAAGTACGCGAAGGCGCACTTTTTTTAAATCTACCCCCAAATTTTCAGTAGAAATGTATTTATGAGTTTATTTACTAATGTAATGTGCAGGCAGCTTTATGAAAATGTACTGTAGAATAGCTCCAGCATGTTCTTGCCCCTGCCACAAAATTTACCCCTGAGCTGCCTCAGGAGACTGAGGACCTTGGTATACCTTCGTCTGAGAAGCAGGTTAGTTTAGCTTGATTAGCCAGAAAACCCAACCTGTCTACAAGCCTAGAGCTCTCAACCCACCAAGTCTGATTTTCAGGATATCCACAAGGAATGTGCATGAGATATATTTGCATAGAATGGAAGCAGTACCTGCAATTACATTTTAATTTGATTAATCATCCTTTTAGGCCATACTAGACAAGATATTAATGTGCATTCAATCTCACCATGAGCAAATAAATCTCATGCACATTCCTTGTGGTTAATCCTGAAAACCAGGCTGGCTGGGTGGGGTTCAAGAACCAGCGTGAGAATTTCTGTCCTAAAACATTAGGCTTGTTTACTTCTAGGTCACTAGAAATTGAAATGGACACCCCTTTTAGTACTATTTTATTTTTCCTTAACTGTAAAAATATTTTGTCAACTAAGACATAAGAAAATTATCAGAATACCTGAGCAACGTAGAGGTAGTAAACTAGGTAAACATTCAGAAATAGTGGGTACACCTCAAAGATTGTTAATGTAATGTAAAGTATTGTAAATTGATTATTTACACTCTCAGATAATAGAAGGACTAGAGGGCACTCCATGAAGTTAGCAAGAGGCTCGTTTAAAAGAAGTTGAAGACAATTCTTTTTCACTTGATGCATAGTTAAGCTGTGGAATTCATTGCCAGAGGATATGGTTACAGCAGTTAGTGTAACTGGGTTTAAAAAAGGTTTGGATAAGTTCCTAGAGGAAAATTCCATAAACTGCTATTAATTAATAAGCAATAGTAGCTTAAGATTTATTTAATGATTGGATACTTGCGAGGTACTTGTGACTTGGAAAGGATAGTTAATTTTATTCTTAAGGCTCCTCCCTTGCAAATAATCAAACATACTTAGCTATTGTTATTTAGGTTTGAAGCATAAATCCCACTGAATCCACGTCTGCACTTAATAAGTTTTATAAGTTTGATATTTTGACCTTTTGCAGAGAAAAATATCTCCGATTGCTGCTGTTGTACCAATTGTGGTTTCAAAGAACGTGAATCCTGTAATAGTTAATACTACAGTTTTTTGACCTTTGGAATAATGAGTAAATAAGAGTCCGTGAAGAGGATTTTTTTCTAAAAAAAAAAATATATATATATATGCTATTCACTATAGGAAAAAGATTGAAAAAAAAAATCATTTCTTTGCTGTGCTGACAATACCAGAGTAATGAGACAGACTAATGAGGCAAGTAAGTGTAGCTGAGTTTGCTTTCAGTCAAAAATGAAAATATGCTTCAAATGGACATGAAATCACATCATTAGGCAAATAATTTGTTAGCTATTTAAAAAAATAAATAAAAAAAATACCATCCTGAGTTCATTCTTTGGTAAGGAGAGGTTTCAGTCCTGACATCTGGTAAGCCTTTGTGAGTTAATAAGCGGTCTGGGGATTTCTGAAGCTTAGTAGAGCCTCCTACACTAGATCACATTACTAGTCCCTGCTGAAAAGGGAACCTTTGGCGAGTTTTGTCTATTTTTCCACTGCTATTCTTGTCCATAGTATGTGCAGCAGTGTTATCCTTAGGGCCATTACCCTACTCCTACTGGCATCCAAGGTAGAGAAATTAAACCAAGCCAAATCCTTTTGGCAAAGTTCAACGTCTGTTTTCAGCTCTTTTATAAGTAGCCAGTCAGGCAGAACATTCTCAGTCATTGGTCGTACAAGACGAGATGTTCTCTTGCAAATCATCCAGTTTCGATAAAATAAGCAGAATGGCAAGACTGGCCACAGTGGAAACCTCTCCGCCTTCTCTTCTTTTCGCTGTGGTTTGAACTGTGCACGCAGTGGACGTTAGCCATGGTTCGAAATGCACTTGAGCTCAATTAAAGTAGGAGACTAGCGACAAAGGAAACCTGGCCTTCTGCTTTGTACAAGTCGGTCCACCTTCATAATAAGACGAGAGTTTGGAGATGAGCTCTTGCAGGTGGGGACCACTCCACCGCTCACAGCCGGTTGTATAAACCAAAGGCAGGTGCACCATGCAGTCAATGGAGATCTGTGCTTATAATTCCTTCTCACAGCAGTGACCTGCTGGCTCGTCATTTGTATTACTTCTGGGAGGTTTCCAGTTTTCTCCTTCCACATCACCATAGACACACTGCCAGTGCCTGGAGCAATTCCTCTGGGCCATATGGATCGTTTTCCCCCAACAGAATCTGAGAACAGGGCACTGCGGCCTTACTTTGAAGGAGGATAACAGAGAAAATGTCTCCTAATGTTCCCAAATCTGTTCTCTCTGATTCCAAAATGTTTTATTGCTTACTGTGCAGTGTGCATGGCATTAACTCCCTGCAAGAGCTCTGCATCACAAACCATTAGGAACATCTGAGGCTTCTGAGTCTATTTCTAAAATATCAGTGGACAAGAAATTACACAAAAAAAATATACTTTTTGCATATAATAATAGGTAGCCCAATTCACTACAAGGGTCGATGTAATAAAACCTGCACTAGAATTTGAACTAAATTTAGTGTGGGTTTTAATTAACTCATGTGCCTGCATCCTGTAGTACCATGGAAGGCAGTAAGCAAATGAATTGCAAATAGACCAGGAGTAAAACAAAGCTTGCTAAACAGAAAAAAATGTGCTTTTCTTAATTCAGATACCATTTGTATAGAAATATTGTTGATACTTTAATTTCTTTGAAGTTGCAAGCAATCAGAAAAGTGTGCAATAATATTTTGAATGCATCGATGTAAGTATTTTATAATTTCACCACCACATGCAGGAGATCTTTCAGAGTCCTGCCAAGGGGGTTGCATCTTGAAGTCAGCAAGCCCATCTGTTGTAGCCGGTTCTTCACTACTAGATCACAGGGTCTCAATGTACCCCAGGAAGTTAACTCCTGTTCTGACCCAGGAGTTAAATTTCTCAAGATACAAAAAGTGGCAAAAAGCAGTCCCTTGAACTATTAGCACAACTCCATGAATTGCATGGTGAGAACTAATAGGCTAATTAACATGGGATTTGCATTTAGGTGCACTAACCATAGCACAGGCTTTAACCCTGTGCTATGGTTAGTGCAGGCGTAACTTTTGGAATAAAGGTGGGGTGGGGAATTAGTTAGGGCCGGGGGGTGGGTTAGGTAGGGGAAGGGAGTGCAAGGTGGGGGGAGGCGGAAGGAAAGTTCCCTCCGAGGCCGCTCCGATTTCGGAGCGGCCTCGGAGGGAACAGAGGCAGGCTGTGCAGCTCGGCGCACGCAGGCTGCCGATTTTGCGCAGCCTTGCGCGCGCCGACCCCAGATTTTAAAAGATATGCGTGGCTACGCGCGTATCTATTAAAATGCGGCGTACCCTTGTTTGTGCCGGATGCGAGAACAAAAGTACGCACGCACGTACTTTTCTAAAATCTGCCCCTTATCTATGAAAAGGCAACACTGAACATATTACATCAGGCTCTAGAATACCAATAAAAGCTCTTATTAGGAAACCAGGATGCTACACAGCAAAATGCCAGGATACTACACCATCAAAATACTTCACTTTGGTCACATATGCAGAACACAGATAATCTTGACCAAATACAGAATATAGAGGTCAGAAAGTATAAACAGAGACGTGCTGAGAAGAACTGAACTGGAACCCACAACAAGCCAGCCTCTATATGCAGAGTAACAAAGGAAAAATAGAACCATTGCCATTCTTCATAACATTAAATAAAATCAAGAAATATAAAACATTAATCATAATAGTAAAGTCATATTCATAAAAAGAATATTTCAAACCAGTTAATGAATAGAATATCGAAAATTTCCCAAACACCAAAAAAATATTTCAAAAATCTGATGAATAAAAAATGCAATTAAAAAATGTTCTATTACACCCCCAAAAAAAATGTTTTTTCAAAAGAGCAGTCTCATCAAATTACTCCAAATAATTAAAACTAATAAGGATTTTAAAATATGCTCTCCATATCTGGGATCTGATTTCCAGTCACCCTGAGATTGTTGTGGATTGGGGAGGTAAGGCCACACAAATTTTATCTTCTCTCTCACACACATGCACAATAATACTTTCATTCTCACCGCATCTGAAAAAAGATACAGTTGCAATGGAGAAGGTACAGAGAAGGGCAACCAAAATGATAAAGGGGATGGAACAGCTCACCTATGAGGAAAGGCTGAAGAGGTTAGGGCTGTTCAGCTTGGAGAAGAGGCAGCTGAAGGGGGATATGATAGAGGTCTTTATTTATTTATTTATTTATTTGAAGAGTTTTATATACCGTTATTCGGAAAAGCCATCATAAAATCATGAGAGTCTAGAATGGGTAAATGTGAATCGGTTATTTACACTTTTGGATAATAGAAGAACTAGGGGGCATTTCATGAAGTTAGCAAGTAGCACATTTAAGACAAATCGGAGAAAATTATTTTTCACTCAACGCACAATTAAGCTGTGGAATTTATTTATGTATTTATTTATAGTTTTTACTATATTGACATTCGTTGGATAAATCATATCGGTTTACAATGAAACATAACAACAGCAGATTTGCTTTATAGTGGAACCCGGATTGAACATTAACAATAGAAAAAGTAAATGGGGGGGGGAGGACCAAGGGAAAGGGAAGGCCATTATAGAGGATGGAATTCAGATGAATATAAATAAGGATCACAATTTATTTACAACATTTATACATATTAACAGGTCGAGAGGTTGCTATAAGGGATTGAAAGTGGGGGGAAGGAGGAGGGATCGGGAGAGATGGGGGGGTAGGAGTTGGTGGACGAGGGTGAGAGAGGAGGGGAGGCAAGAGGGGGGAGGGAAGAGTGCGGATCATGAGTATGCTTGAAGGAAAAGCCAGGTTTTTAGTTTTTGTTTGAATTTTTGCAGGGTGTGTTCTATAGGGTGGGACCTGCAATGGAAAGGGTGCACTCTTTGTTGCCAGAGGATGTGGTTAGTGCAATTAGTGTACCTGGGTTCAAAAAAGGTTTTGAGAAGTTCTTGGAGAAGTCCATTAACTGCTATTAATGAAGTTTACTTAGGGAATAGCCACTGCTATTAATTGCATCAGTAGCATGGGATCTATCTAATGCTTGGGTACTTGCCAGGTTTGTGGCCTGGTTTGGCCTCTGTTGGAAACAGGATGCTGGGCTTCATGGACCCTTGGTCTGACCCAGCATGGCAATTTCTTATGTTCTTATGTTCACACTCCCTCTCTCTAACATACATAGGCTGCCTCTCCTTCACCCTCACCCTCACAGACACATTATCAAGTACATTTTAAATGGGCTATGTGCCTAAACTTCGGGGTTTACGCGTGTGGCCAGACCTTGTGCACACCACGCGCATTTTACAACGGGCCCAGCCATGCGCATAAACCCCGGTACATGCCGAAGTGCCGGGCCTCACCAGAGGGGTGGGCTGGGACAAAGCTATTCGATGCTGTCTTGGGGAAGCACGTGCCGGCAGCCAGTCGACGTGCAGAGATTACTTCTGCTCCAGAGGAACAGTAAGTACCACATAAAAAATTTGGGGACAGTTAGGTTAGTTTAGGGGGCAGGGAGGAGAGGGGAAGAGGGAGGAAGGTTAGGTAGTGGGGTAGGGAAGTTCCTTCCCAGTCCGCTCCTTAATTGAAGCAGACTGGGCGGAAACTGAGGAAGGCCTGATTGCATCCATGTGCACCGGGAACCGCGCGCGCAAGGATGCACATGCTCTCCTTTTAAAATCGACCTCAATGTGTGTGTGTACATGCCTGAGAGAGCCTATATGTGACACATAGGCTCTCACAGGCACACAAACATACATAAACACAAAAGCTCTCACATAGACACATTCACAGGCACACAGACACTCAGACACACACACCGGCTCTCACACAGACACACACACCGGCTCTCACACAGACACACACACATGCACACACAAACAGGCTCTCAGACATATACAGGCTCTCACTCATTCACATATACATACAAGCTCACACACACATGGTCTTCTGTTATCATTGGGCCATGGTAAGATGAGCTCCACTATTTTCCCGTGGGCCTCCCGTGCTGTCTTCAGGCCCTGGCAGGATGAAATCCACCACGGCCCCACGGGCCTCCTGCTATCTTCGAACCACACGGTCCACTAATCTTTCTACTTGGGGAGGAGAGGGAGCGTAAGCTGTGCAGGGGCGTGTGCATACGCATGCTCATACCTGGAAGTCAGGCCTCTCCTTCCATGCCGGTGCTCTTCTTCTTTGGCTGCCGGCTGATTAGGGTCTGCCAGTGGCCCGCGGCCTCTCCTGCTGCCACTTGCCTGCCACCTCCCCGGGAGTGCTGCTCTGTGCAAATGCACGGTATGCACACCTGGTCATGCCGGGCATGCTTACACACATAGGGGCGGATTTTAAAAGGGTTACGCATGTAATATACGTAATATACGTGCATAGGCTCAGTGACGCGCACAAGCCCCGGGACGGGCATATGTCCCGGGGATTGAAAAAATGGGCGGGGTGTGGGCGGGGAGGGGCAGGGCGTGGGCATGGCCAGAGGCCTCGCCACTGCCGCTGGGCCAGGGGATCGCGTGCCAGCACTTGGCTGGCGCGCACAACCTACGCCTGCCCAGAGGCAGGCGTAAATAATAAAACAAAGGTAGGGGGGGGATTTACATAGGGCTGGGGGGCGGGTTAGATAGGGGAAAGGAGGCGAAGGTGCGGGGGGGTGAAAGGAAAGTTCCCTCCGAGGCCGCTTCGATTTCAGAGCGGCCTCGGAGGGAACGGGAAAAGCCATCGGGGCTCCCCTAGGGCTTGGTGCATGCAAGGTGCACAAGTGTGCACCCCCTTGCGAGCGCTGCCCCTGGACTTTATAACATGTGCGCAACTGCGCACATGTTATAAAGTCTCATCGTATTATTTCTGGGATACTGACACCTCTCATTCACAATACTACAGGGGGTTTGTTTGCTCTTGATTACTGCTAGAGGGGAATATGAGGTAGAACTAGGCCTTTCGTCCCTTCTTTTGGGCGAATGTCCTTATGAAAAATCTGCTTTCCCTCTTCTTGTAGGAGAAAAGGGGATAACAGAGAGAATATAGACTAATGGTTCTCAAGCCAGTCTGGTTTTCAGGATACCACTAATGAATATACATGACATATATTTACATGTGCTGCCTCCAATGTATGCAGCTATATCTCATGCATATTCATAAGAGGTATCCTGAGGACCGGTTCTCAGAGCCACTGGTATAGATACACCGGGCCTGATTTACTGCTGACCGTTATGGCCTCCAGGAAGTACAAAGTAGTCAAATATCGGGTTTTCCTGAATAACTACCATGAAAGTAAATATCAATATTCAGCCAATATTCATTGTGTTTTGAAAGACACCTATTTGCAAGGATCTATGCAGAAGACAGAACCAATTTATACTTTAATTATCCGGCTTCTCTCCATCTCTGCTCTTGCCCCCAAAGGGTTATTCATCTGCCTAGATACCTGCATTTTATTAGCTTCCCAAGAGCCTCTGCCCCAAATCCAGATACTCCTGCTTAGTGCTTAAAGCAGGAATAAGACTGTACAGCCACCCTTCTGCCCGCAAAGCTCCCATTATTTCCTGTGAGAGTAAAAGTGCATTTTTATTTTATTTTCTTCCTATGGAAAAACACAGGAGCCGCCCTCTCTCCTTATATTTTATCCAATTCCACTGGAATGCAATCAGAGAAAAAAAAAAGTCTGAAGAAAAGTTGCAAAAAGACTCATGTTGGAACCTTTTCTCACCACTTTTAAAGGAACAGTAAAGCAATGCCACAACACATCCCAGTACTGTCAGTTAAAAAGTAACTTTACTGCATCCCACCTAGCACGTGATCACCTCAACACACCATCCATATTTTGTCCCCATTAAGACCTTTTTTATTCACAAGCATATGGTACCTGGACCTATCCTGTATGGATACACTCTCAGTCCTGAATTCAGACACATCATTCAAGCACATGCACTACGAAGCCTAGGAAAAACCACAGAGGTTCCCAAGTGTCAACGAAAAAGGAAGGCACTGAATCAGGAGAGAAATGGTGGGTGGAGAAAGATTTTCTTTTTAGGCCCCCAGTATAACCAAGAGAGAGGTAAGGTGGGAGGAGCAGGCAGGGCAGCAAAAGTGATACAACAGCACAGCAAAGAGCTGAAACTCAGAGGGGGCAGCAGGGCAGCAGAAGCAAGGCTCCAGGATCCCAAAACATCCAGAGAGCGGCAGGGGACAGGGATATTTTTCTTTTCTCCTATGTTTTTGTTTTGGAGCCAAACACCCTAGTACAAGGGTAGACAACTCCAGTCCCGGAGTGCCACAAACGGGTTTGGTTTTCAGGATACCCACAATGAATATTTATGAAGTATATTTGCATGCACTGCCTATGTTGCAGGCAGATATATCTCACCATATGTTTTGTGTATATCCTGAAAGCCAGACCCGTTTGTGGCACTCTGGGACTGGAGTTGTCTACCCCTGCCCTAGTAAAACCAAGAGGGAGGCAAGGCAGGAGGAGCAGGGAGGGTAGGGTAGCAACAATGGTAGAACAGAGCAAAGAGCTGAACCAGGAGAGAAGCAGGGTGCAAGCAGTGAGCCAAGTAGCAGTGGCAAGAGTGAAAACTGGGAACACCACAGCAAGCCACTGATTGAAAAATCTTTGGGCACCAGTTCACTATAGCTATGCACTCAGTCCTCCTGCTATTCACATGAAAATGTAGGGAAGTCCAGCAGAAGGAGGTTTATTTTAATGAAGACTACCTTTTCTACCAACTATTGCAGTCAATAATAATGAGAACTCACAATGTCTCCTGCACTAGACACACTGTTTTGTGGATAGGAAAGGAAATGCTGGGCCACCTTGATCAGATCTCGCCAGACTGGGGCTTTGTGTGTCCAGTATGCCATTAGATCTGCAGCCATATCCTCAATGGGTTCTGTGAGATAGCATGTGACAGAAATGTGTGCTGGGGGAGGGGATAATCTCTGCTGACAATCACTGTATCTATGGCTTGTGTCAGAGAAAGCCTATTCTGTGGTAGCCACAGGGGAATACTCGCTTTCATCCATGGGTCAAACAGCATGGCTAGCATGTAAATATCCAGCTGGATGAAGAGTTTGAGCCTATCTTACACTTGCTGTTGCTGGGAGTCCATGGACTGTCCTCCGGAGCCAGTCCCTGTTCCTGTCAGAACCATCTAACTCAGGGGTGGCCAACTCCAGTCCCTGAGAGCCACAAACAGGTCAGATTGTCAGGTTATCCACAATGAGTATGCATAAGACAGATTTACATACAATGTAGGCAGTGCATGCAAATCTATCTCTATATAATCAGTGTGGATATCCTGAAAACCTGGCCTGTCTGTGCTCTCAAGGATTGGAGTTGGCCAACCCTGCCCTTCCTTCTCTTCCAGGATATTGACTATGGAGATGACCTCACCCAGGGTGGCTCTTGTAGAATTGAGATCTTCAGCTTATACCATCTTATTCGGTTCTGTGGTCTTCAGTTATTCCGATGTAGTTACTCTGCTCTGTTATCCATTGTTACCCCGATTTAAGCCTAAGCTCCTGCTAGTCTTCCATTGTTGGGTTGGTTTCCCCAACCGCATTAATTGCAGTCATGCCATTAAGCCAATGTTACTTAAATTTTTATGCTTACGTTTTTATGTTAAGGTTTAAGGTTTATGCTAATGTTTACTGTTAATGCTCTAATGTTTTAAGGCTCTAATGTTTATAGGGTCTCCCTCACGTTCCCCTCGAATTGTTTATATGTTTACATGTTTATATTCTCTTAGACGCAATGTTTTAATGTAACGCCTTACCCGCGACTGTTCTGTTGTATTGTAAACCGGTGTGATTTGTATATTATACAGGAACGTCGGTATATAAGAATTCAAAATAAATAAATAAATAAATAAATTATGTGTACCCAATCATGATGCTCCAGGGAACAATACACACATACCTTGGTTCCAAAGACATGTCATGAAGGACTATCTGTTACACTGCTAACCACTCCAGCTTCACATAGATGGAATTCCACTTGTTGCCTACATCTTAAATAAGCCGATGCAGAAGCACCCCCACTGCTTCCTGCTTCTTGAGTTGCTGCTGCCCACTCCTCACACTCGGGTGAAAATGACCTATTATTTTCCTGCACTCTCTGTCAGTTCCTTCAAGACTAAACTGCCATATTCCTCTGTGAACCCCAAGGTATCCTTTCCTAGCAAGTGCAGAAAGTGTACAAAGCAAAGGATACACACATGCTCCTTCATCTTCCACTGCCTTTTTCATTGTAGCAACACTGTCTGTCACAAAAAAAATAACAGGAACAGTATCCTTATCTCTCCAGTTTAGTTGATTGTCTTCCATTATCTTCCTTATTGCTGCTAAGGTATTAACTGAGGTATGGCTTTTGTCCATCACCTGGGTGAGCAGCACATCCTACTGGTACTGTTGCATACGTGAACCCTTGGGCCGAGGCAGGATTGGCGCAACCTGCAGAGAGGAGCCCTACAGGTTCCCACCATCGTCAAGCAGACCCGGACGAAGCAGAGGCCCAGCAGGAGTTTTGTCTATACCAGCCTCCATTGTCCTCAGGTTGAGCCTTTGGGTGCTGGGACTGGCAGGTCTTGGGTGGGGTCTCTGCTGATGCCATATGATATTGTCATAGAGTAGCTGGGGAGGCAGACAGAGGTCCGATGTATCCAGAGGCAGGCAGTGCTCAGTGGCAGGCATTGGTCAAGCATATCCAGTGGTATACAGTGGTCAGTGGCAGGCAAGGGAGAAGCGTATCTGGTGGCAGGAGGTGGTCAGTGGCAAGCAGCAGTGAAGAGTATCCAAGATCAGGCAGAGGTCAAACCAGATATCCGTCCAAAAGGGAAGGAGGGAGGGGCAGGGCAGGACAGTGAGAAGAAGAACAGGTAAGCAATGAGGATGAAGCTGAAAAACTAAAGACAATGATGCTAGAACTGAAGAACTGAAGACAACGCTGAACTGAAGAGAGGAAGACAAGGATGTTGGAGCAACACGCATTACTTCAGGAGTAGGTGGACCTGTTGCTGAGGCAAAGAAGTGGAGGGCAGGAGAACCTTTTATAGGCCTGGCTGAATGAGGTCATTGAGATGTGCTGTGGGGCTTTTCCCACCACGGGCCTTTACGTTCTGCAGCGTCAGGAGCATGCGCTCTTAAGGGGGAGTGCAGCAGTAGGGAGTCATATCTCTGTTGTGGCGATTGAGGAAAAGCAGGCAGAGGAACTCAGTGGAGTCATGACCCTGCGGTCATGCTTGGAATATGACAGGCAGAGGAACTCAGTGGAGTCATGACCCTGCGGTCATGCTTGGAATATGACAGGCAGAGGAACTCAGTGGAGTCATGACCTTGCTGCTTCTTCACACCTCTCACAATATTTAGGAGAACTGCCAATGCTGGAAGGAGCCTGGTACCACTTTGCCCCTTTGTGGAGCCTTAGGCTACTTTATGCCTCTTTTTTTTTTTTTTTATAACTCTTTGTTCAAAAAGGATTTCAACATAGTAAAACTAAATAATGATAGGTTAGGACTTTTCAGCTTGGAGAAGAGACGGCTAAGGGGGGATATGATAGAGGTGTTCAAGATCATGGGTTAATGTGAATCAGTTATTTACTCTTTCTGATAATAGAAAGACTAGGGTGCACTCCATGAAGTTAGTAAATAGCACATTTAAAACTAATCGGAGAAAGTTATGTTTCACTCAACACTCAATTAAACTCTGGAATTTGCTGCCAGAGGATGTGGTTAGTGCAGTTAGTGTAGCTGTGTTTAAAAAAGGATTGGATAAGTTCTTGGAGAAGTCCATTACCTGCTATTAATTAAGTTGACTTAGAAAATAGCCACTGCTATTACTAGCAATGGTAACATGGAATAGACTTAGTTTTGGGTACTTGCCAGGTACTTATGGCTTGGATTGGCCACTGTGGTAAATAGGATGCTGGGCTTGATGGACCCTTGGTCTGACCCAGTATAGGCATGTTTTTATGTTCTTATGATAATAGCATACACCATTCTCTGGTTCAAAAAAGAAAAAAAAAGTAAAACAGACTTTATGAATGTCATTTTGCCACATTCTAAGTAACTTGCACCTTTTTTCCCCTTCTGATGATTTCTTCTCATTAGAATTAATAAGAAAATCACTATCTGGAGCCCAGAATAGACTGCAATGCTTTCCCCATAGCTTTTAATGGCAATTGATTAAACTAATGAAATTATTATTTTTTTTTTGTATTGAAACTAATGAAATGAATTTGGGCCCCCACAAAACGAATGAATGAACCTAAATGAATGTTTTTCTTGTTCATGTTTTTCTTGTTCATCCCTACTGTCCGCATGGTTTTTTTAATTTTTATCTTACATCACACTAAGTTCCTGGAAAGTTAAATTTATTTCTTTTAGAAAATACTAAACAGCTTTCTCTGTAGATGAATGATCACTTTAACTAGATTAACTGAGGATGACGCCAGAAGAATCAGCGAAACCGTCATTAGTTATGAGAAGAGGCAGAATTGAACTGTAACAAGAATCTTTCTTTCTGAGGATGTGGCACACACTTAAGCTTCAGATTTCCAGCCACCTGAGTATTAGTACTAAAAGTACTAAGATATATCACAAACAAAAAGGCAAAACAGATGGAAGGATTATATATATATAGGTAAAGGTGCTTTACATAGAAAATATGCAGCCTCTGGCATATAAATATTTAGGACCTTATAACTTATTTCAAACGGCTTTTGATGTCATCATTTTGGTAGTCAGGACATTCTGTATGCTTGATAATGCCCTGTGTCGATCAATGACAATTTCTGATAACTCAGGTCATGTTGCTCAATTAATTCTCCTTGATGTAGGATGCCACTTTTTAGCACAGATCATTCTCATCTAGCTTAAAAGTGGAATCTTCATCTCTTCTTTTCCTGAAGCCCATACTAAACAGTCCTGTATGTTTTTGTCTTCTTCCTGGGGCCAGACAATACCTACCAGGCCCCATAAATGTGGCTTTTTGTATTGTGTTCCCTTAATCATGACAGGAATTCTGTTTCCTGGCTTCTCCATAGGAAACTGAGGCTTTTTTTTAAATGTACCTTTTTCTCATGTATCTTAATGTCGTTTATTTGGCTGCAACCCATTTATAACTAAGCAAGAGATGAAGACATTATTATTATTATCACTTGCTGTGTGTCAAGATAAAATCATGCTGGAAGTTGATATCAGACTTCTAAACCTCAATTATCTGTCTATGAAACTCAGAAAATGCAAACAACACAAGTGTTAGAACTTATTTGTCTGTGTTTTTTTTTGTCTGAACAGAAACACAATTGAATGGAGGAAATCCTTTTGAGAGGGTTTCCCACCATTCAGAACAGCTTTCTTAGCTAATGGACTCAGGATATTTAAATGACAAAGCCAAACTTAGTTATGTCTTGGGAACCTGATGAAAGGAATAGATTTGGTAGTGAACCTGAATTTTTGAAAGCTGTCATTTTCAACAGCTGAGAGCTATTGCTGCCATCCTCTTCCTTGATCCATGGAAGGAAGGCCAAAACCTCAATACCAGGAACATTGATCATAAACCTCTCAGATATGATGTGAAATGATGCATATCAGTGGTTTGTTCCATGGCTTAGCATGAAACTGCTGTGAAATTTGGCCATATTATTTTAAATGTAAAGGTTTTTCTCCTTGAATGAAGTACCTTTCTAGGCATGATGTTGATTTTAACCAGTCATTTATGATTTAATTTGTATCTAAAGATTTTTTGCAGACAATAAGGAGAAGAACATTGATTGGAGGATTCTGGATCCATGTGTCAGTTTTTGTAATTGACGATTGTTATAGTTGTTTCTTCAGTTGACAAAGAAAACAAGATGTATTTATGTTATATGTCAGTTCACTAACACTTATGACAGATCAAATTTCTGATCAAAATATATTTCAGATGGGCATGAGTATTTTGGCCAGTGTAGGTACTTTAATTATGTATGTCTGTTTTTCATTTTTTTGACTTCATATATAAAGGTTTAATGATTAACATCCCTGATATTGAAATTGTGATTTTTAGTTCATCTAGGGGGTGCATCTTATGACTATCCATTTTATCTGTATCTAAATTTGGTTTATGAGTGGGACCAAAATCCGGTTCTACTTTTCAAATTTTGATGTTGGTTTGCTTGGCCTTTCTTATTTTGCATGAAAATATAAGACCAAGAAATACAGGCTTTTTTACTTCACATAGTTGTCACCTATAAAACCACTGATGTTTCTGAAGCTCTTGATAGACCTTCTGTACAATCCTTTCTATCATGTGTATTACTCTTTATTAATAGTAATGATTTATGTAAAACCATAAGAACATAAGAAGTGGACTACTGAGTGAGATCAGTAGTCCATAGAGTTCAGGATCCCATCTCCAACAGTGACAAAGTTGGGTCATGTACACAGTGGATCTTTGGAAGACTTCTCTCCTAATGCTCATTCATAGAAGTAAAAGGTAGTGATCCCATTGTCTGCCTGGCTAATAACTGTTCATGGACTGGTCCTGCAAAAATGTATCCAAACCTTTTTAAACCCAACTAGACTATAAATCTTGCCTATATTCTCCAACAGTAAATTCCATGGCTTAAATGTTTGTAGATCGAAAATATATTTTCTAAAATTTGTTTTCAGTCTACTACAAGAATCCTGATATATCTTACCATGGGTGACGGACTTTCAGAGACAGGTTGCAAATAAAGAAAAAAAACATTATGCATTTAGCATCAAATATTACATCTTCCAAGGTTTCTGAACTCCTGGCAATCAGACAAGGTTTTTGGTCTGTGGGGAAGTACGCAGTGTACTTCCACACCCTAGCCTCTGAACTTCAGTGGGGCAGTGACAATCTGACTGCAATCTTCAGACAAGGGCTCTCAGAGCAGATAAAGGATGAGCGACTACCAGTGATCTGCCGGAGACACTGGACGGTCTAATCAGCCTAGTCATCCGGCTAGATCTAAGAGTCCAAGAACGGACCCAGGAAAGGGGCACGGCCCACTGTCCAGTCTGTCTTGCTCCAAATTTCCAGCAAATAGTGACTTCCCGCTCACTACCTGAGATGGGTTTGGAACCAGTAGACCACTTTAAACTGCTTATGGGGTAGAAGCAAAGGTGCTACAATTTCAATCTGTGCTTGTATTGTGCTGCATCTGGGCACTTCACAAATTACTACTCGAATAAGCTCGGAAACTCAAGGACCTTGACCTCATGGAAGAGGTCATCCTAGGTCATCCCTGCACCTCTCCTCAACTGCTAGTACCAGTATGTCTCTCTCTTGGGGACATTCTTGTGGACACTCTTGACTTTCTGGATACAGGCACTGGCAGCAGCTTCATCCATGACTTAGGCTTTGATTCATCACTACTGGATACCAACAGTCCCTTTGGATAGTCTGCTCTCAATCTCATCTGTATGTAGAGAACCTTTGCCTGGACATGTTACGAGAGCCACCATACCCTTCACCATGCAAACAGGGATTCTGCATGGAGAGCTAATCAGTCTCTATCTGTTACCCAAAACAGTCAATGCACTCATCTTGGGACTACCATGGTTCATGCTACATCAGCCTCATATCGATCGGGTCACATTACAGATTGTCAAATGAAGCTTTAGCTGTCATGAGCAATGCCATACCAAAGAGTTTCCTGTGATGCCCTTGGCTCCGACAGTTATTTCAAAGCTTCTGGGTTTACTGCCACAATACACAGAGTTTGCAGATGCATTCAGCAAACAGCAGGCAGAGGTCCTACTGCCTCATCATGCCTACAAATGTGCCATTGACTTGGTCCCCAGCAAGGTCCTACCCAGAGACAGGGTATACCTGCTCTCTGCCCCTGAAACAGAGGCTATGATCAAATATATTAAAGAGAATTTGGACAAAGGCTTCATTTGCCCCTCCTCATCACCTGTCAGGGCTGGATTCTATTTTGTAGATAAGAAAGATGGGCCGTAACAACCCTGTATAGACTATCATGACCTTAACTCTATACAAGAAGAACTGCTATTCTCTTTCCTTGATCTCTGAGCTCTTTGTTCGCCTTCATGGGACACACAGATATTTACAGAGCTTGACCTTAGGGGGGCATACAACCTTATCGGGATCTGAGAAGATAATGAATGGAAGACCGACTTTAACACCCATGACGGACACTATGAATAACTGATGATGCCCTTCGGGTTATATAACACCCCATAGTTTTCCAGAAGTTCTTCTGGGACCTTCTCTTCTCCCTTGTGGTAGTTTACTAGTCTTCTCTAAGTCTTTGACAGAACATCAATGTCATGTGAAATAGGTCCCCCAGAAACTTTGTGAGCACCACCTTTACACCAAGTTAGAACAGGAAGAGTTTCCCTTCTTAGGATATATTATCTCTTGCCAAGGTTTATGTATGGACCCAGACAAGTTAAAGGCTATACTGGAGTTCCTCCAGCTCATGGGCCTCAAGGTGCAGCAGCACTTCCTGGAGTTTAAAAATTATTAAAGGCAATTTATTCATGATTACTCCTCCTTGGCAGCTCCACTCACAGTCCTAACCAAGAAGAGCTTGGACACCAAAAACTAAACCATGGATGCTATCCAAGCTTTTGAGTGTCTCAAAGAAGAGTTCACCCTTGATCTGTGACTATGCCACCCAGATCCATCCAAGCCATTCATTGTGGAGATAGATGCATATAACCCTTGGGTAGGTGCTGTCCTCCTGCAACATAACCATAAAGGTATCCTTGTGACCTGCTCCTATTTCTCAAAAACAAAAAAATTCTCTCTGGCAAAGAAGAACTATACCATTGGTGATCATGAGCTGCTAGCACTAAAGCTAGCCTTAGAGGAATGGTGACACCTGTTGGAAAGAGCTAAGACCCCATAACCATCTATAAAAATCACAAAAACCTAGAACACCTACACAAGCACAGAGGCTGAATCCCCGGCAAGGCTGTCATTGATTTTTACTCGGTTTGACTTTGAATTGCAGTACCATCCCACTGAGAAGGACTGACGAGTCAATGTCCTCTTACACTCCTTTGATACTAAGTGTTCTCTGGAGTCTCCATGGCATATCATCAGCTCTGTGAAGAATGCAATTGCTGCCACATTCACAGTCCCTCCGGGTAAGATCATTGTTCCCCAGTGCCTATCACAAAAGGTTCTTCAGTGGGCTCATGACTCCTGTTTGAAGGATCACCCAGGTATTACCTGAACCTTGGAATAAAAGTTTGTGAGTCTGACCTTGGTGGTTGTTATAGCCGCTGCCAATCCCCAAGGAACCCTGGACTTACTTGGCCACTGACTTCATCACTGACCTTCCCCTTTCTGGTGGCAACACCACCATATGGGTGGTAGTAGATAGATTTTCTAAGATGGTGCATTTCATGCCCCTTGCAGGCCTCTTGTCACTGCCTGAACTGGCTAAACTCTTTGTCCAACATATCTTCTGCATGGGCTCCCTTTTTACATCCTTTCAGACTGGGGAGTGCAGTTCACGACCCACTTCTGGAAAGGGTTGTGCAGGAAGTTTGGAATTAAGCTGGATTTCCCTTCAGCTTACCACCATCAGAGTAATGGGCAAACCAAGTGAGTAAATCAGAGTCTCAAAGCCTTTCTATGAGCCTATGTAAACCAATGCCATGATAACTGGGCATCCCTCCTCCCATGTGCCTAATTCTGGAATTTCAGCAGAAGACAAACACCCTCCTAGAGCAAGCGGCAGAGCAGTTTAAAAAACAAGCAGACAAGAAATGTCGCCCAGTGCATCAGCTTCACCTGGGAAGCCTGCTTTGCTTCAGCACTAAAAACCTGCGGTTAAAAATGTCTTCACTGAAGTTTGATCCATGATTCTTGGGTTCATTCTCCATTGAACAACAAATTGGTCCAGCAGCCTACAAACTCAAATTATCTTTATCCCTGTACATCCATGATGTCCTCCACATATCTCTGTTAAAACCTGCAATTCAGTTACATAAAACACTTTGTTGTATGTCACTGACAACTCTAATATGTGAAGAAAGATTAGAGTCTATATAATGCAAAATGTTTTTCTGTTTGTTGTTTAAATAAAAAGTTTAAAAGAAAATAGAAACCTTGTAATTCTCTCTTGACTGGGCCAACCACCAGGTCACTGAAGTCTGTACAGAAGAGGACACTCAATTTGAAGACCAGATCTTGGATTCCCAATGGGTCCGAAATCAGTTGCAATATCTAATCTCATGGAAAGGTTATAGACCAAAGGAGAATTCTTGGAAGCCAGCCTCCAACATCCAAACCCACCAGCTAGTACACGAGTTCCATCAGAGATTCTCCAGGAAACCCAAGCCCAGAAAACTGGAGAGGGGGTTTTGGAGGGGGGTTACTGTTATATTCAGTGATTCACAGGAAGATCCTCACTCACCCCTGACGTGGCCAGATAGACCCTGTGGTGAGCACTCAGCTCTCTGCCCCGAACGCCATCCAGCGCAACCTAAGATGCCACCATCTGACACTGCCACCACCTTCTCTTATGTGTGCGCATGCGCATATACTCACATTATATAGGTCCTGCAGTGGGAAATGCTGAGAGGTGCCCTCTAATGACATCAGATCGACCACCCTATTTAAGACAGGGCCTTGCAGCACTACCTCACCTCAACAACAAGTCTCCTGCCTTAGCAATGCATGTTGTCTTCTAGTTTCTGGTTCCTGTTACATCGGAGGTCGACCCTTGGGCTGAGGTGGGGTTGACGCAATCCATAGGCAGGGGCCTATGGGTCCCCACCATCAGTAGGTGGAGTGGGCTGAAGCTAGAGGCCGCTGGAGCTTCACCTATATCAGCCCTTGTTCCCCTCGGGTTGAGCCTTTGGGTGCCGGAGCCAGCAGGACTTAGGTGGGCCTCAGAGTTAGCTAGGGATGAAAGATGGTTCAGCTCAGAGACAGCAGCCGGTAGATGGCGTAGTCCTATCCTGGACAGGACTCAGAACTGGAACTCGGGTGCCAAAGGAATAATAGATAGCTGGAGGCGTTCAAGCAAAGGAAGGCCTAAGTCTTTTAGGTCCAAGTTCAGAGAATAGGCTAGGAGAGGCATCACTGACAGGCAAGGATCAGAGCCGGTGGCAAGTAGAAGTTGTGGCAAGCGGTGGAGACTCTGGACACAGGAGAGTCTGTAGCGTAGTCATTCAAAGCAAGGGTCAGGGCACGGAGAAGGCAGGTGTAGTCAATCAAAGCAATGGTCAGGGCATGGAGAAGGCAGGCATGGTCAAGCATGGCAAAGGTCTGGGACTGAAGAGAAGCAAGTGAGTGGTCAAGCTTAGCGGAGGTCCGGGGCTGGAGAGAAGCTAAAGAGTAGTCAGATATAGCGGAGGTTCGGGGCTGGAGAGAAGCTGAAGAGTAGTCTGTCGTAGCGGAGGTCCGGAGCTGGAGTGAAACAGCCTGTAAGGGAGTCAGTTGGACCATTAGATGATCGAGGGGTTAAAGGGGCACTTAGAGAAGATAAGGGGCACTTAGAGAAGATAAGGCCATTGCGGAAAGATTAAATGATTTCTTTGCTTCGGTGTTTACTGAAGAGGATGTTGGGGAGGTATCCGTACTGGAGAAGGTTTTCATGGGTAATGATTCAGACGGACTGAATCAAATCATGGTGAACCTAGAAGATGTGGTAGACCTGATTGACAAACTGAAGAGTAGTAAATCACCTGGACCGGATGGTATACACCCCAGAGTTCTGAAGGAACTAAAAAATGAAATTTCAGACCTATTAGTAAAAATTTGTAACCTCTCACTAAAATCATCCATTGTATCTGAAGACTGGAGGATAGCTAATGTAATCCCAATGTTTAAAAAGGGTTCCAGGGGCGATCCGGGAAATTACAGACCAGTTAGCCTGATTTCAGTGCCAGGAAAAATAGTGGAAAGTGTTCTAAACATCAAAATCACAGAACATATAGAAAGACATGGTTTAATGGAACAAAGTCAGCATGGCTTTACCCAAGGCAAGTCTTGCCTCACAAATCTGCTTCACTTTTTGAAGGAGTTAATAAACATGTGGATAAAGGTGAACCGTAGATGTAGTATACTTGGATTTTCAGAGGCTTCTAGGAAAAGTAAAAAGCCATGGGATAGGTGGTGATGTCCTTTCGTGGATTGCAAACTGGCTAAAAGACAGGAAACAGAGAGTAGGATTAAATGGACAATTTTCTCAGTGGAAGGGAGTGGGCAGTGGAGTGCCTCAGGGATCTGTATTGGGACCCTTACCTTTCAATATATTTATAAATGATCTGGAAAGAAATATGACGAGTGAGATAATCAAATTTGCAGATGATACAAAATTGTTCAGAGTAGTTAAATCACAAGCAGATTGTGATAAATTGCAGGAAGACCTTGTGAGACTGGAAAATTGGGCATCAAAATGGCAGATGAAATTTAATGTGGATAAGTGCAAAGTGATGCATATAGGGAAAAATAACCCATGCTATAGTTACACAATGTTAGGGTCCATATTAGGTGCTACAACCCAAGAAAGAGATCTAGGCGTCATAGTGGATAACACATTGAAATCGTCGATTTCATGGAATAGAAACATGGAAAAGACTTAGTTTTTGGGATCTTGCCAGGTTCTTATGGCTTGGATTGGTCCCTGTTAGAAACAGGATGCTGGGCTTGATAGACCCTTGGTCTGACCCAGAATGGCATGTTCTTATGTTCTTAAGTAGTCAGGCGTAGTGAAGGTCCAGGGCTGGAGAGAAGCTGAAGAGTAGTCAGGTAGAGTGATGATCAAATCCAAGAGTCAGTCCCACACATAGACGAACAGGAACAAGGAGAACAGGAACCGGGAACCACTGGAAACAGGAACACCACAAAGACACAGTTCTGGGATCAGCAACGAGTACTCAGAGTTTGAAGAGACCTGTTGCAAAGGCAACACAATGGAGCAAGGCCTGAGCTTTTATACGCTGAAGAGTCTGACGTCAGCATTTGGGTCCGCAGCCAGGTTCCCACCATGGGCCATTTAAAAGAACTAGAGATTCGCGCGCACGCCTAGGAAGGGATGCGGGGCTGATGACGACATCTCTCCGCAGGCCATGCGGAGAGGCCCAATGAGCAGGGACATCTTGGCTAGCAACACTGGGTAGCGAGGCAGGACCGGAAGCACTGGAGGGAACCAGAGGTCGGAGCTGGTGGCCCACTGCCGCCAGAGAAGAGGAGCCAGGCCCTAAAATCCGTCAGAGACGGTGAGAGGGCCGCGCAGGTGGCGCACGTAACAGGTCCTGTGTCCTGCATTCCAACCTTGTCTCTCCAGCCTTGCCTTGTCCAGCCTTGTCTCATTTAGCCTTGCATCCAGCCAGTCTAGAGACCACCACCATTTTGTTCCATGATTGTACAGCATATGACTACAAAAAAAATGTTCTTAGCTTCAAAGCTGACTGTTGCCATTTTAAACTAGGCACCTGGTAGGGTAGGAGTGACTGGAGATTGCTTCTTTCCCTTTTGAACAAGACTAATTTCTGGTATGAACAGACTCTGAATATCAGAGTTAGCCATATATCTTATCTAGCTAACCTAACTCTACCCCAGACCACATCCGACTTATCTGGCTTACTTTTATCTAGCTAAACTATTAGCCGGATAAGTTGGAGGTGTTCAGAGTGGCAGGAACTTTAAAACCCCTTGTTTGTCTGGATAAATCTTCAACTTAGCTGGACAAACTATCTGAATATTGGCCCTTGTGTGCACAGCAACTAACTGCAGCCAATACGGATAGATCAGCATCTTCCATTAATTGCACAAATCAGTCATGCATCTAAGGTAGGATTCTCCCGACAGGACTTCTGTACAGAGTTCATTTGTGTATTGCTATCTCTCCTGCAGCATGTTCAATAGAAAATAAAGAAACACAGGATTTGGAAAGTTTCCAGATTGCTTTGAAGGAAACTGAGGTGATCAACATGACTTGCCATATGGATGGCTCTAGATTGTTTCAGTGTCACTAACAACGGTAAAACTGCCTTCTGATTATGTACAGCAAGGCAAGAAACCTAGATAGAAATGAACAATTTTTCAGCTTGAGCTGTCCATAGCTTGTCTCTCCATTGCAAATGCATTGAAGTGTCTTCCATAGACCCTATGGATCTTTTTTTGTACATTTAATCTGCCAGGACAGTTGAGGCATATAGCAAGCATGCCTGAAAACACTGGGTGGAAAAATTGTTCTGAAAATAATGTTCTGAAATAATGATTGAGTTTAATTAGCATTGAAGTTTGAAGTTGTACGCAAGGCCATTCTACTCCCAGCTTAGGTTAAAAAGTTTCTGCTCTGTATGTGAGACCGGTGCTTGATCACAGTCCATGGGCCCTCCTCGGGTTCTCTGATAAGAGATAAGAGACTAGGTATCTGTGCCAGGAGCAATCCTTTGGTAATCCAACCTCCATGATCAACAAGGAGAGGCCACATCTGCACAGGAAAATAGTACTGCTACATTTTTGGAATGAAATCACAGAGCAAAACTCATATCTCAAAAATCCTGTAACAATCTGTTTGTGAAGACAAATTTTTAAAATCCTTCTTGCAGTCTTTCCGAACCCTATTAGGTTTAGATGGGGTTTGCATTTAATCTGAAGTAAAATTGTCCTTACTTGGCACATGTTAAAAAACACTAGTCAGGAGTTCATACAATGAAAGACAATCTTCAAAGCAGGTAAAACAGATACATAAATTGGCTGTCTGAAAATTGACCTCTCAAAATATGTGTAGCCCTGGTCCAAAAGAAGGGACTTTATGGTCTTAAATGGTGTACATACTCCCTACTGGGATAAGCAGAATGGAACATATCATCTTTTTGGGATCCTGCCAGGTTCTTTTGACCTGGATTGGCCACTGTTGGAAATAGGATACTGGACTTGATGGACTTTTGGTCTGATCCAGTATGGTAAGTCTTATGTTCTTATGTTTTACTTAATTTGAACAACATTGTGTGAAGAATATAACTTGATCCCTAAGGGCCTAGAAGCAACTACTTCCCGACTATTTGAAAGAACCACTGGGGCTGTAATGAGTTTTGCCTGACCACAGCAGTACCTGAAGGTGTACCCCTTGCTCAAATGAAAGTTCTAGGAAAAGGATTACATTACCTTAAGAAATAATTTCAATTCTGTTGCTATTTCTAATTCATACAGCAAATACCAGCCATTCAGCATACCCTGCTAAGATTAAATAAGCTTTAATACGCTTTCATTTTTTAAATATTTGGTTTACTCAGGTCTGAAAAGATTAGACTCCAGTCAGACCATGTAATCTCTTTTCTAGAGACTGGCAGCTGCCGAAACCTTCTTAACCTCTGGGTTTTCTCCTAAATTAGTTCACCTCAGGCTCTACCAGTATCAGGGAATGTTGAATGCCTCCTTAACCAGAGCATGACATGGACCTCGGGGTACACCTTATGCTACATGCATGCTGATTTTGGTGTGCATGCTGACTCTAAATGTATCTCTTGCAATACATCTGCCAAACAGCTTACTGAACCAGTTTCAAAAATAGCCTAGCCTACTGCCCTGGGTTTAAACAGTCATCCTATAATAAAGTATCCGTTTTCTTGTGGGATGAAAATGAATCATGGATTCCTATTGACAAATCAAGGCCTGGCTCCTGTCAAATTCCTATGACTCTGTGAATTCCGCTGCACATCTCATCACTGACTTGAGACAAGAACGCAGTGAGAGTAAGAATGTCAGTTGGCTACCAATAGCTTCTGTGCACTATGAACCAGTGTGCAGCTACATCTTCCTTTCCCTGAAATGTCTTTCTTTCAATAAGAATTGTAAACAATAATCTTTCAGAAGCCTTAACTATACTTATAATATCCTGGATATGATTCTGTCTTAGGTTTTTTGGGGTTTTTTTCATGTTCAATTTGCCAAGGTTTAGCATGGATTTCAGTTTTATTTATATGTGATATGTCCATGAATGCCTGTTTTATTGGCCTAGACTGCCTACCTCCCTTACAGGTGACTGAGGAATTTGGAACATTTGACAAGGAATTCCTGAAAGAGCTGGTGTGTCTGAAGCAACAGACTGTACGCCCTCTTTGGGACAGAGGCCTCCTTACTGTATCTGAATTGCAACTTGTCTTGAGCAAGGGTTTGGAAAGGTAAATAATTAAATCCAAATCCAACACAGCATAGTATATTCTGCTATAGGCATGAAAAATATATCAAAGACATATAAAAGACAACAAAAATGAAACAAATTCCATCTCTATAAATTTATTGAGAGTTTTCTTATATATTGTTCTAGAAACCAGCATTATAAAATTGGTGGTTATTTGTAATTAGTTGCATAATAGAAGAGAATAATAGAATGACTGAGATCATGCATCTGACTAATCACTGTTTATTACTTCAATAACTTAATAAACTATTTGAGTCATAGTAGATGATAAAACTAAGCACTTTTTTTACTCAATTCAGCCCTGTGCATCATATCTGGAACTTTTGTAACATTTTTCAACCAAGACAATAGCAGTGATTACATCCACCTGTCTGTCCATCTGTCTGGGGGCATGATAACTTCTGTAAAAGTTGATTGCTCAGATGCATGCTTGAGGGGTGGAAGGGGTAGAGGTTGGAGCATAGACTTCACACATATCCTATTGAAAATTACCTTGATCCAGAACAGGTGAGGTCATTTTCCCCAGGGTCAAAGTTAAAAAAGTAGTAGAAAGTCCACACATAAGTACAGCTTTCCCTTCCTTCCTGGTTTTAATTTTGCCAGGAAAAAAATTCTTAATCTGATAACTTGATTTTGGCTTTTCTGGCACATAGTCCTAATATGCAGTCAATATATGACTGCAGGATGGTCCGTTTCTTTATCTCTACTTTGCTGAGCTAATTCTACAGCAAATCATCTACCCCTGCCATTCCATCCTTTCCCTTTTCCTCTCAATAATATGATAAAATTTGAAGTACACTGCATACTGGGGGTTTGGATATCACAAAGGAATTTATTTACTGATACTGTACCCCTATTCACATTACCACTCTACTGTCATCACACACGTACAAACATTACAGTGTAAATGTGCTGTTCTGTGTGCACTCAGCACTGACTGACTCCTTTTCCACACAGAAAAAAGCTGTTAGTTAAACAGAACCAAAAAGACTGACAAACTAGTAAGACTCTTCTTTTCTTCAGTCTGTCAGTGTGCTACTCTTACTGCTTTCCTATCTCAGACACTCAGACATGACTGAACCAAAAAAATCATTAGCACTGATGCAATCTCCATACTCCTACTCTGACCAGTGAAGAGAAAAAGTAGCAGTTTCACTGCCTCTGTCTATATGACACAGTGAGTGAGATGCTGACAGCAGAAAAGATCAAAACTGCCCTTTACCAGTGCCAAATCCAACTTTTTCTATTAAACTCAGAGCTTCTCAGTACACATCCTTTCTTAATAACTGATAGAAAGGAAATACAGAGCTTCTTGCTCATATGATGTGAGTAGATCAGCATCACTTGATCCAGACAGCAGCCATATGCTAGTTAAAAAGATACTGTACTGTGATTTCTCCTCTGTCTGGTCTCCTTGCCAACATATCCTGCCTCGGCTCTGACAAGGATATGATGTCACACAGTCAAGAGTTGTTTGCTATAGTTAACAGATCTTTTTTTGGCTTAGCAGTACACAGCCATAGACTTAAATATGCCATACACTTGAATGAGAAACATAAATGAATGGGATGAAAAATTTTGTTTCATTCAAGGAACTCTTCCATTCATTTCAGTGGACCATGAATGAAACAAAAATAGATTCATTTACCATTCATTTCAGATGAATGCATATCCCTATGAACTGGCTTATCCTGAAAATGATTCCTCATAGCTTCCATTTTGTGCTGTAGCAGCTGCAATATCAGCATGTGCTATCAGACTCTGGGAAATCATGTTCTACTGCTGCTGGCATAACGTAGATGCTCCTAGCAGCAGCAGCAACAGGAACCCTCTTCCAGATGAACCTAATTACTTTCACCTAATTGGACAAAATGTTGCCTTACATTTTGAACATAAGACTTCCCCTTTTTGGAATATTGTAGTATTCAGAAAGAGCCTGCAAATGATCAGGTTTCTTTGGTTTTATTTGGGGAGGGTAATTTTCAAACAGCCTGCAGTAAAGTCTGTGTGTGCATTGTACACCCAGACTTAACTGAATTTATTTTTAAAGCGAGCTTACACGTGTGACAGGATTCCAAACCTGTGTCCCTATTGTCATGAGCTTGCCCTTTCCCAGAGTTTGGACAGGGGTATAATCAAAGGAGAGGGATGTGCCTGAAAGACAGTACATGGACTGCACTCATGAGTTTCTCCTTTTTGCTGACGTAACTATGCAGCCAGAGGATTAGATTGTGGCAAGAAGACATTGAATGCTATGCAGGTAAGACAGAAGTAATGTACATTGGGTTCAGGAACAAAGAGTGTAGCCTTCTAGCTGGTCAGAGGGTCGCAGCAACATCTGACAAGCTGGAAGCCAAGAAGATCACCATTTCCTGAACTGGTGAGTTATAGAGGCTGTGCAATCAGCCAGAGTATCTCTGCACGAACTCTACACCTAGAACAAATAAAGCCAATTGAATCTGGCTCCCATGAGCTGATGTCACAGAACATGGACTGATGGAATGCATAGGATAAGAAGCTTTCGGGCCGATACAGTACGTGCGTGCATGCGTGCGATTCAGTAACTTAATTTATTTAAATTAGGGCCCGTGGTAAAAAGAGGCGCTAGGGACACTAGCGCGTTCCTAGCGCCTCTTTTTTGATGAAAGCGGCGGCTGTCAGCGAGTTTGACGGCGTCGGTTCTCAAACCCGCTGACAGCCACGGGTTCGGAAACCAGACGCCGCGGGCCCATTTTACATTTTTTTTTTATTTTAAATTTTTTTTAACTTTTGGGGCCTCCGACTTAATATTGCCATGATATTAAGTCAGAGGGTGCACAGAAAAGCAGTTTTTCCTGCCTTTCTGTGCACTTCCCTGGCGCCGGCAGAAATTAAGCGCGTCGAAAACGCGCGTCCAAATGCCAGTTAACAGTGTGCACTGTACTGTATAAGCCTGTTTGTTAGGCTGAGTTTGGTACCAGAAAGAGTTTGGTACCAGAAATAACAGTCCAAATTGGTCTAGGACAGTCTATTCCAGCCTGTGGAAGGGAGGAGGAGGTCCAGAGGAAAACCCCTTGTGGAACAGTCTCCAGCAGCCAAGCATCCCATCTGGGAGCAGTGCTGCGAGACCCTAGGAGAAACTGTCGTGAAGGAGGGATCAGGAGTCTGGAGTGCCGGCCAAACACTGAGACTGATGCAGAAAGGTGCGTTCAGGTGACCACACAGTTTTACCTGCTCTGGAACATGAACTTTCTCTGTGCAAGACTTACTTATTGTCAGTGCAGCAAGGAGTTTTGCCCCCAGATGAGCCGATGCAATATAGGGCGCTCAGGTCAGCGAGCCGCTAAACCTGCAGTTGGACGTGCGTTTTGGATGTGCTAAACTTACACCCGATGCAATATCGGGATTAGCAGGTCCTAAACATGTGTCCAAACTGGCGCATAGCTAATAGCACTAATCACATGTAAATTCCATCTAAATGAGGCTATTACCCTGCGATTCCAAAAATTCCCGCGCAGCCAATGTGCCCATTGTAACGCGGCAAATTTAATGTCAGCCCAGGTGCTGGCGTTAAGGCAGGCCACGCTCAAGGACTCAATCTAAAAAACAAAAAAATCCTGCTTCTGTGGTTCCTCCTAATAGTATTGTCATGATACAAAACAGGGTTATATGGTCTGTTTTTCTAGCGTTGCTAATTAGCCTTGCCATAGCATTTTGGAGGATCTGTAGGGGTTTAATGGTGGAGTAGGGGAGACCAAGGTAGAGCGAATTACAGTAGTCTAACTTGGATGACATAGTGGTTTGGATGACGGTTTTGAGGTCATGCGTGTGGAGTAGTGGCTTGAGCTTTTTTATGATGTTGAGTTTATAAAAGCCACCTTTGAGTACAGAGCTAATGTGCTTTTTTAGGTTCAGTAATGGGTCGATTAGGACGCCGAGGTTCCGAACTGAGGGTTGTGATGTGAGAGAGAGGGCCATAGGGTCATTGGTGGGAATGGATTTGAGGGTCTGATGGTTGTGGATAAGTATGAGCTCTGTTTTGGACGAGTTGAGGGCTAGTTGCAGGGATGTGAGGAGGGAGTTGATGGACGTGAGGCAGTCCTCCCAGTAGCTTATAGTGGCAGCTAAAGATTCACGTAGAGGGATGATGATCTGAACATCGTCTGCATAGATGTAAAATTTGAGGCCGAGTTCAGTGAGGTGATGACAGAGGGGGAGGAGGTAGATGTTGAAAAGGGTAGAGGAGAGGGAGGAACCTTGGGGGACACCTTGGGAGAGGGAGAAGTGCGAGGATTTGAGAGGGGCAAAGCAACATAAAGCATGGCACACCCTTTTCAGGAGGCATTTGAATAATTTGAAAGTGTGGTGCTAATATATGGTTGATTTGCTGTATTTTTATATTGTTTTATTGTTCAATTGTTTATTCTATTATTTTCACTTTTATTATGAATTTGTTATTGTAATCTGCTCAGTTCAGTTGTACTGCTATGGAAGGGATAGAAATGTTTTAAATAAATAAATAAATAAATAGGTAGATAAATTAAAAGTATCCTACCCCTAAGCATTATTATCATCCAGAATCTTCATTACTTATGATTTCGCCTTTATTGTTAAACTACATACTTGCACGGAACAATTCATTGTAATTCTCAAACATCCATTTTTGGAAATTCCTCCATTCTACAGGTTTATACACTTTGTTAAAGTTTCTATCTTGTCTTCTTCTTGCTCCTAGTTGTACGTCTCCCTGTTTATTGTAACTGCATCTATATTATTTATAGTTCATATTATTTCGTTCTCTGTTCCGGTTATCACCCATTGTTTATTGTAAACCGGCTTGATGTGATATTTTCACGAATGCCGGTATAGAAAAAATTAAAATAAATAAAATAATAAATAAAAGCCCAAGGCACCAAAATAAGGGCATAGGGTACCAACAACAGTGGCATAAAGATGTCAAAGCTCCAAAAGAGGGGCAAAGGACAAAATCACTGTGGCATCAGCATCCCAAGGCAGAGAGTATGAGGTAATGCAACAAGAAGAGTGGCATCAAAACCCCAAGGCATGGAGTGCAGAGCAAAGCAGAAAGCACAGTGCAATCAGTACCCCAAGGTACAGAGTAGAGGGTAAGACAGGGAGAAGAATGGCATCTATACCCCTCAGCAAAGAATGCAGAGCAAGGCATCAAGAAGAGTGGCATCAACATTCCAAAGCATAAAGTAAAAGGTAAGACAAGAAGAAAAGTGACATCAAAACCCCAACGTACGGAGTGCAGAGTGAGGCAGCAAACAAATGTGGCATCAACACACCAAGACACTAAATAAAAAAGGAAGCAGGATAGGCAAAGCAGGCTCAGCAGCAGCAGTAACAGTGATAACAAGATCTGAAGGCACCCAGAGAGGGGCAGGAGAGGAGAAGGCTTTTCTTTTAATTGTTTTTATGTTTTTTGCTTCTGGGGCCAAAATAACCGCAATGCATCCAACAGAGAGGCAAGGCAGGAGAAGCTGACTTGACTTAGCATCAATAACAGTGGCATCAAAACAGCAAGACGCTGAGGAAAAAGTGTGGGTATTGGTTCAGTGTAACTGTGCACTCAGTCCTATTGCCACATATATGGAAATTTGGGCTATCCAAAACAGAGAGATTTATCATAATAAAGAGAAACTTGGGCTGGAGGTAATATCAAAGGAACTAACATATCCCATCGGTTCTTATTTCTACTAAAATAATTCTCAGTCCAGTGTACAACAGCTGTCAAAAAAGCAAATAGAATGATAGGTATTATAAGGCAAGGGATGGAAAATAAAACAGAGGATATCATAATGCTTCTGTTTTGATCCATGTTGCAACTGCATCTTGAGTACTGCGTCCAGTTTTGGTTGCCCCATCTCATAAAAGATTTATCGGATCAAGAAAAGGTGCAGGGAATGACAACCACAATGGTAAAAGGAATGTAATATGGCTTCCTGGAGAAAAGATGACTAGGGGGTGATAAGGTTGGTATATTAGATGTCTATTAAATCATGATGTGATGGATGGGGTGACTGTAAGCCCTTAGTGCTGTGGTGTAGTTTACACAGCCTCGTAGGCAATCCTACGAGGCCTAAGATGACTGCTTGCAAAGGCACCTTAGAGTGGGACCGACTGGAGCTTCACTTATACCAGCAGCCTCCCCCACAGTTGAGCTCTCGGCTTCTGGTGGCCAGCAGGTCTTAGGTGGGTTTCTAGGGTGATTGAGCAAGTGGGAGTCCAGGAACAAGCTGAGGTCAGGGCAGGCAGCAGACAAGACATACCAGGAACAGGCCAAGGGTCAGGGCAGGCAGCAAGCAGGCATAGTCAAGTCCAATGCTAAGGTAAGGTCCAGTCAGCAGGCAAGCATAGTCAGGTCCAATACTACGGTCAGGTCTAAGTGGCAGGCAAACATAGTCAGGTCCAATTCTAAGGTCAGGTCCATGAAATCAGGCTGAGGAGAGGGCAAGGATAGATGAGGAAGGAAGGCTGATGAAGCAAGGTTGAACAAGTCAAAGAGGCCGAGCAACATGTACTGCGAAGGCAGGAAACCAATTGCAAAGGCAGTGATAGAGAACACACCTGTGCTGACGTCATCTTCATATGTTGTCCCAGACTTTCCCACCACGGGGCCTTTAAATACAGGTGTGGTACGAATACACATACATTAGGGGCCAACAGGAGAGAGATGGCCTGGAAGTGTCGACAGCATCTCTACTGCAAAAATAGGCTGGCAGCATCAGACAGCAGCTGAAGTGAGCACAGCTGGGCACAGGGCCATCCCACAGCCAGCCAAACATAGCACGAGTGGTGTGGAATGGGTAAATAACAGGGGCGTCTCCAGCTACTGGGCACAGTGCTCCATGTATGTGCTCTCCCCGGGACATTAAGCTTTTCTTTGTGGCACTCCTGCCCTTTTTTCTTCCCCTCATCTCCCTCCTTCATCGTGTTTTATGCTTTTAAAGGAGTTACTTCTTCTTGGTGCCAGAGTGGTTCAATAATAATAAGTCGTTTGAACAACAAGGCCTTCCATAGCTATAGAGACCTGCAGTTCAAGCAACTTGTCATTGAACCACACTGGCACCAGCACCAGCAACACGGAGCAGAAGTAACTCTGATAGAAGCGCCAGACAGAGAATGAAGGAGGTAGATGAGGGGAAGAAAAAGAGGCAGGAAAACCACAAAAACCATCTTAAAGTTCTGGGGAGGGGGAGGCCTTTCTATGCTGACAGAGCAGAGCTTTAAAAACAGTGCCTTGCCTCTTCTTCTGCCTCCAGCTACTTTCTGACTCTGCCTGCTCTGGGACCCAGAGCTGAAATGTAATAGGTTGCCTTGATACTTTAGTATGATAGAATTACCAGAAGAGAAGAGGCCTAGGACTGAGCCTTCTGCTTATGAAAGTGTTGTCCATAAATAACATGGGTGGAGTTTGGGAGGCCAAAGGGGAACATTGCCCCCCTAAAATGCAACTAGCCTACTGACACTGCCAAAGAAGAGGCCCAGCAGGGCTGCTGTGGACCCCATTCCATGGCAGCCGAAGATGAGGCATAGCAGGGCAGCTGCATACCCCATTCCACAGTAGCTGAAGGCCCAGCATAGTGGCATAGACCCCCATCCTGTGGCGGATGAAGTAGGTGCCCAGCAGTGGCTGAAGAAAAGGCCCAGAAGAGAGGGAAAGGCCCTGCAAGAGAGAGAATGCGTATGTGTGAGGGAGCCTTTGTGTGTGTGAGGGAGATAGAGCCAATGAGTGTGAGGGAGTGTGTGTGTGTGTGTGTGTGTGTGTGTGTGTGTGTGTGTGTGTGAGAGAGAGAGACAGTGAGTGTGATTGTCATGTGTGAGGTGTGTGAGCATGTGTGTGAGAGAGAGGAAGTGTGCATGAAAGTGACATGTATGAGTGTTTATGAGAGAGAGAATTAACATATGTGTGGTGAAAAATGTGTGTATATGAGAGAAAGAAGATAAAATTTGTGCACCCTCTCCCTTCCCTCACTAATCCATGACAATCTCAGGGTGACTGGAAATCAAAAGTTCCTAGGAATGGTGAGCTACAAACCAGGAGACTAGGGTTTGAGTCCCACTATCACTCCTTGGCCCAGTCATTTTACCCTCCTTTGCCTCAGGTACAAACTTAGGGGTTCATTTATCAAAGTGTTATATGGTGTTTTCGCATGCGTTAAAGGCATTTTTTGCATGCGTTTTTTGCACGCTTTAACACATGTGAAAGCACCATAACGGTTGGTGCGATGCAAATGAGAAAACAGGGGAGGATATTGGGGTGGGAATTTTGGCCAAGTGGGCTGGGCTCACAGTTTTGCGAAGCTGTATCAGCTGTATCAATCAATCAATCAATCAATCGAAACAACAACAAAAAAGTGTGAATTTTTTGTTTTTTGGGAAACAGTGCACACTATTTGCAAATAGCATGTACTAGTAGCAAATAGCATGAACTATTGGGAAATAGGATGCACTATTTCCCAGAAACAAAAAAAAAATCACAAAATAAAATAAAATTCTGAAATTGAAAAACAAACCCAAAAAATCTCTGGAAAATGAAAAAATGAAACAAAAATGAAAAATTTAGTGTGCAAATCCCTAATACATAGAGGTAGTCTCTACTATCAGTCAATACATAGCCAGTCATGCACTACTGTTTCTAACTCAGGCTCTGTCTACTGCTGTTTTGTATATCACACTATCGCCTTTGCACACAGAGCAAGAGCAAGCTGTCACAGTGCACAACACACACAGTGAAAACACAGTTCTGTGTGAAATAGTAAGCTTTTCCTAAAGACACACACTACAGTAGTCTGACCGGGTGTCTGCTCTCAGTCCCGTTGATATACTGTATCACTCTAAAAGTGACCGTTTACAGCTTCTAGTAGCACTGCACAGTACCCAGTGTTAAGCAGCAACACAGCAGTGCACTGAATCACTACTAGATTGACCTCACACTTTCATTTGTTTTATACAAATCTTTCCTGGAACTCTCAACTCTAAAAAGCAAGTGGCTTCACAGTCTACGTGTTGACTCTCAGAAATCACACAAGAAACCCAAAATGAAGTTTGTTACAGCTTAGTTTTTGGTTTTAATGTCAGGTGGTAGTCTAGTGAAACCCTGGTAGTCTTGTGGGGCCTGCAGCGTGACCAGGCTGGTCGACCACTAAATCCAAAATGGCGTGATAGAAGATATGGCCTGGGGGGAGGGGGGCTAGGATGGGTAAGGAGTCCAGGGGAGGCTGCTACTGAGAGTGGGGGACCAGCATTTTGAATAGGTAAGGACCTTATTTTGAAAGGGGTGGGACCGTGGTAGCGAGGCAGAGTGTCACTGTGCAACTTATATTTTGGGGGATTTTTTTTTTTAACTTGTGAGCCATCTGTAGAGGTGGGGGGCAGTAGGCATGGGTCCCTCAAGACCCCGGGGGGGGGGGATCTTGCACACTTGGGGGAGGGAGGGCATCTGTTTCATGAGGCTGGGGCCCTTTAAGAAAATGGTGACCCTGGGCAAAGGGGCCTTCATTACACAATTTTTGAACCTTTTCCCCGTGATATTTTTTCCCTCTGGAATTTTTCCACAGGAAAAAAAATACAGAGGGGATGACCATGATGGTATTTTTCTGCAGAGGGAAAAATTAGCTTACTGCAGATGATGAGAAACACCACTGGGAAGCCCCCATGGTATTTTTCCATGGCCCACAGTATTTTTTTCCCTACCCAGCAAAACCCCACAGGATAGTAAATGACCCCCTTAATTTACTACCACTATAGTTCACTAGACATTAGTAACGTTCACAAAACAGCTGTTAACTAAAGCAATGCATATTATATTGCAAGCAAAAGTGGTTTTCCTAAATTTATTCTCTCACTTTCTAGAGACCAAGAGATTCTAAGAGAACATATCAGCACAAAATTGTCACTGGGAAAGTAACCTTAGTCTTCACTTGGGAGACGCTGGCCAGCCCCAGTTAAGGAATATGCTCTGTTCTTACTACTTTTATTTTTGCCAAATTTGCTAAGTCTGCATTGTCAATGCCAGCTGAGAATGTTAAACTACACAAAAATGTAGGGCAGTAGTAGAGGGAAAACAGATGTCCTGTAACCCCGCTGTTTGTCTTTAAACAGACCCCCAGCCTACCCTACGTTTCACAGCTGGCTTGTGGTATGGTCTGAGGATTGTTCAGCAACACTATATCATAGACATACTGTGCAGAAAGCTCTTATTAACTGGCACACAGATGTTGATATTGTACTTTGCTAGATAGCCAAATATATGAATAGGGAGTTGCGTGTGTGTATATATTTGTATTTAATTGAGACTACCTGGATTTGCTCTCTCAAACAGCCATAAACCCATTTTCACTTGTAAGGTCAACACAAATGGACTTTGATGAATGTGTTACTTAGAAATTTTACAGCAAATCCTGTGTGTGCACCTTTTATTTATTTTTGTGTGTGTGCGGTTTCCTGGGTTGGAGAACATAAGTAGTACTTGATTAATGAAGGCCCTTATGTGCCGAAAGGAGAGACAAGGCAGCAGTCATGCCTATTCTAATTTTGGATTGACTGAAAACAGCAATTAAAATTTCTATTAAGCCAGTATAAAAATGCTACTGAGTTAGATACAACTGCATTTCAAACGCCACAATATAAGACACAATCAGACTTTACCACCAATATTAAAATATTCTAAGTGAAAGGATTCCGATTTCCTTTTTAATTAGAGAGAAGCAAATTTTGCAGTGCCCCTGCAAATTTTTTCTTTTTCCTTCAGCAGCATTATCTATAGCAGGACTTCCCAATCTGGGGTCACAAAATCTTTAGCCGAGGTCACAAATGCCTCAAAGGGCAGAACTCTTCAGGCACCAGCAGCAGGATTAGTAGTGAAAGTCGGCATGGGGCCTTTGAGTCAGTAAACACAAACAGGCACTGTGGTGGCCCTGCCCTTGCTTTAGTTTCTGTGGTAACAGGAAGCTCTGCATGAAGAGAGATCAGGACCCCTGCAGGATCTATGAGCTAGCACTGGCTCGCAGGCCCCATGTTGACTTTCATTCCTAATGCTGCTGACACTTGTGGATTACAGTTGTGTTTGGGACCAGCCATGAGGGGAAGGGTGGGCTGAGTGTGCACAGGGAGATTGCCACCGCTCCTCACCCATCACCTACCATTGAACCTACCCAGGAGAAAAATATTGCCTTGGTCAGCAGCCTGCCCTCTCTTCTTACCAGTTGTCATCCACTTTTGGCCCAGGATCAAAAGGAAAATGTTCCTGCTGATCCTGACCAGGGGGGTGTTTAGAAGTAGGGCTGTTTGAAGGGAGTGATCAGATACAGGAGGGGTTTGAGGGTTGGATCAGCTGGAGAGAGATGGGCTGTGGAGGGTGAAGGGGTATATATAAGAGTGGAGCCAGGGGTGAGAGAGGATCAACTGGAAGGAATATGAGAGAAGGGTTGGAAGGGATGAGGTGAGGCTGGATGGTGAGAGAGTTGAGATGGGTGAAAGGGTAAGAGGGAGGGAATGGCAGAAGATCAATCGGGGGTTTTATATAAATGGCTGGGAGGTAAGAAAGGATCAGCTGGGATGATATGAAAAGGATTGGATGGGGTGAGAGAGGGGATGAGCTCAGAAAGTGAGGAGTTGGGGAATGTAAGAGGTGCTCAGTTAAAGGGTTCGAGCCCTGATAGAGAAGGTGCTCTGGAAGGGATAGAGGTTGAGAGAAAGGATTGACTGGACAAGGTGGAAGGTCAGAGTGGTGTGATTGTTGGAGGGAGACCACACCCCTAATTTGTTTTTGCTGTCCTTTGGGTCATGAGAATTTTCAAGTTCTACAATGGGGTCATATTGGCTAAAAGTTTGAGAGGATCTGATCCATAGATTTTTTAACACTTTTCGGCACTTCAAAGTGGATTACATTCAGGTACTGTAGGTATTTCCCTATCCCCAGAGAGCTTACAATCTAAAGACCTTATTTACTAAAGCTATTCTCCCATTCTGAGTCTATGGGAAAAAATGCTTATTAAATTAGACCCTAGGTTTAGATCTGAGGCAAAGGAGGATAAAGTGACTTGCTCAAGATTACAAGGAGAAGCTGCAGGATTTGAACCTTGGTTTACCCTTGCTCATAGCCTGTTGCTCTAACCATTAGGTTATTCCTCTAGAGCCAATGAAGCAGCCTCTCAGGACAGAGCAGCTCCCGAGATCCGGAATTAATAACTAAATAAATTATTATTCATAAGAACATAAGAAAATGCCACACTGGGTCAGACCAAGGGTCCATCAAGCCCAGCATCCTGTTTCCAACAGTGGCCAATCCAGGCCATAAGAACCTGGAAAGTACCCAAAAACTAAGTCTATTCCATGTTACCATTGCTAATGGCAGTGGCTATTCTCTAAGTGAACTTAATAGCAGATAATGGACTTCTCCTCCAAGAACTTATCCAATCCTTTTTTAAACACAGATATACTAACTGCACTAACCACATCCTCCGGCAACAAATTCCAGAGTTTAATTGTGCGTTGAGTAAAAAAGAACTTTCTCTGATTAGTTTTAAATGTGCCACATGCTAACTTCATGGAGTGCCCCCTAGTCTTTCTACTATCCGAAAGAGTAAATAACCGATCCACATCTTATGATCCACATATTATTCTTATTCTTGTTTACATTGTTGCTGGTTATATAATGCGGTCATTGTATGCCATGAGAAGTTCTAAGGATGCAAGAAAGCAGAGCTGTAGCTAGCTTATGACCAATATTACCATGGTCATTGTCATAATTCATTACAGCTCCTTTCCAATGTTGTGACAAAACAGGCAGCTGCCTCTTAATCATCCTGTCTTTGGGGCTGAGATGCTGCAGCCGCCTCAAGGCCAAAGACAATTGGTTGCTTCTGCAATTGCCCCAACTCCCAAGACAAACAGCTGCTCCTATTGGTTTCCTTGTAACCACTTGGGACCAAAACATAATTTTATGTTCCTGCCCCCCCCTCCCCTTCCTGTATGGCCGAAGTTTACCTGTTGTGCCCTTCCCCCTCCCTCCCAGCAGCCTGACTGGTAGAAGAGCAGAGCCAGCAGTCCTTGCTTTTAAAATCCTCCTCCTGCTGCCAGTTTTGCTTACTCATGTGCAGTTCAAAAGCTGATTTAAATGGGAAAGAGAGGAGCCTGAGACAAAAAGAAAATTAGAAGAACCAGCCACATGTCTGATCACAGTTGGGGAGGAGGGTTGGGAGTAGAAAGTGAAGGGATTAGAAAGGGGAGATTAATGGAAAGATGGAAGGTGAGGGGCAGGAAAGGGGTTTGGAATAGGGAGAAGAAGGGAAAGATGGAAGGTGGGAGAGGGCTGGAAAGAGAGAGAGAGGAAGGGAAGTATAGAAGATGAGACAAACTGAAAGGGGAGGGAGAGGAAGGGAGGGATAGAAGGTAATGGAGTGGAATGGAAGGTTGGACTGTGAGGGAACAGAGGGGGAAAGACTTGGAAGGTGAGGTGGGGAACTGGAAAATGGGTGTTGGAAGGTGAGGGAAGGTGAGGGAAAGGAAGAAAAGGCTGGAAGGTGAGAAGGTGAGAAAGTGAGGGACTGGGGAAAGGATGGCAGGTGAGGTAGGGGTGTTGGAAGGTAAGGGAGAGGAAGGGAAGGTGAGAGAGTTAGAAGATGAGGGGGCTTAGAAGGCAAGAGAAAGGAAGGAAGGAAGATCAAGGGAAGGATGGAGGATGAGGGTGGGAGGATAAAAGATAAGGGTGTTGGAAAGTGAGTGAGGAGGAGAAAGAATAGAAGGTAAGAGAGGATGGAACAAAAGAGAAAAAGGATGGAAGGTGAGGGGAAATTAAAAAGTAAGAAAGAGAAGAAGTAGGATGAAAGGTGAGGGAGGAGACAGTGAAGATAAAGGTGGAGGGAAGAGAGGAAGGCAGAAGATGGAGGGAAGAATGGAATTAGAAGGAAGGCTGTAAGCTAAGAAAAGAGAGGGAGAGAATGGAAGGTGTGAGAGGAGGAAGAGGAAGGGAGGCAAAGAATGATTTTGGAGAAGAGGGAGGATTCAGAGAGCAAGAATGGAGACAGCTGTTGAGGGAAAGGGCAAAGTTACTAGACAGCTGGAGATGGTTAAAAGGCGCAAACCAATGGGGGGTGAAGGGGGGAGATGAGAGGCTGAGGAGAGGCAATAGAAGAAGATTGGGACAGGAAGAATGGGAGGAGGAGGAGGAGGAAGAGGAAGAGGAAGAGAGATGTGTGTGGTGGTGGTGGTGGTCAAAAAAAGCAAATAGAATGTTAGGAATGATAGAAATATAGAACATAGAAGTGACGGCAGAAGAAGACCAAACGGCCCATCCAGTCTGCCCAACAAGTTTCGCACTTTTTTTTTCTCATACTTATCTGTTACTTTTGGCTCTTAGTAACCTTTTGGTTCTATTTCCCTTCCACCCCCACCATTAATATAGAGAGCAGTGCTGGAACTGTATCTAAGTGAAATATCTAGCTTAATTAGTTAGGGGTAGTAACCGCTGCAATAAGCAAGCTACACCCATGCTTATTTGTTTACCCAGACTATGTAATTCAGTCTTTGTTGGTTGTTGTCTGTATATAGATCCACTTTTCTTCATTCCCCCTGCTGTTGAAGCAGAGAGTTATGCTTGATATGCATTGAAAGTGAAGTATCAGACTTTCTCCCCTGCCATTAAAGCAGAGAGCTATGCTAGATATGCGTGAAGTATCAGACTTTCTCCCCTGCCGTTGAAGCAGAGAGCTATGCTGGATATTTATTTATTTTATTTATTTAATTTTATATACCGGCAACCGTTTGCACATCGTGCCGGTTCACAAGTAACTTACAACAGAAAGTATATAGGCATAGCCTTTACAGAGAACGGTGTATAACGTAAAACGCAGTAACAGAACAAATAACTAAGTAACTGGGGAGGGATGAGGGGGGGGGGGGTCGATACAAAGAGGGGGCAGGGGGAGGGTGCAAACAGATACATGGGGATAAAATGTGAATAGGGATTCGAGGAAGAAATATGTACAATGGTTATATACAGAAGTTGTACACTGGATATATATACAGATGTTGTACACTGGTTATATACAGGAGATGTAGGAAACTTTAGAGGGGGAGGGGGTTGGGTGTAGGTTCTGAAAGGGGGGTGTTGGAGAGGAATGATGGTTGGGCTAGCGTGTTAGTTGGTGAAGATGATGAAGAATGGGGGTATGCTTGGAGGAAAAGCCAGGTTTTGAGTTTCTTCTTGAAAGTAGGTGTGGAGGTTTCGGTACGTAGATTAAGAGGCATAGAGTTCCAGAGGGAGGGGCCTGCAAGGGAAAGGGCTCTATTGGTGGTGGAAATGAGTCTAGTGGATCTTATGGAGGGAGGGATAAGGGTTCCACGGAGGGAAGCACGGGTGGGTCTTGTGGAGGTACGAGGGAGGAAGGGTGGGTTTAGCCAGTTGCAGTGTTCATTAGTAATACTTTTGTGGATGAGGGTGAGGGTCTTGTAAATAATTCGTGAGTGAATGGGAAGCCAGTGGAGATCAATGAGGGTGGGAGTGATGTGGTCTTTCTTATTGACATTGGTGAGGATGCGTGCAGTAGCGTTTTGGAGGAGTTGTGCGTGAAGGATGCGTGAAGTAACAGTCTTTCTCCCCTGCTGTTGAAGCAGAGAGCTATGCTGGTTATGCGTGAAGTATCAATCTTTCTACCCTGCCGCTGAAGCAGAGAGCTATCTTGGATATGCATTGAAAGTGAAATATCAGGCTTATTTAGTTTGGGGTAGTAACCGCCGTAACAAGCAAGCTACTCTTCACTTTTTTGTGAATGCAAATCTTTTTTTCCACATTTCCTCTTGCCGTTGAAGCTTAGAGCAATGTTGGAGTCACATTAACCGTGTGTATGTTTATTGAATAAGGGTATTATCTCCAGGTAGTAGCTGTCATTCCCACGAGCCACCCACTCTTCATTCACATCCTCTAGACTTTATGGATCTACGCCCCTTTGAAATTTATGGATCTACGCCCCTTTGAAATTCTTCACAGTTCTGGTCTTCACCACTTCCTCCAGAAGGGCATTCCAGGCATCCACCACCCTCTCCGTAAAGAAATAGTTCCTGACATTGGTTCTGAGTCTTCCTCCCTGGAGCTTCAAATCGTGTCCCCTGGTTCTGTTGATTTTTTTCCAATGGAAAAGGTTTGTCGTTGTCTTTGGATCATTAAAACCTTTCAAGTATCTGAAAGTCTGTATCATATCACCTCTGCTCCGCCTTTCCTCCAGGGTGTACATATTTAGATTCTTCAATCTCTCCTCATAAGTCATTTGATGAAGACCCTCCATCTTTTTGGTCCCCCTTCTCTGGACCGCCTCCATCTTGTCTCTGTCTCTTTGGAGATACGGTCTCTAGAACTGAACAGAGTACTCCAGGTGAGGCCTCACCAAGGACCTGTACAAAGGGATAATCACTTCCCTTTTTTTTACTCGATATTCCTCTCTTTATGCAGCCCAGAATTCTTCTGGCTTTAGCTATCGCCTCACGTTGTTTCGCCGACTTCAGATCATTAGACACTATCACCCCAAGGTCTCTCTCCTGCTCCATGCACAACAGCCTTTCTCCCCCCATCGAATACAGTTCATTCGGATTTCCACTCCCCATATGCATGACTCTGCACTTCTTGGCATTGAATCTCAGCTGCCATATCTTCGACCACTCTTCCAGCTTCCTTAAATCCCGTCTCATTCTCTCCACTCCTTCCGGTTTGTCCACTCTGTTGCAGATCTTAGTGTCATCCGCAGAAAGACAAACCTTACCTTCTATTCCAACTGCAATGCCGCTCAAAAACAATGATCCCAAAACAGAAAATATATTGCCTCTCTATTAATCCATAGCACGACTGCTACTTGAGTATTATGTACAATTCTGGTCTCCTCACCTCAAGAATGACATAGCAGAACTAGAAAAGGTGCAGCGGAGGGCAACAAAAATGATGAAAAAATGATGTAGCCTTTCATCCTATGATGAAAGGCCACACAGGCTAGAACTCTTCAGTTCAGAAAAGAGACGGCTGAGAAGGAATATGATAGAAGTTTATAAAATCATAAGTGGGGTGGAACAGGTAAATAAAGGACAGAACATGAAACTAACAACCAGCAGATTCAAAACAGATTGTACAAAGTACTTTTTCACTCAGTGCACTATCAAGCTGTGGAATCTGTTTTCAGTGGACGTGATAAAGGTGACTAGCTCAGCTGGATTTAAAAGAGGTTTGGACAGATTTCTGGAGGAAAAGTCCATAACACATTATTAGCCAGGTAGACTAAAGAAAATATTAATACACCTGGGGAGTGAGTAAAAGGAATTAGATCTACTTTATGGGATCAGCTAGGTAACTGTGACCTGGATTGGCCACACTCAGAGACAGGATGCTGGGTTTGATGGACTTTGGTCTGAACCAGCACGGCAGTTCTTATGAGAGAAATGAAGACAAATAAGATAACTGGGAAAGAGCAATATCAGAAAGGTAGGGGAAGAACTGAAGAACACAGAAGGAGAAAGGACAAATGGAAAATGGACAAAACACCCTGGAAAAGATGAGGACCAAAGCAAATAGAAAAATGCCCAGACAGCAAGGATAAAAGAAGCATTTTATCTTCAGTTTGGTGAAGGGACTATGTCAACTTTGGAATGTGCATCTCATGTTTTTATTTTGCACTATACGGGAGGAAATGGATTTCTGTTTCTCTTTCTCCAGTTTTACAACATGCAGGTTCTGGCTTCTTGGGGTTTTCATTTTGGTTTTCTTTACATTTCTATTTCAAATTTATGGAACCTTCTTCTATATTGAAAGTCTATCTGTAGATAACATTATCATGGCTTAAAGGGCACACACTCCTATTTAAACCCCTAGGGGCGGATTTTAAAAGGCCCCCGCACGCCAGTGCGCCTATTTTGCATAGGCCGCCAGCGCGAGTAAAGCCCCGGGATGCGCGTAAGTCCCGGGGCTTTCGAAAAGGGGCGGGAGGGGGCGTGTCCGGGGCGTTCCCGAAACGACACGGCGTTTCAGGGGCGGGCCGCAGCGTTTTGGGGGCGGGCCCAGGGGCGTGGCACCGGCCCGGGGGCGTGGTCGAGGCCTCCGGACCAGCCCCCGGGACCGGAGGATGGAGCGGGGCTGCCGGCGACGCGCGCAAAGGTAGGGGGGGGGTTTAGATAGGGCCAGGGGGGTGGGTTAGGTAGGGGAAGGGAGGGGAAGGTGGGGGGAGGGCAAAGGAAAGTTCCCTCCGAAGCCGCTCTGAAATTGGAGGGGCCTTGGAGGGAACAGGCAGCGCGCACTGGGCTCGGCGCGCGCAGGTTGCACAAATGTGCACCCCCTTGCGCGCGCCGACCCCGGATTTTATAAGATACGCGCGGCTACGCACGTATCTTATAAAATCCAGCGTACTTTTGTTCGCGCACCAGGCGCGAACAAAAGTACGCGATCGCGCAAGTATTTAAAATCTACCCCCCACTGTTTAAGAAGAAAGAAATAACTCATCAGTTGGGTAAAAGTTAAGGGTCAGTTCTGGTAGTGGTTAAGAATCACATCCATACAGCCTGAAAGGTCACACTTTAGGGACCAGAGTCACACTTGTTTCCATTTATATATTATAAATAATAATGGTGTTGTATTTTAAATCTAAAAACATTTAACTGAGTCTCCCACCTTGTGGTGTTGTGTATTGTGTATAGAATGAGGGCCATGGATGCCAAATTGCTTGGCTACAGTTCTGCAAGAAAGGTCCCTGTCACAAAAGAACTTATTATCATAATTTAAAAGTGGAAATTTTAAGCAAGTCTTTCAAGTTCATGCTATAACCTGAGCAGGACCTTCAAGATTTCAGAGAAACCTATTTTCTAAGCACTATGCTACTCTGCCATCAAAACAGCAAACTAGTGGTGGACATGGAAGCCAACATGCTGGAAAAATCACTGTCTATATGCAGTGGAAAAGGTAGTTATACAAATGTCACATGAGTAGGAACAGAGCTTTTTATCAGGGGGTACGTACTGGTACTGAGTGAATACTGACACCTTCTCCTCCAGTTGCCTCTATAGCCCTTTGATCTCCACCACTCCACCCCCCCCCCCCCCCCCAAAAAAAATATGCATCCATTGTCACCTTCGCTCCCTCTCCCTGTGTCCCCTCTTCTTCATGGAGAAGGGGAAGACAGAAGTCTGCCTGGAAAGGGAAGTGGTTGAGACAAGAGGACTGATCCTGGGCCTCTGGAGAAAGAGAACGTGGATTCAGTCTGCCTGCTAGGACAGAGAGGCCCTTGGGGAAGAAGGGAAAAGGGAAATGTAGTGTGAGGAGGTGGGGTTTGATATGTTAGGGCTGCCAAGTTCCCATCATCATTCTTTTGTGTGAGTGTTGTTACGATCCTGCTCGCGGAGCCCATCCCGTGAGCAGGCCCTCCACTCACCACTGTGCCAGCCCAACACCGCAGGACTCTTTCATGCGGCCTAGGCCACCACTGCTGCCACTGGACTCTGCCTCAGCGAGGCCTGGACTACTGCACCACCCCCATCCCGGACTGGACTGCTGCTGTCTTCATCTTCACATCATGGAGCCGCTGCCAGGGTTCCTCTCCAAGCGACAGGAAACCGCTGCCGCAGCTGCCTCCACCCACGCGGCCTGAGTGCCGCCGCCGTTTCCTGTCTTCGCGGCAGGAAGCCACCTCCAGCTTTGCCCATCCACATGGCTGGAAGCCGCTGTAGACGTCTGCCTCCCCAGACTTCTCTAGGTGTGGGTGTGCGCCTCTTCATGATATTTAAAGGGCCAGCGGAGGGAAAAGCCCGCAGCCCCACCGGATGATTTCATCAGCCCTTGCCCTAGTCCAGCCCTATAAAAGGGCTCAGCTTCACTTCCTCGGGGCCTTCGAATTGGGTTCCATGGTTGTCCATGTTCCTCTTCTCCGGTCAAGGTCTTCTGTGGTCTGCTCCTGTCCAGATGGCTCCATGTTCCATGTTCTTGATGTTCCTGGTCTCCTTCGTCTGATATTCCTGGTCTTGTTCCTCATCGGAGCTCTTTCATCATCTGTTCCTCATCCAGACATCCTGATGTTCCTCATCCTGAAGTCCTGATGTTCCAAGTCCTGATGTTCCTGGTACAGATGTTCCTGATGTTTCATGCTTCGTGTTCCAGACGTCCCTGATGTTCCGTGTTCCGTTCCTGGTCCTGATGTCCTCACCTCCGGCTCTTCATCCTACTTCCAGGTTTCTTGGTTGTCCACCTTTCCTGGCGTGCCACCGTCGTGGTCCATGACCAGCCCATGGGGGGGGGGGGGGGGCCTGTGCAGGGTGCTTTGTGGCACAAGGCCTGTCTTCATGTCTGCAGCGCAAGTCTCCGGAAGGCCCTTGTTTTTAATGCCGAGGTCTGACCCTGAACTCCCAGTTCCGAGTCTTGAATCCTGTCCCAGTCTTTGGAGTACCTTGTGCCTGCTTCCGTCCATGCCCAAGTCTCTGCCAGAACCTGCTCCGCTTCAGCGTGGTCCGCAACCAGCCACAGGCAGCTATGTAGGGCATGCCTCGGTGTAGTTCTCTCCTGAATCTTCGACATGTTTCCAGTTTCAAGTTCCACTGCTTCGCCTGGAGTCTGCTTCATCTCCGGCGTGGTCCGCGACCAGCCATGGGCAGCTGTGTAGGGCGCATTGTGATGCAGAACTCACTCAGTACTAATGCCTGAATCCTGAATCCTTGTCTGAGACTTCCAAGTTCCTGAATCTTCATCTGAGTCCTCCAAGTATCCTGAGTCCTCCAAGTATTCTGAGTCTTCGAACGAGTCTTCCAAGTTCCACGTAACCTCGTCTGAGTCTTCCAAGTATCCTGAGTCTTCGCCTGAGTCTTCTAAGTTCCAAGTTCCATGTTCCATGTCACATCTTGTTCCTGCCCTCAGCCTCCGTCTGGCCTCACGCACTAGTCATTCCGAAACGGCAGGTCTGGAAGGGCTACTGAGTGGCTGGAGGGCTACTCCTGAGACCAGCATTGCTTTCCTGGGTCTCACTGGTGCGTGTAGGTCCGGTGGAGGGCTGAGCCTGCCTTGTTCCAGTTCCTGATATTCCTTGCCTTGTTTCTGGTCCAGCCTTGTTTCTGCTCCACCTGTGTCTGTACACACTCACCTCCCACAGTGTGTCTTGGGGCTCCTCCCTGAGCCGCACCATGGCCCAAGGGCTCACAATCTCCCAGAGGCAGGTGATCGCGCCTCCTCATCCTCAACAGAATTTGAAGGCCCCGCAATCGTAACATGTGTGTGTGTGTGTGTGTGTGTGTAGGAGGGAGGTCTAATGCTGGGGTCACCAAGGCCCCAACATTGCCCATTTGTGTGTGGAGGGGAGGCCTATGCTGGAGTTGCTGAGCCCCTGTCATTGTTGATGACATCCAAAAGGTGGGAAAGAAAGGAGAAGTGCTTCTCGTTGGATATTTTAATCTGTCAGATGTAGACTGGCGTATCCCTGCTGCCCAATCTGCAAGAAGTAGAGAGATTATGGATGCCCTTCAAGAGATTAAGATCAAACAAATGGTCATGGAACCACAAGGGAAGGGGTGCTACTGGATCTGATACTCACAAATGGAGACAGTATCTCAAATGTGCAGGTAGGTACCCACCTAGGCACCAGTGATCTTCACATCAGACAGAATGGTTGATATATCAGTCAAGAGGGAGAGAAGTCATATGAATGTCCTGGATTACAAAAATACAGAATTTAGTAAAATAGCAACATACCTCAAGGAGGAGCTAGACGTCTGGGAAGAGATGTGTGAAGTGGAACAACAGTGGGCCAAATTAAAAGGAGCTATAACAAACGTGACAAACGTTTATGTAAAAAATAAATAAAAGTTAAAAAAAAAGGAAACTGATATGGTGTTCCAAGGTGGTGGCTGAGAAAATAAAGGTAAAAAGAGCGGCATTCAAAAAGTACAAAGGAACATTAAAAAAAAGACATATTTGAGACATTCCTATTCCATCAAAAGGAAGACGGATGCATGAAAACCAGATATTGTGGTGAAGGAGAAGAGCACAAGGATCGCATTGTTGATACTGATGCCAGTACCCAGGGATTCTTCTGTAGATCATATGAAGAAAGCAAAGATCCTTAAGTACCAAGAGATGCAGAGAACAAGAAAATGTGGCAGAAAGACAGAGAAATAGGTCAAATCATATTAAGTGTCACTGGTCTGTTTAAGAAGAATTTTCAAGTGCCTATTGATATCTTGCCTGTTAAGATTGCATCTTATGAACTCCAGAAGGAGGCTCTCTTTGGAACAATGCAAGAATTAAGAGCATTAGCTGTAAATTTGAGAGATTGAAATTATCGCCAACATAAAAAAAAGAAACAGAAATGTGTGGCACAACGTAAATTGTTCTATTATAGTAATTAAATTATATATTTATTCAAAACAAGATACACAGTTTATGATATGAAGAGTATAACACCCCAATACGGCCATGTTTCGCACAGTGGCTGTGTCAGGGGGACCGGCGGGCATTCATCTCATCATAGTTCATTAATGTAAATTCATTTCCTGAAAATTCTTTTCAGATACAGTTCAAAAATAGGGTTGAAAACTGCGAGTCTGGTGGTAATACCTCTAGTTCTTGAGGTATTCTTTGTTTAGTGAGGGTATTTGTTTAATGTTGCTTCTCAAAAAGTTTTACTTCAGCTTATTCAATTAATGAAAAGAGGTAACTTGAAGGCATTGGGGGGACAGTCCCGATGTGTATAGATTCAACTTATTCAATCAACAACGAAAGGTAACTTGAGGACATCGGGAGATGGTTCTAATATATATCACACGGCATCTATTCGAGCACAAAACTTTATTAATGACTTTCCAGCAGCCTTTCCCGCAGCAGCTAGTGTGACTGTACACTCCCCATCATGCCATGGTTCACAAATGAGGTTCATTCCTGTTAATGCTGCGAAATATATATGGCAACCTTTCAAAAGTTCAGATGATTACAAAAAGAGAGGTTCATAAATCTGTTCCCTGGTTTTCTGGTACTCTCAAGGACCTAAAGAAGCCCATGCAGATTACTTTGAACAAAAGATAACTGATATCCGTGAACAACTGGGAACATTCAAGGAGGAAGTGTCTTTTGATTTATGTAGTGCTACCAATAGCAAATGGTCAGAGTTTCACACCATAACACTACAAGAAGTAACAACAATTATCTCAAATTTTAAATTGGATACCTCCCCTTGGATCCCTGCCCATTTAGGCATGTTAGGACTGCAAAACATGTGACATTTGTACGTATTCGTGAGTTGGTTAATAAGAGTTAACTGAAGGTCATGTTCCTGTTCCATTAAAAAAAGACCAATGTAAGGCCTATTAGAAAAGATAAAATATTAGAAAAGATGTTAAAATCGATATTGCTACTCTGTAAATATGTTGCTGTTCAATTATCTCCCCCTTTCTTTTCCAAATCCTAGTTTTACTACCCTGTTTTATTGTAACTGTTGGCACTCTCCTAACCTTGTTCTTGTTACTGTGGATTGAGTTCTCTCTACTTTACACACATTGTTAAATGTAAACCGGTTTGATGTGATTCCTGTCATGAAAGCCGGTATAGCAAAATAATAAGTAAATAAATAAATAAAATGAAGATCTCAGAAGCCTTCAGGATGGTGACACAGGAATCTATGTTCAACTTGATATATTTCAGCAGCCTTTGTAACGGTTGTACACAGTGTCTTACTTTCCAGATTATAACACATTGGGTGTGGTGGGATGCAGACCCGGTGCAACCAGGTGTGCATACTGTGTATTTGCATGGGGCGGCACACCCAGAGGGCAGCGGGATAGCAGCAGCAGGAGAGGCCGCGGGGCCACTGGTGGAGTTCAACCCATCAGTGGCTGAAGAAGGAGAGAGGCTGTTGGTGGTTTGGGCTCCATGGTGGCCTCGCTCCTTCTTCAGCCACTGGTGACCTGAAGCCTCTCTCCTTCCTTGCTGCCAAGATTAAGCCCCGCGGGGCGGTGGTGGCAAGGAAGAAGAGAGGCCACCAGCGGAGCTCAACCTGCCAGCAGCTGAAGAAGGCTTCTGGCAGCAGAAGAATGAGAGAGGCCGCCAGAGGCTGAAGAAGGAGCCGCCGGTCGCTGGCAAAGTTCAACCCGCCGGCAGCTGAAGGAGAAGTGAGGTCACCAGTGGCTGAAGGAGGCCGCCGGCAGCTGAAGGAGAAGGAGAGGCCTGTGTTTTTGTGCATGTGCACGTGCCCAAAACATCTTCTGCTCCCCCCTTCCCCAAAGCAGGAAGGCCATTGGGGTTGGTGAAACTCATCCCACAGCCTGTTGACAATAGGAGACAAAGTATGTATTTGTGTGAGCTTGTATGTGTGTGTGAGTGAGAGCCTGTGTGTGACTGTGATAGCATGTATGTATGTGTTTATGTGAGAGCCTATGTGTTTGTGTCTGTGTGAGAGCCTATGTGTGTGTTTGTGTGTGTCGTGTGACAGCCTATGTGTATGTGTGTCTATGTGACAGCCTATGTGTCTGTATGAACACATATGTGTGTGTGTGAGAGCCTATGTGTGAGTGTATGTGTGTCTATGTGAGAGCCTATGTGCCTGTGAATGTGTCTGTGAGAGCCTGTGTATTTGTGTGTGTGTTTGTGAATGTTTGTGTGCCTGAGTCACATATCAGCTTTCACAGGGACACCCACACACATAAATAGTGTGTCTGTGAGGGAGAAGGAGCCTGTGATTGTGAGAGAGAGAATGTGTGAGAGAATGAATGTGTTATTGTGTATGTGTGTAAAAGGGAAGATAAAATTTGTACAACCCTACCTCCCCCAATCCACGATGATCTCAGGGTGACTGGAAATTAAAAGATACCAGGTATGAAGAGCAGGAGATTTTTAAATCCTTATTTGAAAAATTTAATTTTGGGGGGGGGAAATGAACATTTTTTTAATTATTGGTTTTTTTATTCATCAGATGTTTTGAAATATTTTATTGGCATTTGGGAAATTTTGGAAACTTATTCATTAACTGGTTTGAAATATTTATTCTTTTTACAAATATGATTTTACTATTATGATTGATGTTTTCTATTTCTTGATTTTATTATTTAATGTTTTATGAAGAATGGTAATGCTCCTGTTTTTCCATTGTTGCTCTGCATGTAGAGGCTGCTTACTATGGCTTCCAGTTCAGTTCTTCTCAGCACGTTTCTGTTTATATTTTCTGATCTCTTCATTCTGTATTTGGTGAGGGTCTGTCTGTGTTCTGCATATGTGACAGAGGTAAGGGGTGGGGGAGGTGTCAGTTTTTAAAAATATAGATTGCAGAAGAGAGCTGGGTTTTATTTGATGGGCTGGGGCAGAGACTGAATTAATCGGGATGGGGGGGGTGCTGGGCAGGACAGTAGTTGCTCACACAGGACAGCAAAATCCCTAGGACCAGCCCTGGTGGGTTGGTCCTGAAGTGGTTCAGTTCCTTTATGAAGAATAGAGGACAACATATACAGATTGTCCAGGAAGTCTCCTCCTGGTAAAAGTAGTCAACTGGGATGACTCAAGGCTCTGCCTTATTCTCTGTTTAGTTCATTCTTTATTTGAACCCTTTAGGTCAACTGCTTCAATCATTAGGGGTTAAACACTTTTTATATGCTGATGACATTCAGTTATAGATATCTAGTAGAAAACAAAATGAAGTAACACAGGCCGAATTTTATCAATATATGACAAAGATTAAATCATAGCTTGTGGTTAGTGGTTTAGTTCTGCATATCATAAAAACAAAGATTATGTGAGTTGGAAACATTTATCAGACGTCGGTCAACAGATTAATTATAATGGAGCTAATCTTCCCATTTTGACTGAAATTCAGAGTCTTGGGGTTCTGCTAGATTCAACCCTTATACTTTGAAACCACAAATCTGTCAATTGGCTAGAGCTGCTTTTTTATAAATTAAAACTATTGAGCACCATAAAGTCGTTTTTACTTATACAGAAATGATTTACTGCTGGATTTAATGCTGGATTAACCCATATCACGGCAATCCCAAAACTAAAAGGGCATTGTTCTGCAAAGTCTTGTGCTAGGACATATTGATTATTATAGTTCTTTATGGGTTCGGCTGCAAGGGTTTACAACTTATCCAACATGCAGTTGCCCTTTTAGTTTTGGGATTGTCGCGATATGAGCATGTTACTCCAGCATTAAGAGATCTACACTGGCTGCCTGTAAAAAATGAGTATGCATTTTATTTGCTAGTAATCACACACAATCTTTTATTTGGGTAGTTCTCATGCTCTCTAAAAAAGGGTCTCAATTAGTATACCCAACCCAGATGGTTAAGATCATTGGATACCCATTTATTAGAAATTCCTGGTCAAGGGAATTATTTCAGCACACAGGCTAGAGCAAGGGCTTTTTTCTTTGTTGCACCAACAATGTGGAACAAGCTTCTTGTGCATCTAAGCAAAAAAATGGCATCATGAAGGAGTTTAGACATCAGGTAAAGGCCACGTTATTTAGAAAAACATTTGGTGTTACTGAGTTTTAATTTGAATGTTGTTTTATTGATTTTATTGCTGTTATGTATTTTTTAATATAATCTTTATTATGTATGTAATTATGTGATCCGCCCTGGACAAATCATTTCTGGAAGAGTACAGAATACAAGATTGTAAAAATAAATCTATAAATGTTTTGATCATAAATCTGTTCTAAGGAAAAATGAAAGAATTCATACCAGTAATTCTTTAGAAACTATTTACTGTAATTGATGCAGATAGAATATATTGCCACATTGATTCTAATAAAATCTTGACACTAGAACAGAAAGGTAAAAAAAAGAGGAGCTCATGCTGAATAAAGCCATTATGACTAGTGCTATGCATTGTCAAAACCTCAGTATAGCATGGATTGATTATAAGGAAGCCTTTGATAGCATCCCACACTCTTGAATACTAAATTGCCTTGAAATATACAAAGTGAATCCTGTACTGCTAGAGTACATCGAGTTCATCATGAAAATGTGGCAGACTACATTCCACCTGAATTATAAGGATGGACAATGTCATTTCCAATATTGAGATCCAGTGAGGAATATTTTAGGGAGGTTCCCTGTCACCATTTTTGTTTCATCTGGCATTAAACCTCTGAGTACTCTCATTAACCCCTTGGTTTATAGAATGTGCCTTAATCCTAGAGTGACCAATCCCCTACTGAAGGTATTTCATTTACTATTTGTTGATGATTTTAAATGCTACAGTTCTTGTGATGCTCATTTAGCAGAACACATTCTTGTGGGAAAGAGATTCTCAGATGACATCAGAAAGACATTTGGCTTGGACAAATGTGCTAAGGCAAGTGTCCTTAAAGGAAAATTAAGCAAAACTGAAAACATCTCCCTGACTGTAGATTGCAATATATGGAACTGGAGCAAGAATGTGCATATAATATCTAGGAGTAGAGCAAAGTGGAAAAATTCAGTATAAAGTACTGAGAGAAAAGATCAGTAAAGAATACTATAGAAGAGTGAAGCTGATATTGATTGAAGTGTGCCTTAACAGCATGAAATAAGATACAAGCTATTAACCAGCTTGCAATCCCTTTATCATCATTCAGTTTTGAATTAGTAGATGGAAGTTTCTCCACACCCATCAGTTAATTTATAAGAACCAGTGCATGCCAATATTGTACATGTCTAGAGCTGAAAGTGGTATGGGTCTTATTGAAATTGATTACACCTACAGAGCTACCATAATAGGCCTTCAGGCATACTTAATGGCATGAATGGACCAAAATGCTAAAATAGTGCATAAGTATGAAAGTGAGCAACCATCCTCGGTCTCAGTCTTTAAGCTAGGACAATCATTCAGAGAATAAAGGGAATGACTGAAAATCCATCAGCACATGAAAGTAAAGACACACCTAACAGATGGTTCACACATGCGTGACACACTGAACATATGACTATCACAGGGCTAAATGTAAACATACACTCTGCATTCATAGGAACCCCCCAAAATTGGGTGCAGAGTAGAACTAGGGCATTCCTCATACAAGTCACCAAACAAAAAAGATATTCTGGTTCTGGTGTCATCTCAGTAAAAGCAATACAAACTCCCTCTACTATCAGGTGCAATAGCCCTAATTATGAAAATACAGCAGTTTACCACCAATGCATGTCCTATTGAGAAAACACAATAAATAAAAATGATACAAATGCCTGCATGCTAGTAAAGTACCTCACCTCGATCACACACACAAAACTGATTTTTACCAAATACAGAAAGACCACAAATTACAAATTTGGAAACAGAAACTTGAATGGAAACCCACAAAAAGCCACTCTGCATGCAGTACAAAACTGGAGAAATAGAAACATAAATATATACACCCAGAATCTGTAATAGTGCACCCAAACTAATCCACACAAAGTTACATCTGTATTATAGAATGCATTCAAACTGTCCATTCAGTAGCAAATCACCTGGACCAGATGGTATGCTTCCTAGGGTACTAAAGGAACTAAAAAATGACATTTCTGATCTATTAGTTAAAATTTGTAACCTATCATTAAAATCATCCATTGTACCTGAAGACTGGAGAGTGGCCAATGTAACCCCAATATTTAAAAAAGGCTCCAGGGGTGATCCGGGTAACTATAGACCAGTGAGCCTGAATTTCAATGCCAGGAAAAATAGTGGAAACTATTCTAAAGATCAAAATCGTAGAGCATATAGAAAGACATGGTTTAATGGAACACAATCAACATGGATTAACCCGAGGGAAGTCTTGCCTAACAAATCTGCTTCAGTTTTTTGAAGGGGGTTAATAAACATGTGGATAAACGTGAACTGGTAGATGTAGTGTATTTGGATTTTCAGAAGGCATTTGACAGAGTCCCTCATGAGAGACTTCTAAGAAAACTAAAAAGTCATGGGATAGAAGACGATGTCCTTTCTTGGATTACAAACTGGTTAAAGGACAGGAAACAGAGAGTAGGATTAAATGGTCAATTTTCTCAGCGGAAAAAGGTAAACAGTAGAGTGCCTCAGGGATCTGTACTTGGACTGGTGCTTTTCAATATATTTATAAATAATCTGGAAAGGAATACGACGAGTGAGGTCATCAAATTTGCGGATGATACAAAATTATTCAGAGTAGTTAAATCACAAGCCAATTGTGTTACATTACAGGAGGACCTTGCGAGACTGGAAGATTGGGCATCCAAATGGCAGATGAAATTTAATGTGGACAAGTGCAAGGTGTTGCATATAGGGAAAAATAACACTTCTTGTAATTACAGGATGTTAGGTTCCATATTAGGAGCTACCACCCAGGAAAAAGTTCTAGGCATCATAGTGGATAATACTTTAAAATCATCGGCTCAGTGTGCTGCAGCAGTCAAAAAAGCAAAGAGAATGTTAGGAATTATTAGGAAGGGAATGCTTAATAAAATGGAAAATGTCATAATGCCTCTGTATCGCTCCATGGAGAGACCGCACCTTGAATACTGTGTACAATTCTGGTCACCGCATCTCAAAAAAGATATAGTTGCGATGGAGAAAGTACAGAGAAGGGTGACCAAAATGATAAAGGGGATGGAACAGCTCCCCTATGAGGAAAGACTGAAGAGGTTAAGATTGTTCAGCTTGGAGAAGAGATGGCTGAGGTGAGATATGAGGTCTTGAACAAGTAGATGTGAATCAGTTATTTACACTTTCAGATAATAGAAGGACTAGGGGGCACTCCATGAAGTTAGCAGGTAGCACATTTAAGACTAATTGGAGAAAATTCATTTTCACTCAATGCACAATTAAGCTCACCAAGCTCACCAAATACAGAATAAAGTGACCATAAGGTTAATGTTTTTGTTTTTCCATTGTTGCACTGCATATAGAGTATGACTTCTTGCTGTTTCCAGTTTAGTTTTTGCCTGGACATTTCTATTTATACATTCCTCAAGAAATATAAAATAATAATTCTAAAGATATACTAATAAACAGAATAAATGTTTCAAAGCAACTGATGAATAGAATAACATCCAATAATTAAAAACTCAAATTATTAAAAATTCTCCAAACACCAATAAAATATTTCAAACAGTAGATACATCACATAATATCCAATAATTAAAATCAAGAAAAATAAACTTAAAAAGCCACCTTTACTTACCCTCTCCAGCAACTCTCCTACTCCTATCCCTTGCAAGGCAGTAGCACATATCAAAAGCAGTCGTGGCTGCTGAAGCTCTATCCACATGGTCCTCTTCATTAGGGCCCATGACCCGTCTCTCTGTCTCTCTCATACACACACACACACACACACACACAGACCAGTCACACCCCCACAACCAGTTTCTGTCTCTCACATACCAGTTATCTCCTCGACCAGTCTCGCTCTCTCTCTCTCACTTACCAGTCACTCCCTGACCAGTCTCTCACACACACACACACACACACTCACACACACACACACCAGTCACCTCCCTGACCAGTCTCTCTCTCACATGCACCAGTCACTCCCTGACCAGTCTTTCACTCTCTAACACACACATCAGTCATCACCCTGACCAGTCTCTCCCTCTTTCACATATACCAGTCACCTCCCTGACCAGTCTCTTGCTCTCTCATACACAACAGTCACCTTCCTGGTCAGTCTATCATATGCACAAGAGTCACCTCCCTGATCAGTCTCTCTCACAAGCCTTCTCTCTCTTACTTATACACATGGTCTCAATCACACACATGATCTCTTTCACTTACACACACTGGCTCATTCTCTTTATCTTACTCACTTCCCCCACAACCTGAGCACACATGGCAGCTGTAGCAGTCTCCTCCTCCAGCCCCTGTGACCCAAGAAAGAAGAGTCCCATCTACCATGGGGGCTAACGCTTTTCTGTCTCTGCTTGATTCCCTTTTGCTGCTTCTCCAGGCCTTTGAATGCAGCATGGCCCTTTCTTCTTCCGGTGCACCCCACTGAACATCACTTCCTCTTCTGGGCCACAGGGTCTGAAAGAAGAAAATGCCATGTTGCTGTTGCTGGCTTCCATAAACCCTGCTGCTGTTCCTGTCCTGGCTTGAATGTGCTGATAACCTGGGCAGAAACAGCAGTTGTTTTTCTCAAAGAATTGTCTACATCTCACTGAGGTGGAGGAGAGTGAAGGAAGAGCAGTGAGGGAACAGGAAGTGAGTGACACATCTGCCAGCGCTTGACGACACAGTGGTGTGCCATGACACACCAGTTGAGAATCGCTGCTTTATAGAATCAGATCATGAAACAAGAAAGGATAATTGACAGAAGCATAAATAAAAGGGGAAGAACAGAGAACTGCCTCAGCAACCCCACATGAATCAAGATTTGACAAAGGAGTGGTTGAGGAGAGGTGAATTCAGAGATTGATAATTACAGTACAGGATAGTGAACTACGGATGAGATAGTTCACAGCCATCATAGCCAAGACTGTTAAAATGGACAAATGTAGATTCTGTGGGAAATAACTGGAAATGGTTACACATCTCGTTGCTGGATGTGATGTGCTAATAACAGAAGTCCTGCATACAGAGAGGCACAACAAGGTAGCACAGCTTATTAATTGGAAGCTGTATAAACATTATAACATCCACATTCTAAACAAACATTGGAAGCACAACCCTAATAGAATAGTGGAGATTGAAGAAGTTGTGATCACCAGGGACATTCCTATTCCCACAGACAAGAAGACTGATGCATGAAAACCAGATATTGTGGTGAAGAAGAAGAACACAAGAACAGCATTGCTGATACTGGTGTCAATGACTATGGAGAAAGTAAAGATCATTAAGTACCAACAGATGCAATCAGAGACCAAAATAATATGGGAGGGAGGTTCTGGAAGCCAAATTTAGGCTCTTAGGTAGAAAGTGTAAATCCAGAACCTCCAGGGTAGCATTCTCTGAAATGCTCCCTGTTCCACGCGCAGGTCACAAGAAACAGGCAGAGCTCCGGAGTCTCAATGCGTGGATGAGACGATGGTGCAAGGAGGAGGGATTCAGTTTTGTTAGGAACTGGGGAACCTTTTGGGGAAGGGGGAGTCTCTTCCGAAGGGATGGGCTCCACCTTAACCAGGGTGGAACCAGACTGCTGGCGCTAACCTTTAAAAAGGAGATAGAGCAGCTTTTAAACTAGAACAAAGGGGAAAGCCGACAGTCGCTCAGCAGCGCATGGTTTGGAGAGAGGTATCTTCAAAGGATATAATGATGCATTAGAATTAGGGCATCCCGACAGTGAGGTTCCAATAATTAGAAAAATAGTGCCTCTAACTAAAAACTCACCTGAGCTAAAAATTTCTAACTTATCCCTATCAATTAAAAAGCAGAATGAAAATACAAACAAAAAACAAACTTTGAAATGTTTGTATGCTAATGCCAGAAGTCTAAGAAGTAAGATGGGAGAATTAGAATGTATAGCAGTGAATGATGACATAGACTTAATTGGCATCTCAGAGACATGTTGGAAAGAGGATAACCAATGGGACCGGGGTATACCGGTCCCATTGGTTATCCTCTTTCCGGGGTACAAATTATATCGCAATGACAGAGAGGAGCACCCGGGAGGAGGTGTGTCGCTTTATGTCCGGGATGCATAGAGTCCAACAGGATAAACATCCTGCATGAGACTAAATACAAAATTGAATCTTTATGGGTAGAAATCCCTTGTGTGTCTGGGAAGACTATAGTGATAGGGGTATACTACCGTCCACCTGGTCAAGATGATGAGACGGACAGTGAAATGCTAAGAGAAATTAGGGAAGCTAACCAAATTGGTAGTGCAGTAATAATGGGAGACTTCAATTACCCCAATATTGACTGGGTAAATGTATCATCGGGACACGCTAGAGAGATAACGCTCCTGGATGGAATAAATGATAGCTTTATGGAGCAATTGGTTCAGGAACCAACGAGAGAGGGAGCAATTTTAGATCTAATTCTCAGTGGAGCACAGGATTTGATGAGAGAGGTAATGGTGGTGGGGCCGCTTGGCAATAGTGATCATAATATGATCAAATTTGATTTAATGACTGGAAGAGGAACAGTGTGCAAATCCAAACCTCTTGTGCTAAACTTTCAAAAGGGAAACTTTGATAAAATGAGAAAAATTGTTAGAAAAAAACTGAAAGGAGCAGCTACAAAAGTAAAAAATGTCCAAGAGGCGTAGTCATTGTTAAAAAATACCTTTCTAGCAGCACAGTCCAGATGTATTCCACACATTAAGAAAGGTGGAAAGAAGGCAGAACAATTACCAGCATGGTTAAAAGGGGAGATGAAAGAAGCTATTTTAGCCAAAAGATCTTCATTCAAAAATTGGAAGAAGGATCCAACAGAAGAAAATAGGATAAAGCATAAACTTTGACAAGTTAAATCCAAGACATTGATAAGACAGGCTAAGAGAGAATTTGAAAAGAAGTTGGCTGTAGAGGCAAAAACTCACAGTAAAAACTTTTTAAAATATATCCAAAGCAGAAAGCCTGTGAGGGAGTCAGTTGGACCATTAGATGATCGAGGGGTTAAAGGGGCACTTAGAGAAGATAAGGCCATCGTGGAAAGATTAAATGATTTCTTTGCTTCAGTGTTTAATGAAGAGGATGTTGGGGAGGTACCCGTAATGGAGAAGGTTTTCATGGGTAATGATTCAGATGGACTGAATCAAATCACGGTGAACCTAGAAGATGTGGTAGGCCTGATGGACAAACTGAAGAGTAGTAAATCACCTGGACTGGATGGTATACACCCTAGAGTTCTGAAGGAACTAAAAAATGAAATTTCAGACCTATTAGTAAAAATTTGTAACCTGTCATTAAAATCATCCATTCTACCTGAAGACTGGAGGATAGCAAATGTAACCCCAATATTTAAAAAGGGCTCCAGGGGCGATCCGGGAAACTACAGACCGGTTAACCTGACTTCAGTGCCAGGAAAAATAGTGGAAAGTGTTCTAAATATCAAAATCACAGAACATATAGAAAGACATGGTTTAATGGAACAAAGTCAGCATGGCTTTACCCAGGGCAAGTCTTGCCTCACAAATCTGCTTCACTTTTTTGAAGGAGTTAATAAACATGTGGATAAAGGTGAACCGGTAGATATAGTATACTTGGAATATCAGAAGGTGTTTGACAAAGTTCCTCATGAGAGGCTTCTAGGAAAAGTAAAAAGTCATGGGATAGGTGGTGATGTCCTTTCGTGGATTGCAAACTGGCTAAAAGACAGGAAACAGAGAGTAGGATTAAATGGACAATTTTCTCAGTGGAAGGGAGTGAAGAGTGGAGTGCCTCAGGGATCTGTATTGGGACCCTTACTTTTCAATATATTTATAAATGATCTGGAAAGAAATATGACGAGTGAGATAATCAAATTTGCAGATGACACAAAATTGTTCAGAGTAGTTAAATCACAAGCAGATTGTGATAAATTACAGGAAGACCTTGTGAGACTGGAAAATTGGGCATCAAAATGGCAGATGAAATTTAATGTGGATAAGTGCAAGGTGTTGCATATAGGGAAAAATAACCCATGCTATAATTACACAATGTTGGGTTCCATATTAGGTGCTACAATCTAAGAAAGAGATCTAGGTGTCATAGTGGATAACATTGAAATCGTCGGTTCAATATGCTGCGGCAGTCAAAAAAAGCAAACAGAATGTTGGGAATTATTAGAAAGGAAATGGTGAATAAAACGGAAAATGTCATAATGCCTCTGTATCGCTCCATGGTGAGACCGCCTCTTGAATACTGTGTACAATTCTGGTCGCCGCATCTCAAAAAAGATATAATTGCGATGGAGAAGGTACAGAGAAGGGCTACCAAAATGATAAAGGGATGGAACAGCTCCCCTATGAGGAGAGACTAAAGAGGTTAGGACTTTTCAGCTTGGAGAAGAGACGGCTGAGGGGGGATATGATAGAGGTGTTTAAAATCATGAGAGGTCTAGAATGGGTAGATGTGAATCGGTTATTTACTCTTTCAGATAATAGAAAGACTAGGGGGCACTCCATGAAGTTAGCATGTGGCACATTTAAAACTAATCGGAGAAAGTTCTTTTTTACTCAACGCACAATTAAATTCTGGAATTTGTTGCCAGAGGATGTGGTTAGTGCAGTTAGTATAGCTGTGTTTAAAAAAGGATTGGATAAGTTCTTGGAGGAGAAGTCCATTACCTGCTATTAAGTTCACTTAGGGGTGGATTTTCAGAGCCCTGCTCGCGTAAATCCGCCCAAAACCGGGCGGATTTACGCGAGCAGGGCCCTGCGCGCCGGTAAGCCTATTTTACATAGGCCTGCCGGCGCGCGCAGAGCCCCGGGACTCGCGTAAGTCCCGGGGTTTTCGGAGGGGGCGTGTCGGGGGGGGGGGGCGGTCCCGGTCATCGCGACGTTTTCGGGGCGTGTCGGCAGCATTTTGGGGGCGGGTACTGGGGCGTGGCTACGGCCCGGGGCGGTCCGGGGGCGTGGCCGCGCCCTCCGTACCCGCCCCCAGGTCACGGCCTGGCGCGCAGGAGGCCCGCTGGCGCGCGGGGATTTACGCCTCCCAGAGGGAGGCGTAAATCCCCCAACAAAGGTAAGGGGGGGTATAGACAGGGCCGGGCGGGTGGGTTAGGTAGAGGAAGGGAGGGCAAGGTGAGGGGAGGGTGTTAGAGGATTCCCTCCGAGGCCGCTCCGATTTCGGAGCGGCCTCGGAGGGAACGGGGGTAGGCTGCACGGCTCGGCGCGCACCGGCTATACAAAATCCATAGCCTTGCGCGCGCCGATCCAGGTTTTTTAGTAGATACGCGCGGCTCCACGCGTATCTACTAAAATCCAGCGTACTTTTGTTTGCGCCTGAGCGCAAACAAAAGTAGGCCTATTCGCGCTCCTTTTAAAATCCGCCCCTTAGAGAATAGCCACTGCCATTAGCAATGGTAACATGGAATAGACTTAGTTTTTGGGTACTTGCCAGGTTCTTATGGCCTGGATTGGCCACTGTTGGAAACAGGATGCTGGGCTTGATGGACCCTTGGTCTGACCCAGTATGACATTTTCTTATGTTCTTATGTTCTTTTGGCAAAAAGATGCCAAAATAGTCCCATTCATATTGGATACCACTGCTCTAATTATGAAGAATTTTCAAGCACATCTTGATATGTTGCCTGTTAAAATTACACCCTAAGAATTCCAAAAGGTGGTTTTCTTTGGTACAATGCAGAAACTTAGAAAGTCATTAGCATTAAATTTGGGAGATCAAGATCATTCCCAACATTTCATAGCTTACAAATGAGATTCATTCCTGTCAAGGTACGTGCAAAATAATCCCATTTGGAATATCTGACCTAGAAAAAAATATGGTGAAGCTGAAAAGACAAGAAAAGACATCAGAATAAGGATGTGCATATGTTTTTTTTTCATTCCATTTCATTTTTCGTTTCATGGGTCGGCCATTTCGGTCCACCCCTGAATCAGAAATTTATTTTTTTTGTGTATACTTTCATTTAAAAAAAAAAAAAAAAACCTGCCCCCAACCCTTCAGATTTAGTTCATTAATTAATTTATTTATTTATTATTTTTATATACCGACATTCATCTCAATTGAGACATCACACCGGTTTACATTCAGGTACTGTAGGTATTTCTCTATCCCCAGAGGGCTTAAAATCTAAGTTTTTTGTACCTGCAACGCCCCCCACCCACCCTATCCCCCCCCAAAGACTAACTGAAAGTCCCTGGTGGTCCAGCAGGGGGCCAGGGAGTGATCTCCTGCACTCAGTTGGTCAGCTGCCAGTAACCAAAATGGCACAGGCCATCCATGGTTCCTACCATGTGACAGGGGCCGATCAATGGCATCGGTAGCCCCTGTCACATGGTTTGGTTACTGGCAGCTGACCAGCCAAAAGTGGGAGATCACTCCCAGGCTCCCCGCTGGACCACCAGGGACTTTTGGTTAGTCTTCGGGGGGGGGGGGCGAATGGGGGCGTTGCATTTAATTAAATCTGAAGGGTAGGGGGCAGGTTTTTAGATGTTTTTATCTTCTAGGTATGCAATTTTGGGGGGGGGGGGGAAACTCAAGGAAAAGCACACGAAATTTCTTGGGTTTTCCTTTCATTATTTTCCCTTCCCGAAATGCAACGAAATAGGAAATATCGTCTTTATTTCCTATTTCATTGAAAACGAATGCACATCTCTACATCAGAACAGCAAAAGCTCAAATAGAAGAAAAGATTGCCAAAGAGGTAAAGCATGGTGACAAAATATATTTCAGAAATCTCAAAAAAAGGAAGAAGCCCAGAGGTAGCATTGTATGATTGAAAAGAGACAAGGAGCAAGATGTGGAGAAAGATGAAGAAATAGCAGAAATATTAAACAAATATTTCAGTTTGGTTTTCACTAAAGAAGACACTAGAGAAGGACCATTGCTGGCTAGCAAGAGTACAGATGAGAATGGGGTAGACACATCTCTATTTATAGAAGACAATGTTTGGGTGGAACTGAAAGTGGACAAGGCCATTGAGCTGCATGAGATATATCCCGGGATACTGAGGGAGCTCCATGAATTGCTGGGGGATCCTCTGGAAGGCCTGTTTAATAGATCCTTGGACACTGGAATAGTGCCATAGGACAGGAGACGGGTGGCTGTGGTCCCACTTCACAAAAGGAGGAGGCTGGAAGCTACAGGCCGGTTAGCTTTACCTTAATGGTAGGAAAATTAATGGAGAGACTGCTAAAGAAAAGGATAATTCAATGGGTTACAAGATCCAAGATAACATGGTTTTACCAGAAGATGGTCCTGTCCAACAAATATGATTGATTTTTTTGATTGGGTAACTAGGTAACTGAATCTAGGAAGAGCCCTCAATGTGGTTTACTTGGATTTCAGCAAGGCTTTTGATATGGTCCCACATAGGAGGCTCATAAATAAAATGAGAAGCCTGGGAGTCGGTCTCATGGTGGTGAAATGGATTACAAATTGGCTGACTGATAAGCAAGTAGTGGTAAATGGAACTTATTCTGAAGAAAGAGGTCAGTTCTGGGACCAATTCTGTTCAATATCTTTGTAAACAATATTGCGGAGGGATTAGAAGGTAAATCTTGTCTTTTTGCAGATGACATTAAGATCTGCAACAGAGTGGATATACTTGAAGGTATGGAAAGAATGAGAAGTGATTTAGAAAAACTGGAGAAGTGATCAAATGTTTGGCAGTTGGGATTCAATGCCAAGAAGAACAGAGCCATGCATTTGAGTCATCCATAGAAACATAGAAACATAGAAATGACGGCAGAAGAAGACCGAATGGCCCATCCAGTCTGCCCAGCAAGCCTCACACATTTTTTCTCTCATACTTATCTGTTTCTCTTAGCTCCTTGTTCTATTCCCCTTCCACCCCCACCATTAATGTAGAGAGCAGTGATGGAGCTGCATCCAAGTGAAATATCTAGCTTGATTAGTTAGGGGTAGTAGGGGCAGTAACCGCCGCGATAAGCAAGCTACACCCATGCTTATTTGTTTTACCTAGACTATGTTGTACAGCCCTTGTTGGGTTTTTTTTCTTCTCCCCTGCCGTTGAAGCAGAGAGCCATGCTGGATATGCATTGAAAGTGAAGTATCAGGCACATTTGGTTTGGGGTAGTAACCGCCGTAACAAGCCAGCTACTCCTCGCTTTGTGACTGCGAATCCTTTTTTTCTTCACCCCTGTCGTTGAAGCTATGCAGGATATGCGTGAAGCATCAGTTTTTTGGTTTTGGTTTTGGTTTTTTTTTTCCCCTGACGTTGAAGCAGAGAGCTATGCTGGAAATGCGTGATTTATCAGTCTTTCTCCCATGCCGATGAAGCAGAGAATCATGCTGGATATGCATGGAAAGTGAAGTATCAGGCACATTTGGTTTGGGGTAGTAACCGCCGTAACAAGCCAGCTACTCCCCGCTTTTTGAGTGCGAACCCTTTTTCTTCTCCCTTGCCGTTGTAGCAGAGAGCTCTGCTGGATGTGTAAAGTATCAGTTATTCTTCTCCCCTGTCATTGAAGCAGAGAGCTATGCTGTATATGCATTGAAAGTGAAGTATCAGGCATATTTGGTTTGGGGTAGTAACCGCCGTAACAAGCCAGTTGTATGAGTTCAGGGTGGGGGGAGGGGAGGGCACGAAAGACTTATGCACACAAACTGGGAGAGAGACCTTGGGGTGATCGTATTTGATGATTTGAAAGTGGCAAAGCAATGACACTCTACAGATCCTTGGAGAGGTCTCACCTGGAATACTGTGTTCAGTTCTGGAGACCTTATCTAAAAAAAGATAAGGACAGAAAGGAAGCAGTTCAGAGAAAGGCAACCAAAATGGTGTAGGGTCTGTACAAGAATGCATATGAAATGAGACTGAATGACCTTATTATATGTACCCTGGAAGAAAGAAGAGACAGAGGAGATATGATTCAGACCTTCAAATGCCTGAAAGGAATTAATGATGCACAAAAATAGAATATTTTCTGATGGAAAGGAGGCTGCAAAACTAGGAGTCACGATATGAAACTCCAAGGGGGATGACTCAAAAACAATGTCAGGAAATATTTCTTCATGAAAAGGGTGGTGGATGCATGGAATGCCCTCCCAGAAGACATGGTGAAGACAAGAATAATAATGGAATTCAAAAGGACATGGGACAAACACAGAGGAATCCTGCTGGCTAAATAATGGAAATGAACAAATGGGGCAACTTTACTATTGCATCTAAAGTTTACTTTTCTGCTTGGGGGTAATCTGCACAGAGAGGCAATTTCTACTTCCCTTAACAGAAGGCTTAGAGGTAGCCTGCATGGATTGCTACTACCCTTAAAAAATAAAGAAAAGCTTTGCTAGACAGAGTAGATGAACCATTTTGATCTTTACCTGCAGTCATTCATTATGTTACTTTGTTGTTGTGAGAGGGGGTGTTATGATATGGGCCAAAATGTCCAGACAAGAAAGGTATAATAAAAAGTAGGGATGTGAATCGTTTTTTGACGATTTAAAATATCGTCCGATATATTTTAAATCGTCGAAAATCGTTAGAGCCGCGATACAATAACAATTCCCCCGATTTATCGTCAAAAAATCGTAAATCGGGGGAAGGGGGAGGGGAAGGGGGAGGGCGGGAAAACCGGCACACTAAAACAACCCTAAAACCCACCCTGACCCTTTAAAATAAATCCCCCACCCTCCCGAACCCCCCAAAATGCCTTAAATTACCTGGGGTCCAGAGGAAGGGTCCCGTTGTGATCTTTTACTCTCGGACCTCGGACCTCCATGCGTTGTGGAAACAAAATGGCGCCGGCGCTACCTTTGACCTGTCATATGACAGGCCGGTGCCATTTTGTTTTTTTTGTCCTCCGACGTCAGGAGCATAGGAGATCGCTCCCGGACCCCCGCTGGACCCCCAGGGACTTTTGGCCAGCTTGGGGGGGCCTCCTGACCCCTACAAGACTTGCCAAAAGTCCAGCGGGGGTCCGGAACAACCTCCTGCAGTCGAATCGTGTTGCCGAATGGCCGGCGCTAAATGGCGCCGGCCATTTAGCCGGTGCCATTTAGTGGCGCCGGGGTGGCGTCGGGGTGGGTTTTAGGGTTGTTTTAGTGTACAGGTTTTCCCGCCCTCCCCCCCCACTGGACCCCAGGTAATTTAAGGCATTTTGGGGGGGTTCGGGAGGGTGGGGGATTTATTTTAAAGGGTCGGGGTGGGTTTTAGGGATGTTTTAGTGTGCCGGTTTTCAATTTACACGATTTTCACGATTTTCACGATATTTAAAAAACCCAAACGGCGACGATCCGATTCCCTCCCCCTCCCAGCCGAAATCGATCGTTAAGACGATCAATCACACGATTCACATCTCTAATAAAAAGAAACCGTTCCTTTTGGTTTAGTGATTTGAATATGTCAGCTTTGGAAATATGAATGTACAGCATCTCTTATATCTTTATGTTTTGTTTTTTTTTTATTAGTTTGGTTTTACTGTTATGATTAATGTTCTCTATTTATTGATTTTATTATTTGTCAGTCTCTTATTCTGTCTTTGCTAAGGGTCTGTCTGTTTTCTGTATGTGTGACTGAGATGAGGAATTCTGCTATATAGTTTTTGTGTAAGGGTCTATAGTATTCTGTTTTCAATAGGAGGTGTATTAGTCTTCTAGGGCCAGATGCAATATTTGCACTGCTGCTCTTTCCTGGGTAGGGTTGATGCTATTTGAGTAATTGGAGTTTTGATATGAGAAATTTGTCTCTTGGGAGACAAACTGTATTCTTGGCAGCCTGTGATAGCTTTTATTGGCACTGTGTAAGTATTATCCAAAAATACTGTACAAGAGCTATTGAGACAATATAGGACCCATCTTTAGATATGAATGTCTCTGAGCTGACATCTCACAAATGGACCTATGTAGTTTTTAAAGCTTTTGTACAATATACATATATTTATATTTATATGTATTTTTTTTATTTTACAGGTATTTGTAGGTAGCCTGGCTTCTTCTGTTTTCCTAACATGAGATATATTAATGTTTTAGAGCCTGGCGTAATATTTGCTATGTTGCCGTTTCATAGACATTTAGTGCTCTTTTGGTTGGGAGGTTAACTGTATTGTAATTGTTTATTCATAGGTTTCTGAGGGCCAAGGCCAAACCCCATTACAGGTTACAATAGGCCTAATGCCATATGGGTTCAAAGGGACTTTTGTATTGAGGGGAAAAAGAGGGGGATGAGGGAGTAAGGCTGCTATACGTACGCGTGTGTGTGTGTATGTGTGTGTGTGTGTGTGTGTGTGTGTGTGTGTGGTAAAGGTGTGGGAGGGAAGAGAAGAGGGGGCTGAGGGAGCGAGACTGCTGGTGACTCGGAAGGGGGGAATGGGAATTGAGAGAGGGCCAAGGGAATGAGACTAATTCCTCTGCTATAAATGTCATCACATGCCACTGATATATTATATTCAGTAATAACTGTTTTTTAAGGACATAAGTCTCATAATAGTATTTCTGTGTGGTTTAAAGGACTGAATGTCTCATTATCTCCATTATTTGCATCAATAACCTAAAAGGGTATGCTTTATTAGGAACATGATGATTGACTATACAAAAGCAAGAATAATTTTAAGTTGCATTAATTGCATGAACCTGAGTTACACTTAGTGCTCTATATGCTGTAACTGCACAGAAAACAGTACAAGTGATAAATATGATCAGTCAGCTTGCTGATTGTTTATTCATGAGTCCTGATACCTGGCATATGCTCCTTTTGTCACACAGCCCGTTCTTGTTACATCTGTCCAGATGTTGTTCTTTCATTCTGTACTAGAACTAAGAACCCTATATCCCTTTGCCATTCCCTTCATCCCCATTTAGTGATATCTAAATGTTACTTGTGCTTCCCTCATTTGTATTCCATGTGTCAAAACACAATTTACATGAAAGTATATACTCTAACATCCTTATGCATTAGCCAATAGCCATTCATTTTATGCTGTGAAAATGGACTCAGATTTACCTTAGGTGCCACCATTCATGCAATCTCTGAAAATTAATTCTGATTCCAAACACCAAGCTGTTTGTTTAGTGGATAATTTTAGCACCTGCCAATGGATAAAGATATCAACCATACATGTGATCTATGTAGATAGTTTGGTCTTGTCTTTTTTCTTAACTGCCATCCTAATGCTCTACTCCCACAAAAATATGCCACTTTCTCACCTAACCACTTCCGCTATCCCCTGTTACTTCATTCATTGCTCCATTCTGCTATCTATGGTCTCTAGTGATGTGCATTTGTTACAAACAAATGTGTATTCCAAATGGGGCCTGATTCACTAAGCATTTTTCCCAAAGACACAGAATGTGAGAAAAGCCTTAAGTGAATCAGGCCCCAAATGAGGCCATTTTTATTTTGTAAATCTGAAATGAATCGAAAAGGTCTCCAAAAAGAAAAATAAGTTTCTGATTTTTCATATTGGCAAATAGAGCGTGCTCTTTACTGAAACAAAAAACCCAAGAAAAGAAAACCAAAACCACAAAACATAATTCGGCCAAAAAATGGGCTGAAAATGAATGCCAAGAACCAAACTGAAAATATTTTGCCTGCACATCCCTAATGGTTTCTCCCACTACCAGTCACATTTCCTACACATTTACAGTAGCAAATTATTAAAAATGATTGGGGGAAGTCTTGTTATTATTTCCACCTCTGCTCCTTATTAGTTTTCTCCTGGTTCAAGATGAACATTTGACTGTTTTTCCTTAGGCAGTTGTTCAGGTCATAAGAAGAATACTCTTCCCCCCACCTCCTGACATTATTGTGTATCTCCTAACAAGCAACAGGGTGATGGAGCAGAGAGAAATGAAAGATATCATGGTGCAGTGAGCAGGGCCGGCGTAAGGCACCTGAGGAGAACCTTCAGCCTTGCACCCCCTACCAACCTTCAGGCCCATAAGCCACCTTCCCGACCCATCCCCCACCCCCGTATTTTGATAATTAAACTGAATGATCGTGATGACCCCGCCACCACCCCTTCCTCCCAGAACAATCTTGTAAAAACACATAATTGTACGTAGGGAAGACAATTTTCCCTAAGTCGTTTATGTCATGGTTTGTTTTTTTTTCAAAATTGCCCTCCCTACAGCAAATTACCCTCATGCTTTCCCTGTGAGAAGTGGTGCAAAGCCTGCAGGTAAATGTGCCTCTGGACTTTGCACCAAAGCATACAATTTTCAAAATCCTGCCCATACTTTTCAATATATAACTTTGTTTATATCCATAATATAAAAGTAGGGTCCTACTGGGATCCCTACAAAGGAGTGGCCTTGTAGAAAGGCCATGCATTTAGAGAAGGAGAGAGGAGCATGCCATCCCTGCCAGAGCACCCCCATTGTGAGGCTGCTGCAATGGCCGTTTCCTGTGCCTACAGCAGACATGAGACGGAGACCCCTGGAGGAGCTGTGGAGTTTTGGGCTGAGCGTCTAAGGGAAAGGAGGTATTTCTCTTTGGTTCCCTTTCTCATACAGAAATCCTAGGCCCAATTCAGTGGGACATGGATTTCTGGAGATTTTTTTTTTCCTCCTGAGAAGTCTTTGTTTTCGATCTTCATTTGAAAAAGAAAAAAGGTTTTGCCACCCCTTCCTATCACCTTTTTCTTCAGGAACTCGTTTATTTTCCTACCTGGTTCTCGCAGCCCGAGAGAGTCAGTCCCCACACGGCAAAAATAACAGAGAAGGTGAGGATGTCGCACCCACAAGGTGCTTACACAGAGCCTATACCTATCTGGTATGCATCGGAGAGCTGAGGAGGCAGCTAACCAGTGCAAAAGAGAAACAGAGTAGTGGAAGTATAGAAAGAGTCCAAATTGTCCCTAAATTCTGCTTGGAGTCGCAGGTGGAAGCCCTAAATTGCCGAAAGAAATAAGGGAGACCCCAGTAACAGAAAGGAGATAGTAGAAACATGATTTCTTCATGAATCTGTATTTGCATATTCAACTCACTGTCCAAAAGAGTTCCTGAGACTCAAACATCTGTTTTAGCTGACTCTCTCATCTTCTAAAAAAAAAAAAAGTCTAGGGAAAGCTAATCCTGGAGCAGGTTTATGAACAAGCAATAATTCAGTCTTCCGAGGGGTAGATTTCAGTTTATTTCTGAATAACCTCTCAAAGATTATTAATGTCTTTCTTTTCATTTCCACCCCATTTTTCAACCAGTTTCATGGTGCCTTTCCTCTAAGCCTGATCCTTTGCCAGCACAATTGCTGAAAGGCCTAAACTTGCAAAGATTTGGAGAGAGAAAGAAATCTCTTAAAGAGGGACCAAAAAGAAATCTTAATCTGATCCATTAAAACTCAACTTTGTATTTATTTTAAGCAGTCTCCTGTTCAAGTACAGAGCACAGATAACATTTCACTTTGTGTATTTGTGCATTGGATACCAATGTCCATGCTCTCCCAGACAAGGAATATTCCAGAATAAATAAATACTACATGGGCAGCTGGCTTAAATTCAAAGGTCTTTGTAGACTGCATACTTTGATTAAATGTCTGCACGCATAGTAGACTATAAACTACACCTCTAGGTCACATGAGTCTGATTATTAGATTTGATTATTCCGACTATTAAAGTTTGAATGATAAAAAGCAAATAGGAAGAGACATCTGTCTCTGATCATATGAGATTTCCTGCATATAAGGTGAAAGGGGTTTCTCTTTACCAATCCAACAAAGACACCTGGTTTAAGACACGTAGTAAATGTGATGTGTAACAGTGTATGAATCACGTTCAAAAATCCAGTTTTAAAAGGAGCTGGAGTTAGAGCTTCGTGAAAGAGACAAGGTTCATGCTGTAATCTGGGTTTAAGGTTCAGGATCTAATGTCAGAGGAAATCTGCTGCAGGACATTAACTTAACCGGAGTGTAATATTATCCCTCGTACAATGACTGTCACTCTCAGGGCAAGAGCAAAACACCTGCGGTTTAATCCATGAGTCCGGGGCCCTCATTCTTCCATTAATCCCAGCGCTTCAGTTTAGCGGACTGCACCCCCTTCACTCCTTCTGCCAGCATCAGCATAAAACCCTAGCTGCTGCTGAAGGAGGGGGACCCGTGATTTTTCAAGTATTCCGCAGCTTTGAGCTTTGCAAAATGGAACCGCTGCAGTTATCCAAAGGTAAAGTACAAATGATTTCTCAGAAGGGTTCGGTGGGGAAACACGCAGAGCAAAGTGCTCTCCAGTTTCCTGTAACATTGTGCTGACTAGGCAGGCTGCACTAAGTCAACAAACAGGTTTAACTAAGAAACCAGTTCTTTCAGGTTTTTTTTTTTTATTATTATCTTTTAATCTATGTGGGTGAGTGGCACAGGTTTGAGTCCCAGAGGGAGAGCTGCTGACTATAAGAAGTTGATGAATGGGTTAAGTTTTGGAAGGAGGAATAAATTATTTATTTATTTATGAACATGCAATATTCTGCCTTTTCACAAAGTTGGTCTCATTCTGCATTATACTAAATGCACAATTGAATCTTTATGGGTAGAAATCCCATGTGTTTCGGGGAAGACTATAGTGATAGGAGCATTCTACCATCCACCTGGTCAAGATGGTGAGACTGACAGTGAAATGCTAAGAGAAATTAAGGAAGCTAACCAAATTGGTAGTGCGGTATTAATGGGAGACTTCAATTACCAAATATATAAAATATCTCTTTCTATGTGAGCCCACGATTTGTATAAACGTAAATTGGTGACGTGGTATCATACACTTTTAGTTTGCTAGTGTTCCAGAGGCCTGGTTTGCGGCCTGTTTGGCGGCGTCCCTGCTGGGGCTGCGCCGCTGTGAGGTCTCTCGTGGATGACCGGCTCCTAGGCGCGCGCGCCACTTCAGCGCTTTTCTAGGCCATTTCCCGCCAGTGTTGACTCCGCCCAACTCCTGACATCAGACGCCGCGGCCAGTCTTTGCCTTGCAACGGGTTAGCCTCCCGGTTTCCTGTTGCACTGTGCCCCAGAGTGACTCGCTTTGCTTCGTCACTCTGTTCCTGCTACAGTACCTGCCTGGTTCCTGCCTGCCTGCTACAGTACCTGCTTGGTTCCTGCCTGCTTGCTACAGTACCTGCTTGGTTCCTGCCTGCCTGCTACAGTACCTGCCTGGTTCCTGCTTGCCTGCTATAGTACCTGCTTGGTTTCAGCCTGCCTGCTACAGTTCCTGCCTAGTTCCAGTACCTGGATCCTGCTACAGTTCTTGCCTGGTTCCAGTACCCGAGTCTTGCTACAGTTCCTGCCTGGTTCCAGAACCCGAGCCCACTTACAGTATTGCTACTGTCCTAGTCTGGTTCCAGTTACCTGTTCTGATCCACAACCCGCCTAAGTCCCAGCGGCCGGGCCCCTACGGGCTCCTCCCGGGGGGGGGCTTCGGCTTCCAAGGGTGAAGCCACCTAAGTCCCAGCGGTTGGGCTCCTATGGGCTCCTCCCGGGGGAGTACCAGCTTCCAAGGTGAAGAGCATCTACGTCCTGCCTGAACATCTGCCTCCCGGCCTGCTATTCATTAGAGACAGTGACCACCTTTCCCAGTCTCCAGCAGGTCGGCCCAAGGGTCCACTAAACAGAGACTCCCATAACAGCTAGTGCTGTAATAATTTTTACTCAATGTAGAAATATCTATATTAAATTAGGGACCATCATACCACCCACTGTGCATTCAAGTTAATACTTGTGTTTGTGCACTTTAATGGGTCTTCTTTAATCATTGGTCCAAATTGTTCAGGATTTGTACTTCATTTTTTTGTTTTTTTTAAAGAATGTTTGCTTATAATATAGGAGATATAACTTCCCTTGAGTTGGTGTCGGAGTCAGAGGTCCGACGCGCACGTTTCGCGGTCTGCTGCTTCAGAGACATAGATTAAGCTGACTCTCTTTATCCGGCTCTCCCCGCATAGCTCAAGAACAGGATTTGAACCGGCTTTCTCCAGTGTTCTTCACGTCTTCACGTTGCCGGTTGCTGCTAAAGGCTACTGAGCGGATTAAAGGTCCCTCACAGTATTCGGACATTTACCCCAATATTGACTGGGTAAATGTATCATCGGGACACGCTAGAGAGATAAAGTTCCTGGATGGAATAAATGATAGCTTTATAGAGCGATTGGTTCAGGAAATGATGAGAGAGGGAGCAATTTTAGATCTAATTCTCAGTGGAGCACAGGATTTGGTGAGAGAGGTACGGTGGTGGGGCCGCTTGGCAATAGTGATTATAATATGATCAAATTTGAATTAATGACTAGAAGGGGGACAGTAAGCAAATCCATGGCTCTCATGCTAAACTTTCAAAAGGGAAACTTTGATAAAATGAGAAAAATTGTTAGAAAAAAAACTGAAAGGGCAGCTACAAAAGTAAAAAGTGTGCAAGAGGCATGGTCATTGTTAAAAAATACCATCCTAGAAGCACAGTCCAGATGTATTCCACACATTAAGAAAGGTGGAAAGAAGGCAAAACGATTACCGGCATGGTTAAAAGGGGAGGTGAAAGAAGCTATTTTAGCCAAAAGATCTTCATTCAAAAATTGGAAGAAGGATCCAACAGAAGAAAATAGGATAATGCATAAACGTTGGCAAGTTAAATGTAAGACATTGATAAGACAGGCTAAGAGAGAATTTGAAAAGAAGTTGGCCGTAGAGTCAAAAACTCACAGTAAAAACTTTTTTAAATATATCCAAAGCAGAAAGCCTGTGAGGGAGTCAGTTGGACCGTTAGATGATCGAGGAGTTAAAGGGGTACTTAGAGAAGATAAGGCCATCACGGAAAGATTAAATGATTTCTTTGCTTCAGTGTTTACTGAAGAGGATGTTGGGGAGGTACTGGAGAAGGTTTTCATGGGTAATGATTCAGATGGACTGAACCAAATCACGGTGAACCTTGAAGATGTGGTAGACCTGACTGACAAACTGAAGAGTAGTAAATCACCTGGACCGGATGGTATACACCCCAGAGTTCTGAAGGAACTAAAAAATGAAATTTCAGACCTATTAGTAAAAATTTGTAACCTATCATTAAAATCATCCATTCTACCTGAAGACTGGAGGATAGCTAATGTAACCCCAATATTTAAAAAGGGCTCCAGGGGCGATCCGGGAAACTACAAACCGGTTAGCCTGACGTCAGTGCCAGGAAAAATAGTGGAAAGTGTTCCAAACATCAAAATCACAGAACATATAGAAAGACATGGTTTAATGGAACAAAGTCAGCATGGCTTTACCCAAGGCAAGACTTGCCTCACAAATCTGCTTCACTTTTTTGAAGAAGTTAATAAACATGTGGATAAAAGTGAACCGGTAGATGTAGTGTTTTGGATTTTCAGAAGGCATTTGACAAAGTTCCTCGTGAGAGGCTTCTAGGAAAAGTAAAAAGTCATGAGATAGGTGGCGATGTCCTTTCATGGATTACAATCTGGCTAAAAGACAGGAAACAGAGAGTAGGATTAAAAGGACAATTTTCCCAGTGGAGGGGAGTGGGCAGTGGAGTGCCTCAGGGATCTGTATTGGGACCCTTACTTTTCAATATTTATTTATTTATTTATTTAAAACTTTTTATATACCGGTGTTAGTGTGTACATCACATCGGTTTACATCATAACAAAATCTTAGAAAATACATTTAACAGGGAATAACAAGGTAAGGGCCGGGTGAACGCATAGAAAGGCATAGAAATATAGAGCAACTGGCAAATGGTTCTGAACCTATGTAATTATAGGTTCTTAGCATCGGTTCTTAACATAGTAAACTATTGATACATAACATGCTAGATAACATCATATTTGCTTATTATTATATACATTATGTACAAGAATGCATAGGTCTATGGATTACAGTGGAAAGAAATACGACGAGTGAGATAATCAGATTTGCAGATGATACAAAATTGTTCAGAGTAGTTAAATCACAAGCAGATTGTGATAAATTGCAGGAAGACCTTGTGAGACTGGAAAATTGGGCATCAAAATGGCAAATGAAATTTAATGTGGATAAGTGCAAGATGATGCATATAGGGAAAAATAACCCATGCTCTAATTGCACAATGTTAGGTTCCATATTAAGTGCTACAACCCAAGAAAGAGATCTAGGCATCATAGTGGAAAACACATTGAAATCGTCGGTTCAGTGTGCTGCGGCAGTCAAAAAAGCAAACAAAATGTTGGGAATTATTAGAAAGGGAATGGTGAATAAAACGGAAAATGTCATAATGCCTCTGTATCGCTCCATGGAGAGACCGCACCTTGAATAATGTATACAATTCTGGTCGCCGCATCTCAAAAAAGATATAATTGCGATGGAGACGGTACAGAGAAGGGCTACCAAAATGATAAGGGGAATGGAACAGCTTCCCTATGAGGAAAGACTAAAGAGGTTAGGACTTTTCAGCTTGGAGAAGAGACGACTGAGGGGGGATATGATAGAGGTGTTTAAAATCATGAGAGGTCTAGAATGGGTAGATGTGAATCGGTTATTTACTCTTTTGGATAATAGAAAGACTAGGGGGCACTCCATGAACTTAGCATGTGGCACATTTAAAACTAATCGGAGAAAGTTCTTTTTCACTCAACACACAATTAATCTCTGGAATTTGTTGCCAGAGGATGTCATTAGTGCAGTTAGTATAGCTGTGTTTAAAAAAGGATTGGATAAGTTCTTGGAGGAGAAGTCCATTACCTGCTATTAATTGAGTTGACTTAGAAAATAGCCACTGCTAATACTAGCAGTGGTAACATGGAATAGACTTAGTTTTTGGGTACTTGCCAGGTTCTTATGGCCTGGATTGGCCACTGTTGGAAACAGGATGCTGGGCTTGATGGACCCATGGTCTGAACCAGTATGGCATGTTCTTATGTTCTTAAACCAACTAAAAAACAAAAAATGTTAGTGAGCTGATCCCCACAAATAATGTACTGGAAGATCCTCCAAACCAGACATGCAGGACTTCAGCTTGGATAGTCAATCGAGGCCACAAAAATTAAAAAAAAAACAAAACAGACTAGCCATTTCTGTCAAGATATTAAGAGGAGAACTTTAAACGTATTTGCGTTACTGCGTGTAAGCGCGAAAGTGGAGGCACAGAGACTTATCCTAGTGTTTTATAAACTGCGTAGCGAGAGCTGCACAGCATCTAAAATACTGGATACTTATGCACCAAAAGTATGTGTGTATGGTTCAGGAACATTCATATATTTCCACTGCAATGAAAGCGCTTACTTTTCAAACCTATTTTTAAAATATATACGCATCTATTTTTTGGTGTGTAAAAGAATAGAACATGTACACGTAAAACCAGGCATGTTATAGCATACCCACGTATGAATACTTTCTTGCACATGGATTTGAAATCTCCAGTTCGCTGATACCTCTGCCAGTTCACCCAGTCTGTCTCCAGTTCACCCAAACCCTCTAGCATTTCATCCTGAACCCCCACCAGTTCACCCAGACCTCATACCCAAAAAAAACTGCAGACAAGTCCGATTTCAATTGTTCTAGTTAATTAGCAGAGGTAAAATAGTGAAAATAAGTTAGATACGGTAATTTATATGCGAATATCCCGCATGCACCTCTTCACCCTGCTCTGAAATGCCCCTAAGACCACCCTTTTTTTGTGCCTGTAAATGTGATCTTAAACCTGAAAGTACACACGTATTTTCAAAGTAGACCACGAGGCAGCCCCTGCCGTCTTTCCTGAGCCGCAGACGCCGACGACATCCTCCGGCCCTTCCTCCGCCTCCGAGGGGAACGCTGAGCACGCACAGCCAATCAGGCGGTCCCCTGATTGGCCAATCAGGCCAATCAGGGGACCGCCCTGATTGGCCTTTAAATCTGAAATTCCCGCCGACCGAGCCCTCTTCATCCGGACGCAACCCTGCCGAGCAGAGGGGGAAAATCGGTGCTGGGCCTGCGCGATCAGCGCCGGAGACCTGCCGGGGTAAGGCCCAACTTATTTCACCTACCCACGGCCGCCTCCGACCCCGACCACGAGGCAGCCCCTGCCGTCTTCCCTGAGCCGCAGACGCCGACGACATCCTCTGGCCCTTCCTCCGCCTCCGAGGGGAACGCTGAGCACGCACAGCCAATCAGGGGACCGCCCTGATTAGACATTAAATTTAAATTGTGAGACACCCAAGCGCCGCGCGCCTAGCGTCGCGCGCCGAAGGAGCACGACAAAGGAGCCTGCTCCTTTGTGCGCTCCTTCGTGCACTCCCGTTGTGCACTCCCTTTATGTTCTACAACCTCATTAAGTGACTACAACCTCATTAAGTGACTCAATCCTCTTTGACCTCCCCTGAAACCCCCCACCACCCTAAACTCCCGACCCACCCTCCTCCACCCACCCTTCACCCTATCTATTGAAATCTTCTATGCATCGCTATACTAACAAAACTCTCCACACAACATTATACAGTCACGCAGCAACCAAACAGGCTCTCTCGCACAACAAAAACACACGCTATGGATCTAACACAATGCATTCCCAAACTTCCTCACCACTACAACCAATACCACCCTCCCAAATTCACTCCATCCACTAGACGTCTCACCAAAATCCAAACTAACCCTAAAATATACTTTAATACCCTCACACTCATCACTCTACTACTCATCAATGCACAGTCTATCACCAAAAAAATCCCAATCATTCATGACCTGCTCTCAGACTACCACCCAGACATATTCTGCATAACTGAATCATGGCTCAAACACACTGACACAGTCCTACTCAATCAACTGCCCAGAAACACATACAACATATTCTCCATACCTAGGAGCAAAAGAAAGGGAGGTGGACTACTATTCCTAGCCCACAAAAAACTTAAATTCTCCTCTTCCCCCCTAAACCTACCCCCTCCTTTCGAGACTAACCTATTTAAATCAAAACATCTACAAATACTCCTCCTCTATGCTCCTCCCGGCTGCCTACAACACAACCTCTCCCCCCTGATCGAAGCCATCACATCACACATCAACCTACAAGAACCAGCCATCATACTAGGAGACTTCAATCTCCATATTGACACCCAACCAACAACTCCCACCTGCGAACTCCTCCTATCTTCCATGACAGCTCTCGGATTCTCCCAAATCATTACCACCCCCACTCAGAAATCTGGGCACACCCTTGATTTAATTTTCATTAACAATAAAATATCTGCAACTGAATCACCCACTACTACTCCAACTCCATGGTCCGACCACTACCTCATTCAAGCCAAGCTCCAACATCAATCGAACACAGCAAAAACAGACTCCTGCTTCATTGAATACACCAAACCCTGCTCCAGTGAAGACCTAGCAGAGCTACTCCCGGAAGCACTAAAAACAATCAACCTACATGATGCCAACTCAGCTACAGACTCCTGGATCTCCATCAACGCTGACATAGCCAACACATTATGCCCCACAATAAAAAAGGAAATCAGATCATCTACTAAACAAAATGCTCCTTGGTACACCCCCGAACTGAAAACATCCAAACGAACGCTCAGACAAACCGAAAAACAATGGAGACGAACACCTACACCAAACCTGAAAGACAAATATAGAACACTTCTACACAAATATACAGCTGACCTCAACACAGCAAAGCGCAATTTCTACACATCCAGAATTCATGAATACCAATTCAACCCGAGGACCCTCTTCTCATACGTCAAAGAACTCACCAACCCAATCCAGAATGACACAACGCCAAACTCCAACAACATCTCCAGTGACAAACTAGCTCAATTCTTCAAGGACAAAGTCGACAACATCATTGCCAAGATTCCCCTTTCCCACAACGACTCAACAAATATCCCTCCACCCATCCACATTTGGACCCAATTCACTCCTGTTGCATCTACAGAAATTGAACCCTTCATCAAAAAAACCAAACCAGCATCCCACCCCGTAGACTCCATCCCCATCAAAACCCTAAAACTCATCAGAGAGATTATTGCCAAACCTATAACCCAAATCATCAACCTATCCCTCGAACAAGGAATCTTCCCAGACAAACTCAAAAACGCCATCATCAAACCAATCATAAAAAAACCGCAACTCGACAAATCTGATCCTGCAAACTACAGACCAGTCTCCAACCTCCCATTCCTAGCAAAAATCATCGAGAAAACTGTCAACAATCAACTCACAGACCACCTCGACGCCCACAATCTTCTCCATCCAACACAGCACGGCTTCAGAAAACTCTACAGCACAGAAACTCTCCTCCTCTCCCTCACCGATACCATCCTCAGAGGCCGAGACAGTGGCAAGACATTTCTACTGATCCTCCTCGATATATCAGCCGCATTTGACACCATCAACCACAGAACTCTCCTCACCAGACTTAAAGAGATCGGTCTGCAAGACACTACACTCAACTGGTTCAAATCATACCTCTCTAACAGATCCTTCATTGTCAAGACAAACTCTTCTGAATCCTCCCAAGTGCCCCTCACCCATGGCGTCCCTCAAGGTTCTTCACTATCCTCGACCCTCTTCAACATCTACCTCCTCCCACTATGCAAATACCTCTCTGATGCCAACCTCACCTACTTCGTTTATGCAGACGACATTCAAATTCTCCTCCCCATCACCAAATCCATTGAACTCACCATGGAAAGATGGAACAAACTCAGTTCAAATTTATCTCAACTGCTATCACAACTATCTCTCTGCCTCAACCAAGCCAAAACAGAAATCATTCACATCCAGGACGACCGTCCCGCTTCCCCCTTCGAGAGCACCCCCTCAAACAACACAGGAAGCGCAAACAACACTGGGATGCCAAACTTATCAAGAACCTCACTCACACCATCCACAAAAAACCTAGGAGTAACCATCGACAGCCAACTCAACTTTAAACGACACATCTCCAATATAATCAAAGATGGATTTTTCAAACTTCAAACACTTAAAAAACTCAAACCTCTCCTCCAACCGCATGATTTCCGAACAGTACTGCAATCAATTATTTTCTCAAAACTCGACTACTGCAACTCCCTCCTCCTTGGACTTCCGGAAATCCACATCAAGCCCCTCCAAGTTCTACAAAACGCCGCCGCCAGAATTATCACCAATCACAGAAAATCCTCCCACATCACACCCACTCTCAAAGACCTCCACTGGCTGCCCATCACACAAAGAATCCAGTATAAAACCCTCACCCTTCTTCACAAAAAAATAAACAACAACAGAATGGTCTGGCTAAACAACAACATCCAACCATATTTCACACAAAGAAATCTCAGATCCACCAACTCAGGTCTCCTCTCCATCCCAACTCTTAAAAATGCTCAACTCAATACAACACGCAAACGAGCCATTACAATAGCTGGCCCTACCCTCTGGAACTCCCTCCCCCCACAGCTCAGAAACGAACCCTCACCGCAAGTCTTTAAAAAACAGCTCAAAACATGGCTGTTCTTGAAAGCATTCCCTCCTGAACCCCAACATCCTATAATGAACGCTCTTGAAAGCCTTACCGCATAACTTCTACTCTGCATGAACGCATAACCCCTCCTCCCCTTCTCTACCCTCCCTTTTCCCTGTCCCCCACCCTACTCGTAACCTCCCTTTTCCCTGTCCCCCACCCTACTCATAACCAAGTCATATTGTATATATTGTATATAGGCTATATGCCATATTTGCCATTTCTATATACCCACATCTAATATTTAATATTAATTTTATTCATATGTTACAATGTTCCTTATATTTATTGTTTAATCAACTGTTCTCTTGTTACAATGTAAAATAGGGCAGTTCCGGCTCTATTCAACCTGTTTTCTGGAAACCGATGTGATATCTCGATCGAATGTCGGTATACAAAAGAAATAAATAAATAAATAAATAAATAAATAAATAAAATACAGACTACTTCATGCTCATTTTTCACATGTAACCCCTTTGGAAATGTACTCAATAAGGTTTTGATTTCCAAAGCTTTTATGATAGTAAGGGTAAAGGTACAAGGATGGGGGTGGGAGGAATCCTCCCATGACTCCACCATAGCACCTGTTCCTCCTCCACCCCCCCCCCCCCCAAAAAAAAAAAGACAATTTACATTAAAAGCAAACTCCATATCTATATTGTGATACAGTTTACCTGAACTATGATGACAGGCGATCCTGTTAGTGTCTTCTCTCAACCAGAAGGCTGAGAGCTGCTGCTAGCCAGAGAGTTGGGTCTGGCCCTTGGCCTGTAAATGAAGAACTGCAATGCCACATCAGTTTTTTATGCCTTTCTACAATATGATTCTTCTATGCAGCCTTTTCTAAAACAAAACAACGAAAAAGAGAGGCTGTGCATTTTGGGGTTCGCATTATTGTTCTCATAACTTATCCTATAATTTGTCTTCAGTGTGAGATCTGGGACTTCTTTTGGTCTTTCATGAAAAAGCTTTCCTTTCTTAAGATGGGAGATATAATAGACAAACTAAACAGTAAAAAATCACCAGGACCAAATGAGTATTTGTGGAGCTTGAGGGAAGTAGGTATGATTTTTAATTCTATTTTTAATAAGTTTATATTGTAATTTGAATGGTTTTGTTGTACTCTTTACCTATGCCCTTTTCTATCTTGAGTCTGTCATCTAAGTTGGCAATGGCTCTGGCAAGGTGTGCTGATGCTAAGCATGAACTCTGTGGTAGTGGACAGAGGGTTCTGCGGCCTAAGGACCTTGATGCCTTGCTGCAAAATGTGCCTCTGTCTAGAAATACTGTGATGAGGTCCATGGATTGCAAAAGGGGCCATTTTGTGTATTTTTATCCAATTGCTGGATGTCATGTGATGGAGATGGAGCTCTTTGCATAAATCCTGAAGCCTACAAGGACTACTTGATCCATTCTTTGCTGACTGAGGATGGCAGGATACTCTTGACAGTGGGGTGCAGTTACATGCCTAGCTTTCTCTGAAAAGGGGTAGCAGACGAAGGCCAGGGCTGGAGAGTCTCACTGGAATGCTGGTCATTTCCAGTGGCTTAACCTTGTGCTTCTGCTGCTTCTTTGCTGGCCAGTCTGCTGGTACACATGCTTCACTTCTGGCTCATTAAACCAGTTCCTCCTGCAGTGTGGATGTAGCCTGTGGTTTTTTTCTGTTATACAGAAATATGGAAACAAAGGTAGCAGATGCGTACAATGCCACAGTTGCTGGGTCAGCAGAACCAGGGTCCTCCAGAACCCACTTAGACCTGTATGGGCAAGAAAAGGAACAAGAATGTGATTGGAACATATGAACTATATACCCTACAGCAAGAAATGTATATCGGTGATCACAACTGCAGCATGTTGAGATTGCAGCCACCCCTTATGAGGTACCTTCCCACTATAAAGACTATTCAATCCTCCATCATCTCTCCTCAGCTCCCCCATCCCACCCTCTCCAACTGCTAATTTGTGACTCTTGTCCCCTCTTTATATTAGGTCTTACACTAGTGGATTATATTTTGTAATTTTTTTGAGCCTGTATGCTGGAAAATTATTTCTCTTAATGTCAGTTTAATAATTATATAATAGGATTGCAAAAAATGTTTAAATAATATAAAAATCAGTTAGCATGTCTTCATTAACAAAATCTTTTGATATGTTTATATCTCAAGCACAGAACACAGTTATTATGAAGATGTGCTGCTAGCACAGAGCTTCCCAGCCCTCTCCTGAAGGCACCTAACCAGTCAGGTTTGCAGGATATCCATAATGAATATGCATGAGATAGATTTGCATACATCGGAGACCCATGGTATGCAAATCTATCTCATGCATATTCATTGTGGAAATCTTGACAACCCGACTGGCTAAATGTGCCTCCAGGAAAGGGCTATGAAACAGTCTGCTAGCGTTTCCCTCACACATGTCCCTCTCCTGTTGTGACTGCATTTTTTAGAATCAGGTGTTCTTTCAGAGATACTGCAACTATACTCTGGTGGATAGAAAACTCTCAGTATGTGTGCTAAAAATAAAAATGAAAAATTATAGTAACATGAATATTATTATAATATTTGCCTCCTGGTCTGATTACATAAATTATTTATCAGGACAAAGTTAAGGTAATTAATTTTAGTGCCATTTACTTTGCACACAATGATACAACACAATTTATTCAATTTCTAATTTAGCTCATGGGAGCATCATTTAATATCTTTATTATCAGTGAATATAGTAGGTTCTATATATATTTTACACCCAAAGGGAAATATAAGCACAGATTATACTACTAATCATCCAGTAAATTAATTCAAATAAGATGCACCAGTCCTTCATAAATGAGAAAAATGGTTTTCTTTCCACAGGAGTAAGGGCATCCTAAAATGTGCCCTTTACTGTTTGTATCTATGTCTCCATGGACACTGGAGTGATGAGATCAGAGAGTAGGAGGCAGTAGGGATGTGAATCGTTTTTGAACGATTAAAATTATCGTCAGATAATTTTAAAATCATCCTAAATCGTTAGAGTGCACGATGTAATACAAATGCCCCCGATTTATCATCAGGGGCATTTGTATTGTATCGTTAAATAGGGCACGGGAATTATTCGGGGGAGGGCGGGAAAACCGGCACACCAAAACAACCCCTAAACCCACCCCAACCCTTTAAAACCAATTCCTTACCCTCCCCCACCCTCCCGAACCCCCCCAAAATGTTAAGTTACCTGGTGGTCCAGTGGGGGGGGGGTCCCGGCGCGATCTCCCACTCTCGGGCCGTCAGCACCATTTTGGCTGCACTAATTAAAATGGCGCCGATGGCCCGATAAAAAAAAACAACCCACCCGACTCTTTAAATCGACCCCCCCCTTAGCCTCCCCCACCCTCCCGACCCTTTTTTTTTAGGGAGGCCCGCGCCGCTAAAAAAAAAAACGCACCCGACCCTTTAAATCGACCCCCCACCCTCCCGACCCTTTTTTTTTAGGGAGGCCCGCGCTGCTAAAAAAAACAACCCACCCGACCCTTTAAATTGACCCCACCCTCCCGACCCCCCCCCCCCAAACCTTTTAAAATTACCTGGTGGTCCAGGGGGGCCTCGGGGAGAGATTTCCCGTTCCCAGGCATCAGCTGTTCTAAAAAAAAATGGCGCCAATGCCCCTTTGCCCTTACCATGTGACAGGGTGTCCGTGCCATTGGCCGGCCCCTGTCACATGGTAGGAGCACTGGATGAACGGATGAGTAAGGATGGCCGGCGCCATCTTTAAAGATGGCGCCGGCCAGCCTTACTCATCCGGCCCCCCTGGATCTCTCCTCTCCCCGAGGCCCCCCTGGACCACCAGGTAATTTAAAAAGGTTTTGGGGGGTTGGGAGGGTGGGATCGATTTAAAGGGTCGGGTGGGTTGGGTTTTTTTAGCGGCGCGGGCCTCCCTAAAAAAAAAATTAGCGATGTGAATTGGAATCAGAAACGATTCCAATTCACATATCTTAACGATCAGATTCCCCCCCCCCCCCCCCCCCCCCAGCCGAATCTGATCATTAAGACGATCTGGCACACAATTCACATCTCTAGGAGGCAGTGGTTTTCAGACACTCCCCAACGGGAGGTGTCTTCCAATGAATGTTTCCTTAAAACTTTCCTCATATTCTTCTTGTCCATCTCCTGTCCTAGGATTGAGTTAAAGCTCAAGGGAAGAGCACTCAGCCACCTAGTATTTGAGAGTCTTTGGATTCTCAAAGAATGTGAAAAGATCTAGGGGCACAGTGTGGTGAAAGGGGATTTAGACCCCCATACTCCTAGTGTATAAGAATGGACTTCTGGTTGGAGTTGTAACCAGGAGTTAAAAATACCATAAGAGGGTAAATACATTTGTTTTTGTTTTTTTCTGACCTGAGTTCTGAGGCTGTAGAAAGCTTTGCTGGGATGTAGCTTGCTTTCTTTCCTCTCTGGATCTTTATCTGCCTGGGGGGAGGGACTATTGTGACTCAAAGTAAAGAACCTGAAGCTGTGCACAAGATTATCTAAGTGACAGGCTTCAGGGAATAAAAAAACAAACAAAAATCATTTTGTTATCAGTGCTGGCAGGAAAATAACACCTCCGGTGGACTTAGAAGCCTCAGGGGAGGTGGGGAGAATCAGTTGTGAAGTTTTTTTTCTGTCTTCACGTCCAGTTACAAGAGTGGGACTGAAGCAGAATGACTTTAGCAGGAAGAGCAAGACTGAAGATTCTGACTGTCAGCTTGCTATGTCAGTCCTGCCAAAGCTAAGGCTTCTGGGAGCTCCATGCTGAAAGAATACTAATGATTAGTCCCCACAAGCAGGAGAGGTTTTGCACATGGAGACAGAGAGAGAAGGGCAGATCATTGCTGGCTCCTTTTATAGGGCCCATTTGTTTGTCTGAAAGGTTGAAATCCAGAGGGAATTGTTAATATACTCAAAGGAGAGAGTGTGTGACTGAAAGGAAGGAATGAGATTGTGATTTAAAATTTTTGTTCATATTAGAGCAATTCAGGTAAGAATTGTGACTTCATAAGTATAGTAAAAGTCAATTACTTAAAATTACAGCCAAGACACAGAGATTTTCATTGGCTTAGTTCAGTTAGACTGTAGTGAGAAAATTTACTGAATATGAGAAATTGATGTGAATGAAAACATCGTGTTAATATTCTTTTTATTGTTAACTAGTGTAAATAAACTTTTCTGACTGACCTCACTGTGAACTTTTGCTACATAAATTGATGGAACATGAAAGTTAATAGGCTGCTGAAGTTCTACAGCGCAGGTACCTCACTCAGATTCTGGTCTGAGAGTGCAATTTAAGTGACCATTCAGTGTTTCATATGAAACAGAACTAGATATTTCTGGGCCAGCTTTAATTTAAAACCTCTGAGAATAGTAATATATCAGAGGAGAAGAGCTATAAGTAAGTTTAAGCTGTTTTTCACTTAAGAGCTCTGGGTGTGGCAGTGTGTGTATGAAGAGATTGTTGAACCAACCGGAACCAAATCATGTCCCCTCTTTCAGTGAGTTTAGGGTGGTACTGATTATCCTTTATTTTACACACCAAGTTAGACCAGTTCAATAAGACGTTAAAGACACCACATTTAGAAACATTCTCTAAACACATTTTCAGAAGTAGGGGTCATGGATAGTGTATTCAGGGATCCCATGCTTTGATCTATTTAAAGATAGGTAGGATTTCAAACACTTGCAGCATCGTGCACCACAAAATTGTTGGACAACACAATATAGTAATAAATTGAGGAAAGCTACATATATACACTGCATAGGAGTGAAAATAAGGAAATTGTGCTACTACTGGTATCTTTTTTCTTAGTGAAGCAAAGAGAACATTAAAGAGAAAAATTAAAACCATCAAACATATTTATCTTCTTTATTGCATCACACCTGAGGGTCAGCTTGAACACCTGAGGAAAGAAACTTTTGAAAGGATCATTTTCTTTTGTAACTAACTTTGGAAAGAGTCTCACACACACACACACATATATATATATATATATATATATATATATATATATATATATATATTTATACCAGTGACAGAATAAGGTATTGAGTTAACACATAATATTTCAATTATACTTACCTGAAAAAGAGTTCCCTATTAGCAGGTACCAATACCAGACAAGGAATAAGAAATCCTAAGGGGAAAGTGATATAGGAAACAAAAGAGTTCTTTAATATGATTTTCTATTGTCAAATAATACTTTCTGCCTTAAATGTTTCTTTTGTAAACTTGAAACTACTGACTTATGTTATTTTCCTGGTAGACAAACTGTTAAACAAACTGTTTCCTTTAAGTTTACATTCAATGTTTCTGAGTATTATACTTTCAAAGACTCTGCCTTCCCCCTCTGCCCCTGGGAGACTGGTCGGATGGGTTTCAGTCCCTTGTTTCCTGGTTTTGGAACACCCAACAGGAAGGAGAGCAAAGCTTTCCTCTCACAGCCTCTCTTTTGTGGATTTAGTGGCTCCCAGAGTAACACCAGAAACCCCATATCCTAACAGCCACCTTAGCCACCGTAGCAGGAGAGTCACTGCCCAATAGAGATGTGAATCGTGTGATTGATCATCTTAACGATCGATTTCGGCTGGGGGGGGGAGGGAATCGGATTGTCGCAGTTTTGTTTTTTTAAATATCGTGTAAATCGTAAATCGGGGGAGGGCGGGAAAACCGGCACACTAAAACAACTCTAAAACCCACCCCGACCCTTTAAAATAAAACCCCCACCCTCCCGAACCCCCCCAAAATGTCTTAAATTACCTGGGGTCCAGTGGGGGGGTCCCGGTGTGATCTTCCACTCTCGGGCCATGGGTGCATTTGATAGAAATGGCGCCGGTGCTACCTTTGCCCTGTCATATGACAGGGCAAAGGTAGCGCCGGCGCCATTTTGGTTCCTGTCCCCCGACGTCGCGAGCGTAGGAGATCACTCCTGGACACCCACTGGACCCCCAGGGACTTTTGGCCAGCTTGGGGGGGCCTCCTGACCCCCACAAGACTTGCCAAAAGTCCAGCGGGGGTCCGGGAATGACCTCCTGCACTCGAATCGTGTTGCCGTAATGCAAAATGGTGCTGGCCATATGGCCGGCGCCATTTTGCAGTACGGCAATATCGCCATACGGGCGGCACCATTTTGCAACTCAGGCAAAGGTAGCGCCGGCACCATTTCTATCAAATGCACCCATGGCCCGAGAGTGGAACATCACACCGGGACCCCCCCACTGGACCCCAGGTAATTTAAGACATTTTGGGAGGGTTCGGGAGGGTGGGGGATTTATTTTAAAGGGTCGGGGTGGGTTTTAGGGTTCTTTTAGTGTGCCGGTTTTCCCGCCCTCCCCCTTCCCCTCCCCCTTCCCCCGATTTACGATTTTTGACGATAAATCGGGGGAATTCCTATTATATAATCGCCTCTAATGATTTTTGACGATTTAAAATATATCGGACGATATTTTAAATCGTCAAAAAACGATTCACATCCCTACTGCCCAAAAGTAATGGGGTACAGAGTCAGAGGAAGAACTGCCAGAAATGGAAACCAAGCTTTGAGTTCCTCTTTAGGAAGGAAGTCAGTCGGAGATTGCTTGTAACTGTTGAGGAGGATTGCCCAGTCTCATCTACTAGTGTACAGAGGTGTACACATTTTCAAGCAGGTACCAATGCAGGGAGAGTCCCAGGGTAGGATCATCTCTAAAGATGAAGGAGTTTTGAAGGAAAGGATTCTCTAGGGCAAAGGATTTCAGTTATTGTGTATCTACTGGCTATGAATTGTGTTCGGAGCTTTCCTTTCAATATGGATTGCACCAGATGCAAGTGTACAGCTTATCTTAGGAAAAGGATTTGTTTTCTGGACAACTCCAGCCTGTGTGGAATTATGTTTATTTGTCCCGAGAGCCACTAGAAGACATTTTACATGCCTAGCAGCCTTGAAAGATGTTTTCTTCCCCCCTTCCCCCATTAGAAAAGAACTCCAGAAGCATCAGTCAAAATCTGTCCCCAGAACTCCTCAAAGAGCCTCTGTCTGACAGAAGGAACTGTGGATCTACAGTAGGGCTGCTAAGGTACCAGAGTGGGATAGGGTTGAGGAGAGGCAGGACTGATGCAAAGTACCTGGCTTTCCTACATGGCTTCAAATTTTACCAACCCACCTAGGCCTCCAATCTCTCCACCACAACCTCCTCCCTCCAGGAACTACTACTCTTTCCAATTGACCTCAGCTTCTCTCCTTATTTCCATCTTTCTCATACCTCAACCCCCACCTCCTTCCAGACCTTGGCCTCCCCTGCTAGCACACCCTGCCAGGCCTTTTCACCACTGCTCCTCCATGTAGGTTTCAGCCTCCTCTTCTGCTGACCCATGCTCTCTTCCTGCTGGCCCTCTGCTTTCTCCTCTGCCAGCCAACGAGCACCTCAGCCCCCTCTTACAATTCTATCCAACACTCACTCTGCACCTGGTCAGCTCTGCCATAGTGGATGAATCTGGATCAGGTTACATAAATATGCAACTGGGTGTCACCAATGAACACAAAAACGTCCTTATGGCATCAAGGCCTCACTTTTTCCCACTGCTGGGCATGCTTCCAAGGAGGGGAAAAAAGTGGACCATCATGCTACAGGGTCTATTAGCACACAGTAATGGTGTCAAGTCTTTGCAATCAAAAGACACTTATGCAACTTGACCTAAGACCACCCAGCTCAGCAGCAATGAGCTGGTGAGGAGGGCTGCAATGGGGCAGTGGGGATGGTCAGGAAGGAGGTGGCAGAGATGATAACTGAGTCAGCTAGCTTAGCAATGCAGCATGCGAGATGGGTGTGTTTTTGTTACCATTTACAGTTTGATGCTCTAGACAGCTCCCAATGCTGCCTTAATGGTCAAATCGGCCCTGAGGAGAGGAAACAGACCCTCCTCATCCTTATCTCCTAGTTTTTCATGCAGCTATACCTTAGCTGCAGGACAAAAATATATATTCATTTATTTTTTTTAAATATATATAGGCTGCCTAAGACCAAAGTTCTAGGCAGTATACAGCTAAAATCATTTGTAATCAAATGTAAAGAATAAAACAAAACTGAGAAACAAATGAAACAGGAAGTCTGCATGAATATATGAATGAATAGATAAATATATACAGAGAGAGAGAGAGAGAGAGAGAGAGATAAACAATATGACCTATTTCCTGCACTCAGTTGGACTATTGCCCCTCAGTTGTAGATTAAAGGGATGGCCATGTCAATGAACCAATACATAAAATAAGCCTGGAAATAGGAGAAGAGTGTTACTGCTGGAATGCATCTGCACTGGAATCCAATGAGCAAACCATACACACATATGAAAAAAATTCAGACACACCAAAAATAAATCAAACAGAAAATTGAATCTTTTAACTAATCCTCAATTTAATATTTTAGTCCCACAGGAGATCACGTGATGTGGTAGCTGGGAAGCTATGTTTCTTTCTAGCTCCTGACCCGCCTCACCCATCGCGTGCCATCGAAGCGCGTTTAGACCAGGTTTTCGAGCTGAACACCATGAAGGACAGAGCCAATGTCCACGGCTCATGTTAGGAGTAAAGTATCGCTGTCAATGACAACCAAGAGTGGCAAAAAAGAAAAAGATAGATTGAGGGCTCCAGAAACCATGATGGCGACCGTGTCGGATAGTGAGTCGCCCCACTTCCACCATGCTGCTTACCCTAGCAGATATCAAAGATGCAATACACGAGGCACTGGATGAAAAATGGTCACTACTCACAGCTCAGCTGGGGGAAGTCCATGACTCTCTGGCCACCCTGCCTCCGCGGCTAGATATGGTGGAGGCGAGGATCTTGGAGCTCGAGGATACCGTGTATGCCAACAGAACAAAGATGGCCGACGCGACAAGGCACTGCAGGCACTTCAAGTGAAAGTGGACGATTTGGAAAATCGAGCCCGACCCGATAACTTGTACTTTCTGGGCTTCCCCGAGCATATTGAGGAGTGCACGCTGTGCGCCCTTTTAGAATCTTGGCTCCCAGACATTCTAGACCTACCGCACTTACAAGGCAAGTTGGTGGTGGAGCGGGCACACCGGCTGGGGGGGGGCGAGCTTTAAACTCAGGATGTCCACAGCTGATCATCGTGAAAATCCTAAACTCTGCTCACAAGGCAGAGATTTGGAGGGCCTCCCGATCGCGGTCGGAGCTCCTTTATCAGTCACACTCCTTCCGGATCTTTCAGGATTTCTCAGCCTCGGTAACGGAGGCACACCAGGGGTTTTCCACCATCTGCTTGTCCCTGCACAATCGCGGTATTAAATTTGCCTTGATCTATCCTGCACGCCTGCGGATTTGGCAAGCTGATAAAATCCACAACTTTGACTCTGTGGACCTCGCGAAAGCTTTTGTGGACTCCATTGTTCCTGATAGCTGATGTTTCCTAAATCCAGTGTTAGCCACTCTGCTGAAAGCCCAATAGTTCTCCTGTTTTTCACAGAAAATTGGATCACCATGGGACATGGGGATTCTTTATTCTTGGCACTAGCATCGTGATTCTGATCTTTGTGGTTTGAAGTTTTACTCTGTTTTCATTAAACCCATAACCCAGGTTTGACATGGACTTTGCCTATGTAGAACATGGGAATTTCCCCTATCTGTTGGAATTTTTTTCTCTGCTGCCTGGATCTATTACTCCAGTATTTGGGAACCTGGGCTGTGGGGGATTATCTCTCTGGCAAAGACTGGGGCCCCCTTTCTGTTGCGCATCTTCAAAGATCTGGACACCCGCTTTTTGAGCTCGTAACTGCACTGGTAATGCTAAGACTATTTCAGGGGCTCCCATCGAGGTCAGCCCTGCTGTACTCATGTGCTTGGATACTCTATGGACCTATGGTGGAAGCCCAGAAGCACCGGATTAGCTTCTTCATTACTGTTGTATGGGGCTTTCTGGGCGCTAACACTATGGGGGAAGAGATCCTTTGCTTGTGTTCGATGGGAGATAGTTAAAGATGCTATATTCTCTTCATTGTCTTTGGTTCTAATCTCATTAGCCAGAGCGGGGGGGGAAGGGGGTGGGGTGGGTTCAGGGGCACATCTACACGTGATCTCGCTACTTCCCTTCTGGAAGTCATGAAGGGTTGGTGGTTGGGGGTTCTAGGAGGACCTAATTTAGGTGACTTGGGGGGAAGGGGAAGGATGGAGGGGTGGAGGTGGGGGGAGGGCAGGGGGAAGGAGGGGATGGGGAGTGGGGGAAGGTGGGGATGGAGATAGGGAGGGGGGTCACATGGCGGCAATGGGTGAAAGTGCATGTCAAGTGGTTCCTTCTTTTTCTTGAGCACCAGGGTCCTGAGAGAGGGAAATTGAGGGGGGGAGCCTTGGCTGGGAGGGCTCTCGCCTGGCAATTATTGAAGACCGAACAGATTAACCATTCTTTAGTACTTCAGGTTGAGTAGTCACACACGTTTTGTTTCTTGGAATGTTTGTGGGATACATTCCCCTATTAAGCACTCCAAGATACTTTCCCTGCTGAAGAGAAAATCGGCTTTAGTGGCATATTTACAAGAGACACACCTTACTGCCGTTGAACATGCTAAATTGCTCTGGGACTGGGTGGGGGAGGTGAGGTGTGCCTCGGCTTCCTCAAAATCAGCGGGAGTGGCAATTCTAATATATAAGAGACTCCGAATCAAAATCAATAGGGAAATTGTGGACTCACAGGGCAGATACCTCATTCTGGTTACTGAATTATATGGTCAGACTGTGGTGCTTTGCAATGTATATGCCCCTAATACGTATAACCCTAGTTTTTTCAGGACACTTTACTCTCATTTACTCCCCTTTCTCAATGAAACTCCCCTTTCTCAATGAGACTCCCCTTTCTCAATGAGACTTTAACACTGTCTGTGACGCAGCTTTAGATGCATCGACATCGCGTAGATGAGATCGGGGCATGGGACGGGGTCCTCAATTTTTGGAAACCTCGCATCATTTGCTAGACGCATGGCGCTTTTAAACCCAATGGATCGCGATTTTACTCATGTGTCCCGCGCTCACGCCACTTTCTCACGGTTAGACTATTTTCTTATTAGCACTTGAGCGTTCCCTCTTATTAAAGATGCGGGCATTGATAATATTGTCATATCCGACCACGCCCCCATATGGCTGGACTTCCAATTTTCTGGCTCTCCGCCTACCACTAAGCTTTGGCGGTACCCCTATTTCTTAGCCACAGACCAGAAATTCCGGGCATATCTTCGCGCCAAGTGGACTGAATTTCAGTTGTTTAACCAGAATCCTGAAATCCAGCCGGCTCTGCTTTGGTATACTGCAAACGCGGTTTTACGAGGAGATATTATATCATATGTTTCACATCGCCACAAGGTTTTAGATAAACGCATTCTGACGTTGAGTGGCCAGTTGTGAAAAGCCCGCATACATATGGCGGCGGCCGAGAGTAAGGAAGCAAGGGTTGCTTATCAATCATTGCAATCGGCTCTCAATTCCCTTGTCCATCAGCGGCCAAAGAAAAGCCATCTCTATTATCAGTACCAACTTTATCAATATAGTAATAAAACGGGACGCCTGATGGCTAACTTGATTCAGTCTGCTAGGATGAATAGATTTATCCCAGCACTGTGAATATCACCCACTATGGTGGCCCGGGATACCCCTTCCATTTTGAAAGGTTTCGGGATTTTTATTCTCTTCTGTACACGACGACAGGTGGGAATGGGGTGGCGAGTGCACGATTTTGCTCTGATCTACACCTCCCCTGTCTGACTAGAACCCAACAGGAAATGCTTAATCAGCCCATTACAGAACAAGAGGTTCGTTTGGCTATCAATCGTGTGAAATATTTTAAGGCCCCGGGACTCGACGGCTGTACTGCAGAGTTTTTTAAACTTTTAGGGGACCTGATATCCGGTTCTTTGGCGGCGGGCTTTTCGGAACTGATCGCTCGTGGCGCCTTTCCATCCCATGAAAATTTGGCCCTAATTACGCTAATCCCTAAGGTGGGCAAAGACCCTCTTGCGCCCGAGTCCTATCGCCTGATTTCTTTGCTAAACCTGGACCATAAGCTATTGGCTAAAATATTGGCAGATCGCCTGGCAAATATTTTACCCACTCTTGTTGGAGAACATCAAGTGGGATTTGTTCGGCAGCGCTATGCTTTGGCCAATATTCGCCGAGTATTGACTGCCATGACAATGGGTAGACAGATGGATACTCCGTATCTGGTCATCAGCTTTGATGCCGAAAAGGCGTTTAATAGGGTAGAGTGGACTTACTTATTTTCTATTTTGGAACAAATGGGGTTTACCGGATTTTTTCTCCAGGTGGTGAGATTATTATACACAGACCCCCACGCTGCCATTCTTGCAAACGGTGTGCGATCAGAACCCTTTGAGGTGGCACAGGGAACACGACAGGGATGTCTGACAGGGATGTCCACTCTCACCTTTATTATTTATTTTATGGAGGGTTGCGATCCTCTCGACCCTCAACTGAACCTCAAAAACCACATCATCTCGGTTATTATGGGAGGTTTTTACAAACTCATGGTCCTAAAAAAGCTCAAGCCCCTTCTCCACACTCATGACCTCAAAACTGTCATACAAGCCACATTAACATCTAAGCTAGATCACTGCAACTCCCTGTATCTTGGCCTTCCTTCCTCCTCTATCAGACCCCTCCAGATACTGCAAAATGCCACAGCAAGGATCATTAGCAATACTCGCAAATCAGATCATATTACCCCTATCCTCAAAAACCTTCACTGGCTCCCTATCTCCTCCCGCATCTTGTTCAAAACCATCACCATTATACACAAAGTTATCTACAACCACAACTCCTCCTGGCTTAATGAACCCCTCCAACCCACACAATCCTCACGCCCAACCAGAACAATTCATAAATGTACTCTTCTAGTTCCCTCTCTCAAGAAAGCCCGCCTCTCGGCTACCAGGAATCGCGCCTTCTCAATTGCCAGCCCTAAGCTCTGGAATGATCTACCGCCCAACCTTCAAATTTAGAAAACAGTTAAAAACATGGCTCTTTCATCAAGCCTTCCCGGATTAACATTCTTGACCCCTCGACATTTCCACTGATCCCCCGGTAACATTCACAACCCCTTTTATATTTTGTATATTTTGTATAATTGCTTCCACCTCACACCGATCTCTGGCTCCATTTGTATATTATGTACTCTTACACCTTTAATTAGCCTTGTTACAGTTCCTCTCGCCTTCTCTCCTTTCTATCTAAGTTTAGGGTCATCCCTTCCGACCCCCTGTTCTTAGTTCTCCCCCTCCCCTCCCCCTGTTATTTGTATTTTCTACCTTTTGTTATTATGTAAACCGATATGATGTGTATTTTAATGTCGGTATAGAAAAGCTGTTAAATAAATAAATAAATAAATAATAAATAAACTGGAGCCTCTCTTACTGACTATTCATCAATGTCCAAAGATTCGGGGTATACGGTTTGACTCACGTATCTTTAAAGGAGTAGCCTTCGCAAACGACTTGTTAGTTTTTCTCACAGACCCTCCGGCATCTCTGGTGTCTCTGCTAAGTTTAATGGGGACATTTGGCGAATTTTCTGGACTACGGCTAAATGAGTCTAAATCCTCTGTGCAAGCCTACCCATCCACTCTGCCCGCTAATTGGTCAGATCCCTTTCCATTATGATGGGCTACAGATCATATATGTTACCTGGGGGTAAATCTACCGGCAGATCCAGCCCTTGTATATCAGGCAAATATTCCCCGATTATTGCAAAGCACGAAGGACAGTCTGACCAACTGGTGTAACCTGCCCGTTTCCTTAAGTGGCCGGATAAATTTATTCAAAATGACCATTTTACCCAAATGGTTTTACATACTTCAACATCTGCCAGTTATACTAAAAAAGGGGATCTTTGTAGGCTTGATAGCACGCTTCAGCGGTTTATTTGGAAGGGTGGGAAAGCTCACCTCCCATTATCCTGGTTGAAGGCCAGTTGGGGAAGAGGGGGTCTCGGAGTGCCGGATATGGCAGCTTATAATTTGGCATGTAACTTACGGATTATTAGGGATTGGCTGACCGATAAGCCGGTTTATACTCCGCTATACTCAGATGGAGCAGTAATGGTGCCTGTGGCCCCTGTCTACATGCTCCAGTCCAGCCCTGCCTATCTCTCGTCCTTTCTTAAGCATACTGCTCTTGTATGACCACTTCGGTTGACATGGAAATGGGTGACGAAATTATTAAAGATATCTGCCATGTGTGCCTATTTTCTTCCAGTAACGGGGAATGCCGAATTCACACCAGGCACGCAGTCCTCAAGTTTTCGGGTCTGGGAATCCAGGGGTGTTACCCATTTGGGTCATTTGCTCATGCGAGATGGAGCGATTATATCCTTTAAAGAATTCCAGGTGACATATGGAGTAGGGACCATGCACACCTTCCCGTATTTACAAATTAGACATTATATAAGGACAATCCCAGATGCTAATAAAGACCCTTTGGTGTTTCATACTCTGGATCAGGTATTTCACTTTGAAAAGGCTAAGGCCCCATCCTTGTCGACTTATTATAAATATCTGTGGAAACTATCGGTGGGGGATGAGTGCTCCACACTAGAAGTGCGATGGAATAGGGATGGTGACTTTGTTGTTACTCAGAACATTTCAAAGGTCTGCTTCCGGCGCATAACCAGGATCTCAGTTAATATGTATTACAGAGAATTACAATTCAAATTCTTAAGTCGGGCGTATGTGTCGCTTCAGATGGCTTTTCATTTAACTATAGCCGAGTCGGCGGCTTGTACCTGCTGCGGTCATGTCAATGGGACTTTATCCCACATATTTTGGTCCTGCCCTCCCATACTGCACTTCTGGCGCCGCGTGGCAGAATATATGGCTGACTTGTTAGATGTCGCTTTCCCAGTGACTCCCTTATGGTTGTTATTTGGGTGTATCTGCCCAATTCGGATCCGAGATCCTGGTTCACGCATGCTTTTGCGTAAAGCTTGTCTCGTAGGGAAAAAGGTGATCCTTTCAGTTTGGAGATCCCCGGACATCCCATCCTTTTGGGCGTGGAGAAACTGCATACCCTGATGTCCATGGAGTGCCTGGCCTCCCGTCGGTCCCCGCATAGTAGACGATGCTTCCTTGCTGTCTGGCAGGCCTATCTACAATCTCTCCCACATCGGATTCGTAGTCTCGCAATCAATGATTAACTGCCAGAGTTTGTACTGTGTGAAGCATTTGACTGATATATCATTCTTTGGTTCCCTGTTGCTCACCTAAAGCCTCCTGTGGGACTGGGGGGGGGGGGGCAATCCAAGGTTTGGTTGATGTTAAACGTTTCATTCTGGGGTGGGCTCAGGAACCTGCTCACCCCGGTGTTATAATTTAGATGCTGTTAAAAATTAATTTAAAAACATTTAAACATATTTTAGTCCCACAATAAAGTCATCATCAAGGATTGTGCGATACAAACATTGGATTGTGGTTTAATTAAATCAGTTAATTATCTGTTTCATTTAATTATGATAAGCCTGATTCTTTTTTAACAACCTTTTCTAAGTTTGGACAGACAGTAGTCCCCTATGACCATATCATTCTAATTTTAATTCTAAAAAGCATTGGTTTTCTACTCTACTGATTCTCGCTTAATTTTCCTTAGATCTGTTAACCATTGGTGAAGAAAATTAAGCTATTTCTTATCATATGTCAAGATTAACCTCAGATGTAATGCATCCCTATTCAGAGTTTTAAAAAAAAAAAGACATTGGAGGTGGAAGGTAAGTCTAAATCTTCTTCCACAACCATAATTCTGTTACTTATGTACCTATACCAAAAAACAAAAACTTGATGTACTGGCAATTAATCCAACCAAAAACACATTTCTACACACACAACAAATACATATGATGGGAAATTTCCATGCTTGTAATCTTTCTTTGAAGAAAAATGTTTTATCAAGAAAAAATGATTAAGACTAAGAAAAGAACTCAGGAGGTCACAAAAGCATTCTATTGTGATTGGAAAAAAAACTTTTTCAATACAGCGGTAACTTTCAAAGTGACATGCATGTGCACAGGTGCATGCGTTTGCCGGCGCGCACACATGGACACACCAATTTTATAACGTGCACATTTATGCACACATATTATAAAATCAGCTACCCACACGTACATGCGTGCATGATTTTATATCAACGTACTAATGAACGAGCAAATGCCATCTCGAGCGCATAGGTAGGGGTGATTTTAGTAAATGCCCGCAGCGACGCATTAGGCCTATTTCCTTGCTCCCTCCCAGTTCACCCCAGTAAAAGAGAGAACTTCCTAAATCCCCTACCCTCCCTTTTAGCCTACTAACCCTGACCCTTAAAACCCTGGTGACTACCCTTTTTTTTTTTTTTAATTTACCTACTTACACGCAGACCATAGCAGAAGCAAGTTACGAAGTTGTGGGATCCCGGTGTGCGCTAGTGCGCATAACTGACTGCATGGTGAAGTCCCACTCCACCCATGCCCCACCCATGCCCCATCCATGTCCCACCCAGACCACGCCGACGTCCTAGCCCTTTCTTTCCAAATCTTTTTATCTGCGTACCAGGAGATATGCGCATGGCTGCGGGCCTTTTAAAATCCGCGCGGCCCACATGCGTCCGAGTCACGCGCGTATCTCCTGGTTTTGCCGCACACAGGCCTTTTAAAACCTACGTCTATGTTTTTAAACTCTGTGCCAGGATATGTAAGTCTTTTAACAGTCTATACTTATTTGAAAAGAGCAGATATTGCACAAAACTCAGATGTACTATAGCTGCTATGCCATGTCTTCCAGCATCTCAAGAATGAGTGTTATAATCAGGACACTAACAAAGTGATCCCTCTTCCAGTTTTAACATGGTTTGTAAGTTTGTTTTTATCTTAATTCACTAGACCTGAATGGCTTTATGTCTTTCATTTTCACTGGCTTTTGAAAAAAAAGCTATGTTTCCTTGTCCCTTCTGGGGTCACAGACTACAATTCCAATCTCCTATGGGGTCTACATGGCAGTCCCTGACACTCATCTTCAGTGTGGCTGGTGTCCTATTCCTTGGGAGACTTTTTACAATTATAACCCAAGTCCAGTTGCATAAAGGCTCCACTTGGGGATGCTGAAGAGGCTGTTGGCTTGCTGTGGCCCCAAGGACCTGGTTATTCTGCTACTTGGCCTGCTGGTCCTGATTGGGGCTGCTGCTGCTGCTGCTTTTCCATGGTGCCATATTACTCTAGCACCTCTCAGGTTCCATAATCTCTGCAGCTGATCCAGTGATTCTTTCCATCTCCCACCACTGGCACCGGTACTTCCAGGTTAGCCAGCAGTTCAGCCTGACTGAAAGGCAGGCCGACAGGTTCCACCTAGAAATAAAGCATCAATAACTGCAGTGCAAACTCCACTTTGACATATTTCTGACACAAAATGATCTGACTCATGGGGAAAAAGATGTCAGAAAATCTCGGAGAAGCAGACAGCTATCCAAATGGAAAAACTGGCACCATGCTTTCTCCTGGCACATCAACACACAACATCTCAGCAAACCAACAACAGACTCTTTATATGCTTATGGTTCACTCATACCTGAGTAGACAACTGCACATTCATTTGCACTGTTGTTTTTCTCTATTGGCATCATTCTTAAAATTAAGAGAGAGAAAGAGAGAAAGCAGAGTAAAACAGAGTCAGTGGGCAGCTGCTCCTTAGATATAAGTGCATCCTTAAAAGCATTTTTGAAACAGTGAGCTGGGTCCTGCTTTTATAGTCTGCTATGAGACTTATTTTGAAGCAGACAACTCATTCAGATGAAAGATTTGAGCAGCTTTTAAACATGCAAATATCAATGATGCCCTATAGTTAATGTACTGAGGAAGGACAGTGTGTGTGTATGGTCAGTGTGTGTGTGTGTGTGTGTGTGTGTGTGTGTATTTTAATGACATGGGAACATGCACTAACACTGTTATATTTCATTTTCCTCTTACCACAGACTCCTGATAAATATTATTTTTTAAAAATCTTCATTATTTTGAAAAATATATATATTAAAGCTTTTATCCTAGTCTATTGGAAAGATTTCCCATGGAAACAGGTTAATAAGAATTAGAGAAAAAAAAAAGCTCAGTCATGAGTCCAGCATTAAAAGTTGCTTCTATTCATGTCCTGCACTCACATGCCCCATACAGATGACGGCTGTATGAGTGTTCCCACTAAGCCACCTACTTTTGCTTTTATTAAGCTTGCAAGAAAATCAGCAAGCCTGGCACTGCTGTAAATGTACTGCAGAGAGCAAAGAGGTTGCAGCACAAGTGGAAATCCAATTACTTGAAGAGAATTTCATGTGCTCTCTCCACAGAAGGCGAACAGATTGTCTCAAGGAACCAAGTGCTACTGCTTACCAGTCAGACCTCGGGCAATTTCCTCATTACGCTACTATATTTCGGTAGGAAGAGTTCATATAGAATGAGTCAACATATATGATATGAGCAAACGGCCAACAACAGGACTCCAACCCATTACTATTCCACTCCTCTGAATTTGAGCCCAGCCTATTTTATTTCTACAGTAAGAATGCAACAGGCTGCCATGTATTACTGTGCCTTTGTAAAGCTCATTTGATGTTCACTTGTATCCTCTCTATAGTAACTAGATGATACATCGCCTATCAAACTGCTATTTTGCCTACAAATGTCTCACAAAGAGAAAACAATGGAGCTGCAAACATCTCAACTTAGTACTATTCATAATAACTCCTCTTCCCCCTGCAAAAAAAAAAAGTTGAACAAGAAATACAAGAGTAAAATGCCATGGCAATTACTGTTGAGACGATGAAAAAGAGAACCGTTTAAGGGTTTTATTTGAAGGGTGCAATCCTGGAGCTCAGAATGGGATGCAAGAATCTTTTCAGCCAGCAGCTCACTGTAAGAAAGGCTTATTAAGGACTCATTGTAAAATAAGTGCATGGATTCTTTCATCTAGAAGGATAATTACCTTACAATGATAAACAAGGTGCTGTTTATATCGGGGTTTGGAGAGAGATGGCCTTCAACATTTAGCTTCTTTTATTATCATCATCATTATTATTATTTAATCAAGATCCAGTATAGAAAAATAAGAGAAATGCCACATATCCAGAAATAGAACAAAAATAAAGGAATATTCAGATTAAATAAAACCTGTATCTACAATATGAGTATACAAGCCTGCAAACAAGAACGAGGGAGGAAAAAGAAAAATAAGAAGACAACAGTGCCACAACTAATTAATTACTTGATGTAGGCACATTGCTCACCACATGGCCATTGAGAGCTAGTGCATCTGGATCCCCTGTCTCAGAAGCCCAAGAACTGGACGATTTATCCTGTAGGATCTGTAAAAATAAAACTGTTCCTGTCATACTTAAGTCTATTTTTTTAATAGGGAATGTGTTTTAAAAGTATGAAGTACCAAAGGCAATTGCCCAAAGGTCTAAAGAAAGAAATATATTTCTAGTAGTTTAAGTCATTCATTCATTCAATTTATGTATGTTCTTCTAAACCCAGAGTGGAGAACAGTAAGATAAAAAAGAAAACAATGATACATATCCAGAGCAAATTACAATAAAATTAATTTAAAAAAATGATAATTGCTAATAAAATATAAAATAAAATGACTGGAATAAAGGTAGCTGGAAAAAGGTCTGGAAAATTATTAATTTTAGATCCATGAGAAAGGGTATTACGTTTACAAAAGAAAAGCTTAAGGATCCTATCCCAGTGCACCTCTAACACAAAGGATGCAATCAGAGTGTCTCTGTTCATAGTTTGCTCATGTGATGTCTCCAGATCTCAGTTTATGTTTAAATTGTTGGGAGAAAAAAGGACATCCATTGCCACATCCCCAGGATCAAGCTGATGCAAAGATTTTGGCAGATAATATTTGTTGACGATGGCTTGCAATGAATCTGGTGCAATTATTCAAGATAACTACAAAGTAACTCCGCAACATGTCCCAAGGAGATATCAACTTGTTTCATAGGAAAGTATAAAAATGAAATTCTTTTATTGGGAAGTATTTTCTTGTAACATTGGATTGTCCTTGATTAGTACAGTATTTGAAGGATTCCAACATTTTCACTTTGTTGGTATAGGCAGTCAACAAACATAACACCGCCAACTAGTCTCTGTGAGCACCTAGACGCTGTCTGAAAGTTTTCAGTTGTGCTTTACTCCTAACATTGGATTCGTTATATAGAGGGCACTCAATGAATAGTATTCAATGAAGAGCAACAAGCTCTGGTCAAGAGACATTTTAATTCCACCATTGGAAGGTTTTCCATTACTAACTTGGTGTATATAGTGGGGATAACCCTAATATAGGGGCCGATGCAAAAATGTTGCGCTGAAAGTGGGCACTGAGTGTTCAGCGCCCGCTTTCCTCTAGCGCCTCAGGCACCTCTCCTGGTGGTGCGATGCAATATTTAAATTAGGATTCGCACTGTGGAGGAGGCACTAGGGGCGATTGCGTGCCCCTAGTGCCTCCTTGTCAGCGTGCGCCCGAGAGATGACCACTATCGGCGGCTGTCCGCCGGTTAAGAAAACGGATGCTGACTTTATCAGCGCCCGTTTTCCTAACCAGCGCACATGCACAGGTTAGGAAAATGGAAGCTGATAAATTCAGAGTCCATTCTCCCAACCTGACTACCAGCACCGGAGTGTATAAATCAATATTAAAGTGACGGGCTCCTTTACTTATTGCCGATTGGTCCATTCACTGTCACATATAAGTAAAAGGACCAATCCCCTTTCAGAAGACTGTCCTGAAAGGAGATTGGTCCTTTCACTGACAAATGTCAGTGAAAAGGACCAATGGGCAATAAGTGAAGGACTGAATAAATTAATATTAAGTGCATCTGTTTTCCTAACCTATGGATGTGCCAGGGTTTCAGGAACCGGACACTTGTGAACTGAGCATCTGCTTCCTGCACCCGAATGATGTGCTGCTTTTTTTACTTTTTTTTTTTTTTAAAGAGTTGTTCTTCCTACTTAATATCCCAATGATATTAAGTAGGAGGCAATACAGAAAAGCAGTTTTTTCTACTTTTCTGTACTAGTTTTAGGAGCACTCAGCAATTAACACCTGCTCGGGCAGGAGTTAATTTCTGATCGCTAAAATGTGCATCCTAGACACACTTTTTTTTTGGCATTGGGAGTGAATAGCTAATAGCCTCATTCATATGCATTTGCATGTGATGAGAGCTATTAATTTCATTCCACGTCGGACGTGTGTTGTAGAGGCGCTAATCCCCTTATTGCATACAGGGATTAGTTAGTGTCTATACAACCTGCGTCCTAGTTAGTGCCTATACAACCTGCGTCCAACTGCGGGTAATACAGTGCGCTCGGCTGAGCGCACTGTATTGATTCGGCCCTATAGTGACTATAACCCGGATATTCACAACACCAGACACACTATCCTAGCACTTTGAAAGTATTCCCCCTTCCATATTTATTGTTTGGATTATTGCTTTAAAGGTTGTTTAGAGCATTGTTTGTTGGTGATAGTTAAACTAATTTGGGAATGACAGTCCTCTAGGCTGCTTTCCTGTGCCTGCAATTTAGACACAGTTTTTCCTGAAAGTTTACAGGCTTAACAAACATCATATGGGGCAAAATATCTGGATAAAAATTCATTGTTCATCTACAAACAGAAAAAGAATTGTAATTGTTTTAATTGTATTTCTTCATGTGGAGGACAATTTTCAAAGTCAGTTTTTTCTTTCCTGGAAAAAAATGGTGCTGGTAGTCATATGCAGGGTCCTTGGGGGTGGGATGGGAAGGGGCAACCACCCAGGGCCTAACTTACTGTAAGTAGCTGCAAAGCCTCTGAAATGACAGCATTGCAAATATTACACCTGACCCTAGAACACCAACACACCTCTTACTGGGAAAACAAACAAGCCGGATTGCTACAGATTACTACACACTAGCAGAATACCTCACCTTGATCACACAGACAGGACATGAATAGACTTTCAACAAATACAGAATAGGTGACCACAAATTATAAACAGAAATATGCAAACAAAAACTGAACTGGAAATCCCAAAAAGCCAGACTCGGCATGCAGTGCAACAATGGGGAAATACAAACAAAAATGCATTTCCTCCCGTATTGTGCAAAATGTAAAGATGTCAGAGATATTGCACATCCACATTCCGGAAGCTGACATATGAGAAGAATCACAAAACCAAAAGGAAAAGGCTTTTGTTTTGTATCTGTTGTCTGGATATTTTGGACTCTAACATAGCATTCACTCTCCTCCCGCCTCACCACAGTGATGGGGGCTGAGCAACTCCATATAAGACCTCCCTCCCACACACAAATGGACAACGATGGCGGCTTGGTGGACTCCACATGAGACATCCCTCCCACACACACACACACACACACACAGAAGACTGTTGATAGGGGCCTGGCATCCCTAACATAACACACCCCACCCCCTCACTCACACTACTTTTTAAGGATGTGAATCGGGCTTCAGACGATTGAAAATATCGTACGATATTTTCAAAATTGTCAGAAATCGGGGGCTCCCCCAAAACGATAGGAAAACCCCACGATATTGTTCGTAGGGGTTCTCTTATCGTTTTTGGGGAGGGTGGGAAAAAACGGCACACAATGGCGCGGGCCATTCAGTGCTCCTACCATGTACAAGGGGCCGGCCAATGGCACGGATACCCCGTCACATGGTAAGGGCAAAGGGCCATCGGCGCCATTTTTATTAGTGGCAGCCAACGGCCCGAGAGCGGGAGATCGCTCCCGGGACCCCCACTGGACCACCAGGTACCTGTAAAATGTTTTTTGGGGGGTTGGGAGGGTGGGGGAAGCTAAGGGATTAGTTTTAAAGGGTCGGGATGGGTTTTTTGTTTATTGGCTCGGGCGCAGTCGATAAACAAAACCGCAATCGGGCTGGACGAAAAAAAAACCACGGTGTGAATCCGAATCGGAATCCGAACCGATTCCGGTTCCGATTCACTTCGCTACTACTTTTCCCTTTGCTTCTCTTATAAAGGTCCTCTCTGTCTCTCACTGCCCACCTCCCAGCAAGCAGGCTGAATCCCTTCTCTATTTCCCCAGGGGCCAGGCCTCAGTTCTCTACTCTACCCCGCTTCCCTGCCCAGGCAGCAGTATCAGAGAACACAGGTCAGGGAAGGAGCGAAGACGGCACTATTTACCTCCTCTATGAGGGGGAGTGCAGGGCAATACAAGCAGGTGGAGCAAAAGGTGCTGGTATCCCCTGAAAAAAAAAACAGCCCCGTGCCTGAGTATGTAGTGATTTACCAGGGTAAATTGGTCTGTCTGGACATTAAGAACATAAGAAAATGCCATACTGGGTCAGACCAAGGGTCCATCAAGCCCAGCATCCTGTTTCCAACATTGGCCAATCCAGGCCATAAGAACCTGGCAAGTACCCAAAAACTAAGTCTATTCCATGTTACCATTGCTAATGGCAGTGGCTATTCTCTAAATGAACTTAATAGCAGGTAATGGACTTCTTCTCCAAGAACTTATCCAATCCATTTTTAAACACAGCTATACTAACTGCACTAACCACATCCTCTGGCAACAAATTCCAAAGTTTAATTGTGCGTTGAGTAAAAAAGAACTTTCTCCGATTAGTTTTAAATGTGCCCCATGCTAACTTCATGGAGTGCCCCCTAGTCTTTCTATTATCCGAAAGAGTAAATAACTGATTCACATCTACCCGTTCTAGACCTCTCATAAATTTAAACATCTCTATCATATCCCCCCTCAGCCGCTCTTCTCCAAGCTGAAAAGTCCTAACCTCTTTAGTCTTTCCTCATAGGGGAGCTGTTCCATTCCCCTTATCATTTTGGTAGCCCTTCTCTGTACCGTCTCCATCGCAATTATATCTTTTTTGAGATGCGGCGACCAGAATTGTACACAGTATTCAAGGTGCGGTCTCACCATGGAGCGATACAGAGGCATTATGACATTTTCCGTTTTATTCACCATTCCCTTTCTAATAATTCCCAACATTCTGTTTGCTTTTTTGACTGCCGCAGCACACTGAACTGACGATTTCAATGTGTTATCCACTATGACGCCTAGATCTCTTTCTTGGGTGTAGCACCAAATATGGATCCTAACATTGTGTAATTATAGCATGGGTTATTTTTCCCTATATGCATCACCTTGCACTTATGAAACAAACCGGAAGGTGGTCCCACGTAGCAAAGGCGTTTGTGGTAATATTTATTGTTCTTGATTGTTTTAGCCCCTGATGCAGCCTTTTGGCGAAACTCAGCTTGTATTTTGAGTCGGGCTTTTCTAATAAAAGTCTTTCCACGGTGTAAGGTAGTCCCCTTTGTTTTTTCACCTTGCACTTATCCACATTAAATTTCATCTGCCATTTGGATGCCCAATTTTCCAGTCTCACAAGGTCTTCCTGCAATTTATCACAATCTGCTTGTGATTTAACTACTCTGAACAATTTTGTGTCATCTGCAAATTTGATTATCTCACTTGTCATATTTCTTTCCAGATCATTTATAAATATATTGAAAAGTAAGGGTCCCAATACAGATCCCTGAGGCACTCCACTGTCAACTCCCTTCCACTGAGAAAATTGTCCATTTAATCCTACTCTCTGTTTCCTGTTTTTTAGCCAGTTTGCAATCCACGAAAGGACATCGCCACCTATCCCACGACTTTTTACTTTTCCTAGAAGCCTCTCATGAGGAACTTTGTCAAACGCCTTCTGAAAATCCAAGTATACTACATCTACCTGTTCACCTTTATCCACATGTTTATTAACTCCTTCAAAAAATGAAGTAGATTTGTGAGGCAAGACTTGCCTTGGGTAAAGCCATACTGACTTTGTTCCATTAAACCATGTCTTTCTATATGTTCTGTGATTTTGATGTTTAGAATAAGTTCCACTATTTTTCCTGGCACTGAAGTCAGGCTAACCAGTCTGTAGTTTACTGGATCGCCCCTGGAGCCCTTTTTAAATATTGGGGTTACATATGCTATCCTCCAGTCTTCAGGTACAATGGATGATTTTAAAGATAGGTTACAAATTTTTACTAATAGGTCTGAAATTTCATTTTTTAGTTCCTTCAGAACTCTGGGGTATATACCATCCGGTCCAGGTGATTTGCCCTCCTCTGCTCAGCGGCTAAGATTATGTGTGGACCGAGAGGAAGGGCTTTAGGTTGAAGGAGTAAAGCAGCACGTGTACTTGGTTATTTTCAGATGTAATTCTTTTTTTTTTTTTACAAGCACTATTTCGCCTTTTTTCCCTCGGGTGACCATACAAATAGCTGGTGCAAAGTCCCAGTGCTTTTAATGCCCTTACCATTGCAGATCTGATTTCCCATCAGAAACTACCCAGCAGCTACAAATTGCATGCAGTAAAAGCAGCACCGTGATTGTTGCAGCTATGCAAGCTCTTTGATAATTGCTCCCATATTTATATCTTGGAATTGATCAGCTTGCAGCATTTGAGGACAAGAGTTGCCTTCCTCTGGTCTAAAAGTATTGCTTGACTTTCTGTAACAGGGAGGTTCTATAAAATCATGAGTGGGTTGGAACTGGCAAATAGGGAATAATTATTTAACATTTCCAGCAGTAATAGGACTAGTGGACACTCAATGAACTAATAGGTGGCACTTTTCAAACAAATTGGAGAAAGTATTTTTTCACTCAACACACTGTAGAATTTGTTGCCAGAGGATGTGGCAAAAGCAGTTAGCACAGGTAGATTTTAGTTTCTGGAGGAAAAGTCCATAAACCACTACTAGCCTTGTAGACTTATTGGCCACTGTCAGAGACAAGATGGTGGGCTTCATGGACCTGTGGTGTGACCCAATATGGCATTTCTTATGTTCTGATGATATGCAGTACATCTTCCAAGTTCCAGAACTAGGTGTAGCATAACTACTATAAGAAAGAAGAATCTTGTTTTACCATTATAGAGAAGTCAATAAACTGAAATTAATCACAAAGTAATATTTTTCCAACATTTTTCTCATACGGATGTACCTGTGATCTTTTGAGCTGTGGTCACCCTGAGCTGCGGAGGGGGGAGGGGGAGTGAAGGCAGGGCAAAAGGATGGAATAATGTGTATTATAGAAAGCGTAATGTGATAGCCTCTCTAGCCTGTCTATCCACATCAACTGCTTAGCAATACAATCCATACCACTCCCTCAGAGATCGCCTATACTTGTCCCATGCTTTCTTGAATTCAGACACTGTCCTTGTCTCTACCACCGTCATTGCAAGACTGCTCCATGCAGTCTATAAAGAAGTATTTCCTTAGATTATTCCTGAGTCTACCCCTTTCACTCTCATCACATCATCTTTCTCTGTTCCACTCTCTTCCTATTAATCCACACTATTTTTCTCTGCCATCACCATTTTGCTCCTCCTCGATTCCAGAACTTTCCTTACTCCCATCCCCTTATAAGTCACAGCTCACAAACTTAAACACCGTCACTTTATTCTCAGCTGAGTCCGAAGTCCTAGAATGACAGATGCAGTTTTCTCACTACATGCTGCCTACAATGTGTGTGCTCCAGGCTTACCCCTCCCCTATCTGCAGGTTTACTGAAGGGGAAGGGCTGGGGCAATAAAGGAAAAGGGGCAGATTTTAAAAGGCCTGCGCGTGCAAATCCCGGGGTTTACACGCGTGGCAGGGCTTTGCGCGCACCAGGCAAATTTTCAAAGGTGCCCGGCCACGTGTGTAAACCCAGTAAACGCACACAAGTGCCGGGCTTCTTCAAAGGGGTGGGGTGGGGCAAGGCGGGACGGAGGCTGGCCGGGACAGCGGCCATTAGCCACTGTCCCAGGGAAGTGCTCGTTGCCAACTGGCCAGCACGCATAAATTACTTCTGCTCCCAAGGAGCAGCAAGTAATAAAATTTAAATAAAAATCAGGCAATGTAGAATAGCTTTAGGGGGTGGGGAGGATAGGGGAAGGAAGGGTAGACAGGGGGTTAGGGAAGTTCCCTCTCAGTATGCTCCTTAATTGGAGTGGACTGGGAGGGAACTAGAGAAGCCCAGATTGCGTTGCTGCGCATAAATTGCAAAAGTTCACGCCCCCTTGCGCACGCTGTACGCACATGCATGCACTGATTATAAAATCCGGTGACTTGTGCACGCGGCCACCCATTTTTATAACATGCGTGCATGATTTTGTAGACCTCCATCATATCCCTCCTCAGCTGTCACTTCTTCAAGCTTTTCCTCATAGAAGAGCCGTTCCATCCCCTTTTATCATTTTGGTTGCTCTTCTCTGTAACTTCTCCTGTTCATCTCCACTTTGTAGAGAATTGGACGTGTTTCTCCTGAGAGGATCTTATGTTGCCCCAAGTAAGCATATTTTTCATCTGGAGACCCTAATTGGAGACCTCATCCTGGGATGAGAGAAGAAGATTGGAATCTATGAGGTGTTGGAGATCCTATGGACCTCAGGTATTTGTTGGGAATGAATTTCTGTTCACATCTAGGATACCCTGGCCCACCTGGGATTTTCACTTTTCCATGCCCTGGAGGGTGACATTATTTCAGAAGCCCAAGTGCTGAGAGACACTTGCACAGACAGAGAATTTGGAGAAAACTGAGCTGAGAAATGGATGTATCAAAGAACATGAGCGAAAGGTGCCAAATGATTACCACTGAAGATCTGCAGCAGTAAAGTTTAAGTTGGAACACCCCATCATCCTGTCTGGTTATTTTGCTTTTCTTTGCTTTTTAATTTAATTTGATTACATATTCAACCTTTCAGCTCCAAGCAAGTTTTATAAAACACAAACCATCAAATGGTAGTTTTATGACCTCCATTTCAGTATATCTTGGAAACATTATTTGATTTGAAATATAGAGGTCCATATTCAGCTGCTGGCTGTCTAGGAAAATGAGCCAGATAAACGTATCCAGTTAACCTTGCTTGGATATTCAGTGGTATGGACCTGTTGCTGAATATCTCTGGCTATCTTATAGTTAGCATATACGTTTATCCAGCCAACTTTAGGACAGATCTTTGGATGACCTAAAGTTATCCAGCTAGCCAGATAAACACTGAAAATCTAGGTTATCTGGAAAACTGCACTGCGTCCTGGAATGCCCTAGGACCACCCCGACATAGCTGGATGACTTTTTTAGCCAGAAAACAAGCTATCCGGCTATGTCAGGGCTAGTCAGACTGCAGGAAGTTTTAACTTAGCTAGACAAACGTGCAATACATTAACCTCATAAGTCCCAACCTAAACTATTCAGATTTTAGGAACCTTTTCCTTTAACAAGTGGCTTTCGGTGTAGGTCAACAGAAGAGCAAAAATAGCTTACCAAAATACTCCAATGAGACACTGATTCAAATTACAGAAAACTGCCATAAACACACACTGACTCACGATCAGTCCTCAAAGTCTGAGTTGAAACCACCTTAAATAACTAAAGGACAAGCTCAGTACTGGCAGCATTTTATTAATATATGTGTATCAGCTTTACAGTGGATAAGCTATATCCTGAGGATCCATAAAAGAATTTATTTTGGGGGGTTAACTCCTCTATCACTTCCCCAATCTTTTTGTCCCAAGGAGTGGGTTCTTTTCTATCGGGGGTAAGGAAGACCTTCAAGGCCCAGGCAATATAGCGAAAACCCTGTTATGGTGTGCTACTATACCCTCTAATGGTGATGGTACTGCAGAAACAGGCAAGACACAAATTCGGTTGTTCAAACTTAACTTTATTTATTTCTGATTCCTCATTGCAATTATTGTTTTATTGAAATATTTTATTGTGAACTGCCGTGATTGTCTACAGAACGACAAAATATAAATCTGAATAAATAAATAAATAAATATAAACAACCACAATTTGCAGATGCTCAGCCTGGGTTTTATAGGGAGAGTTTAACCAATCCCAGCCACCTGAGGTGAAGGAGCCTAAGGGATGGTCTAAAAATTGCTAGATGTTAGCTCTTAGCTAAGTCAAGGGGTAGCCTTCCTAGTGAGGGAGCAAAGCACCCCTCACATATATGTGAGGGGTGCACAAAGCATTTATTTTTTGTTTTGCTTTGATTTTCTTTCGTTGGTTGATTGTTTTCCAGAGGGTCTCCCTAGAAGCACTACATTAGAAGCCTACGCTTCCAGCATAGCTGCTTAGTGCCAGTAGAAACTCTGGGCCCAGCTCGCTGTAGGTTACTCCCATGAGCCGGGCTAAAGATTGAAGAAGATTACGGTATGAAGAGCATAAGAGTTGGGGGGGGGGGGGGGGGAGGGGAGATTGGAGAGGCCCTAAAGCTTACAAAATTTAAAACATTTTGATGGGGTGCAGGAGCAGTGGAGGGAAGGGGAGAGACCAGGCCCAGCCATGCACTTAGTGTTTTTTAAACTATTAGATGGAAGGGGCATGCAGCCTTGTCCAAGGAGGGCTGAGCATCTGGACCTCAGGTGGGAGGGAGGGAGGAGGGGGGGATGTGTTAGAGCCAGTAGGTCAGCAATCTTTTCTTTTTTAAAACTTTGCCACTTAACTGGCTATATTCTTTTGAAAATAGCCGGTAGAGACTAAAATTATCCGACTAATTATAACGAGATAATTGTATATCTAACCAGCAATATTCAAAAGAATATCTGGTTAGGTTTAAAGTCTTCTGGCTATGGTTAGCTGGACAGTTTTAATCGGTGATATTCAGTGGGACGTTTATGTCACTGAATATCCAGAACACGCTATCTGGCTAACTGTAACCAGATAACTTGTCCGCTCACTGGCTTGCTGAATATTTACCCCCATGATTTGTGCAGTAGGGGAGGGGGGCACCAGGCTAGCTGTTACTGCTTTTTTTTTAAGAAACAAAATGAATAAAATGAAAATCTTGTTCATTTTTCATTCTTCTGTTTTCAAAACGAAATGAAGCGGGAAATCTTTTTCAAAGAAAAGTACGTCCCTAATATACATGGTAGAAAAAGAATCTTCTGTTGTCTCGGATGAAGATGTGCTATTTCAAATGAACACAACTTGAGCCCTATTAAGCAAATTAAGCTCAAGCATCTGAAGTTTCAAACAGCTCTCTGCCCCTTAAGAGCAAATTCCAGAGCAATAACTACTATGCCCGCAAATCTTATTACACTGACATGATTTTTCATAAAGGCCTGTGGCTATATTAAGCCGTATTCTTGTTTTCAACACAAAACTTCTACTCACTTAAAACATATCCTTTATATCTATGTCTTCAAGTCATTCAACAGAGAAGAGACAGCAAAGTAAGTAACCAATGGAAACAAATAATACAATGCATTTGATATAAAATACACTACTTTCCTATTGAAATAGGTCTCTATTCTCTTCTTTCAATGGAAAACAAAAAATCCCAAAATAAGTTCCACTGCCTCCCGAGCTCATGTATACGCATGCTGAGGCTGTTCTCCCACAGTCCTTCCTCTCCTCCCATGTCCCATTCAGTCTCTGATTTCAGATTCTGAGGGTCCTGCCCCATTATATAATCTACATTTATCCTTTACTCCTAGCAGCCCAGGTTTCTAAGCATCCCTGTCAGATTTTGAGAGGTTCGACTGTATACACCAGAGGATCCTGATCCATTCAAGACTCACCCAGCCAGTTTGGTTGTGGGATATCCACAATGAATTGGAAGACAGATTTGCTCTAACACATGAACTACAACCCTGCACATATTAAATATCTGACAAAATCACATATGTGTAAAAAAAAACAAAAACCCACTTATGTCCAAGTCTGATCTGAACCTTCATTCAGGCATACTGCCAAGATGTCTTCTTCTAGAAAACAAAGATTTCTTTATCCTTGTGTGAAGGAGCATGCCTGAGAAATGCCCAGAATAATGTGAAGGACCGGTCCTGGCTGTCTGGACCTAGTCCAGCCTAAGACAGAACATTATGGGGCAGATTTTAAAAGCCCTGCGCACGTAATTCCAGCCGGATTTACGCATGCAGGGGACTTGCGCGCCGGCGCGCCTATGTTGCATAGGCCGGCTGGGGGCGTTCCGGGGCCAGGGGCGTGGTGCCGGCCCAGGGCGTTCCGGTGGTGTGGCTGAGGCCTCCGAACCAGCCCCTGGGCCGGGGAATGGTGCACCGGCAGCCTGCCGACACGCGCAAGTTACGCCTGCCTCGGGCAGGCGTAACTTTCTTAACAAAAGTAGGGAGGGGGATTTAGTTAGGGCTGAAGGGTGGGTTAGGTAGGGGAAGGGAGGGAAAGGAGGGAAAGGAGGGAAAGGAGGGGGGGCTGGAAAAAAAGTCCCCTCCAAGGCCGCTCCAATTTTGGAGCGGCCTTGGAGGGGACTTGGAGGGCGCGTGCAGGGGGGGTGCACAATTGTGCACCCCCCCTGCACGCGCCGACCCTGGATTTTATAACATGCGCGCGCCGGGTTGCGCGAACAAATCTACGCCCGCGCATAACTTTAAAAATCTACCCCTATGGGTACCAGGGGACTCCCAGAGCAGAGCAGGATATAATGTAAGCTCAGAGGAGAGCAGAAGAGAGGCCCAGGAACTCCAGAAGAAGTTAGTAACAGTGAGTAGAGAGAGAAGGCAGCCCTTGGAAAAAAAAGATTGTTACATGATTTGTGTTGGTGAATGCTATGTGAAATACTGAAGCTTTGAAACACTGTCAATAAAAAGCACTGAGAAAAGCCTTGACCGCTCACATGTTGTGCCGCGCCTAGATGCAGATATAGAGTTGAAAGTCACATAAATCAGGGTTTCATTTTCAACAAACTTTTCTCTTTTTTTCATGGATGCTTTTTTCTCTAATGCAATTCATGTATGTAGTGAATGGGGGGAGGAAATTATTATATATTAACTTTTTTTGGTTTGTTTTTTTTAATGTTAATTACCTTGAGGTAGATATTTAAAGACCTGCTGATCGGGTAATTTTAACTAGTTATCTTTAGGTATCTATTCAGCTGAAACTAACCAGCTAGGTTTTCAGCTGAATATTCTCCTAAATCTAGCTGATCAAAATTGTACTGGCTAGGTTCAGTGAGGCTGGGTTCAGCGGCTAACCTAGGCCAGTTCGTGCTGAAAATCAGACACTAACCAGTTATTTTATTTTTAAGAAATAAACCCAACAAATCTTCCCTTTTTTTTGGACAGCAAGAAGAGATGGGGGGGGGGGGGGAGAGGGAGTCCCCAGCCAGCCAGTACACTCCTTTCTGGGCAGGAGGGAGGGGTAATTCTGCTGTTGTGGACCTTTTTTGGAAAGCTGAATGGGAGGAAGGAAAGGTGTCCCATGGCTGCCAGGCCATATTTTGCTTTCAAAAAGAAAAGGGAGGAAGGGAGATATGGGGATCACCAGCAGGAGTCTGATTTATTCTTTCCAAGACTGGAAGGGGGAGGAATGATGGAGGTATTGGCCACTGGATTATTTTCTTTCTTTCCAAGAGTGGAGGAAAGGACGGGGAGCTCCTCCATGGGTCTGATTTTTTTCTTTCAGAGAGTGCTGAGTGAGAGAAAGGGATTGGCAGTGGGGCCATTTTTTTTTTTAATCAGATTTAAAGAGTAGAGAGGGATGGAAGGAAAAGGGATCCTGCCGCAAGAGCAGTTTTCAATATTCAAAGAAGCGTATGCTGCACGCCCCGTCCTCGCTCGGCCCGCGCACGGGCCTGCTTACCTTCCCAACTCCTCTGCAGGTTCCGGGTCAGCCTCTCCCGCGGCCGCAGCCAGCTCCTCGAGGCCTCGGCGTCCCATGGCGGCGGTCGCCGGGCCTTCCTCAGCGCACCAGGCCTCACGGTGGGGCTCGGCGTCCTCCGTGGCATCGGCCCCGCCCCTAGGCGCGTGCACGCGGACCGCCCGGTCCCTTATAGGGCCTGGGATGGGTCCTAGCTCCACGGCACATCCTGATTGAGCACAGTATATCAGGAAGTTCCTGTCTTCACTTCCTTGCCTTGGCAATCGGGTCAACACCGTGTGTGTACTAGTTTGCCTCAGTGTCTCATCGCTTGTTCCAGTCTTGTTCCAGTGTCCTCCTGTTCCAGCATCCTCCTGTCCCAGCATCCTTCTATTCCAGCTTCTGTTTGTTCCTGCGTTCCCTCAGGTAGTACCTCTTGAATTGACTCTCTGGTACTGACCTCTGCCTGTTCTTGACTACGCTGATCACTGCCTGGACTCTGACCTTCGCCTGCCTCCTTGACCACGTCTGATCTCTGGAACCTGACCCCTGCTTTGGCTGACTACTCTCGGACTGACCTTTGGAACTTCACCCCTGCTTTGGTTGACTACTCTTGGACTGACCTCTGGAACTTGACCTCTGCTATCACTGACCACATCTCCTTGAGCCTGGCCCTGCTCCTAGCCTTGTCATCACAGACACTGTTCTAGCCTTCCTTGATCCCCCAAGTCTCCAGTTCTGACATCGACCGCGCACCCTTGATCCTGGTGGGCACACCTCTATACTTCCTATCTGGGAAACCCTCTGAGGCCCACCTAAGTCCAAGCGGCCCGGATCCCCAAGGGCTCCACCCGGGGGGACCTCGGGCTTCCAGTGGTGAAGCTCCAGCTAGCCTCTGTCTCCTCCTGTGCTCCGCCTCCTGGTGGCAGTTGCTTCCTGGGCCTGACCAGGAAGTCCCTCCTCACTGTCTCAGGACAAGGGTCCACCTTCAGGCGCAACACCGTAGGGAGAACAGGAAGGGATCCCGCTGCTGGGATCTTCTTTTTTTTTTTTTTTAATAATTAAAGAGTGCGGAGCAAGAGCAACTAGACAATTTTAGGGCTGGTATTGCAGTGCCTACATTTGATTGGTGAAATTGGATGGTCAGAGCTGAAAATCAGCGCTAGCTGCCTAACTTTCTCCCCCAGACCTGGCCATAATTTGACTAGGAAATTTTAGGAGACTAGTGAAATTTAGGTGGCTTGCCAATCAGCCCAGTCAATGTTCAAAGGCTTTGGTGTAGCTAGCTAATTCCCTCCTTAGTCGGTTTGATCCCTTTGAATATAGTAGCCTCACTGGTTTCAGCCACGAGGCCATAATGTGGTCACGTGGCTAGCCCTGCATGGTAAGCAGGGATTAGGCTGAGAGCTGGAGCTGCCTGACTGGCACATCTGCTGACACACTGAGTTAAAAGGGCAGGGCGGCCTTGCGGCAGCACAAAAGAGGAGACGCTTGCATGGTGGCTCCCTCTTCCTCCGCTGCAAGCCGAAAGAATTGCCCTCCCGCCCAGCCCCCTCATTTAACTGGGTTAACGAGGCGAGTTTGTCGCAGCTTAGCAGGAGATGTTGCAGGTCACAGGTTCGGCATGATGATGGCAAGCGACGATGAACGAACGTACAGGAACCTGACAATACTTTAAGTCCTCCCTGAATTAGGCCAGAGAGATAGAAGTAATTTGAGCATACTCACTTAAGAGCATGGCCGGGTCGGTCTGGCAGGCAGTGAGAACGGTAAATGCCAGCAGAAAGGAAGCTGGGTTGGTCTGGCATGTTGCACGCATAAAGCACTGAAAATAATGGTGGACAGCCATAGCCAGGTCAGTCTGGCAAGCTATGAGTTTCCTGGCCGGGTCCATCTGGCAGGTCAATGACAGCCAGGCAGGAATGCTGGCTGTAAGCGGATGATTTATGTTGACTGAATTAATTGACTGAATATATATTGTAAGCCAAACCTTAGATAGTCAGGTAGGATGTATTATGATATGATTGAACTTTTGGTTGATAAATAAAGCTGTGGCCTGAATTTTCTATAAAGAGACCGCCTGCTGACTCCTATTGCATGCTCTATTATATATGTGTGTGGGGGGAGGGGGTAGTAGGCAAACAGGGGCATGCTGGGCTGAGACTTACGGTGCGCCCATGTTATGATCTCTTTGTGATGCTGTTTTTTCAAGAATGGCTACAAAATTATCTTTTTTTTTTTTTGTTTTCCATAATTGGAGAGTTTAAGAAATCCTTTTGGAGGTGGTTTTCAATATAAGAATTTACATAGTGGCCTTCACGAGTTATCAGTTTTCTCTAAGAAACTGGTTAAAGGACAGGAAACAGAGAGTAGGATTAAATGGTCAATTTTCTAAGTGGAAAAGGGTAAACAGTGGAGTGCCTCAGGGATCTGGACCGGTGCTTTTCAATATATTTATAAATGATCTGGAAAGGAATACGAGGAGTGAGGTAATCAAATTTGCAGATGATACAAAATTATTCAGAGTAGTTAAATCACAAGCGGACTGTGAAAAATTGCAGGAGGACCTTGCGAGACTGGAAGATTGGGCATCCAAATGGCAAATTTAATTTAATTTGGATACGTGCAAGGAGTTGCATATAGGGAAAAATAATACATGCAGTAGTTACATGATGTTAGGTTCCATATTAGGAGCTACACCCAGGAAAAAGATCTAGGCATCATAGTAGATAATACATTGAAATCGTCGGCTCAATGTGCTGCAGCAGTCAAAAAAAGCAAACAGAATGGTAGGAATTATTAGGAAGGGAATGGTGAATAAAATGGAAAATGTCATAATGCCTCTGTATCGCTCCATGGTGAGACCACCCCTTGAGTACTATGTATAGTTCTGGTCACCGCATCTCAAAAAAGATATAGTTGCACTGGAGAAGGTACAGAGAAGGGCAACCAAAATGATAAAGGGGATGGAACAGCTCCCCTATGAGGAAAGGCTAAAGAGGTTAGGGTTGTTCAGCTTGGAGAAGAGACGGCTGAGGGGGAATATGATAGAGGTCTTTAAAATCATAAGAGGTCTAGAATGGGTAGATGTGCATTGGTTATTTACACTTTCGGATAATAGAAGGACTAGTGGGCACTCCATGAGGTTAGCAAGTAGCACATTTAAAACTAATCAGAGAAAATTATTTTTCACTCAATGCACAATTAAGCTCTGGAATTTGTTGCCAGAGGATATAGTTAGTGCAGTCTGCAATTAGTGAGGCTGGGGTTAAAAAAGATTTGGATAAGTTCTTGGAGGAGAAGTCCATTAACTGCTATTAATCAAGTTGATTTAGGGAATGGCCTCTGCTATTTCTGGCATCAGTAGAATGGGATCTTCTTAGTGCTTGGTTACTTGCCAGGTTCTTGTAGCCTGTTTTGGCCACTGTTGAAAACAGGATGCTGGGCTTGATGGACTCTTGGTCTGACCCAGTATGGCAACTTCTTATGTTCTTAGCTAGATGGATTCCGAGAACCAATGTATTCTTGTTATTCTACATTGACAATATTACATTTTTAGAAAATGTGTTTTAGCATTTTATTTTTAAGGTTTATATTCTATCAAAAAATAAATAAAATAAAGGGTTTCAAACACTGCTATAGCAGGGTAATCAGATGAGTACGTGTAAGTGAATAGGTAGCTGACAGGAAGGACATCCTGCAAGCTACATTACTAATCTCCTAAAGGCCAACAGTTTAAAAATGTGTTACTGTGAACTACCACTGAGCATATGTTTCCTGTACAGTAGTTGCACTTCGTGCAGAGAATACTCAGTAGATTGAATTTTCTCATCTATGACAGATGCCTTTTACACCTGATGAACTCAGTTTGCAATCTACAGAGAGAGAGGTTTAGCAGCATGTGCATTTCCGCTACAAGCTGCCAGCAAACCTTATAAACCTCAAACCAGAGTGTAATAGGAGAGACTAATAGTTACAGCAAGTACATAGTTCAACGGGTTTGATTTCATTTTTAATAAATTACAGAACCTACCTAAGATACAGTTGTCTAAGAAGCAATTTCTATATGTCTAAGGAGTCGATTCACTTCCTCTGCCCAAACACACTGTGGATTGTGCCTTCATTTATTTGGTGAATAGCAACCAAGGACCTGGTTTTAATGAATATCTACTGTTGTAAAAGGGGATATTTGCCCCCCTGTTCATGCTGTTTTGAAACACTCAAAAAGTTGTTTGGAAGGGCCCGAGACAAAAGATTTTCCAAAAGTTCAGGAGGCTTAACAAGTGGCTCCAGATTTTCAAGACAAGTAGATCCAGTCCTGGTTTTACCCCATTGCATTCTGGGACTTATTCTGATTTCCCTATTGCATTCCCTAAAAAAGGCAAGGCTATACGTACCTGCATGTAGGAGGAGTAAAACCAGGACTGGATCAACCTGTCCTGAAAATCGGGAGTCAGTTGGCAACCCTAGCAGCCACCCTATAGTCTGCAATGGTGTGCCTCTCTGCTTCAGGCTTCACTCCCAAATGGTATTCACTCACCTAGATGCACAGGTTTAATTAGCCTCCTCAGGGAGTCTATCCCAAACACATTCACTCCATCTCAGAGCAGAACTAATCTGAGAAGCTTCTCTAGTGGCTACGTAGCCTCCATTATTTCCTATGGGAGGAAACATTTCTTTTTTGTTTTGTTTTCATCCCATACAAAATCATGGGAGACATACCATACATCCTCTTTCCTTTTACTCTATCCAATGGAATTTTTTTTTTAAAGTGTGAGGAAAGGATTGAGAAAAAGTCCCATTTCTGAATATTTGTGAAAAGATAATACAACAGTCACTTCAGCACATAAGCCAGTATGGGTCTGTGAAGATCATCTAGAAGATGGAGCATGGTCAGTTGGCACAGCTGATAGACACTCTGGAGCCAATTTTCAAAGGGATCCATATTCAGTAGGACTCTACCTGGGTGCTATCAATCTAGGGTGAGAATACATTGTAGAAATCTCATCTCTGTGTACCTTTCTTCATCCCAAATCACATCAAATCTTCATTAATGTGTTCTATGCTGTTCGTACATCTGACTGTGCATGTAAAACAGCCCCCCAAACTCTAGACCACCACCACCAAAACCTCACCTCAAATTACTAGGTGACCCTCCTATAGTGGTATAAATAGATGACTAATATGTGTGCGTCCCCAGAGGCGCGCTCTCTCTCTCTCTCTCTCTCTCTTTATCTAACTACTCCACTCCTCTCCTCTCCTCTCTCCCTGCCCAAAATGGGATTCATGATAAATATCACAAATCCCGTTTTGGGCCTAACACACAGCTTAACGCCAGGAAAAAAGGTGTAGTTTTTCCGGTGTTAAAATGTACAATAACATGCATTATGCTATCGCATGCAACATTAAACAGCCCTCATTTTCATAAACCCTGCCCAAATACCTCCTCTTTGACTACATTTTTGGAATTTGCATACACATCGTGTGATGCGAAAAATAATGCATACGTTATGACGTTATAATGGGCGTTAGGGCCTTAATACCGCTGTAACGCAGATTAATAAATGACCTGCTAGCCAAATATAACCGATATTCAGCTAAGTTAGTCAGATAACAGGATCCTTCCCTGGAACAGCTCCCAAAATGCCCTTTTTATATCCGGCTAAATTATAGCAGGATAACAACATATCCAGCTATAATTTAGCTGGATAAGAGGTTCAATATGCCGTTTAAGGCACTTAGATAACTTGTGAGTTATCCATCTAAATGGCTTTTGAATATCTACCCCAAAGAATTTAGGGTCCTAATTTTTGGAGTTAGGCTCCTAAAATGGCCCTTTTGAAAATGTACTATTGCTGAGTCCCTTAATTTAAACTCCTGGTTTCATTGGGATTATAAATTTAGGAGCCATCTTAGCACTGATTTTCAGAACTAGGCCCCTAATTCTACACAAATAAATTGCAGGCCTAAATTTAAGATGCCTAACTTTGTATGAATTTTCAGTTGAAAACTTAAGCCTACATTTATCAATCTGTAGTAAATATTGCATGCTTTATGGTAATAACCTATTTATTGCAATGTGTATAGGTATTACTGCATTTTCAGAGAGAGAGAGAGAGAGAGAGAGAGAGAGAGAGACTCTCTAGAAGGCCTTTGTAGTAGTTAGCTATTTATATCTCTATAGGAGGCCCACCTAGTAACTCAAGCTGAGGTTTAGGTAGTAGTGTAGAGGTTAGGGGCCAGTTTTACATGCGGAGTGAGACGTACAAACAGAACAGTACACTCTTGTGAAGATTTGATGTCCTTCGGAGTGAGGAAACTCACACAACGATGAGATTTATACAATGTTCTCATAACCTAGCTTGATGAACTCTCTACCTGGGTAACATTTTTTTAACATTTGTTTAACATTTACCTTCTCCCGCTCTGCCACCTACTTACTAAACTAAAGATTACTCATTACCTCTATGCGGACGATGTACAAATTCTCATCCCGATTACGGAATCTCTACATAAAACCCTGAGCCACTGGAATAGCTGCCTTCAATCAATCAACTTTCTTCTCACCAACCTCAATCTAGTCCTCAACACCAACAAGATGGAGATCCTCATCATCTCCCAGGATGACAACAACGCTCTTCTTAACACGCCAATCACTGCCCAAATCGCTAATCTAAATCACTTGCCATATGTGAGAGATCTGGGCGTTCTTCTGGACAAACATCTTAATCTAAAAAAAATTGTAAACAACACCACAAAGGAATGCTTCTTCAAACTGCAAGTCCTAAAAAAGCTGAAACCTATCCTACACTTTCAAGAGTACCGCATGGTGCTTCAATCCATCATCCTTTCAAAAGTCGACTATTGTAATTCTCTTCTTCACAGTCTCCCTGCTAACACCATCAAACCACTACAGATGTTGCAGAACTCTGCTGCTAGGATTCTAACCAACACAAAAAAAAGAGAGCACATCACTCCTATCCTCCAGAACCTCCATTGGCTTCCCATCAAATTCAGAATCCTCTATAAAGTCCTCATGATAATTCACAAGACCTTGTACAATCTCTCCCCTCTTGATCTTAGCATCCAACTGCGTCCTCATACTTCCTCCAGACCTGTTAGAAGAGCATATAAAGGCACATTGTATGCCCCTCCAGCAAAAACATCCTTAAGAAAACAAGCCTTATCTACAGCAGGTCCCCCACAATGGAACGCACTCCCCCTGGACCTCCGACAAGAATCATGCCCATTGTCATTTAAAAAAAAACTCAAAACGTGGCTTTTCAACCTAGCATTTCCCGAAACTTGACACTTACTCATTTTTACAAATGTCTTATCTACCCATTTTATTATGCCTTTATTATGTTCCTGTTATTATATCTTCACTGTTCATACCTAGAGCATAAACTCAGTCAGGCTCACCCTCATAAGAATAATTCCTTATAAGAATAATTCCCACTAGATTTTTCAGCTCCATCAGTTCTGGAGTCTAAGAATTCATTCAGATTTGGACTTTTATCTTAGATTTATTAGTACCTAGAAGTTCTCTTCTGCCCATTTACTTCTTTTGGCCTGATATTTATTATTGTGCTCATTACGTATCTATCAAGTAATTTTATTCTCTCCCATGTTGATTCCCAACTTGCACTTTGAAGTTCCAGTTAATGTATCCCAGTTATATGTATTCCCTTCTTCCTTGTAACGCTACCATGCGACTTTCAGTTTCATTGTAAACCGGTGTGATTTGTATTTTATACACAAACATCGGTATAAAAAAAATTAAAAATAAATAAATACCGATAATGTATTTTGTGATTCAAAACGAGACAGGCACCAAATATCTCTATAACTCCCCTTCCACACCTGAACTGGACAAGGGGGCACATGCAGGAGCTGTTGGCCCATCATGCAACCCATGGGGATCCCTGGCGTTCCTCTGACAGAAGGAAGATTTGATTTATGGTCCTTGCAGCTATGGATAACTCTCCTGTGGTTTAACAATAAAAATACTTCCACAGAAGAATATGTTGTTCCAAAATTAAGAGTTTACTGAGAAACTTTGCTAAATAGTAATGAATTAACAATATACATATTTCCTTACAATGATGCCAGGAAAATAAAAGCCAAAATGTCATACAGTCCACAAGCATGTAAGGGCCTTCCTTGACTCCAAATATCCCCTCATGTTACTCCAAAGAATTCTCCCAGACTTTTGGAATTCCCATGTTAGTACCTGATTAATCTTCATGAATCTCTTCTCCTGAAACCTCTGAACAGGGTAGGGCATCCTGGACAAAGATGACTTATGTTAGACTCTCCTCTTTAAGATCACTAGTAATAATACTTCTAGAAAAGCTCCTGCTGATCCCTCATCGGGTAACCAAACCCTCTACTGCTGCAGGTACTCTAGAATTTACTTTATTCTTTTATGCCTCTCCATCTCTTCAAAACATACTGGTGAGGAGAGCTCTTAGCAGAGCAAGAAGTATGGAAAGTACTCCCCTTCAACAGGAATCCCACTCAGATTCCTACCTGGAGACTCTCACAGCTGCTTCCCTCTTTTGAGACCCAGGGTTTCTGAACTTGAAGCCTAGATCTACTGTAGAAGAGCAAAGAGAGCCCAAAATACTCTATAGAATGAGAAGGGATACAGCAGGTGGACAGAGGGAAAGAACTTGAATAATGGTAGGATAAAAGGGAATAGAATCTAGAAGCAAAATGGGCACAGGAAGGTCGAGGTAATGGAATGGATGGGAAGGACAGAGGGAAGGAGGAAACGTTGGACACAATAATAGACTGAAGCAGTGGAAAAGCAAAGGCACCTAGGAAAATATTACAGAGATTTCTAACACAGCTATGAACAAGCAACAAGTATACAGCAAGATGAAGCGTGAGAATACCGATGAGACCAACAAACGGTACAAAGCATAGAATTCGCTTTTTCTGAAGATGTAGATTAGCGAGCAAAATTGCAATTGTTTAAACTTGAAAGGTTGCAAATAATTTAGTAGACTGAATGGATAGAAAGGAATGTGAATAGCAAATTTAGCTAACATGGCGATATAAGAAGAAAATTAAAATATGAAAATTGACAGAGACTGCATGCAATTGGAGGAACAGATAAACCAGCATAAAAGTAAAAAAAAAAAAAAGAAAAAGAAAATGGAGGAAGAGAAGGGAGAATGAGAATACAGGAATATCACAACTTTAATCTTGTTCAAATTAAATTTACCTAGTGATAGGACATTTTATGCAATAAAAAGTGCTTATGTTTTTGCTTTCTTAGTCTGTCCATCTGCCCAGCTGTGACACACTGACATCATAGACAGGGACTAATGGGCAGCTGGACAAAACAACACCATAACTCTGCGGGCTGCTGAAATGTTTAACCAAAAATAAAATCATGGAAATAGTTACAAAAACAATTAGGAATTAAAATTCAGGGATTGGGGGGAGGGCAAAGGGTACCCTCGCCCCCTCCCCCACTCTGGTAGCAGCCACACAATCATTCTGTGTGACTTGACAGCACTCTCCCGATATGTGGTGGAGCGATTCCAGACAACTCCTTATAAGTTGTTCACATTTGTTGTTTTTCAGGAATTCTGTAATGCAGTGGCAGCTGATAGAAACCAATGCAAGCATGCTGGCTCTTAGGGTTGCTCCGTGAGCTCCCTACTTTGAGTTTGCAAAACATTCTGAATATGTATCTCCAGGTGCTAACTTTGGTCTTCTCCACATGTACCATGGTCCATCCAGGATCCTTCCACGATAAATAGGTTTCCAGCAGTGAAGGAACGGTGCCCCATTCCAGAGGAGGCCGACATGTCTGCTGGCCTCACGGTTCCAGAAATGAAAGAGACCTTGTAGCTGGACTGGCATGTAATTGATCCTGAATGAGAGTCAGCACCGATGTTAGTGTGGCATTGGCTGGTCAAAATGGCGGGCTTGGACAAGTGGTGCACAGGTCATCAACGTAGATAAAACTGTTTGTGCTGGTATTGATCAGCTAGTTATTTCTGTCTTCATGTTAAAAAGCACTGGTGCACGTTAGCTCACTTTCAGCTAGTTGCTCCAGGGCTTCGGCCTCCACTGGCTCCATTTCTCACACAGCTTCATTCAGGGTTGCTCTTTCTGCAATACTTATTGTAGCACAGTGTTTTCCAACCGGTGTGCCACTGCCTTCAGACCTGATCAGATGTGCGACAGAAAAGTCAGACCTGATAAGCTGTGCAACAGAAAAGTCACTAGACCCTGATGCTCAGATCCAGACCAGCGTCTGAGGTCTGCTTTCGGCACCTCACGTCAACAAGAGTCACCAGTGATGGCTGTTAAACATGTAGGTGCTCTTTTCCGACAAGATTATCTGTAATCATGCATGCCTCTTCTTCCTAGCTACAACATGAGCCCCAGGGTGTGGTAATTAATAGGCAGCAGGCAGGGCATGGATAACCAAACTCCATTTTATGTGCCACATACAGTACCTCCTCATCTTCCCCATTTTGAGTCCTTCTATCCTCAGTCTTACCCATGGAAGAGTGTGCACTGAGCACTGGATGTGATTTTTCTGAGAGCGGGAAGCAGCAGCAGTGGAGGAGATCTTGCAGTCACACGTAGCAGCCAAGGTAATTAATCAAGATGGCTGCTGCCCACACCGTACTCCCTTCTTCTACTGCACTTGTCTGTAGAGGGAAATGGCTCAGTTGAGTTCATGTCTGTCTCTGCCTTCTCTCTCCCTTTGTCTAGAAATTTGGAAGCGAGCCTGGTGAGGCTTTCAGTGCTTTCCTAGCTCTTCTTTTCACCATATGACTTGTCTCCCTGTCCACCTTGTCTGCTACAAGGACACTGGTGTGCCACGCCACACTTTCGTTAATGTAGGCGGCGGGCACTGGGTTTGAAAAGGATGAGGAAAAACTGTTGTAGCAGTCCAGCGAGGTGGTGATTTTTCATCACCTTGCCTGCTTTTAGTGAGATGTCTCCACTGAATCACGGTGTCATATGCTGCTGCCAGGTTGACAAACACGGAACACGATGCCAGCAGACGCCCCATCCCCTTCAGATAATCCAGCTGAGTTTTAGTTCCAACAGATTTAATTATAATATTACTGGTGCCGGCTTTAGCATTTTTGCCAGCATGGCAAACACTAAATTTGACACCTCTCCATTTCAAACTCCAGATGTGTTCTTTTTCCTAATCTGCACCTCAAGAAACATTTTCCTTAGCTGTACCTGTAAGCCCAGGTCTTAAAACATATATACATAGGGCAGCTGTATAACAGGTTGCTAGGCAACTAATTGGCCAAGCAGGCAACAGAGAACTCAGAAAGAGAATTCCTGAGGCAGCTGCTTTCTTGTCCTCCGAGGAACAAGTTGCTTGCAGTGAATAGGAGGAAATTCTATTCAACCTGTGAAAGGACAGACAGTTTTGAAAAAAAAACCCTGCCTGTGAGGAATCTCAGCTGCTGCAGGGAAATCTCAGGGAAAGGAGAGTGAAAGACTTGTCCAGAGGAGACACAGCTCAACAATCCTTTCCAAAAAGGATGCCAACAACTTCCGTCTGTAAAGACACCACAGAGCAGAAGGTAGCCAGCCTGCCACTGCTCTGTTCTCAGCCACCTCAAGACGCTGGCAGGCAGCCAGGAAGTGAGCTGAGTGGAAAGATCAGGGCTGCTTTTACCTAGGGGGCAAAAAGGGACAGGTGCTCCAGGCCCAGCATGGCAAGGGGTGGGGGCCCTTTGTAGGAGTGCCCAGTCAGTGCCCCTATTCTCAGGCAGTAAAGATCAGCCTCTCTGCTTCCTGCTCCAGCAGGTCCCTTCACAAACAGTATGCAGGGGGGGAAGGGGAGGGGGGAGCCCGGAGCAGAGACAGCCTAGCAAAAATGAGTCACTTCTTGTCATTCAGGGACTGGAGGAGGAGGTGAGTCTGGAGCAGGCACTGCCAAACAAAGCAAAGCCACTCTGGTCCTAATCCCGCCACTCCTTTTCTGTCTGCAGGAAATAGGAGGGAGGGGTGAAATTGGAGTGAACAGCAGAGCAAAGAACTGGTTTTTTCTCTGCATATTTTTGTTTCTAATCTGTGGCCACTTATTCTGTATTTGATGAGGACCTGTGCTCTATATGTGTGAATGTGTGACCAAGGTGATGAATTCCATACTTTGCAGATTCTGTGTAGAGATCTGTAGTAGTCCAACTTGTTCTTTTTTCCCAATAGGAGGTTTATTGGTATTTTAGGGCCCATGGAATATTTACAGTGTTGTTTTTTCATATAGGGTTGTTGCTATTTGAATTTTGGAACTCAGAGCTGTTTTGGTATGGCAGTAATATTCATGGACAATCCTCAAGGGCAGCAAACAGGTTAGGTTTCAGGAAACCCCCAATGAATATGCATGAGATAGATTTGCATGCATACTATCTCAATCTTATGCAAATTTATCTCATGCTATATTCATTAGGGATATTCTGAAAAACTGACCTGTTTGCGGTCTTCGAGGACTGTAAATTACTACCACTGCTGCATGGGGTGTGAGTGACATTTTTATAGGGTTTTGTGTTACTTCACAAATGGGTAGATTTTAAAGTGTTGCTCGCACAAAAACGGTCCATATAAGCATGTATGTGGGCCACACGCAAGCAACATGGATTGTAAGAAGCAACAAAGCATGCGCATATATACCGTAAATGCATCAAGATGTAGAAGGGAGGAAAAGGAGCGAGGAATGGGCACTCCAGGGTGGGGACATGACTTATGCACGTACGTCCGCATTTTTAAAAAGCTGACCTTGACGTGCATCAGCTTGTTATCTGTGTAACTTTACTTCTGGTCCTGATGAGGAGCAAGTCTGGAGATCTTGCATTTTAGGGGGTTTGGCGCAGCCTGAATGTTCAGGATCAAGTGGGGGGGGGCTTGCAGAATGAAGTATCAGAGGGGTCTGGAAGAGCCCGATGTGAACTGGGCAAACTGTTGGACTACTTGGAAAAACTGGTATTTCCCTCGCGCGAGCATGTTTTTAAAATCCACCTGCATATTTGCATAAAAGCCACTAAAGCCCTAGCCGAAATACGCATGGAAGGGGTACTTTAAATGATATGAGCATACTTATGAGCGCAATTTAAAATTGCATCCTCTGTCTATTTGCACGCTGATACGCGCATTTATGGGCACATGCGCGTTCATTTTAAAATTGCCCTGAAAGTTTCTGGTAATAGAAGGAATTATTGCCATTGATACTGATGTGACAAAAGAATCGAATGGTTTTTCTATGGTGAGTAGTAAGGAGAAACATCCTTGTATAGTCCAGCCAGCCATTTCAAAGATTACCTTCAACCTGTGCAGCATGGATTTTTTTTTCATTTTTAAATCCACTTTGAAGTGCCGAAAAGCAGAGTACAAATTAAATAAATAAATAAATAAGCAAGCAAATAAATAAATAAATAAATACATAGATGTTTGTGTTTCTTGATTTTTTTTTTTAGGTCTTCCCCCAAAAATCACAAATGATACATTCGTCAGACCACTGTGACATGATTTCTGAAACATTTGTAGTATGCAAATAAATAATAAATGAAGCAAAGTTTAATAATTAAAAGTATAATGTCCAATTATCTGATTACAGGATTGTTCTGAGAGGGGAGGGGTTGGAGGCCATAATGATTGAATGTAATTATCCAAATCTCAGGGTGATCCTATGGGCCTGAAAGTTAATTGGTTGGTTGGGGGGGGGGGGGGGGGAGAGCAAGGTTGAAGATTTAATTCGGGCAGTGGTTCCCAAACCGGTCCTGTGTCAGTCAGATTTTCAGGATATCTTCAATGAATATGCATTAGATTAGATTTCTATGCCCTGCCTTCACTTCATGCAGATTTATCTCATGCATATTCATTATATAAAACCTGAAAAACTGACTGACTGGGAGTTCCCCAAGGACATGTTTGGGAACCATTGACCTAAGGTACCTCATACCAGCCCTGCCCATGAACAAGCCCCTTAACACTGCACTTGTGCCAGCCTCTATGGGCCGGAAGGAGAAAGACCCTTCACGTCACACTTGCATGGGTGCATGAGGACTGGAAGACAGCAGAGGCAATGCTTGCGTTAGCCCATAGAGGACAGAAGGAGGCGGCAGCATATGGCTGCCCTCCCTTCAAAAGCTGAAGCTGTGGTTCAGCAGCATCCCTGTAAGAGGGGGGAAGGAGAATGCTAGGGCCAGGGAAGTGAGGCAGGATTGTGAACAATATGGAAAAAAAAAAGGGAGGGGGCCCATCTACAAATGTTTGCACAGGGCTTCTTTAGTGGGAAAGACTAACAGCTCCTATGAAGTACAACGGAAAGAGAAAGAGAGAGATACCATGTAATTGGGAGACTGGAAAGAGGGGTCCTTCTAGCCAGCCACACTCCTTCAGAGACACAAGGAACAGCATCCCCTGGTGCATGCATTCAGGTGGCAGCAAAAACAGGAATAGTCAGAATCAGCACAGGAGCTGTAAATCCGCACCTGGTGCACGTGGTCACAGGCCCACCCCTTCCTCCTGAACCAAATTCCTGGTAGTAAAGGAAGCCTTGTTGGGTTCGGGGCAGGGCTGCTGTGGGGCCTGTGAGCGGGCACTGGATTCTCTCTCTCTCTCTGACTGCTCTCACTGCTGCTTCCTGAAAACTCAGCCTGAGAAAGATCCTCCCCATTAACCCAGTCCTGCAGAGGTTCGGGCCATATTCAGCTCTGGGTCAGCAGCAGCAAGCCTACAGGGCTGCCCCCACTAATGCTGGATTTCAGTTTCAGTGTGATAAAATCTCCCTCAGTTCACCCTAAAACACATTCCTTGTCAATCATTAATAGACAACTCTGAATAGGTTATAACTGTATTTGCACTCAGAAAATAGCACATGCCTGTGAGATCCACTAATTTTCAGCCACCTCTCTCCTATTCTGGTGCAATTTATTACATTTCCTTATTCAGAGTTGGTTGGTGAGGAAATCACTTTTAGGTTACACGAGAACATGATATGATCACCCTAACCTTCAGAAAGGAGATTGTATGCATGCAATCCACTCTCCCTCTCACTTCAATGCCATTCATTACTGTTCTTTATGCTGAATAACAATATCAATCTTGGGCCACCATATATCCCAATTCCTTGCAATCAACAGACAATTCTGAATAAGAAATGACCATATTTATGTTTAAAAAAAAGGTGATCATATGCGTACAAGCCAATGATGTTAAAACTCCCCCTCCATCTCTGATGCCATTTATCATAGCTTCTGATTCACAGATTTCAGCTTCCATGTGAGAAGCTCACATGGAAGCTGAAATCTCCATTGGATTATTGCCCCATTGGATTATTGCCATATCAGATCACCCCAACACAGCAATGTGCAATCCTTAAACAAATCTGGAAAAGATATGACCACACCCATTCCAAAAAGTGATCATTATGTATGTAAACCTTGGATTTTCACCCTCCCATTCTGGCACCACTTAATATAATTTCTCGTTCACACCCGCCTCCCATACACATACTCCCCAAATCACTGTCAGGCCGATACAGTAAAATTCGTGGGAGAGCAGGCAAGTGGCCTGTGTGCACCCGCTCTCCCGGCGCGCACACAGGCCACTCTCCTGTGCGCGAGATTCACTAAAAAAAAATTTTCAAATTAGGGCCCGTGGTAAAAAGAGGCGCTTGGGACCCTAGCGGGTCCCTAGCGCCTCTTTTTTGACAGGAGTGGCGGCTGTCAGCAGGTTGGACAGCCGACGCTCAATTTTGCCGGCGTCGGTTCTCAAACCCGCTGACAGCCATGGGTTCGGAAACCGGATGCCGGCAAAATTGAGCGTCCGGTTTTCAACCTGCGAGCCGCAGGCCGATTAAAAAAATTTTTTTTTTAATTATTTTTAACTTTTGGGACCTCCGACTTAATATCGCCATGATATTAAGTCGGAGGGTGTACAGAAAAGCAGTTTTTACTGCTTTTCTGTGCACTTTCCGGGTGCCAGAAGAAATGAACGCCTACCTTTGGTAGGCGCTAATTTCTGAAAGTAAAATGTGCGGCTTGGCTGCACATTTTACTTACTGAATCACGCGGGAATAACTAATAGGGCCATCAAATTGCATTTGCATGTTGCGGGCGCTATTAGTTTCGGTGGGGGGGATGTGGACGCGTGTTTTCGACGCGCTATTATCCCTTACTGTATAATGGGTAAAGCTAGCGCGTCGAAAACGCGCGTCCAAACGCGGGTTAAAAGTGTGCTCCACTGGAGCTCACTGTACTGTATCGGCCTGTGTGTATGATTTTTAAAACTCAGCCCCATTGGATTATTGCCATATCTATACAGCTACATGATATAAGAAGTTCTGCCACTTTAATGTTAATTAGGTTCATGAAGGACTTCCTTTATTTCTCTCTGTATAAGCATAGAAATGAAATTTGTAAAGCAGCAGCTTTAGCAGCAGACATCCATTTCACGATCACAATAAGACACTTCAAGGTGTGCATTGTTTTGTTATAATAGCTATTTTGTCACTTACCTTATACGTGTAATTATGTTACAACAATGCACACCCTAGAGTTCTTTGCTTCTCAAGCACTACAAAGAAAACTGCAGCAACTCCTACACCAATATGCTTCCAGCAGTTTTATGCTGCTTAGCTCTTAGACAAAGTGCTACAAATCTGGATTATGTGTGTTGGTGCTGGGGGAAATGAGAAGTGGTGGCATGCTGTTACATTGTTTGCAGTCATTTGCATTTATCTACTAAGCCGTTCCATCCATCGCTAGTGGGGTTTTCACGGGCGTTTTTCTCAGCAGCCTTCCATTTTCCATTGGTCACACCAAGGGTGGACGCACTTTATGGCTCATGCCTGAATGTAGGGGTTTTCTTTGCAAGGTTTTGATTTTCAACCTCATGTCTACGCTAACGGGCAAGTTATGAAACATGCTGTTCTACTACTACTTCTATCATTTGTGGCCATGAAAAAGCAGAGGTCTTGAAGACTTGGACATATTAACGTTGTGCTATATGCAGTATGTCTCACTGACTGTGAATTATTTGGAAAAATACTATCCCAACACACTGTATTGTTTTATTACCATGTACGATTTTAAGATCGGTGGAGGGAGCGTGCAGCAATACCAGGAATGATAAGATCAGCCCATACAGAATTCAAGGTTTGCCCCATACAATTTGGAGTAAAGAAAAGAGAAGCAACAGCTATTATCTTCTTAGTTTGATTTCTGCTGCTTTTCAGAGGTTTCTTGTGGTTCAACCACAAGAACAATAGCTTGCAAAATCCATATTGCTATAATACATTTTATTGCAGGTTTCCTGCATAGATTTGCATATGAAATATGTCTTATTTTTTTTTACCTATCTTACGTATATAAGTTGGTTTGTTGTTTTTTTTTGTTTGTTTGTTTTTTGTGGGAAGAAGGGTATCTTAGTGATTGTGACGAGAAGGGTGGATGAGGGATTGGCATGGGGATGGCATTTCAGGGGAAGGGGAATTGAACCTATGCCATTGGCATTGTAGTGCTGCCATACTGCTGCTGCTGTGCCATCACATCTGACTTGCCCCTAACTTTTTAAAACAATATTCTTCACTGCAAGCTATTGTAAGCTCAGATGTTGGTTTTATTTGCTTGTTCCAATATTCTGTTTAATAAAGTAATCAGTTTTTATTTTTTGGTTTTTTTTTTTTGCTGTATCTCGGTCTCTGACTACAACCATCACTCGACAGCTTCACCTATCGGCTGGCTCAGTGGCATGTTTGTACCAGCTCTGAGAAAGAGCTGTTCTCTTCAGAGCTGGTGGTGCAAGCATGCCATTGAGCCAACCGGTAGGTAAAGCTCTTGAGTGATGACTATGTGTGCTGGCAGCATCCATGGCCTCTACCAGCCCGAGGAGCAGAAGCCATGCTCATGTATTGAAAACTGCACCTCTCCGGCATGGGAACGCTATTACTGAAGGGGCTGGGCTATGCAGGAAAGGGAAGGTAGGATACAATATATTTAAAAAAAAACCCTAGGAAGCTATGAATGAAGATTCATGATACTGAAGCCTCAGTAATGGCCCATCCTGAGTCAGCAGGAACCCCAAACCCTTCCAGAATTAGGAGGAAACAGTCAGGGGGAGGGGAAAAATGGGGAATGAGTTATGGACCTAAATTTGTATCTTTGAATCCTAGTGGCTCATTGACCCTCGTTAGGCCCTATCAGAGAGGGACATACAGAATGCAGGGAGCCCAGCATTTACTGCTGGCAAGGACATCAGGAAGCATTTCCAAACTATCAAGCAAATATGTTTTACCAAATTAATTTTTTTATTTAAAAGAATATTGTACCCATGCCTGGATGCTGCTGTGTGGCCAAGTCCTTCACTGAGTCTGTTGAGATGCTAATTGGATGTCAAATTCCAAACATTATTGTCATTTCATGGAACCTAAACTTTAAGAATGGGCTCTCCCTATTAGGGGAAGGTCATATTTTGAGGCTACATCTAAAAACATTTTTGCCTATGTACCCACCTAATCTGCAGAATTGCTTCTTGTTCCTGATTCATTTCTTGTTCCTGATTTAATCCTGAAGGATTAAGCAGGTAATAAATCAAAATAAATAAACAAATAAATGAATACAATTGTGTTTAGGCCTGCAGAATTTCCCTCTGCATGATGACCCTGGAGAGAAGAGGAGGTGGTCACACGAAAAGATTAAAGCTTTTTTTTTTTTTTTTTTTTGGCCTTTCTTCCGGTGTCTTTTGCTTTTCCCCTAGATCTCTTGCTCTATTCACCTTCTTTCCTCAGATATTTCCTAACAAAATAACATAGCTAATGATGGCAGATAAAGACAAAAATGGTCCACTCAGTCTGCCCAGCAGGTTGCTTAGAGTAGTAACTACTGTGCCCAAGCAGTAATATTAACTTTAGGATAACAGAGATTATTCCATTTCTTCATTTCCATTCTCTAGCCACTAGGAGTGAAGGAGTAGCCTAGTTATAGCACTGGGCTACAAACTAGGGGAAAGCAGGGCTCAAATCCCACAGCTGCCCCTTGTGACCTTGTGTCGCCTCAGATGCAAAAAACCTATAGGTGAATTTTAAAAGCCCGGCGCGCACCAAAGCTGAGAGATAGGCGAGTATATCCGGCCGGCGTGCACTGCATGGATTTTAAAATGCGCCCATGTACATGCATATCTCCCGTACATGCCCAAGTAAGAAAGCCCAAAAATAGGGGTGGGGCGTGGATGGGACATGGACTATCCAGGACTTTAACCTGAAACGTGTGTGTAAGAATTTACGCGCACAAGCGCTCACCGGGGTCCCCTGTCATGTAACTTTTCTATTGCTATGGATGGCGGGAAGTCATAAAACAAAAAAAACTAGACTAGTCAGAAGGAGTTTTAAGGTTGGGGCTATCAGGGGGGAAAGGGAGACCCATAACGTAGGAGGGTTTGGAAGTCCTATCCCTTAACTGGGTAAACTGGGAACAAATTGGGAAAACTAGTAATGGCATCAGCATGCGTCCCATATAAAATCTCCCCCCCCCTTACACGGTAGAGATGGCATTTGTGTGCACATGCACACATCCATATAAATCTGTGCGCATATGTACGCGTGTTCGGCCTATTTTATACCATGTGCGCACATATGCGCATATGTTATAAAATGGTTTTGTCCTTTAGGACGAGCCAGCATATGCATGTACATGTGCAACCATGAGGCTGTTTAAAAATGACTGTCCCTGATTGTGAGCCCTTTAGGGACAGGGAAATACCTGCTATACTATATTTTCCAGTGTATAAGTCATTTTTTTCCAAAATATCATAGGTGTGCCTTATACACCAGTGCAACTTATCTGCTGCATTTCTCTCGCTCTCTCTCTCTCCAGTTCATCCACCACATGATATATACATCCTCACATATACCCTGCCACCACTTTCCTCTCTCTCTCTCTCCAATTCATCCTCCACATGCTGTGCACAGCACATATGCCCCACCACCATGTGCTTTGTACGCATGATCCACCAATGCCATCAGCTAGGGATGTGAATCGTTTTCCATATCGTCTTAACGATAGAAATCGTGTGGCAGGGCAAGAAAATCGTCTTAGGCACGATTTTTTAGTTAAAAAATCGTTAAAAATCGTTTTTTCCGATTAGTGCGCACTAACTGAAAATGATACAATTTGACACTTTTCAGGTCAGTTAAGGTCAGTTTAGGAATGAATATGTATTCCTATTGGCTGCCCTCTTATTTATTCATGTTACCAAGTTTCCTACTGACAGTATATGGGGGATGGGAAATGGAAACAGTTGGTAGCTTGACAAAACAAGTAATGTGATCAGTCAATGTGACTAGAACTTGTGCCCTAACCCTGATACCAGGGGTATTGTGATCTTCCTGCACACAGTGCCCTATCCCTATTAATACCAGGAGTGTTGTGATCTTCCTGCACACAGTGCCCTATCCCTAATACCAGGGGTGTTGTGATCTTCCTGCACACAGTGCCCTATTCCTGATACTGGGGGTGTTGTGATCTTCCTGCACGCAGTGCCCTATTCCTGATACCGGGGGTGTTGTGATCTTCTTGCACACATCCCGGTATCAGGGATAGGGCACTGCATGCAGGAAGATCACAACACTCCTGGTATTAATAGGGATAGGGCACTGCATGCAGGAAGATCACAACACTCCTGGTATTAATAGGGATAGGGCACTGCATGCAGGAAGATCACAACACCCCTGGTATCAGGGATAGGGCACTGTGTGCAGGAAGATCACAATACCCCGGAGGAGTGAGGGTCAGGCAGCTCCCCCCTGTCTGTGAAGCCAGCCTCTCACTAGTAATGCAGGGAGGGAGCTGTCTCAGACTTCACCATCCTCCCCCCCCCCCCCTCACCCACACACCATTCACTAGCTGGGACATGGGGGAAGTCAGGAGTGAGGGTCAGGCAGCTCCCCCCTGTCTGTGAAGCCAGCCTCTCACTAGTAATGCAGGGAGGGAGCTGTCTCAGACTTCACCATCCTCCCCCCCCCCTCACCCACACACCATTCACTAGCTGGGACATGGGGGGAAGTCAGGAGTGAGGGTCAGGCAGCTCCCCCCTGTCTGTGAAGCCAGCCTCTCACTAGTAATGCAGGGAGGGAGCTGTCTCAGACTTCACCATCCTCCCCCCCCCCCCTCACCCACACACCATTCACTAGCTGGGACATGGGGGAAGTCAGGAGTGAGGGTCAGGCAGCTCCCCCCTGTCTGTGAAGCCAGCCTCTCACTAGTAATGCAGGGAGGGAGCTGTCTCAGACTGGTATCAGGGTTAGGGCACTGTGTGCAGGAAGATCACAACACTCCTGGTATTAATAGGGATAGGGCACTGTAAGAGATGACTGTAGTAGATTGAATAAAGATCTGATGTTTCTGCTCTCCTCACACCAAACAAAAACAACACACAAGCAGAGAAGCCCTTCTTACAAAGCTGAGCTAGTGAGTTAAGTAGGAGGAAAAGTAAACATACTTGTGCCAGTGTGGCTACTTAAAAAATACACTTACCAACAATCAATTACATATATTTGAACTGTGTACAGTTCCAGCCAGGACCACCTTTCTAAAATGCACAGTGATTGGCAAATTCAACATGCACTAGCATTTCAGGTGCCTGCTAACAAAAATAATAAACAAACAAGTTCTAGTCACGTGAGTGCTGATCATTACATTACTTTTTTTGTCAAGCTTCCAACTGTTTCCATTTCACATCCCCCCAACCATTACCTCAGTATTAGCCTTGGTAACATCAATAGATAAGAGCACAGCCAGCCAATAGGAATACATACATACATATTCATTCCTAAGTGACCTTTACTGACCTGGGAAGTGTGAACACTTTGTTTCATTTTCTGTTGGTGTTCGTTAGTTTCCAGTTCCATTTCCCATCCCCCCAACCATCACCTCAGTGGTAACCTTGGTAACATCAATAGATAAGAGGGCAGCCAGCCAATAGGAACACATATTCATTCCTAACTGACCTTCAGTGACCTGGAAAGTGTTTATTTGTATCATTTTCAGTTAGTGCGCACTAAATCGAGTTAGTGCGCACTAACGGGGAGTTAGTGCGCACTAACACGATTTAACGATTTTTAACGATAAATCGTTAGAATTTCTATTGTATCGTGTTCTATAACGATTTAAAACGATATAAACATTATCGGACGATAATTTTAATCGTTGAAAAACGATTCACATCCCTACCATCAGCCACTATTGCTGAGTCAGTCAAACGGGGATGGAGAGGTGAGTCTTATCCACCTGTGCGACTTATCTACAGATTTTTCTGGCAAAGAATCTGTTTAGGCAGGGGTGCACATCAAGGAAACAGGACAAACTGGGTGTCTAAAAGGAAGAAGACGTCTAAAGGTAGGAATTTTTAAATGCACGTGGGACTCCTTCCATAGGAATCCCTCATAGCCAGTGGGAGAGTATGTGTATTTAAAATCACCATGGGCTCTACCCAGATGCCTGTAACAAAGGACACCTACCTACTCAAAAGACATTCCTGTACCATCAGTCAGATGTAACCTCACACTCTGAATAATGGACTCCATTTAGCTTTAAACTAATCAGTAAATTATTATTTAACACCCAGTTCCTGGCCCTGCCTGTTCTTTTGCAGCATCTCCCTCCTGGGGATGCCACAGCTACAAATACACACAAGGGACACACTAAAGTTCTTTCTCATTCTCTGGGCCATAGACGAGATTCTCCCCCCATAGAAAGAATCCCCCCCAGAGATCAAGAGTCAAGCTGGGAAGGAGTCAGCTAGCCGGAGCAGCCCCAAAGGTTATAAATGTGATTGTGTGCCCTTGGAATTAAACTCCCTGGATAAGGGTTACATTAGTAAGATTAGGCTGTTAGAATCTAACCACCTTCCGAGACTCCTCGGTGGCGGGCATTCACTGTGCGGCACGCGTGTTGTATTAGGACCCAGCGAAGAGATGCTTAGGCTGTGCGTGCACATTGGTGTGCATGATTTGACACATGTTGGCAGAAGAATCAGGTACCCACCCCAATGATGATGTCACACGCTCAATACTTAGCCTGCCTGGACTTGGATACGTTGCCTCAGCAAGAAGGTCTCCTGGTTCCTGCTCCTTCTGGTTCTAGTCTCTGTCTTGCTGAAGCCCTTCAGCCTGGTTCGATCTTCTCAACCTTCAGCTTTGCTTCAGTCTTAGCCTGTGGCTCTGCTGCAGTCTTCATTTCTGCTTCAGCCTCAACTTTGTTGCAAGCCATCAGCCTTTCTCAAGCCCTCAGCCTTGTCCTTGCCTTGCTTCAGCCACAGCCTGGTCTTTGAATAGACTTTTGGGCTCAATCATAGTCTGGCCCGTGCCAAGACTCTCTACCCTCCATAGGCATGGATCTTAGGACTCTACATATGGGGATGCGTCATGGCAAGAGGGGCTCATGCATATGTAACTCCTTACAGTTTGCTGAGGCCATGAGCTTAGTGAACATGTCCCTGTGATGGGCCATCGCTGCCTTGATCACCCAGATGATCACCAGATCCTTAGCCAGGTTCAGTTTTAGCTCCTCTAAAGAATCCTATTACCTTTATCTATTCATTGTACGTTATTTCCCTGTTCTGTTTCTGATCCAAGTTTATCTCCCCTGTTCAATATATTTGCATTCTTTCATGCTTGTTAATGTTCTAATGTAAACCGAAGTGATATGTAACCTTTCTACATGAATTTCGGTATATAAAAATGTTAAATAAATAAATAAATAAATGTAGGAGCAAAAAACAGAATTGATTGGTCTCCTGTAACAGTTTATGCAACAGGCCCAGCAGCAACTCGATCAAGTAAAAGATTCATTATGAACCTTGTCAGAGCATTTAGACCTAATACAAATCCAATGTCCAGCTTCAGTTCCAGTTCTGGCTAACCCTATACCGGCATCTCTACGTACTGGTGAGTCCTTGATTTATCTACTGCCATCTCCAAGTTATGGGGGTGATCCTAAAGCATGTAGAGGATTCCTTAACATGTGCAAGATGCAATTTGAATTTCAGTCAGCTCGTTTTTTCTCTGACCATGTCAAGATCACATATATACTCTCCCTGTTGGATGGTCCAGTTCTCGCATGGTCTGCTCCCTTGTAGGAATAAGATGATTTGCTTCTCAGGAATTTGGACTGTTTCATTCAGCAATTCCATCTGATCTTTGATCAAATTGGGCATGTCACATCCGCTGCCACAGAGCTCTTTTATATTCATCAAGGCAATTGTTTTTTTGGCAAATATGTGGTAGAATTCCGCATATTTGCAGTAGAATATCTTAGCTTACGAACTCGGTTGGGGCGAAGATAGCCTAACCACCATTTTTTGGCAGGGATAATCTGAGAGAATAAAAGATGAATTTACATCCCAGGACCTTCCTCTGTCCCTCAAAGCACTCATTGCCTTGTCTCTTTGTATTTACCTGAGATTCTGGGAACAGGCTTGTGAAAAGAACAATTCTCAGCAGACCTCACTCGTGGCTCCCAGACCCCTGAATCTTTCACAATCCATCCTGGAACCACCAAAGGTGGCTACCTTTACAGAACCCATGCAAATGGGAAATACTTGACTTTTGCTTGATGAGAAATAAAGGTGAAGATCGCAAAATCTTTGTCTCTACTGTGCCGCACAAGAGCCTTTTGTCCATCAGAGCCCCCTGAGACCAGAAAACTCTATAAAGAGAAGTTTCATCGGGAAGGCAGCCTTGCACCATCCTGCTTCCTCTCTGCTACTAACTGTTCCAGTGTGTCTTACCTACGGAAACACTCAGTTCAGACTGAAGCTTTAGTAGATTCTAGAGCTTGGGCAAGTTTATTCAAGAATCACTGCTACATCAATGTGGTTACCCTACTACCAGCTTAACCACCCCCTGTGTCATTTCATCCATTGATGGAGAACCCCCTCCTGGTCATGTTACTACAGCTTACTCACCCATCATGATGAAGATTGGGTCTCACCAAGAGAACATTCAAGTTCTATGCACTATGTAAAGCATCTAATCCTCTCGTATTTGGACTACTCTGGCTGAGTCTTCATCAACCATCTATTGACTGGAATTCCTTACAGATTGACCAATGGGATCCATCCTGCTGAGAACATTGTATCATTTCATCTTTGTCTTCGGCCTCTTCACTTTAAACCACCTCATCTAAAGTCTGGTTTTGCCACTTCATTGTACAGCCTGTTCCTACTTGAATTCTGAACTGTGTTGTCCTCCAGCCAAAGAAAATTTGACCGTTTATCAGGACCAGTCTCAGTCCTTGCCCAAGCTTTCAACCTGTTTTTCAGTTAAGTCTTCTAATTTGAATGTCTTTTCAGTCCAGTCTCAAAACCAAAGAACCTCTAGATCCTAGGTCTGGACCCCTGAGTCCCCACTTGGCAAAATAGTATCTTCTTCTCCTCAGAAGCTGAAGAGAAGAGGCTTGAGGAGGGGGTACAGTTAGAATCCAGTCACCTTCCCAGACTCCTTGGTGGCAGATGTTCACCGTATGACAGGGAACCGCTATTGGACACTCGGATGCGTGTGATACTAAGACCCAGCGAAGAGTCGCTTGGGTTATGTGTGTGCATCAGTACGCACTATTCGACACACGTTGATGGGAGAGTTGGGTAGCTGCCCAGATGATAATGTCACATGCTCAAGACTATTTAGCCTGCCTGGGCTTGGACTTATTGTCTCAGCAAGAAGGTCTTCTGGTTCCCACTCTTTCTAGTCTCTGTCTTGTTCAAGCCCTTCAACCTGGTTCCATCTTCTCAGCCTTCAGCTTTGCTTCAGTCTTCACCTATGGCTCCACTACAGTCATCAACTCTGCTTCAGCCTCAGCCTTGTTTCAAATTATCAGCCTTATTGCAAGCTATAAGCCTTGCCACAAGCCATCAGCCTTGTCTCAGACCATTAGTCTTGTCCTTGCCTGGCTTCAGCCACAGCCTGGTCTTTGTATAAACCTTTGGACTCAGACATAGTCTGGCCCATTCCATGACTCGCTCACTCACCACTGGCGTGGATCTTAAGACTAGAGATGTGCATTCGTTTTTGCCAAATTGGAAAATTTCATCAAAATTGTCCAATTCAGCATGGATCAGAGGACCTGAAAAACGATCGGGCTTTCTCCGAAATTTTGGGGAAAATCGTTTCTCGGGTTAGCGTGGGGGGAGGGGCACATTTATTTAAAAATAAAATCCCAAACCCACCCCAACCCTTCAAATTTACTTAATTTCCCTTGTGGAGAAGGGCTAAACAGATTAGGGCTCTTTAGCTTGTAAAAAAGACAACTGACTGGATATTTTGGAAATATTAAAATAATGAGTGGGGTGGAATGGGCAAATAGGGAACAGCTATTTACCTTTTCAAACAACACTAAGATGAGGAGACACTTGATGAAACTATTAGGGATGTGCAGCGTTTTTCTAACGAATTGAAATATCGTACGATATTTCTAAATTCATTATATATCGGGTAAAAAAAGAAACGATCACTTTTCCCCTCCAAATTTTCATAAAAATCATTTTTCGGGTTAGTGCGTGCCAGCGGGAGTTAGTGCGCACTAACTCCCGTTAGTATGCGCTAACTCATGTTAGCGCGCATTAACAAAAATAATTTATTTTTGTTATTTTTTGTTACTTTTTGCTATTTTTTGTTAGTGAGCGCTAACATGAGTTAGCGCACTAACCTGAAAACCGATTTTTCATGGAAAAAAAAAAACAGGGATCCGCGGGAAAATGAGATTTTCCCGCAGCCAGACAAACCCGAAAGCGGGAACGATCGGGCACCCGATTCACATCCCTAGAAACCATCACCTAGCAGATTGAAAATAAATTTTTATTTTTTTTATTTATTTTTAAAGGGTTTTTTTTGTAGTAAGTATTTTATTACTCAGCACACAAACAATAGAATCTGTTGCTGGAGAACGTGGTCAAAGCAATTAACATAGTGGGGTTCAAAAGAGGACTGCCAAGTTCCTGAAGGAAAAGTCTTTAGTTATTAGCCAGGGAGATTTAGGAAAGCCAGTACTTATCCTTGGGAGTGAAATATATAAAACAGATTAACTATTGGAGATCTGATGGGTACTTGTAACTTGGACTGGCCACTGTCAGAGACAGAATGTTGGGCTCAATGGACTTTGGCCTCATCCATCATGGCATTTATTATATTCTTATGTTTTTTTTCAATGTCCTTCCAGGCAGGGCTGATGCATATAAAAGGGCTTTAAATGCAGACCTTGGGAGACTGGAAGATTGGGCATCCAAATGGCAGGTGAAATTTAATGTGGACAAGTGCAAGGTAATGCATATAGGAAAAAATAATCTATGTTGAAGTTATACAATGTTAGATTCCATATTAGGAGCTACCACCCAGGAAAAAGATCTGGGTGTCATAGTGGATAGTACAATGAAATCGTCAGCTCAGTGTGCTACAGCAGTCAAAAAAGCAAACAGAATGTTGGGAGTTATTAGGAAGGGAATGGTGAATAAAATGGAAAATGTCATAATGCCTCTGTATCGCTCCATGGCAAGACCACACCTTGAGTTCTGTGTACAATTCTGGTCACTGCATCTCAAAAAGATATAGTTGCGATGGAGAAGGTACAGAGAAGGGCAACCAAAATGATAAAGGGGATGGAACAGCTCCCCTATGAGGAAAGGCTGAAGAGGTTAGGACTGTTCAGCTTGGAGAAGATGGCTGAGGGGGGATATGATAGAGGTCTTTAAAATCATGAGAGGTCTAGAATGAGTAAATGTGAATCGGTTATTTACTCTTTCATATAATAGAAGGAATAGGGGGCACTCCATGAAGTTAGCAAGTAGCACATTTAAAACTAATCAGAGAAAATTCTTTTTCACTCAATGCACAATTAAGCTCTGGAATTTGTTCCCAGAGGATGTGATTAGTGCAGTTGGTGTAGCTGGGTTTAAAAAAGGTTTGGATAAGTTCATGGAGAAGTCCATTAACTGCTATTAATCAAGTTGTCTTAGAGAATATCTACTGCTATTACTGGCATCAGTAGCTTAGTGTTTGGGTACTTGCCAGGTACTTGTAGCCTGGATTGGCCATTGTTGGAAACAGGATGCTGGGTTTGATGGACCCTTGGTCTGACCCCGTATGGCAATTTCTTATGTTCTTATGAAAATCATATTGAAACACTGGCATACACTGCATCTCTATGCATTACTTGCAGGCCGATACATTTAACCCCTGTTTGGCCACCCGTTTTAGACGTGTTATTATTACCCCTTATACCAGCGGTTCTCAACCTTTCTTCTGTCGGGACACACCTGACAGATGGTTCTCACATGCGTGACACACTGACCCATGATCGTCATGGGGCTAGATGTAAAAGTACAGTTTGCATCCACGGGAACCCCCCTGACCCACAATAATGGACGTAAAGCAGAATTATGACAGTCCCCATACAACTCCCCCTACAAAAAAGATATTCTGGTTCTGGTGTCATCTCAGTAACAGCAACTCAAACTCCTTCTACTTCCAGGCTCAATAGCCCTACTTATGAAAAGACAGCAGTTTACCACCAATGCATGTCCTCTTGAGAAAACACAACAAATAAGACTGATAAAACGCTTACATGCTAGTAAAATATCTCGGTAACAGATACAGAACCGACCTAACATACTCTCAGGATCTGTAGTAATGCACATAAACTAATCCGCACACAGTTACACCTGTATTATGGAATACACTCAAACAGGAGCAACCCTATCTATGAAAAGGCAACACTACAAATATTAAATCAGGCCCTAAAAACCAATACACCTCTTATTAGGAAAACAGAACTAGCAAGCAGCTATAGATCCCCATACAGAAATAATTGTAAAACTATACTAATAAGCAGAATAAATGTTTCACAACAACTATGAACAGAATAACATCCAACAATTAAAAACTCATAAAAACTATTAAAAATTCTCCAAACACCAATAAAATATTTCAAAAAAAGCAGACACATCATATAATATTAAATAATTAAAATGGCAGTCAATCAAGAAAAATAAACTTAAAAAGCCACCTTTACTAACCCCCTCCAGCAGCTCTGCTACTCCTCTTCCATGCAGGCTGTAGCACACACCAGAAGCAGCAGTAGTGGCTAAGCTCTATACTCATGGTCCTCTTCCTTAGGGCCCATGTTTCTCACACACACACCATACCAGTCATGCCCCCATGACCAGTTTCTGTCTCTCACACACCAATCATCTCCCAGTCTTTGACAAACACACCAGTCACCTTCCTGAACAGTTTCTCTCATGCCATACACACACACAGGCTTCCCACTCCCGTGTTCCACTTACATATATGGGCTTCTCACTCTCATAATCACTTTCTCTTTCTCACACACACTCACCAGTCTCTCACTCCCATGCTTGTTCTCTCCACATGCACAGGCTTCTCATTCCCATAATCACTTTCTTTCTCTCACACACATACACAAACACACACACCAGTCACTTGATCTCTCTCATGCATACACACACACAGGCTTCCCACTCCCATGTTCTCTTTCAGATATACAGGCTTCTCACTCCCATGCTGTGTCTCGCACACACCCAGGTTTCTCACTCCTATGCTCACTCTTCACATGCACAGGCTTCTCATTCCCATAATCACTTTCTCTCTCTCTCTCTCTCACACACACACACACACACACACCAGTCACCTGATCTATCTCATGCATACACACACACACACAGGCTTCCCACTTCCATGTTCTGTCTTACATATACAGGCTTCTCACTCCCATGCTGTGTCTCACACACACCCAGGTTCTCACTCCCATGCTCACTCCCTTCACATGCACAGGCTTCTCATTCCCATAATCACTTTCTCTCTGTTACACACACACACACACACACACCAGTCTCTCATTTCCATGCTCACTCTCCATGTGCACAGGCTTCTCATTCCCTGAATCACATTCTCTCTCTCTCACATTCACATACACACCAGTCACACCGTCACCTTACCAACCAGTCTCTCTCTCATACATGCACACACACACAGGCTTCCCACTCCCATGCTCTCTCTCACATAATCAGGCTTCTCACTCCCATGCTATCTTTCACATACACCCCCACAACACCAGGCTTCTTACTCCCATGCTTTCTCACATACCCAGATTTCTCACTTCCATGCTTTTTCTCTCTTTCTCACACACACACATCAGTCACATTCCTGACTGTCTCACACTCTCACATACACATCAGTCATCTCTTTGAGCAGTCACTTTCATTGTCTCTCACATATACACATACATCAGCTCTCTGATCAGTTTCTCTCAATCACACACATGCTCTTGATCAAATACATTCTCTCACTTACACACAGGCTCTCAATCACACACACATTCTCTCACTTACACACTGGCTGGCTGGCTGCTTCTCTCTCTCTTTCTCTCACTCACTTCCTCTCTCCCCCCCACCCCCCACCCCCACCCCCAGCACAAATGGTAGCTGCAGCAGCCTCCTCCTCCAGCCCCCGCAGGCCAAGAAGGAAGAATTCCATCGACCGCAGGAGGCTCATGCTGCTGTCTCCTTTCTCGATTACTGGCTGCTTCAATTGCTCGGGGACCGATGCTGCAGCGGCCGCTGCTACTTTATCATGCGGCACGGCTCTTTCTTCTTCCTGCGCACCGCGTATCAGTTCCTGTTCCGGGTCACGGGGGGGGCAGGCGCGGGAAGAAGAAAAGGCCAGCCACGGGTGCCACAGCTTCTTCTTGCACCGCTGCCATTCCCACTGGGCTTAAACGTGCTGATAGCCCGGCGGCAACGGCAGCAGGGAAGAAAGAGCAGCGGGAGAGGCCGGGAGCACGCGACACACCAGCCGATGCTTGGCGACACACCGGTGTGTCGTGACACACCAGTTGAGAACCGCTGCCTTATACTGTAAGGGGTAAATAGCGTGTGGAAAATGTGTGGTCAACCCCCCTGAAACTAATAGCGCTCATCACATGCAAATGCATGTTTATGAGCCTATTAGCTATTCACCCAGAATACTGAAAATAAAATGCGGCCAATCTGCACATTTTACTCTCAGAAATTAATGCCTGATAGTAATTTTAATACAAAATCAAGCGCCCAGGAGAGGTCCCTGGGTGCACATCAGGAGAGCAGGTTGCCTTGCAACGGGTTAGCATTCCGGTTTCCTGTTGCGTTGCGCCCCGGAGCAACCCACTTGGCTACATCGATCCGTTCCTGCCTGCTTGCTACAGTACCTGCTTAGTTCCTGCCTGCTTGCTACAGTTCCTGCCTGGTTCCAGTACCAGAGTCCTGCTACAGATCCTGCCTGGTTCCAGTACCCGAGTCTTGCTACAGTTCCTTCCTGGTTCCAGTACCTGAGTCCTGCTACAGTTCCTGCCTGGTTCCAGAACCCAAACCCTGTTACAGTACTTATCTAATGTCCTAGTCTGGTTCCAGTTCTCAGTCCTGATCAACAACCCACCTAAGTCCCAGCGGCCGGGCCCCTACGGGCTCCTCCCGGGGGGGCTTCGGCTTCCAAGGGTGAAGCCACCTAAGTCCCAGCGGTTGGGCTCCTACGGACTCTTCCCAGGGGAGTACCAGCTTCCAGGGTGAAGAGCACCTTTCGTCCAGCCTGAACATCTGCCTCCCGGCCTGCTGTTCATCAGAGACATTGTCCATCTCCTCCTAGGGTCCTCCAAGGGTCCACTAAACTGAGACTCCCACAACACCTGATGCAGCCGTCATAAACAGCGAAACTTAGCCAGAGTCGGGCTATATCATTCTTTTACGTCTCCACTTCAATAAAGGAATTGAAAAAGACTAAAGGCATCTATCTCTTTTGTATTTCCTAATGGCTTTCATAGATCGCCTACCTTTTTGCTTTTTGGGACCTGATTTTCAGGATATCCAATAAGATAAATTTGCATGCCCTGCCTCTATTGAATGCAAAGCTATCTCATGAATATTCATTGCGGATACCTGAAAACCTGGCCTGTTTGTGGCTCTCAAGTACTGGAGTTGGCCACACCTGCCCTAGACTATAAGCATTTGTGCTCATAACCTACCAGATATTTCTTCTTCCCTTGCCTTCTCTCTGCTTATCTTCATACCAGCCTTTGTTATTCCTGTTCTTTATAAGTATCCTGAAGAAACACATACATGTGTTTTTCACCATTAACTTTGTGGTAACAGCCCAATGTAATCAGCTTTGTTTGTTGGGGTTACAGCCCAATATAAACAGCCCCACCACCCATTCTAAAGTCTAACTCCAGAAACTAGGACACTTGGCAGTTCCGCAGGTCTGGATTATATAAACTCAATTTATTCTATTCTGTTCTCATAACCTGCAATTAAGCACATCAGTCATAAAGGGCCATTTAAAACCTTCTTTTGTGTCAATTTACACATACATGTATGCCTTTAAGTTCGATTTTCCATAATGGACTAAATTATACCAAAGAATTATAAAAGGGGCTAATGGTGAGAAATTGCAGACAATTTAGAGATCTTTCTGTTCCAGCTTTATGTAAAATAAACTCAAATTAAAGCAGGCTGCTTCAACAGTGCTTTAATTAAAGGGATAATCAATGGGAGCTGCAATTATAAATTAATATCTCAACTCATTTTTCATCATAATCACAGAGGGTATCAGCCAAAAATGACTGTGATGTCGCACTAGATAGATATTCACAAGTTTAATTATGGGGTTGGGAGAGAAGGGTGTTTGTGTTTTAATTTTAAATAAATAATTAAAGCTATCATTAAGGAAAAGTTGAAAAGCATTGGAGGGGATGCAAGAGAAGTGTTAACATCCCAGCAGCATTTTCATTCTAAATCAGAAACTATTGAGTATGTCCTTTCAGTGCTAGGAGTTGTTTCATAAACCTACCAACATTCAGCTTTTCATTTAAAAAGGGGAAATATAGACATTTTGTTTTCTTACAAAATGCCATAGGTAAGTTAATATGGGAAGGGGAAATGGAAAAATAAGCAAACTCTGTTAATAGTGCACAACAGCCAAATCAAGGGATCTGGATAGCCCAAATCTGTTTTTACCTTCTGCTAAAATGTACTCCATGATAGTGTAGCTTGTTAGAAATTCTCAGGACTCTTCATGACATCCTCGGGGTTCAGGGCAACCCAGGACTAAGCACTCCCAAACTTTTTCTAAATAAATAATTTGAATCTAATGAAGTCGACAAATATTCCATGAGCAGAATACCTTTTTACTCTCTTGAGCTGTCCGCCATGATTGATCTTGTTGTAGGATTTTCGATTTACCCAGGATAACAATCTTCAGAAAGCTTGTAGGCAGAGAGAAAAAGGACCATGATTAAAAAGGAGGAATAAATTCTATAGTAGGCACTGGAAGATCATGTTTAGTTTTTTTTTCATCAATGCCTGAGAAATTGCTCAGTTCCATTGTGTATGAAATGGTAGTGTTGCTTATATTGGTTTCTTTGTCATAAATGTCTCTTAGATCTTAAAATATACAGTTCATTATTAAATCCTTGAACAATTTCAGGAACAAGCAATTTTCTGACAGCAACAGTGTTTGCTGAAGCACTAACATGATATTTCTCTTATTCACATTACAGGGGGCTTGCTCAAAAGCAGAAAACCTTTCCTGGGTGACAAAATAATACCAATTCCTTGAATCTTTTTACTAAATGTTGCCTTGTAATCAAAGGGAGCGTCATTTTGAAAGATGCTATTTTACCTAGTGATAGGGGTTTTCAATGTTGCCCTCCTTGTATGCCAGTAAATGTACGTACATAGTTCCACTTCAGGTGGACTCCTGGGGGAGGGGGCAGCTAGTGAGGGGCTTGCTCTTACATGCACACTTTTCAATTTTCAAAAGTAGGTGCACATTGTTGCTCAGGAAAATCACCTGCACAAAATAGCAGGGGCAAAAGCATGTGGATAGCTTTCCTGAGATAATTCTCAAAGTGAAAAGTATGGGCCTGATTTTAAAAAGCATTTACATGCATAAAACTCGAGTAAGTGGGTTTTTGAAAATGACTACATATATGCCATTGAATTGTCCATAGGATTTATTCATGTAAGTGCACTTTTCTTGAGTAAATGGCATTTGAAAATTGCTATGATAGTGTGTTACATTATGCATGTAACTCCTTTTTAAACATTACCCTCTATGTGAATACTTTCTCTTTAAAAACTGGGGCAACGTCCACTGATAAACATAAGAACATAAGAAATTGCCATGCTGGGTCAGACCAAGGGTCCGTCAAGCCCAGCATCCTGTTTCCAACAGAAGCCAAACCAGGCCATAAGAACCTGGCAATTATCCAAACACCAAAAAGATCCCAAGCTATTGATGCAATTAATAGCAGTGGCTATTCCCTAAGTAAACTTGATTAATAGCCGTTAATGGACTTCTCCTCCAAGAACTTATCCAAACCTTTTTTTTTTTTTTTTTTATTTATTCTTTATTCAGTTTTACAAATTTAATTCAAGAAACTTGAATTTGAAATATAAATACTTCACTCATTAATATTCAAACAAGAAATAGTCAATTCCTTAATTACAAGAAACAAAATATATATCTGTTTAACAATAAAATAATACACATTATGACCTATTAATGAGATCAGTGAAGTATATTTATAGCCCACAAAATTTGATCCAAGATTTCCACAACCTTAAAAAAATATTATTTAAACAATACATTCTGCTATTAGGGGAGTCACATTTATTTTATAGACCTTTAAAATGCCTCTAGAAGTATACCTCAACTCACAGGAGACGAGGACACCAAAGGATCCCTTCTACTAGAAATAAAAGATGTTAGTTGCAAGGGCTGAAAAAACAGAAACAAATTTACCTGAAATTTAACCAAGCACTTACATGGAAACTTTAGTATAAACATCCCTCCCAAGTCTAACACCTGTGACTTTAACAAAAGAAATTGTTGACGACGCTTCTGCGTCGTTCTTGCAAGGTCAGGAAATATCTGAACTTTAGTACCCAAAAAATTTTCATGGCGATGAGAAAAGTACTTTTTGAACACCCATTCTCTGTCTGATTGTAACAAGAAAACCACAATAAGTGTAGATGGAGTCACTGCATGTTCTTCCGACTGTTCCAGCAGCTCTGAAATATTCATAGTTGGTGTTGTTTCCCTAGGGGCTAATATTTGGAAATTATCCAGATTACTTTCAGTGATTCTTTTTGGTGGTATATAAAAAACCTTCGATATTATTGGCAAAGTCTCCTCAGTAATTTTTAATATTTCTATCATATATTTCCTCCAAAGATCTTTAGCAGTCATATATGATAGTTTAGCAAAATTAATACATCTGAGATGTCTAGCTCGTATCTGGTTATCCAAATTTTCCACTTTTTGTTGTAAAATCTGATTTTCTTTAATTAAATTGTTTTCACTTCCATTAGATGCACCTTTTTCACATTTTCCCCAAGGTCTTTTTCAACAGTCAACATTCTTGCTTCTAGATTTTCCACTGCTTTTGCAGTTGAAAGAATCTGCCTCTGAATATTATTGTTAGTGTCTTTTATCGCTTCCCATATCGTTTGCAAAGTAAAGTTTTGTGGTCTTACCAGCTGACAAACTTGGGCCACATTTTCAGTACTTTCCCCTTCACTTGGTGATATTCCTCCTCTCATTTCTTGTTCGGGTCGTTCTGGCGTCTCTCCGCTCACTGCTTGTTGTGGCTCAGCTTCAGGCATTCCTCCCTTCCCGGGGCCCGGATGTAAAAGGGTAGGTAGACTAACCTCCGGCAGCGTGGGCTCTAGAAAGGATTCCCCTGAGGCACCTATTCCCTGTACCTCTGGTTCCTCTCGACGCTGTTCGGCGTGCCTTTCTGCAGGTTTCCCGGGAGGGTGTCTATCCTCCGGCGAGAATGACAAGAATTGCTCTGGGCTTCCCTCGGACACTTCTTCCCTCCGAGGTTCCGCCAGCGAGCTCATGCCGGAGGCCTCGACTCCCCGACGGATGTGAGCGTCCATTGGTCCCAGTACCGCATGAGTCGAGGGGGGCTCCAGAGCTAGCCGCTCCCTCGCTCTCTTCTTGCGGCCCGAATGCGGCATCAATCAACGATAAGGTAATTTGGGAGAGAGACGCTCACACACGTCTTACCTCTCCGCCATCTTGGATCCAGCCCGCTATCCAAACCTTTTTTGAACCCAGCTACACTAACTGCACTAACCACATCCTCTGGCAACAAATTCCAGAGCTTAATTGTGTGTTGAGTGAAAAAGAATTTTCTCCGATTAGTCTTGTAATGTATCACAATTTACTTGTGATTTAACTACTCTGAATAATTTTGTATCATCCGCAAATTTAATAACCTCACTCGTCATATTCCTTTCCAGATCATTTATATATATATTGAAAACCCCTGGTCCAAGTACAGATCCCTGAGGCACTCCACTGTTTACCCTTTTCCACTGAGAAAATTGACCATTTAATCCTACTCTCTGTTTCCTGTCTTTTAAGCCTTTTGTAATCCACGAAAAGACATCGCCTCCTATCCCATGACTTTTTAGTTTTCTTAGAAGCCTCTCATGAGGGACTTTGTCAAACACCTTCTGAAAATCCGATTCAACTTTATCCACATGTTTATTAACCCCTTCAAAAAAAATGAAGCAGATTTGTTAGGCAAGACTTCCCTTGGGTAAATCCATGTTGACTATGTTCCATTAAACCATGTCTTTCTATATGCTGTACGATTTTGATCTTTAGAATAGTTTACACTATTTTTCCTGGCACTGAAGTCAGGCTCACTGGTCTATAGTTACCCGGATCGCCCCTGAGCCCTTTATAAATATTGGGGTTACATTGGCCACCCTCCAGTCTTCAGGTACAATAGATGATTTTAATGTTAGGTTACAAATTTTAACCAATAGATCAGAAATTTCATTTTTTAGTTCCTTCAGTACCCTAGGATGCATACCATCCGGTCCAGGTGATTTGCTACTCTTTAGTTTGTCAATTTGGCCTACTACATCTTCTAGGTTCACAGTGATTTGATTCATTTCATCTGACTCATCACCTTTGTAAACCATCTCCTGAACTGGTATCTCCCCAACATCCTCATTAGTAAGCACGGAAGCAAAGAATTCATTTAGTCTTTCTGCAATGGCCTTATGTTCCCTAAGAGCCCCTTTAACCCCTCGGTCATATAATGGACCAACCGACTCCCTCACAGGTTTCTTGCTTCGGATATATTTTTAAAAGTTTTTATTATGAGTTTTTGCCTCTATGGCCAACTTCATTTCAAATTCTCTCTTCGCCTCTCTTATCAATGTTTTACAATTAACTTGGCAATGCTTATGTTTTATCCTATTTCTTCAGATGGATCCTTCTTCCAATTTTTGAAGGATTTTTTTTGGCTAAAATAGCCTCTTTAACCTCATCTTTTAACCATGATGGTAATCATTTTGCCTTCCTTCCACCTTTCTTAATGCATGGAATACATCTGGACTGCACCTCTAGGATTGTATTTTTAAACGATGTCCATGCCTGTTGAATACTTTTAACCTTTGCAGCTGCACCTTTCAGTTTTTTTCTAACTATTTTCCTCATTTTATCAAAGTTTCCCTTTTGAAAGTTTTTTGTCAGAGCTGTAGATTTATTTATTGTCCCCCTTCCAGTTATTAGTTTAAATTTGATCATGTTCTGATCACTATTGCCAAATAGCCCCACCACTGTTCCCTTTCTTACCAAATCCAGCGTTCCACTAAGAATTACATCTAAAATAGCTCCCTCTCTTGTTGGTTCCTGAACCAATTGCTCCATGAAGCAATCATTTATTACATCCAGGAACTTTATGTCTCTAGCAAGTCCTGATGTTACGTTTACTAGGGATGTGCATTCGTTTTGAACGTATGCGCAATCCGCAACGGATAGATCCCTTTTCGTTGCATTCATGGGTCCGTGAAACATATGGCGAACACCCACGAATGCAACATATCATTACCGAATTTTTTGTGCGTCTTAAGGAGCGCCATCTTGTGCTCCCACCATGTGACAGGGGCCGACCAATGGCATCGGTAGCTCCTGTGACATAGTAAGGGCAAAGGCTATTGGCGCCATTTTGAATACTGGCAGCCGACGGCCCGAGTGCAGGAGATCACTCCAGGACCCCCGCTGGACCACCAGGGACTTTTGGCAAGTCTTGGGGGGGTCAGGAGGGTGGGGGGTTGTAGTTAATTAAATTTAAAGGGTTGGGATGGGGTTTTATTTTGTTTTTCCAACTTTAATGGAAAACGAATATCGAATGCAACTAATGGACAAATCGGGTTTCCCCCTATAAAAATGGATGCAACGGATTTGGGTCCCGGCGTAATGAATACTGAATAGCAATGAATTTTTTCCTTCTGCACATCCCTAACATTTACCGAGTCAATATTGGGGTAATTGAAATCTGAGTACATCTGAGAAGACTTTAATGTACATGCTGGTCCCTCCCGATGCAGCCTAGCGAAACACGGTCCGTGTCGGGGGATCGCTCTAAACTATGTGCTCTTTAATTGATGGAGTTGCCATTTCAACATTGTCTCACCTGATTCTGCTCTGAACTGCAATAAAAGTTCTTTTGGAATATTTGGTGGTGATACAATTTATCCTGCACCAGTGTACTTTGTTACTTGCGGATGTGCAAGGCTTTTGCTTCGGTTTCTCTTGGTAATTGAAATCTCCCATTATTATTGCACTGCCAAATTGGTTAGCTTCCCTAATTTCTCTTAGCATTTCATCATCTGACCATTTTGTCCAGGTGGACGATAGTATACTATCTATCACTATACTCTTACCCAAAGCAACCCATGGACTTTACACCAATGTGGACAGTTAGAAAATTACCCACACACACAGACACATCTGATATTGGTAGTATATATTTGATAGAAACACAGAAATATTAGAAATTACCGAAATGCCTTTCCAGCCTTTTCTATTTCCCCTGACTGCAGAACTTAAATGATTTCTGGCTTTAACCTGGCCTACCCCACAACTTAAGGATTATCTATGTTTGTTTCCTTGCTTTCTTGAATTCTGTTACTATTTTTGCCCCCACCACTTTTACTGGGAGGCTATTAAATGAATCCACTTAGAACCAGGACCAATTTTTTCTCTGCACCTGAAGGAAGGTATTCAGAATTATACCCTCTCCCCCTTGACTTACCAGTGTAACCCCTGGATGGGCTAAAACCCTGATACTGGACCCAAAGGCACACAATCAAGGATTTGATGCTACTTGCAACAATTCTCCAAGATAGATTATACTTCTGAGTGGTCCAGGGCTCCCTGAGGGGGAAGGGGAAGCATAGCTTCAAGGCCCTTTTGCATAAATCACAAACACGTAGCCCAGTACTTCCCTCTGCAAACAGCATTGATTATCTCTAAAGTATATGTCAACAATTAACACTTTGGAAGCTGAATGATTTCTGACTTCTTTTACTGATAGTTGATCAAATGGATGAAAAATGTTGTTTACAGCTCTTTGATGTTACATTAAATTGATGTACATTATTAAAAATTATAATAAATTTGTGACCTTACTTTTCCAGTAAAAGTCTTAATTTTATCAAGGCAATTCCTTAATAATTTTTATCTCCTTTTCAGTTACTCAGATTGAAGAAGGCATCACCCTTCTTCCAACTCCCAAATGTATATCAGAGTCTTTTCATTGTGAAATGATCAGATTAGTAGTCTGTTACTTAACAGAATGAAAAGTACCAATTTTCATACCTCTTCTGAATGTCTTCTCTATTCTCCTAAATTTCCTTCTGGCAGTAAGTACCAAAAGAGCACTCTCAAGTGTGGGATACTTGAGGCAGTAGTGAAAATACTTTTGAATTATACCATAACTCCTTCTTGTTGCCCTCTTACCCTCTGTTGCCTAATCCAGTGTCTGGCTCCACTTCCCTTGTGGCTGTAGGCTGCCGGCTCCGTCCCCAGGCCGTCCCCGGCACTCCTGGTTCTACGACGGACTCCTGTGCTCCGCAGCAGGCCTCCCTATGTGGTCTGCGGGGAGATGCTGCCGCTGCGCCCCTCCCTAGGCACGCGCGCATCTCTGCTTCCTTTAAAGGGCCCGCGGCAGGAACCTGGCCGCGACACCGGATGATAATGTCACTGAAGCTCCGGTATATAAGGCCGGGCTCAGCTCCTGTTAGTCGCCTTTGCAACAGGTCTCCACGCTGGTCGTGTACTTTGTTGCCTCCTGGTGATTCCTTCGTGTTCCTGGTTCCTGATACCTTCGAGTTCCTGTTCCTAGTTTGTCTTCTTCGTTCCCGTGTTCCTGCTACCCAGCTTTCCTTACGGACTGATCTTCTCCTGGACTCGACCACTGCTTTGCCTGACTACGCTATTGATCTTCTCCTGGATTCGACCACTGCTTTGCCTGACTACGCCATTGATCTTCTCCTGGACTCGACCACTGCTTTGCCTGACTACACCATTGATCTTCTCCTGGACTCGACCACTGCTTTGCCTGACTACACCATTGATCTTCTCCTGGACCCGACCACTGCTTTACCTGATCGCGCTACTGATCATCCCCCAGTCCAGACCTCTACTTTGCCTGACCACACTACTGATCATCTCCTAGTCCAGACCTCTGCTTCGCCTGACCACGCTACTGATCATCTCCTAGTCCAGACCTCTGCTTCACCCAACCACGCTATTGCTTCTCTCCTGGACTTGACTTCAGCCTTGCCTTGCCACTGCTCCTTGATTGCCGCCTGCCCTGACTTCAGCTTGTTCTATGACGCCTCCTCCGTCTTCATGCTGGACTTGGCCTTTCAGGCTTTGGCCTGTTCTTGCTCGGGTGCCCCCTGTCAGACTTTGGTTTCTATTGGCGCCCAGGTCTCCGGGACTCTGCCTCGTCCAGTACAGACTCTTCAGTTTTGCTGTTGCTGCCCTAGGCTGACCTTTCCATCTTCTCATCGACTTCTACACATGGAGGCCCACCTAACTCCAGCCGGCCCCGGTACCCAAAGGCTCAACCTGCGGGGAATGAAGGCTGGTATTGACAAAGCTCCAGCCGGCCCCCATCAGTCAGCCTACTCCGCCTGCCGACAGTGGGGACCCATAAGATCCATCCTACGGGTAGCATCAACCCCACCTCGGCCCAAGGGTCCACCTCCTGCGCAACACTTCTTTCTTGCAATGGATGTGAATCCATGTCAAAGCTAATTCTCCATTCCCTTCTAGGTGAAAGACATCTCTTCTTCATGATGATTCCAAACTGGGGCCCTGGTACCATGGACATTCAGTGCAGAAAAAAACAAAACTCAATGGGACAAACCAACAAGAGACAGGAAGGGTGGACAAATAACCTTTCTTCTCCCTTAAAATGAGACAATTATTCATAGAAGAAACAGCTCCAATTTGGAACTCCTCTGCATCAGGTCACCAACTGGTCCATTCACTGGAGGTGGGATAGACAGCAACGGATCTTCCCTAACACCAAACTTAACCATGCACAGAGACTCCCCTGGCAAAGGATCAGGGCCAGATTAAGGCCAACTGATGACTTAAGCACAGCTGTAGTGGGTTGTAAGAATGATGGCTTTTGCCTTATAGTCTGGCTCATACAAAACACACTAAAAGGTAGATTTTAAGAGTCATGCGCGGGCACAAATGTGCGCGTTTTCTGTCTCAAGCACATAAGGAAGGGAATTTTAGTAGGTACACGCGGTGATTCAATAGACCTATTTCTTAGTTCCCTCCTAGTTAACCCCAGTAATGGAACTGACTTCATAAACCCCTTACCTAACTTGCCTCCTTTTTACCCTACTAACCGCTGCCTCTAAATTCCCACTGACTACTCTTTTTTTTTATTTCACTACTTGCACACTGTCCATAGCAGAAGCAAGTTATGCAGTTGAGGGCTCATGGCACGCTAGAGCATGTAAGTGACTTCATGAGTGAAGTTGCAGCCCGCCCATGCCCCACCCAGATCATGCCCACGCCCCACCCCCTTGTTTGTCAAATCTTTTTTATCCGCAAACCAGGAGATACACACATGGCTGCGGGCCTTTTAAAATCCATGCAGCCTGCACGCGGCCAAGTCATGCATGTATCTCCTGGTTTTGCTGCGCATAAGGCTTTTAAAATTTGCCCTTAAAAAACTGCCCCCTAAACCCTAAATCACCACAAACATCTCACCTCGACCTATTAGGAGGCCCTTCTATAGAGATATAAATAGGTGCACACAGTGAGGCCCTCCCCAGAGGCGCGCTCTCTCTCTCTCTTTCTCTCTTTCTCTCTTTCTTTCTCTCTCTCCCTCCCTCCCTCCCTCCCCCCACTCCTAAGCCCAGAAATGGCCAAAATGCAATTCCAAAAATTTATCACAAATTGCATTATGGCCATTTCAGGCATATCGCTGTTGCGTCCGTTGGTCTCAGATGGCTTCGACCTCTGTGCCTCACCTTTCTTCCTTCTCTCTCCTCAAGCCTTGGGAGGTTGGCTACCACCGCGTCCTTATGCCGCTCTCTCTGCTATCCCTGGAACGGCAATGGCGATGGCGTTTACCATGTTTCTCCTAAGGGCCTCCTAGGGTGTGCACGCGCACGCCACCCACGTCTTTATTCACGTCATGGCAGGAACCTCGGGGGCGTCCCCTCCGAGTGACGTCAGCACATCCTAGTATTTAGCCTACCCTTTGTTTGCTAACAAATCGAGTTAGCAAGGATCGGCATTGGATTGGACTGCTCCGGTCTAAGCTGCTCTGCCGCTTCCTAGTTGCCGCTGGAAGCTCTCTCCACCCTTCAGGGTAATTCTACTCTAACTTGGATACCCGCTCCTCGGGGGCCCTTTTGCTTTCTTTCAGGTGCCTATCCTGGGATACCAGGTACTCGCTCCTCGAGGGCCTGCTCTCCCTAATCTGGTGCCTGCCACTCTACAACTTCTGCCTGACAAGAATTCCAAAGATATAGCGTCTGCTTCAGTGAGTACTAACTTATCAGTCTATCTCACCTATAGCTACAGCACTCTACATCCAGGACTTGTTCCTGTTCACCGCGCTGCCTTCAACTATTCAAAAGTGAGACGGGTCCTCTCTGCTGAGAGTCCCTGGACTACCACTGCTGGAGCCACCTACCACTGCTGTCCGCTTGCCGGGCAGTGCCACCGTGCTGTACAATAAATACAACCTCTCTTTGTCTGCGTGTATAGGGTGTAGCCTGGTACTGCAGTTCCTCACAGGGCTCCTCCCTGTGGGAGTGGCCATCACTGCAATACTCAAGAATTTACTCCAACACCTCATAACCATAACAATCGCACAGCTTAATGGCAGGGAAAAAGGTATAGTTATTCCTGGCGTTAAAACTGTGTGATAGTATGTGTTATGGTATCGCACCCAGTGATATTGCCCCTATTTTAATTAATTCTCACCCAAAACTCCTCACCAATCCTGCCCACCCCAAACATTTACATTCACGCTGTGCACTACAATGGTTTTACGTGCGTTGTGGAGTTAATGCTCACGTTAACGCCATAATGCATTTTGATGAATGATACGGTTGCTTAGGTAGGCTGTTCCATAGGAGTGGTTCTGCAAGAAAAATTCTCATTCTCTGTTTTCCTCAAGGTGGGCGAGCTTTGGAGGTGGGGTAACTAATAGCATTAGGTTAGACAATCTAAGTGGTCGGGAAGGAGCGTGCATTTTTATTGTTGAGGAGAACCATGGGGAGTATAGATTGTGAATTGAGGAATGTATGATTATAGCAAGCTTATATTGTATTTGGTAAGAGATAGGGAGCCAGTGTAGAGCTTTAGGTACAGGAGAGATGTGATTATGCATGGGAGAGCTGGTAAGGAGTCTTGCAACCGAGTTTTGTATGATCTGTAGTGGGCGGGTTGCATAGGAAGGTAGGCCTATCAGGATGAAGTTAAAGTAGACTCTCCTGGAGAATAGTAGATATTGAAGGATTGACCTGAAGTCAGAGTGTTCAAGAAGGGGCTTACGGTGACAGAGCAGGCATAGTTTGTAGTAGGAGAAGTTGGCAATAGTTTCTATATGGTTGTGCATAGAGAGGGAGGGGTCAATTGTGATTCCCAGATTTTGTACACTTTAGGAGATGGAGATGGAATGGGACGCAAAAGAGAAATAGTTGGGAGTGTCAGCAACAGGATGGCGTGATAAAATAATGATTTCCGTTTTAGATATGTTGGGAGCCAGTTTGTTGATGGGAAGCCATTTTTGGATGGTTGTAAGACAATGAGTGAGGAAAGATTCTGTGAGGGCCCATGTTTCCTTGAGAGGATTAAATAATAGAGATGTGCATTCTTTTATCACAAATTAGGCAATTTCCTGACCCCCCCAAGACTTGCCAAAAGTCCCTGGTGGTCCAGCGGGGGTCCTGGAGCGATCTCCTGCACTCAGGCCGTCAGCTACCAGTATTCAAAATGGCGCCGATAGCCTTTGCCCTTACTATGTCACAGGGGCTATCGGTGCCATTGGTCAGCCCCTGTCACATGGTAGGAGCACTGATTCGTGGTAGGCCCGACAGCCTGAGAGGGAAACATCACTAGTGGGACCCCGCTGGACCACCAGGGCTTTTAGTAAGTCTTGGGGAGGGATCGGGATGGTGGGGGGGGGTTGTAATAAAGTAAAATTGAAGGGATGGGGTGGTTTTTTCCGACTTATTTTTTTTCTGATTCTTTTTTTTCCCGATTCGTTTTCCGATTCGTGCCGCCGAAAAACGACCCACGGAAAACTGACATTTTTCAACGAAGCGCCCGAACCAAAATCTGACCCGACACGGAAAAACTAAGCTCATCTCTATTAAATAATTGAATGTTGTCAGCATAAATTTTATAGTGCATGCCAAGGTCATTAAGGGAACGGCATAAAGGAGTTAGGTAAAGGTTCAATAGTGCAGCAGATAGGGCAGAACCTTGGGGCACTCCAGAATTCAGAGGCATCATGGAGGAGGTAAAGGAATACATTTGGACTTGTTGGATCCTGTTATTGAGGTAAGAAGAGAACCAGGCCAGTATGGAGCCGGTTATACCAAAGAAGCGCAGTCTTGAGAGTAGGATGGAGTGATTGACCGTGTCAAATGCAGCAGATATGTCGAGAAGACAAAGAAGGAATGATGAGCTTTGATCAAAGCCCCTTCTTACCGTATCAGGACTGGAAAGCAGAAGTAATTCAGAGATGTCGTGTTTCCTGAATGCAAACTGATATTGGTTGAGGATATTATTTGCATCAATGAAGTTGCAAAGTTGGTGGAGAACTGCTGTTTCTAATCCTTTGGCCATGAAGGATTAGGTGGAGATCGGGCAGTAGTTGGAGACAATGGTGGGATCAGCTGAAGGTTTTTTAATTAAGAGTCAGACTGAAGCTTGTTTTAGAAGATCAGGGATGATGCTATGTTGTAATGAGCTAATGAAATTAGTGATAAATGGAGCAATATCCAGTTTGATCAGTTTAAGAAATGAGGTATGGCACAGGTTAAGGGGATTAGATGATGGTTTCAGGTTATTGATAATCTTAGTGGTGTCAAATGCTGTAATGTCATCAAAGCATTCCTAGGTTGGGCCGTCGATGTTCAGATCATCATCGGATTCTTCAGTGTAGGAATTGTTAAAGGTGCTGATGACAGATGCTGTCTTATTGGTAAAGTGAGAGGCGGATAACTCCGCAATGTTCATCCCCAAGAGGATGGGAGGGAGAGTAAGAGGGGGCAGAATGTTAAAATTTCCGGTCCCAAGAGGCCTGTCCCTACTTCTCGGCACCAGGCTCGGGCCTCAGCCTCTTACTCCAGCTGCGCCTGCCAGATGCCGTTGCAGTCCTGCTGCTTCCCGGCTCCCTGGCTCCCTGGCTCGGCTCCGGACTGCCCCTCACCTCCTCCGTGGTGGAGGGGTGCCGCCACCTCGACATCCACGTGGGCCGCCTCCCAGCCGCGGCAAGAGAGCAACGCCATGCTGCCTTGCCTGGCCCCTGCCCCTAGGTACCCGTGCCGCCGGTCAAGATTTAAAGGGTCCACAGCAGGAAAGCTTCCCGTGGCCCCTAGTGATGATGTCACCTGTCCTGGGTATATAAGGCAAGTTCTGATAGTCAGAGCTTGCCTTGGCAACAGGTCTCCTTGCTCTCACTTGCTTGAGTTCCTGAGTTGCTGTTCCAGTTCTTCTGTTCCTGCTACCTGTTTCTGACCTTGGACCAGTTCTGACCACACTTCCTGCTGCCTGCCTCAGACCTCTAGACCAGACGCGACCACACCTCATGCCTCTGTTCTCCTGGACCAGGCCCGGCCATGCTCGCCACCTCTCGCCTGGCCCACTGGACTGGATTGGTGCCACCCTTAGCTTCAGGTTTCCAACCTCTCTCTCCTGGTTGCCACCATGTTCCCTCATCTACTCCCTGGGATATTCCATGCAAAAGCCGGCCCCAGTATCCAAGGGCTCAACCTGTAAGGAGCGCGGGCTGGCAGTGGCGAAGTTCTAGCTGGCCTCTACTTCCCATCTGGCCTCGCCACACAATGGTGGGGACCTGTGGGGTTTTCCCCTAGAGGCGGCGCCAACACCACCTCAGGCCAAGGATCCACGAACACAACACAGAGTAGGGGAAATTACATTCTTTGCGGAGGCATATAATTCTCTGGGGTTGTTTCGTGCAGCTGACAATGTAGATATAAGATTTCTTAGCAGAGCTGATGGTCTCTTGATATGATGCCAGTTTATCATTGTATAATGTTTTGCTTGTGTCGTAGGGTCTTTCCGCCATTTTCTCTCATATTTCCTCAGCTCACATTTTTGGGTTTGGAGGATAGTATTGTACCATTGTGCAGAGTTTTTTCTTTTGGCTGAGAATGGTTTCAAGGGGGCCAGTTTGTCAAGGGTTGATGTAAGGGAGGTTTTCCAGAATTCTAAGAGTTCTTCAGGTGAGTTCATGGCAGTGGTGTTATTTCTGTGGGAGATTCATTCGAGGGATTTGGATTTTTGGGTGAAGTAGACAGGAAATGATCACTCCAAATAATTTTAGTTATGGCTATATTAACTTCGTTTATATGGAAACCCGAGGGGTTGACAAATACCATGTTGAGGTAATTGCCTTTTATATGAGTGGGGGAAGAGATGATTTGTTTCCAGTCACAAGAGAGGAGGGTATGAAACAAGATTTTAGTGGGGGATGCAATAGATGAGGTTGGTGGATAAAAGTTGGTCATCGAAAATTATGGTTGTAGAGGACTTCAGATTAAGATTCAGGATTGCCTTGCACAGGGGAAGTGCATTCTTGGCAAGGAGCCTAGTAGGGCTGTAAATCACACAAAGGTTCATGTGTTGGGATTTCAGACACAGCATCTCATAGGGAGCAGGAGTAGAAACATCTAGCATAGTAAATTTCAGGTGGGACTTGAAGAACACAACTAAACCGCCTCCTCTTTGTCCTATCTTGGTATATGAAAGTATGAGAAGTTAGGTGGGCAGCAGTGGTTGAGGATCAGAATGTTATAATCTTTCAACCAGATTTTAGTAACACATAAACAGTTCTAAGATCCAGAGGCAAGGAGGTCATAAATGAGGGTGGATTTCTTTGTAATAGATTGTGCATTGAAGAGTATGAAGAATAGGGTGGTAGTTGCAAAAATAGGGTGTACACTGGTTAATTCAATGTTAGTGAGAGCTCTCATTTGCGGGTAATGGAATGGGCATCAGATTGCTCCTCCACTGATAAAAGAAACATTCCCCAAAACATGCAATAATTCTGCTTTAATGCTATTTAAGGTTACTGTTTATCTGAACTTCCTGTATCCCTTAAAACGTGGCCAGTGATTATGGGAATAGGTAATTGAGGGGGGGTAGAGAGAATATTGAAATCACAGTTTTCCATGAGGTGCATACAAGGCGCGCACAAAGGGGCAGTGACTTTTGTTTCCTGTAGGACTTTTCTCTTGTTTAATTTTAAGCCATCCTTTGCCGTGTAAGAGATTCTGCTGATTTTATAACCCATTTGAGGGAGATTGATGGGATACATCTCTCTTGGTTATTGATCACCATGGACATTTCAGCACTTTATATCAATACCCTCCAGTGTACGGTTTTGTCTATTATAGATACGTTTTAAGGGATACAGGAATTTCAGATAAACAGTAACCTTAAATAGCATTAAAGCAGAATTATTGCATGTTTTGAGGAATGTTTCTTTTATCAAATAAAGGGGACAGCAATGGGGTCTCCTATGACCCCTTCGGTGGCGTGCCTGTATGTGGCTCATTTTGAACAACAATATTTATATATCCATCACAGTACTGACCCAAGATTGTTTGTTGGAGATTTATTGAAAATGTCTTTTGAATATAGACTGACACATATGACTCACTGAACAAATTTACTCAATGGATGAATACATTGGATCCTAATCTACAGTTTACAGTTCAACATCATTCGTTTTCCATTTCATTCTTGGACATCATGTTATGTAAGTCCCCTGATGGGTTGCAGATTTCTATTTACAGAAAACTGACTGATAAAAATGCATTGTTACACTATACACTTTTTTACCGTAGGATACTGAAAGATAATATCCTTCTAGGACAATTTTTGAGATTGACAAAATTGTGTTCTACGGTTTCTGAGTATAAATATCAGGCTCAGAATATGGGACATGGATTTCTTGAAATAGGTTACTTGATTTCTTTAATTTAAAAAAAAGCTTACAAATGGGCATTGTATGCCAGTCATGAGAACCTCCTACAGTCTTCAGGCAAAGTGCCCTTAATCATTTCAACGTTGACTTTAAAAGCCTTAAGCATGCAAAAGCCGGGAGATATGCGCATGTCTTGGGCCAGGGCTCGCAGCACAGATTTTAAAAAGTGTGCAAGTCGTGTGTTTCTCTCAGTACATGCACAAATCAAAAAGTGTTAAAAAGGAGTGGGTCATGAGTATGATCTGGGTGGAGCAGGCCAGGACATGGGTGTTCCGGGAAGTTTCCTTGAAATATGCACGTAAGTATTTACATGCACAAGCATGCACCAGGATCCCCTACCACCTAACTTTACTTCTGCTATGGACAGCGTGTAAGTATTAAAATAAACAAAACAAAAAAAAGTGAGTCAGTGAGGTTTTAAGGGTCGGGGTTAAAAGGATAAAATGGAGGCTAAATAAAAGGGGAAGAGTTAGGGAATCTTATTCATTAACTGGGCAAATTGGGAGCAAACTGGGACAGAGGGCTATTGGTGACCATTGTTTTTAAACTCCCCCCCCCCCCCCCCATTTCCACAGTAGAGTCGGCTTTTGCACACATATGCGCACATCCATATAAAATTGTGCATACACATATCATAAAATGGCAGCGTCCACTGGCGCGATCTGGCATACATGTGTATACGTACGCCCACGCGGCTGTTTGAAAGTTACCGTCCCTATCTGTGCCATCCCTTATTCTAATCTCTCATCTGTTAGACAACATATTGTTTTGAAACATTGGCAGGTTTTAGCAGGCCATAACATTTTTTCAGAACTGCCTGCTTTTGCGTTAAAAAAGAGATCAAATTTGAGGGACTAGTTAACATTATCAGCATTTGCCTGTAGTCGCCGGTGTTTTTGAACACGGGAGTCAAAGTATGTGTGGCGATTGCTCTGTATGGCCACATATATTGAGCATTAATGTGTTTCAGCATCCATGTTTAAACAAACCATACAGCTTACCAGGCATATTTTTATTTATTTATTTATTTATAGTTTTTTATATACCGCGGCACGTAATGCACATCACCTCAGTTTACAGCAAACAGTAATTCAGCCAAAGGCTTTACAATGAACATAGGTGGAAAAAGCAACATGCTAAAATTAACAGAAAACTAGGAGTATACATATCAAATACATATGTGTAACAATATTAACAAAAGATAATTATTTGTAAGGAAAAGAGGGTAAGGGAGAGAGAGAATCATAGTGGGGGGGAAGGGAGTCAGTAAGGGAGGAAGGGGAGTCAGTGGGAAAGGGAAAGGCAAGGTAGAATAGAGGAATCAGGAGTAGGTTGAGAAGCAAAGTATGTAATTGCATGATTCCCATCCTTCAAAGAAAGGCTTTTCTAAACAGCATATGATTGCACTACTAAACATGTGCTGCATGCGATTGTCTATTCATGTGATCAGGTTTATATAGGTCAGATAAAACAACAAGCATGTTATAGGATCAGAGAACACAAATGCTGCATATATACTTTGAAGATGCAGGTACCTTTGGTTGAACACTGGAGTCAGATAAACACCCTACTGAAGATTTGAAATGTTTCATTGTGTATCAAACATGGAAGGGACATTACTCAAATATTAATGCGACGTGAGCAATGTTTTATTTTTGGATGGAAAAATTGGTGTCAGTTGGGTTTAATTCATGAAATAGAATGGTCATTTTTTTTGTAAGTTTAGTTGAGAAGAACTCAGGAAGGTGGTGATGAATTAGGACTTGTTTCATTCAGCTGGCCTATTAACCCATTGGCTCCATGATACCATGTGATTTAAATAAGTTGAGTTTAAATAGTACATAAGAGAGTATAGTGGGGTGGCAGTTTACACATGTGTACTCGCCATTTTAAAACCAGTGAGAACATGTTGGTGAATATTCATTATGGGGTTTATTTATTATTAGTTATTTTTATTTTAGTATGGATATATGTAAGTTATGCAAACAGGGTTGTAAAACAGTTTTTCGTTTTGCAGGTTACACTACTTATATAATTGGAAACACTTCAAGTCAGTCCAGTTTATATGCTACATCAAACAGAAGATTTTGCTCCCTGCTGCTCTCAAGGTTATGCAACTTGTATAAATGGAAGCATTTCAAGTCACTCCGGTTTATATGTTACATCAAATGGAAGATGTTTTTTCTCCATTGTTTTCAAGATACGTTATGATCATTATTTTGTAATGCTGAATTGATTATAGCTCTAAGCATCATTTGACAAGCCATTTTTTGGAGCGACAGTGATGTCTTGAAGCAGATATGATCACTGGAAGGAACTTTATCCATTAAGGTTTCCCCCGATGAAGCCAATCATTTGGTGAAACAATGACCCCCTTGACAGGGAATATTGGGAAGCTTCCTTTGTTTTGAGATATAGCTTTTAGCATTTCCATCTATAAGACACTTTCAGGAATACCATGCAGGTTGAAGTATGGACTATGAATATTAAAAGTATTGAGGAGCCTTGCTGTCCTTGAAATATGCATATTTAGGTTTATTACTTTAATTAAAAACCTCCTAAGTGATTTTATGGAGAGCTGTGATTGGATGAAGAACTCTTCATTTGTGAGTGTAAGCTTCTTGCTTCATTCAGTGTTGATATGAGCACACCAGTTTTCACTCAATTATTAATTAATATAAGAGTAGAAAACGTTTCCTTAATATCTTTCTTTAAAATGTAAGGAATCACCTTTTTGTTATTTTTATATTACACATGTTGATGATCTGTTGCCTCTCTGCCATCCTTTCACCAATTTATCATAGGCTATCGTCTCAGTATAACTGGTATCCTGGTATCATAGTGTCTCACTGATTATCCTCCTTCCACCAGGTCTCTGAGATGCCAGTTATGTCTATATTTTCATTCACTGCCATACATTCTATCTCTCCAATCTTATTTTTTTAGATATCTGACATTTGCAAACATACAGTTCAAAATATGATGTTTAGTTATTTTGCTAGCCTGCCTAGTAATTGAAATGGGTAGTTTGGAATCGTTTATCTCTCTGCTCTTTATCTAAATGCATCTGGGCTATTTCTGCCTTTACCATAACCTTTCTATCAGGATATTCTAGCTTCCCCATTATGCCAATAATGCTTCTAAAGATAACTCACTCTGAACTATGCACTCTTGAGTGATTGTCAGCTTTTCCCCATGATCTAGTTCAGTGGTTTCCCAAACCTTTCCAGCAGGACCCCCACCCACTCGGGTTTTCAGGATCTCCACAATGAATATGCACGAGATAAGCCTACAGGAAGTGTTAGTACCACGACTGTTGAGTAGAGTACCACGGGGCTGGCCTGCACACAAGGAGGAACCACAAGAAGAGCTCCTTCTTCTTTAGGTGAAGTGCAGTGTGGATCTTTCCATTCTTTTGCCACTGGTGGGATGGGGTCCACCGACAGCCACATGGGCCTCTCCCCATCTCCGCTGCCAGTGGGATGGGGTCTACTGGTGGCCACATGGGCTTTTCACTGCTCCGATTGGTGGTCCCCTGCCATCACACCTGCCGCCATCCCAGGTGTATGCTGCATCATGCACTTGCTCGGTTTGCCCACCCAGTAGCACTGGGCCTGTCAACAAGCATTGTTAGTTCACACCTTGTGTTCTGATTATTATAAAAATGACTGATTGGTCTGCTCTCTGTGTGTGTTCAAATTAGGGTGCATAAACATTGTATTGCTAAAAACTGCTACCAACTAGTCATTTGTTCTAATAAATTCAATCATGCCACTGGTATCAAGCAGCAAATGTGGCAATAGGCGAGGAAGAGGGAAGGTTTTTCCTCCAGAGAGACAAGGGACCAGCACAAGAAGCAATAGTGATGATGAGAGGCATATGATGAGAATCAGGAGCCCTCCTATCAAGAACAGAAGGGATTTTGCTTTAAGAGGAAGAAAAAAACTAGAGAGGCAGGGTTGGCTGAAAAGGTAGAACAGCAGACACCTGCTCCCATTTCCATTATTAGTTTGGTACAGCAGCAGAAAAAGGCAGATTCAGTGGAGGATTGAAGCAGCAGTGGAGTTGTGCTAAGAGTAGTGGGGCATTATCCAAAGCCAGCACATGACCCCTTTTTCTGTTTTGACCAGTGTCTACAGCAGATCTTTGCAGAATCTACTGATTCAGATGAATCATGTGAAGCAGTCTAAGAACTGGAGAAAAGAGATATTGAAAATCTAGTAACTGAAGAGGTTTGGGAGAACTTAGTTACTAGCATGATATTCAGTGAGCAGCCACAGGTTGTAAGTGATCCTGCCAGGCAATTGAGAGCAATGGATGGCCCGTGCCATTTTTTAAGATGGCGCCCACCATCCATTGTTCCGACCATGTGACAGGGGCCAGCCAATGGCACCGATAGCCCCTGTCACATGGTAAGGGCAAAAGGCCACCAGCGCCATTTTGTTTACTGGCAGCTGATGGCCCGAGAGCGGGAGATCGCTCCCGGGACTCCCGCTGGACCCCCAGGGACTTTAGGCAAGTTTTGGGGGGGGGGGTCGGGTGGGGGGGCGATTGTAAATAATTAAATCTGAAGGATCAGGGTGGGGGGTTTTTTTTTGGATCTGGACAGCCGGGAAAAAAAATGGTCAGAACCATGGGAAATAAAATTTCCCATAGTTCTACGAAAAGAAAACCGAAAACGATTGCTGGTATGATACATATCTCTATTGTAGGTACCACCTCCTGGAGTCACGCAGGACTAGAACTGAATGTGGATGGTCTTGTGAGGCTCCAGCACTGGAACAAGGAGCAGGCTGGGCTGAGATACAGGAATGCTGAAACTGAGTGCTAGTAAGGGTGGAACTGGAACCATAGGAACAGGGTGAGGTAAACGTGGAACTGGATGCAGGTAAGCGTGGGACTGGAACACTGGAGATGAGTGCTAGTAAGGGTGGTACAGGAACAGAGTGGAGGTAAGCATTGAGCTGGATGCAGATAAGCGTGGAACTGGAACACTGGAGATTAGAGATGTGAATCGGAACCGGAATCGGTTCAGATTCCGGTTCCGATTCACATATGGTTTTTTTTTCATCGGGCACGATCGCGGTTTTGTTTATCAGCTGCGCCCGAGCCGATAAACAAAAAACCCACCCCGACCCTTTAAAACTAATCCCTTTGCTTCCCCCACCCTCCCGACCCCCCAAAAAACATTTTACAGGTACCTGGTGGTCCAGTGGGGGTCCCAGGAGCGATCTCCCGTTCTCGGGCCGTCGGCTGCCACTAATAAAAATGGCGCCGATGGCCTTTGCCCTTACCATGTGACAGGGTATCCGTGCCATTGGCCGGCCCCTGTCACATGGAGGGAGCACTGGATGGGGGCGCCATCTTTAAAAATGGCACGGGCCATCCAGTGCTCCTACCATGTGACAGGGGCCGGCCAATGGCACGGATACCCTGTCACATGGTAAGGGCAAAGGGCCATCGGCGCCATTTTGATTAGTGGCAGCCGACGGCCCAGGAGCGGGAGATCACTCCCGGGTCCCCCACTGGCCCACCAGGTACCTGTAAAATGTTTTTGGGGGGGTCGGGAGGGTGGAGGAAGCAAAGGGATTAATTTTAAAGGGTCGGGGTGAGTTTAGGGTTATTTTTGTGTGCCATTTTTCCCGCCCTCCCCCAAAATGATGAGAACCCCCACGAACAATATCGTGGGGTTTTCCTATCATTTCGGGGGTGCCCCTGATTTCAGACGATTTTGAAAATATCGATGATATTTTCAATCGTCCAAAGCCCGATTCACATCCCTACTGGAGATAAGTGCTGGTAAGGGTGGTACAGGACACAGGAACAGAGTGGAGGTAAGCATTGAGCTGGATGCAGATAAGCGTGGAACTGGAACATTGGAGATGATTGCTGGTAAGGGTGGCACAGGAACAGAGTGGAAGTAAGCATGGAGCTGTGTGCAGCTAATTGTGGAACTGGAGCACTGGAGATAGTGCTGGTAAGGGTGGTACAGGAACACAGGAACAGAGTGGAGGTAAGCGTGGAGCTGGATGTAGGTATATGTGGAACTGGAACATTGGAACAGTCAGGATCTGAGTGCAGGTAATCATTGACTGGAACAGCAGGAACAGACTGGATCTGGGTGCAGGTAAGAGTGGAGTGGATGCAGATATATATGGAACTGGAATGCTGGAAGAGACAGGATCTGAGTGCAGGTAGGCGTGGACTGGATCTGGGTGCAGGTAAGAATGGAATGGATGCAGGTATACATGGAACTGGAACAATGAAACAGTCAGGATCTGAGTGCAGGTAAGCATAGACTGGAACAGCAGGAACAGACTGGATCTGGCTGCAGGTAAGAAAGGAATGGATGCAGGTATACGTGGAACTGGAATACTGAAACAGACAGGATCTGAGTGCAGGTAAGCATTGACTGCAACAGCAGGATAAGACTGGATCCAGGTGCAGGTAAGAGAGGAATGGATGCAGGTATACGTGGAATTGGAATGCTGGAAATGGCAGGGACTGGGGCAAGACAGGACAAACCAGAACAAGGACTACACAGAACATGGAACATAGATTGCCCAAAGATAACAAAGACAAAGCAAGGCAGAGAAGCAAGGAAGAGACCTGGAATCTCAGAGAAGGTCAGCTCAGGAAACAGAGAGAGGCCTAGAGTAGGTTCCAAGACAAGAAACCTGAAGGCCCTCAGGCCACAAAGCAAGGTTTGGAACAAAAGGCTAGATGGCCACAAGGCAAGACCAAGGTAAACTAGGAACAGAAGGCCCAGCGGCCAAGGGCTAGGGAAAAACAAGGCTGGAGACAGAAGGCCAGGAGGCCACGAGAGAAAGCTAGGAATGGCTTGAGAAAGCCACAAGGCAGAGAGGGCTAGAGCAGGGAGCCAAGAAGGACTCAATGCCGAAGCATTGAGGCATAGGAGAGACCGAGCTAAGTAGGGTTGGAGTCTGGGTACACTACAGGCAGGAAAGAATGGTTAGTCAGCCAGAGGAGTGAACTCATGGAGATCCCCTGCTGGCATGGAGGCAGAAGTACAGGCTGAGGACAGGAGCCAGAGAATGCGGGAGAACAGTTCAGAGCCGGGCTCAGTGGAGAGGAGGCCGCACAGCAGCCAGAATCACAACAGATTGCTCCTGCCGTTGATGATGCTGCTTTGTCCTTCTCATGGTGCCTTGGGAAGTTCACGCCACTATCCATTCTGCTTTGTCCTTCTCATGGTGCCTTGGGCGCCTGATGTCACTGTCTGTGCCACATTTCCCCACACCTTTTGTCTTGGAGTGCTGTTCCTTCTGCTACTGATGCCTGCCTGCAAGCTTCATTAAACTTAGATAGAAAACCCCAGAGTTAGAATCCAAAATAGGATGCAGTGTTTCCCCCCGTTAACTTTAATGGAAATTAATGATGTGAATGAACTTAGAAACTAAAACAAATGAAACAAAAAATAGCAAACAACTCAAATAGCACCAAACCAAAAAGCTTATCTGTGTGTATTAATGAAGAACCACATTATTTTCCAATATACTACTGGAGCAAAGCTGTCTTCTTCCTGGTTTACATGTTTATTTTACAGAAATATTAAATAAATATTAAACATTAAAGACAAGACTTTTTGCACAAACTTTTAGTTGTGTTTAAGTGTTCTGCTAGCCTTGATTTTAGCAGTTTTTTTAACTCGATTCTGTTTAACTTGTTTCTGGCTGAGGATCTTTTACTTTAGGAGTTTTATAATTGCCCTGATTTTATGTTGTATTGATATTTACACTTACATTTTGCCTGATTGTTATGTGTTTTGAGTTATGTTTTTAACTACATTCTGGGGACATTATTTTCTATTATTTATTGTATTCTTAAAATTGATGATTGCTTATCTGTATTTTACTTGTATTTATGTGTTGCTATTAACAGTCCTGAGTGCTAATTTTTAGCAATAAAGCAATTTATAAATAAAATTGATAATGATGAATATTACATGTGCTACAATCCATTACAAAGTGATAATGCACCATGATGGCAAAGTGCATTATAAGAACTAAGGAAACTTCTGTAGGTATCTTTTTTATATTTCCTATCAGACTTTGCTGCTTGTGATAATTTATAAACTATGTCGTACACAAAAGACTGAATTATGCTTTAAAAAACCATTTTCCTTAAAAACAACAATTACTGTTAGTACACCATGTTCTGATCATACACTTAGAATTCATACACAGGTATAATCTTTGTTAGGTATGGCTAATTGGCTAGAGATCTCTACCATTAATATAACAAAAGCACTGAGAAGAGCTATTGCCTTTGTTGAATGGCAAGTTTTATCTATTTATATCTAGAAATGCGAGACTAGGAAAATGAGCCACTTACGTTAAGTAATACACTATCATCTGCTATTTTATTGGACTACCAAGAAAAGCAAAATAAATTCACAATAAAATAAAGCAAGGAAATATCTCATTCAGCAAAACTATATTGGATCACTACTGCTAGGCATGAATACCTAAAAACAGATAAGGAATGCCATCCTCACCTGTAATAATACCAGCATTGTAGTTGTTCAGGTTGCAATCCGTTTCACAAGCATTCACAGATACACATACCCAGCATCTATTCACTAGAACGAGATGCATTAAGTAGTACTGTGGGATTTCCAAGTATGGACATATTCTTAGGCAATTGAAAATCCACTTATGTGAACTTAGGCAACTTATGCATGTACTAGCTTTGGAAAATTTAGGCTTCCAAGTTTACAAAACTACTCCAAAACTCAGATTGCCTCCCCATCCCCTCCTCTCACTACACCCACATTTCTTTTATCTTCAGTATCTCTCCCCACCTCTCCCCAGTATCTCTCCCCACCTCTGCCCGCTTTTTCTGTTCCAAGTGTGCTTATATTCTGGCTGGGTTTTGGTTACTGCTACTACAGTGTGCATGCTAAACATACCTAGCTACACAGGAAGGCCTCATTATGTATGTTGAAGGGGTATGAAAAGACATTAGCATGGGTGTGCGTGTCTGGGCATGCAAATGAAGGAACATCATATGCAAATAAGGGGTTATCAAGCTTATGCTTAATAGCTCACCCTCCGTGCTTGCTAACTGAACCCTATGTAATACCTGCTAGAACCTGATCTTAACTTACAAACATGAGCCTGTTCCTTTTTGAGAGCAAGCTAAATAGCGTGAGCACACTAAATCAAGCAAGCTCTTGAGAAGGCTCAGTTAACTGAAAACAGAGGGCCTAAATAATGAAGGCCACATGGACAGGAGATGATCCAGTGCAACTATCCCTGTAGGCCTTTGGGGATGAATACATTTGACCACTCTTCTAATTGCCAAAACAAAAAGCAACTCAGTTTTTTCACAAATTTGTACACATATTCATACCTCAACTTCTCAAACAGAACAGTAGCATATCTCAAAGGATCCTTGAGCATTGCTCCACACCTCCTAATGTACAAGGCACAGAGGATTAATACTGATGTTAAAACAGACAGTCTCCAATAAACTGGCATGATTCACTGAATAATTGCTATTATTGCTGGCATATTGCTGGTATTAGTCTGGCCACTGAGCACTGCGGGCATTAAACATCTGTCCATGACAATCTTTTCTGTGGAAAGGTCACAGTCACAAAAGCAGGGGACCTCCCTCTAGGGATAAGTAAATAGCCAGTGGGTCATCCTTGTTCTTCCTGCTGTAATGGGCACTCTGATCTCATTACCAATAAGCCCTGGGTAATTCATGGAATGCTGGAATGGCCAACCGCTTTGTGAGGTTTTATAAGCAGCTCTCTCCTGAGAGCTCCGGGGGCAGTGTGAGTTACTTCTGAAGTTATTGTAGATGTTAGTAGCCTTTGCCTGGTTTGATTTTTGTGCCTGCTCTGAAGACTCCAGCAAACCGTGCTGGGAGTTTGTAAGTTAGGTCAGGGGTCTGCCCTGCTTATCCACTCCTTGGTAGGTAGCTTTCTAATGTGTCCATTACATTTTTTTTGGTGAGCCCACACTAAAAAAAAAATATTTATGCAAGTTTTATTGCATAGGTCCTTATATTTCTTAGCAATTGCAAAGGGAAATTAGGAAAGTTTCAAAAGTGTTAGCTCTATTACTGAAACTGTAGTGTGGAAATAAAGATTAATAAACAAAAAAATATAAATTTAAGGGGATACCTTTTTATTGGATTAACGTCATATCTTTCTTGGCTAGATTTGGGGAGTTAACGCTCCCTTCCTTGGGTCCAAAATGGAATGAGCAAAAGAGGACATTGCCAGAAAATACAAGCAAATCACTCAACTCTATTTCAAAATAAGAGAACTTCAGCAAGATCAGCAATGCCATCTCTTTGGAATTATTTTGATAAGTTCACCAGGGCTATCGTGCTGGGATTTTATTTATTTTAGAAGTTATTGTTTTTTCTAGGTCACCAGTTCAAATCTGGTGATCCAAAAGCCAAGTCACTGCCATCTGAAATACTTCGGGTGGCCTTTGTGAAATGAGCTGGTGGTCTCAAGTTTAGCTCCCCGTAGACCGGAGTTCACATCACTGAAAGCTACCATCACAATCTGGCTGTAATTGCCACTATTTGCTAGCTGACTCTGCAGAGTAGAAATTGCATTGGTATGGAAGCTGAATTACCTTTTCAGCCGTAGAGCTGGTCCCTCTAGAGCAGGGCTCAGGCACATTGACAGGGCAGCGTGGGCAAGCTTTCCCGCTGCTGCCTATGCTGTGCCTGTATGTATTCTATAGAAAAATGGGAAACTTGGGTTTTCCATGATGCCACTCTGGCACGTTTCACATGCATTGACTACACTACAAAAAAAAATCAAGAAGTAAGTAAATACAAGACATTAGATCCTACAAAGTTGTTACAGGCATTTAGTGACTAAATTGCTTTACTGAAGCAGGCTGGCATCATACTCGTGTGGTCTCTGAGGGAAGGCTGGACATATCATGGGAAGAGAGCGACAAAATCTCGTATCTACATGAACTTAGAAGTTTTGAGGTTCTGCCCAAAACTGGCAGACACGGACATAACAACAAGCTGGTAATAAATCTCTGGAAGCATAGCAAAGTCTAAAAGAAGCATCATCATAGGCAGAAGTAATGGAATGTCACTTTAGTTAGAGAGTAAAGGCCAGATTTTGGGATCAGGCAACAACCAAAAAAATAAAAGAGCTAAAACCCTGAAAGTCAGTTTGCTGGCACAGGGGGCAATAATCAAAACTTTTTCTGCTGGGTAAACGTATGTTTACCTAGGTAAAAATGTGCTTTGATTTTTGCCCCCTTCCTTCTCGGTGCATGCTGTTCACAGCATCTGGGCTTTTACCCACACAAAAAAGTGACATAGTCAAGTCGAGGAAGTCAAAGCCCCCGCAGAGATTGCATTTTTAAATTTCTGCATAGGCTTTACAGTGCATACTTTGTACCTACCCCCATGCAGCTGCAAATCACTTACAGATTGATTTTTTTTTAATTTAATATTTATTGATTTTCAATAATTAACAAGAAGTTTCACAGAGTTTCAAAATTTTTACAGCATATTCATCTATCTCTTCTTTCATAAAGAAGAACATATATATATCATATTCCAACAAGAGGAAGTTAGTCAAAACAAAAACTCTTGTAATTATAGAAACATAATAATTAAGGAATATAAGGGGATCCAAGATGTTATTAGGGAGCATAATCATCAAATTTAAAGATTATAAGAAGATTTTTAAGGAGAGATACATATAATCATTACTGCCCGAACTACAGCACTCTCAGTTCCAAAATTATCCAAAAAAGAACGTAAGTGTAAAGGATCATAGTATACATATTTATTATTATTTATATACATTAAGCAATTGCAAGGATATCTAATTGTGATTTTGGCACCCAGCCGCCTTGCTTCTTGGCACATCTCTAACATTTGTTTTCTACGTAGTTGGGTACTTCTTGAGAGGTCAGGGTAAATCCTAATTTTTTCACCAAGGAAAAGTTTCTCTCTGTTGAGAAGAAAACACTTCAAAACTGAGTCACGGTCTGATGGAAAAACAAAAGTACACAGTACAGTTCCCCGGTACTCTATTTGTTCTAATACTGATGATTCAAGAAGTCCAGTCAAGTCTGCCCCTAGATCTAGGGGTGCATTTAAGTCCATATGTGAAATTTCAGTCGTTCTTGATACGAAATAGATCTTTGAAATAGGTGGTATAGATGCGCTTGAAAAGGAAAGAACTTCCAACATATATTTTTTTAACTGGTCACGTAATGATACCAGTTTCATAGATGGAAAATTTAATATCCTCAAATTTAAATATTTCTGAGAATTTTCGAGGAATTCCAATTTTTTCAAAGTATTTGTCTCACTTTGTATTAATTTTACTTGGGTATCTTGAATTTTTATTACATTTGACTCAATTTCTTTAATTTTCTTCTCTTGATTATCCAGCGCTGGTTTAATTTCATTATCTTTTTGTTGTATACTAGTTACCACCACTGTTAGAGTTGTAATTGCCTTCTCCAAGGCAACTAGGGCATTCCAAACTGTATCTAAAGTTATTTCTTGCGGTCTTATTAACTTAAAACTGAGATCTGGGCTTACCTCCTGAATCCGGCAGACCTCCGAAATTCTCTGAATTTCATCTACTGGTTCCTCTCCCCCACCGATAGCAATCATGGCCATGCTCTCTTCCACCGAACTCTGCACAGTGGGTCCTCGCTGTTCTCTCCGCTCTCCAGGAGCGTCAACGCACACCACGACTCCAACGGCTCCTGACCCGGAAACAGCCGCTGCCGCCTGGGCTCTTGCTAACCCCTCCGGTCGCCGGGTCCAGGCCTGTTCCGGGCTCACGTCGTGGGTAGGGGGAGAGGGAGTATCAGGCGCCCCAGGGCTTAATGATGTTCATATGTCCAATGGTGTCTGGGCGCGCTCCCCGCCCGACACCTCAGCGGACCTCCTCTCTGGGGTAGAAGTTGTTACCGCGTTGAAAAAGCCCTCAATCGTAGGTTGAAGGAGACTTGGTGTGGCGGCAACTGCAGATACCAGCCTCACTCTCCCTTTTCTTTTGGTGTGAGGCATTCTATTTCAAAAGGAAAAAAAATTCAGGCGAGGAGCTACTCTCAACGCGTCCTCTCCTTAGGACGCCATCTTGGATCTCGGAGCTACAGATTGATTTTAAACGTGCACTCTTGTGCCCATTCATGTGCATATCAGCACGCAAGCGAGGATACACTAGAATGTTTTAATCATGCATGCACTTACATGCATATGCCTTAAAATGCACCAATCAAGTGTAGTATGCTCCTAACTTTAAGAGGTTACTCGAGCACAGCTAGCACGTGGGTGTCTTCAATAGGTTCACGTCGGCTTTTACACACGTATGTCAGCAAATTTTAAAACATGCTCGCGCAATTAATCCACCAGTTAATATTGAGATCTTCCAGACTCCTCTGGCTCTTCATCCTGTACGCCCCCCTTCAGTTGACCCAAACCCCTCACTCTGTCCTGTAAGCCCTAAAACTCAAGATCTACAGACTTGCTCCTCATCTGGTGCAGCAGTAAATTTATGTGAATAACAAGTCAATGCGTGCTGAGGTCTCTGGCTTTAAAATTTGGAGTTACATATGCAAGCTCTGGCCCCACCCCAAAATGCCCATTCCCCACCCCTTTTCTGCCCCCCTTATTCCTCATGCATGAATAGGTACATACATGTGTATTTTGTGGCTTTTTAAAATCCATGTTGCTTGCATGCGGCCCACATACGCACATATGTGGGCATTTTTGCACGCGCAATGCTTTTAAAATTGACCTGTTAGGTTCTTTGTACTTGTGTTGTGCACGCCAGCCCTCATTTTCACAGGGAGAGTTTCCCTTTGAAAAATGACCTTGCAGTCTCACATGGGACTGCAAGCCCCTTGGGGAGGTCCAAAATTGCCTTCATAGAACCATATTGAAGAGCAACTTTGTGTATATGTGGCATAGAGGCTTGGGCAGTGAATGCTATGATCTGTGCCATGGCATATTGCAGCAGGTGATGCAGAATACTGGGGCACATGAAACACTTCCTGTATGACCTTGTGTGATGGGAGCATGTGGGGCTGGTGGGTGATGTGTTGCAGGTAAGGGAGAGGGCACTAATCATTATGGCACTGAATATTTATTGTTTTGAATGTTTTCTAGTTCTATGGTTACACTGTTGTCAATCACTGCGAGCAGTTTATTAGAGCTGGCAATTTAGAAAATTGAGGTAATAAAAAAATTTCCACAGGTAAAAGCTGTTTTACTCATAGAAATGTGCTGTTTGATTATTGCCCACGCTCTTCCTGGGTGAAAGCACGGGCCAACATTAGGCAACGACATGCCTGCTTTTACCCACAGGCTGTGTTGGCATCCTAGTGGATGGGGTTAGGTCCGAGGAGGACACTCTCAGAGGTTTGGATATTAAAACTACTTGAAAAAGGAAATGCCCACAGAAAAGAGGGGGGGGGGTAATAAAAGCAAATCACTAGGGTAAGCTGTGGGACCCCTGCAGGTAAAAGTACCCGGGCCCGCTTGGATCACTTCAGCCCTCATTCTGAGTTTATTGCTTCCCTGCTAGAGCAGAGGTGCACAACGCAATCACAGGGGGCAGAGAGAGAGAGATCACTTTTCAGGACTTCTCTCTCACTTTCTTTAGATTTGATAACTTGTTTGAAGCCAAAGGGCCTCAGAGCAGGGAACAATGAAAAAGTAATATTAACAGGACTGGCTGTAGGCTAAGTGGCACTCTGTGCAAAAATTGAAATTGGCCCCCACCCCTCTTCCCCTCGGCAGCAGCTCTGACACAGCACTGTTTCAGCAACAGCAGTGGCCCTTGCATAGCATACCCTCCCCCCCCCCCCCCCACACTCTATGCCCTGATCTCTTTACTGTTATGGTTTCGATGTGATTGAGTGGATTCTTGGGTACTGTGGGAGATGACCACGCCCACGGGGAGGAGCCCCGTGGGGAGTCACAGTACTGGGCTAGACTCAGGACGCACAGAGTTTTGATTTTTATTGTACAGCTGATGTATATCACCAGAGGTGACAGTAGTGAGTTGATCCAGAGGAAGCAGTCCAGGGACCCTCGGCAGAGGGAACCCGTCTCACCAAGATGGTATTGGAATATCCCGGTGTAGGTTTCCCAGCACGGCAGAACTGTAGATGAGACAGACTGAGAGTTAGATTACTCACTAGATGGTAGTTGTGTGGTTGATGATTCCACCAGGCGGAAGTAGATGGTAACAGGCACCGAGGCAGGGAGAGCAGGCCCTTGAGGAGCGAATAGCTGATCCCAGTAAGCCACCTGAAAGAAAGCAGAGGGCCCCCGAGGAGCGGGTACCCAGGTTAGAGAATACCCCGAAGGGCAGAGAGCTTCCAGGGGCAACAAGGAAGCAGCAGAGTAGCTTAGACCGAACGAATCCAATCCTTGCTAACTCACGGGCCGATACAGTAAACCACGCGGGAGAGCGCCTGCTCTCCCGGCACGCGCACAGGCCACTCTCCTGTGCGCGCAATTCAGTAACTTAATTTATTTAAATTAGGGCCCGCGGTAAAAAGAGGCGCTAGGGACACTAGCACATCCCTAGCGCCTCTTTTTTGACAGAAGCGGCGGCTGTCAGCGAGTTTGACAGCCGACGCTCAATTTTGCTGGCGTCGGTTCTCAAACCCGCTGACAGCCAAGGGTTCAGAAACTGGACCCTCTCCAGTGTGGCACCCTGTGCAGCCACACAGGTTACACATCCCAAAAGCTCGCCCTGCACACAAAAATATGGTACAATAAAATACCAGAGACCTGGTGGAAGGAGGATAACCAATGGGACACTGTGATATCAGGGTACAAATTATATCGAAATGAGAGGATGGATCAAATTGGTGGAGGGGTGGCACTATGGGCCTCATTTTCCAAGCCACTCGCACGCGATAAGGGACCTTTCGCATGTGAAAAGTCCCTTATCACGTGCGATACCAGGATGGGGGTGGAGTCGGGGTGGAGTCGGCCCCGGAAGAGGAGGAGTCGGGGCATCACCGGGGCCGACTCTGCACCGACGCCGTGGACAGCGCAAAGGTAGGTGCCTTTTCGCTGCCTATTTCGCTCCCAATAGCTACACCTCCTATGGTGGCGCTATTGGGTGCGAAACCGGCAGCGATCGCACCATGACGGTGCGATCACTGCCGGCTAGCGCAGGCCCGCCCCCCGTTTCGGCCCCCCACCCCTCATCTTCTAAAGTACCGCAGGCCTGCGATACTTTAGAAATATGTTAAAGAGAGCATTGAGTCAAACAGGATAAAAGTTCTGCAGGAAACAAAATGCAATGTTCAATCTTTATGAATAGAAATTCCAAGTGAAAAAGGGAATAAAATAGTAGTGGGGGTATAATAACGTCCACCTGGCCAGAATGAACTAACAGACAATGAAATTATAAAATAAAATTAGGGAAGCTAACAAAATCAGCAGCACAGTAATAACGGGTGATTTCATTTACCCCAGTACTGACTGGGTGAATGTTATTCTAGATAAGTAAAGTAGCTAGGTTTAAAAAAGGTTTGGATAAGTTCTTGGAACAGATGTCCATTACCTGCTATTAATTAAGATGATTTAGAAAATAGCCACTGCTATTACTGGCATCAGTAGCGTGGGATAAACTTAGTTTTTGGGTACTTGCCAGGTACTTGTAGCCTGGATTGGCCACTGTTGGAAACAGGATGATGGGCTTGATGGACCCTTGGTCTGACCCAGTATGGCAGTTTCTTATGTTCTTATCAAACATCATGGCACCTAGGGATTTAAGAGGGGGTCCCGCTCCATGGCTGGGCTGCTGCTGAGAGCAGCTGGTACCAGCTGTAGCATGGCACTCCAGATGGGTGCCCATCTTCCCCATCCCTTGCAATGACTGCTCATAGAAGGTAATTTTCAAAAGGATTTCCATGCATAAAACTGGGTTTTATGCATGTAAATGGACTTTACGCACATAAATGGGCTTTTGAAAATTACTCGATATATGCTACTTTTACGCACATATCTCCTTTGAAAATTCAATCTTAAATCTTTAAATATTAAATCTTTTATTCAAAGATTGAAGCTCCTGCAATTTTTGAGACGTGGAAAAATTCTACAAAAAAAAAAATCCATCGCATGCAAAAGCTTTGCCAAAAGTGCTGTCAATCTTTTACTCTGGAAAAAGTAATAAGCTTGTCATGTTATTTCACAGACACCTAAATGTGACGGTCAATGAATTGTTCGTAAGTGATACCTTTTTATCAAATTAACTTAATAAATTTGTGAGTTGCTTTTTGAGACAACCTAATGAAAGGAATATATTCCCTAAAAATTAGTCACAAAAATATTAAATTAGTTCAAGAATGGATGTCAACTACAGCCTATTTGTTGATCTTTTACCATGAAAATACTAAATTTAAGCATCAAGAGGAATGGACTGGCATTATCTTGACAGCTCTGGTGATGACACCTCTTTCTTATGTTGGCAGAATCAAGTGTGTCACATCCTCCAAAGGCGTCTCCAGTTTTTGTTCTGGACCAATGTGGCTATAGAATAGAAGATCCTGCTGCATGCCCCAGTCACTCTGTCAGCTGAAAACAAATTAAAGTGTAACTAACATCTGAAGAAAAGGCTTCCCAAACCTGTCCTAGGGATCCCTCAGCCAGATGGGTGTTCGAGATATCCACAATGAATATGCATGAGATAGATGTGTATATACTAAGTCTCCACTGTGGATATCCTGAACACCTAACTGGCTGTAGAAGTCCCCAGGACAGGTTTGGGAAACCCTGAGTCCTATGTGATCTCTAAAGGTCACATTCTTTTTTTGCTGCTCTAATAAGAAGCAACAGCTTATAAAGCCTCCCATTTTGCACATAATGAATTTTCACCATTTTCAAACCAAGTCACTATTAACAGTGCTGTGTCTTGATTTTTCATTGCTAAATTTTTTAAGATAATATTCCATAATAATTTTTTCATGTCTTGTATAAATGGGCAGATTCACAGCTATCTTCATAAGAAAACTGTGCTCACTATGCATGGAGAGATATTACAAAAAGTGTACTAGCAAAGTAGTATTACAGATGTCAGGGTAAGATACATCTTATCTACATGTTTATTGATAGAATCTGGACCTGGCTAACTGTTGCCTGGCCACTTCTCCTTTCCAACTGAGAAGTAGATTCCGCTGGGTGCTAGCCTAGGGAAACCATCGCCTTCCTTGTTCGCATGTCATCCACTCTCACTCTGCCATCCTCACTCAGTGGAGCGCATATAGTGTTAAAGTTCTGCTGTTATCTAGCTTATCTTCTTCCCCTCTCTACCTCTGGTAACCATTAGGGATGTGAATCGTTTTTGAACGATTAAAATTATCGTCAGATAATTTTAAAATCGTCCAAAATCGTTAGAGTGCACAATACAATACAAATGCCCCTGATTTATCGTCAGGGGCATTTGTATTGTATCGTTAAATAGGGCGCGAGAAAACCGGCACACCAAAAAAACCCTAAAACCCACCCTGAACCTTTAAAACAAATCCCCCACCCTCCCGAACCCCCCCAAAATGTTTTAAATTACCTGGGGTCCAGTGGGGGGGGTCCCGACGCGATCTCCCTCTCTCTCTGGCCACGGCTTCATTGAGAAATGGCGCCGGTGGCCCTTTGCCCTTATCATGTGACAGGGCAAAGGTAGCGCTGGTGCCATTTTGGTTCCTGTCTCCCGACGTCACGCGTGCAGGAGATCGCCCCCGGACCCCCGCTGGACCCCCAGGGACTTTTGGCCAGCTTGGGGGGGCCTTCTGACCCTCACAAGACTTGCCAAAAGTCCAGCGGGGGTCCGGGAGTGACCTCCTGCACGCAGGCCATGTTGCCAATCTTCAAAATGGCGCCGGCGCTACCTTTGCCCTCACTATGTCATACGGGTGACGAGGGGGGGTTGACTGCAACAACAGTGCCTAAGGGTGACAAAACCCTAAATCCATCTCTGGAAAGCGGGACATTCAAGCAACAATATCAAACAAGCTGAGATTTGGGACTGGATTCCTGCTTAGATTTCTTGTAAACCTTTGCATCACCAGCATAAAGATAGTATTGAAAGCCATGGGAGAAAGTCAGAGCTCCAAGGGAATTAATATAGAGAGAGAAGAGGGCCCAGGACAGAGCCCTGAGGCACACAATTTGATAGTGGGATGGCGATAGAGGAGGATCCACCAGAGGATTCTCTAAAAGCACTAGAGGAGAATTAAGAAGAGAACCAAGACAGGATGAAATCCCAAAATTCACCTAGGGACAGAGTATTAAAGACTAGGTGGTGATCAACAGTATCAAAAGCAGTAGATAGATCAAAGCGAATAAGGGTCAAGTATAAACCTTTGGTTTTAGTCATAAGCAGGTAATTGGAGACTTGGCAAGGACTGTTTCTACTATGGATTATAAAGGATGAAAACCAGATTGGAGTGGATCAAGAATGACTTGAGAACATGGAAATTCTAGACAGAGGAGGTGAACAGAATGCTTGAATAGTTTGAATGCAAAAGTAAAGAGGGAGATGGGAGGACAGTGATGAGGTCCAGTAAGGGTTTTTTGAGGAGTGATGTGTCCACAGCATGTTTAAGGCAGTAGGAACAGTTGTAGTGGAAAGTGATAGATTGAAAATAGAGCTGAGGAGCTGGGTGGGAATGGGGTCAGAGAAACATATAGTAAGGATAGCAGATGGGCAGCTTCTTCCACCTTGATTCTAGAAAAGGAGGAGAGAGTGGCAGAGGCTGGAGGAAGGGGAGAGGGATGAAGTAAGGGAAAGGTAGAGGTGGCCCAGTTGAGAAAGATTAATTTTGTGAACTTTATCATTGAAGTAATCAGCCATAATCTGGGCAGAGAGTGAAGGAGGGGGCAGGCCAAGGCAGTTTGAGGAGGGAACTGAGTGTGGCAAAGAGATAGTGAGGATTTGAGGCAAGAGAGTTGGTCAGATACATATAGCAGCCTTGCTTGGCAAATTCAATAGCAGACTAGAAAGAGGTCAGCATGAATTTGAAATGTACGAAATCAGCATGGGCATGGGATTTTAGCCAGAGACATTCTCAGATCTGGCACAGGAACATAGAAAGTGAATTCTGCGGTTAGCCAAGGCTGGGGTTTGGACCATATTACAAGATGGGTAAGGGGAGGGGCAAGAATATCTAAAGCAGAGGAGAGTATAGTGTTGTAAGAAGAAACTGCCTCCATCAACTGATTCAGATCATGTAATGGAGGAAAGGAAAGATGAGATAGTAGTGGAGAGGATACAACGGTTGATAGTCTGGAGATTGCTGAAGGTGTTGATGGTGACTGGACAAGGCTGTGAGGGAGGGTGATTTAATGTGAAAGTTATTAGATGATGGTCAGAGGGTAACTGATGTGTAGAAGTCTGAGAGTTAGCAATTGGAAGAAAGGATTAGGTAAAGGTACTGTCCATGATGATGAGTAAGGGCAATAGAGTGGAGCTGGCAGTCAGATGAGAAGGTTAAGGCAAGGAATTTTGAGACATAAGAGTCAGAGAGGTCATCAGCACAGAGGTTAAAGTATCCAAGAATAAGGGAAGGAGAAGATAATTCAAAAAAGAAGGAAAGCCTGGAATCAAAGTTGGTGAGAAAGGAGGAGGAGGGAGATTTATCAGGAGGTTGATAAATGACAGATACCCGGAGCAAAAGAGGTATGAATAAGCAGATGGGATGGGCCTTAAAGCCATAAAAGGAGTGCGATTGAGGTGGCATCGGTTTTCAATACCAGCAGACCGCCGGTAATCGCGGGGTCGCATTAGCAAGGAGACGCTAAGGTTGCCCTAGCGACCCTAGCGCCTCCTTGCTAGTGCGACCCCCTAATTTGCGTATTGCATGGCGCCCCCCTTGCAGGCGCCATGCGTGCGTTAAGAAAGCGGGCGCTGAAAAGTCAGCGCCTGCTTTCCGCGAATAATATTGCATCGGCCCCTTAGCCTGCTCTGTACCTTAGATTTGAAGGAAAGCCTGGAATCAAAGTTGGTGAGAAAGGAGGAGGAGGGAGATTTATCAGGAGGTTGATAAATGACAGATACCCGGAGCAAAAGAGGTATGAATAAGCAAATGGGATGGGCCTTAAAGTCATAAAAGGAGTGCGATTGAGGTGGAGGACACATATAAACTTATTTAAAGCTGAAAATTATCGTCATGAAAAATAATCTAAGCACTTCTAAACACTAGGTCGAAGCAGCATCCACTGCTGGCTTATCTAACTTGCTAAACCAAATAAGCCTGATACTTCACTTTCAATGCATATCCTGCTTCAACGGCAGGGGAGAAGAAAAACTGATACTTCAAGCATATCCAGCATAGCTCTCTGCTTCAACGGCAGGGGAGAAGAAAAACTGATACTTCACGCATATCCAGCATAGCTCTCTGCTTCAACGGCAGGGGAGAAGAAAAACTGATACTTCACGCATATCCAGCATAGCTCCCTGCTTCAACGGCAGGGGAGAAGAAAAACAACCAATAAGGGCTGAATAACACAGTCTGGGTAAAACAAATAAGCATGGGTGTAGCTTGCTTATTGCGGCGGTTACTTCCCCTACTACCCATAACTAATCAAGCTTGATATTTCACTTGGTTGCAGCTCCATCACTGCTCTCTACATTAATGGTGGGGGTGGAAGGGAAATAGAACCAAAGAGCTAAGAGAAACAGATAAGTATGAGAAAAAAATGTGAAGCTTGCTGGGCAGACTGGATGGGCCGTTTGGTCTTCTTCTGCCGTCATTTCTATGTTTCTATGTTTCTAAACCAACTGAAAAAAAATCTAGTGGGTAGCCAGCATTAAAAAAAAACAACAACATTTTTACATGAATTATAATAACTAGAGATGGGAGAGGTTCACTTCTGATCCTTATTAATCAAAACTCAGAACAAAATGGGATTCTCATTTATTCTACTATTTTGCTAATTCAACTATTTTCCTAAATATATATACAGTATAAATATATTTACTGTGGTGTATTATTTCACCGCTTATACAGCACTTCAAACCAGAGGGCTTTACAACAAATTACATATTGATAGAACTTCCTTCCCCAAAGAGTTTACAATATAAATAATAAAAAAAAGGTCAAATATACACAAATTTAGGGATCTATGTACTAACCATTGTTAAAAGCAGCATGGTAATGTGAGTTATCTGCAGAGGCTAACATTAGCAATAAATGAAGCTTTAACACCCAATGAATAAAACTAATCGTATGAAGACCATCTCAGCAGCACTATCATGACCATTATCATGACTATTATAAATAAAGTGCCGCCAGGGTAAAGCTGCCATACTCAGCATATTAGGTTTCCCCACACTAACCAGCACAACGCAAAGGGCTGTTTACTACGGGGAAACTCCCCCAGACTCAAATTTAGAGATTTGTCTCTCTCAAACACAATGGCAGGCATTGGGGATTCATAAAATGACTGGTCTCCAGGGATCCCCCTCTCCGAGTGCATTGTTTAACCCACTGTCGGCGGACACGGGTTAAATAGGCGCTAATCCACCCCCTAATGCATTAGGGGGATTAGTGCCTATTTAACGCACGTCCGACATGGAGTGAATGAGTTAGGGCTCTTCACATGCAAATGCATGTGAATGAGGCTATTACTCATTTACTCCAAATGCAAAAAAATAAATGTGGGTCTCAGACGCACATTTATCTCTCAGCTACTAACGCCTGCCTGGAGCAGGCGTTAATAGCTGAGCACTGAAAAAAAGTACAGAAAAGCAGAAAAAACTGCTTTTCTGTACTTTTTTAAAAGTTAAAAAAAATCTCTGCCGGCCGCTTTGAAGACCAACGCCGATATGCTCGGCATCGGTTTTCATAACCGGCCGGCTGCAGTAATGAAAACCGACCCCGATAAACTCGGCATCGGTTTTCAATACCGGCAGACCTCCGGTAATCGCGGGGTCGCGTTAGCAAGGAGGCGCTAAGGTTGCGACCCTAGCGCCTCCTTGCTAGCGCGACCCCCTAATTTGCGTATTGCATGGCGCCCCCCCTTGCAGGCGCCATGCGTGTGTTAAGAAAGCGGGCGCTGAAAAGTCAGCGCCCGCTTTCCGCGAATAATATTGCATCGGCCCCTTAGCCTGCTCTGTGCCTTAGATTTGGATTGGCATTGCTCTAAAGCCTTTATCTGGGCCCAGGATCTTTAGGACTGGGGGGGAAGGGGGTTTGTATTTATCATAGAACAATCTGCCCAGCCATAATAATAGTACACTATTCATAAAGTTCACAGTCTTGTATGGGATCAAGAATTCTTGCCCAGGTAGCTATTTGTGAATATTTTATCTCCTATTTTACTCCCTATACTGGCTTGACAATTTTCTAAGACCTCCTGACCTCTGTCTTTAAAGAACCTCTGCTGGATAACTTTAAGGTCAAAGTCAGCAGGGCTACAAACACAGCAAAATAAAAAAAAAGCAAGTTGAAGGGCAGAGTCTGACATTTGGTGGTGTCTACTCTGAAATGTCATTTAAAGGATAAAGCTGAGGTTATACACCGCAGAAAACACCCAAACTGGGGTTTTTTTTTGGTCTGCTTTTGAACACCTACGCAAAGCTTGTTTTAAAAGATAAAAACTTAGGGTTGATTTGACAGGTTTGACGTTAGCAGGATGTTGTCGATCTCTGTGCTCAGATTCTTTTTCATGATGATAATTTTCTGCTTTATCTAAGTCGATATGTGTCCTCCACCTCATTCTCACTCCTTTTCTTCCTTTAAGGCCCATCCCAGCTGCTTTTTCACCCCACTATCTCTCATTTATCGACCGCCTGATAAATCTACCTCCCCCTTTCTCACCAACTTTGATTCCAGGCTTTCCTTCTTTCTTGAACGATCTTCTCCTTCCCTCATTTTTGGAGACTTTAATCTCGATCTCTATGTTGTTCTCATTCCTTTTTCTCTACCATGTGGCTTGCCTCAATGTCTGTGTAATTTGAATAATTATTCTATGTTGTCATACTTGTATGTTTATGGTGTATGTTGAAAATTATTTAAATAAAGAGTTGGAAAAAAAGGTAGAACCTTAACAGCATATTTAAACATGCAATGTTAACATATTTGCATAGTAAATAATTTAAGTAAATTGTGCAGTTAGATTTTTTATTGACCTATTAATGTCCTATTAATGTCAAAATTCTTCTCCCACATTAATTTTCTGGATACCTACCCCCTACCAGCTGTTAGTAGCACTTTTGTTTGTGGATAACCTGTAGGAAAATTAAAGTTTTGAAAATCTAAGCTACACTTGTTACTTACTTTGAATGTAATTGTGACTGTCCGGTGGCTCAGTGGCAAACCCTATGTGCTGCTGTGCAGAAGACCTGCATTTGATTACCAGGCTCAGTTCTTCTGCTCCCCCAGAGCTAATGTGGAGACAAGAGTCCAAAGCCCCTGAGAGGGAGGGAATCTCAGCCATCACTCAATGAAAACATCTAGTGACCAGATTTAGAGTCCACTTTAAATGAGGGAGGCATGGCTTGTTTGCGGCCTCTGGCTGAGAAGTGTCGTTATGATGGCTGGGCTGAGTGGGGAAAATGAAGACAAACTAGAGGAGAAAAACCCAGGTAGTTTCAAATGCTTATGGCTCTGTAGCCCAATAGAAGCTGCTTTCAATTAAGCTAGAAGCCCAAAGAAGCAGGAAGAAACTACTGGGTCAAAAAGAAATCCAGTCTAATTTAACTACATATATTCATTTAAATCAATTTTTCCTCTGTTTTAATTGGTCTTATATTCAATAAAAAAAAAAAAAAAAAAAAAAAAGAATTAGCTGTATTTTCAGGACTTGAAAATTGATTTTTTCTTTATCATGAATGATATTGTTAAAGACCAAAAGCAATAATGTTAAAGAGACAATGAAGAAGGAAGAAAATGCATGAATATTATTCCATAGGTACTACCACTTATTTCTGTAGCATATGAGAGTGAGCCCCTGCTCCAATGAGCTGATAATCTAGGCAAGAGAATAAACATGGTTAAAATCAACTACACTATGAACAGGAAGAACCATGATATAAAATGTAAAAGCAGATGGAAAAGGAGACTAGGTCATGGCAGAGTCATGCTGGTGAGTGAGAGTGGTAGAGCATAATTGGAGGTCAAATAAGGAGATTACTACTATATCTCTAATTATGACCTAGAGTTATCATTTTGCTATAAATTTTGCAAGAATAGCACCCATGATAAAAGAAAAAAAAGGGGGCATGGTTAGGGTAATTTTCAAGATAGCGCAACATGCGATATTTTTCCACATCGCATAGGTATTTTAACGCATGCTATATTATCACGGCGTGCATTATTTTTTTTCTCTGTATAAATACAGGCTTCCTGCACATGCCTCTTTGAGGGTGTATCAAGCAATTGGAGAGAGGAGAGGAGAGTAGGTGAGTTGGTGGTAGTTGGTAGTTGGTTGGAGGTATTTAACGAGTTCTGAGTGAGGTGTCCTGTGGCTTGTTTCTCATATGTTTCCCTTTACCTTTGGTTTTTGTCACCTTTGTTGGCGTGAAAGTGTTTGTTAGTCCAGTTTGTCTGTTTTTTTGAGTGGAGGTGGTGAGGAGGTGTGTATGTGTCTGTGTGCTGAGGTGTGAGTGTGTCTGTGCGCTGAGGTGTGTGAGTGTGCATTTGTGTACTGAAGAGAGGATGGAGCGTGACAGGCATGTGGAGAGAGGAGAGACGAGGCATGAGGATGAGGAGGCAGGAGAGGGAGGGGGAGGATGAGGATGAGGGCAAGAGTGGCAGGGGAAGGAGGAGTGGGAGTAGGGACAATGGTAGGAGTAGAGAGAGGCAGGAGGGAAGGGATAGGAAGGTGCAGGAGGTGGAAGGGGCTTGGCAGGTGAGTTTGAAGGGAGGAGTAGGGCAGCATAGGGATAGACAGAGTGGGCAGAGGGGAAGGGAGTTGATAGGCCAGGGTCAGGAAGGGGGGGGGGGAGGAAGGGAGGGGAGAGGAGAGCGGGATGGAGAGTGAGGAAAGGGAGGACACCTCTCCGGAAGAGGAAGAGGCACCCCCTTCAGACAGCCAGGCGGCACCATGGCAGTGTCTCAGGGCCATTAAGTTTAGCGAGCAGGTGTCCTGCAAAATTATCAGATGTTGTTTGGCAACCAGACAGCAAAGAACTCCAAGGCAGCCAAGGGCCAAATATGGTGCAACACTGCCCAGTCCATCAGCTGGCGCAGAAGAGTGGCAAGAAGCGGGGAGCAGGTCACACATCAATCCTGCGGCATCAAGGCCCAGCTGAGCAAAGTATCAACAGATGACCAGAGGAGAGGCCCCGTGTCCAATCGTTGTCACAGAGGTGGTGCAGCGACTCATCAAAAGGCTGGGACCGTACATTTTCGAGGCCATGGCTGAGCAGCTAGACACCACATGAGCTGCAGCCTGTAAGTTCACCTCACCCATAAATGGGCAGGCAGAAATAGGTGTACACATCATTTGACATAAGATGCTCGCCCTGCAAAGAAGCAAAGTGCATCTCTGATGCCAAATCAAAAAAGGATACTCACTGGCATATGTACGAATGTCTTCACATTTGTTTCCACAGCTCTTGCCCGCCAAGCTTCCGGTCCCAGCCAGGAAGCCCCAGGGACCAGCCGAGCTTTACCACCGTTCAACAAGCCCTTCCTTATGGATGATCAAACCCAGGTCAGCAGGAGAAGTGTTGTGTGCCGCGGCCACTTGCGGCCGCAACCCCTACCTGAGCCGCGGTGTCGGTTCGCCGCAGCAGCATCAAGGAATCCAGCCCCGTTTGTCCCCATGATGATTACAGATGGGGAGACACCTCAGACCTCCCCTCGAGGCGTCGGGCCACTCTGCAGGGCTTCCGGGATCCAAGATGGCTGCCTCCTCCTTAGGCGCGATGTCGCGCCTCCTGTGCTGACTTAAAGGGGCCTCGTCCTCCTTATTGCTTGCAGTTGTTCCTAATAGACTAGACCAGGGGAAGTATAAAAGGAGACTTCCTCCGCTCACTCTGACTTAGCAACTTGTTTGCTTCAAGTCTGCTTGCTTCAGTGAGTCTTCTGGTGCCTCGGGTTCCTGATTCCTGGTTCCTGCTTCTTCTCAGTGATTCCTCGGTGTGTGACTTTGGACTGGCAAGCGGTGATTCTTTGGTGTGTGACTTCGGACTGGCAAATGGTGATCCCTCGGCGTGTGACCTCGGACTGGCAAGCGGCGAGCCTCTGGTACTCGACCTCGGACTTCTTCCGGACCATCCATCTTCAAGGGCCCACCTAAGTCCCAGCAGCCTGGGTCCCTACAGGCACCTACCGGGGGGCCACGGGATTCCAGTGGCGAAGATCCAGTTGGCTCTTGCACCAACCTCATGCCTCCTTGACCTCTCAAAGGTCCACCTAAGTCCCAGTGGCCCGGGTCCCTACGGGCTTCTCCCGGGAGGGCCGTGGGCTTCCAGTGATGAAGATCCAGTTGGCTCTGCTCCAATGTCACACCTCTTCGTCCTCTCAATGGCCGCCTTAGTCTTCAACGCTGAAGGACCAGCCAGTCCCATCTTCTGTTCCGCCTCACCACCCGAGAGGGGAACCTAAGGAGTCATCTCCTAAGGTGATTTCAACCTCCCGTCGGTCCAAGGGTTCACAATCCCTCCTGATCATAACAAGAAGGAGGAGGAGCAGCAGCAGAAGCAGCCACAGTATCACCACCCATTGGTCATGCTGGAACCCCTGGGCTCAACAAGCACACTTGATGTGTCCCTGAACCTTGAGGAATTAATGCAGGATGGGAGCCAGGAGTGGGAGCCTACAGACACATATCCATGAGCCAGCACACCACTGCACCAGGCACCACCACCATGACCTCAGCAGGAGGAGCCTACAAACCCGCTAATGCCCATCTTGCAGCAACAGTTACTGACATTGGAATCAGCACCACCGACACTGGTACCCGCAGCACCGACACCAGAACCTGCAGCACCAATGCATGTTGCTGAGATGAGGCACATACATGCAGAGCTATGGACCTTGAGGAGGTCTGTAAACCAGCAGAACCTGATCCTCCAACAGGATACAGCAGCAAACACACAAAATATCAATATGCTGGTTGCTGCAACATGACAAATATGCTCACACAAATCCTCCAAAGGATGCTAGAGCAGCCGGAATCCTCCACTGCCTCTGTGGAGCCAACACTCCGCAGCAGTCCCTGTCAGGGGACACACCCAAGGGGTAGGCCCCCCAAAGCCATGCCTCCCCCCCCCCCCCAATGGCAAGCCACAATGTGGCCAGGGTCGATGATAAACAGAATCACCTGTCCTACTAGCCTCAAGAAGAAAATGTATTTCAGAAGCCTGCCCTGGCCTCCCAACAGAGTTGCTGTGCCATCTATATGGAAGAAGACAGCTTGGCCGGGCCTCAAAACAGAGTTGCTGTGCCAGCATGCAGAACGGATGGTGTACTCTCAACCATTTTCATTCAGCACACTTACTAAGAAGGCCTCCTCAATGCTCTGCACATATTCCAGCCTCCTTTAACTCCCCTCCACTCTGTGTGCACTTGCTGCCTCTTGTCATCAGCAAGTGCACACCTATTCAATGCTGCTGGTGTCTCATCTCCTGCAACTGCTGCCTCCATGCTGCTGGTGTCTAATCTTATCTCCTGCAGCTGCTGCCTCCATGCTGCTGGTGTCTAATCTTATCTCCTGCAGCTGCTGCCTCCAAGCTGCTGGTTCTCCTCCTGGGTCTCCTGCTGCATCCATGCTGCTGGGTCTTCTGTTGCCCCTGCTGCATCCATGCTGCACTCTCCAGTCCTGGTCCTGCTGCCTTCATTCTGAACGTTGCTGCCTTGCCCCTTAGGCTGTCCTCTTGAGTGCACTGTTTCAACATGAACTGTCGGGAGCCTTTACTTGAATGTTGCTGCCTTGCCCCTAAGGCTGTCCCCTTGAGTGCACTCTTTCAACAGGGACTGTTTGGGGCCTTTGGGTTTATAGCACATAGTAGGGCTGCTGTAACCTCTAACATTACAGCAGTACTGTAGTTATTGGGGTGCTACTTCTTCTTTCTATGTTATTATTTGTAATCATGATTGTGCATTAAGGATAAGATTCTAAGCCTGTATATGTAATAGAGATGTGAATCGTGTGATCGATTTTGGCTGGGGGGGGAGGGAATCTGATCGTCACGGTTTTGTTTTGTTTTTTTTTTAAATCGTTTAAATCGTAAATCGGGGGAGGGTGGGAAAACCGGCACACTAAAACAACCCTAAAACCCACCCCGACCCTTTAAAATAAATCCCCCACCCTCCCGAACCCTCCCAAAATGTTTTAAATTACCTGGGGTCCAGTGGGGGGTCCCGGTGTGATCTTCCACTCTCGGGCCACGGCTGCGTTAATAGAAATGGCGCCGGCGCTACCTTTGCCCTGTCATATGTCCCCCGACGTCACGAGCGCAGGAGATCGCTCCTGGACCCCCGCTGGACCCCCAGGAACTTTTGGCCAGCTTGGGGGGGGCCTCCTGACCCCCCACAAGACTTGCCAAAAGTCCAGCGGGGGTCCGGGAGCGACCTCCTGCACTCGAGCCGTATTGCCGTATTGCAAAATGGCGCCGGCCATACGGCCAGCGCCATTTTGCAATACGGCCCTTCATCAGTTCTTTCTTCTTACCTTCCCTGCATGCCAGCTAATTCCCTCTCTTGACTTCCTCCCCCCAGTGGACCACCTCTCAACATTCTCTCACCTCCATGGCCCATCCAGACCTTTTTTCATCCTTCCACTGATCCTCTCACTCCCAAGCCCTTCTTATAACCCCAGTTGATCCTGTCATCCCCTCTTATCCCATCCCCTCTCTCACTCTCCAGCATCACCTCTTCCTCTCTGACCTCTCACATTTCACCAGCATACCCTCTTACCTCCACCTCTTCTGTCATTCCCTCCATCCCTCTTCAATTTATCCAACACTCAAACCTATCTTGCTTTTCATCCATCTCTTCAAAAAGCCCTTTCTCCAAACATCCCCCTGGCCAGGGTCAATGGCAACATTTTCCTTTGGGTCCTGGGCCAAAGGTGAATGACAACTGGTGGGAATAAAAGGTAACCAAAGGCAACCAACATTAATATGCTGGTTGGGTAGATTCAATGGTGGCCAAGGAGACAGAAGCAGTGGCAATCTCCTCCTCTCCCCTCATGACTGGTTCCAAGACTGATTGATCTGCAAGTGGCAGCAGTTTTATTAATGAGAATCAACATGGGGCCTGTGTGCTATTGCAAACTCACAGGACCTGTAGCAGCTCTGATCCCACCTTGTACAGAGCTTTCTGTTACCACAGAAACTCATGCAAAACCACTGCAGGGCCTGTGAGCCTCATGCTGACTTCCACTACTAATGTTACTGGCACCTGAAAAGTGAAAACATTTGAGGTACTTTAACCCTAACTGAAGGTTTGGTGACCTCATTTGGGATCCTGACCCAGTTTGGGAAGCCCTGGTTTATGGACGTCTCCAAGAACTTGTCCAAACCCTTTTTAAACCCAGCTATGCTAGCTGTCTATACATGTATAACCTACAGCAGAGGTTCCCAAACCTGTCCTGGAAGACCCCTAGTCAGTCAGGTTTTCAGAATATCCACCATGAGTACACATGAGATAAAATTTGCATGCTGTGGAGGCAGTGCATGCACATTTATCTCATGCATATTAATTGCAGATATCCTGAAAACCTGATTGGTTGGGGGTCCTCCAGGATAGGTTTAGGAATCTGACCTAGAGGAAAGGCAGGATAGTGGAGATATGGTACAGACATTTAAATACCTCCAAGGCAGAGGCCCAACTTTGTAGGGAGTGGGGCCCCTTTTCAATGTCCAAAATATTTGGATCCCCACAATTTGTACATGCAGTTAAATCTCATACAGAAAACTAATATAATAAATAATATGTATGCCAGAATTATTTGTAATATATAAAATATTAAATAAAGCATGGTCTAACAAACTGTGGTCTTTCTCCTATCCTTTCCTTATGGCTCCTTCATGAGTGAAACTCCCCACCTCCACCATGGTCTCTTTCCCAAGTACCTTACCTCTTGCTCTCCCCTCCACCTATGGACCCTTCCTCCCTGCAGCCCCTTCTCTGGTTTTGTCCCTCCTGCCTTCCTGAGTATTTACCTCCCTGCCCAACCTGCCCCCACCCATAGCCCCTTCCCTGATCTCTCTCGCTCAAGGTCCCTTTACGAGTGCTTTCCTTCTGATGTTCCTTTCTCCCTGGCCTTTTTGTGAATGATGCACCTCCCCCTTGACCCCACATCTGTCTTCCCTCTGCTATGGTTCCTTCCTGAGAGTCTTGGCTTCTTTCCTCTTTTGCTTACAGTCCCTTTCTGGTCATCTCCCCATGGCCCCATCCCATGTATGTATTTGTTTATTTCTATTACCCTTTTTGAATAAGAAATTTGCCTCAAGATGGAATACAACATCTTCAAAAGGTAACACACAACCAGGTAATATGGACCAAATGATAATTCATCAACAGGGCTATATTTTATTTATTGACATTACATATTACGCTTTTTACTACAAATGTTCTTGCAGTGGACTACAACATAATTAAATTATCAGGCAATATAATTTGAGTTAGCTATGCATTTTATGACAGATTCAGAATTAGTATCTTCATAGTTGGCCTAATAACAGAAATGCCGCACTGGGAACTGATAGACCTTATTTAAGTTCAGTAGTTAAATCATTAACAGAAGGGTTCTATCAGAAAGGCCTGGTTAAAAAGCCACACTTTAGCTTTTTTTCTGAAGGTAACTGAGCTCAAGACAAAATCTCCACAGCATAGCTTGTAGCAGCATGTTCAAGCCACTCATATAAACATCTCAATAAAATAATAGGTTGCAGAGGCACATTTAAGATACCCCTCTAAGGTAGCAAGTAGTTCATATTTCTCTCTCCTGCTCTCTCATAAGGTGACAAGCAGTTTATAGCACTCCCTCCTGCCCTTCACCCTCTTAAAGCTCTTTCCAAGTGCTTTTGATGCTATGCAGTCTTTCTTGCCTTCTGCCATGACCCATTCTCTACCTTGTTCTAAGTGCTGATCCCACCATGGCCATACTACTCCCTTCCTATAGCTTTTTCCCTCACTGTCAGACCAGGACAGCCATAGCTCATGGAGGCTATAGCCAAAAATGTCCCTCATGGTCATTACCTTACTTGCTGTTGCCTCTGGTCTTGTGGAGAAGCAGCTATTAAAGATGCTAGTGGCAGCACGCGTCCCCTCTCTCTCTTTGTGCAGCTTTTGACTCCGCATGATGCCAATCAGCCACACTGCTCCATGTTCCAGTGTGGGATTCTTGAGATTGCGATCTTCCTCTTCTCAGCATGGGATCAAGCAGCAGGAGCTGTAGAGCAGAGCTTCTCAGAGGCGAGGACAGCCTGCTCTATTTCTCATCATTTGCACTTTAGTTGCCTCCCGTCTGAAAGATCCCAGGTTAGGAATCACTACTTTAAGGCATCAATGCACAAGAGGCAGCTCTCTTAATGGGAAGAACACTCTGGCATGAGTGGTCATGGGCTGAGGGTGAAAGGTGGTAGACTGAATAATCTAAGGATGTTTTCCTTTACAGAGAGGTTGGTGGATGCATGATATGCAACTATATGATTTACATAATATTTTGTTTTACTTTAGTTGTAGTTTAAGATTGTTGTAATCTGCTTTAGTTTTCTGGTCATGGATTGCAGAATATAAGCACCTATAAATAAATAAATCAATCAGCATTCCAGTGCTGGAGAGATAAGGACAGTATCTGAATTCAAGCAAGCATGGGACCAACCGTTTATTCTCAGAGGGAGTGGTAGGAAGCATAGTAGATAGAAGACAAGATAGGTTATATGATCTTTATCTGCTGTCATTTTTCTATATGTGCTTCTCCAAATTCTAAAACATTGTGATATCACCTTCACTTCATTATGACTGCATAAGAAAGTAAAAGCATGGCTGTTTTTCCAGATATGAAATTCTTTACTAGGCTACTAAGCAGAAGAGAGATTAAAAGCAGGTTAGAATGGTTTGATAAAAATGTCATTTTAGTTTTTTGTGTTTTAATGAATTATGTGTCACTTCTATGCCCGTATAAGCCTCAAGGAATACATCAAAAAAGTTTTTTCATTGGAATCAAGCCATACATAAATGGTTTCACAGCTATCTTGCAAGATATTGTAAACTTTGGCATTTTTTGAAAAATCCTTAACTAGAGGCAACTCAGTATCTATAAGAAGTCCAAGAAAGTTCATATTACCTTACTTGCGAGAACAATTCTCTTACATAAGTGCATTCAGGGACATTCCTGTCAAAGATTTGCATTTGTAACATTGAGCACTATGGGGCGGATTTTAAAAGGCCTGCGCGCATAAATCCTTCTGGATTTAAGCGCGCCGGCGCGCCTATTTTGCATAGGCCGCCGGCGCGTGTATGTCCCGGGGCTTTCGAAAAGGGGTGGGAGGGGGCGTGTCCGGGGGCATTCCCGAAACGACGCAGCGTTTCGGGGGCGGGCCCGGGGGCATGGTCGAGGCCTCCGGACCAACCCCCGGGACCGGAGGACGGAGCGGGGCTGCCGGCCGACACGCGCAAAGTTACGCCTGGCCGACAAAGGTAAGGGGGGGTTTAGATAGGGCCGGGGGGGTGGGTTAGGTAGGGGAAGGGAGGGGAAGGTGGGGGGGAGGGCAAAGGAAAGTTCCCTCCGAGGCCGCTCCGAAATCGGAGCGGCCTCAGAGGGAACGGAGGCAGGCTGCGCTGCTCGGCGCGCGCAGGCTGCCGATTTTGCGGAGCCTTGCGCGCGCCGACCCCGGATTTTATAAGATACGCGTGGCTACGCGCATATCTTATAAAATCCAGTGTACTTTTGAAGATCTACCTCTATTTTAAAACTTTTAAAAAATACATAAAAAAAGAAGGGATCTTTCTCAGGAAGAAATATAAAGAAAGGTTTTTTTGGACTCAGTCTCTGACATTTGCACCCACTGAGATCTGTTCCTCTCCATATAAAAAATATCATAACCAGAAAATAAGTAAAATTGTTTAATAAGAATCAGCAATTATTTATTATAACAAGGGGAGGGGGGGGGTTGGTTGAATTTGTCATTTGTATGCAACCTTGGGCAATTTTTATTAAAATCAGGCAGGTAGGTTATAAATATGATAAAATAAAATAAACAACTAGGACTTTTGGAGATGAAACACTTTAATAGTTAATTTCACTTAAAAACAAAAGGCATCCAAAAATATTCAAAATACCTGCACCATAGGGAATCCAAGATATAGCCTAACAGCAGTGCTTCAAACCACCAAGCACAAAGGAAAGGTGAGAGCACAACCTCTGGAACCTCCACTACCACAGTGGGTGGCAAAGCATCAATTAAGAGGGTTGTAGTTCACATTTCTAGTGATGAAGGGTCTGGCGATCTGAGCCTGTAGCAATCATGAGACCATACTGAGCTCTGAGAACTGTGCACTGCCTCTGATGCCAAGACAAGATCAGAAACCCAAGGCACTAGACATCCCAGTGACAGAGATTACTTTAGCAATTCCACTTGCATTGCAACTCCTCAATGCAGTGGAAGCTGTGCCACCCAGACTCTCCCGCAACCTGGGTAAGTACATCTGAGCATGACTTTTTGGGCTTTTTGCATAATGTCAGAGGCTTTAGGAGGCCTCTGACATTATGCAAAGTCAAAGTGGAGCTTCTTCCATCTCGAATGAACTAGCATCTGAACAGAGAAGTGTACTATCCAAACCAGACTACATTCAGGTAGTGCAGGTATGAAGGAGCATATTGTGCTCTATTTACAAGAATTGTAGGGGCTGGCAGTGAGTTGGCAGGCAAAGTTTAAAAGGTCTTGTCTGGTATGTAAGCATCTAAATGGGGTGGAGCCATTCAGGTTAATACCCTATATGCGTAGATGGGTGTCATGCTCTCAGGTTGATGTCTTATGAGCTGTTCCCTCATTCAGAGATATTAAGCTGGCAATTACACAAGAAAAGAGAAGTTTCTAGTATAAGTCTCTTACCCTGGAACCAGCTTCCCAGAGGTTTTCTTGTTTTTAGAAAGCAAATAAAAAAAATTTTTTCACTCATTTATACCAGGTTTAACTTAAGCTTTGTTTTTATTGATTTGAAGGTTTGTTGTAGTCTGTGCTATAGAGGCAGGGTTTCATTAGCTGTAGCTCTTGCTTATGACTGATATTACCGAAACTTATTTATATGAGTTGATCTAAATGGAGCAGACCCATTCTGAGGTTTATGTATTAGAGGAAGGAGGTTGTTTCTTACACTTATATCTGTATTTATTTATTTATTTATTTATTTATTTAAAAAGTATTTATATACCGTTTTTTAAAAAAGAAATTTTATCAAAAACGGTTCACAGATTTAAAACCAAAAATAAAATAATCAAAATAAAATGGAATTTTTAAACTTTACATAAAAATTGGTAATAACTAGACAGAATGCTAGTATATAAGGTTATTAAAAATATAAAAAGTTTGGAACCATGGGCTTATTGTTTTGGGGGAAAAGGGGAAAAAGAGGGGGAAGGGGAACGGGAGGAGGAAGGGGAAGTGGGAGAAATAGAGCGTAAAAATTATATGAGATAAAGGGAAGAAGGGAGAAGGGTATGATAGTTGGAAACGTGTGAATGAGCAGGTATGTTGTAGTTATGTGTAGTATAAATGGGATTGTAATGGGTGTAACTATGTTTAAGAGGGTAATTTCGGTATTGATGATTAAGTTTAATTAGAAGACGTGTTGAATGCAAGTTGAAAAAGATATGTTTTGAGAGATTTTTTGAAATGTGCAGGGTTGGATATCGAGCGAAGATGGTTTGGTAAAGTGTTCCAAAGTGTTGGACCGGCTATTGAAAAGGCTCTTTTTCTAGTGAGGTCTAATCTGGCTTGTTTAGGAGAAGGGATATCTAGTAAATTTTGGTTAAGTGATCTTAAGTGTCGCGTCGGTTTGTATATGCGCAGTATTGAACAAAGCCAGGTAGAAGTATGATTATGGTTATGAATTAAACTATGGATAATAGAGAGAATTTTGTATTTTATTCTGAACTTTATGGGTAACCAGTGTAATGATTGTAGAATAGGGGTGATATGATGACATAAAGATGTTCTGGTTAGTATCCGGGCTGCAGAGTTTTGGATCAGTTGAAGGGGGTATAGTGAAGAGTCTGACAATCCTAGGAAGAGAGCATTACAATAGTCTAAGCCAGAGAAGATTAAGGATTGAAGAATGGTTCTGTAATCTCGGTAAAATAGTAGAGGACGAAGATGTTTTAACAGACGTAGTTTGAAAAACGATTTTTTTGTAAGTGAGGATATGTGTTGTTTTAGAGAAAGATCTGAATTAATGTTTACACCTAGGCTTATAGCAGAGCGTGTTATGGGGATAGTAACATTATTGATTGTAAGATGTGATGGTGGACCTAATGAAGAATCAGAGATGGAAGTTAAGTATACGAGCTCAGTTTTTGCTGGATTCAGTTTTAATCGATTGTGGGAGAGCCAAGAGTTGATTGTAGATAAGTATAGAGAAACTAAAGATAGAGTGTCTGACCAGGATGATTTATATGGGACAAAAAATTGGATGTCGTCTGCATAAATTTTGAACTGAAGATTAAGAGAGGATAGAATGTAGCATAAAGGAAGTAGATATATGTTGAACAGAATAGGAGAAAGAGATGAGCCCTGAGGAACGCCGGAATTAATGATATATGGGAAGAGCAGTGCTGACTATAATTGGTCGGTTGGAGAGGAAGGATGTAAACCAGTTCAAAACTGTACCTGTGATGCCTATGTTTTGTAGACCTGAAATGAGTATCTGATGATTAATGGTATCGAATGCTGCTGATATATCTAAGAAAACTATAATGTAGTCTGTATATGAGTCGAATGCACGGAAAAAAGTATCAAAAGAGGATAGAAGAAGTGTTTCTGTGGAATGACCTTTTCTAAATCCATGTTGATTAATATGAAGAATATTGTGCTCTGTAAGAAAATCGGTTAACTGATGGAGTACTACAGATTCTATTAGTTTGGCCAGGGAAGTAAGAGATGCTATAGGTCTGTAATTGTTAAGATCAGATGTATCTTTTGCTTTAGCTTTTAAGATTGGTAGTATAGAGGTCTTTTTTAAAGTGTGGGAGAATTCACCTGATTCTAGAGATTGATTAACTAGAAGAGTAAGAAAAGAGCAGGCTTCAAGTTTGAGAGCTTTGAAAAAGGCTCCAGAGCACGGATTATAAGGGGAGTTGGAGGGTTTTTGTTTGTTTATAATGGCTAGAATAGAAGTGTCTGAGGTAGGGGTGAATTCTGACCATGATTGACTGGGTACTTCATTTTTTTGAGTGGGATAAGGAAGGTTTGAGAATTCAGCAGAAATGTTAAGTACTTTAGTTTCAAAATGTGATGATTTTTGTTAAGTTGCATAGCTACCAAATATGACAATATATTTCTCCTGTGGGGTACATAGGACACTTTGGACCAGATTTTAAAAGGGTTACGCACATAAGTTATGCGCGTAACCCTTTTAAAACCACCCTGCGTGCACCGAGCCTATTTTGCATAGGCTCGGCGGTGCGCGTAAGTCCCGGGGCTTCACTAGGGGGGGCGTGTCGGGGCCGACACGAAATTCAGGGCGTGTCGGGGGGCATGGTGCCGGCCCGGGGGCGTGGCAGAGGCCTCCGAAAGGGTCCCAGGCCGTGGAATCACGCGCCAGCAGCCTGCTGGCAGGCGTAACTTTTAAAACACAGGTGGGGGAGGGGGTTAGATAGGGCCAGGGGGTGGGTTAGGTAGGGGAAGGGAGGGCAAGGTTGGGGGGGGGTGTGGAAGGAAAGTTCCCTCCGAGGCCGCTCCGATTTCAGAGCAGCCTCAGAGGGTACGGAAGGTGCGCGCAGGGCTCGGCCCGCGCAGGGTGCACAAAAGTGCACCCCCTTACGCGTGACGACCCCGGATTTTAAGATACACGCGGTTACAGGCGTATCTTATAAAATCCCGTGTACTTTTGTTCGCGCATGGTGCACGAACAAAAGTACGCGCGGGCATAGATTTATAAAATCTACCCCTTTGAGCTTTGATTATAATTTCAAATATGTTGTATACCATGCTATCAACATTTCTAGGTGATTAAGGAAGCAAATTTTAAATATTTATTTGCTTTTATATACCGACATTCGTTGGCGTTCATCACATCGGTTCACATCATAACTGGAATAGTAGGACTAGAGGTCGTACTATTTTACATTTTAACATTAATTGTGAGTGGTACTAAATGTACAATGTAACTTATAATCGATTGCGAACTTTAAACGAATGGCAATAAACCTTGGAGGGAGAACATGTAACAAGTATAACATTTAACAAGGGTAGCGATAGATGTTAAAGGAAGGTTATTGGAGGGGAGAGTCTCAATATTGGAGGCCTTATGTACAATGTTTGCAATAGAGTCTAAAAAGTAAAGTCTGCAGAGAGGGAAGTTCAGGTTTAGCTGTGAACTATAGGAATATGGGGGAGGGGGGGGGGCGGTGAGGGGTGGGGGTTAGGTTGAGTGTTGGTAGGCTTTGAGGAATAGCCATGTTTTCAGTTTCTTTTTGAATGAGTGGATGGAGGGTTCCACTCTGAGTTGGGAGGGAAGCTTGTTCCAGAGGGTGGGGCCCGCTACAGAGAAAGAGCATTGTCTGGTGGAGGTGAGGTGTGCTAGTTTAGTGTGGGGTATGATAAGTAGGCCCGTGTTTTGAGATCGCAGGTTTTTCAGGCTGTGGTGTAGTTGGGGTCGTTGGTCCACTTGATTTTTTGGTTGTTGATGGTTTTGTGAAGTATGGTGAGAATTTTGTATTATGATCTGTGGGGTATGGGGAGCCAGTAGAGTTCTTTTAGTATTGGGGTGATGTGTGAGGAATGGTTGATGTTTGTGAGAAATCTGGCTGCTGCGTTTTGAAGCAGCTGGAGAGGTTTTAAGGTGGAGGCAGGCAGTCCGAGGAGGAGGGAGTTACAGTAATCCAACTTGGAACGTATGAGGGGAGGTGTCCGGTTGGCTGGAGGAGGAGTCTTTGTTGGTTTTGGTGGAGAGTTTGCTTGATATGTGAAGTATTTCTGTTTTTTTGTGGGTGAGGGATATCTGCAAGAGGAGGTTCTTTATTTGGGTGGTGAGGGTGTCCCAGAGTGCGAGGATGTGCATGCAACTCTACCCCATGCCTATTCATTGTGGATATCCTGAAAACATGACTTGCTAAGAAGTATTCTAGGAGGAGCTAGACCTAGAGTACCAAATTGAGGTGCTTCAAAATTCCAGTGTTGCACAGATGAAAAAATAAGGTGTCTATACATCACAAGCTGGAACAGCTATAAAGCCAAGCTAGATGCTTGAATCTTCAGGTCCTGGATTTCCCCAAATTTTCCTTTGTGACTTCAGTGGAGATGCCAAAAGAAACTACATATCCAGTTACAAGAGCTTATTATCGCATTGCTGGGAGGCACAAAGAACCAGAGAGAAGAGCCTGGAGAAGGGTATTTAACACAGACTAGAACCACAACTTGGATCTTGGAATCTTTTTCATTCTCAAAACAGACCACGATTAGGTCATGTAAGATATAAAGATGTTTTATTTTTGAGTCACAAAATATCAGGAGCGGGAGTTTCAAATTTGAGTAGCATGGCACAAGATATACAAATATTTCTATACAGCAGGTGGCTGTTTTTCTCATGGTGCAAATTTTTTGCTGCATCATCCCTACGCCTGCTAATAGATAATTGAGTTAGGTCATAAAATGCTTAAGGACTTTTAGACAAAAAAAAACAAACACTGAATCTGTAGTGGTAAATGTTGCTAATTAGAGTCAACTTTATTACTGACAGTTATTCTCTATTTTTACCTCATTTAAGAATTGTGGCAGTAGCTTCAGCTTTTTCAGTTGGTTTATTGGCATCTCGTTCCCTCTTTTTGCTTATATTGAAACCCCCTCTAATTATGTACTAAGTGAAGTGCATTATTGTTGTCTTTTTCTTTATGGAAGGTTTTTTTTAAGTATACTTCTATTTCTCTAACAAGTTTGTTCTTGGTTTATAATTTCAAATTGTATAAACAAAAAATGTAAAAAGAGAAACCCTTAAATATCTTAAAGTCCCAAAACATTTTTTTTAATTTTACAAATGCCTGCATTTCTCCTCTCTGATGCTGATGGAAACACCCAGACTGCCTTGTAAAGAAATATCCATTTATAAGATCATGCCTACTAAAGCAGCAAAAATCCCTACATAAACATCGACAAAATAAAAAAAATAAAAAAACAAGATAGATTTAACATAATTTATATACATTTATGGCTTCATACATTAAAAGGAAAGATTGTTCTTGTGTCTGTAGTACATCATCATCAGGCACTTGTCTGAAATATCTAGATATCAACTTTAATTACGAATTGTTACTAATCTAGTGTAGTGAAACACAGGAATGTTATACCACACACAAGTATAACTAGCAATATGTACATGCAGATAAGTGATTCTGCTGGTCTACTACACAATAGATGAAAGAGGCCAAGCTTAATGCCAACATACTCTTTGTTTGCATAAAACACATTGAATCTTCCATATGATGGTTACAAAACACGAGAAAATCTTATTTAAATCAGTTATAAATTAACAATTTCATAATGAAAATATGAATTTAAAAATAAGTAAAATAAAAAAAGTACTGATAACATACATCCAGTGGTTTAACAAGTGCAAATTTTATACAATTTCAAAGTTGGTCCAATTTTAAGTTTTCCATCTTCTTATGGGTTCTGTGCTCACTATTAAGCAGGACAACATTTGGTTAGAAATGTAGGCAACTTAAAACAGTGTCAGTTTTCCAAATGCGGGACTTTCCATGTATGAATCTGTTGCCTAATAAACATCTTATTTTATATAGTTATATTACTGAAATACATCTTTCTATTGAAAATATTAGAATAGCTCAATAATACAATATACTTTTAACAGTACAAACCAAATAAAAAATCAAAAACCAGGCTGCATAGATAAGATCATTTGCACATTTCACAAAACAATAGTTTACAATAATTTTGACAAAACTCAGCCTAAGAAATCAGTATTGGAACTGAAAAAGAATATTACTGGAGACCACATAACATTTGATTTGAAAACGGGCAAATATGCCATTCACTGATTTCATTATATACCATAGAGTCACATGAGAAATACAGCAGAACTTTGCAAGATTAGACTAAAAAAAAAAGCAAAAGTAGGAGATGATCTTTACATTTGTATTAACAGATAGTACCAAATGCATATTTTCAAATGTTTGAACAGGATTTTATACAGTCTACTTTGCTCATATATTATAATTTAACATGATACACTTTGATGCATATTTCACTATGATAAGCCTACATTATTGTACAAGAAAGTAGTAAATCTCCAACTCTGTAGATTTTGAAGGAGCAATCTGGATCTAATGGAGCAGATTCATATCTATGTGGCTAGGGTGTAGATACACCACCCCCTACCCACCCCCACCCCCCCAAAAAAAAAAGAAAAAACAAAGATGTAATCACCAGAAAAGTATGAATTGGTTCTCTTTCTACAAAATGACTAAGTAGCATATGCAGCCTACTGTTATACCATTAAACAGAGAATTCTTGGTGCTGCTGTTAACAGAGCCATGTCTTGAAGACCAAGGTATTACTTTTGCTTAATTTTTATTCAGATATTAAATAAATGGAGATGTCTGTAGCTGTGCTGAGGATTTGGGTCTGTTGCACTTCAACAATACTGATGGAAAAATCATCAATAAATGACTTTCATTATGCAAACCTCACAGACTATCCTAAACAAATTAAACTGTTTAATGAGAAAAGATTGAGGGAGCAGAATTGTCTGATATTTGTATAGTGATTTTTTTTTTTTAAATAGCAAAAGGATGTACTCCACTTGATGGTGTCACTGCCAATCACTCAAGAATACAAAAAGCTAGCAGTCTGTCCAAATAAAACTGGTATTCCATGCATAACGTTTTCTACATTATATTATCTGTGGACAAGTTTTAAGGGGCAAATTTTAAAGTGTCTACAGATTGGAGTAGGCTTTAAATGGAACATTCAATATAGGGAATGAACATTTTGTGCGTCAGAATAATAAAAAAAGCACACTATAAATAACTAGTTAAGCAAGTGAATATTTTCAGAAAACAATGTCCTGCTTTTGGGTTCACAAACATTATGAAACCTCCAGGAAATAAATACAATATGAAACTTTACATGTGTGTCTATCAAGGAATCCTTAACACTTTATGGTATTCATAGTTATGATCAAATGAAATGATGAAAGAAAAGCATACATGAAACTGATTAAATATTTCACCAACATGAAATGCAAAGTGTCTACAACTATACATCACTTTCCTGCCTAAAATATGACATTTACTTAGTATTTAAGGTATCCTTATGATTTTTGTTTCTGTAAGATTACTTATGAAAAACCTCACTGAATAGCACCCTAGGGTGTACATACTGTACCAGTGTGTGTATAAAACTGGTACTAATACAGTTAAAAATACAAAAATAAAATGTCACGAATGGTGCTCCTGACTGCTTGTGGTTCTGAAGAGTTATAAGTAATCTGTAGCAAAGTAAAAATTTTATTTAAGGAAACAATTACACAGATACTAGTTTATTTAAAAAAATGCTCAAATCCATCAATATTCTTTATGGTAAAGCTCCAAAAACACTTGTATGATATTATATATATATATATATATATATATGAAAAACAGCAACAACTAGCATACTAAATTAATTACAAGATGCTATCTAATCAATTGTTTTGCTGTTGTACTTTTTTTTTTTTTTTTTTAATCCAGTCTTACATCTTTCATTTAGTCAAGTTAGAGACTGCCTGATTTCCATATCAAAGTAAGGCAGGTCATTCAGCTGCAAATGAAGACCAAAATAATTCTGACTAAAAAGTTCAGTCAGTCATAGATAGCATTAATGGAATTTCAGATATGAGATCACAGTATTAAAAGTGTATAAAACCTTAGGACCAAATGGCTATTTCTTTTACAAAAATCTGCATCTATAGCTCACATACAAAACTTGAAAGCAGAACATGATGTAAAAAGTATTTTCTGTGAATACATAGTGTAGTGAGTTTGGCACTTACAGTAAAAAGAACTGTGCTGTTGGATATTTTATCTACAATGGTGCACAACCTGCAAACATCCTGTAAAGGAAAACACTCTGCTGCCAAGTCTTGGCTACCAAGTCTCATGAAAAGAAAAAAGGAACATTTTTATTGAGAAAAATAGAGAAGAATGAAGGACATCTTTGGACTTCTTTTCTCTGTTCCTATGGTCAGACCTCTCCTGATGTACATTTAATGAAAACCTAATACAACAAAAAAAGAGATAAAATGAATTACTTGACAATATTAATTTCCACAAATGTTCATTTTATCTGCTAGCTCCCTTTCTGTATATATTTGTCAATCTGAATCATGTAGGATAGAAAGCCACATGCTGGCTCAACAGACCAACATCAGTCTTCTTAGAAAGAGTTCCCGTAATGTACCTTTCCTCCCAGGATCCTTTCTGCTGCTTTTCCTCCCTGCATTCCCCCAATAATACTGTAGGCATAAGAACACTAAAAGAGAAAAAACTAAAACAAGCTAGAATGTGAGCATAAACCAATATTATGCTCAAACCAAGGTTACACTTTCACTTGCTTACCTTTTATTAGGATGGGTTTGGTCCAGGCTGGCATGGGATTAACAGAAGTAGAATTAATAGGTAAAAGACATTCTTCCTCTGTTAAATCCCTATAAAGTACAGATTGGCAGAGAAGGATCTCACTGGTGCCCTTAATATACTGTGATAACTTTTTCCAAACACTGCATCCACTGATGCCCATCTGTCAATACAATAATGCTCAGTAAAAGTATGTACCAGATTCCAAACGGCAGCCTTATAAATCTCTGCCAAAGACACATCTACTCTCCAGTCTGACACTATTAGAGCTCTTCCTCCACAGCCCCATGTAAGCTTTGAGGATACAATGTCTTTTTAATCCATCTAGCAATGGATGACTGATAGCCCTAAATAAAAACTGCTCCTATTTCTGGAAATATTCTACCACCACTAAATAACAGTGTTACCACTTCAAAATCCAGTGCACATTTCTCTCCAATAGAGATTTGGATTCTGGGCATAAATGGAGGCAGCACCACCACCTGATTCAATTGAAAAGATGAATTCACCTTACAAATAAAACTAAGGACTATCCATGCAATTACATCATCATGCGTTTATTTATGACACGCTTTTCCACCAAGAGTTCAAATTGAGTTACAATCCATTAAGTAATAATCAGTTAAAATGGCCAGACCAAGAAGATAAAATAAATCCTATTGAACTAGTGTAAGAACAATCATTCCAGAATGTGTCCCCCAACTAGTCAAGAAAGGTGGGAGGCTAAAGCAGTAAGGTAGATGGTTAATATGCTTGATTAGTGTATCCTGACAGAGTGTGAGTGTGTGCACGTGTGCGTTAGGGGGACAGAATTTCTGCAGGTGCAAAGTAATAAAAATGGCAGGAGTGAGCATAGAGAATGGAGAAGTTCAGATATTGTGATTGCAGATGTTACTGACTGGTACCAAATTCTGCTTCAAATAGCCAGGATTTTTACCAGTTTTCTGAAATATAGGAGTTTAGGGCCAACCTGATATAAGGGGGGTAAGGAACTACAAAGTGTTGAGGCAGATCCTGAGAAAGTTCCATTTCTGGTGCAGATAAGATGCATTGTTCTCAGAGGTGGGATTGTGACAGGCTTACGACTGGGATGATAGTGAGCAGGAGGTCCCACAGGGGCAGGATGGTCTGAGGGATTTATAGGTCAGGGTTAAGATTTTAAATTTGGTATGGTAGAGGATTGGTAGCTAGTATAAGCTTTTCAGGAATGGGGTTATACAGTCAAATTTATGTACCCTCATGATCAGCAGAAAGAAGCATGTCTGCCTGAATACGAGCTACATTTATTTATTTAAAATCTTTTCTATACCGTCGTTAAGTTTTATACCATCACAACGGTTTACATGCAGGCACATAAATTAAAGTAGATGAATATGTACGGTAGTACATTCTAACAAGTGCCAAAAAGGTTCGGTTTCATCATGTCATAAAAAAAATCTCATTTGTTGAGTGAGGTAGGTCTTGACCATGTATACATGCAGGTTACTTAATTACAGGTTTAATTCTCATGTTCTGTGTATTTCTATTAGGTTAGCTGTGAGGTAAACCAATAAACTATTACAACATACATTTTGAGAACAGTGTTGTGTGCTGGTGAACTTCTGCCAATTCCTGTTTACTTTCTATTCTCTGTTCTCTTTGTAAAAGGCTTGTTTAAAAATCCAGGTTTTTAAACTTTTTTTTTTTTTTAAAGGTGTTTAGGTCTCTTTGTAATCTGATTTCTAGTGGCATTGTGTTCCACAGTGTAGGACCTGCTAAGGATAAAGCCCTTTTTCTAACTTGGGTTAGTCTAGCTGTCCTGACTGAAGGAATGGTTAGGAGTGGTTTGTTAGCTGATCTAAGCTGTGTGGTACATGTACCCGAAGTGCTGTGTTCAGCCAGTCTGCCTTTTCATCATATATTAATTTATGTATTGTACATAGGGTTTTGTATTGTATTCTATGTTCTATGGGTAGTTAAGGGTGTTCTATGGGTAGTTAAGGGTGTTGAAAATTCCCACATATAGTAAATTACAGTTCTCCAAGGAGGAGATAATGGGGGCATGAATAGCAAATACCTGATCATTAAAGAACTGTAGAAATTAAGAAACAGAAGGCAGAATAGCTCAGACTTATTGACGAGCAGACTGCAACCAAGAAATTGAATTGGTTGTCAAGAAACCAGGAAAAACTGAGGCTAACAATATAAAAAGTGGCTTCATGAATGTCTTTAAATTTAGTAACAGATTTTTAAATTGAGTAACAGTTGCTCCAAGAAGCTTTCATCTGAGTGGAAAGATAATTCACTGCCTTATGCTGGACTTCAAATTGTCAATAGTGTCATCACTTATACCCTTTTAGGCCTTTATCAAAACAAATACCAGTATTTCAAAACAGATTTCAAAGCAGCATTAGTGGCAGAAATGTTCCTCTCTCAAAACCAGAAAGCAAACTTTCTCCAAATGGTAATTTGGGGAAGCCTTTACTGGCTTTGGTAAACCTGCCACTATTTTATCTGAATACTCATTTTTATTTAGGGAAAGCCACAAATTCCAAGCCATCAGGGATAGTGATTCTGGATTTGGCTGAAATACTAATTGATTTTAATCCATCTTGAAAAGAAATTTGAATGGCTGTGCCACCAGTATTTCTACAAGGTCTACCAGTTAGGCTCTATCATGATCATTTCAAATTAGTACCATTTCTGTCTACTACCCTTTATCATTTGTCCAAAGGAAAAATTGCATAACAATGAACTGCTCCATTTTTTGAGACAGTTCATCTACAGTCACCATTCACAGATCTTTGAATTTGATGAAAAGTGAGGGAACCTTCCTGTTAAAGCAAGATACCATGAGATCTAGCACTAGGACACTCTACCTTCTGATTTAGGTCCCCCTTCTCCTGATGTTAAGCAGTATTTGTTCAACCTTCTTGCAAATAGGGCTGGTAACACAAGTGCGTAAGTGCCCATACATGCTGGAATTTTAAATCATGCACACAACTGCATGCATATGATTTAAAATACACCTACCACACGTAAATGTGCTTCTAATTTTAAGCCGTTACTTTATCGGCTTTAACTTGCACAGATAAGCAGATTTTAAAACATGCTCACATGAAGGACATTCTCAGTTTTGCCAAGTAGTCCACCAGTTTGCCCAGTCTCTCTTGAGATCATCCAGACCCCTCTGGTTCTTCAGCCTGCCCCTTACCCTACTTGACCCGGACCCTTCACTCTGTCGTGTTAGGTCTAAAACGGGATTTCTGCAGACTTACATCTCATCAGGAGAAGCAGTAAATATATGCAGCTAACAAGCTGCTGCACGCTGCGGCCTCTGGTTTTAAAATACAGATTTATACATGTAACTTAACCCTGCCCCAGAACCCTGGTTTTCCTGGTTCATAGCTCTAACCACTAGGCTACTCCTCCAGATAGGCATAAACAAAAATCCCTTGCTCCTAAAGCATTGCTACTGGGGTACCAGGCAACTTTGTATACATTCTTAGAGCTATCAGGCTTAACTGGAGGGCTCTGTATACAAACGCTGCCCGCAAAGCAGAGTTATGTGTGGTAAAGTTGACAGATGGAAGGCAGAGATTCCATATGAGTCTTCTATACCACAATTTGTTCAGTCTCTTGAGGTCCAACTGAGTGAAAATCCAGTTACTTCTTCAGGAGCACAAACTAAATTTGAATAGATACCTGAAAACCTCTGCTAGTATATAAATCACTGCTCCCATGTCTATGAGATGCTAACTAGTAATAGGTGTTCTCAGAGGACAGCAGGATAAACAGTCAAAGATGTCATCCAACAGTGGGAACACAATGTTCTAGAAAAGCTTTTTCCAGGCACAAGTGGAATTTCCCATGAACAGGGCACTCTGAACCCCCTCAATCCTAAAAAAAGCAAGTTTGCTTACCATAAACTGTGTTTTTCACAAATAGCAGGAAAATTAGCCATGCTCTGTGGGTGACGTCATCCGAGGGCACTGAACAGTGTGTCTCTCCAAGTTAGTACAGCTCTGAGATCTACTGAGCATATGCAGAGTTCCCATATGAGTGTTGCCTCAGAGACTCCTCAGTAAGTGCTAAAGTTTACAGAATAGGTAAGTCTGCTATTCAGGGAGAAGGGCTGCCTTTAAGATGTCCCGAGTATAATGCTTTTCAGAGTGTATATGGGAAAAGTTAGTTAGTTGCTTCTCAGATTTTTTGAAGTTGTTGATCCAGGAGATTGGAATGACAAGGTAGGACTTTCATCTGAACTGGCAGATCTTCTCCATTAGCTTTCATTTCCTTCTCTTCCTTGAAGAGTCTGAAGAGGATTTTTCAGGTGCCTCGTGTATTTGTATTGGAGTATATGCAGAGTACACCAACCTGATGTACTGTGGGAAAGTATCTTTGCGCTGTGCTTTGGAAGTTTTGTTCAGACATGCATTGGGCACTCCAATGCATCTGCCATCTTTTTTGCCTAAATGCTCCATTTAGTGGTCTGAGTTGCTTTTTTCGATGCATCACACTTTACTGACAACCTTGTGGAGCCTTTGGAGTCAAAGCGGCACTTTAGATGTTTTCTGTTTCTTAGCAAGAGTCAGAAGAATCTCTGTATTTTGATTTTGGGTATCTTTCAGTGATTCCACTATTTCCCATTCTGGGGCTAGTCCAGGAGACTTACTGGCAGCGCTTCTAGCGAGGAAAAAGATGTTCCCTTGGACTGATGTCCCGCTATTTTTGCAGCTCTTTGTCTCTGGGGCTTTGGTGACATTCTACCACATTCTGGGCAGTTGGGTTGGTCATGGTCTGGGCCCAAACAGATAGCAGTAGTTGTGGCCATTAGTAATGGAATTAATTTTTCCAGATGAGCAGTATTTTAAACTGCAGGTCTTTTTTGAGACCATGTTAGCACTTAAATGTCTTCGTGGGTCACAGAAGCAAGAAAAATGTGAGGAGAAAAAATTTCCTGTGGAGAGACAGAAATAACTGTCCATGCGAAGCGCAGACAAAAATAGACTGAGGAAGTTTAGGCAATGCCTGCACAGGAATTCCTGCACATGCTCAGTGGAGCTCAAATCTCTACTAGCTTGGAGAGACAGCTCTGTTTAGTGCTGCCGGATGAGGTCTTTAGAACTATGATGGGGATGGTGTTCAACATTCTTCTTTTGTACCAGGAAGTACCTGTAGTAAAATTCTGGCATTCTTTCTTGTGAAAGACAGGTTCATTCACTTTGGGTTCGGTCGTTTTGGGCTGTAAAAAAGGAAAGTTCCATTTTTAGCTATTCTTAGTGAGAAAGGGAGATAAAGGGTCCTCTGGTGGGTGATTTGTAGGAGATTTCCAATAAATTATATTGTGTAGCCTCTCTTTATAATCCAAGAACCCAGCTGCCCAAGCTTAGAGGGGGTCTAATAGTTTACATAAAACCTCAGGCTTCCCTTAACAGGCAGATTGACCAGTATAGAGAAACTCTACATCCAGTCGAACACAACCCTGGTTTTGACCTTCTGCAATCGCATAGGTGAGACCTTTAGATCTGCTGTTGATCTGGGGAACGGATGAAAACTTCTCTGCTGAGCAAACTGTTTCCTCTGCTCCACTGATACTTCCTTGAGATGGAGAGAGGTACAGAGATGGCAGAGAAGCACAGAACAGTGGTCTTTGGTAAGATCTATTGCTTCCTTGACTTTGTCTCCAAAGATGTTCTTTCTACTGCAGGACATGTCTGCAAGCCTGTCCTCCAGGTCCTCTTTCCAGGCTTTAGGCCTATAATCATGAATGTCTGTGGGCACCAACAGCCATGGCAAAGGCTTTCTATGTTTTGAAAGCATCATAGGTTAAAAAAACACAGATGTTTCCCACCCTCACTAGTGTTTGGCAAGTAAACAAGTTCTCCCTTTTTCTTTTGAGGGAGAAACATAATATCTGATAGAACTTTATGCAAGACTGCAGCACAGCAGTCTGGGAAAAAAAAAACCAAAAAAAAAAACCATTCCCATAAGGATTCAAAGTTTGGGAATCATGCCCCGAGAGTGCTGAAATTGGAGACTATTTGGCTCTTTTCCTGATGGTTTTAACTACCATACACCAGTGTGATAACTGGACTGTCAAAAATAATTTGGCCATAATCTCTCTTTATGCGATGTTCTAATTTTTTTTTGTCCAATCTGCAAATCTCAGGCCTGGCGTTGCTTGAGGCACTGGCCAGTTACAGTGCTTTCTCTGGATACAAGGTTAATTATGAGAAATCAGAAATATTACCAATAGGGCCTAAATAATGTATCCCTGGGTGAATAGCAAGATTTAAGGTGGTGCAAGAGGGGTTTACATATTTAGGAGTTTATATTTCCAAACATCTCAGAAATTTATTCTCCAGGAACAACTTAATAGTGAAAATTAAGTATGATTTGAGGAAATGTATGGATTTGTCAATTTCGTGGGCTGATTGTATCAACTTGCTCAAAATGAATGTCCTTCTGAAGCTCCTTTGTTCCAACATGTGTCCTGTGATGTCCCAACTAGGGTTTTTGATGAACTACAACAACAGATGTCTAAATGTATTTGGGGCAATCATTGGGCATGTATGAGACTAAGTCGGTTGTGGCTTCCTAAGAAATAAGGTGGGATGGCACTCCCTAATTTGAAAGCCTACTATTGGGCTGCCTGATTGGTTATGTCTGAAAGCTTGGTTGGTCACGCAAATGAATCTTGGTTGCAGTTGAAACAGCTGCAGATGGATGTAGCCAAACTATGAGTCTGTGTTATGAAGATGAGTGTCCAGGAATAATCCCATTATTGTGCATACACTTAAAATCTGAAGGCAGATGCAGGGATTTTTGGGGTTGGAAGGTGAGGTGTTTACACCCCTGACTCCCATATATGGGAATTCTAATATTTCTGGGCTCACTTTCTCTCCAGCTTTCAAGGAGTGGAGGGAATACAGGTTGTATTGCTTAGCTCAATTGTGAGAGAATGGGCCTTTTCAAACTTTTGAATCTTTATCTCAGGAATTTGACCTTACCAGAATGCAAGTTTATTACTTGCAATTATGACATATGCTCTCTGAAATTATTGATCTCAGCTCCTGTTCAAGAGCTGAATGGCATGGAAAGCTATCTTTCTGATCCAGACACCTCCATTAAAGGTATAATGCTTATTTATTGGGGTATTTTGCTTGGAAAGTCAGAGGTTTTAATGAACAAATGGAATGAAGATTTGGATGTAGACTTGCTAAAACCTGGAAAGTTATCTGGATGAATTTTCATCAAAGCTCTCTATGCCAGCACTGGGTAGAACTGATGATCTGGCTACTGCATAGGACATATCGTACTCCACTTTTTTATTCTAAGCTATTTCCAGAGGCTAGCCCACAGTGATGGCAGGGGATGCAGCAAAACTAGATCTTTTATACATATGTGGTTGTATTGACAAGGGGAACTTTCTTTGGAGTAAGATATAGCAAGAGACTGAGAATATACTAAACCTCCCTATTTTTATATGGTCTGTTGGGATGGTTCGTTGATCCCTCAAAAGCACAGAATTCTGGTGAACCAACTTTTGTTGACAGCATGTTTCACAATTCTTACTTTCTGGAGAAGAAACCCCTATACTGAATACTGGCACTGACAGGTGCGTAATATAGCAGACAGAACATCTGCGATATATAATGTGGAATAAACAGTTTAAATATAATGCGATTTAGGGCCCCTTGCAACAATATTTAGCTGCTCACAGGGGTTAAATCTGGGGGTTACATAAAGGTTCTCTCGCTCTCTGAGGAGGAGCTGAAATGTTAAATGTTAATTGTATATGTGGGCCCTGCAGATACCACCATTCTGCACTTTTACCATGTGATACAGCATCAAAGTTGTGATTTGGCTATTGTATATTGTAACCTATGATTGTATGTCAAGGACAATTTATAAATAAAGATGTATTTAAAAAAATAATAATGTGGCTGTTTGGACACAATACCTGGTGTCTGCCTTCTTATTAAGACATATCAGGAGCGCGAGTTCCCATATTCTCATGTACATCCTGCAGAAGTTCATGCCACCAATTCCTTAGGGGTATTAAGGTTGCTATGAAGGTTTAAAAGTGATGTCCTGGCCTCCACTCAATCTCTAAATTAAAAGGAATAACCTTAGTCATTTTCTGCTTGAAAATTGTGAAGAATATGTCTGGGGGGGGGGGGGGATATATTCCTCAACTGTGGAAAGAAAGGTTTTGAGGAGAGGTCAGGAGAATATTCCTCTACTAAATGACTCTTCTGACAACTGTATCCCAGAAATCTTCAGACTCAGACATAATAACCTTAAGCTATAATATGGAGTGCCACGGACCTGCAAACCAAAGCCTTAGTAGATTTATAAGATGGCTACTTTGCCATCAGGACTGAACATTGCTGGACCGGCTTCAAATTCTAAAGCTGACTTAGTTTGGCACAGATGCATTGCAGTTTTAGTATAAACAGATTGGTGCCTTGACAAAGGTGTCAAAGACCAGTTCTATTGACACAACAGATGGCATTGAGAAGCTCTAAACCATCAATTCCACCTGTTTGTGGTGCTGATTGGGAGCTCAAGGATTTTGATGTCTGATTGCCTCTCAAAGATTGTAGGTCAGTCACCCTGGGCTTTTAACACCCTGGGCTGTTAAAAGGGATGCACTTATTGTGGTTTGAAACCCTGGAGATTATCACTGCTGGCTATCAATATGGGAGGCTGAGCTCACCTCCTGACAAAGTCACTTGGGAGAGCATACAGGCTCAAGTGCCAATGGAGATTAGTGCAGATACTTCAGTGCCTTTACCTGATAATCTGTTTCTGCTCTCTTTGGGTCCAGGCTCAACCCCAAGAAATCCTTGTGGGCAGAGTGGAAGGGTTCCCTGCTCCTGGACCCAAGTTTAGATTTTGTCTCCAAGGATGAGGTGCAGTCTCTAGGTGTTGAATGATTGCCATCAGTTTGTGCAACTCCTGGATCTTTTGGAACAAATGCCTTCAGTGCCAATGAGGTAGTACCAATTTTTAGCTTTGCATAAATATAATATATTGAGCAACCTAAGTCTCTAGAGCTCAATAGTTCTGAATGGCATCTTAGAGCAGATGTCACAACCAAGAGGTAATGTTCTCTAGCCTCAGGTAGTACATGCATAACTTATAATCATAGACATCTTATACTTGAAATGGGGACAAAATGAAGTGACGATTTCTCAACCATGTTAAGAAAAATTAACAAAATAAGATAAAGACAAAATTCATATGTGAAAAGTTGGTGAAGGCTACCAAACTATGCTACACCAAGGGAAAAAAAAAATAAGCCAAGCAGCTGTACTGAAGAAAATAAAAACTGATAGAGATCTAATAATCTGCCTATCTTACTTCAGAAGAGAACATTAGAATGACAGAGGAGACCCAAATCATGAAAACAGAATTCTGCAATAGAACACAATGGGAGAAAGCACCCAAACAAAAACAGTCCAAAAGTGCTCTGCAAGGCAACATCTGCATGGAAAATCCACATATGCTCAGAATAGTTTTCTCAAGCTTTCCAGTATGCTTTAGGAGATATTCTACAGCGGTGCTGTCGGTTGACATCCCTCACGTGTGACTAGTTATCCTGATTCTCAGAACAGTGAATTCTCTGCTTCCTTTAATTCTGAAAGGACAACGTTAAAAAGCTGGGAGAAACCGTTTCGATTTAAAACCGTTTCTGAAGTTTGTCAAAGTATCTATAGTGAATGGACATCTGAGGCCATCTAACTTGTGTCAATTTTTCTGCTTAGTCAGATCTTTTTCTGTCTTATCTAGTTGTGAGCCACATAAATATATGACTTCAAATAACACCATCAAATTCATCTTATACGAAAAGTAAACTAACCAGTGAATTAGTCACAGACCCCTCTTAGCATCAGGTTATCTGACACTGCTACAAAATCAGATTGTCTCCTCTATGAACGTGACTGCCAGTATTAGTAGAGCCAAAGGAGACCTTGACTTGTGCCCATCCTTCCTTGCTTTAAGGTTCCCTCTTTCCAGCAGCTAAGCCCATTTTATAACAGCTTTGGATATATACATACTGAGGACACTGCAACCTGTAATATGGCTCCATTAAGCTCGTAAATGCTTTTTAGAATTGTTTCCATATATTTGTTCATGCTTTCCTTCAGGGATGCAACTCCCTCTATAAAATAGCTGTATTCATCAACAGCTTGGATATAGCACTAGCCACCTTGGGGGCCAAGCCCTACAGGTCTATTTTTCCCTAATCAGCTTAGAATGGTTTCTTTGCAGTCAAGGAGAGATCAATGCTTTTCGATAATCATCTTTTTATAAGTTGATAGGAAGACATCTTTTTAAATCCTCCCTTCTGGGGTTCCTTTGCCTTTAACATCAAGAATGATGCCACCAGTTTGTTAACAATCCCATCTATGATTCAATGAATAACCAAGCTTCCTGGGCTCCTCTGCGTTGGCAGGTAACTTCCTTAAGGGCACTGGAGATGTTCTCTAGATGGCGTTCAAGCTTATGAGGACTCTGGGGAAGATGGTTTACCCCACCTTCTCTTTCCTATGGAGGAAACAGCATTTGGAGTTGGAGCTTTTTGAAAAAAAGACTATGGTTTACATTAAAATAGCCATTGAATCAAGTCCATAATACAGGGGTCTGAAATCTCTCAGTATCATCTCCCAATCCGAGGTCTCATTCATGTATGCCTGCCACTCTCTCTATAGCAGATGGGTATTCTGATTTCTTCTTTATGAGAGAAGAAATGTCTTAAAGTTAATTGCTGGTTATTACAAGATATCTTGGTACTGAATACACACTCTTTCCTGCTTCTCAGATGGTCCTGTTCCACAGGAGAGTGAACTAAAATCACCCATCTAGATGCTACCTGCTATTTAAAGGACAGAGCCTCAGCCCACAACCCTTCAACACTTCCATACATTCCCATGTTTGAGTAATTCAGAGTATAAAAATGGATGAGGTCACATGGGTGGAGCTCTCATCCAAGGAGGTGGGAGCTGGTTCCCCTTTGAAGTTGTTCCCTTGAAATGGATGAGGTCACATGGGTGGAGCTCTCATCCAAGGAGGTGGGAGCTGGTTCCCCTTTGAAGATGTTCCCTTGAAATGTCTGAAAGGTGGCATATAAATCAAATAAATAAATATAAAAAGAGTGCCACCTCCTATATCCAAAAGGCCCACAAGTGTTCCAAATGCCATTGGCCTGTGAACCCCTATACCTTTAAGGGGGAAAGTTTTGATAGGATGTAACTACTTAAGCATAGTGACACTTGGCAGAAAATGCTACAAGGATGAAGGAGAAGGTACCCATTTCACCATAGCACCCTTGGACAGTTGCCTACTGAAATCTGTATCTGTCTAGGACCATAGTCCCACAACCTATTTCAAGCTCCAACGCAGTCTCCATCAGAATCATAAAGTAGCTCTTTGGACAGGCCTCAGTTCATCAATATGCAGAATAGAGATCTGCTTCTCTATCCAGTCAATGTGAAAACTGGTGAAAGAGCAGAAGGGTTTTTGGTGGAAGTTGATACCACTGGAACATTTCCTAAGAAGACTGGCACTGGTCTGCCAAGCCAGTAGGTGGCCTCATATCCAACACAGTATAGATTAAAGAAAATTACAACCTGAAAAATAATTCACTTTACATTTAATTAACAGTGATATATTGTTACTTTAAGGTTTTCATTTTCACTAGTTATCAAGCAGCACTATATTAATACAATGAACTCCTACTTTAAGACCATACTTATAGCAAACTAAGTGCTATAAACAAATGATGCAGCAAGATTACAATGAAAACTCAATGTAGTAAATCAATTTTACATTAAAAAAAACCTGTGTAGGTTTATGTTAATTCTCAAAATATATATTACAAATGAGAAAGATTACCATACACTATACAATTATATTTAAATTTTAAAAATGCTCTCGTGAATGGCAAATGAATACTAAGAAACCAACTACCTAATGAAATAGTTTACCTTTAAAGCGGTAACTTCACTAAACCCGTCCTGATGACCACACAGTAAGTTGCTTTTTCAGGAAATCCATGGTGAACATGTATGAAAAATGTACATATATTGGGCCCCCAATATAAGAAAATTTATCTCATGTACATTCATTGTGGATATCCTGAAAACCTGGCTGGCAGTGGGATCACCAAGATTGATCTGGGAAGTCCTTCCAATAAAAATTGCTCATTCCTAGAAACACTGAAAACGCAATTACAAATGGGCTGAAAATAATCCATTTATAATCTGGATGCAAGTCATAATTGGGCACTTTCACAAATATCTATAGATTTATCATCACAACCTGTGAACACAAGCCCATAAAATTTGCCCATGCAAAATCTTGTGAGCCACAGACAGTTTAGAATCATTTTGGTCATATCTACATTTAACATGTATTACTAAAGACATGGCATCTTGATTTTATAGTTTTCTTTAATGTGTTTTCAGAAAGCTAATTTTCCCAATTAAAGCAACTTACCTGTTCAACAAAGTCTAGCCTGATACCCAGCTGTGCGTGGTTGTCTTTACACTGTGAGGAAAACTTTGGTTAGGCAACACACTATCAAAGTTAAAATCTGTTTCTCCATCCATAAGGTCATTACGAATAATTGATTCCATGTCACAATCCAAGCATTCAATTAACATGTCATCTAAGTCACTGGGAAGTTTCTCCTGATGAAGAGATCCCATTCTTCCATAACCATTACAGCTGTTTAGAGCAGAGTATGGGTTCATGGTACTCATCTGAATGGGCTGAATCATAGGCATCTGTAATGAAGTTTTAACTGAAGACAAGCGATTTAAACCTGAACTGTGTGCCATAGTGCTCACTGTATGAGACAAGGCATGACCATTAACTGCAGATGTTTGCTGAACATGTGCTTGGTGTGGGTGAACATTAGGGCTAATTTTATTGTGAGATGGTTGGCTCCCATAAGATGACATGACTGAATTTGTTACCATAAGCACATTTTGACCCAGCACTCTACTACTAGGCTGGGAAACAGCAGCATCTACTGATGCAAGAATATCATTGTTTGGTGGAGAATCAGAGGTAAGCAGTTCTTTGAGGAGTCCTGCTGGACAGTTAAATTGGGTAATAGTTCCATAACTTGATTTATTATCTTGAAGGGTTTGCATAGATATCTGGGGCAAAGAGTTCAGACTGGCTTGACCATAAGTAAATTTCCTGTAATCTGAATTTGGTGAACCCATACTTGTGTTTGGTGATGTATATGAAGAAAAACCTGCCGTCTTCTGCATCATTGAGACAGGTGATGATTGAGTTGATACGGTTAGTGATGTGTTAGGCGACAAAAGGTTGAGATTATCCAAAAGATTTTCCATATTTTCAGAATTACTCATCTCAGACAGGCTAGGCAAAGTAGATGCCATTTTTGATGCTGATGAAGGGTACACTAGGGAATGTACATCCCCATCCCCCAAATCATCTTGCTCTGGCATGATTGGGGAAAGCCTTCCACTAATTGTACTAGCGTTAGAGCTAGTTCTAGGTCGAAATGTGCTCCATGCATCAAAATCATCATTACTGTGAGAGCTGGGGCTTCCGGGCCACTTTGAGAACTGTGATCCAGGGCTGTCACCATTACCCTCTTGACTTGCTTGAAGGGCTGCTTTTTTCTTGGCAGCTCTGCCCCTACTCTTGGCAAACTTGCTACTATTGTTATTGTCCATTGATGCAGCTCTTCTTCGAGGAGACTTGCCACTTTTCCCCCCCTCAGGGTTCAACATCCACCAAGAGCTTTTCCCAGTTCCTTCATTTTGGACTCTGATAAACTTGCTATGCAGGGATAAGTTATGACGAATTGAATTCTACAAAACAAAACAAAACATAAACTTATTTTCCTTAGTTTCAAACATTTAGAATAGTGTATCAATGCACAAAAACAAATTACTGCATAATGTTTACATTATGAAACAAATGTTTTAATGCTAAAAGAAGTGATGATTTAAGAAAGGTGGTTTAGAAGTTACAACAGAGCTGAATTGCTGATATACCAGGCTGCATCACAGTCTAAGGACCTGAATCATTCATCAAGAGGCTGGAAAAGTGACTGGTAAATAGCTACTTGAAAAAGAGTCAGAAAAATTGTGAAAATGCTATTCTGAGTTTGAACATTTCTTTGGGAAACCAAACAGGCTGATAATGAATGTATAAGACATTTCGGGTCATCCAGGTTTCAAGCAGCAAAATTAAAATCGACCTCATTAACATATGTAAGCTTCATTAAATCTTTCTGGACATGCAAAATAATCTGACAGTCCACTGCAGAAAAGGCAATAGTGCATAGTGCATGTTCAACAACTGACATCAGTCCAAACTAAGGGCAAGAAGCCAAAAATGTTTGTCCACACTTCAACCGCAAGCCTACTCCACATATCTACAACCTCTCAACACCTACTCATGCCTATTCCCTAGGACAAAATAGGGGAAATGCAGCAAACATACAGAAAAGGCATTTTTATAGTACCAGCCCCCCCCCCCCCAAAAAAAAAAAAAAGATTTCAAACTAGAAAGCATGAATATCTGGCATACCAGTTTAGCATATACCAAAAATATTTTCCCCAATCTCAGCAATGTTTATTCTGTTTCATTGAATGACAGCTACCATACTCATGAATAAATAGCATTGGCAATATCCTAGGTAACCTGACCAAGAACATTTTTCTCTTTATAATGGCCACACTGACGCCATACCCTGTTTTCCCAGTTTGTTTCCAGTTCAGGGATAGCACCTCCAAATGCCCCTAATTTATTAGCGTCCCTTTCCCCCATTAGCCTCAACCCTTAAAACCCTGCTGGACTAGCCTAGATTTTTTTTTTTGTACTTACAGCCATCCTTAGCAGTAGTAAAGTTTCATGGCAGGTGACCCCAGTGCATGCCTCTCTGCCTTCCCCCGACACACTCCCACCCTGCCCATTCCATGCCCCATCCTTTTTCAGAGCTTTTAACTTGTGTGCATACCGGTGCCTTTCAAAATTCACTTGGCATGCGCCTCTCCAACTTCTACATCTCCCAGCTTTGGCACACGTCAGGCTTTTAAAATTCACCCCACGGTGTTGAACGATAAGACATGGAAACCAGCAGGTGGTCCTACAATAGTAATGTTCATGATCCTAATATTTGTCTGGAAGGTCCAAGGCGGGGTTGTTGGGCAACTGTCGCAGTGGTGGCACTAGCTGGAGCAGCAACTCTTGCCTCCTTTTTATATTTCCAGTACTAGTTCAGCATCTCAGAATCATTTAAACATTCTTAATTTGCATAGCTAAAACACTTCTACCTTTTTTGGGGTAGAATAAGTGGTGGTGGTCATCCATATATGTTATTTCCTTGGCATATAGTATTTTTAGGTACATGAATGATGTTAGGTATCTCTGTACAAAGCAGGCAAAGCAAGAAATACAGTGCTTATCATATATCACTTTCCCATTGTGAATGGTGGATCATGACAGAGGTACATCTAGGAAGACTGCCCTCAGTATTACAGGACTACTGGGAATGCTTTGTGCGCAGTTGTGCAGTGTAGATTGTCAAACACACTACAAATTTGCACAATGAGGCTCTGTTATCCATTGCCCCTACCCCTATGTTGAAGTGTTGTAACATGTGTGATCCTTGATTGGGAGACCCGCCCCCTCTGATGTCACTGAGGACTGTGACGGACATTAAACGGCGCCAGAACACTGGGTGCCTGCGCACAGGGATGCCACACACCATCACCAGCGGGCTCCCTGAAATAACTAACAGTGATGAGAAAGACAGAAAGAAAGAAAAAAGGTGAAAGAATCCATCTGGAACTGAGAGGGGAGGGGCGGTGTGTGATCCTTGATTGGGAGACCCACCCCCCCTGTGATGTCACTGAGGACTGTGACGGACGTTAAACGGCGCCAGAACACCGGGTGCCTACGCACAGGGATGCCACACACCATCACCAGCGGGCTCCCTGAAATAACTAACAGTGATGAGAAAGACAGAAAGAAAGAAAAAAAGGTGAAAGAATCCATCTGGAACTGAGAGGGGAGGGGCGGTGTGTGATCCTTGATTGGGAGACCCGCCCCCTCTGATGTCACTGAGGACTGTGACGGACGATAACGGCGCCAGAACACCAGGCGTCGCGCGCTGAAGGGGCACTCCCCTTTGTGCATCCCGTAGTGCATCCCGTAGTGTTAGCCATTCCCCATGTTCTTTTATATCCCTTGTTAACAATCCCCATATTTAAATGTTTAATGTATTTGAGAAAGGTAACGCATAAGTTCCTGCAAATTTTGTTTAAATGTAAACCAATGTGATATGTAAAATCGAACACCGGTATATAAAAGTAAGTAAGTAAGTAAGTAAGTAAGTAAATAAATAAATAAATAAATAAATAAATGTGGTAAGGTATGATGCTATAAATGACAGTGCAGGGGTTAACTGTTGTGTGGTGTACGGTGTATTTATAAGTTTCATAGGTGACAACCTGCAAGCACAAGGCACACATGATAAACAGATATGCATGTAGAGCAGAAAGGGCTGGCAAGCCACTTAAATGAACGAGTGTCATGACCTCCGGTGAAGACAGCGGTATTATCTCTGTAAACGCAGAGAGAAACTTCTACTCTGAGCAGAAGTAATTATATTTGCAATAGAGGTTTCCAAGAAGAGAAAAAAAACCACCCACAAAATTGTATGAGCAATTAAGCTCCAGTGAGTGGGGGTGCACCACTCAATGAATATCCTCTGCACCAGAGGACATTCATTAAGTATCTATGGCAGCTCTACCACCTGTGCACCCTAAATTTCTTCTTTTTTTGGCTTACCAATTATGTTTTTTGTCAATCCTAAATAGTTTAGAAATAAACCTCACTTGATATCTGACAAAACCTAAATATCTGGTATTATTCACTAAGTGCATATGTTTAGGAGGGAGGTCCAAAACGACAGATGTAAATCAAGTCTTATGTGATGTCACTACATCTATTTATTCATTCATAGCTACAACAATTGCTACCAAAAGAATCTGGGATGAAAGTCACCAGAACAGAGGGTCCCTCATGGCTGGGCGATACAGATGCTATCCAAGATATGCTGAGTGGCTGGAGTCCATTGACATCTTAGGGCCTATTGGACTCTTCAATTGAAGATGCACCATAAGGGGATGGTGTACAGTCAGTTCCATAAGGCTGATAAGATATGTCCCATGCAGACATCAGATGACTCAATCTTATCTTCTCCGCAGCATATATCATTATGTTAATTCTCTATGCAAGAGTATTGCTTTTGCCTGAGCCATATCTAGCAAAGTTTCTATAAATCCTATTGAAACAGCAGCCTCAGGTTGGATTTAGGAAAATAACTCTGGCAATACCAACAACCGGATGGCTTTGTTCATTTATTCTGTGGCATCTCCTTGAGCTGTGTTCTTTAGTGGTCCAGGTGAGGAAGACTTGCACCATCAATTTGCACAAGTATACATGCAACATATTTGGTAAGATGCCAGATGCTGATACAAGGCCAAAAGGCAGAGTGCAATATTAGACGTGGACTCAAAGCTGGAAAAATCTCTCCAAAAATGTAGTTTCTTATGTCTAGGGAGCACAGTCTACCTAGTCTCCTAGAAAGAAACAAGATGTTAAGAACCACCCTATTAAGCTTACCCTACACAAGGCACATTTAGGATGGAATCGAGTCCCTCCAACTCTTGGGGGGGGGGGGGGGGGGGATCAGGAAAATACTTGGAGCAGAATCCTGTCCTACCTCTGATGAATGGGATTGGACTCCATGGGCCTCCAAGAGAAAAATGCAACATTTCCTGATATCAAGAGGCTGCCAATGTGATCCTCAGTGGGCTGAAAACCCAAGTGTCTGATAATACTTTGGGCAATGGTTTACTTAAGCCTCAGCCTCTCCTCAACCAGGAGTGTCTACAACACAGACAATGGAAACTGGGCAATGTTCCCCAATCCAGTCAAAACCCTCTATCAGAATATGGCTGGGCTAAGCTATAGCTCTGTGTGTCCTCTGATGAGAGCAAGGAGCCTGTTGCTGATGGGATAGAGGGAGCAACAGAAAGCATTTGCTTCCATTACTGTATCCCACTCATGAGCCCCAAACTGTGGATAGTGGGGCTGGAGCAGCATTGGAGAGGGCACACGATAGACTTCTCAGCCATCACTTTCTCAAACCTAATATCAAAAAAGGTATCTCCAGTACCTGGTATTTAAAATACCAATGGTCATACAGACCATGTGATATCCTCACTCCAGCACCTCATCTCCTAGTGACCTTTGCCATGGTGTTTTGAGACAGCTGCTTTGATAACCCCTTGGATTGTGTCAGGTCTAGAATGTACTGAACATCTGAAGGGACTGATAGACTATGCCATCATAGGACATGGCCCCTTAATAGAGCATCCTTCTCAGAAAGCCTGGGGAACTTATACCCTTGGGTTTCTTGAAGGTGGACTCAACCACTATAGACAGATGCAGTGGCTGCTGCTTTTTGAATCCTGGAGCCTGGACATAACTGTATCCACCACCTCATTAAGAGAACCACAATATAACAGGAAGGATCCATGAGTTAGTACTGGAATCTTTATATTTATTTATTTAAATTTCTAGACCGCACATTCCTTATAGTTTAAAGCAGTTTACACATTTACATAAATGTGTACACATATAAAAACAGAATAAAACAATGATATACAAGTAACATATAAACAACAATGTGGACCCCTTAGTTTTAGTATGCTAAAGTGAATAAATGGGTATTTAATGCTCTTTCTGCAGCTCAAAAGAATGGCTGCCAGCATTCTCTTCATAAGGTCACCAGAGAAAATCTTCTGGAGGATCTTTCACCCTTCCTGTAAAGGAGATGATTCAGAGGGGCATCGTTCTTACAAGAGAGTCTTTAGATCCATAGTCACCATGACCAGGCAGCAAGACGGAGTGGATTGGATCTTACCTAGCTAGTAGGCACCACCCCAGGGAGGTACAGAATTGCCCACAAAGCTCAGCCTGAACACCCACCAATGTATTTGGTTCTCCAATGCCAACTCCATCAGTGTCTCAGTACCCAATGTCGATTCCCAAAAGAGCCTCGGTACTAAATGCTGAGAATCAGCAACTGCCAATTATGCTCAGCGCCCTCCTTTGGCTTTCTCTCTGGCTAGTCCTAAAAAACTGCCAATGACAGCACAGAATTGGAAGCAAGAGAAGATGCCATGTCTTCCTGGGCTCCAGAGGTGAATGAGTCATCTGTATCCTTGGAGACTAGTGCAAGTCCCAGGAATGTGGTGAGGATAAGTCCTCCTTCCTGTGGGAAAACCTCAGGGGATTCATGGCAGAGGCCAAAATACATCTTCTCTTAGCATTTTCGCCAACCTGCTTTTGCACACAGGTTGCAGGGGAATCTATGCACCGATGCCCATCAGACAGGCTAAGTCTCTTACAGCATCCAAGAGTTCCTGCCTGGAATGGCTCTCATATGCATAATGGCCCAACATGAGAAGCAGGCCAAGATGTGGTCTCTTCTCAGGCAATGTCCCCATCTACCATAGGGCAAAAAAGACTGGCCCAGCTGCACTGGGGGACAGTTAGCAACAGGCCCTCTGAGGCATCAAAGATGAAAAAGGGAAACCCAACTGGAATCATCCTGGAGCACCATAGCTAATGTACTATGAAGCTGAGAAAAAAAACACAAAACACACAACTTAAAAGCAGATGAAGACTAGAGGATAAAAACAATCCATGGAGCCCAGTGGAAAAACAGTTCTGCAGCTCCAAACGTTTCACTGCCGCAGCTATGTGGGAGAAAGAGATGAACTGTGATCAGCAGGGTCCATGGAAAAGAAGAAATGGAGGAGCCAGTGAGGTATTCTCAAAGCTTCTAGATTAGTGGCTCCCAAATCTGTCCTAGAGAACCTTCAATCAGTCATGTTTTCAGGATATCCACAATGAATATGCATGATATAAACTTGCATTTTATCTCATTCATATTCATTGTGGAAATCCTAAAAATCTGACTGGTTGTGGGTATCCCAGGATAGATTTGGGAAAGCAGAGTTGCTTACCTGTATCGGGTATTCTCACAGGACAGCAGGATATTAGTCCTCACATATGGGGTGACATCATCAGGATGGAGCCAATCACGGAATACTTTTGTCAAAGTTTCTAGAACTTTGACTGGCACCTGCTGGGCATGCCCAGAATGGCACTAACCCTGCATCCAGCAGGGGTCTCCCTTTAGTCTTATGTATAGCAAAGAGAGCGTGCGAAAAATAAAATAATAAATCGCAAGCGTACCCAACTCCGCGGGGTGGCGCCCGCCATGCCTCCCACTCTGGACCTGGGGCTCACCACCCCAGCGCTCCGAGAGGAATTGCACCGGATATTGCAAGAGGCAGTGTTCCAGGCTGTCCAAGGCCTCCAGAGACCTTGGGCAAGTCACTTTACCCTCCATTGCCTCAGGTACAAAAACTTAGATTGTAAGCCCTCTGGGGATAGAAAAATACCTACAGTACCTGAATGTAAACCGGTGTGATATCTCAATTGAGATCGAATGTCGGTATATAAAAATAATAAATAAATAAATAAATAATCGGGAGGCCATATCGAACACATCATACGCCGATCTGACCTCATGTTTTCCAGCGTTGAAGCCTTTTTTAATGATGGAGTTCAACTGTTCTTGAAGCAGCTCTGGGAGGGACTCAAAGTCCTGTAGTTTAAACAGGTTTCGGTTGTACTGTGTCATATATAGCTGATATGACGCAATACACGAGATGAGCATAGCCCCGTGAAACACCCTGCAGCCTAAAGCATCAAGAAACTTCTGCTCCTTCCCAGGCGGTGCCGAGGAATGGGACTTTGGACGCTTGGCCCTCTTCTGGGTGGACTCCACCACCACCGACTGATGTGCCAATTGTGTCTTTTGGAAGCCCAGGGAAGGCTGGACTAGGTAGATTGCGACCATCTTACGGTTCACTGGAGAAACCGTTCAAGGATGCTCCTGGTTTCGCAGCATCAAATCCTGTAGAATCTCATGGACTGGGATGGACATGATTTCCTTTGGAGGATCTAGGAACTGAAGTACTTCCAGCATTTTATGCCTGGAATCCTCCTCTGTCTGCAGTTGAAGGGAATAGTCTCCGCCATCTCCTTGATAAAGCTAATAAAGGAGAGGTCTTCTGACTGAGACTTGCACCTTTCCTCTGGAGGTGACTGCTCCGACGGGACCTCAGTTGAGTCCTGGGATTCAGATGAATCATCTGTCCATGGATCATAAGGTTGATCCCCTGCATCCATTGGTGGTCTTATTGGAAAACCTGGAACTCCTCCGGCCGGAGGTCTTGGCATCGAAGGTATCGGTGCCGGCATCGATGGACCTGGCCTTGGCATTGATAAATCTAGGTCCGGTATCGGTACCGGGCACAATGGCACTGATGGCATCGGGGGACTTCACTGGTGTCCTCTGTGTGGGCACTCCCGAAGACCCCGGAACGGGCTCCGGCCTCGACGTGTCCTCTTCTCCCGATGAAAGTGGGATGGGCATCGATGGAGCCATGGGGATTGGTGATTTTCTCGGTGCCCCCAGTAGGGCACCGATAAGCAAATCAAGCTTATCCAGGAGAGGAAGCAGCATAGGTGTCTGTTCCGGCACAGGCACCGAAGCTGGCGTCTGTGGTCTCTGGAGGCCTTGGACAGCCTGGACCACTGCCTCTTGCAACATCCAGTGCAATTCCTCTCGGAGCGCTGGGGTGGTGAGCCCCAGGTCCAGAGTGGGAGGCATGGCGGGCAATACCAGAGGGTCCACCGGTCCCTGTGGAGTCTTGGTAGTTGCACCCACCAAAGGCGAGGGATGTCTCGGTGCATCTGGCTTTGAGGGCAATTTATGCTCTTCTTCGGTGGCTCGCTCGATGCCACCGGTGTTGTGGAAGTCGAAGGCACCGGTCTCCAATGTTTGTGTCTGTGCTTCTCCCGGTGCTCCATGTTACCCAACTCCGGCATCGATGAAGGGGACGCCAAAGATTGAGACACTGATCGGGACTCTTTGGCCTCAGAGTGACGCCGATGCTTCACCGGGGATGGAGTTGATGGCGCCTGTGGAGATGGATGCTGAAATAAAAGTGCCATTTTCTCAAGCCGTGCCCGACAGCCCTTCGGGGTCATTTGGGCACAATTGGTACATGTCTCCACGTCGTGCGATGGCCCGAGACATAATACACAGACCAGATGAGGGTCAAACTTACCCTATGACTCGGCAATCGACGGCAGAGAAGGGAAACCCCTAGGGGGTATAAACTTTTGCAAGTTTTGAAGTAAATTTCCTGAGGAGAAAATTCCTGTCAGGAACTGTGAAGAGCTCCAAAACTCCGCGTGGCTATAGCTGTGTGGAAAAAAGAGACTGAAGAGAGACCCCTGCTGGATGCAGGGTTAGTGCCATGCTGGGCATGCCCAGTAGGTGCCAAAGTTCTAGAAACTTTGACAAAAGTATTCCGTGATTGGCTCCATCCTGATGATGTCACCCCATGTGTGAGGAATACCATCCTGCTTGTCCTCTAAGAAATTTGCTGTATTTCAAAGAGATACCGAAGTTGTCTGTTGTGAAAAGAATAAAATAAATAGGCAAGCTAGTGAATACAGACCGCAAGCACATGCTACATTATGGGCTAGATTTTAAAAGCCCTGCACGCCAGCACGCCTATTTTGCATAGGCCGCTGGCGCGCGCAAAACCCCGGGACGCGCGCAAGTCCTGGGGCTTCGTAAAAGGGGCGGGAGGGGGCGTGTCCGGGGGGGGCAGGTCAGGGGGCGGTCCCGAGTCCCCCAGCACTGCGGCCTATGCCGGGAGATGCCGAGGCGGCGCGCGCAAGTTACGCCTGCTTCAAGCAGGCGTAACTTGCACAACAAAGGTAGGGGAGGGGCACGGAAGGAAAGTTCCCTCCGAGGCAGGCTGCGTGGCTCCGTGCCACAGGCTGCCAATTTTGCGCAGCCTTGCGCACGCCGACCCCGTATCTTATAAAATCCGGCGTACTTTTGTTCGCACCGGTTGCGCAAACAAAAGTACACGCGCGCATACTTATTTAAGATCTACCTCTATGATTTCAGGATACACAACACAAACTTGCCTGTTTCAGTTCATTTTTGTTCTATTGTATTTTGAAAATATTCCCTTGCTGATAGTTATCCACTAGTTATTATATAAACAAATTAACCACACACTATGCACAAAGACCACTAACTTCATAGCTACCATATAGTCATCAAAAATAACAGGATTATTGTATTGAGGACAACTGAGGTCATATGGAGTAAAAAAGCTGTATCTTAACTTTGCCAACAATTAACAAAAAAAAAATTTCCTAACAGGAAAAGAATAGTCTGCAGGACTTGTTACATAAATTCCTGTTTTTCACAAGGCCATCAGGACATTAAAGAAGTTATAATTTGCTAACTTGGAAAAAAGTACTGAGGAGGTAAATTGTCTGAAAATATGCCTCAATATTAATGATGTTGTGTCTGCAAATCTCTGCCAGATAAAAACCTGACCCAATGAAAGCATAGTTTTAGCAATGGAACTTGGCAGCAGTATGTATACATGTGGTTGGCAAGCTTTGGAGGCATTCATTTTAAGCTGCCAACCAGTAAGTCATCTACACAGCATTTCACTGAATATTCCTTCCTAAATATTTATTTTCTATGCTGCAAGAAAGTGCTGTTGGGCAGATTTATAGGCCGATGCAATACAGTGTGCTCAGCCAAGCACACTGTTTAACCCGTGGTTGGATGTGGGTTTTGGACGCGAGTCTACAACCCCTTATTCTATAAGGGGATTAGCGTGTCCAAAAACACACGTCCAACCCCCTGCGAAACTAATAGCACTCATCACATGCAAATGCATGTTCATGAGACTATTATCAATTCTCCCCAATTAAAAAAAAAAAAAGTGTGCCCGACACGCACATTTTTACCCTCAGAAATTAACACCTGCCCAGGGCAAGTGTTAATTTCTGAGCAGCCCAAAAAGTGTACAGAAAAGCAGAAAATACTGCTTTTCGGTACTTCCTCCGATTTAATATCATTGCTATATTAAGTCAGAGGAACAAAAAGGAGGAAATCCTTAAAAAAAAAAAAAAAGTACCAGTGGTCAGGTTAGGAAATGGGATGCTCAATTAACGAGCATCCATTTCCTAACCTGTGGCTGTTCACAGGTTAGGAAAACAGACACTTGTAAAATTGAGTGTCCATTTTCCTAACCAGTTGACAGCCAATCTTTCCTGGGCACCCGCTGCTGAGAAGGCGCTAGGGGCGCACAATTTCCCTTATGTCTATATATATCTATATCGAATCGCCAATATAGCATTCAATTCAATTTTAGTTATACTTCTCAATGTAGTTAAATTTCTCAATTTGTAGAGAGATCAACAAAGTCACCATGAATACTGCAGACAAAAAAGTTGACAAAAAGGACCATCATAACACCCATATGTGCAGATTAATTTTCCAGCACAAAATGCCCAGGTCATAACTTATATCTCTATCTATATCTATATCTCTAAATGATGACCTATGATATGTATAGTGTCCCATCATTCTTATTTTTTTTAAATTCTTTTTTAATGCAAGTTAAAAAAGAAAGAAATTTCCCTCAATAGTTAGAAGAATCGGCGGCAGCAGAACTTGCTCTTAATGCATATTATAAAATTTTGTGGTAAAACATGGAAGTGGCCTGGGTTATGGCTTAAGTAATAGCCTTGTAAGATCACAGAGAAAGGCAATTAGGCCTGAAATGGCCAACCAGCAAGGTGATAGAGGCCAGCACTGTAACAATTTGGACATGCTTAGGATAAATATGCAGAGCAGTGATAGAAAGGATTGAAAGCAAAGTTCTCTGTAAGCTGTGCATATGCATACAGGTTGTATAAACAAGCACACATAGGAACATAGCATGTACAAGAAAAGGAAAATAAAATGGTGTTTTGAAGAACACTGTGCACAAATTATACACTATGTTGCACACAATTACAAATTGCACATACAGTGGTAGGTGGAGGTATTTAAGTAGGGAAATGTATATGCTCATCTACCCAAAGTGATCAAAAAGGAGAGATGAAGAATCTCACCTAGGCAAACTAGATGGACCAATTTGTCTATCTATTCTTTATAATGTTTCTATTTCACCATTACCTCTCTCTGTAACAATTTGCAATACTCGTCTGTGCAATTCATATTTGACAAAAATGTGTGCACGTGTGTGTGTGTGCGTGTGTGTAAGAGAAAGAGTTCGGGATTACCATGGCTGGACCAAATGGATCCTTAGAACAAAATATTTTACAGGATTATCAGAGTAGCAAATAGAAGATTAAATAAAATATTTGTAGTCATATTTTTCTTCTGCCTTTTCTGTAGTGCACTCAAGGCAGTGTACGTAAATTAAATACATATGTATATGACTGCCCTATTCATGATGTGCTATACACATCCTTCAAATTCCAAACAAAACCAGCTATGCTGACAAAATACCTTAGTTGCCAGGTTCAAAATAAAGCTCTTACTGAGCTCTGCAGAGCTGATCAAGACTTTAAATCTTTTGTACTGTTGAAATGCAAGTATCAACAGAAGTTATCATCCTTTGGTGCAAAATTTTTCAATACAACCCTCCAGTCTAGTCAATATTTGCAAAAACCTTTTTCCAGTTTGGTCTTTCTTCCATAGAAATTCTAAACCCCTTCAATAATGTAAACAGCACTGCAGGATAAGAACTAAATTTCATCTAAATGTAACTGAAAATGTACCTTATTCCAAATTCCTAAACATATGATCCTTTATAGAGCAATTTCATGCTTAGCTACTCAATTGTGATATCACTTAGACCTGAAAGTGCCAGGTGAATAGCTTTGATCTTGTTTTGTTTGTGGGTTTATGATCTTACTATTTGCCCTTTCTTTTTAAAATGCTATGAAGAAAAAAAGACCAAATCTCACAGCAGGGTCATATCAAAAAGTAGACTATTTGACACATGGTGATTTCACAGAAAAGGACACTAATCCAAGTATAATGCATTACTTTTAATATAACAATCATGTTTGAATATCCATAATATGAGGTTTCAGTTTTCCAACTATGGGGTGGATTTATCAAAATGCGGTACGTACCGCATGCGATAGCAAAAGGGGCGTGGTATATGCTAACGGACCGCATCGCAAATGGCGAAGGTACTCACCGCATGGTCCCGGCTGCTATCGCAGAGCCTAACGCATCTGAAAGAGGTGTTGTTAAAATTGGCGTTATGGCTCTGCGATACCTCTTCGCAGGCAGGCTAACCCAGCCCACTCTCCGCCCAGGTTTTGAATTTGCATCCCCTCTCCGCCCCTACTCCTCCCAGTTTTTGCATTTGCATCGCACCATACGATATGGTGCGATCGCATGCGGTAAACACGTCTTTGCATGCGTTAAAGGCCTATCGCATGCGAAAATGGGGCTTTTTCGCATGCGATAAGCCCTTAACGCATGCGAAAACGCCTTACCGCATTTTGATAAATGACCCCCTATATTTGGAAAAATATTTTCAAACCATGGTACTATAAAATATCAATGATTTAGCAACATTATAAAAACATTCAGACAGATAATTTGATAAATTGGAACAGTAATTGTAATATTGTCAATGAATACAAGCCAGGGGAGATTTTCCAATGTAATTTCATATTAATCTGAATTAACACATTGGCAAGATCTTAACTGGAATATTGCGTCCGATTCTGGAGGCAACATCCCCAAAACAGTCAGAGTACATATGATCCAGAGCAGAACTAGCAAAACGATCCAAAATCTGTACCATAAGCCCTGTGAAATGGAAAAAAGCAGAGTTGCTTACCTGTAACAGGTGTTCTCCTAGGACAGCAAGATGTAGTCCTCACATGTGGGCGACGTCAGCAGACTGGGCACGGAAAACTTTCCTGTCAAAGTTTCTAGAACTTTTGACTGGCACACTGAGCATGCCCAGCATGCCATAATCCCTGTAGCCACAGGGGTCTCCCTTCAGTCTCGTTTGTAGCAAAAGGTGCGAGTGAAAAAATAAAACGTTTCGGACCCAACTCCACAGGGTGGCAGGTGGGTTTCATGAGGACTACATCCTGCTGTCCTGGAAAACACCTGTTACAGGTAAGCAACTGCCTTCTCCCAGAACAAGCAGGATGGTAGTCCTCACATGTGGGTGATTAGCAAGCTACAGGCTGACTCATACTTGTTTGGACCAACAGCATACAACTTGTGCAACAGGCACAACTGGTGTACTGATGGTAAAAATGAGGCAGCCTGAAAATCATAGCAGATTGGATGTGGAAGGAATTGGGATTATACTGGAAATTAGTTCTTCAAGACGGATTGGCCAAAGGCAGAGTCTTGGCGACCTTCCTTGTCCAGGCAGTAATGTGCTGCACATGTGTAAAGAGAGCTCCATGTTGCAGCTTTACAAATCTCAGCAATTGGTACTGAACGATAGTGTGCTACTGAGGTTGCCATGGTTCTCACTGAGTGAGTCTTCACTTGTCCCTGGATTGGAAGGCCTGCTTTGTCATAGCAGAATTCAATACAGTCTGCTAGCCAATTGGAGAGAGTTGTTTGCCCACTGCAACTCCTGGTTTGTTTTTATCGAAAGAAACAGAGTTGGGTGGATTTTCTATGGACTGCAGTGCAGTCTAGGTAAAATGCAAGTGCAAGTTTACAGTCCAGAGTATGTAAAACCCTCTCACCCTGGTGAGAGTGGGGCCTTGGAAAAAATGTGGGCAGGACTATAGACTAATTCAAGTGGAAGTCAGTAACCACCTTGGAAAGGAATTTAGGGTGAGTACCGAGGACCACTTGGTAATGTAGGAATCTTGTATAGGGTGAGAATGTGACAAGTGCTTGTAACTCACTAACCCTTCGAACAAATGTAATGGCTACTAGGAAGAGAACTTTCCATGTAAAAATTTTACATTGCAAGAGTGCAAAGGCTCAAAGTACCATTCAGTGACTGGTGGCTGTAGAGGAGGCTTGAGTTGTAGTAGGCCCCTCATAAACCTACTCACAAGGTGTTGCGCTGTTACCGGGGTATCCCCAACTCCTTTGTGGTACACTGAGATGCCACTCAGGTGTACCCTCACTGAAGAGGTCTGGAGACCAGAGTGCCAGAGATAGTCTAATAGAGATGGAGTGGGAGTGAACTTCACCTGATTTTTTGGGGATTAAAAAGTACCAGGAATAAAATCCTAGGCCTTGTTGGGAATAGAGTACTGGTTCTATTGCTCTGGACTGGAGGAGGAGGGAGACCTCCTGTTCCAGGAGTGGTGAGTGATCGGATGCTCCCCACGTCAGCAGAGGTGGGGAGTCCGGTGGGATGGAGAGAAAGTTCAGGTGATAACCATGAGAGATTATGGCAAGGACCCACTGGTCTGAGGTGATTGTGTGCCACTTGAGGAAATGGCACAATCGACCTCCCACTGGTATCTGGGGCAGTGGAAGCTGGCTGCTGCTCTTTATGCAGGAGTCAAAAACCGGAAGCAGGGCCTGGCTGAGGAGCTGCTTGCGGCTTCTCTTTTCGTATCTGACGAGACTGGGCCTTTTGGAAGGGTCTCGTGGAACGAGTTCTAGACGGTGGTGGATAGGACTTCTTTGGACGGAAGAATGACTTTTTAGTATCCTTCCTGAATGGCTGTTTAGAAGCATACTCAGAAGGCATCAGAGAGCTGTCTCAGGGTCTCATGATGGTCCTTGAGTTCCGCCACCATTCGTTGAATCTGTTCGCCGAACAGATTGTCTCCTACACAGGGCAGGTCGGACAGTCTGTCCTGCACTTCAGGGCGAAGGTCCGAAGATTTGAGCCAAGCCCATCTTCTTGCAGAGATAGCAGCTGCAGATACCCTGGTTGCAGTGTCAAAGAATTCGGAAGATGATCTTATCTCATGCTTGCCTGCCTCAAAACCGTTGTTTACTAGGGTTTGGAGCTGATCTTGAAATTGTTGAGGCAGGGAGTCTGTTAAGTCTTGTATCTGCTTAAATAAGACCCTGTTGTATTGGGTCACCGAAGGACATGGCCATTTTAACACATACGTGCGTGTGTGTGCATGATATAAAATAGGCTATAGGCGTGTATATGTGTGCGCATATGTGCGTGCAAATGCTGCCACTGCCATGTAAATGGGGACATTTTATAAGGTACAGGCGAGTTCCCAGTTTGCCCAGATAAGGGATAGGATTTCCCAACCCCTTAGTTTAATAGTCTTCCTTTCTCCCTATCAGCCCATCCCTTAAACCACCACTGACTAACCTAGATTTTTTTTAATTTTATTAACTTATGCCATCCATGGCAGCAGTAATGTTATGCGGCAGGGGACTCCAGTGTGCACTTGTGCTGGTAAAGACTTACGCACTACGCACATGCGCACATGAATTATAAAATATGTTGCGGATGTTATAGAATCAGCGCATCCATGTGCACACGCCAGGAACAGCACGCAAGCAGACGCATGCGCGCATGTTATAAAATCTACCCCAATATGAATAAAATTATTCCTAAGTTTCAGTAAAATGGAAACTGTTCTTTTATTAGCAGGCAAATGGGTTTGTTTTGTTTTTTTAATGGAGAACATTAATCAAAGACAGATAATCTAATATGAAATCTGGATATTCACTGTTATACACAGATACATTAAACAAATATCAGTATGTAAACAAGCAGGTTTCAAGAAATTAATAACCAAATCTAATAGAGCATTATTAGTGTAAAAGCGAACGTCTTCTGAATGACCATTTAGTTCTTATGAAAGGCTTTTAGGGCTTATTTTACTACTTTAAGGCCAAGCAAGCAAGAAATAAACACTCATCCACCACCACAAAAGAATTGAATATTTGCTTAAATGTATTTAATACTTAAGGGATTATTTTTCAAAAGTTTGTAATTAAAGTTGTATGCTTCCTTTACAGTATAGGAAATCCTTGTATCGAGGAAGCTGCAGTCTTGTGAAAGGAAGGGCAAAGCCTTCACTTTGTAGAGAGTGTAAAAACAAGAGCTTGCTCCAGATCCTCTCACTTTCTATTTACTACACTGAATCCATAGAAACAACATATTTCATATAGAAGTACTAAAACAAAGCAAACTAAAGTATTGCCTCTGTGATCACTTGTGTCCACATCACAGAAATAGACTAGTTTAGGATTTTAACAAAATATCAATTAAATTAAAAACTTTCCACTTTCTTTCTCCACCAGAGGGTGTGCCTACTGGATACTGAACCTTGAATACGTAAACTATGGTACTTGGAACTATTTTTATTCTTAACATAAAGTACTAATTTTCATACAATAACTAAAGCTTTAAAATAAATTATACCTTGTCTATAACACTATCATCTTGCGACCATAGAAATTTCAAAATTGGTTAGTTGAGAGCCTATGTAAATTGTTGGATATTCTTATTGCACTTGCAATACAAATGATACTTAGCAATTGGAAAGATGTTAATTTATTAAATAGAACCTTTTGGTGGAATACTGTATGTATGATTTATAGATTTGAAGTTGCTGTAGCTGCTATGTAAATAAAACAAAACAAACCTATGTGATCTGACAATCCTTGAAGGACTTTCTTGACTCTAGTACATGAACATATGACTGAGTGGAAATCCATTTTGTCCTGCATTTTATGTTTTTGTTATTTTAGTTATTTTTGTAATTGTATTTTGTTTGCATTTTATTGCTAATTACTTAGTAAAATGTTTGAACTTAAAATAAAATAGTTTATACTTGGTTTTGCCTTAGAATTCTATTTGTCAATAGGAATGGTATTTGAACAGGAAAGCAGTACAAAGATTTTTAAATAAAAAATAAGTCAATTTTGCTTCTATAGTATTTTAATTTCTAAAGTTTACAGTGATGAATGAGGAAGGGGAGACTGCATTTCAGGAATCTGACAGGAAGGAAGAAAAGGGAGTATTTGTTAGGGATATGAATTGTTTTTATGACAAATTATAATATCGTACAATATTTCTTAATTCATCATATATCGGTAAAAATCGATAAGCAATCGCATTTCCCCCAAATTTTCGTTCAAAAATCTTTTTTTGGCTAACAAAACACAGTTATTTTTTGTTACTTTGTTATTTTTGTTAGCGCGCGCTAAGCCACAAAATGATTTTTGACGAAAAAATGCAGATCCACGGGAAAATGAGATTTTCCCGTGGCCACACAAACCTGAAAGCGAAAACGATCGTGCACCCGATGCACATCTCTAGTATTTGTAACATTGTAGCCACCCTAAATTCAAATAAGCTGTCTACAAAAAGAAAACAGAATCAGGATGAATTTTTCAGCATTCTCAAAATTAGACATCTTTTCTTTTTCAAAGCTGAGCTTTCAGGGATGCAAAAGAAAAAATTAAATCTTACCCGATAATTGTTTTTCATTTATTTCTGCAACACCAGTCCAGAATGTTTGGGTTTCCTCCTGCTCTCAGATGATTTTTTTTTTGTTTGTTTAAGCATTCTAATAACTTCACTACATCTATGTAAATTAGGTGCAGAATGAATAAGCCAGTATACTACTATCAAAGCTAAATTTAAAACTTCACTGTCAGTTTAAAGAAAAAAAATTTGTTTTGCAATGTAAAATAATTTTCTTGGAGATTTTCCTTTTATTTTTATTTTTTTTTGGGGGGGGGGGGGAGGGATCTGAAATGGTGTAGCAGAAAGCAAGAAAATTTATCAGGTAAGATTTTATTTTTTCTCGTCTTTCTGCCACACCAGTCCAGAATATTTGCAAAGTACCAAAGCCCAGCTATTCTGGGTGGGATGTTGTTGATGAACTCACTGTAGGACCCATACTCTAAAAGTTGAGTCCTTAATGAGAACAAACCTGTAATGCTTAGAAAATGTATGTAAAGTACACCAAGTGGCTGCTTTACAAATCTCAGTAGGACTTACCTACTTCTGCCCATGATGCCTGAGCTCTTGTTAAATGAGCTTTGATCTTGTCTGGCACCTTAGACGGTAACTTTGAAACAGCCATGCGGGCGGCACATTTATGCACATATGCCAGCTTGTGCCAAAGGATGCGGTCATTTTATAACATATGTGCATATATGCTTGCCTGGTATAAAACAGGCTGCATATGCATGTACATGTGCATACAATTTTATATGATGTGTGCACAAATGCTGCCGCTACAGAGAAAGCAGGGGGATTTTAATAAGACACTTGCCGACTTAGGGCCTCATTTTCCAAAGAGTTACCGCGCGCGATACGGCTGTACCGCCTGCGCTAATTTCGCGAACCGCGATAACACGCATATATCGCGGTTCGCGAATGCAAATATGGAATAATGTATTCAGGGGGCGGAGTTGGGGCGGGGCAAATGTAAAGTAGGCAGGATGTACCGCGTGGCGCGAAACCCGCGGCGGTGTTAGCGCAGACGTATCGCGTGGCGCGAACTCTGCGGCGGTGTTAGAGCGGCTCCTAACGCGGCCAATAACTACAACCCTTTCAAATGCGATACAGTCTATCGCGGCGCACAGCGCGCAGCGCGCTACTAGCGCGTTGAACGAAAATTTGCCAAACCAATCCCCATAGACCTACAAATGTAGAGCTGGCCAATAAAAAGGCCTGTTCTTAGTAGGTGAATCTGCTCCACACATTCACAGTGTATGGGGCAGGTGCACGCCATGGCTGACCAGGCCCAACGCAGACGCAGACGCCAGGATGTTGGTCGACGTCGCCATCGTTACAGGCATAGGATCCATCTGCCACGAACCTCATTGCTGGGAATGCCAGAGGATGTAGTCATCAGCAGATATCGCCTCAGCACTCGTGCCATCATGGAACTATATGGAGACATACGAGGTGCCCTTGAGGCCCGAACCCGAAGGAGCCGTGCCATCCCTGGCCTGACCAAACTCTTGGCCGCCCTGCATTTCACAGCAAGTGGCTCCTTCCAATCCACGGTAGCTGTTGTGGGTGGCATGTCACAGAGCACCTTTTCCCGGTGTCTGCACCAGGTCATTGCAGCTGTTATGGACCGCATGCCTCGCTACATAGCATTCCCACGCAACAGACAGGACCTGATGGACCTCAAGCGTGGTTTCTATGCCATTGCCCACTTTCCGAATGTCATTGGAGCTATTGACTGCACCCATGTGGCCATCGTTCCACCCCGTGAGACGGAGGCAGCCTACCGCAACAGGAAGCAGTTCCACTCCCTCAACGTGCAAGTGGTGTGTGATGCTGGAATGCGGATCCTCTCGGTGATGTCCAGATTCCCGGGGTCAGCGCACGATGCCTTCGTACTCAGGCAATCAGCTCTGTATCGCAAATTCGAAGATGGCCTGTATGGGGATGGTTGGCTTGTAGGTAAGATCCACGTTAACATACATATAACATTTTTGCAAGGGTCATCTCTGTAATGGTACACAAAGGTGATGTAGACGCCTGTTGTGATGGAGTCACAGGTCCCCATCACAACAGACCTGAGTGGGACATCGTGTTACTGAAAGTGGCGTAATGGCTCAGGCACCCAACCATGTACCATTGGCTGCCAAGCACAAACTATGCAGTACGCCCTGTATGTGGCATGGCTTGCTCACCTCACCGCACAGGTGGACAGCCTACACATATTGGGTGTAGCCATGGCTACTGGCAGTGTGCAAGATGAATTGAGACCTGTCATGTAAGAGCAGCTCACATCCACAGGTGTTAGTGAGCCCCTGACGTTCCTGAGACCTTGCATCAACATCTCTACTCAGTTGTGCACATTGAGGGGCAGCCAGTTGACACCATGTATGTTGTTGGGTAGGCATACCGACAGAGAAGGTGTACCTGAGCACATATGTCAGTACACAATGACTGGAGTGCATACTGCATATGATTTAAACACAGGGATGTCAGGACAGTGGTGTAATGCACCAACCGCATACACAGAGCTGACATACATCTCACTGTTTAGGGGCCCTTCACGTGCTATAACGCCTAATAGCCACACACCAGCTGTGTGCCAAAGCAATCCTGACACCACACACATAAGGTGTAGGGAAACAGGAATGGGCTGCCTCGTGCCATCCGGTTCAACTGCATGTATTGAGCACATACATCCATGGGACAGAAACATAAGTATGTGTAATCTGTTCCCTATGTCATTGCTACAGGAGACGCAGCCTATGGATGCAGGCCCTGGCTGATGACCCCGATCCCCCAGCCTGCCACAGAACAACAGCTGGCCTATAATCGGTCCTTAACTGCTACCCGCATGGTCATCGAACGTACCATCGGCCTTTTGAAGAGCCGCTTCCGATGTTTGGACAAGAGTGGTGGAGCGCTACTGTATGCCCCCCCCAAGGTTGCTCAAATAATCCTGCTTTGCTGTGTGTTCCATAATGTGGCTCTTCGCCATGGAATACCTGTGGCTATAGCTCCAGACCTCAGACCTGATCCCCCATGTGCGCGTGCACGACGGCATGACAACACACTCAGGGGCAGCCAGGTTCGGCAACACCTTATACAGACACACTTTTAAGGTTGGCATGGGGCAGACCCCTGCCCAGACGGCCTGTTTGCCCACCGATGGGTTAGGAAATAGGTTAGTGTGCAGAGCTCCTTTCAGTCTGCTACGTGCTTCACCTGCTATGTGTGTCCACCCAACAACTGTGTGGGGTGCTGGCCTGCCACAGAGGATGTAGGCCATAATAGGGTGGGGAAGCGCAGCCTCAAGCCTCTGCTGAGGTGCTGTATGTGTGATACCTATTCTGTGCCATTGGGCTAAGCACTTGCTACATACTCTGGGTTGCTGTGCAGTGCACTTCTGCCATCCAAGGTGTACCACACACCTGTGTCATTCCAGATACGGCACACATTATCTGATGGGGTTACTCAGCAACACAGTGCACCTCAGCAGCAAGGAAGAGCTACCTGGCCATGCATGCTCCTGGAAGCAGCACACACACATGCTGTCAGACCCCTCATGATATAGATGGCCCCTGTTGGGACACACAGCCACCATTTAATGCAGGCCGGACATACTCCCGTCATGACATCTCACCTGAAGAAAGTGTCAGCAGTGCTGGCTGCACGGAGCTGTGGGCTGGGGCTACCCAGCCACCTTACGCATTTTTGCCTACAAAGGTGATGGCCTGACTGTTGGCATGTGATGGGGAGGACAGCGTGTCAGGCAGGGTGAGAAACCAATGGCTGACCCTATCATCTATGGAGACTCCAGACATGGCTGTTCATGCAGGCTTGGCCATAACTCCACTATTATTCAACTCCGAACAGTCAACACACCTCACCATAAATATGACTATTAGCTACCTCATACAATGTGATTATATATACTTATCGTGTTTTCCTTTTCATATGTTGCCTTCTTACTCCAAATTCCATATTCCGCTGTTACATGTAACAGCTTTTTCTGCACTATTGTTCAGGTGTAAGCTTATTTTGCACTCCTGTGTCATGTGAACCAGCATGATGGGACTATTGTCAGGAATGTTGGGATCTAACAAACTGAAATACATAATTACAATAAATAAAGGATTCCACATACTGGAAGCATGTGTGGCTCATAAAGTATGTAGGATACAGTGGCCTGTTGCCCTCATACTGTACGGTATAATGGTACACAGGGCAGGAAGGTGACCGATTGGGCTGAGGATTGGTCTGCGCTCTGACCATAACCATGCCTCCCCCCCAGTCTGGCCACAAGATATGCCAACCCATCCCCCCCAGCTTGTGTGACTGGGACAGGTTGCTGTGTTGCCACTATCTGACAATGATGGTGCTGCCCACTGCAGCACCCCATACCAGGATGGCATCTCGGGGTACAGGTGGTACCTAGGCTCTGCATTACACACACACACCCCCCTCACCACCATCCACTCTTGCTTTGGCCCTCAAGCATGAGCCCATGCAGATGTACACCTGGAGCCTACAGGTACTGTACCTTATGAGGGTGCACCCGTCTGGCAGCACGTGAGCTGGCTGCACCCAGCGATATCTTCCACAAGGGGATATAAGGAGGGCCAACGGTGCCATCAGCCCCTGCCATGGCTGGTCACAGTGTTCATATACCGCACACTTGGCCAAGCAAATGTGCATCCGTAACAATTGTGCTACCTGCTGCACCACAGTTGTATGGTCCTGGTTTCCACTAGCTGGGTATGCAGACGTTAAACAGGCTGCACGGTACATGCTGTATGTTCTGACATGGCTACCTGTTGTTAATGAGGTGGAATGTGTCAGTGAAGCAAGATGTGCCTAAGGGTGTTGAAAAATACCATCACAGTGTTCAGTGTTGCACTTGGCCTCTGCCTCGGTGCATACACAGGCCACACAGTGCCATGGACATGGAGGCAACACCGTACACCATGTATGGCAAGCGTTCGACAGGTGACAGCTTCCTGATGTCCACGTACAGTGGAAAACCATCATTCATGGATTGTGTCCTCCATGGGTGCACCAACAGGGTCCTTAGTAATGCCATGAATACAGAACTGTGTGAAACCCAGTGATACAGATCTTCATTATAATCTACTGAATTAGAACAGGACAACAATCATTCACATGCTGCAGAACCCCAGTGTACCTCCCTCCCTACAGGTGTGCTGGTCAGTCAGACGGTGACAGCTAACCAATGTGGCACACACATCATCATCAGTAGAACATTACTGTTTCCACATGCTGAATGACCTGTGGCACTGCCTGACAGGCCATATGTGTAGGAGACCCCCTTTCCCTTGCTTCCCAAGTATGTAGTGCACAGGAGCTGGTGCACAGTGGTGGTACCAGTACTGCTAACTGCGCTGTGTGCAGGCATATAGGGAATAAGGGCCACACATGGACCTACATGTCCCTCCGCGTGACATAGATGCACCCATATTGGTACGTTGGGAGGGTAGGCGTCCCATCCACATGATGTCCCTCAAAAAAGGCTTGCAGGTACAGGAGCTTCACGACAGGGTTTGTGGCACAATGGGTGTGAGGTGCCTACACAACATGATGGTGACACAGGTCACACAGTCTGTGTAAAATGTCTGCTGAAAATGATGTGTGAGCAACATTGTTTACCTGTAACTGTCGCAACTGCACACCTGTAGGAAGGAAAGTCCACTGGGGTGCTGCAGCATGTGAATGATTGTTGTACTGTTGAGGGACAGTTATGTCTAACAAATATCTGTCACTACTGACCGATACCTGTGACTGCCCTGTACTGGTTAGCCAATCAACATGCCCTATCACCAAGGACAGTCCACCTTGGTGAGTGGCTGGCATATGTGTGTGTCGTGACCTAACATATGTGAAGACACTGTAGGACTCTGGACCACACAGTGTGGGCCATCAGATGGTGGGCCATGTCCACCATTGGAACAGGTAAGGGAGGAGCCATGCACACCCCACAGCTAGGAGATGGCACCAGAGGGATGTGTGCCACTATGGATGGGGACCCCTTGTTGCGATATCTGCACCTTTCAGACCCACAAAATCCTACATGGGTGAGTAACAGTGACTGCACAACAGCAGTCACCACATCAGTGTGCACATGGACACCCGCTAAACACACTTAAGGGCTGTTAACCATGCCTTACACCGCTTGCACCCTGTACACAGCTATGGCGATTGTGCATTAATATTGTTCCCCTCTCCGTACAACTGACAGCCCACTTAGCTGGCTGCTGACAGTCTGTGCAACTGCTGTCATACACAGCATGCAGATAGCAACATTACCCTTCCCCTGCCACACTTGTCAGGGGCCCACAACCTTAATGCTAAAAGCGTGCCTAGACGATGGTGTTCCTGGAACACAACCATGCTGCCATGGTGGGGATGTACAACGATGTATGGGATTGCACAGAGTACATGCTTAGCATGTACAGCTGGAAAGGCCTACACAGTATTGTATGCCAATGGTGCCTGGAAATGGAAAGTGTACCTGCGCTACCACTATCATGGATGTCGTGCATGCCAACCTCTCGGTCAGTCACCCAGCAGTGGTGAAAGCAATCGTCCAGTTACCTGCAGAGGTGAGAGACTACCTAGGAGCCAACGTCGGCTAGTACGTTATCATCAGTTAACCTTACTTACGTGGTGTGCGTAATGCCGAGATAGGTACAATACTGCACCCTAGTCAGATATCCATGTCTGGACTCCTCACCGACATCAGTGCATGACATGAGCAGTCCTATTGCAATCCACAGCTGCCCACCCCTTCCCCTTTCCTCACAGATCAGGAGTGCTGCCATACATCAGCACACTCCATTACTATGCATTCCCTGTACTGAGGAACAATACGTCTACTACTGTTAGGGACATGTCTGGTACTGCCCTATGTTTAACTCTGTAAGGTATGTGACAGAGAGATGCACAGGTAGTAATACTGAACGTCAGGCAGGGGCCAGTTTGAACACTCAGTATTGGTGCAATGTGGGATACAACATGCAAGGTGTGGCGGGGGTACACCAACAGCACATCAGGAACATGACACGGACACAATAGGTGGCAGGTTAAATAGGATATTTATTTGTGACAACAGTCAGCAGGGTATAGACAAGTATTATGGCAGCAGGTACAGCATACAATTTATGTTCCTAGATATTCATGATCTGCAAGTACTAGATAGCTAATGGATCCAAAGTGATCCAATTCCGGACTACATCACTCCACCATCAGCAGTATTTACACATATGCAGGCAGTGGGTGTTATCAGTACAGGCAAAGCATGATTACCTAGGAACAGGAAGTGGCACCCCAATAGCTTGGATACTGTAATACATTGATTACCGCTGGTCAGTATACAATGAGTAGACAGGCATAGGCCCCAGGCAGTCCAAGTTGAAAGAGTGCACTGAAAGAGGACAGCCTGACAGGCCAGCCAGCAGAGTGAAAGTCCAGGCCCCAGGCAGTCCAAGTTGAAAGAGTGCACTGAAAGAGGACAGCCTGACAGGCCAGCCAGCAGAGTGAAAGTCCAGGCCCCAGGCAGTCCAAGTTGAAAGAGTGCACTGAAAGAGGACAGCCTGACAGGCCAGCCAGCAGAGTGAAAGTCCAGGCCCCAGGCAGTCCAAGTTGAAAGAGTGCACTGAAAGAGGACAGCCTGACAGGCCAGCCAGCAGAGTGAAAGTCCAGGCCCCAGGCAGTCCAAGTTGAAAGAGTGCACTGAAAGAGGACAGCCTGACAGGCCAGCCAGCAGAGTGAAAGTCCAGGCCCCAGGCAGTCCAAGTTGAAAGAGTGCACTGAAAGAGGACAGCCTGACAGGCCAGCCAGCAGAGTGAAAGTCCAGGCCCCAGGCAGTCCAAGTTGAAAGAGTGCACTGAAAGAGGACAGCCTGACAGGCCAGCCAGCGGACACGGTACCCAGCGGTTCAGCATGTAGGCAGCAGGCAAACACATGAAGGGTCTGGCTACAGCAGGAGGCCCAGGAGGACACAGCAGCAGGAGGCCCAGGAGCAGCAGGAGGCCCAGGAGGACACAGCAGCAGGAGGCCCAGGAGGACACAGCAGCAGGAGGCCCAGGAGCAGCAGGAGGCCCAGGAGGACACAGCAGCAGGAGGCCCAGGAGCAGCAGGAGGCCCAGGAGGACACAGCAGCAGGAGGCCCAGGAGCAGCAGGAGGCCCAGGAGGACACAGCAGCAGGAGGCCCAGGAGGACACAGCAGCAGGAGGCCCAGGAGCAGCAGGAGGCCCAGGAGGACACAGCAGCAGGAGGCCCAGGAGCAGCAGGAGGCCCAGGAGGACACAGCAGCAGGAGGCCCAGGAGCAGCAGGAGGCCCAGGAGGACACAGCAGCAGGAGGCCCAGGAGGACACAGCAGCAGGAGGCCCAGGAGCAGCAGGAGGCCCAGGAGGACACAGCAGCAGGAGGCCCAGGAGGTCACAGCAGCACATGGCTTTTGGAGACATGAGGCACAGATCGCACCACACAACCAGCATTAACAGGCTTGCAGCAGACCAGTCATCCTTCAGCACACTGCCAGAATGTGCAGGCCTTGAAACAGAAGGTGGCAGACAGCAGAGTGGCGCAGCGGATGGCGGTGGCAGACAGCAGAGTGGCGCAGCGGATGGCGGTGGCAGACAGCAGAGTGGCGCAGCGGATGGCGGTGAGCCAGGTGAGCAGGTGGGTGGGAGCATTGCATGGTGCCCCCACCTCCATCTCGACGGCACTGCCCCTCTGTGGGGAGCAGCCAGCGGGACATCCTCTTCCATCTCGACGGCACTGCCCCTCTGTGGGGAGCAGCCAGCGGGACATCCTCTTCCATCTCGACGGCACTGCCCCTCTGTAGGGAGCAGCCAGCGGGACATCCTCTTCCATCTCGACGGCACTGCCCCTCTGTGGGGAGCAGCCAGCGGGACATCCCCTTCCATCTCGACGGCACTGCCCCTCTGTGGGGAGCAGCCAGCGGGACATCCCCTTCCATCTCGACGGCACTGCCCCTCTGTGGGGAGCAGCGAGCGGGACATCCTCTTCCATCTCGACGGCACTGCCCCTCTGTGGGGAGCAGCCAGCGGGACATCCCCTTCCATCTCGACGGCACTGCCCCTCTGTGGGGAGCAGCCAGCGGGACATCCCCTTCCATCTCGACGGCACTGCCCCTCTGTGGGGAGCAGCCAGCGGGACATCCTCTTCCATCTCGACGGCACTGCCCCTCTGTGGGGAGCAGCCAGCGGGACATCCCCTTCCATCTCGACGGCACTGCCCCTCTGTGGGGTGTGCATCACAGTGGTGGTTGGGTGTACCTGCCCATACCCCATTTATGGGCCATGTTGGTCCCCTCAGGGCCCCTTGCCACGTCCCGATGGTCCACTGGGTGGTGGCATTTTCTTCGGTGGACGGCCCCTGCGGCCTCGGGACACTGAGGGACTTGGCTGGGGCGTTGATGTTGCCGAGGACGAGGCCTGCGCATCTGGCAGCCGCTGCAGAATCTGCATCAGGATGTTGTTCTGTGTGGCTATCGCTCCTGCGATGCTGTTGCCTGCAGTCGTGATGTTGTTGGCTGCACTCGTGACTGCTGCACACAATACCTGGTTGTCTCGCCTCTGCTGCCGCCATGCTCGCCTCAGGGCACGCATCTCCAGTACTATGCGTTCCAAGCCTCCATCAGCCACTGGTTCCAGTTGGACAGGTGGCACTGCTGGCGGTTCCTCCGGTCCGAGGGGATGTCCCATGGCCATTGGTGGCGCAGCTCCCGCTGCAGAGCTGCATGGGGACATTAGCGGTGTGGGTTGGATGGGCGGGGTAGGCAGTGGGGTCCCCGGGATGCCTGCCCGCAGAGGAGTGTGGGGGTGGCCCCACTCAAACTCCTCAAAGGCCTCGGTCAGGGTATAGGGGCTGCCTGGGGGTGGCATTGTAGCCTGCACCACCTCCTCCTCCTGCTCCTCCTCCTCCTCCTCTGACCACTGTGTCTCCGCGTCCATGTAGAATGGCCTCGTCAGCATGGGCGGCCGCCTGAGCCCTGGTGGATCCCTGCTTGTGCCTGGGCCCTCCCAGCTGTCATCAGAGGGCTGCTGCCTGGGACCAGATGGCTCTGTAGGAAGATTGGGGAGAAAGAGGATACACTGCATCAGTACCACAGCTGTTCTGTCATAGTACTGTGATGGCACACAGGGGCAGCTAATGTACAACCAACATGTCATTCTGCATATACAGTACAGTTGAGTCCTTTGAGACATTCCTCATGGCATGGGTGGTGGGGCTGTGGCCTGAGGCCCGGCCCTCATGGAGACAGTGACCTGTTGCCAGCATGTCTTGCACCCTGCTGCCTGCCCCTTGCTGACTGGGGGAGGGGGGGCCACTACAGTTCTGCAGAGCACATGGGTAACAGAAACTGAAACCTGGCCTAAACATTGTGTTACGACCGTTCACAGGGGGCAGCTTACCCTCTTCGAGGTGGGATGTATCCAGGTGGGGATGCAATCCCTCGAAGACATCTGGTCCCAGACGCTCCATCAGTTGCTGCTCCATGGGTGTGAAGCGGATGGGGCATGGGGACCGTCCGCCTGTGGCCTTCAGGTACTGGTTCCTGTCAGCGATGCGGGTCTTCAGATGGGCCTTAACGTCGCGGTAGCGGTGGGCCACCTGCTCCCCGGTGCGAAGGATGCCGCTCTCCCGCTGTATGTGCCCAGCTATGCTGGACCAGATCTCGGCCTTTGCTGCCTTGCTGGTCCTCACTGACAGGTTCCCAAACAGCCGCGCATAGTGGCGCAGGACCCCCTGGATGAGCAGGTCATTGTCCTCCTGGCTGAACCTGACAGCACGCTGCCTGACCCTGGCCTGGCTGCCTGGTTGGGGTGCCACTTCCGGAGGGTTTTCCTCCCTGTCCTCTCTCTCCACCCCCCCAGGTTCCCCACTCCCTTCCTCCCCCCCCACCTGACCCTGCACTTCCCACTCCCTTCCCCTCTGCCCTGCCTGTCTAGCCCTACCTCTTCCCGCCATCCTATCCTGCCTCACCCCATCCCCCTCCCCCTCCCTCCTATCTCTTCCCTCCTGCCTATCTCTCCCACTACCCCTGTCCCTGTCCCTGCTCCTACTCCTCAGTCCCCTACGTCCCTCCTCCTCCTCCTCCTCCCTCCCCCTCCCCATCCCCCTCCCCCTCCCCCTACTCTCAACACCCCTCTTCTCTCCTCTCCTGCCACTCCTCTCACGCTCCATCCTCCTCTCTCCTCCTCCTCCTCACCACCACCACCACCAACACACTCCTCTCTCCTCCTCACCACCACCACCACCAACACACTCCTCTCTCCTCCTCCTCCTCCTCACCACCACCACCACCAACACACTCCTCTCTCCTCCTCCTCCTCCTCACCACCACCACCACCAACGCACTCCTCCTCCTCCTCCTCCTCCTCCTCCTCCTCCACACAGATGGACAAACAGTTGACTGACACACTTGCACTCCAACACAGATTACAAAAGACACAGGAAAAGGGAAACAAATGAGAACAGAAACACAGGACACCGCACTCAGTAATCAAATCTCTAATCTCTTCTAACCTCTAACCAACAGCACCTACCTCTCTCTCCAAAACTCCTTCCAAACCCTCAAAGGAGGAGGGGCAGGAAGTCAGTTTTTATACCAGACACATTATCGCGGGACGCGGTACTTGGTTTCATTTTGTATCGCGTACCGCGGCAACGGCGCGGTACGCGATAATAGTTTGAACCTTTCATCGCGCACTGCGATATTTGTTTCGCCGCACGCGAAACAGCTTCGCCGCACGTGCACCTGTTTCGCCGCACGCGATAGTAGCGCGTGCGGCGAAACATTCGCGAACCACGAAAAACCACCTATTTGCATGGGCCACGCCCCCGATTTTTATCGCACGCGGTAACAATGCGTTACCACTGCGATAATGGAAAATGAGGCCCTTAATTACCAGTTTCCCCAGTTCATCCAGGTAAAGGCTAGAACTTCCTAAACCCCTTAGTTAACTAGCCTACCTTTTACCCTATTAGCCTCAACCCTTAAAACGCCGCTAACCTCTAGTTTTTTTTTTTTGTTTCAGGACTTACAGGCCATCCATAGCAGAAGTTAAGTTATACGGTAGGAGACCCCTAAATACATGCAGATATATTTCAGAAATCTAGGAATGCCCATGCCCCGCCCACACCCTGCCCCTTTGTGTGTGTGTGTGTACCAGAATTTACACGTGTACTTGCACACTTTTAAAAATCTGTGCAGTGTGTGCTGGCCCGACTTTTTCACGTGTCTGCCAGTTTTGCCACTTGCTAGGGCTTTTAAAATGTGCCTTTATATTTTTCTGACCCTGCTAGGACTTACACCAGTGGCTGCTAGTGCTTGATGCATTGATATAGCTAATGAGCTCTAGCAGCTTTGTATTTTAATTGATATAACCTGATTTAGCTCTGTCTTATTAAAGTTTACATTTTTGAGCAGTGGTTTTTGGAAGGTTAAATATCTTAAAAGCAGTACTGGACTATATCTGGGGCAGTGTTGAAAACTGTCCACTGAGAGCTCTGTGTTCCTGTTTGCAAATAAGGTTACTACAAGAATATTTTAGATAAAGCTTATTCTGTTTGCTTTTTGTAGAGCTACAGAGTGCTTCTTAGTTTGTTTTGTTCAAACCATTTTTAATTTTTTTTTTTAATGTGTTATTTGTTCCTTTTCTTTTCCTTTTCCCTTCACCTCCTCCCCCTTTCCCCTTTTTTTACTCCTTTTTTCCTTTTGATAGTGTATATTTTAGTAAGTATGTTTTTCATTTTATTAATTTTACTTTCTTTTAATAAGGAAAAAAAATCATTTTACCATTTCTGATGCCTTTGAATTTTTACAGCTACGTTATTTATCATTTTTATCTTTGTTTTCAATATTTTCAGTTTGTTTATATGTTTGTGTATTTTCTATAAATATTTTTTGCCGCCTTTTAGTTTTCAGGCTTGTGATTTTTAAGCTCATTTATGGTCTAATAGTCAGCCTCTTAGCTAGGAGGTATACTTTAATTTATATATTTTGTTTTAAATTTATCATCTTGCCATATTATGTGCCATTTGTTATGTATTGCCATTTTAAAACTGTTAATTTAATTTTAGTCATAATGGCGTCTGCCTCTCGATCACGCCAGCAGCCCCTCCCTCCGTCTCACGGCAGCGGGCCTCGCAAACACCTCCTCAATCCGTGGTTGCCTGCCATCTGATGTGGAAGTCAAGGTAAGCAACTCGAATCCATGCCTTTCTTTTGGTGTGAGGCATTTTGAAGAAAAAAAGCTGATAAACAACTTGAAGTAAGAAAATACTCGGGAGGAAATTCTGCCGCGGAGCTGAAGCGTCTGCATGAGCTTATGCGGTGGCCATCTTGACTCTGGATTTCTTATTTTGAGTATTTTTTTTGTTATTTTTTATTAAATGTTACTATTTTGATGATATATTTTTATGGTTTCTTGTTAGGGAATAAGGATGATCAACTATATAAATCACCCCTGAAGCAGACATCTTGTCAAAACATGGCCACGTCGGGTGTATTGGATCCATCATTGTGCTAATGTTAGGTTTGGTTTGGTTATAAGTATGCTATTATTGATATTAAATTTATAATATTTTATCACTTTTAAATATTTAATCATACTTTATTATCTATTTATCTTTTTCTGGAGCACTCTTGTTTACATATTTGTGTGGTTCACCTACCTTTCTATTTGTCTTTCTTGATTTCTAGCCTCAAATCTGCATATCATTGCCTTCTTGTCCAGTCTGAAGCCACAAGCACCACTCAAGTTTTTACCTTCTCTATTTTATGTAGCACATGCCCTAACAGCAGTCATGTAGTGAAAGCATGCAGAAATGGATCTTCTGGCCAGAACTGCATCTGTGCATCTATTCCTTCACTGCTGAACTCTCTCTAATGGCTGTTAAATCAGTTTACTTTCATATTCTTGTGTGTCACCATTAGATTCATCTATGGATGGCCCCACTTTCTTCCTGTTTTCTGAAACACCTGGAAGTTTAACTCCCATTCTCTTGGGTTCAGAAGATTTCGATTTAGGAAATGGCTTCTTTCCTTGTCTGCAATATGAAACATTGATATTTGCTGGAGGTTCTTTTCCACACAAGGAAAAAGTAGGTTTGTCTGTTCAGCAATTCCTTGATTCCAAGTTCCTTCCTGTTTATGTATGCCTCTGCTGATGCATTGTCGCACATAATTCTCGCAGCCTTACCCTATAGAATTTGGTGAAACTGCAGTAATATTAGTCTTATTGCTCTGGTATCTATTCATTGACCTTGTGGATTCCAACAGGGACCATTGACTTCGTGCTGATCTTGGCAGTTCACCCCCCGTTACACTCACATCCGTGATTATTATTCAAGATGATGGCTCTGTCAAAAGTTCTTTTTAAAGATTTGTTTCTTCATCTATTAAAACAGACCGTTCTTTACTGTCATAGGGAAAGGGAAACAAATTTTGTAATTTTGATATTATGGCTTCCATCTTGAAAGAAGAGAACTCTGCAACAGCCTTATGTGTACTCTTGCCCAAGTCTAAGGTTGAAACCATACTTCCCAAAAGCTTAAGATAATGCCAAGATCTAGGGGTCTCTTGCATGATGAATTTTTTTTCACTTACACCATTTTTTCTATCCTCTTGGGGATTTAGGTACCAAATGGCCTTCCTTTGAGCTGAAAAGTGCCCCCAAATATTCGATTACTTGGCATGACTATAGATGGATATTTAAATAGCTGATAGGAACTATCTTTTAACCAGGTTAACAGTCCACAACAGGACATTGACTCCAATCCCAAGACTTCCTAATTTTCTCAGGAGACCCTCATGAGGGACTTTGTCAAATACTTTTGAAAATCCAAATGCATTATATCCCACTGGCTCACCATTATCTATATATTTATTAAACCCTTCAAAAAATGAAGCAGACTTTCTGTGGGTAAATTCATGCTGGCTATTAAACTAGGTCTTTCTATATGTTCTGTGATTTTCTTCTTTAAAATAGTTTTCTCAAAATTTCCCAGCACTGAAGACAGGCTCACCAGTCTATGGTTTCCTGGATCGCCCCAAGCCATTTTTAAAAATCAGCGTTACATTGACCACTCTCCAATCTTCAAGTACAATAGATAATTTCAATGATAGAACTCAAATGAAATGGCAGATTTATTACTAGTAATTAGTAAACTTTCAAACCTCTGGTGTGTATACCATCTGGTCCAAGTGATTTGCTATACTTTAGTTTGTCAATCTGCCTTATTACCGTACATCTTCCAGGTTCACAGAGATTTATTTCAGTTTCTATAAGTCACTATTAAATATCATTTCCAGCATAAGCATCTCAACAATCTCCTCAGTAAATACCGAAACAAATTAGATTTTCTGCTATGGCCTTGTCATCTTTCCTAAGAGCAAGTTTTCTTACCATAAACTGTGTTTTCTGTAGATCGCAGATGAATTAGCCATGCTGTATGGGTACATCCTCCGTGCCACTAGGTGGCAGAGCTCTCCAAGTCCAGTAAAATCTTTTAGCGAGGTACTCCCTCCCTCCTGTATCCTGACAGGATCACCTCAGACTCCTCAGTCAGTATCAAAGCAAGGTAGGTATGCTAGAACTGTCCGGGGAGGCAGGCGGGTCAGCATGGCTAATTCATCTATCTACGGAAAAAGCAAAATTGCTTTCCTTGTAATAGGTGTTATCCCAGGACAGCAGGATGTAGTCCTGACATATGGGTGACGTCACTGACTGAGCCCTATTGCGAGAAAACTTCTGTCAAAGTTTCTAGAAACTTTTGACTGGTACTGTGAGGCCACTGAGCATGCCCAGCATGCCATGATACTCTTTGCCACAGGGGTCTCACTCTAGTCTTCGTTTTCTGCACTGCTCTCAGCATCGCGGTCAACGGAACCTCTGAGATTTTACTCAGTTTCTGACTGAAAAGTCATTGTTTAAAAATTCTCTCTCCCTCACGGGATCTCACTTGTTTTTCTATCTCCCCGGCTGGTAAGATATTTTTTCAGCGTTTATACTCAAAACACTAATAATTTTTTCTCTCATTCATAGACGGCTGTCGATATCACCATGGCCTTAGGCTTCAAAAAAATGCCCGGCCTGTAACCGGACCATGTCAGTCACAGACCCGCATCTAGAATGCGTCTGTTTAGATGAAAACCACGATATTTGTTCCCGTCAGCAATGTCAGGAAATGACACAGAAAGGAAGAAAACTTCGGCAGGAAAAAAATTGATCAACTTTTTCACCTGCAACTTATTTCTTCACCGTCTACTTCATCAAAATCTTCACCGGCGGCAGGTACCAAGAAAATTCTCTTGAAAAGACGTCGACCGGACGGTTCTGGGGACAAAACCTTGCCAACACCGTTGATTGTATCGGTGCGATCGGAGACCGAGGTAAGGCCTAAACATAAGCATAGGCATCGTCATGCCTCGACATCGCCATCGGTTCCCTCCCAGGAGGAACCGACCGAAAAGCGGCCAATGGAGTGCACTGTTAACCCTCTTCTGGACGCGCGTTTGACGCGCTAGCATTACCCCTTATTCAGTATGGGGCTGAAAACGCGCGTCCAACCCCCCCGAACCTAATAGCTCCCGCAACATGTTGATGGCCCTATTAGGTATTCCCGCGCGATTCAGAAAACAAAGTGTGCAGCCAAGCTGCACATTTTGCTTTCAGAAATTAGCGCCTACCCAAAGGTAGGCGCTAATTTCTTCGGGCGCTGGGAAAGTGCACAGAAAAGCAGTAAAAACTGCTTTTCTGTGCACCCTCCGACTTAATATCATGGCGATATTAAGTCGGAGGTCCCGAAAGTTTCCAAAAGTAAAAAAAATTTGAAGTCGGCCCGCAGCTGTCGGGTCGAAAACCAGACGCTCAATTTTGCCGGCGTCCGGTTTCCGAGCCCGTGGCTGTCAGCGGGCTCCAGAACAGACGCCGGCAAAATTGAGCATCGGCTGTCAAACCCGCTGACAGCCGCCGCTCCGGTCCAAAAAAGAGGCGCTAGGGACGCGCTTGTGTCCCTAGCACCTCCTTTTGCCTGTTTTTACCGCCGGGCCTAATTTGAATAGTGAATCGCACGCACAGGAGAGTGGGCGTTCGCCTGTTCTCCCGCGGACTTTACTGTATCGGCCCGTTAGTTTCTTTCACAAAATGTTACAAGTCTATCATTACTTCCTCCAACTAACTCACCTTTGTCCCACTGCTACAGCAACTAGAAACACTAGTTATCCCTCCCCATTCTCATATTTGATTTATGTTTTTATTGTATATGTTGATTATAATCCACAATGTTTTTTGGAAGAATTTCAGAATATATAAAGAATAAATAAAATTTTAATTTCAGATTTGAAAAGATAGTTTTATGAATAACAGACCTACAGAAGAGCATGATGTCTGCAAAGGATCTGCCCATACCCTTACATTAACATGGTATCAGTAAGGGTGTGAATTCTTATTATCCAATCATGGAGCAAGGATCTGTCCTATATCTTTATAATGTTAATTTTGCACAAGGAGGCAACATTGCAAAATTATTTAAAAAGTTCATACAGTATTTTGTAGATAAATGATCAAAACAATTTTCTATAAGTGGGAAAGTATGAAAAATGACACTATATGTATTACAATAACTTAAGTTTTATGAAAGCAGAATGAAATTTAATAGAAAAGCATTTGAGAAAAAAAAACAAAAACAAGGCACCTGAAATTTAGAAGGCTACTACAGACTAACATTACCACACATTTCAGGGAATAATTATGTTAAAATTAACATTAAAATCAATAATATGCTACCATTGTTTTCCATGTCTAAATTAAGAGGTTGATATTCAAAAGCTATTTAGAGAAATAACTGAAAATTTATCCCTCTAATTAGCTAGCCGGCTATATTTAAAGTCATATGCAGCTAGAATTTAACCGCATAAATTGGGGGAGTTCCAGAGACGGGTGGGAGACGTTTCCAAGTAGGCCAGTGTTAGCCGCATAAGTTATATGACTAACTCCAATATTTGGAGTTATAAGTATTTGGAGTTATAAGTATTCTTGTGTTTATATATATCTATATTTAACAGTTGCACTGCTGAACATCCCAGTTAAGTTAGTCGGATAGCTATGTACGGCTAACACTCCATGGCTAAATATCAACCTCTAAGTGTTTAAACAAAATTCCAACTTAGTTTTTCAATTTTAATAATCTTTCATACAATAGAACCTACCTTACCACAATATAACGGATTAATCAGTCCTTTTCTCTTTTAAAATAGCAGCAGATAGAGGGCATAACTGCATGTAAATATTGGGATAAGAGAGAAAAAGATCAGTTTAATTACTTTATTGGTAACATCTAATGTACTACATTAGTTAAAAAAAAAAAAAAAAGCATCCAATTGCAGCTTCTTGTATCAACAATACAACAGTGTTCAGGAATCTCATTGTGCTTATCCTAAGCAGAAGGCTGCAGCTGTTATATTGCACATATGTGGTAAGGCGTGAAAAACTTGTCAGACTTTGGAGCAGGTCACTCAAGCATGACTGGACAAGACTAGAAACAACAGATGTTTGAGTGATGCTTGTAAACAAGAATGAGAATATATTACTTCCCCCTCCCCACAAAGGAAGGGCCTAAACTGCCTTAGACAGAAGAATTTAGAAATTTAACACACAAATTGGTTTTCTGCAAAATCAATTTCATCTCTCTCTAGAAAGGAGATTGACAAATATATAAAAGAAATTCAAATGCTCCAACACAAACAATTCTTATTTATAACTTTTCTCTCTTAATTTTTGTATTTCCTTCCTTCGGCTAGAGCTGAAAAGCAAAGGATTTATAAGTATTCTATACATCTATATATCTAGAAGTAAAGGCATAGCATAGTGGCTAGAGCAGCAGGCTGAGAACCAGGGAAGCAAGGGTTCGAATCATGCTGTTACTCCTTGGGGCAAGTCAGTTTACCCTCCCCCCTTGCCTCAGGCACAGACTCAGGGGCTTGATTTACTAAGGCTTTTCCCCATTCTGTGTCTATGGGAAAAATGCTTAGTAAATTAGGACCTTAGCCTTGATTCTATTTAGGGACAGGGAAATGCCTACAGTACCTGAATTTAACACGCCTTGAGCTACCAAAGATAAGGTATAAGCTAAATCCAAAAAATATTTAAGCATTTATCATCCACCTATTATCAGTCATGATAGGTGAAATATATACTAGGGTTGCCAACTGGCTCCAGATTTTCAGGACCGGTTGATCCAGACCAGCTTTTACTCTACTAAATGCAGGGACTTATAGTTCTGACTTCCCTATTGCAGTCCCTTAGAAATGCAAAACTACAAATTCCTGCATGCAATGGGGTAAAAGCAGGACTGGATCAACCTGTCCTAAACATCTGGCAACCCTAACACACACACTTACCTGCAACAGGTGTTCTCAGAGGACAGCACCTTGTAAGTCCTATACATGGGTTACATCGAATGGAGCCCAGCCTGAAACTTTGATCTCAAAGATTCAAGAGCTTTCAAACATGGCCCTACTGAGCATGTGCCGCCGTAGTTAACACCTTGCCCCTAGGCAGAGTTCCTCAGTCCATGATATAGCTAATACATGGAGAAACAAGCTCCCAGGGGAGGCAGGTGTATTTTGTGAGGACTGACATCCTGCTGTCCTCTAAGAACACCTGTTACAGGTAAGCAACTCTGCTTTCTCCGAGGATAAGCAGTATAGCAGTCCTCACACGAGTAAATCCCTAGCTAAAGGCTGCTCAGAACAGGTCAAAGTGGGGAATCCCACAGTACTGAAAGCACCACCTTTCTCCCATTTGCCTGTGAGGCAGCTGACCCAAAAATGGGTCTAGGAAGGAAAGGACGGGTTCTACAAAAGAAAACCATAAACATGTACCCTGATACATAGCAGAGGCACTTAAGGCAGGGGCATTATGCGAAGTCCAGCGAGAAGCATACTTTGCCTCTCAGGACTATTGCTGTCAGGGTTCTAGATCAGCGAGCCCTGACAAGCAAAGTAGGTCTAGATCCTCCTGGATACAGGAAAAGGCCTAGAGAATCAACCAAGAGAAGAATTCTTGGACAAAGACGCACGGTTTCCCTTCAGTGTCAAAAGACAACTGGAAAACCAAGTGAGCCCAGAAAGCCTACCACAAAAACTGCAGGCCTCTAGAATCTGAAGGACATCCCTAGTCACTCTATCCTCCTCCACCAGTCCATCTCCACCATTCTGTCTCTCTCCCATCCTACTAGTCTCTCTCTCCCCCCAGTCTATTCTCCCAGTTATTCCAGATCCAGCTGTGTGGCTACATATATTTTCACTATGTAAGTTATTGAATATAAGTACATTCTTGTACATTTACTGCTGTGCTTTGCAATCATGTGTTTTCCATTTATATTAATAAGCATTATTTAATATATTATGAATGAGTTTGGTGTGCATAAAATTGTATTACATTATTAACTTTTCTATATATGGCATACAACTGCAGGTAAAAATGAACGGTTAGCATTTGGATCCACGAAAACTTTGGAGGTTGAAAGGGGTCCACGCTCCCAAAAAAAGGTTGGGAACCCCTGCTCTAGAATCTTTGAGATCAAATTTCCGGGCCTGGCTCCATCTGATGTCACTCATGTGTGAGGATTGCCATCCTGCTTGTCCTTGGAGAAATATAAGTACATTAAGTGCTTTATTCAGTGAAAGGTTCTACATTATATCTCTACAGCAACATTTCTCAAGAATTCTTTTCAAGTCCAAGAGTTGTGTCCGGATCAGAAAGCAAGTTTTATAATACCACTCGATGCCAGAAAATCTAGACACTTCCAAACATGGCTGCTCCTAGACAGTCAAGAAAACAGCAGAGTATCATTTAAATGTTTGAATTACTTCAGAGCAATTTTTGTAATTGACACAATATTACTTGCTATATTTTTAAAGACTGAATGTAGAAATTAAACAGTTTCTTACTTGTAAACAGGTGCTCACCAGTCACACAAACGTGTGACGTCATTCAACAGTGCTGACGCTAACACTTTCCAGAGCTTTCCACCAAAGAACTAAAGAACCCTCTGAGCATGCACAGCAGCTATCATGTTCTTGCGGCATGCCTAAGTTTTACAATAAAGCTATTGAGTTCAACTCCCAAAGGGAAGGAGGGAGAGTATATGTGATTGATGAACCATTGCCTTCAGAGAACACCTGTTATTTATTTTAAAACTTTTCTATACCGTTGCTAAGTTAAATACCATCGCAACTGTTTACATGTAGGCACATATTTAATGTTGATAAAAGTGTACTATAGTACATTCTAGGTGCCATTAAAGGTTCGGTTACAATATATCAATATACATAGTCATTTAGCGAAGTAGATCATGACCAGATGTACCAAGGTACTTACTCGGGTAGTTTTATTACACATAGAATTATATTTATGCTTATTGTGGTGTAGAGTTCATAGACTAATCTACTGTATAGTCCTAAGGACTGTATGTCGGTGCCTTTCTGTCTTTTCCTGAAATATTTCTCTCTATTCTCCTGTCTCTTTGTAAAATGCTTGTTTAAAGAGCCATGTTTTTATGTTTTTCTTGAATGCCTTGAGATCACTTTGTAGTCTGATCTCTGGAGGCAGTGTGTTCCAGATTATGGGTCCTGCTAGTGATAGGGCTCTCTCTCTCACTTGGGTCAGTCTTGCTGTTTTAACTGATGGAATGGCTAGGAGGGCTTTATTTGCAGGTAAGCAAACTGTTTTCTCTAAAGACAAGCAGTTCACTCCACTGCTAAGAGTTGTCTCTCCAATAAAAATGGGAACAATCTGCCAACCAGGTGGAAGAACTCTTTTTGGTGGGTTGAAATGGTGTTTTGTAGATTTTAGTTTTTGGGTACTTGCAGGCTGGATTGGCCACTGTTGGAAACAGGATGCTGGGCTTGATGGATCCTTGGCAATTTCTTATGGTCTTAGATTTTGTTTAAAAAACAAAACAAACCAAACTAAACAAGAAAATAATGGGAAACAAAAATGGGCCCCAGAAGGGCTGTGCTGGTCTCTAGCCCTCAAGAACATCTTGGATAATAGATTGCCCAAGTCTGCTGTTGTGTCAAGAATCTGCATCCAAACAATAACACGATGTAAATGTGTGACATGAAGTCCACAATAGAGTTTTGGTTATCTCAATAGAATTTAAATTCAGATAGGCCACCAATGTAGCCATGGCCCTGAAATTTTGGGTCTTTGCTCACCCTTCTAAAGTCATATCCACTTATGTGTAAGTGAAGGATTTGCAGTTTGCTATCCAGCTAGACAGAGTTCTCTTAGATACAGCAATCCCAGGCATGTTGGGATAAAAAGAAAAAGATGAGTGGATTTTCTAAAAAATGTGGTCTGCTCCAGATAGACAACAGCTCTTACAATCCAAGGTATGCAAGACTTGTTCTCCTTTATTGGCATATGCTTTTGTGAAAAAAAAATTGTGTTCCTTTCTATCTCATTCCTCCAGGTGATAAATAATCTAAAAAATAAGAAACTTAAGCCAAATCATGAAATACAGTAATCATAAAACTCAAAGCAATAAAATAAAAACTGAAAAATGGTATTTTCTGCTTTTGTCAGTTAAACCATCCTTCTAAGAAACAAAACCCATCAAATTCAGATTAAGAGTAAGCCAAAAGATAGCTGCGCTTTTAAAGTGTTGTCTGAACTTGAAATGTTTTCTAGTCTCAACTCCTTCAGCAAAAAAAAAAAAAAAGTGTTCAGGAGAACTGAAACCAGACAAGTTCTGGCCAACCAATGCTCTAATAGAGGTTACACATAGAAAAACCTTCAATTTCCTACCTTAAATGCCTGCCAAATGTTGGAAGGATGATTGACTAAGGTAGAAATCCAATACAACCTTTGACAGAAGATGTATGTACATCACCCTGTTATGATGAAATTTAGAATAAGACGGATGTTACTAGAGCCTGAATCTCTCCAACTCTGACTGCCATCAAAAAAGTGACCCTCTGGATCACATACTTTGATCTACTGTATAGAACTTATTCTTCTTTCTACATATTAATGATGTGTCACGTGCACTAAAAGTGCACCCTTAGAAACAGGTGGCTTTAAACCCAGACTCAGACAGGGACAGGAGTTCTATCCTGTGGGACAGGAGAAAAGAACTAGGGGCCTTATCCATCACAACAGATATCAAACAATTTTAAAATATTTATTTCCTGCACCTTCCACATATGGGGGATGGGTTCCAGATAAACATACAAAATATTAAAAAAAAAAAAAAGGGGGGAATTATACAAATATGAAAGGTTCCAAACAGTTACTTGATTCGACAGAGAAAAAAGGACTAGGGGATGTGTAAGCAATTTTGAAAGAGTGAGTTTAAGGCTCTCTTAAACTGTTTCAGGTCTTGTATGAAACAGATCAGAGGGCAGTGAAATCCAAACATTGGAAACCTGCTATTGAGAATGCACTTTCTTGTGTTATTGCAAGATGCTCTAAATGAGCTGAAGGAATACTGATTAGTGATTAAGATGAGTATAAATTTCTGGAGAATGTATATATTTTAAGAGTGGAACCAATCCAGGGTGAAGTAAGATAATTGAGAAGATTGTGAATGACAGCAGTTTTATAGTGGATATGTTGAATTTGAAGTCAGTGTAATTTTTGAAGAATGGGTTGTGATATGAGCATAATGTCCAGTGTGAGTAATCGAGCTGCTGCATTCTATACCATTTGTAATGATTTTAATAGATATTCGGAGAGACTGATGTAGGAGGAGTTGCAATGGTTTAGAGTAGAATGGATCAATGACCAAAGAACTGTTTGAAAATCAGTTGTCTCAATTTAGCATACGATAAATGTACTATTGTCTTAATCTGATGGTCAATAGAGAGGGAAGGGTCAAACACACCAAGACTACAGACTTCTTTTTTTTACGTAAAGAGTTGTGTCAAAGGTAAAATTAAATCCTGTAAAAGTCAGTCAGGGACCTGATCTAATCTAATGACTTGCAACCTAAAAGAACTAGCCGTTAAGCCCGTAACAACGGGCTACATTAAAAAATTTTTTTTTGGTCCATTTCCTTCCCACTCATTCTCCCTCCCCCCTCTATTCTCCCTCCCCTCAGTCACTCCCCCTCTCAGCTCATCCACAACCCCTTCCCTCGGATGGCGCAAACAGAAGATCTCTGGGGGGGGGGGGGGGGTCCATCCCTCGCATGCGCCGCTGCCGCAGCCACCACTACTGCTCTTCGCCGCCGCCGCCGCTACTGCTCCTCCCTGCGCCTTTTTTTCAGGCACGCTCCGCTCTGACCGACGTGCTCGCCCGCACATGCGCGGTAGAGCTGCTCTCTACTGCACATTTGCGGCACGGTCAGGGCTCCCTTATCTAGTAGATTTCTGTTTTGTTGATGTTTATTATAGAAGCTGGCTTTCCCATAATAAAGAAATTGAAGAAAGACAATGCAACAAATAGGAAGATGACTGATCAGGATGATTTTAGAGGGAAAAATACTTGTATGTCGTCAGCATTGATTGATAGACCTAATGTGAACAGAAGATGACACAGGAGTGCAAGATATATGTTAAAGAGAACAGCAGACAGTGAAAAGCCTTGAGGGCACTCCAGAAAGGACAGTCTATGGCGTGGAGGTGGTATCAGGTTGATATTCACTTGTTGTGGTTATGTAAATAGGAGTGGAAGCATGAGTGAACAGTTTGAGATAATAGTACAGAATGGTCAATAGTGTCAAATATGGCAGTAATGTCGAGTAATAAGGCAATAGGAGGTATCAGAATCAAACCCACAGTGAATAATGTCACTACTCGGCAGGAATAACATCTCAGTATTGTGAAATTTCCTGAGGCTGAATTGATACTGATCAAGTACATTGTTATCTAAGTATAAGATATATATCTTATACTTAAGACTTATACTTGTTTTATATATAAATATATATATATATATATATATATAAAGATTTTATAACATGGGGCTGCGCGCTTATGTTTTAAAATCTGTCCCCTATATTTAGTGTCTACTTTCTTAAAACTGAGAAGACAGTTTGGAGTTTCTCCATTTTCCCTGATGTACTTCCTAGCAGAGCTCGGGAATGGGCACTGACACCAACTCTTTTAGGCATCCAAGTTATTTCAGGCTAAATAAAGATGGTCTGGCTTTTTCTCAACCTGCAACTGAAAAGGGGCACACTTCACCACAGTACAACAAAATCAGAGAAGAAAGCTTCATGTGAAGATAAATGCCTTTCCTTTGGGGAGGAGTAGTCCAAGAGGAGTTCAAGAGAAAATTCTTCTTTGGAACAAATCTTCTCTGCTCATAAGGAGACTCCCATGACTGCTCAGAGAAACTATGGGTCGGATTTACGCATGTAGAGTGGGATACGAGCGCCAGGCCTATTTTATAAAGGCTCAGTGACGAGCGTAAAGCCACGGTACATGTCTAAGTCCCGGGGCTTTAAAAAAAAAGGGGGGAGAGGGGGAGGAGGATCATGTGCTGGCAGGCTGCCGGCAGGCGCAAGAGGTAAGACAGAGGTCGGGGGGCGGGGAGAGAGGGGAATTAGAATAGGCTAGGGGTGGAAAGGTTAGATTAGGAGGAAGGGAATGGGGGAAGGCTGCGGGCGTTGGCGCGTGCAAGATGCAGTAGTGTGCACCCTCTTGCACGTGCCGACCCCCCGATTTTATAACATGCACACGCCTGCACGCGCATATGTTATAAAATCGGGCATCCATGTGTGCGCACCGGGTAGCGCTCGTACATTTACGCCTGCGCGTAGGTTTGAAAATCTACCCCTATATGAACAATAGGAGTACAAGAATGCACTGATCCTAAAGCTGACTGCCTATCAGCAGAAGCAGCCAACTCTTGGAGTATCAGAGCCAACTGTTGATGAATATCCAAAGAAACTTCCCTCACAGAAGCTGTTTGGCTACAGCTTGGTGCAGACATCTAGTCTCACTATAAGGTGGGCCTGGACAGCTTGACAGCACAAAAGATGCAGCAGTAGGTGCATCTCGTCACGCTCCAAATGGAGTCAAACCAGTCAACCCTACTGGAGGGTTTGACCTCCCCTGCATAGAGGGGAGGTCAAATCCTCTCTGCAGGTCCAAGCCTCCAAAAGTCGACCTGACTTCATGGTTCTTATGCTACTTCAGCACTTTTGGCACCGGCTTTATTGGAGCTGGACTACTTCTTGATATCTTTCAGATTAGACTGTAATCTCATCTGCCAATCCCCAATGGCTCTCAGTGATATTCTGACAGTGGAGCTGCAGAGGGACATCACAAATCTGACTTAGTTGACAACTTATGACAGCAGTCCGTGCACTTCAAGAAGTTGGTCTCAGTCATCAGTTCAAAAACAAACGCTGTAAAACAAACAACTCTGTTCCGATGCAAAAAAAACCCAACCAATGCCACTCTTGTACATGCAACATGCTGCTGTGCAAAATAAAAAAAAACATATGAGACAAAAAAAAAACCTATATTGCACATGCAAACTTTACTGCGCATTTTCAAAGCAAACTTGTGTGCTTGGAAAATCCTCAGGTAATTGAGTACACAAACAAATTATGTTGCATAAAATACTTGCTCCAAGCAAGGTGTAATTTGTTCAGGGAACATACATATATATATTTTTAAAACAAAAAAAACAAGCGCTTAATTCACAACTCCAACCTTCCCACCTCCAGAATACCTCTCCATAGTGTACATAAAAGTATGTGCAAAACCAGGTTGTGTGCTATTTTTACATGCACTTGTCCTGAAAAACAATTTACACACATATATCTAGATTTTACGCACATAAATGCCTTTGGAAACAACTCTCAAAATGGCATGATTTTCCCCAGGTAACAAGCCAAAATTCAGTGAGTTTCAGACAATGAAGAGACAACAGAATCAGTTTAAACTTTTTTTTCTACACTCTACAACACCAGATAATTGCTCTTCTTTCTATTTAATGGCTTTGTCATAAAATTGAAACATTAACTGTGGCTGCAGACAATTATCTCAAAGCAGAAAATGCTACCATCAATGGCTAGATACAGAAAAATAAATCCACCAAGACTCACCAACAGGATATGGGTGATGACAAATCCCAAAGGACAGGGGGAGGGGGGACTTTCCAATTGGCTGGAAGCATATCCTGGGTACAAAAATTCATGATGGAAATGTAATTTTTAAACTATAAAAGACTACCTTCATTTCTCATAGCTTTTTTTTTTTTTTTAAATAAATTTTCTATAATTATGGTTTCCACTGTTTTTCAGGACATGCTGCATTACAGGAACCAAATGAGATCCTTCTGCTTTAATGCTGAACTACCGTATCATGGAGGAAACTGCACAACTGATTATAAGAAGCAGCATGTTTATTTTTTTACATGTTTGTATGTTCAAATAATCAGTATTGGCTCATACATGATAGTTTGCTTTTTAGTTCAGTTGAATTTAAAAGGGATTTAGTATTTTGAAATTGTTTTCAATCAAGTCAGAAATCCATTTATGAAAAGATACTTCTATGAAATATGCAATTTCCAGATATTTTTGTACTGCATACTTTGCCTCATGATTTTATATGTTTACTTTATTGTTCATAAAACTAATGACAAAAACCAGAAACCATGAGTTACTAAATCATGGCATAAACAATGTTTGCTAATATAGAATTAATCCTCAGTGTAATGATTCTGGGTGACAAATATTTGTTGACTGGGCATGGAAAGGTTCATGTTCTCAATTTTATTTAAACAAAAGCTTTGCAGGATATAAGATTTCACTAGGGCATCATGATGCCTTAGCCAGTAGAATCTTGATAGCAGGTTTGATATCACCTCCTTTGTTATCCACCACCATGTGTAAGGTAGCATTAAACCTTACGTGTAGGGTTGCCAATTTTCTCCAGATTTTCAGGACAGGCTAATCCAGTCTGGTTTTACCCTACTGCCTATATGGATTTGTAGTTTTGGTATCCTCTACTGGTTTCTGTCATGGGTTTGAAAGAGTAGACTCTGGGACTGCTGACTGACAGGGGTCAAGGCATGGTGCAGAGTCGTGAGGAGAGACGTGATTAGGTAAGCAGGCAAAGACAAGGCAGGTAGAGTATTCAAGAAACAGGAGACAAGCAAAGATCAGAGCAGGCAGCAGACAGAAGCAAGGTCAGGAACCAGGCCAGGTCTCAAATCGGTAGTTGGAATCAGGACAGCCAGTCACAGTCAGAGGAAAGAAGAAACAAAACCTGCTGCTCAGGCACTTGCCCAGAGGAATGAGCTTCCTTTTACATCAGAGCAGTGCTAATGTCATCAGTCCAAACCACAGGAAATCCTGGACACTGGACCTATAAAGCTGCTATGGGTCCTTACTCAGAGTAGCAGGCTACAACAGAGGAGCAGGACACCAGGAGCCATGCTGGGAGGTCCCAACAGGTCACAGGACATGGCACTGGGCTCGGGACTATAAGGTATAGGACATAGACCATGGTGCACTACCCCATGGTCGGCAGCATGTTACAAATTCCCTGAAAAAAGCAAGACTACAAGTCTTTCCAGTTAGTGGGGTAAAACAAAGACTGGATTAGCCCGTCCTGAAAATCTAGAGTCAATTGGCAACCCTACTTAGCTGGTAAAATACAACCACCTGCAACACTGATCCTGGGGTAAAATTGTGTAGCTTTTAATGTTCAACTAAAATTAAAACATGTAGTGATTCTAAACTAGGAGATTCACAATTCTCATCCTTGAAAGCTTAACATTATGGATATATTTACTTTATGAAAATGAACTATGCAAGCTTTAGACAATTCTACAATGGTTCAATAGCTAATTAAGAATTTTCTATGCATACTATCAACTTATTATCTGACATTACTGCCAGTCAAAAGAATGTTTCTTTTTTCCATTCTTTGACAAGAAACTAGTTGGAAATCTATATTGCAATTCAATAGCTATCACCCTTGTAGACTGAACACAATCTACCAACTAGCCAATTTTTACATATGTGGTGTCTGTTCCACAAGTGAAGAGTTTAAGATCCAAGCTTGATTATATCTTCGATACCTTTGTTCCAAAAAGTGTTTTTTTCCTGCATCAAAAATGCTTTGAGGCATGCTGCATTCTAAATACAGATCTTTTATTGTAACCAAGTTCTAAGATTATCAGATCATTCATTCCATTTTCCACAGAGGTTAAGAATATCATTGCATGTTTTAGAGTTACAAAGCACTTTTCACATCTAGACAGCAGAACAAGTCAGCCACACAAGTAGGAGACATCATCCAAGAGCACTGAAATAGAAAAGCTCTCAGAGCTCAGAAAAAACAAAATGCTTTACTGAGCATGCATGGGTATTTCCATGCAGCTGCTTCCACTTTTATAGCAAGCTAACCCTCAATTCTTGGTGGAGAAGGTTAGGATTGTATGGCTGTCAGCTCTTCCATTTTAATGCCATCAGATATCACCATTTGCATGGAGGATTTGTCCTGCTGTCTATGGAGAACACCTGTTACAGGTAAGCAAATTTGCTTTATCCAAGACAAGCAGGACAGTAAATCAGCAACACAAGTGGGGACAAACTGAGGGCTGCATGAAAATATTGGCTATGGGGTAGATTTTCAAACCGCGCGATTTGAGCCTACTTTTGCTGGCGCATCAGGCGCCAGCAAAAGTACGCTGGATTTTAGTAGATACGCGCGGAGCCGCGCGTATCTGCTAAAATCTGGGATCGGCGCGCGCAAGGCTATGGATTCTGTATAGCCGGCGCGCGCCGAGCCGCGCAGCCTACCTCCGTTCCCTCCGAGGCCGCTCCGAAATCGGAGCAGCCTCGGAGGGAACTTTCTTTTGCCCTCCCCTCCCCTTCCCCTCCCTTCCCCTACCTAACCCACCCGCCCGGCCCTGTCTAAACCCCATCCTTACCTTTGTCAGGGGATTTACGCCTCCCAGAGGGAGGCGTAAATCCCCACGCGCCAGCGGGCCGCTAGCGCGCCAGGACGCGACCTGGGGGCGGGTACGGAGGGCGCGGCCACGCCCCTGGACTGCCCGGGCCGTAACCACGCCCTCGGACCCGCCCCCAAAACGCTGCCGACACGCCCCCTAAATGCCGCGACGACCGGGCCCGCCCCGACACGCCCCCGACACACCCCCCTCGGAGAACCCCGGGACTTACGCGAGTCCCGGGGTCTGCGCGCGCCGGTGAGCCTATGTAAAATAGGCTCACCGGCGCGCAGGGCCCTGCTCGCCTAAATCCGCCCGGATTTGGGCGGATTTAGGCGAGCAGGGCTCTTAAAATCCGCCCCTATATTTTTATATTAATAGTATAAAGCATGCAACCAGTATAATAAAGAAGTTGGAGGGAAAGTTGAAGAAATTAAATGAGTTCTTGAGAACTGGCCAAAACTACTATCTTGGTGTGAAGCATTTTCTAGGCAGTAAGGATGTGAAGGTGTGGACAGAAGATCAATTGGCAGCTTTACAAACATCTATGTAAACAGAGAAAAGATGAGCTGAGGTAGCTCTGGCTTGGGCTTTCACTTTAGTTTGAATCTGCTATCCTGACAAAGTAAAATGAGGGATGCAATCAGAAGTCCATATGAAGAAAGTTACTTTTATAATTGAAAAACCCTGTTTGACTGTGTTAAAGGAGATGAATAGTGAGGAATTCAAAGCCTACAAGTTCCAGCTATTGCGCTGCCTTAAGCCTCTTTTGCAGCTGTCAGATTTTTGTTCTTTGTATAGTCATTATGTTGCCCTTGCTTGACTAAAGCAATTCAGTATACAGTGCATTCAGAAAGGACTCAGATCCTTTAACTTTTCCCACACTGTTACAACTTTATTCCAAGATGGATAATATGCATTTTTTTCTCTGCTCAGTCTACACACAATATCCCATAATGACAAAGTGAAATCAGGTTTGTAGAAATTTGTGTGGTCTCAGAAAAAACACTGGCAATACTATGGATTGACTTAAGTAAAATTGAGAGATCACTTTTGGAAGAAATTTAGGATGAGTTTTCAAAACTACTATTGTAGAAAATGTGGGCATATAGAAAATATGAGACTAATGCTTTCAATATGATAACCTGTGCAAAAGTTACAGCTATCAAAAACAAAACCTTCCAAGAAAAATTTTAGTTTTGATGTTGCTAGAAGATGATATGGTGATATGAGCAGAGCAAGAACTATAGATTGAAAGAATAGGAGGATCTTTAAACGGAGCTTTAAAGATGTATAGGTCTTTAATGAATGACAACTGTAGGTTGCTGGGAGACCAGAATTCCTCCTGAACTCCTGTGGTATGCTCCTAAGCAGAATTCAGACAGTTATCTAACTCAGGGTTCAAAACCAAATTTAAGAGTTACTGAAATAAGAGGAACATGACACTTAGAGTGTCCTGATTTACCTGTGAATACCAGACAGAAAATATTGTCCATTTTAACTTGTAAGATCTTCAGGTAGAGCATTTTCTTAATGCTAAAATAACTATTTCAGTAGCAAACGGCATAAAAAGACTGGACTTTCAACATATATGCAGTCAGAGCTAAAGGTTGAAGGTTGAGATGGAGAAGATTCCCAATGTTATTGACTGTTGAAGAGCTAGATAGTGAAGCCACAGAAACCAAATTTGAAGTGTCCAAAAATAGACATTTTTCTCTTCTTAATTTTTGAATGGTCTTGGCTATAAGTGGAATCAGGGGAGGGAATGCAAAGAAGCCTTCGATTCCATGGGATTGAAGAAAAAAAAAAACAAAACATTTGTTGCTAGACTGTTCCTTGCTTGCCTCTTGGATCAGCAGGTGGAAACTATTGAATGATGTTGCAAAGAGATCCATCTGTGGAATTCCCCAAAGTTAAAACAGCTTCCATGCTACCTGATAGTACAATGATCATTCATATTGTTGTACTTGGCGCCTTTGCATGTCTGTAACCTGGTTTTGGTTTCCATGGAGATAGCTATCAGATACACTTCGCATGTCTCTTGACAAAGACTTAAAAAGCATGCTCTTTCTTGTTCGTTGATATAGAACATCGCTACTTGGTTGATTGTTTAGATCAACATCACTTTCTCTTTTAACTTGGGTCTGAATACTTTAAAAGCATTAAAGATGACCTCATAAATTACAGAGGCACTAAAAGCAATCTGAAAGCCAAGGTTGTTCAAATGAGCTCCCCATCCTTGACTGAGGCATTTGTGGCTGTAATTTAGATTGGTGAAAAGACTGAACTCTCAGCAGATCTGAATGACCCAGAGATTAAATTTATTTGATTTATGAGATTATTGGATATTCATTCTGGGTGAAACCAGTTGTAGGTGCTGGTTCCAATGATATTTCTGGTTTTCAGTCATTCAAAAAAGGGGTAATGGACTGTTGCTGCCATGTGGCCTAATATTTTCATGAGGAAATCGGCAGAAACTCAACTCTGATATGAAAAGATTAAAATTATCTTGGTCACCATGTATACCCTCTGCCAAGGGAGAAACTTTTCCTTGTGTGGTATCCAGACAGGCTCCTATAAAGTTCCTTATATGAACCAGGTCCATATTGGATTTTGGGAAATTAATGATTAATGCTATGGATTCAAGGGTTTTCCTCATTCTGAGTGTTAAGGAACAGGCTTCTTGAAGAATATAGTTGGATATGAGCAAGACGTGAAAATATGGAACAACAACAACTACATTGCTTTTTCTTAGATGAGCAACAACCACTAAAGCATTTTGTGAATACCCTGGGTATCACAGAGAAGCCATAAATGAGAGAACTTGATACTAATACTGTTCAAAGCTATGGTGAAACAAATTATGTGAGCTTTGTGAATCAGGAGATACATGTACATTTTTTTTAATTTATTTTTTAAGTCTAGAGTCATTAGTCAATCATTCATTTCCAGCTGAGGGAGGATGGTCCCTAAAGAGTTCATCCTGAACTTTTCAGATCTACAAGTGTTTACCGAGATCCCCAAAATCCACATTCTTCTGCTTCTTGCAGTATAGGAGCGAAAAACCCTTGTCATATCTTGCTGCTTTTGCAAGGAGTTATACATGTATTGTATCATGTATATGGGTAGCTATCCTGTGTGTTGACATAGCCGATTGGAAAAAAAATTTTCCCATGGTATCTAGTAACTGTTTTTATCCAGAGGGATACTAGAATGCATTTTGGAATGCTTTGCTTTTTTTCAAACTGATTCCATAACTATAGATTCATGGGAGAGTTATACCTTTTGATTCCAGAACAAGGCTGAACTTTGTATTTAAGATCTGACTTCCTTGCTACTGGTAATGTAGACAAGGGTATCTATCATACTCTTGCTTGGAGCTCCTGTAATACTCTATGAAATAGAACAGCTATTACTTGTTTTAGGCTTCAAAATATTTTAGCATACCAAATAAGTCTTCTCTAGTTCTGCCTCCTCCTATAAACTTGCCTTTGCCATATTTTGGATAAAGACTGGATGACGTATCCTTCAGCAGAAATGTATTTCTGGGAAACTGTGGAGAGGGATCAGATGGAAATGTGATAATTAGATGACTATTATGATCCTTCTTGAGAATCAGATAATACTATAGGTGGCACTTCTAAGACTGCCCTGACCTTGGATGAAGGTGAACCTGGAGAATTAAATGGACTTGGAATGGTTTGTATAATTCCTTGCTTGGCTTGATATGGCAGATTACATTGAGTTTCAGATTTGGAGGTCATAGACAATACAGGAGGTGGAAAACCTATATTAGTAAAATAGTTTTTGATAAAAAAACAAGCTACATTTTCCTGATAAATAAAATGCAGATTGGGAACTTCTTTGGCTTGATACAAAAACAGCAGACAGTTGCAGACTTTTGGGCCATGGATTCCAAAACAGACTCCAACTCCAGAAGGGGAATGTACAGAACCAAAAATGTTAATGAAATAATTTTTTTAATCTTGTATTTATAGTTTTCAGAACAAAGTTTACAAGCATAACACTTAATATAGGAAAATAAGATGAACCATAAATTAAAATAAAATGTTTCAGAGAGCATATCACATCAGAAAATCAAACGACGAATTCATGAAACATCAACATAAGACCTCATCAAGGAGAGCTATTCAAATAAAAATTTGACAAAGTCAAGCCACATTTTCCTTATAAAAGGGTGGTATTCTGCAGTAGGAGAACAAATCCACGTAAGAGAGCTATCCAATTCCAGAATTCAAATTGGCATTGTCTGCTCAGATTCTGAATGAACTAAGATTTTTGGCTAATCAGTGCAGATGTGTGTGTCTCGGTACCAAACAACTGATGGTGCTAATATGAATATGGGTCCTTTGCTTGTTGATAGTGCCAGCAAGACTCCAGTACCAAGGAATTATCGGCATGGACAGGGCTACCTGTTTTGGCACCAAAGGGCACGCTTCTTTCCCTATTCGTTAGAGGGACAATGATTCCTGCACAGAGATTTCCAAGTCATGGTGCTTAGCATGACTTTGAAGTCTTTTTACTTTAGATACTGGCCCCTCATCTGGTTGTTCCCTCTTTGCTTCCACAGACGATTGAGAACTCAAATATTCTTTAAATGTAAAGCCTCTGAATTTCAAGGCCCTGGGCATATTCAGTTGCAGGCAGTGCAGTTTAGTTTGTGACATTATGCGCTGATCCCAAACAAAGGCAGTGGTCGTGGAGCTCCGCTAGAGGCATTTTGTAGGAACATCTTTTGAAGCTCCTTTTTTACCTGCCAATGCAAAAAGAGCTAAAGCTAAGTCAAACTCAATTTTTTTTTTTTATAAACTTTCAGAGAAAAATTTAACTTTTTTTTTTATTGGAAGCGATGCATGAAAACAAAACTAACTAAAGAAAAGAAAAAACAAATAATGCCATTCACAAAACTTTGAACAAGCAGCTAAAAGAGCATTATGGAAGAAAGATTACTCGCAGTGCAAAGAGCTTTTCCGTCCTGGTGCCTTCAGATGTCACTCGCCTGTGTGGCTGATAACGTCCTGATTCTCCATAATGAAAATGTGTTTTCCCCCACCCTTAGTTAAGGGTTTGTTTTCCCCAATTCCCTCAATCTCTTCTCTTTTATCTTATTTCCTAGCTCTCCTTTCCATTTTCTTTTCTTCTGTCTTCTCCCTTTTCCATCCATCTCTCCCTCTGCTTTCTCTCAGATCTTTCCTTACTCTTATTTCTACCCACCTTTCTTCTCCAACTCTCCCTTCATTATCAACCCTTTAGCTCTCCTCCATCTCTTATCCTTCATCTCTCTATTTCCCATACTTCAACTTCCTTCTTCTTCCCTACTGACCACTCTGTGTCCCCAGCTCTTCTTTACTGACTAAGCCCTGACTGATTCTTCCCTGACTCAAGACACATTGCCCAAACCTCTACTTTCTCTCTGGTTTCCCTCCCCCCACCTCCCAGCCCACCATCTCCTTTTCTCTAGCTTGTCCCTCCCCTGACCTATACATATCTCAACATTCCACCTCCATCTTTACCCATCTCCCTACTTCACTGCACATTCTCTCTTCCCATCTGTTAACCCATTCTATCATTTGTGTTTGCTCTCCCCAAGTCTCTTCCCCTCATCTCTTAGCTTTTCCCCAACTCATTTCCTCAATTTTGCTGTCTTCACTATAGTAACTAGGGAGCAAAGGCCAATGAACAACTAGTGCAGGAGTAGCAGGACTCAGAAGAGGCAGCAGGTACCCCCCAGAGAACAGTGAAAAGCATTGTACTTCCATCCTCCTCTTGCTCCTTCCTTGTACAAGCTTCACTGACAATCCAGAAACTTGTGCAATAGGAAGACAGGGGGAGAAGCAACCAGCCATAGGAATTAGAGGCACAGTGCTTTCACTGTCCATGACCAGTTATCTCCTCCATTCTTCTCATGCTAGTCGTGGCAGTTTTGCCTGCTTCTCAGCTGCTGCGACTGAGAGACGCATGTGATCTGATGTTAAGTGGCCAGATAAGTGCTAGGAATGATCACAGAGGAACAAGGTTGGCTCTTCCTGCAGAAGTGACAGATGACTATTTCCTGCAATTCAGGCTCCCTTCTCCCAGTGTAGCACAGGTTACCTGGCTGTGTACCCCTTGAAAGACTTCATGTACCCCTGGTGGAGAACCACTGTGAATTTTTAGATTTAGTTATTTCTGCTTTTTAATATCCATTGTATGAAGAATATGTTTTGTAATTTAGTTTTATGATCATGTTTTAATTTATCTGTAAACTGTTAAGAATGAATTACAGATTAACGGTATATAAAAGCACAAAATATATAAACAAACACACACTGTTAACAAGCGTTAAGGACTCACTAACTGCACATGGACAAGCTTATAAACCAGAAGCTACTTAACTCAAACAGTTAAAATGAACTATGAATTTCATAAATTAAAAAGATTCTTAGAAATATTTAAAGTACACTAACAATTTGAACAAATTTATGCAACACTTCACTCTTCATAACCATAACAGGAAAGGCAGAGTTTAAAGATAAATGAAATTTGCAGTTCATTTAAATGAAATAGTGGTATACATTGTATAGGGTATTTCAGTCAATTTCACTATACTACAGAATGAAGCTTTAATATTTTACAAAAATGACATTATCAAACAGAACAGATACAATTAGTAGAGACATGGTTGGGGTAAACATTTTAGAAAATGTGACAGTTTGATTCTTCTTGCTATCAGACTATATAAATTTGAGAACGCTACTTAGCTTACCTGTACTTATGCTGTGCCTGTAAAACCAATGGAAAAGGACACTGTCAACTATCTTATACAATGCAATCAATGTACACTGTTCATTTTTATTTGGTAGAACCTAAAAGTGCAGTATAATGGGTGGGGCCTCCTCGCTTTAATGCCACAGGAATTGGCACTTCTTGGCAAAAGTTTTTTATATCTATCTTCAGCCTCTGGGCAAGTTGATGTCAGCTTGTAGTATTGGCTATCACATATATGTAGACATCTAGTTATTTCTGGCGACGCTCAATTTTGCCGGCGTTGGTTCAGAAACCGGACACCGTGGGCCGATTTTTAAATTTTTTTATTTTTTGACTATTTTTAACTTTTGGGACCTCCGACTTAATATCGCCATGATATTAAGTTGGAGGGTGCACAGAAAAGCAGTTTTTACTGCTTTTCTGTGCACTTCCCTGGCGCCGGCAGAAATGAATGCCTACATTTGGGTAGGCGCTAATTTCTTAAAGTAAAATGCGCGATACAGGCAGGGCGAGTCGGGAGCTGCCTGCCTGCCGCGGCGCCCCCTAAGTCTCGACGCCGATCTTCTTTCTGTGTGTGTGTGTGTGTGTGTATGTGAGAAAGGAATCTGCCAGTTTAAAAAAATGAAATATGATAATACATATACCTGAACTTTTGAAAAGTTGGATGAAAGATAAAATTACTAAATTTTAAGCATCCCTCTTCTGGAAAATAAAATTTAACTTAAAGTGGGTAGAGATAAATACTAAAGCAAAAAAAATTAAAGTATTTAAAATGTTCATCTCAGCAAAATCACAAATTTAAGATACTGATGCTAGGTGGGGGGTTTTTTTTGGGTTTTTTTTAAGCATAATTTAAGCATGAAGACTAGAATAGAATCTGAAATGGTTTTGCCTTTTTTTTTTTAAGCCTTTAGAAAATGTATATTTTTAAATGAATAAGACTGGAATCTTCCCATTTAAAAGGGAAGCCGACCAAGGATGTCTTTCTGTTCCATATCTCCCACATGAATAATCATACGACTGATAGTTTGAAGAAAGACACTTGCTTTATTGCCTGGAAGCGTAAAACAAGAGAAGCTATACTGTGTGGGTGGCTGTCCCTTGGGAGGACAGAATAGAACCTGAAGGAAGGGTGTCATTTCGCCTTTTGATAGGAATGTGGTTTTCTTATTTAACGGTTGGGAGCATCACTTTCATAGAAACATAGAAACATAGAAACATAGAAATGACGGCAGAAGAAGACCGAATGGCCCATCCAGTCTGCCCAGCAAGCCTCACACATTTTTTCTCTCATTCTTATCTGTTACTCTTAGCTCCTTGTTCTATTCCCCTTCCACCCCCACCATTAATGTAGAGAGCAGTGATGGAGCTGCATGCAAGTGAAATATCTAGCTTGATTAGTTAGGGGTAGTAGGGGCAGTAACCGCCGCGATAAGCAAGCTACACCCATGCTTATTTGTTTTACCTAGACTATGTTGTACAGCTCTTGTTGGTTTTTTTTTTTTTTTCTTCTCCCCTGCTGTAGAAGCAGAGAGCCATGCTGGATATGCATTGAAAGTGAAGTATCAGGCACATTTGGTTGGGGTAGTAACCGCCGTAACAAGCCAGCTACTCCTCGCTTTGTGATTGCGAATCCTTTTTTTTTCTTCACCCCTGTCGTTGAAGCTATGCAGGATATGCGTGAAGCATCAGTTTTTTTTTTTTTTTTCCCCCTGCCCTTGAAGCAGAGAGCTATGCTGGAAATGCGTGATGTATCAGTCTTTCTCCCATGCCGATGCAGGAGAGAACCATGCTGGATATGCATGGAAAGTGAAGTATCAGGCACATTTGGTTTGGGGTAGTAACTGCCGTAACAAGCCAGCTACTCCCCGCGTTTTGAGTGCGAACCCTTTTTCTTCTCCTTTGCCGTTGTAGCAGAGAGCTCTGCTGGATGTGTGAAGTATCAGTTATTCTTCTCCCCTGTCATTGAAGCAGAGAGCTATGCTGTATATGCATTGAAAGTGAAGTATCAGGCATATTTGGTTTGGGGTAGTAACCGCCGTAACAAGCCAGCTACTCCCCTCTTTATGAGTGCAAATCCTTTTTTCCATTACCTCTTGCTGATGAAGCTTAGAGTGATGTAGGAGTCACAGTAAGCATGTGTATGTTTATTTAGTAAGGGTATTGTGTCAATAGCCATCATTCTGGCGAGTCACCCACTCTTCATTGGTGGCCTCTTGACTTTATGGATCCGCAGTGTTTATCCCACGCCCCTTTGAAGTCTTTCACAGTTCTGGTCTTCACCACTTCCTCCGGAAGGGCATTCCAGGCATCCACCACCCTCTCCGTGAAGAAATACTTCCTGACATTGGTTCTGAATCTTCCTCCCTGGAGCCTCAAATCGTGACCCCTGGTTCTGCTGATTATTTTCCTACGGAAGAGGTTTGTCGTTGTTTTTGGATCATTAAAACCTTTCAAGTATCTGAAAGTCTGTATCATATCACCTCTGCTCCTCCTCTCCTCCAGGGTGTACATATTTAGATTCTTCAATCTCTCCTCGTACGTCATCCTATGAAGATCCTCCACCTTCCTGGTCGCCCTTCTCTGTACCGCTTCCATCTTGTCTTTGTCTTTTTGTAGATACGGTCTCCAGAACTGAACACAGTACTCCAGGTGAGGCCTCACCAAGGACCTGTACAAGGGAATAATCACTTCCCTTTTCTTACTTGATATTCCTCTCTCTATGCAGCCCAGCATTCTTCTGGCTTTTGCTATCGCCTTGTCGCATTGTTTCGCTGTCTTCACATCATTAGACACTATCACCCCAAGGTCCCTCTCCTGCTCCGTGCTCATCAGCCTTTCCCCCCTCATCGAGTACAGTTCATTCGGATTTCCACTCCCCATATGCATGACTTTGCACTTCTTTGGCATTGAATCTCAGCTGCCATATCTTCGACCACTCTTCCAGTTTCCTTAGATCCCGTCTCATTCTCTCTACTCCTTCCGGCGTGTCCACTCTGTTGCAGATCTTAGTGTCATCCGCAAAAAGACAAACCTTACCTTCTATCCCGTCTGCAATGTCGCTCACAAAGATATTGAACAGGACCGGTCCCAACACCGATCCTTGCGGCACACCACTTAAAAACCGCTCTCTCTTCAGAGAAGGCTCCATTTACCATCACACATTGTTTTCTGTCCGTCAACCAATTTGCAATCCAGGTCACCACATCGGCACTCACTCCCAAGCTTCTCGTTTTATTCACCAGTCTCCTGTGCGGAACCGTATCAAAAGCTTTGCTGAAATCCAAGTAGATGACATCTAGTGCTCTTCCTTGATCCAATTCCTTGGTTACCCAGTCAAAAAAGTCAATCAAATTTGTCTGACAGGATCTTCCCCTGGTGAATCCATGCTGCCTCTGGTCCATCAATTCTCCAGACTGTAGATAGTTGACTATTCTCTCTTTCAGCAGTGACTCCATTACTTTTCCCACCACCGAAGTGAGGCTAACCGGTCTGTAGTTGCCTGCCTCTTCCCTGTTCCCACTCTTGTGAAGCGGGACCACCACCGCTTCACAAGAGTGGGAACTTTTAGTAAAAGTGAAAAATGCTGCAAGTCTGAAAGCAAGGTGCTTCTGTGAGAGTGTAATATGTATGTGAGTCAGAGAAGGTGCTTCTGTGCATCAATGTGTGTGCGCAAGAGAGATGGAGCATGTTTTTGGCTGGCTTATGGCTGTGAGATAGAACATGTGTGTGATTGAAAGCCTGTGTGTAAGTAAGAGAGAGTGAGAGCATGTGTGATTGAGAGAGACTGGCCAGAGAGGTGACGTACGTGTGTGTGTGTGTGTGTATGAGTGTATACGAGTGTGAGTGTGCGTGAGTGTGTGTGAGTGAGGGAGAGAGAAAGAGAGAGAGAGAGAGACTGGTTGGGGAGAGATTGGTGTATGAGACACAGAAACTGGTCCTGAGGGTGTGACTGGTGTGTGTGTGAGAGAGAGAAGAGACTGGTTGTGGTCCCTAAGGAAGAGGTCTGTGAGGACAGCTTCAGCAGCTACTGCTGCTTCTGGTATGGCCTGCAAGGGAAAGGAGTAGGAGAACTGCTGGAGAGGGTAAGTAAAGGTGGATTTTTGAGATCATTTTTCTTGATTGACTATCATTTTAATTATTGGGTAGTATGTGATGTGTCTGCTGTTTGAAATATTTTATTGGTGTTTGGTAAAGCTTTCAAAATTTGCATGTCTAATTATTGGATATTCTATTCATCAGCTGTTTTGAAATTATTTTATTTGTATGATTTTATAATTATGATTAATGATTTATATATCTTTATTTTATTGATTTGTTTCACGAGGAATGGTGAAATTTTTGTTTTTCCATTGTTGCACTGTATAGAGTCTGGCGTGATGCATTTTACAGTTCAGTTTTTGTCTGCACATTTCTATTTATACTTTATGTGGCTTTATTCTGTATTTGGTGTTCTGCATGCACAGACTGAGATGAAGCATTCTTTTAGCATGTGGTTTCTCTGTAGGGATTTGTAGTAGCTTAGCCTGTTCTGTTTTCCTGATAGGAGGTGTATTGATATTTTAGATTCTGGTGTAATATTTTTGGTATTCTTTTTCATAGGTAGGGTTGTTATTCTTTGAGTGTTGGCAGATAGTATTGTGTTGATATGGGAGGACCATGCCGAAATATATCATAATAGGTATGATGCCATATGAATTCCAAGATGCGAAGTTTTCTTGTTGGCATCACAACAGTGCATGAAATTATCACAACAACTTGTATATTAATTTTACCTCAGAATGTCATTTTTTCATGTAAAATATGTTATAAATGCATAATTTAAAATTGTGTATGGGGAGGGGGCGCCAGACTAAGGTTTGCCTAGGGTGCCTAATACCCTTGCACCGGCCCTGACTGCACCCCAGCTTCTGTGGGGCTTGCAGAGGCAGGAGCCATCCCCTGTGGCTCCTGGCTGAGTCCTCTGGCTTACTACTACTAAACACTTCTATAACATTACTTGACGTATGCTGCGCTGTACAAAAAAAATCACAAAAGACAGTCCCTTTCTTAGGAGAACTTACAATCTAATGAAGACAAACATACAGGACAAGAGCGACTTGGGGAATTTCATTTAGGCAATAGTAAAAATTAATGAGGATATAAGCAGGACAACCAGAGGTTTACTATTTAAAAGCAGCCCCAAAAAAGGTGGGTTATTAGACAGCATTTAAATAAGGCAAGAGAGGGAGCATAACGCACCAGCTCAGGAAGTCTATTCCAAGCATATGATGCAGTCGGGTGTAAAGCACGAATTTGGGAATGGCGATAGAGGAGAAGGCATAGATAGGAGTGACTTGCACGAAGAGCAGAGTGCATGAGGAAGGGTGTAAAAAGATAAGAGATAGTGAGGAGCTGCAGAGAGCAAATTTGCTTACCTTGTAATAGGCGTTATCCCAGGACAGCAGGATGTAGTCCTCACATATGGGTGACATCATTGATGGAGCCCTGGTACGGAAAACTCTGTCAAAGTTTCTAGAAACTTTTGACTGGCTCTGTGAGGCCACTGGGCATGCCCAGCATGCCATGATATTCTCTGCCACAGGGGTCTCTCTTCAGTCTCGTATGTAGCAATAAACTTTAGCAAAAAATAAAATAAAACGTATCGGACCCAACTCCGCAGGGTGGTGGGTGGGTTTTGTGAGGACTACATCCTGCTGTCCTGGGATAACACCTATTACAAGGTAAACAATTTTGCTTTATCCCAGGACAAGCAGGATGCTAGTCCTCACATATGGGTGATTAGCAGGCTAGAGGCTGAGTCATTTTGTAGAAAAGCAACAGTGAAGTATTGTTGTTGAAAATGAGGCAGCCGAAGATCACAGCAGATTGGATGTAGAAGGAGTTGGGATTAAACTGGAAACAAGTTCTTTAAGACAGATTGTCCATATGTTGAATCTTGTCGTCCTTGTTTGTCCAAACAGTAATGAGCTGCAAAGGTGTGAAGAGAACTCCATGTTGCTGCTTTACATATGTCAAGAATTGGCACTGAATGAGAGTGTGCTACTGAGGTTGGCATTGCTCTTACTGAATGTGCCTTTACTCACCCTTGGAGAGGAAGTCCTGCTTCTTCATAGCAAAACTGTATGCAATCTGCTAGCCAATTGGATATAGTATGTTTACCCACTGCTTTTCCCGGTTTGTTTGGATCATAAGATACAAAAGGTTGAGTGGATTTCCTGTGGACTGCAGTACGGTCTAAGTAGAATGCTAGCGCACGCTTACAGTCCACGGTATGTAAGGCCCGTTCTCCTTGGTGAGAATGAGGTCTTGGAAAGAATGTGGGTAAAACTATAGATTGGTTCAAGTGGAATTCCGTAACTACTTTGGGGAGGAATTTTGGATGTGTACGGAGAACCACTGTCATGTAGGAATTTTGTATAGGGTGAGTACGTGACAAGTGCTTGTAACTCACTAACCCTTCTAGCCGATGTAATGGCTATAAGGAAGATAGTCTTCCATGTGAGAAATTTAAGATCACAGGAACTCATGGGTTCAAAAGGAGAACACATGAGTCTAGTTAAGACCAAATTCTGGTCCCATTCTGTGACAGGTGGCCGAATTGGTGGTTTGAGGTGAATTAAACCTTTCATAAACCTACTGATAAGAGGATGTATGGATATTGGTGCATCTCCCATCTTGTCATGGTAAGCTGAGATTGCACTTAAATGTACTCTTACAGATGATGTCTGGAGACCAGAATCTGAAAGATGGTATAAGTAGTCTAGTAGAGAAGTTGTGGGGCAGGAGAAAAGGTCAATGTTTTGTTGTGCACCACAAAGTAAACCTTTTCCATTTCGAAGAATAATTTTTCGTGTTGAAGGTTTTCGTGAAGCTAGAAGCACTTGCAAGACATTGGTTGAAAGATTGAGTGGTTGCAGGATCAAGCTTTCAACATCCATGCTGTCAGGGATAGGGATTGAAGGTTGGGATGGCGCAACCGACCCTGATCCTGAGTGATGAGAGTGGGAGCTACACCCAGGCGAATTGGTTCTCTGATTGAGAGGTCTAGAAGTGTGGGAAACCATACTTGTCGAGGCCAATACGGGGTTATGAGTATCATGGACCCCTTGTCCTGTCATAGCTTTACTAAAGTTTTGGTTATGAGCGGTATCGGAGGATACGCATATAGAAGACCTGAGTTCCAAGGGCGAGCAAAGGCGCCCTTGGCTAGTTGGTGATGTTGTCTTTGCAAAGCGCAGAGGCTGTCCACTTTGTGATTCAGATGTGACGCAAAGAGGTCTATCGTTGGTTGTCCCCAACGTTGAAATATCCTGGTCACTACTAAGGGATCCAGGGACCATTCGTGTGGTTGGAACTGGCGACTGAGTCAATCTGCCACTACGTTGTGAATGCTTGCTAGATAAGTGGCCCGGAGAAACATTGAGTGAGTTAGAGCCCAGTCCCAAATCTGTGCAGCTTCTTGACAAAGGAGATACGAGCCCATACCTCCCTGTTTGTTGATGTACCACATGGCTACTGTGTTGTCCGTTTGGATCAAAACAGTCTTGTGAGAAAGGCAGTCCTTGAACGCATGCAGCACATAGCGTATAGCTCGAAGTTCCAGGAAATTGATTTGAAAAGTTGCTTCAAGTTTTGTCCAAGTACTTTGGGTTTGGAGATTGTCTATGTGAGTGCCCCAACCTAACGTGGAGGCATCTGTAGTTAAATTATCTGTGGGACTGGTTTTTGGAAGGGAAGGCCCTTGCGTAAATTGTCCTTGTTCACCCACCAAAGTAGAGAGGAACGTAGCTGGTGGGTTACTTGAACTGGAGAGTATAGTGGTTGAATGGCTTGGATCCATTGTGCACTTAAAGTCCACTGAGTTACCCTCATGGCTAACCTTGCCATAGGATTGACGTGAACTGTGGAGGCCATGTGGCCTAGTAAAGTTTTTAATCAAGGAGTAAAAACGAGACTATAATTACTCACCAGCCGGTGGAAATCTGAGAGAGATCCCTTGTGGGAGAAAATGAATGAGAAGTAAGTGACTTTTTAGTCAGTAAACACTGAGAAAAAAAACTCACAAGGCTCCTACTCCGCGATGCCTACAGCAGCGCAGAAAAACGAAGACTGAAGAGAGACCCCTGTAGCAGAGAATATCATGGCATGCTCAGTGGCCTCACAGAGCCAGTCAAAAGTTTCTAGAAACTTTGACAGAAAGTTTTCCGTACCAGAGCTCCAATGATGTCACCCATATGTGAGGACTAGCATCCTGCTTGTCCTGGGATAATGAAGGCTCTTGTGAGTAAGAGATGCTTGAAATGTATGCAGGAACAGCCAGAGAGTTAGGTGGTGATCAACTATATCAAAAGCAGCAGACAGGTCTAGGAGGATAAGGATTAAGTGAAGGTCTTTGGTTTTAGCCATAAACAGCTCATTAGAGTCTGGCAAGGTCTGTTCTTGTGGAATATAGCGGGCAAAAACCAGACTGGAGCAGATCAAGAATGACGGGATGAAAAAAAAAAAGTCAAGACAGCGGCAGTAAACAGCTCATTCAAGTAGTTTGGAAGCAAAAGGGCAAAGGGAGATGGGACAATAGTTGGTAGGACAGGCAGGGTCCAGTGAGGGCTTTTGAGGAGAGGTGTGATCACAGCATATTTGAAGGCGGCAGGAACAGCAGCAGTGGAAAGTGATAAAACTGAGGATTTGTAAGATGGAAGGGATAACTACAGTGGAGATAGAGCTGAGGAACTGGGTGGGAATAGGATGAGGGAAACAAGTAGTGAGTTTGGAGGAAGAGAAAAGATAGACCATTTCCTCCACTGTGACTGCAGAAAAGGAGGAAAGAGTGGCAGAGGCCAGGGAAGGGGGGGTGGGGGAGGAAAGAAGTGGGGGAAAGGGAAGTAGAGGTAACGTGGTTAAGAACTCAAGACTAATTTTGTGATTGCTATGGAAGTAGTCAACCATCTTGGCAGAGTGTGAAGGTAGGGAGGGAGGCAAAGAAAGTTTGAGGAGGAGGGAATAGAATATGGTAAAAAAAAGATGGTTAGAGCTGGATGCAAGAGTTTGTCAGACATAGTAGTCTTTGCTGGGCAAGTGTAGTAGCAGACTAGAAGGGAGTCAGAAAAAATGGTCATCAGTCAATCCCAAGGGCTGGTGCTATTAGGTTTATGACTTTTCTTTCTATACACCACTTTGCCCTATGGATTTTAGTGACATAGAAATCATAACACATTTTATTTAAGTCTGAATCTTGGCCAGCAGTGCTGGCCTTGGGATGACCAGCCGCCATTTTTATAAAAAAAGAGGACTAGGGCAGAAGTGATGGGGGATGGCTCCTGTCCCCACAAGCCCAGTGGACCTGTGATTTGGTAAGGGCTGGGGTAGGAAGAGGTCAGTAGGCGATTCCAGCGAAGCTGGGGGCCTTCCCTAAAATCAGATTCAGTGGATGGGGTTCTTTTATTTCCTTGTCTTTTTAAAAGGCAGTTAGGACATGTTTATGGTTTCTTTCTTATGGGCCATGGGAGAGGACAGAGTATGCTGGGGCCGAGTGAGGGGATCAGAAGTGAGCTGATCTAGGATAGAGGAAGAAGGATCAAAAGTGTGCTGGGTTTGAGATGGGAATTACCGGTATGTTCAGACCACACTGGGCAGGGGAGGAGGCGTGCTGGAGGGATGGGAGTTGCAGCATGCTGTGCTCGAGCTGGGGAGGAGGGGGGGTGTCAGACTAGGTAGGTGAAAAGGAATACTAGGATTGGCTAGGGGGCAGAATGTGCTGGAATTAGGCAGGGGATAAAGGTGTGCTGAGGTCAGGCTGGGGAACATTAGTGTGCTGCGATTGGGTTAGGAGCAGGGCTGGGGTGACAATGGGAGGAAGATCAGAGTGTTCTGTGATGGGCTAGAGTCAAGCTGATGAGAAGGGAAGAAAGTGTTGGGATAGGACTAAGGAGTAACTAATGGGGTCCAACTGGGGAGCAGGACAGTAACTCATAACCTTCAGGGAATGCCAATGAGTTTCAGCTAGTGACAATTTTGAATTGTGTAAACATGATTTAGGTAGACAACTTTAACAGGAGTAAAAAGGCTGAACCACCATAAAGGGAAAAGTCATGACAATAAATAGGAAAGAACTAAGCTTAGTAATTGTTGGTCTGAAATGGACGAATTTGCCAGCACCTTGAATTTTAAGGTAATGATCACTACGAAATGTCTTACTTCACCTCAGCCCCAAAACATACAGCCTTAGCAAGGTCTTAAGAAAAAGAAAAAAAAATAAGTAGGCCAGAAGCTAAAGATGTAGAGATACATTTATGGAGCCAATTCATATTGACAGTTTAACAGCTGTGGAAAGGAAAGATTTTTTCTTCTGCAGGTGTCCAAACTGTAATATCCTCTCTGGCGGACACCTGCAAAAATGTGAACTGAGCCTTGAAAGCTCTCAGTAAGAAAACTCCCTAGAGATCTTGAAAAATAGTTGAAAACGTTATTCAACTAAAAATAAATGATTGGCATCTGCTATTTAAAAAAAAAAAAAAAGAAGACATTCTAATTCACCAGTGGCTTTCATTTGACAGATAAAAAACCACTAATGTAAATCAAAATAATGCATAGAATTGTAACAAAACATATGTAATATCACATATCAGTAAAGATCCTATACCGGTCCATTACCCTTAAGCGAGGACTGACTAACCTATCTCTAGCAAGCCTTGTCTGATTAAGAATGCAGTAAATCCCTCAAAACATAACTAAATCTGCAGTTACATTAAAAAGTATCACTTCTGACAACAAAAAGATTTATCCTGATTTTAAAACATTCAACTTATACCACTCAGTTTAAAAGCTAATGCCATAACCAGAAAACATAGTAGGAACGCTTGTTTATATGGCTAAAAAGCACTCCAACTTGAAAAATTCTATTAACGATGCATCTGTCAAAAGGTTTCCTTAGTCTTGTGGGCAGTATAACAAAGATACAGGTAAGCAACACATGCTCTCCATGGACAGTAGGATAATCAGCCATATAAGCAGTTGGCATCATCTAAAGTGCCAACATGAAGCATGTCTTCAAAAGCTATATAAAAGCCTAGAAAGCATTTAACATGCATAAGACAAATCCTGCTGCTCCCTCAATCCTATATAACAGCTTAGAGCAGGGATAGGTTTCAACAGGTCTGTTTATCAGGATATTCATAATAAATATGCATGAGATTTGCATGAACTGCTTCCACAGTACAGAATCTCTCATGCATATTCATGGTGGATATCCTGAAAATTGATTTCTTTAATAGTTTACTGGTAGAATACCCAAATATGTTTAGGCATTGCAAGTGCTACAAAACACTACAGCTAGAATGCTGCTGAAAATCCCGCCATTTGAGCAAATTATGCCAATTTTGGTGTCTCTATACTGGTTACCAGTTAAATGAAGAGTGTTTTAAATTGTTTATAACAACTCAAAACTACTGTATGGAGAAACTAAGTATTTTAGCTAACAATCTTATTCCATATGTTCCTACCAGAGCATTGCGCTCTGCAGGGAAAGGCTTCTTCACATATTGAGAGATTACAGTCAACTCGTGAGCGTATGCTTTCACGTGCTGTTCGTAAATTGTGGAATAGTTTGCCTATAAATGTACGAGAAGAAAGATTAAGATTTTCAGGAAAAAAGTTAAAGGACATGTTTTTTTAGAGAAGTATGTATGTATGTATGTTAATTATGGATGTTTGAACATTGTAATCCGCTCTGAACAAAATGTTGGAGATGCGGAAAATACATTTTTTTATAAATAATCAGACCTTTTGGTGGCACTCAAGGACCAGAGTTGCCTATCCTTGGCTTAGAGCAGTGGTTCCCAAACCTGTTCTGAGGGAACCACAGCCATTTGGGTTTTCAGGATATCCACAATGAATCTGCATGAAATAGATTTGCATGCCCCTGGAGAGGTTTGGGACCTCTGGCTTAGAGAAAGCCAGCTCCAAAATGGAAAGTGGGATGGCATGTGTGGCCAATTATCCTCCTCTCCTCAGAGAACTATTACAGGTAAGCAACTTTGTTTTCTCTATAGACAAGCAGTATTTACCAGTAAAAAAGTGGGAACTCCTAGCTAAGGGTTGCCTGTCAATGAAGAAGGGAAATACTAGCACCATTTAATGGGAATTAAATGTGGGCAGACGTTCTCATTGCAGTCTTGCAAATTTCCTCAAGAGATGCTGATCTTAGATGGGTTTATGCCAGCTATGATTAGTATTTAAAACTTATATTCCCCCTAATTCAGCATCAGCTGTTCTAACCGGATCATAAATTAATACATACATTTACATCAATACACAGCATTATTCAGACAAACAATCATTGAAAATCCAATCAGAAAGCAGAATAAACATCAATTGAGAACCTTTCATAATCCATTAAAAAAGGCTTGCCTTTATATAAAAAAAACAAAACAAAAAACTTTCAATGAGCATCTGCCTTAAATTCTAATGGGAGCTTATACCAGAGTGAGGTCATTCCAATGAGAATGTTCAGTTACAAGTTATTTATAATTTGCATTCGTTTTGCAGAGGAACAGCTAAATAAAGTCCAGGAGGAACACATTCCTGCAATATGTCCTTTGGGTATAAAGGTTTCACGCTATATAATGTTTTTTGAACCATGAATATTTAAAAATGTATTTCAAAACTTACTGAAAGCCAGTGTAACTCCAACAGAGGAGGGGACTGGGGGGGGGGGGGGGGGGCAATCTTCTCCATGCTGACAGCCAGTAATTAATCTGGTTGCAGCATTTTGGATTATTTTAAAGCATGAACTGGGCTTTTGCTAGGCCAACATAAAGCAAACTGCATACGTCCAATTAGGTCAAATGTAAGGAAGAGCATGTCTTGAACCAGTGACCCTCAGGATTGGCTGATATTGAAACCCTTGGTAGCAATTACTTAGTTTGCCTGGCAATGGCGGTTAACAGACTTGGGTATGTCCTCTGATTGGAGACTGTATATAAGGACTGCTTGACACAGTCTCACTGATCCAGTCTAAGGCCTTGCCTGTGGAAACACTGTCCAACTGGTCCTTGATTCCTTCTCAACACCTGACTTGATCTGTGACTAACTTTGGATCCTTGCCAGATTTCTGATCCATGCCGAAGCCCAAAGCCTCAACCCACATGTGCCCTCAAGTACACCAAAGATCAAGTCCCAGCCACGGCCTGCACCTGTAGGCTCAAACCATGGAGAACAGACTCAGCGTTAGATGAAGACTCCACCCAGGCAGTGTGCATTGTGAGTTTAACTTCTAAGCTGCTGCTTACCAACACTCTGGGCTCCCAAAGTCATTCTTGTTCTTCCTTGGAGGGAAGCCCCCGCAACAGACATCAAAATCATTGCTTGAACTATAATGCAAAAATCCTCCTTTATAAAGGACAAAACTGGCTACTGAATTGTATATCATGCAAATGAACAGAGGTTTTAGCTTGTGATATCCATAATAGTTCTGAGCCTTAAAAAGACCAAACTAACTTATTAGCCCACATACACTCTTCTAGTCACTCAAAAACATGTTAAGTATAGACCACCTCACAGGAGCATCTTTGACTGATAGATATAGCTGTATATCGTCAGCATACATTTCCCAGTGTATCCTATATGTGTTTTAGTAAGTTCACCTAATGGGTGTAAATATATAGTAGAAAGTACCAAAGACAATGCTAACTCCTAGTGGACTCCCAATTTAATAACCCTTGAGTTACACCTATCTACCTTATAAATCGGCTCTGACCGACGGCCCGCAAATGCACAGTAGAGAGCAGCTCTACCGCGCATGCGCGGGCGAGCACGTCGGTCAGAGCGGAGTGTGCCCGAAAAAAAATGGCGCTGGGTCCTTAGGAGCAGGAGTGGTGGCGAGGAGCAGGAGCGGGAGGAGCAGTAGCAGCGACAGCGACACGCGCGCAAGGGAGGGACACATACACCCCCCCCCCCCCCCCGTCTGCCAGTTGTGGATGAGCTGAAAGGGGAGGGGGATTGAGAAAGGGGGAGTGAGTGAGCTGAGGGGAGGGGAGGGGGGAGGGGGGAGAGAGTGAGCTGAGGGGAGAATAGAGAGGGGGAGGGGAGGGGGGAGAGGGAAGGAAATGGACCGAAAAAAATTTTTTAAATGTAGCCCATTGTTACTGGCTTAACGGCTAGTTATTAAGAAACAACTGGAACCACCATACAACAATTCCTCCAATGCTAATTGATTTTAAGCAGTCAAGAATCAGTTGGTGACAATGTATTGAATGCTGCTGATCTATCAAGCAAAATTAGTAATACTGACTTTGATCAAGTTCTCATAACAGAAAATCTGATAGAGAAAGCAGCAGTGTTTCGGTATTGTGTCCCTTTCTCTAAAACCACATTGATGTGGATCAAGAAAGTCATTTTTCATCTAACACATTCTGTAGCTGTTAGAGAACACTTTTCAATAATTTTAGACAGCAGATTACAAATCAGTCGATAATTAGATTAATCTTTTATATGATGTGCTAGATTTTTTGGGCAAACTAAAGCTCTCTTCAGTAGTACTAGAAGCATTCCTTTGGTAAAGGAAGCATTTACAGTGTTTACCTATAGGCTCAAAGAATGTGTCCTTTTAAGGACAGAATGATTCAAAATGGATAAGGGTCAATGGGAGAGGTCAGTGACTTTATGACAGATGAAGTCTCTGCAGTCTCAGTTTTGGCTTCTACCTCAAATCAATTCCAATCCAGAGTATCCCCTGGATCCCCTAAAGGTTGTGGTTCTTTTTACTTGCAGCTTGAAGCAGTTTCATTTAATAGAGAAAGTCAATGATTACACTGAAGTCTACTGGACAAGTCAGATTCCTCTGTTCTTGTTTGACTGAATTGTCTGGTGATTCTAAAAAAAAAATTAAAAAATATTTCTTGTGGCTGGCTATGTTTTGCATCATAGCACCTATATAGGACTTTGTACCATTTTTGTTCTGCCTTGTGTATTTCGTTTTAAAATTCAGGGTATCCTTTGAGAATCATGGGACTGAGGCAGTTCTTCATGAACTAATATTTTTCATTGGAGCAACTTTTAACACCAAAGACAGTGTGTGATTAAATGAATGAACTAGGCTTTCTACATAATTTCTCGCAAAAGGTGCTGGAGATATGAGCTAAACAGATCAACATCCCTATAGGCTTCTTTCCCTACCATATTCCTAGGCATGAGATACTCTCTTAATCCTTATCTTACATTACATTATATGGTGGTCAGTCCAGAGGACTTTTGTGTGGAGTCCAGAATACTGTTTTTAACAATCCACGAATTAGGTACAAAAATCAAGTATATGTCTTCTCTCATGAGTAGAGAAGTTTACCAGGTATCTGATTTTGAGAGATTCAGTCATGGGAAATAAATCTTCAACATACTTTTTAGATCTTTCGTCAATGTGAATGTTAAAATTACCTATAAGCAGAAAAATTTCCAAATTAATTATAAAATTAGTCAAAACCTCAGCTAGGTGGAAATAAGTACTTCCATTTAGACCTGGAGGCCCATATATATAGCATTACACCAATTCATTAGAGTTCATAATTATTCCTTCATAATTTAGATTGAAATTATATTGGTCTGTGGTAAGGCCAAAGTAGTCTTAAATTGCCATTACATCTCCCTCCTCCCCTACCACTGAACTCTACAGCAATAATCATATATAAAACCTGAAAGGTAGAGTTCATTCAGGATACCTTGCTAGAGTCCAGGATACCCTGGGCATAGCAAAAGGAGAAAGTCATATCAAATTAGAAAAACTAAATTTGATTATAAAAATGCTCTGCCACGTTTCTACTGCCCTACTCATCAGCTGTGCTCTTCCCAAAGGAGGCTTCCAGACATACCCTTACCACTACAAGCCAGGCTGTATAATACCAGGGACTGTGCATTCTCGGTTGCAGCACCCATCTTTGGAACTCAGACATTCTAGGGTCAATGAAAATATGGCCTTCCAGGTTAGGTTCTTGAACCTACATTATTCAGAGGCTCAAAAGGGAATTTAATCAGCTGAATGAGTACCACATTAAGGATCCATGACACTGTTGCTGGCTTAACGGGAGGCTTCAACTGAAGGAAACCCCACATAAAACTGAACTAATGATTGTATGTGCCTACATATTCAGCTTATAGTACAGGGCTTCTCAAACCTGTCCCAGGGACCCCACAGCCAGTCAGGTTTTGAGGATATCCATATTGAATATGAATGAGAAATTTGCATATACCGAGTCCCCATGATATGCAACTTTATCTTATGCAAGAAAACTCGACTGGTTGTGGGATTCCCAGGACAAGTTTGGGAAACCCTCTTGTTGTGGAACCATATGGGTGATTTTTTTTTTTTTTTTTAAACAAGCATGGACCTGGGAAAAAAAACAGGTGGCTAAGTAAAGGCTTAATATATGTGGGTAACATCTGGAAAAGCAATGTAGACATTCCTGAAGAAATGCAGCACATGCCAGAAGGAACCAATTCTCTTTAATTTTTGAGCATCTTATTTTGTTCCAAAAAGGTCCTGGGTAGTACTGCTGCTATCCACCAAGCATCATGACCTATCACTGGGTGGGGAGCACAGGAAGACAGACAAAATTCTGGATATAATGCATACAAGAGGTAGGTTAGATAACCTAAACCATTTAATCTGCATGACCATGCACACAAAATAATCAGGTGGCCAGTGACACTGATTTTCAATCTGCTAGATACTGCTAGCATTGCCAGCCTTATTCAATTGGGTCCAGTCTCACTTGGAAAAAACACAGGTCTCCTCAAAATTACATCATTCCTCAATAAGATTAGATTGATGGACAAACAAAAAGTATGATGCATGCCCTCATCTAACACTCCATTTAAGACAGCAATGGGCAGGTACAAATGGAACCTCACATAGATACAGCCCTCAACAACTTTAAGTGTTCAATCTAAAATGGACACTATTCTTTGCTCAAAGGCAGTTAACCAGAAAACCAGGAAAAGGAATGAAAAAAAGAAACATATTTGCCCGTGTAGAACACATCACCACAATGAGGTTATGCAAGAACATCTTAAGTGAAAAAGTTTAGAAATACTGGGGCAGATTTTAATACCAAATGCGCAGGTGTTAACTCCTTTAAAAAAAAAAAAAAAGTGTTAAAAACATGAGTAAAAACGCTAACATTAGCTCAGGTGCATGCAAATAGCAAATGTTGCTTACCTGTAAACAGGTGTTCTCACAGGACAGCAGGATGTTAGTCCTCACATAAGGGTGACATCACAGGATGGAGCCCAATCACGGAATACTTTTGTCAAAGTTTCTAGAACTTTGACTGGCCCCCACTGGGCATGGCCAGCATGGCACCAACCCTGCAGCCAACAGGGGTCCCCCTTCATTCTCGTTTAAAAAGCTACAGGAAGTGTCAAAAAATAAAATAAGAAACGTACGAACCCAACACCACGGGGCGGCGGGTGGATTTCATGAGGACTAGCGTCCTGCTGTCCTGAGAGAACACCTGTTACAGGTAAGCAACATTTGCTTTCTCACAGGACAAGCAGGATGGTAGTCCTCACATATGGGTGAGTACCGAGCTGAGGATGTCCGAGTATGCACGGCACTAGGACTGGAGTGAAATTTGGCCAAGGGCATCCTGAACCCTACCGGGCAGGCAGAAGGGTGTTGGTATGTCAAGTTGTGAATAGGTTATGCAGGACAGATTGGCCGAAGATGGAATCTTGCCTTCCGGCCATGTCCAAGCAATAGTGGGCTGTAAAGGTATGGAGAGAACTCCAGGTGGCAGCCCTGCAAATATCAGGAAGTGGCACCGAGCGTAGGTGTGCTACTGAAGTTGCCATGGCCCTCACAGAGTGTGCTTTAACACTGTCTTGAAGTGGAATGCCCACTTGCTGATAGCAAAAGGATATGCAGTCCGCTAACCAGGAGGAGAGAGTCTACTTACCCTGTGGGCAACTGTACGGTCTAGGTAGAACGCTAGAGCCTGTTTACAGTCAAGGGTATGCAGAGCCTGCTCTCCTGGATTGGAATGGGGCCTGGGAAAAAAGGTAGGTAGTATAATGAATTGATTGAGATGAAACTCCGATACTACCTTAGGCAAGAACTTAGGGTGAGTGCGGAGTACTGCCCGGTCCTGCAGAAGGCGGATAGGTAACTAGGGCCTGTAACTCACTAACTCTGTGAGCCGAAGTGATTGCCAAAAGGAAAATCACTTTCCATGTAAGATAGCGAAGCTCACAGGATTGGAGAGGCTCAAATGATGGTTTCATGAGCCGACCCAAAACCAGGTTCAGGTCCCAAGAAGGGGCCGGAAGACATAGTGTAGGCTTGAGGTAAAGCAAGCCCTTCAGAAAACGTGTTACAAGGGGTTGTACTGATATGGGAACATCCCCAACACCTTTATGGAAGGCGGCCACCGCACTAACATGCATTCTGAAGGAGGAAGTTTTTAGACCCGACTCCGACAAGTGCCAGAGATAGTCCAGAAACTTCGTGATTGGATAGGTAAAGGGGTCAAGGGATTGAGAAGAGCACTATGACTGAAACCTGTTCCATTTGTAAAGGTAGGATCTTCTCGTGGAAGGCTTCCATGAAGCAATCAGGACACGGGAAACTGATTCAGAAAGGTTAAGTGGCTAAGGATTCACCTTTCAACATCCATGCCGTCAGGGACAAGGCTTGAAGATTGGGGTGGTGCAGGCACCCGTCGTTTTGCGTAATCAGAAGCGGGTCCTTTCCCAAGGGAATGTGCCTGCGAATGGAGAGATCCTGAAGTATTGGAAACCAAACTTGGCATGGCCAGTGAGGTGCTATCAGGATCATGGTTCCCTTGTCCTGTTGTAACTTCACGAGAGTCTGAGAGAAGTGGAAGTGGAGGGAATGCATATAGGAGACCGGTTGCCTATGAGAGGGAGAAAGCATCTCTTGGCTGAGAGTGTTGGCTGCGAGAGAGAGCAGAAGTTCTCTACTTTGCGGTTTTGAGGTGACACAAAGGGGTCTATTTGAGGGTAACCCCATTATTGGAAGATCGAGTTCGCTATTCAGGGGTTGAGAGACCACTCGTGTGGTTGAAAGGTGCGACTTAGCTTGTCTGCCAACACATTGTCCACTCCCAGCAAGGTAGGTGGCCCTGAGGTACATCGAATGGGAGAGGGCCTCCGCCCATATCTGCGCAGCTTCCTGACACAGGAGGAAGGAGCCCATGCCTCCCTGTTTGTTGATGTACCACATGGCCACCTGGTTGTCCGTCTGAATCAGGATGACTTGGTTGGAAAGGCGATCCTGAAATACTCAGAGCATATCTGATTGCTTGAAGCTCCAGGAAATTGATTTGGTGTTCGGCTTTCTCTGGAGACCAAATTCCTTGTGTCTGTAGATTGGCCACATGGGTTCCCCAGCTGAGATTGGAAGCATTGGTGGTGAGAGTTATTTGAGGGTCATGAGGCTGGAAGGGCAAGCCTTGGAGGAGATTGATCTGAGTTTTCCACCAGGCGAGAGACTGACCGAGTGAGTCAGTGACGTGGACAATGGTCGACAGGGGCTGAATGCATTGAGTCCATTGTGACCTTAGAGTCCACTGCATGACTCTCATGGCTAGGCGGGCCATTGGGGTGACCTGAACTGAAGACGCCATGCGTCCCAGTAGGATGAGAAAGCGGCGTGCAGTCATGTAGCGCTCAGACTGCAGCTGGTGTGCGAGAGAGACTAGAGTGAGAGCTTGTTGTTGAAGTAGAAAAGCTTTTGCCTGCAAGGTGTCCAAGTCTGCCCCTATGAATGATAAGGTTTGAGATGGGACTAAGTAGGATTTGTCGTAGTTAATGAGAAATCCTAGCGAAATCAGAGTGTGTAAGGTAAGGTGTAGGGATGACAGAGCAGTTTGCTGAGTGGGAGCCCTGATTAACCAATCGTCTAGATAGGGGTAGACATGAACACCTTGAGTCCTGAGGAAGGCTAAAACTATGAGACATTTTGTGAAGACTTGTGGTGCAGACGCGAGGCCAATGGAAGCACTCGGTACTGATAGTGCTTGGCGCCTACCAGAAATCTCAGGTATTTGCGATGAGATGGAGTTATCGCAATGAGTATGCGTCCTGGCGGTCTAGACTAGAGAGCAGAGCCAGTCTCCTCTTTGTAGAAGAGTAAGAGAACCCAAGGTTACCATTTTGAACTTCTCGATGCAGGTACTTATTGAGGGCACGTAGATCCAGAATTGGACGAATGCCTCCCGATTTTTTGGGGGATTAGGAAGTACCGGGAATAGAACCCTAGGCCATGCTGAGAGTAGGGTACTGGTTCTATTGCCTTGGACTGGAGAAGGAGGGAGACATCCTGTTCCAGAAGGATGGAGTGATCGGATATTCTCCATGTCTGTAGAGGTGGGGAGTCCGGTGGGATGGAGAGAAAGTTGAGATGATAATCTTGAGCAATTATCGCTAGGACCTAAGGTGATTGAGGTGATTGAGAGCCACCTGTTGTTGAAATGGCACAATCGACCTCCCACTGGTATGTGAGGCAGTGGAAGCTGGCTGCTGCTCTCTATGCAGGAGTCAAAAACTGAAAGCAGGGCCCGGCTGAGGAGCTGCTTGTGGCTTTTGTTTCAGTGTCTGACTAGACTGGGTTTTTTTAAATGGTCTCGAAGAGCGAGTTCTAGCCGGTGGCTGGTAGGATTTCTTCGGATGGAAGAAGGACTTCTTAGTGTCTTTCCGGAAAGGTTGTTTTGAGGAGTACTCAGAAGGCATCAGAGAGAGCTGTCTCAGGGTCTCATGATGGTCCTTAAATTCCGCCACCATTCGTTGAATTTGTTCGCCGAACAAATTGTCTCCTACACAGGGCAGGTCGGATAATCTGTCTTTCACTTCAGGGCGAAGGTCCGAAGATTTGAGCCAGGCCCATCTTCTTGCCAAGATAGCAGCTGCAGATACCCTGGTAGCAGTGTCAAAGATATCGTAAGATCTTATCTCATGCTTGCCCGCAGATCTTGAAATTGCTGAGGCAGGGAGTCTGTCAAGTCTTGTATCTGCTTAAATAAGATCCTGTTGTATTGGGTCATACAGAGCTGATAAGAGGCGATTCGGGAGATGAGCATTGAGCCCTGGAATACCTGGCGACTAATGGCATCTAGAAATTTTTGCTCCTTGCCTGGGGGAAAGGAAGTGTGGGGTTTTGATCTCTTTGCCCTCTTTTTGGCAGATTCTACAACCACAGATTGGTGATCCAATTGAGGTTTTTGAAAACCTGGGACTGACTGTACCAAATAAGTGGTGTCAGCCTTCCTGTTGACTGGAGCAACAGAGCCAGGGTGTTCCCAGTTCTTTTTGAGGAGATCCAGAAGAACCTGGTGAATAGGAATGGAGATTATTTCCTTGGGAGCATCCAGGAATTGCAACAGCTCCATCATTTGATGCCTGTCATCTTGTTCGGTCTGTAATTGGAAGGGAACCAATCCCTTCATCTCCTTCACAAAATTTATGAAGGAAAGGTCCTCTGGAGAAGAACACTTTCTGATTTCAATAGGAGAAGGTGGTGAAGGCAGGTCATCGGTGTCTGGTGAAGAATCATCAGTCCAGGTATCATAGGGATCAGCACCTGCCCCTCTAGGAGCCCAAGGGGGACAGGACGGTGAAATCCCTGAAGGTCCTGGTCTAGGCTTCGAAGAAATCGAAGGAATAATTGGAGGCACCGATGAAGGCATCGAAGGCACTGAGGGCATTGATGAATGAATCGGTGGTGCCAGATGTATCAGCATCGATGGCTGAGGCATCAGTAGGACTCCCGATGGAGGGATTCTGAGGGGGAGTAGAGGTGGTTGAAGGCCAAGAAATCGTTGATGCCGGATGGTCACCGGTCGATGGTCAATACTGGTGCAAAGTTGACTGTGACGGTTCTGACGACGTCGATGCAATGGACAGCGTCAGGGTTTGAGCACGGAAGGGAAGTTCCATCTTCTCCATTCTGGCCTTGCGACCTTTTGGTGTCATTAGGACACATTTGGTGCAGGTCAGGACATCGTGCTCACATCCGAGACATTACACAGACTTTGAGGGTCTGTAATGGACATGGTGCGATTGCAGTCTGGGCACCAACGGAACCCCAACGCCATGGCCATGAAAAATTTGAGCCGCGGTACGGTCGATGGCCAGTAGGGCCAAACTCGACGGGAATCGACCGAAAACGGGTAGAAAAACTTACCGGAGTACCGCGGCTTGAAAAATTTGAAGGAGGGACCCCTGTGGGGAAAGAAAAGTTGTAGTAATTCCATGAAGAAAATTCCTGTCAGGAATCTCTGTGAAGCTCCTTAACTGCGTGGCTACTGCTGCATGGAAAAAAGAAGACTGAAGGGGGACCCCTGCTGGCTGCAGGGTCGGTACCATGCTGGGCATGCCCAGTAGGGGCCAAAGTTCTAGAAACTTTGACAAAAGTGTTCCGTGATTGGGCTCCATCCTGTGATGTCACCCATATGGAGGGTGACATCACAGGATGGAGCCCAATCCTGCTTGTCCTGTGAGAACTTATGTAAAAGAAGGCAATAGCTAGCAAGTGGGGTGAAGGGTAGAAAGCTTAAACAGATGTTTCTTAACTCTGAAAATGTAACTCCTAAGTCAGTGCAAGAGTAAAACTTAACTCACATTTCTTGCTGTGCCCAATGTAACAGTGTCTAGCTGCATCTATCACAGCAATAGAATAACTCTGGTCATCAGAACTATAATGTATTACACCTCAGACCCAGGAGTTTCATTTCGAGCATAAGCTCTTGGGGCAGGCACTCAAATATGAACAGTACACCAGTGCTGTGCATCCAAAATTTGCTATACTGTAATTGTATATTCCTGCCCCAAGGTTGTTTACACTTTGTTCAGATAGTTGTAGGTACCCTCCCCAGAGAGCTTATGTTTTGATTTTATTTTCCTTGTTTTGCCAAAATGATATTGTGTGATTGGCGCTGTGCATCCCAACATTAGGGTACATTTTCACATCCAAGGCTGTTTTGGCAACCAGCTAGCTTAAAGCTGAAAAGCTAAACAATTCCATAAAGTCAGGATGCATAGCGCCAAAGTGCCCCCTCACCCCACTCCCCTGAGAGAGCTTACACTGTCATCTTGCCTCCCCATGGACAGAATCTGCCTTGAGAACCAACTGAGGCTACTCAGCTCACCACCAGCACCTTACTGCTACTCTCTCCAGGACCAGCTGCCATGCATCCCACGAGGGCTTGCCCAACTCAACCGCTGACATCAAGGAGCATGGGTTAAAGGGACAAGCCTGATGCCACAGACGCCTCGTGCTGGGCGGTGCACTCCCCCTTAGAGCACCATTTGGGCACCCACGATTCATAATCCCATATTTCACAAAAAAAACAATATCATTACCTTTGGACATACACCGAGTAATAATGGAACCTTCCTGCATTACTATGATAACAACAAAAAATGGAAAATATATGGGAACAGACAGGCTTTTCGAAAATGTAAAAGATATAGAACATCCAATATCATTACTGTTCAACCCAATCTACAGTATTTTGTTACAGCACCTTTATAGTTAATTTTGATAAATGCTCAATCCTTAACTAAAAAATCCTGATTTTGAATGACATGTTGACTGAAAAATCACCTGTTTGTTGCATTACAGAGACCTGGTTTAACAATTTGGATTTAGTTACAATTAACCAACTCTCAAAACATCAATACAACATTTTTTCTATACCTAGAATTAAGAAAAAAGGTGGAGGTATTTTGTTGATTGCTAATAAAATTTTAACTGGTCAGACAACATTTTGAAAGTTCCTTTGTTTTTGAAATTGGTTTCTTTAAGAGTAATTATTTACAAGTGTGTTTAATTTATGCTCCTCCAAGCTTACTAGAATATAACTGCTCCCATCTTATAAAACTTCTGACTGACAAGCTGTCTCAAGACATACCAGCCATAGTACTTGGGGCTTTTAATTTACACAGATGTAAAATCGTTATCTGGTGCATCTGAAAACTTTTTAGATACCATAACAGCGATCGGTCTAAAACAAATAGTAGATCAACCCACCTATAAGGCGGGACATACCTTAGACGTGATCTTTATAAAGCATTTTTTTGAAAGCTATTTGATACCCAAATGCACTCCAGTACCCTGGTCTGACCATTTTATAATTGAGAACTCTTTAACATGTAATGCAACTAAAAACATACTTTCTGAACCTCATTTTATTGAATTTCACAAGCCACCCAACCAGGATGATTTGATTGAGAATATTTCAGACGTAACAGATAATATAGATTATAGCAATATTAACAGCTGTTTCATCATGGGTATCATGCACCACTTCATTAGCTGATAAAATTGAGTCCCATAACAAAAAAAAAAAGAAATTAACCACAAAAAACAAAAAAACAAAAAAAAAAAAACCAAACACACAAGTGCCCCTTGGTACTTTAAGGAACTTGGAGATTTAAAGAAGAAAGTTTTATGAAAAAAAGAAAGATGTTGGCAAAAGAATTCTAATTCCTTAGCATCATACTGTCGCCTACTTACTAAATACAGAACCAAAATTTTCAATGCTAAATGTGAATTCCATGCAAAAAAGATATGATTTTATGTACAATCCAAGAGTACTATTTTCATATGTACAAGAATTGATAAAACCAAATCCTGTTTAATATAGATGCTATTGACAAAATATCAAGAATTTACCTCTTATTTTAAAGATAAAATCAATAAATTAAATAAAACCCACAACCGATAAAGAAACAAAAGATTGTTCTTGTGAAATCAGAGGATTGTGAAAGGACATCGTTTGAGTCTATATCCTCAATGGAAATAGAGTTTCTGATTAAGAAATTAAATCCTGCTACTCACCCTTTAGATGTTATTCCAATTAAATACTTAAAAAGAAAAGTTTCTAATGTTATTGCAAAACACTACCAGATATACTAAAGCAGTGGTCCCCAACCCTATCATGGGGGCCCAGCAGCCAGTTGGGTTTTCAGGATATCCACAATGATTATGCATGAGAGAAAATTTGCATGCACTGCCTCCATAACATGCAAATTCTCTCTCATGCATATTCAGTGTGGATATCCTAAAAACCTGACTGGCTGGTGGGCCCCCAGGACAAGGTTGGGGGACCACTGTACTAAAGAATGCTATTAAACCAATTTTGAAGAATAAAAGCTTGTATATCAACCACCTAAGAATTTTAGGCCAATTTCCAATCTTCCGGATTTATCTAAATTGAAAGAGAAAGTAGTGCAAAAGCAACTAACAATTCATTGAAGAACAAACATCTTATCCCTCACAATTTGGTTTTCGACCGTCTTGTAGAACTGAAACACTTATCTTTATCTGACACAATCCTTAGAGGAATGGATTCAGTTCAATTGTAATTTTTAGTACTGTTGGATTTCACCACTGCCTTCGATACAATTGATCATGAAATTTTACGCCACAGGTTACTAGAAATAGGCATTACAGGAAGACCTCTTAATTGGTTGAAATCATCTCTTAGTAATCATACATACAGTGTCAAAATAGGGAATTCAGTTTCAAAACAAGTGTCCCGCAAGGGTCCACGCTTTCAGCTACCCTTTTTAAAATTTATACATATTGGGGTAGATTTTTTAAAAAAGCTCGTTCGCGTACTTTTGTTTGCGCACCAGGTGCAAACAAAAGTATGCTGGATTTTATAAGATACGCGCGTAGCCACGCGTATCTTCTAAAATCCTGGATCGGCGCGCGCAAGGCTGCCGATTTTGGGCAGGCGGCGTGCGCCGAGCCGCGCAGCCTGTCACCGTTCCCTCCCTTCACCTTCCCCTCCCTTCCTCTACCTAACCCACCCCCCCGGCCCTATCTAAACCCCCCCCCTTACCTTTGTCCGTACATTTACGCCTGCAAGAAGCAGACATAAATCTACGCGCGCCAGCGGACTGCTGGCACGCCGTGCTCCGACCAGGGGGCTGGTCCGAAGGCCTGGACCACGCCCCTGGGCCGGCACCACGCCCCCAGTCCCACCCCCGAAACACCACGCCCCGCCCCTGAAACGCTGCGTCGTTCGGCCCCGCCCCGACACGCCCCCTTCCAAAAACCCCGGGACCTACGCACGTCCCGGGGTTCTGCGCGTGCCGGCGGCCTATTGAAAATAGGCGCGCCGGCTCTGCTCGCGTAAATCCGGGCGGATTTATGCGAGCAGGGCTTTGAAAATCCGCCCGATTGCCAATATGTAAACTTCTTCCTGGTTTGGGTTTAACATTTTATATATGCAGATGTCCAATTTGTAGTTCCAATAATACACTATAGTTGACACACTGAAGTTAAGTGTATATTTTTCCATCATTCAACAGCTTTTGATTCATTTAAAACTAGTTCTAAATGAGGAGAAAACAGAAGTTATACTACTAAGTAATAAACTAAATAATGAACACATCAAGACATACAGTTGATCATTGAAATTTTATGGTAATAGATCATGCTAGAGATTTAGGTGTTGTGATAGTGAATTTAATATGAAAAAGTTCATTTCCAAAACTGTCAGGGAAGGTTAACAAAATTACATATTTTAAAGAAACTACAACCTTAATTTTCAGTGATTTTAGAAGTGTTTAACAATCCCTTAATTTTTTCAAAGCTAGATTATTGCAATGCACTTTTATTAGGCTTGCTGTCATCAACTAGACCACTTCGGTTGCTACACAATGCAGCAGCCAGAGTTCTAACTGGACCTAAAAAATTTGACCACATTACCCCAATTTTAAAAGAACTCCATTGGCTCCCCGATACATTTAGAGTACAATATAAAGCGCTGTGCTTAATTTATAAATCCTTAAACAATAAGAATATTGAATGGTTAAATGCATCATTACACATTCATGTTCCACAAAGAAATCTTTGATCAGGGAATAAGGGCCTCTTAACAATTCCATTAGCAGGACCAAAACTATGGAACTCTATGCCAATGGAATTAAGATTAGAAACCAGTTTATCTTTTAAAAAGAATCTCAAAACATGGCTGTTTAGGCAAGTGTTTGAAGATACGAGAGAGAGTAATATTTAACTTTGCTGGCAGGCATTTGGAGACGTGAATGAGAATATCTTTAAATGGACTGTAATGGTTATTGCTAGACTGAGCCTTTTATCATAGTGTTTTATGTTTTAGATTGTATCTTGGGTTTTAGAGGTTATTTATATTTGTTAAAGATGTATACATTTATATTTTATGCTGTATTTAAATTTTGATCCAGAACACTGGTATATAAAACCAAATAAATAAAATTTAACTCCTTCCTTGGTCTGAGGTGGAGTAAACTCACATTTCTGGTAGTCACTGCTTTGCCAATGTGGTACTGTTTTATACCATAGTGGGCACAACAGTAGATTAACATTGGCCATCAGAAATGAGTTTACTCCACCTCAGATCCAGGGGTTACATTTGCCTGTTGAAGCAATTTCAATTCCCCCAGCCATACACATGGGGGAACGAGAGGGCTACAAAGGTGGACAGTGTAAGAGAGCGAGAATATGTGCACATATCCCCCCGATGCACAGTGCCAGTGTCATGGAAAGCCATTGTGCCACAGTTTGTGAGTATTCAGCTATAGGTGCCTACCCCATTGTTGCAGGGCATGGTAAGTAAAACTGAAGTGAAAGGGCAGGCACCTACAACTTAATACACATTGGTACTGTGGCACAATGGCCTTACATACACGATTTCATCTTGACTTGGGTATATTCTTGCATACAAGGTCATTTGACCACAGTATGCCAAGTCAAATGAAAGGATGAGTTCTCTTGAGTGGGTACCTACAGCCATATAGTTTGCTATCTTTTGTGCCCTAGTCAGGATACACAATGCCAAAGAGCATACTGTTTGGCTAAAGGTATCTGTCCCAGAGCACTTATCCTTTGATTTCACTTGGTATGCCTTCCCCAAATAGCCTTGCATGCAAGATTGTGCTAGAGTTGAGATGCCCAGCAACAAGGTCATTTTGGTCAAAGTCCTTACAACAGCAAACACTTACCTCCATACTCCTGTTTTAAAGTACTTTCAAACACTCTATGTTAGTGTGGATTTTTCAAGTAAAAAAAAAAAAAAAAGCACTAAAATGTGAGTTGTTTTACACCTGATTGATTTATATTCCATTAATTTACCACATCCCACAGTGCTGCTAGTGTTTACCACACAAATTAACCAAAACCCAGGCTAAAATTTTACTCCCGTTTTAGCACAGGTTTTATTACATCGGCCCTAAATTTAGGAAGCTAAAGTTGGTGGGACCAAGGGTCTGGGGTCAGGGGTGCCTAATTTAGGTTTCCTAAATGTGGGTGAATAGCAGACCTAGATTTAGGAAAGTTTTCAAAGCCCCCCTCCCAAAAAAAAACACACAAAAAAAAAAAGCTTAGGAGCTCAAGTTCAGCTGAAAATTTGCATATCTTTATGAGGAGACAATATGATTGACATAGTTTCTTTATCAAAAATGTTGCATGAAACTAAGTTAAAAGGCAACAGACGTTTTCAAAAAATAATTTTAATATTTAATGAGTTTGTTTCTGTGTATGTGCATGGGATACATATTAAAGATGCCAACAACAATGTGGATATATAAGATACAAAAATATTACACAAGGACAGAAACCGTTACATTTTCATTAGACCTAAGTGTTAAATCACATACAGGTTTAGAGAGTGTTTCTAATGTTCCTGGGTACTATTGATAGTGAACTCTGCAGAAGTCACATTGCCTGAGAAGTATGCAATTTGTTGCTCTACAAATCTCTGACATGAGATAGTTATGATCACATTCAACTACCCAATCAAAGTATTCAGCAAGGTAGAAAGCAACAGTTTCCACTGTTAGAAGAGTTAGAAAACCAGGATAGAAATAAAATCCATGACAACACAGAATATGAAGAGTGAAATTGTTGCAATATTTTTCTGTTCTACAAAACATTTCTCAACATGTAGTTATCAACTATTTCCATATCAAATTACTGCATGAAAATAAATTCATGTTGTTAGGTCTCTTGTTCCCCCCCTTTGACTGACATTTAAGTGTGCTCCTCATCAAGCTCCTCACCAACTCCAATGACCAAAGCTGTGGGAAAAGAATGACCAGTCTCCTGTCCATTCATTAGTCTTTAAAAATTGTTACTTCTTGTTAAAGTGTCACAAAAGTATCATTATCTTTGGGATTCCTAAAAACAGAGGGCAAGAATTTTATTGTGAAATGTTCAGGCTAAAAAGAAAAAAAACACATAACTTTGGAACTGAGCGTTAAAGTGTACAGTTTAAAAAAAACACAGGCTATATTTTTTTTTAACTCCCAATGCAGTAAACTGTTACACTAATGTATCGGGAGTTTAAAAAAATGCACACAAACCAGAAAATGTGAACAAAATAAGTTTGTGTGCAGAAAACAAGGTTTCTTTGCACAAAAATGTTCAGTGCAGAAAACATTGTGTGCACATAAATCATATTTTAAACATGGAAAACATGCTGTTGTGCACAAAGCATGTTTTCTAGGCATAAAATCCTAACTACAGGTCCCAGTACCTCAAACTTGGAATTGTTTCCAGCACTAAGAAAATAGGAGGTAAGTCAGTGCACCTTTCCACATTGGAGAGTAAAACCTAATGCCATCATTATTCAATTTCCATGCTAGGGCATCAACTTAAACATGTAGTGTTGTATGCACATTTTTTTCGTGCATAAAACTCCTTGTTCCACTGGCAGTAGAGTTTGCACATAAATGTGCACACAACTAAGAGTTAAACTGCATGCTGTGTTTTAGACTTTATAAACAAAATACATACTGTAGAAAAGAAAACATGTCAGTGCAACTAGCTTTTAAGCACAAAAAATAAAACATTTTAATTAAGCAAGAAGTTTAAAGAGAAAGATACATTTTATCTATCTGTATAAATGTATTAATTTCTTAAAGCAAACACTCTTTGCAGCATGCAATATCACCAATTTGTTTAATATTTAAATTCAATCTTTTTTGTTTTCCATTTTATAGTTTTAAAGATTGCTGCTTAACTTTTATTGTCAGGATAAAACAGAAATCAATTTGCCATATCTAGTTAAACATCTTTAAATATATTAAACAAATTGGTGATATTATACAAGCTATCAGGCTCTAGGACTGAAGGCAGGGATATCCATAGCAGCAGGGATATCCATGAGTAGACTGCATGGATTAGTGGTCTTTCTGCCATCATCTACTATACTGGCTAATTCAATCAAGTCTGTACTCATAAGATTAACTTTTCTATGCACAATATCTCAAAGAATCATTCTATAACTTCAATTGCTAAAAGTTGGTGTTTTGTTCTGTTATTTTTGCTTCTAAGTCCTTCATAGAAAAATGTTCATTGTCATGCATTAAGTTACATCTTTTCATGTGTATTTAACAATAAAACTCTTCTACATCTATGGTGAGACAACAATATTTGGGCACCACCTAAAACCTGCAGGCCATAATTGCACAAGAACATGGTATTTAGCGTGTGAGGTTTGTGACTCTGCCAGAAAACCTAGCGCATCCAAGTTGTAAAACATTGTAATAAGCAGGTAATTCCCAGCCTGGCATCCAGGTTTCTGCTTCAACCTGTTCCTTATGATTTAAAAACGTCCTAGTGTCAGCAGGTTCATGGTGAGTCAGAGCTGAAATAATAAATGGCTTATTTTCCATTCTCATGAAGGAAATACATCACAGCTCATTGTGGCTCACTTACTGAGGCTGTTTTTACAGGAAAATGTAAAAATAACCAAGTCATTCCGCTTTACTGCTCTTATTTTTCATTAACAAAGCTTTCGCTACAATCAATTTAAAAAAGAAAAAGCATGTTTTCAATATGGCTTACAATAACAATACCTTAGAGCACATGGAAAACAGTGAGCAGGTATAAACAGACAAAAAAAATTAAGTTAGGGACAAATATCTTTGTTTGCCAAAATGAATTAATTACACTAGTTCATTCAACCTATGTCAACAACTGCTGCCTATTTATGTTACTGGCCATTTGGTGTAGGATAAAAACAATCAACTGCCTGTTCCAATCCATTCAATTTTCTTATCAAACATATCAAGATATTTTCTCAAAAAAAAAAAACAGGATAGCTAACCTAGCCATTCAAAAATTCAACAATATGAAATTGTAGCTGTTTTCTAAATGTATGAATGTGAGTAAAGCTAATTTAACTTAGAACAAATGTGAATATATTTGTACATTTGAATTGCTCTTAAATGAAAAATATTTTGATTGAACTGTTCAACACCTGTAAGATAATAATGCCTTGTACTCATTGAAAATGTAGGAGAGACAAGAAAAGTATGAGCAAAGACCGTCTGGGAGGGGTGAAAGGGGTGAGAAATAGTCGGGGCATGAAGGATGAAAGACAGAAATATAGACCCTGGCATTTCACTACTGCACCAGGTTCTGCTCCAGCCTGATAGCGAATCCATTTTCTCATATAGCCTGGCTCTCACCTCCGTTACATCTGAAAGGAGCCAGTGGGAAACATTTTTGATTTGCTGCTTCCTCCTGACCCACAGCTGATTCATTTTGTTGAGTGAATGAATCAATCAGCTGTGGAGGTGGGGGATAAGCAGCAGCTCAGTATTGCTTCTCTCTCTCTCTCTCTCCTGTACCTGCTGCATTGGGTCAACAAGCCAAAAGGGGAGAGGCCTCCTGGATCTTCCTTCTGGAAACAAATGATCTGGCTGTCAGTACACCTACCTACTGGTAGCCCTTTATTAATCCTTCTCCTGCCAAAAGGTCTGTTTTTAGTAGGGATGTGCACAATTATTTTTTTTTGGTTCGTTTTCGGGTTGGACCATTTTGCTCCACTCCCCAAACCTGAAAACTTTCGTTTCATTTTTGGAATGGGACCGGGGAAAAAAAAAAAATTATCCACCCCAACCCTTCAAATTTACTTAATTACAACCCCCCCCCCCCCCCCAACTTTCTGAAAGCCCTGGTGGTCCAGCAGGGTCCCGGAAGTGATCTCTCCCTCTCGGGCAGTCGGCTGCCACTAATCAAAATGGCGCCAGTGGCGCTTTGCCCATACCATGTTACAGGGGCCACCGGTGCCATTGGTCAGCCCCTGTCACATGGAAGGAGCAATGGATGGCCCGTGCCATTTTCTAACATGGCACTGGCTGTCCATTGCTCCTATCATGTGACAGGGGCCGACCAATTAGTACGAATTAGTTGAAATTACCTAATTCGTTCTAAACGAATGCACATCCCTAGTTTTTAGGTCTGAGTGAGCGCAACAGCCACAGGGGCCTTGCAGCCACTGATCCCATTGTAGTTGCATCATTCACTGCAGCCTACAGACAGCCCTGGTTTCAACTGAGCTGGAAGAACAAAGAGAGTAAACTGTAAGGCCTTAAAGAGTAATTTATCTTCCTCAAACTACATTTTTAGTCAACTATAACTGCCAAAATTACCAGCAACTAAAGTAAAAGAATCATTTTTGCAGTCATAGAATCAAATAGGACTTAACTATAGCACAGGCAGAGACACAGGTGGGCCTCAGGGACCTTTGAACCTTCACTTTTGGCTTATGGCCCCACTCCTAGCAGAGTTATCTCCTGAGTCAGCATTTTAAAGCTGAAGGACTTAGAGGGTCAGGAGGCATTGGAATCTCTGCCAGTCCATGATCCTCTCTGTCATTAAGTAGACTATGACTAATGAATGAGAAATATCACTGCCCTTGGGCTAAACATGTAAATGTTTGAGGCCATTAAATTAAATGGGGGGTTTTTTTGTTTGTTTTTAACACTTTCCCCCTTCTCTCAGCCCTTTCAAAGTTCAGGAGTGCCTGGGCTGGATAGAAAGCAAATGTTGCTTACCTGTAGCAGGTGTTCTCACAGGACAGCAGGATGTTAGTCCTCACATATGGGTGACATCACAGGATGGAGCACAATCACGGAACACTTTTGACAAAGTTTCTAGAACTTTGACTGGCCCCTACTGGGCATGCCCAGCATGGCACTAACCCTGCAGTCAGCAGGGGTCCCCCTTCAGTCTTATGTAAAAGCTACAGGCAGAGCCAAAAAATAAAATAAAATGTTACAAACCCAACACCATGGGGTGGCGGGCGGGTTTCGTGAGGACTAACATCCTGCTGTCCTGTGAGAACACCTGTTACAGGTAAGCAACATTTTGCTTTCTCACAGGACAAGCAGGATGGTAGTCCTCACATATGGGTGTGTACCGAGTTGAGGATGTCCGAACATGCACCAAATGTACCCAAGGGTGTGCAACAGGCACAACAACTGGGGTGGAATTTGGTAGAGGGCATCCTGAACCCCACCGGGCAGGAGGAAGGGTGTTCGTACGTCACGTTCTAAACAGGTTACTAAGGACAGATTGGCCGAAGATGGAATCTTGTCTTCCGGCTTTGTCCAAGCAATAGTGGGCTGCAAAGGTATAGAGAGAACTCCAGGTGGCAGCCCTGCAAATGTCAGGAAGCGGCACCGATCATAGGTGTGCTACTGAAGTCGCCATGGCCCTCACAGAGTGTGCTTTAACACGGTCTTGAAATGGAATGCCCACTTGCTGATAGCAAAAGGATATGCAGTCTGCCAGCCAGGAGGAGAGATTCTGCTTACTCACAGGCGGACTAACGCCTGCTCTCCCGGCGCGCGCACCGGCCCCTCGCCGGTGCGCGCGATCCAGTATTTAAATTAGGCGACGCGGTGCAAACGAGGAAAGGGAGGCGCTAGGGACACTAGCGCGTCCCTAGCGCCTCCTTTTGGCCTGGAGCGGCGGCTGTCAGCGGGTTTTGACAGCCGACGCTCAATTTTGCCGGCGTCGGTTCTCGAGCCCGCTGACAGCCACGGGCTCGGAAACCGGACGCCGGCAAAATTGAGCGTCCGGTTTTCGGCCCGACAGCCGCGGGCCGAATTCAAAATTTTTTTTTTTTTTTTTTTACTTTTTTTTACTTTTGGGGACCTCCGACTTAATATCGCTATGATATTAAGTCGGAGGGTGCACAGAAAAGCAGTTTTTACTGCTTTTCTGTGCACTTCCCTGGCGCCGGAAGAAATTAGCGCCGACCTTTGGGCGGCGCTAATTTCTTAGAGTAAAATGTGCGGCTTGGCTGCACATTTTACTTACTGGATCGCTCGGGAATACCTAATAGGGCCATCAACATGCATTTGCATGTTGAGGGCGCTATTAGGTGCCGTGGGTGGGCCGCGTGTTTTCCTCCCCTTACTGAATAAGGGGTAAGGGAAAACACGCGTCCAGAGCAGGGTGACAGTGCGCTCCGACGGAGCACACTTTACTGGATCGACCTGTTTGTTAGGATGAAAAGAGACGAACAATTGAGTGTTCTTCCTGTGGGCAGCTGTACGGTCTAGGTAGAACACTAGAGCCCGTTTACAGTCAAGGGTATGCAGAGCCTGCTCTCCTGGATTGGAATGGGGCCTGGGAAAAAAGGTAGGTAGTATGATGGATTGATTTAGATGAAAATCCGAAAACTACCTTAGGTAAGAATTTAGGGTGAGTGCAGAGTACTGCCCGGTCCTACAGAATTTTAGTGTAAGGCAGATAGGTAACTAGGGCCTGTAATTCACTAACTCTGCGAAATGAAGTGATTGCCAAAAGGAAAATCACTTTCCATGTGAGATATCGAAGTTCACAAGAGTGAAGAGGCTCGAATGGTGGTTTCATGAGCCAACCCAAAACCAGGTTAAGGTCCCAAGAAGGGGCAAGGACGCAGTGGAGGCATGAGGTGAAGCAAGCCCTTCAAAAAACGTGTTACAAGGGGTTGTGTACTGATATAGTACATCCCCAACACCTTTATGGAAGGCGGCTACCGCACTGACATGCATTCTGATGGAAGAAATTTTTAGACCTGACTCTGATAAGAGCCAGATGTAGTCTTAAAAACTTCACCATTGGACAGGTAAAGGGGTCAAGGGACTGAAGAGCAGAATGACGTAAACCTGTTCCATTTGTAAGAGTAAGATTTTCTCGTGGAAGGCTTCCGTGAAGCAATCAGCACACGGAAACTGGTTCAGAAAGGTTGAGTGGCTGAAGGATTAAACTTTCAACATCCATGCAGTCAGGGACAAGGCTTGAAGATTAGGGTAGCAGAGGCACCTGTCGTTTTGAGTAATCAGAAGCGGGTCCTTTCCCAAGGGAATGTGCCTGTGAATGGAGAAATCCTGAAGTATTGGAAACTACACTTGGTGTGGCCAGTGAGGTCCTATTAGGATCATGGTTCCCTTGTCCTGACGTAACTTCGAAAGTCTTCGAGAGAAGAGGAAGTGGAGGGAATGCATAGAGCAGACCAGTTGTCCATGAGAGGGAGAATGCATCTCTGAGCTGAGAATGTTTGCTGCGAATGAGAGAGCAGAAGTTCTCTACTTTGCGGTTTTGAGGAGACTCAAAGGTCTTTGAGGATATCACCATTGTTGGAAGATGGAGTTCGCTACTGAGGGGTTGACAGACCACTCGTGCGGTTGAAAGATGCGACTCAGCTTCTCTGCCAACACATTGTCCACTCTGGTAACCAGGTGGCCCTGAGGTACATCAAATGGGAAAGAGCTTCCGCCCATATCTCTGCAGCTTCCTGACACAGAAGGAAGGAGCCCGTGCCTCCCTGTTTGTTGATGTACCACATGGCCACCTGGTTGTCCGTCTGGATCAGGATAACTTGATTTGAGAGAGGCGATCCTGAAATGCCTTGAGAGCATATCTTATTGCTCGAAGCTCCAGGAAATTTGGTGTTTGGCTTCCTCTGGAGACCAAGATCCTTGTTTCTGCAGACTGGCCACTCCCCAGCCGAGGTTGGAAGCATCGATGGTAAGAGTTATTTCAGGGTCTGGAGCCTGAAAGGGCAAGCCTTGGAGAAGATTGCTCTGATTTCTCCACCAGGCAAGAGACTGACTGAATGAGTCTGTTATGTGGACAATGGTCGATAGGGGCTGAATGCTTTGAGTCCATTGTGACCGTAGAGTCCACTGCATGCACTGAGGACGCCATGTGTCCCAGGAGGATGAGAAAGTGGCGTGCAATGAACGACAAGGTTTGAGATGAACTAAAGAGGATTTGTCGTAATGGACGAGAAATCCTAATGAAATTAGAGTGTGTAAGGTTAGATTGCGGGACGACAGAGCAGCTTGCTGAGTGGGAGCCCTGATTAACCATCTTGAATTTCTCACTGGAGGTACTTGTTGAGGGCACGCAGGTCCAGGATTGGATGAACGCCTCCCGATTTTTTGGGGATTAGAAGTACCGGGAATAGAATCCTAGGCCGTGCTGAGAGAAGGGCACAGGTTCTATTGCCTTGGACTGGAGGAGGAGGGAGACCTCTTGATCCAGAAGGATAGAGTGATCCGACGTTCTCCACGTCGGTAGAGGTGGGGAGTCCGGTGGAACGGAGAGAAAGTTCAGATGATAACCTTGAGTAATTATTGCCAGTCCACTGGTCTGAGGTGATTGAGTGCCACCTGTTGTTGAAATGGCACAATCAACCTCCCACTAGTATGTGAGGGAATGGAACACATAAGAACATAAGAATATGCCATACTGGGTCAGACCAAGGGTCCATCAAGCCCAGCATCTTGTTTCCAAACAGTGGCCAATCCAGGCCATAAGAACCTGGCAAGTACCCAAAAACTAAGTCTATTCCATGTTACTGTTGCTAGTAATAGAAGTGGCTATTTTCTAAGTCAACTTAATTAATAGCAGCTAATGGACTTTCTGGCTGCTGCTCTCTAGGTGGAAATCAAAAACCTGAAGCAGGACCTGATTGAGGAGCTGCTTGCAGTTTTTGTTTCTGTGTCTGACGAGACTGGGCTTTTTGAAAAAGTCTCGTGGAACGGGATCTAGTTGGTGGCGGGTAGGACTTCTTTGGGCAGAAGAACGACTTAGAGTCCTTGCGGAAGGGCTGTTCTGAAGAGTAGTCAGAAGGCATCAGAGAGAGTTGTCTTAAGGACCATCATGAGACCCTAAGTTCCGCCACCATTCGCTGAATCTGTTCGCCAAACAGATTGTCCCACACACGGCAGGTTGCAAAACCTGTCTAGTACTTCAGGGCGAAGGTCGGAAGACCATCTTGCCGAAATAGCGGCTGCAGATACCCTAGTGGCAGTGTCAAAGATATAAGATTATCTGATCTCATGCTTGCCTGCCTCAAAACCCTTGTTTACTAGGGTTTCTGTCAGATCTTGTATCTGCTTAAAAATGACCCTATTATATTGGGTCATACAGAGCTGATAGGCGGAAATCCGGGAGATGAGCATTGAGCCTTGGAATACCCGGCGGCCAATGGCATCTAAAAACGTCTGTTCCTTGCCAGGGGGAAAAGAAGTGTGAGGCTTTGATCTCTTTTGTGCAGATTCAACAACTACAGATTGGTGATCCAATTGAGTTTTCTGAAAGCCTGGAGCTGACTGCACCAAATAGGTAGTGTCAGCCTTTCTGTGCACTAGAGCAACTGAGCCAGGATGTTCCAAGTTTTTCTTGAGGAGATCCAGAAGAACCTGGTGGATAGGGAAGGAGGTTATTTCCTTGGGAGCATCCAGGAATTGGAGCAACTCCATCATCTGATGTCTGTCATCCTGTTCAGTCTGTAATTGGAAGGGAACCAATTCAGACATTTCCTCTGGAGGAGAATGCTTCCTACTTTCAGTGGGTGAAGGTAAATCATCTGTGTCTGGTGATGAATCATCAGTCCAAGTATCATAGGGATCAGCACCTGTCTCTTTAGGAACTAGAGAGGGACAGGGTGGTGGGATACCTGAAAGTCCGGGTCTAGGCTCCGAAGGAAACTGAGGAATTATCGGAGGCACCAGCACCGAGGGCATCGATGGATGGCTCTGTGGCGCCGGACGTATCGGCATCGATGGCTGAGGCAGGACTCCAGATGGAGGGATGCGGAACGGTGTTTCTCCTCCCGATGACAGTAAGTGGAGAGGGCACTGGAGCCATCGGTAACCCGGGGTCCATTGGTGGAAAAGCAGCAATGAGAGCTTCCGTCCTGGATAGCAGCGGTGCCAACGCTGCCAGAATCGGGTCGGTGCTCGGTTCCACAATCTGTACCGGTGTTGGTGCTGGAGGAACCTGGAGTCGTTGCATCGCCTTATCGATGGCCTCCTGAAACATCCAGTCCAGTTTTTCTTGGAGACCTGGAGCAAGCAGCCTCAGCTCCGGAACAGAAGGAGGCAGAGGCATAACTGGAGGGACCACCGTTAAAGGCGGAGTCGCGGCTCCTGATCCCCTGTCAGGTGAGGGTTGCCTTGGTGACCTGGTCGCCGAAAAGGTCAGTGCCTTTTCTAAACGGGGTTTTTCGACGGTGGCTCGGACGATGGAGAGGTCGATGACTCCGCTCCCTCGATGGTCCGAGACTTTCAATGTCGATGTTTCTCTCTGCGATCCCCTCGGTCCTGAGGGGGAGTAGAGGGAGTCGAAGGCAGAGATGTCGTCGATGCTGGATGCTCACTGGCCGGTGGTCAATAATAGCGCTAAGTTGATGGTGCCGGTTCATACGACGTCCATGCAATGGACGGAGTCTGGGTTTGAGCATGGAAGAGAAGCTCCATCTTCTCCATTCTGGCCTTGCGACCTTTTGGTGTCATTAAGGCACATTTGGTGCAAGTTAGGACATCGTGCTCTTGTCCAAGACACATTACACAGACTTTATGAGGGTCTGTGATAGACATGGTGTGATTACAGTCCGGGCACTGACGGAACCCCGACGCCATGGCAAAAATTGAGCTGCGGTATGGTCGACGGCCAGTAGGCCGCGAGGGCCAAACTCAATGGTAATCAACGGAAAACAGATTTAAAAAAAAACCAAAAACTTACCGGAGTACCACGGCTTGAAAAAGTTAAAGGAGGGACCCCTGTGGGGCAAATTAACTTTTAGTAATTCCGTGAGGAAAATTCCTGTCAGGAAACTGTGCAGAGCTTTACCGCGAGGCTACTGCTGCGTGGAAAAAAGAAAACTGAAGGGGGACCCCTGCTGGCTGTAGGGTTAGTGCCATGCTGGGCATGCCCAGTAGGGGCCAGTCAAAGTTCTGGAAACTTTGACAAAAGTGTTCCGTGATTGGGCTCCATCCTGTGATGTCACCCATCCTGCTTGTCCTGTGAGAAGCCTATTCACCTAATTACACTTGAGCAACTTAAAGATTAACATTTAAAATAATTACCTTAACCACAGAAAAATAGAGAGAAACAGCAGAAAGGCCAGAGATAGTGAAGAGATGATCTATGGAATAAAGATGAAGCAGGGGACTGGCCACAGTGCACCTCCCAAAAAAAAAATATATATTTCTAGCTACACCCCTGGATTACAGTATAGAACATGGTATTTTTTAAGCACCATTTAAAGATCCCAACTCTTCTCATTTTCATTTTTCTTCTTCCTATCATCTGTTTAAGCAGCAGAAAATAGTTAAACTATTTCAATGATCTCCCCACCAAAATCTAACACACATCTACAACAGCCCCCTCCCCCAACCCACACAGTAAAAGATTGCATGCTATCTTGTCAGATGAGTCCATCACTTGGGTTGACATCATAAAGGTTCATCCAACTATATGCGGTGAGTGTCCACTAATTTAGAAACACTACCTTGAAGTATATAGGCAATAAGGGAGATTACCAGGGTATAAACTACACCCTAGTTCTTCTGTGGATTCCCTCCAAGAAGCAATTACTATTTCTCACTAAGAAAATGTTGGCTCGTTTCCTTCTACCTTCAACTAAATTTTCAATGACAATCAAGTGAAGTTTGCAAGAGCTCCTGACAAGGTAATAGAATAAAAAACAAAAAACAGCTTATTGCATAAGAACATAAGACATTGCCATGCTGGGTCCATCAAGCCCAGCATCCTGTTTCCAACAGAGATCAAACCAGGCCACAAGAACCTGGCAAGTACCCAAACACCAAGAAGATCCCATGCTACTGATGCAATTAATAGCAGTGGCTATTCCCTAAATAAACTTGATTAATAGCAGTTAATGGACTTCTCCACCAAGAACTTATCCAAACCTTTTTTGAACCCAGCTACATTAACCACATCCTCTGGCAACAAATTCCAGAGCTTAATTGTGCACGGAGTGAAAAATAATTTTCTCCGATTAGTCTTAAATGTGCTACTTGCTAACTTCATGGAATGCCCCTAGTCCTTCTATTATCCGAAAATGTAAATAACCGATTCACATCTACTCATTCAAGACTTCTCATGATCTTAAAGACCTCTATCATATCCCCCCTCAGCCATCTCTTCTCCAAGCTGAACATTCCTAACCTCTTCAGCCTTTCTTCATAGGGGAGCTGTTCCATTCCCTTTCTCATTTTGGTTGCCCTTCTCTGTACCTTCTCCATCGCAACTATATCTTTTCAGATGCGGTGACCAGAATTGTACACAGTATTCAAGGTGCAGTCTTCACCATGGAGCGATACAGAGGCATTATGACATTTTCCTTTTTATTAATCATTCCCTTCCTAATAATTCTTAACCGTTTGCTTTTTTGACTGCTGCAGCAGTACGTTTTATTCTCATTCCAGAATAAACTTAGTTCTATGCCATGTGTTCTTAAATGATGCTTCAACACATTATCACTTTTCTCTTTTGAATGAATATAAGTTACCTGTCACTTGAGAAGCTCAGATGTGTATGCACTGGTTTGACTTATTTGCTTTCCTTCCCATTTCTAGCTCGGTGTATGTTGTACAGGTTTGTAACTAATTGTGAGCCTCAAATATGTATTATACTAGCCTTTAAGCCCGTAACAGGCTACATTAACTTTTTTTCAGTCCATTTCCTTACCCTTCATTCTCCCCCACCCTCTAGTCTCCCTCCCACCTCCCCCTCTCCCCCCCCCCCCCCCAGTCACTCTCTCCTCCCTCCCCTCAGTCACTCCCCCCCCCCCCTCCCCTCAGCTCATTCACAACCCCTTCGGATGGCGCAGACGGAAGATCTCCGGGGAGGTCCCTCCCTCCCTCCCGCGCCGCCGCTACTGCTCCTCGCCGCGCCATTTTTGTTACAGGCAAGCTCTGACCGATGTGCTGCCCGCGCATGCACGGTAGAGTTGCTCTCTACTGCGCATTTGCGGCACGTCGGTCAAGCTTCATTTATCTAGTAGATTTCACCTTAAATTCTTTTCTGCAAAACTTTCTACTTAAAAAAAAAAAGTTTGAAAGAAATGTGAGGCTTGGGTTCGAAGAGAATCATGGACATTGCTTAAGGGTTTATTCATTCGATTTATATTCGGCCTTTCAGCACTTCAAAGCAGATTACATTCAGGTACTGTAGGTATTTCCAGAGGGCTCACAATCTAGGTGCCTGATTTACTAAAGCTCACACTGTCTATGGAAAAATACTTAGTAAACCATGCCCTAAGATTGTACGGAAGGCATTAGTGAGTAAAGAACTTGCCCAAGGACATAAGGTGTGTCAATGGGATTTGAACCCTGGTTTCCCTGGTTCACAGCTCACTGTTCCAACCATTGGGTTACTCCTCCACTTATGCCCTGAATCTGTGTGATACCTTGCACAGAGACTCAGGGCCTATGATTGCATTGACAGACTTGGGCTGGAATCCTGCAATGTCTTGACTAAAAAAGTAAGTTGGGAAAGGATATAAAATAGAGGGAAAATCCATACATTATTGTGAATGAAGACTCATGGCACCAGATCCCAGCCCTGGTTCTGACTGAGCTGGAAGTACAGAACATGAAGAAACTGCTGCATTAAAAAAAGAAAAAAAAATGATTTTGTCTGGGCTGGCCCTGTCACACTGATGTGCACTGCCATACAAATGGATTTGGATTGATTCCCCACGCAGGTGTTCCATTTTCTGAGTCAGGGATGCTGAGAAGGTATTGTTCACAGCCTTTGGGAATTAAGGGGAACAAATCCTGGTCATTGCACAATGACATCAGTGGCCAAATTTAGGGCCCATGATTGCAGAGTTCCAAAGAGATCTAATACAGGGACCCAGGCTGAGGACTGCAATGACTGGATTAAATTCTATCGGGAAGGGATATAAAATAGGGAGAAAAATTTAAGGGTATTTACAATTAAAAGCTCATGGCAGCCTTGGTTCAAAGAAGCAGAAAACAACTGCCAGATTAAACAAAAAAAAAACCAAACTTTGAATTCTCCAAATCTGATTAAAGAAACTGTGCTGTCTCCGATTATGACAATCAGGTAATGACCATGTGAACAGTGTCTTAAGTCAGTCTAGGCTCAACATCTTCACCGAGCAGTAACTGAATGGACAAAAGCAATCTTATCTAGAAACTGACAAGATCTGAACACTTTCACAGCTAGATCTGTGGCAAGCATATATCCTAACAGTTAGAAAAATGGTACAGTAAATATCATTACCTTGTACAGCCATAGGTCTATACGGGCTTCTGTAACCCCATTATTGAAAAATCTCCTTCACTGTGCCCAGAGAGGAGTAATAGTGAGTTTAGCACTCCCAATCATTTTGAAAAATTAACTCATGTGAACAGCAGTTAAAGGAGCTAGTGAGATGTTCAATTAGCTTATACTGGTATCATAACCTATATGATCACACTAGAGAGGGCCCAAGACTCAAACTAGTGCATGACAGGATTTGTTATAATCATGTACCAGTGTGGGTCGTATTAATTTTTCAGATTTTACTTGCATATAAAAACAATCAAAGAAACGCATAATCATGTGCGCCCCTAGTATTTAAAAACTGAGGTCAAAACCCACTTGAATGTCCAATATTGACATGGCCCCTGATGCCCCTGTCAGTGTAGGGCACTGATGTTTTGGTATCTTGCCCAACATATGAAGACTGCAAGTAAATATTCTGCACACAAGCTAAGTTTTTGATTTTAGACTGTTTTTTGTAAAATTATTTGATTTTAAATTGTCCTCTAGCAACATTCAGCTGGCATATTAAGGAACGTTTCAGTTTTTCAATACCAAGGGTGCTACATGGTTGATTGCTTGTGCATTTTTTGATGGCTTTTATATGCAAGTAAAATCCTAAAAAATTGCTCATGACTCACACTGGTACATGATTATTACAAGCCCTAAAATGCACTATTTTACAGCTTAGCCCATTATAGTATGATCATACACGATATGATGCCAGTATAAGCTAATTGTACATCTCAATAGCTCCTTTTTGTTTATACATGGTTTATCTGTTAAGCTAAGTGACAGTGGGTAATTTTTGGTGGTACAGCAATTACATATCAAGTTACTTATTTTTCCAGGGATAAATCAAATGCATAACTATGCTTCCATGATGAGCACTAAACATCTAGTAGAGTTCTCTAATGGGGGAAGGAAAAAAAGCTAAATTGAAAAGGTGCATGTAGATTACACAAAATTTCCAAAGGCATTCTTTACCTCTTGGACTTATCCCCACCCCCACATCTCCATCTCCTCTCTCCACCCCTTCGACTTGGGAACCTTGTCAGCACCCCTGATCTGATCCTCCTACCAAAAGTAATTTCAACTCTTCTTAGGTCTACCTCTCACTGCTCAAAATTTCAAAATCCATTCACAGGTTTCTCCACTGATACTAGGTCAGACAGAACACAACCTGTCCATAACGCATTCTTTTGTTTTCCTTCAGTAAAGAATGCCTAAAAGGTATTATATAAATATTTTCATAAGAAATATGAACACAAAATAGATTCTGAAAAATACTTTTAAGGAGCTGGATATTCAAACAATAAACCATGCAGCAAAACTCTTCTTGGAGTGAGTGTCCTCACTCCGACGGCCAGCAAATCTTCACTAGAGACCACTGTTCTTTCCGTACGTCTCATGTTGAATGTGCAAGTGGCCCCCAACCCCCTACGCTCATACCTAATCCCCACCTCGAGTTACTAGGTGGCCCTCCCATAGGGATACAAATACCTGTCTAGGGCATCAGCATTATAGGAAGTGTCTCTCTCTCTCTCTCTCTCTCTCTCTCTCTCTCTCTCTCTCTCTCTCTCTCTCTCTCTCTCTCTCTCTCTCTCTCTCTCTCTCTCTCTCTCGTGCACTGCAATAAACCTTTACTGCCCTCTAGCGCAGTATGTAACGCAAATGAAAGGGTTGTAGCTAGGAGCCGCGCTAACTTTCACCGCACACGATAACTGTTTCTCACTTTACATATACTCCGCCCCCCTGAATAACAAATTTGCATTCGCAAATCACGTTAACGGCTGTTAGCGCGATTTGTGAATTTATCGCGCACGGTAACTCCTTTGAAAATGAGGCCCCTAGTAGGGGAGATGAAATGGATATTTGCATCCTAGAGTACTTCTTTTGTATGAGTTAAGTAAAACATGTTTATAACAAAGGCATTTCTGCTCTTCATGAAACTGGAAGAGAAATGACTTGTTTATGCAGTCTACTTCTGTATAATCTAGAGACTTAGAACTCCTCATCGTCCTACTTTTCTCCTAGACCCCTCCCCTCAATATTAAATTCAAGATTCCAGTCACCTCTTCACCAGAATGGTTGAGAAAAAAAAACAGAATGTAGCTCAGTTTACCTCTGTTTGGAGCTTCTAATGTTCAATTAAAAAAAAAAAAAAAAGAATTGTCACTTTTGAAATATTCTAGCATAGTTTGCATGTGTAATCAACCATAATTTTAATTCCAGGACATAAAATCTTTAATACTGTGCACCGTAATAGCTTCATTCTTGCCCCCTGGCAATATAATACACTTGTGTTTCTCTATTGTTCTCTCCTAAGCGCTTAAATTGGGCGTGCAGCTCTGAGTCCCATTATTGTTCTTTTCTATGCACGTCTACATGCTTCCATGTATTTTTGTTGTTCCTCCTTGCAATACTCTGCATTTGAGCTGTCTTTTCCTTGCACTGGCAGTTGTAATTGGGTTAAGAGATCTCCTTTTTATTGGTCTACCATGTGGCATTTTCTTTTTTTTTTGGTCAAAATAATTTTTATCATCAAGGAGTGTACAAAGCCACGCAGAAGAGCAACACTCACAGCGGTATACAGAAACAGAAAAATTTCAACTATTAGTTAGAGCCGCAGTATAAAGTAACACACTCAACAGTAAATGTAGACCGTGAGAAATGCACAGCCTTCTACAATCCCCTGTCCTTTTTGCACATCAGTAGCCATCTGCCCTACCACCCCATAAACAGTCATACAGCTCCCAAACCTGGTCACTCTCCTATCCCCCACAGTCTCATTCTCTCATCACACAAGCCACACATCCTGCATCCATTTCACGACATCCCCCCAAACCACCACCCCCCTCCCAGAGACCAGAGAAGTTAAGCCCAAACAGAGTAACCAGCAGTGTGTAAATTCACCTGCATCTTGCTAGGGAGGCCCCTAAAAAATAGCCTGCCAGCAGTCCTCAAAGTTTGTCTCTTATGCGATGTCCCGAAAGACAGTCCATGCGTTCCAATTGGAGTTCTGATGCCATCCGGTAATATCAGGCTCTAACGGTGGGAGAAGTATTTGGTTCCAACCAGATTGATAAAATGGTCCGACACGCCATTAGCATCGCTAAACGTCCGAATTTGGCCTTGAAAAAGCAAGCAAGGGAGAGGACTACGTAGAGGGTGTGTAACCACCATGGAACCAGCATGTTGAGCTAAGATACCTGTACACAGAGATGACTTAAGACCTGAGTCCAGAAGAGACACTGTCGTACAGTGAAGGAGGCGATGCATCAAAGTGCCTTCCTCCTTACCGCATTTGATGCAAAGCGGGGAATCCATGAGCCCCATCCGGAAGTGCCGTACATCATCATAATAAGATAAATGAAGAAGTCGATATTGTAGCTCCCGAAGCCCCAAATCTGGGTTCTGAATATGTAGGGATTTAAACCATCGCTGCATGTGATCAGATGTCACTTCTGTCCAAAATAGTCGACCAACGAGATACCAATAAAGTCAGATGATCCCTGCTTTTATATTTCACACCAAGTCGCTTCCAGCCAGTAATAGTGTTAGCAAGACATGTTGTGTCAAAACGTTTTGTGGCAAACAAGGTTTCCGCTGCTAGTTCCTCCCTCGACCAATGTAGAACTTGAGTATAATGTCGGACTTTTAAATATCCAAAGAAATGTTTGGATGGTATTTGAAAGGTTCTCATTAAGGTTTGGAAATCAAAAGAGTTCATGGGTTTCAGGATCAAACATGTGAAAAAGGTACACCACCCCTTTTGTAGCCCAGGTTTGAAAAATACCCCTACAGTCTCGGCCTGGACGAAAGTCCAAATTCCCCAACAATGTAGTCAACAAGGAAGAGAGACCTCGCAGGCCACTCAACTGTTGTAACCACCTCCAGGCATTTATACAAGGGTAAATTAAACATCTTGGGAAGACCAGCGTCAGTAGGCCTAATGGGTTCAGTTGAAGAAGAGAGAGGTGACCAGGAGCAGCCATGCTATTCAATAAACCCGCATCACAACAATAATGATCAATGATCCATTCCCCCACAAACCGCAGCTGGCAAGCCGCATTATATAGCCTAAAATCAGGCAACCCATAACCTCCCACCTCCTTAGGGTGTTCCAAAACAGTATATTTTATACGCACCCTCTTACCTTTCCATAGAAACTGAGACAAACCTGCACGCAGGCACTGTACGTCTTGAACCATTAACCAGCAAGGAAACATATGCAAAAGATATAGATGTCTGGGTACAATGAGCATTTTTAACAGCGCACACCTGCCAAAAAAACTCAGTGAGAGAGGGCATCATGCAGTCAGCTGCGATAGGAATTTGGCAATCGTATCCATAATATTAAGATCATATAAAAGGTGGAGATCCCTAGGGATCCAAACTCCCAGATATCAGAGCTTCCCAGGGGCCCACACAAAGGGAAAGGAGTCCTGCCAAGTGGTCTGTAGCCGCAGATCCAACACTAGCACTTCAGACTTAGAATAGTTTATCTTCAACCCTATCTCCTTAAATTGATCAAAAGTATTAATAACAGGCACACTACTACGGTGTTGCCCCACAAATAATAGTATGTCATCCGCAAAGAGCGCTATCTTTAGAGGGTGACCACTGAGGCTGAGCCCCGAGAAACCTTTTTCCTCCTGCAATCGCATGGCCAAGGGTTCAATAGCTAGCACAAATAAAAGCGGGGAAAGGGGGTATCCCTATCGCACTCCATATTGGAGTGCAAAAGAATCCGTAAGGGCTCCATTCAGCAAAATTCGGGCACTGGGATTTTTATATAAGGTTTCATAGAAACATAGAAGTGACGGCAGAAGACGACCAAACGGCCCATCCAGCAAGCTTTCACACCCACTTTTTTCATACTTATCTGTTTCTCTGACCGCTGAGGTCAGGGCCCTTATTTGTAACTTATTGGTTCCAATTCACTTCCACCCCCACCAACGATGCAGACAGCAGTGCTGGAGCTGCATCTAAGTGAAGTATCTAGCTAACTGGTTTGGGGTAGTAACTGCCGTAATAAGCAAGCTACTCCCACGCTTGTTTACCCTGCCTGTGCAATTCAGTCCTTGTTGGTTGTCTGAATATAAATCCTCTTTACTTCATTCTCCCCGCCATTGAAGCAGAGAGCTGCGCTGGATATGTATTCCAAGTGAAGTATCAGGCTTAATTGATTCAGGGTAGTAACCGCCGTAACAAGCAAGCTACTCCCTTGCTTTTTTGTGGATGCAAATCCTTTTTTCCACATTTCCTCTTGCCGTTGAAGCATAGAGCAATGTTGGAGTCGCATTAACTGTGTGTATGTTTATTGAATAAGGATATTAATCTCCAGGTAGTAGCTGTCATTCCCGCAAGCAAGCCACCCCCGTGCCTCTCTTCATTCACATCCTCTAGACTTTATGGACCCACAGTGTTTATCCCACGCCCCTTTGAAATCCTTCACAGTTTTGGTCTTCACCACTTCCTCCGGAAAGGCATTCCAGGCATCCACCACCCTCTCCGTGAAGAAATACTTCCTGAATTGGTTCTGAGTCTTCCTCCCTGGAGCTTCAAATCATGACCCCTGGTTCTGCTGATTTTTTTCTGGAGAAGGTTTGTCGTCTTTGGATCATTAAAACCTTTCAAGTATCTGAAAGTCTGTATCATATCACCTCTACTCCTCCTTTCCTCCAGGGTGTACATATTTAGATTCTTCAATCTCTCCTCATCAGTCATTCAATGAAGACCCTCCACCTTTTTGGTCGCCCTTCTCTGGACTGCCTCCATCCTGTTTCTGTCCTTTCGGAGATACGGTCTCCAGAACTGAACGCAGTACTCCAGGTGAGGCCTCACCAAGGACCTGTATAAGGGGATCATCACTTCCCTTTTCTTACTTGATATTCCTCTCTATGCAGCCCAGCATTCTTCTGGCTTTAGCTATCGCCTTGTCAAATAGTCTCTAATGATCTGAAGTCGGTGAAACAATCACCCCAAGGTCTCTCTCCTGCTCCATACATATCAGCCCTTCTCCCCCCATTGAATACAGTTCTTTCGGATTTCCACACCCCATGTGCATGACTCTGCACTTCTTGGCATTGAATCTCAGCTGCCATATCTTCAACCACTCTTCCAGCTTCCTTAAATCCCTTCTCATTCTCTCCACTCCTTCAAGCCACATTACGAACGCCCCAGTAAAGCCATATTGACCCAACATCCAAAACAGGCAATCCCAGGACACGGAGTTGAAGGCCTTTTCCAACTCAGGATCATGGCTTCAACAGAATGGTAGCTTAAGGCCGCTATAAGGCACCTCACATTTTTCACTCCCTGGCGACCCTTAACAAAACCCGTCTGATCCTCGCCAATCAGTGTGGGCAAAATTTGATTTAGGTGGGCCGCCAACACGACCAAGATTTTAATGTCCACATTTAGCAAGGAAATAGGCCTACAGGAGCCAACATCTGCAGGGTCCTTGCCTTTTTTTGGGATAACTATGACAGATTGATTTGCCACAGCAGGCAGTGCCGCAGTATTAAGTAAGTCATAAAATTTAGAAAGTGGGGACAGAAGATGAAATTTAAGAATTGTATTCAACTCTGCCTGTAGTCCATCTGGCCCTGCTGCCTTCCCTTGCTTCAAACCCTGGACCACCGAATGTATTTCTTGGTCGCTAACAGGTGTATTCAGTAATAACTGCTGATCCAGGGATAAATATGGCCATTGTATCTTCTGGAAAAATACGGTCGTGGCAGCAGGATCCCATCCCTTCTTCCCATAAAGGTCTGTATAATATTCTAAGAACTGTGCTGCAATATCTGTGGGGGCAACCACATTCTAACCCTTACGGTCCTTAACCCCTGCAATAACTGTTTTCTGATTTCGGGATCAAATTAAGTGTGCTAGCATTTTACTGGGCCAACTGCCATGTTTATCGAGTTGATATTGATAGTAGCATAGTGATTTGGAAGCTCTTTGGTGTAAATGACTGTTTAGAGTCTCTCGCAGCTGATCAACACGTCCCTTATTAATTGGGAACAGATCAAGCATATGCTGCCGCTGAGCAATCTTAAGCTCAGGAGTGAGGCGTAGAATCTCCTCATTATGTTGTCAATTTACCTTGGCAGTGTATGCAATGATGTGCCCCCACATCAACGCCTTTCCCGCCTCCCATAATGTTGTAGGGGAGAGATCAGGAGTACCATTAAAACGCCATATACTCCTTCCAGCATGTTTGCAGGTGATGGTGAAATATAGTATCCAAAAACAAGTCTGGCCGCATACGCCAGGAAAAAGCTCCTCGTGGCCCCTTACCACATAGCACTGTAATGTGTAACGGCGCATGATCCGATATTGTAATAGCGCCTATATCCGCCTCCACTACTGCTGGGAACATTTTGTCAGAAATTAGCAAATAATCCAATAGAGAATAGGATTGGTGTGGATTGGAAAAAAAAAAAGGTATAATCCTGCTCAAAAGGAGTGCAGTACACACCATGTGTCAAGGAGCTGAAGCTCTTGACATAGAAAGTCGATTCCTTGACTCGCATCATGTGGAGCAATCAACATTGCTGGTCTACAATCCAGCTGTTTTTCTGCCACTAGATTAAAATCCCCCCCTAATATTAAAGTGTACCCACTTTAATATTAGGGGGGAGATTTACTAAATGAGAAAAAAAAATGTATGTGAATAGGTGTTAGGCGCATAGATATTGCAAAACGCCACTTGTTGCTGATTAAGCGTCCCTGTAGCCACCACATATCGCCCCTCCTTATCGTGATATGTGCGGGTAAGTTGAAAGGGTAAATTAAACATCTTAGCTACTCCTCTTACTTAGGGAGAAGGAAGAGAACCAGCACTGCCCCACTCACTCCCTATTCAGTTTCCCATGCTCCACATCATTTAAGTGCGTTTCCTGAAGGAATACCACTTGTGACTTTGTGCACTGGATCATAGCTAATAACTTTTTCCTCTTAATTGGCGAGTGAATCCCATCTACATTAAGGGATGTGATTTTAACCTTCTCCATTCTCAAATAGAGAAGTAGATAGGCACAGAGCCCTCCCCAAGGCCTCATATCCGCAAAAACAGAGAATTCTGGAGCCTCCCAGCCACGACCCCAGGACCCAAAACACATATTTCAGTAAACTGTCCCCTGGTCTCTGACCCTGTTCCCCTTACAGTTTCCCCTTGTAGCATACATCCCCTTTCCACAAACATCCAGTCAACACATACATCTACAGCCATTCAAGCATCCTAACAGACTCCAAGAGGCAAAGGGTCCCCGTCTGCCGATCACCTTCAACCAGACGTCCCAAGAACCCCCCCCTCTCCAGCCCCCCCCCCCCCCTCCTCCTTAAAATAAAACACCTGGCCAAAAGCAAAGCGGATTTCGAGATACCCTTCTTGCACTTCTGCTAATTATGCTATAGGCAGTTTACCAAATAATACGAGGAACTCCCAGCGGTAACTAAGGCTGCAATATGTCAGGGAAATAAACCAGGTGCCTACAATAGTTCAAACTGGCAAACAACATTTTGAGTAAACTGAACTATCAAACTTCAGCACTGAACAAAGGTATAAATTTTTGGGCCCTTGAGCCCTCAAAGAGACAAGTCAGAAGCACAAGCCGCATAAAGCTTAAGAAGAAAAATAATCTATGCCACTCTGGGATTTTGCAGCGTTGCAATGAAAGCTGTGGCCTCAGCTTTCGAGTGGAGAAACAAGACTTTATTTTCAAGATGCACTCGTAGTTTTGCAGGATAAAGGAGAGCAAAACGGATTCCGTGCTTATGAAGTTCAAAACATGCTGGAGACATCTCTCTCTTGAGGGCTGCTGTATTTGCTGAGAAATCAATAAAGATTAGCAGCCGTTGCCCCAGGTATTCCACTGAAGTCGCTCTTCGAAAGGCTCAAGCAGCTACACCTTGTGCGCCCAATTTAGGATGCGGGCCATCACCGGCCTGGGTCTATCGTGGGGCTCCCTGGGTGGTCCTATGCAGTGTATTCTCACAGCGCAGGTGATCTCCCAGCAGCTCAGGAAGCCAGGACTCCACAAACTGTAGCAGCTCGTCCTCCTTAACAGATTCAGGTAGCCCAATTATTTTAATGTTTCTGCAGCTCCTGTCCTCCTGATCCTCTATCTTCGCTAGTAGGTCTGTTTGTTTGGCCTGTAACTCAGCCACCCGTCACTCTGCCTCTGCCAGCCGATCTCCATGGTCCAAGAGCACCTGTTCTGCTCCCTCCAGATGTTTAGATTGCCCCTTTAAAGTATCCCTGATGCTATTCATGGAGGTTTGTATTTTTAAACAGACTCACCTCCAACGCTGCAGGTTATCTGCTGAATCACTTCATCAGAAATGGTAGCTTGCACTTTGGGGCTCTCTGGTGCGGCAGCCATCTTGGGTACACAAAAGCTTTTGGCAGCATGGTTTCCGCTGCTCCGTTGGCACCTTACCCGCCGGTAAGTTTGTTTCCCCCAATGGCCTGATAAATTGGGGAGCTGCCCAGGGCTGTTTTTAAAAGAAACAGCTGCGATGACCGTGTTAGGGAGCGATTTGCGGAGGGGGAGGGCCACAGAGCTCGCTCTCAGTGCTGCCGCTCGGCTGAGGTCATCGCCGGAAGTCCCGGCATTTTCTAATTCTTATTGGTTGTTGATGGGAAAATACTAGAGAAAAATAGCCCTGGACCCTCAACTGTATTACATTTCTTACATTTTTTTTTAGGGCATAGCTAATGCTGTTTTGTATATTTTACTTGTTTGCTCTCCATTTTGTGTTTATTGTTCAGAAAAGAAGAATATAAATCAAGTCAATAAATCTAAGCATATGCTACAGATAACATTAGTTATCCGATATATAGATATTACATTTGACTTTTAAAAATATACCACCGAATTTAGATCCAAAAATGTACTATCAAAATTGAATATTTAACTGAACTTATTGCTCAATAATTTAATCAAGCAGCAGTTTCAACACCCCTAAACCCATACCAGCATCCTATCATTCTGAAGGCAAAGTATTCCAGTCAGAAAAATCAAATTATCTACATGCCAACCAATTGCTGAGGTAGAAAGGATTCCTGCTGTCCAGTATTCATATTAACATTGATCGTAGATGATGTAAAGACACATGACAACTGCAGAACTGAGCAAGACTCCATTATGTTTAAGCTGCTCTGTAGAATCCATAACAATTATGAATAGCTTGCATAGTTTCCTTTTGTTTTTTTAGGGTATTCCTAGCTTAGGTAAATTTAATTCAATTTTCAAAGAAAATCACGTTTATTTTAGATATTTTATATACAGTCGTTCCAAATGAAGATCACAACGGTTTACAACATCATTCATATTCTTGGTCAATAATAATACTGTGTGTTAACAGTCACATTCTAGGTCATTTCCCTTAAAAATTAGCATCTGCAAATAATACACTAAAAGTGCCCATGTATTCTGCAGGGTCAAAACATGTATGCATGCTGTTTTACTCTCCCAAACTAAAATTACCAAAGGAATGTGTCTTCTCAACCCAGCTAAAATAAGTAATTTTCAGACAGACCTATTTATCTGGGTGAATGCCTATTTACCCATATCAATGGCTTTGAAGTTTGACTTCACAGATTTTAACTTACAAATTTATATTCCACCTTCCATAGCCAAAAGGTCTTTCCCAGGCAGATTACAAACCAATAAAAATACACAATACATAATCAACCTTACAATTAACAAAAAATGAACACATCTGACAAATTAAATGAAAACCCAACCCCTGTTCATTATGTACAAAATAATGAACAAATGACAAAAACTGATAAAAATAGAATATATATATATATATATATATATATATATATATATATATATATTTATATATACACACACACATACAATTCCAATAGACTCAAATCACAAATGTCAACTCAAATATAAAACCAAAAGCTAATCCTTTCAAAATGAAAAGAAATCCAATAACCACAATATCACCTAACTACCAATCCAGACTCCAGCCAACTCAGCCAAGTTTTAAAATGCTGGCAAAAGAAGTAAATTGGTATATCCCCAAGTACCATAGGTAATTAATTTCATAAACAGGGAACTAATCCTGTAAAGATCTGTTCCTGCTCCTGACCTTCCCTACAGTTTTAAAGAAAGCATCTCTAGTCATACTTCCGGATTAGAACATTATACATTTTTATTGAGAAACAACTAGAGCCAGACCCACAAGAGCACAAAAGACAAGATAATATTTTAAATTGGCTTCCTGTAGCATCTTTGTTCCAATGAAGGGCTATCAACAATGGAAAGACTTATTCTCACCCACTGCCAGATAAAGTTCTTGCAGTCGCATTCTGTAGTATTTGTGATCTTCCTACTAACCTGTTCAGCAGATCTGCATAGATAGAATTGCAGTAGTCTAGGTGGAACAAGTGACTGCATAACAGTTCTTAAATCGCAAGGCTGGAGAAACAGATTAAGCTATTTCATTAATCATAACTGAATATAAGCTTTTTTTTTTTTTGTGACTACCTGAACTTGAACCTATAGATTAAAGATCATTCTTGAGGCTAACTTGACTTTGGCAGATTAACTTGAGCTTTAACAAACAATCTTAGGAAAAAGAAAAAATAGTCCAAGGAGAAAAATCCCACCCATAAAATGTGTCTAAAGCATTCAATCGCATCCAAATCGATAACTATATTTAACAATTCATTAAGCACTCCCACAGAGCCTGCCCAAGAATATTGTCATGGCACCAATGTTTGAACATCTGCATGGATGTATATATACCCTTACCTCCATGTCCCCTATTGTTTCTAAATAGTAACAGTATATACTAAAGGGATCTGGGAAAACAGGGAGCCCTTTGGGATTCCCTGAAATCAACACCAAAAATGAGATACCCAAGTCAAGCCGTAAACCTTTTGAATCTACCTGAAAGATTCAAACCATTTAACAAATTGCCCAGTTCTAGAAAGCACTTCCATAACCACTGTAGTCATCCTCCTTAAATGAAATTTAATACAATGTAGCAGCTGGTTAAAAACTAGAAGCTAAAATAATTGATATTTTAGGGCCTGATTCAAGGACTTTTCCCCACAGACAGAAGGGGGAAATAAAACCTTAGTGAACCAGACCCTTAGGAGTCTATATTCTTTTACAGTTTGTAAGATTAAAGAACATTTTTCATATAGGTGATTTCCAATAATTATCCAAGACTGACTTTTTTACCCCAGTACACCATATTTCCTTCTACACCAGGGTTTCAAAGCTCTCTCCTGGAGGTGCCCCTAGCCATTTGGTTTACAGGATACCATAATGAATATGTGCAAGATATAGGTTTTATACAATGAAGACTTATTGTACCCCTCCAGGAGAAGACTGGGAAACGTTACTCTAACCCATGACCTGACTATGTATTTTCCGGCGTATAAGACGAATTTTTAACCCCTGAAAATCTTCTTAAAAGTCGGGGGTTGTCTTATACGCCGGTTATGGTCTTATAGGGCAGCGGTTCTCAACCAGTGTGTCGCGGCTCCCGGTGTTCCACTGCCCCACTTGTGCTTCCCTTCTCCCTAGGGGCAGGACCGAAGAAAGGAGAGACGCTGCGTGCCACCGCGGGAGCCCAGGCCGGCAGGGCCGAAGAGAAGAGAGACCTGCGTGCCGCCGCCGGCGGGACCGAAGAAAGGAGAGACGCTGCGTGCCACCGCGGGAGCCCAGGCCGGCAGGGCCGAAGAGAGACCTGCGTGCCACCGCCGGCGGGACCGAAGAAAGGAGAGATGCTGCGTGCCACCGCGGGAGCCCAGGCCGGCAGGGCCGAAGAGAAGAGAGACCTGCGTGCCACCGCCGGCGGGACCGAAGAAAGGAGAGACGCTGCGCGCCATCGCAGGAGGCCAGGCCGGCAGGGCCGAAGAGAAGAGAGACCTGCGTGCCACCGCCGGCGGGACCAAAGAAAGGAGAGACGCTGCGTGCCACCGCGGGAGCCCAGGCCGGCAGGGCCGAAGAGAAGAGAGACCTGCGTGCCGCCGCCGGCGGGACCGAAGAAAGGAGAGACGCTGCACGCCATCGCGGGGAGGCCAGGCCGGCAGGGCCGAAGAGAAGAGAGACCTGCGTGCCGCCGCCGGCGGGACCAAAGAAAGGAGAGACCCTGCGCACCATGGGAGGCGGCTGGGAGAATTTGCATGCCACTGGAGGTCAGGCCAGAGGTGGCAGAGAAGCAGAGGCCAGGTTTATTGGGCCAAACTATGAGAAGAGGCTCCATGTGAGCTTGTATGTATGTGGTAGAATGGGTGCCTGGGTGCATGAGTGAGAGCTTGTGTGTGTGTGGTAGAATGGGTGCCTGGGTGAATGAGTGAGAGCTTGTGTGTGTGTGGTAGAATGGGTGCCTGGGTGAATGAGTGAGAGCTTGTGTGTGTGTGGTAGAATGGGTGCCTGGGTGCATGAGTGAGAGCTTGTGTGTGTGTGTGGTAGAATGGGTGCCTGGGTGCATGAGTGAGAGCTTGTGTGTGTGTGTGGTAGAATTGGTGCCTGGGTGAATGAGTGAGAGCTTGTGTGTGTGTGGTAGAATGGGTGCCTGGGTGCATGAGTGAGAGCTTGTGTGTGTGTGTGGTAGAATGGGTGCCTGGGTGCATGAGTGAGAGCTTGTGTGTGTGTGGTAGAATGGGTGCCTGGGTGCATGAGTGAGAGCTTGTGTGTGTGTGTGGTAGAATGGGTGCATGAGTGCGAGCTTGTGTGTGTGTGGTAGAATGGGTGCATGAGTGGCAGTATGTTTGTGAGTGGTTGTAAGTGACAGAGTATATGTGAGCTTGTCTGTAAGTGGCAGAACATGTGTGTGATTGAGAGAGACTGGTCAGGGAGGTGACTGGTGTGTGTGTGTGTGAGAGACTGAGACTGGTCAGGGAGGTGACTGGTGTGTGTATGTGAGAGAGAGACAGACTGGTCAGGGAGGTGACTGGTGTGTGTGTGAGGAAGAGATACTAGTTAGGGAAGTTACTGATCTGTGTGAGACAGAGACTGGTTGTGGGCCCTAAGGAAGAAGACTGTGAGGACAGAGCTTCAGCAGCCACTGCTGCTTCTGGTGAGTGCTCTTTGCCTGCAAGGGAAAGGAGTAGGAGAGTTTCTGGAGAGGGTAAGTAAAGGCAGCTTTTAAAGTTTACTTTTCTTGATTGACTGCCATTTTAATTATTGGGTGTTATATGATGTGTCTGCTGTTTTGAAATATTTTATTTATATTTGGACAATTTTTAATAATTATGAGTTTTTAAATTGTTGGATGTTATTCTGTTCATAGCTGTTTTGAAACATTTATTCTGCTTATTAGTATAGTTTTACAATTATTTCTGTGTGGGGATCTATAGCTGCTTGCTAGTTCTGTTTTCCTAATAAGAGGTGTATTGGTTTTTAGGGCCTGATATATGGTATTTGTAGATTGCTCCTGTTTGAGTGTAAAATTATTTTTTTTCTTTAAAATATGTATAAAAAAGGGGGGTCGTCTTATACGCCCAGTCGTCTTATACGCCGGAAAATACGGTATTTCAGAAGCTTGTACATCTCATCTTTTCAAGTATTGCTAAGAAGTCTGACTTCTGTACATAATGTAATGAGGCTTTCATGAATCAGCTTCAGAAATGCTTTTCCATATTATAATCTATAGATATTAATTTAGATTTGTAGCTGACAATTATATTACCTGCTACTAAAAGTAACTCAAATCACTGGGGTAGATTTACATAAACGGTGCGTTCGTGTACTTTTGCTGGCGATCCAGGCGCCAACAAAAGTACGCGGGATTTTAGTAGATACGCGCATAGCCACTGGTATCCGCTAAAATCCGGGATCGGCGTGCGCAAGGCTATCGATTCCGTATAGCCGGCGCGCGCCGAGCTGTGCAGCCTACCTCCTTTCCCTCTGAGGCCGCTCCGAAATCGGAGCCGCCTCGGAGGGAACATTCTTTTGCCCTCCCCTCACCTTCCCCTCCCTTCCCCTACCTAACCCACCCGCCCGGCCCTGTCTAAACCCCCCCTTACCTTTGTCGGGGGATTTACGCCTCCCGGAGGGAGACGTAAATCCCAGAGCGCCAGCGGGCCGCTAGCGCGCCGGGACGCAACCTGGGGGCAGGTCCGGAGGGCACGGCCACGCCCCCGGACCGCCCCAGGCTGTAACCACGCCCCCGGGCCCGCCCCCGAAACGCTACATCCCGCCCCGAAAATGCCGCGTGGATCGGGCCCGCCCCCTCGACACGCCCCCCTCAGAAAACCCCGGGACTTACGCGAGTCCCGGGGTCTGCGCGCGCCGGTAGGCCTATTGAACATAGGCGCACCGGCGCGCAGGGCCCTGCTCGCGTAAATCCGGGCAGATTTACACGAGCAGGGCTCTTAAAATCCACCCCACTGTGAATTAAACATAACATATTAAATAACACAAACAATAGGGAGGTTAAGTAATCTGTCCAATTGTTTATATCACTGAATATTTACAGAAACAAGAAAAAGACTAAGCAGGAGAATACCAAAATGTAAACATTCAAGACATACTAATGTAAAATGATATGAACTGCTACACTTTTGTATACTTCAAGGTGCAAAATAAATACATAAATAGTATATTCTTAGTTTTTGAGAAGAGGAACATCAGTTTAAAAGTGGGTAACAAAATATAGGTTTAACATCTTCAGTTCTGTAACAGAGAAAATTATATTGTTTCACATATTAAAAATAGCAAAATAAAAGAGAACTACCACTCTCTCACAAAAAAAAGTGGTGTATTAAAATAAAATTACATTTTAGCACAACTTGGCAGACTACTTATCCAATATAAATCCATCCAATGTCCATGTGATAAAAATTCAACGTGGTTGAGATGATACACACCAACACAAGGATGGTAGAACACTACAGTTGCTTAAAACATTCTTGAAACACACCTTTAGTTTCTCACTTTTTGTAACATCAGCATTCTTTCATTGATTTACGTTTCTGTGATGATCAGCTGTTCCCTGACTGGTACAGGTTGGGGTAGGGATGGAGGCAGCACCTAAACATTTATTACAAAAAGCACAACAATGGACACATCGATTAAACACCATTGCTCCTAGGGTTTAAAATCTAGATCAAGTTGTATCAGTAGTTTTATGATTTACATTAATATATTCATTTTTGTTTGGGGTTTTTTTTGTTTTTGGGTTTTTTTTTTTAACAGAAATCCATTCTGACTTCATTACGTATGCAAGAATTTATAAACCCCTGCAAGGAGCAGAAACTTTGAAACAATCAAACCAACAATTCTGCACCTGTGGCTCAAATGTTATCTTATGTTATATGGAGGATATGGATGACCATCATAAGTGTCTTGTCACTGGCTCATAATTGAAGCCTATAATGACACTAAGACCTGGAATGTGTAGTGCGACAGGCTATAAATATTCAATAAAGCCTTAAAGCACAATACCCAGTTTAATCATTGGTCACTCCTCACCACAAGATTTTTTATAGGCTCAAGATCGCTTGGCTGTGTAAGGTATAAGATAGTGATTTGTGCACTATCAGTGACGTCACAATGTCAAAACCAGCTTTTTTTGGGCCACCGCTATGTGCACTTGATAGAATTATGCAAGGCTGCCAGCAGTCTAAAGAAGAGTACTTTACACAGCTATTTTCTAGTACTATGCCCCAATGTAGGTTTTCCAAAACATTAGCTGTTGTCAGGGTTGTTCTAAATGTAAAAGAAAATATATTACAAACTATAGGAACTTTAAGGATAAAGATAACAACTTCATAGAGGGATGATGACCGAGTAGTCTGGTACATGTCAGTTAAGCAAGTTGTATTCTGACAAGCAAACTGTATTCCATGATGAGATTCACAAAATTAGTCTTGAGTTCTCAACAGGTGACCTTTACCTCGCTCTCCCACTTTTCTCTACATTTCCTCAAGCTTCCACTGCCCTTTCCTCTTGTGAAGGCACTGTGGAGGAAACTGTCCATTCATCGTCACAGTCTTTACTTTTTCCATCTCAAGTCAATCAATCCACTCCAGTCTGGTTTTCGCCCTCAATATTCCATAGAAACAACTTTTGCCCAAGTCTCCAATGGCCTGTTTGTGGTGAAAGCCAAAGGCATTTACTCAATCCTGATCCTCCTTGACCTATCTGCTGCTTTTAAACACAGTTGATCACCATATAGCTAGGGAAATTCAGCAAAAATAAACTGCCCTAGATATCAAGATATTGCATAAAGCTGCCCAAGGAGCAAAGCTGCCAAGATACTCCACCAAGCAAGATCCTGAGAGCCAGGGATCCTATTGCCTCAGACTAGTGCATCCTACCATCCTGCTGGAGACAAAGAATACCAGCTTTTGCCTATATTTCACCACAATAAGTTGCAGTGGTAATGTCACAGCAAAAAAAAAAATAAAAAATGTATATCTTCTGTCTCCATCTGCTAGTAGGGTGGAATAAACCCTAGGCAACTGGACTGGTCTAGAGAATGGTAAGGAATGAGACAATTGTTTGCATGCCAATAAATATAAACAGGAGGACTAAAACTAAGTTTTCCATTTATAAAAGTTGTGCCAAGTTAGAGATGAAGAAATGTCAAATGGATGTGATAAGTTTTACTGAACTAACGTAATGCATTTGTCAAAGTTATACTTCTTTCATTAGGTCAATACTTGGATTTAACACTGGCAAGCTGTCATGATGCATTGTTTACTTGCAAATAACTAAATAGTTTTTGGTGTAGCTGTCTTTCTATAGGCATATTACTTGTATTATTGTAGTTTGACTGTATACCACTGATGCTGTGCACTTACAACCCCAATAATTGTCTTTTGCTTGATTAAAAAAAAAAAAAATCAATAATGTGCTTACTATAGCCCTGTCAAGTGTTTACATTTTATATGAATGGATCCCAGGGGGAAAAAAAAAAAAGAACTGCATGGTTTTCAAAAAACATGGTAAAACACACCAATACATAAAGATTACCTATTGTGTTTTTGCAGCATGTAATTTAAGACTGAAATTTCAGTTATGCCATGATACTAGATACAAAACTATTTGTAGTGTCAACTAAAAGTATTCTCAAATTGTTACCTCCAAAAAGTATGATACATGGCTTTTTGAAGAACTATTTGTGGTGTTTAGTCAGTCTGCCACACCCTCTCAGCTGCCTCTATGCAAAGACTTGAGCTTTGTTCCTTATGACCACTAGAATCCATTAACTAGGGAATATGATCCATAATGGAGCCATTATGATCCATAATGGAGCCATTAACTAGGGAATATGATCACCATTGGTTTATTGTATTTGTTTTTATTTTGTTGTTATTTTGATATATATCATGTCCACGTTATTTCAATTTGTCTGTAAAGCCTGTTGCTGAATTATTGTTTATTGTAAACCGAGGTGACGTTTTTAACGTGCCGCGGTATATAAAAAATCACTAAATAAATAAATAAATAAATAGAATCATATGCTTGACAAAACATCCAAAATGTGTTTAACTGGGCTACCAAATGCCTTCTCTTGTCCTTTGTACATATACTACATTTCAATAACCACAAAAGATGAGTAGAGAATCTTTTAAAGGCAAAATTCAATCCTCTCCAGCCACAAAAAGACTGCCAGTATATTGGTGCTTAAATTATACATTTTCTCTACATATAAGAACAAAAGAACATGCCTATACTGGGTCAGACCAAGGGTCCATCAAGCCCAGCATCCTGTTTCCAACAGTGGCCAATCCAGGCCATAAGTACCTGGCAAGTACCCAACAACTAAATCTATTCCATGTTACCATTGCTAATGGCAGTGGCTATTCTCCAAGTGAACTTAATAGCAGGTAATGGACTTCTCCTCCAAGAACTTATCCAATCCTTTTTTAAACACAGCTACACCAACTGCACTAACCACATCCTTTGGCAACGAATTCCAGAGTTTAATTGTGTGTTCAGTGAAAAAGAACTTTCTACGATTAGTTTCAAATGTGCCACATGCTAACTTCATGGAGTGCCCCTTAGTAGGGATGTGAATCGTTTTAGGACGATTAAAATTATCGTCTGATAATTTTAATATCGTCTTAAACCGTTATGGAACACAATACAATACAGATTCTAACGATTTATCGTTATAAATCGTTAGAATCGTGAGCCGGCACACTAAAACCCCCTAAAACCCACCCCCGACCCTTTAAATTAAATCCCCCACCCTCCCGAACCCCCCCCCCAATAACTTAAATAACCTGCGGGTCCAGCGGCGGTCCGGAACGGCAGCGGTCCGGAACGGGCTCCTGCTCCTCAATCTTGTCGTCTTCAGCCGGCGCCATTTTCCAAAATGGCGCCGAAAAATGGCGGCGGCCATAGACGAAAAAGATTGGACGGCAGGAGGTCCTTCCGGACCCCCGCTGGACTTTTGGCAAGTCTCGTGGGGGTCAGGAGGCCCCCCACAAGCTGGCCAAAAGTTCCTGGAGGTCCAGCGGGGGTCAGGGAGCGATTTCCCGCCGCGAATCGTTTTCGTACGGAAAATGGCGCCGGCAGGAGATCGACTGCAGGAGGTCGTTCAGCGAGGGTTCCGGCGCCTCGCTGAACGACCTCCTGCAGTCGATCTCCTGCCGGCGCCATTTTCCATACGGAAAATGGCGCCGGCCATACGCGTATGGCCGGCGCCATTTTCCGTACGAAAACGATTCGCGGCGGGAAATCGCTCCCTGACCCCCGCTGGACCTCCAGGAACTTTTGGCCAGCTTGTGGGGGGCCTCCTGACCCCCACGAGACTTGCCAAAAGTCCAGCGGGGGTCCGGAAGGACCTCCTGCCGTCCAATCTTTTTCGTCTATGGCCGCCGCCATTTTTCGGCGCCATTTTGGAAAATGGTGCCGGCTGAAGACGACAAGATTCAGGAGCAGGAGCCCGTTCCGGACCGCTGCCGTTCCGGACCGCCGCTGGACCCGCAGGTTATTTAAGTTATTTGGGTGGGGGATTTAATTTAAAGGGTCGGGGGTGGGTTTTAGGGGGTTTTAATGTGCCGATTTTTCGATTTTTCGATTTTTAACGATTTTTAACGATTTTTCACGATATTTTACCCCCCCAAACGGCAACAATACGATTCCCTCCCCCTCCCAGCCGAAATCGATCGTTAAGACGATCGAGGACACGATTCACATCCCTACCCCTTAGTCTATTATCTGAAAGAGTAAATAACTGATTCACATCTACCCATTCTAGACCTCTCATGATTTTAAACACCTCCATCATATCCCCCCTCAGCTGTCTCTTCTCCAAGCTGAAATGTCCTAACCTCTTTAGTCTTTCCTCATAGGGGAGCTGTTCCATTCCCCTTATTTTGGTCGCCCTTCTCTGTACCGTCTCCATCACAACTATATCTTTTTTCAGATGTAGCGACCAGAATTGTACACAGTATTCAAGGTGCGGTCTCACCATGGAGCAATACAGAGGCATTATGACATTTTCCGTTTTATTCACCATTCCCTTTCTAATAATTCCCAACATACTGTTTGCTTTTTTGACTGCCGTAGCACACTGAACCAATGATTTCAATGTGTTATCCACTATGACGCCTAGGTCTCTTTCTTGGGTGGTAGCTCCTAATATGGAATCTAACATTTTGTAACTATAGCATGGGTTATTTTTCCCTATATGCATCACCTTGCACTTATCCAGATTAAATTTCATCTGCCATTTGGATGCCCAATTTTCCAGTCTCACAAGGTCTTCCTACAATTTATCACAATCTGCTTGTGATTTAACTACTCTGAACAATTTTGTATCATCTGCAAATTTGATTACCTCACTTGTATTTCTTTCCAGATCATTTATAAATATATTGAAAAGTATGGGTCCCAATACAGATCCCTGAGGCACTCCACTGTCCACTCCCTTCCACTGAGAAAATTGTCCTACTCTTTTTCCTATCTTTTAGCCAGTTTGTAATCCATAAAAGGACATCGCCTCCTATCCCATGACTTTTTCATTTTCTAAGAAGCCTCTTCATGAGGGACTTTGTCAAACGCCTTCTGAAAATCCAAATACACTACATCTACTGGTTCACCTTGATCCACGTTTATTAACCCCTTCAAAAAAAATGAAGCAGATTTGTTAGGCAAGACTTCCCTTGGGTAAATCCATGTTGACTGTGTTCCATTAAACCATGTCTTTCTATATGTTCTACGATTTTGATCTTTAGAATAGTTTCCATTATTTTTCCCGGCACTGAAGTTAGGCTCACTGGTCTATTGTCTTCAGGATCACCCCTGGAGCCCTTTTTAAATATTGGGGTTACATTGGCAACTCTCCAGTCTTCAGGTACAATAGATGATTTTAACAGGTTACAACTTTTAACTAATAGATCAGAAATTTCATTTTTTAGTTCCTTCAGTACCCTAGGATGCATACCATCTGGTCCAGATGATTTGCTACTCTTTAGTTTGTCAATCTGGAATACTACATTTTCCAGGTTCACAGTGATTTGGTTCAGTTTGTCTGACTCATCACCCTTGAAAACCATTTCCGGAACTGGTATCTCCTCAACATCCTCATTAGTAAACCAGAAGCAAAGAATTAATTTAGTCTTTCTGCAATGGCCTTATCTTCCCTAAGAGCCCCTTTAACCACGCCGTCATCTAATGGTCCAACCGACTCCCTCACAGGTTTCTTGCTTCAAATATATTAAAAAGTTTTAATTATGAGTTTTTGCCTCTACAGCCAACTTCAGTTCAAATTCTCTCTTCACCTGTCTTATCAATGTTTTACACTGAACTTGACAATGCTTTATCCTATTTTCTTCAGATGGATCCTTTTTCCAATTTTTGAAGGATGATTTTTTTGGCTAAAATTGCCTCTTTCACCTCACTTTTTAACCATGCCGGTAATCATTTTGTCTTCCTTCCATCTTTCTTAATGCGTGGAATACACCTGGACTGTGCGTCTAGGATTGTATTTTTAATTCATGCCCATGCCTGTTGTACACTTTTAAGCTTTGCAGCTGCACTCCAGTTTTTTTTCTATTTTCCTCATTTTATCAAAGTTTCCCTTTTGAAAATTTAGTGTTAGAGCCGTAGATTTACTTATTGTCCTCCTTCCAGTTATTAGTTTAAATCTGATCATGTTATGATCACTGTTGCCAAGTGGCCCAACCACCATTACACCTCTGTCACCAAATCATGTGTTCCACTAAGAATTAAATCTAAAATAGATCCTTCTCTTGTTGGTTCCTGAACCAATTGTTCCATGAAGCAGTCATTTATTACATCCAGGAATTTTATGTCTCTAGCAAGTCCTGATGGTACATTTACCCAGCCAATATTGGGATAATTAAAATCTCCCATTATTACTGCACTGCCAAATTGGTTATCTTTCCTGATTTCTCTTAGCATTTCATCATCTGTCTGACCATTTTGTCCAGGTGGACGGTAGTATGCTCTTGCCCAACACACATGGAATTTCTACCCATATAGATTCTACTGAACATTTAGTCTCTTGTTCTATCTTTATCCTGTTGGACTCTATATCCTCCCGGTCATAAAGTGCCACACCTCCACCAAGTTGATCCTCCCTACCATTGCGATATAATTTGTACCCTGATGTAGCATTGTCCCATTGGTTATCCTCTTTCCACCAGGTCTCTGTGATGCCAATTATGTCTGTCTATCTCATTATTTACTGCTATACACTAAGCGGTAGATTTTTTTAAAAAGCGTGTTCGCGTACTTTTGTTGGCGCACCAGGCACAAACAAAAGTACTCTGGATTTTATAAGATACGCGCGTAGCCACGCGTATCTTATAAAATCCTGGATTGGCGCGCGCAAGGCTGCCGATTTTGGGCAGCCGGCGCACGCCGAGCCGCACAGCCTGCCTCCGTTCCCTCCAAGGCCGCTCCGAAATCGGAGCGGCCTCGGAGGGAACTCTCTTTCGCCCTCCCCTCACCTTCCCCTCCCTTCCTCTACCTAACCCACCCCCCCGGCCCTATCTAAACCCCCCCCTTACCTTTGTCTGTAGATTTACGCCTGCGAGAAGCAGACGTAAATTTACGCGCACCAGCGGAGTGCTGGCGCGCCGTCCTCCGACCCGGGGGCTGGTTCGGAGGCCTGGACCACGCTCCTGGGCCGGCACCATGCCCCCAAAATGCAGCGTCATCGGGCCCCGCCCCCGACACGCCCCCTTCCAAAAACCCCAGGACCTACGCACATCCCGGGGCTCTGCGCGCGCCAGCGGCCTATGGAAAATAGGTGCGCCGGCGCGCAAGGCCCTGCTCGCGTAAATCCGGGCGGATTTACGCGAGCAAGGCTTTTAAAATCCGCCCGTTATTCTCCCATCTTACTTCTTAGACTTCTAGTATTGGCATACAGACATTTCAAAGTGTGTTTTTTCTTTGTATTAACAACCTGCTTTTCAGTTCTTAGAGGTAATTTGGAAATCTTTAGCTCAGGTGATTTTTTACATATAGGTGCATGGACTACGATTGCTTTTATTGGAACCTCTGTTGGGATGCCCTAGCTCTGTTTCATTAGTACCCTTCAAGGATACATTTCTCCGAACCATGCACATTTCTATATAGAATATTAGAGCACAGATCTAAACAGTTTTGACCAACACAAATCCACCACTAGAAACTAGAGATGTGAATCGGAACTGAAATCGGATCCGATTCTGGTTCCGATTCACATCTATAGAGATGTGAATCGGAACTGAAATCGGATCCGATTCTGGTTCCGATTCACATCTCTACTAGAAACATCAAGCTTTAAAAGTATCATTTTCTTTAGTAAATGTAAAGCTAGTTGTGTTGAAGGGGGTGCTCTGTCAGGCCTAAAAGAGCAAGGAGATAGAAGTTGTGTGTTGAAAAATAGGGAGAGACCCCAGGCCAAGAGCAGAATGGAGGATGAAAGGAACTACAATTCCCATATCTTCAGAAAAGGAAAAGATGCTCTAGGAACAGTGCCTCAAAGATGGGAGGTTTCAACCTCACTGACATGTAAGGTAGTCAAAAAGGAAGAGAAGTTACTGAGGAGGAAAAGGAGGAGGGGGCAGACAAACAGATGGCCAAACAGCTAAAAACAGAAAAATGTTTGAAATGTTTACCTGTGCGATATAACAGCTGCAAATGTTTATCGCTAGCCTACTATGATCTGCTACAATTGCTTGTGTTTTTAATTTTCCTTGCTGAAACTGCAGGGTGAACAGAGATTTTAAAAAGTAGAAGAAAAAAAATAGTTTTGTTCTTTTCCTTTGGGATTTTTCTCCCACCTGAACTCTTAAACAGTGGGATGGGGGAATACAAGACAGTTTGAATCTGGAACACTACAGAGAGGAAGGAGACCTTGATGCTTGGGCTGATATTGAGCACCAAAATAGCAATTCAGATTAACTAAATTGAGGAACTGGAAAATGCAGAGTACAAAGACCTTGAAGACAGAGCCTTGGATATCACTGTGGCTGGAGAAATACACAATCAGGTCACTTCATGTCCAGTGGGTTTTAGTCTAAAGAAGAATTACAACCAAATATCACATTTTCCCTACATATTTGCTTCCCTATTCTCATACTCTCCAAAAAGATATAAGGGCCTAAATATAGATATTCAGAGCAATGAAAAATGGAGCTCTTCTCCACATAATGAGAGAGAGAGAGAGAGAGAGAGAGAGAGAGAGAGAGAGAGAGAGAGAGAGAGAGAGAGAGAGAGAGAGAGAGAGAGAGAGACTGGCCATAATAGCATGGCCCATAGGCAGGTATTTGTATCCCTAGGGTAGGCCCACCTAGTAACTCGAGGTGGGGATTAGGTAAGAGTGTAGGGGGCCACTGACATTCTACGTGACACCTACGAACAGAACAGTGGTCTCTTGTGAAGATTTGCTAGCCTTTGGAGTGAGGAAACTCACTCCAAGATGAGATTTGGGCAAGGTTCTCTCAACCTAGCTTGATGGACTCTCTACCTGGGTAACATCAAGCTAGGTTGAGAGAACATTGCCCAAATCTCATCTTGGAGTGAGTTTCCTCACTCCAAAGGCCAGCAAATCTTCACAAGAGACCACTGTTCTGTTCGTAGGTGTCACGTAGAATGTCAAAGTGGCCCCTAACCCCCTTCACTCTTACCTAATCCCCACCTCGAGTTACTAGGTGGGCCTACCCTAGGGATACAAATACCTGCCTATGGGCCATGCCATTATGGCCAGTCTCTGTCTGTCTGTCTCTCTCTCTCTCATATCATTAAAAACTGGTCCCCCAGTGGTTGAATGCAGGAAATACAACAGGTCTGGCACTTATCACAGAATCTGAAATAGTATTGCAATTTGCACTAACTTAGCTCTTCACACAGGTAATTAGTGCAAATTGCGATAAATGCTACATTAGCATAAAACATGCCTCTTTTGCTATCGCATGCGGTACTTACCGCATTTTGATAAATCCAGGCCATAGGGAGTAGTTTAACAAAACAATTCAGTATGTAATAAGGGTATCACTTACCTTAAAGGTTTTGCAATTAATAAAAAGCAGAGAAGGGATTTGCACATAAAGACTGCACCACATGATGCTTTGTACCTTCCCAATCCATTAATGGTAAATGTTTGCCCTGTAATTAGCCATTTTTCAACCACATGCACGAATGCTCAGTTTTCACTATTTCTTTTTTTTTTTGTAATAAACTGTTTATTCATAGCGTAGTCATCAGTAAAAGAGAGGCACAGCCAATACATAGAATAAAAATTATACAAAGAAAAAGAACAGTCATAATATAGGCAATACATCCATCACATCAGAACAACCCCGTCTTTTTAACATTAACAAAACCACTCCTAACCCCCCCCCCCCCCCCCCCCCCCCAAGGAAGAGAAGCAAGTAGCAAAAGAAAAACGTTGTGCAGAAATGAAAACATATGAAATGAAAGCAGAGAACATGGGCAGCAATAAAAACCCCATTATCCCCGTGGCCAAATACAAGGCCGCACCCAAGGCTATAATAGCATAAAAAACCAAAAGGGACAGTCCCAACCACCGAACGCCAGTGAAAAGGTATGTTCAAAGAGGAACCTGACAATGAAAGGTATGTTCAAAGAGGAACCTGACAATGAGTTTTCACTATTTCAATGGAATCAGGGCAAATATTTGCATACTTCCTGAAAATGAAGTGTGGGCAAGCTTTTCTAACCTCTTACTTCAAGACAGTGCTGACACTGTGGACCAAATCTGCTCAGTATGGTCTCCTCACTTTCTATAAAAGACTAATGACATATCTAAAAGGAATAAGATAGCTAATTTATTTCAAGCCCTGAAGAAGGCGGTTCAAAAAGTTTCATTAAAATCACTCCATTTTGCCTTATTCATTGCTATTTGGCCTCCTGCACAGCTCCTGCTCTGGCTATCATCGGAAAACATTTTAATTTGGTGGCTTGTCTGAATAGCTATTCACCTCCGGTTCCGTATATCCCAGAACATAATTCCAGTTATAGTTATAAGTTTTCACATTCCTACAATACAGAGGCATACCACTGTAATAATGGGATTTATATTTAACTATGACAATGTTTTACAATTCAACAATTTTTCTACCAGACTATTGCAAATTGGAAGTCAGTGCAGTTCTCTCAGGGCAACAGAATATAATTTTCTTTGGAACAGTACAAGCAACAGGTTTTGGACAAGAAGACCTTGTACATGTCTGACATCATGAGACTGAAAATATCAAAATGATTATTCATTAGCAGTACTCGTTTCATTGTAATACATCTGTCAAAATGTACTGTTTGCTGTAAATATTATTTTGCGCAATGACAAAAGCAATGAATACCACAAACCTATTAAGAGAACCTTTGGGTCACACAATATGTCATAACATATGCACATAAATAATTCGGCATTTCCAATATACAGGGCATACTTTCTAGACAAGAAGTTTCTTTAACTTACTATGCTGCTTTACTTTTTATTTTATTTACATTCATATTATGTCAAGATAAGCAAGCTTATCAAACAAATGATAAAATATTATAACCCATATATAATACCCTACAAATACATTCTATTAAATATCAGCTTCAAACCCCAAAACCGAAATAGCATTTGTTCCTAACTTGACACAAATCATAAGTTGAACTACTATCTGAAAATTTACAGCATTCCAACACAGTACTGTACATACAAAGAAGAAGAAAAACTTAATAATGGGACAAGAATGTGTCAAAAATAAAAAATAAAATTAACTCTCAAAAAAACACAAACACAAAAGTAAGCCAAACAAGGTTGCAGCAGTTTACTGATATTCCCAGTTGGAGGAGCACAAAATTCAAAAGCAAGCGCTCAATTAGAATGTGCAGTGCTGTTCTAACAATATGAACCTTTGAGTGGTATTTTTTAAAACTTTTCTAACACAAATACCTCTTCATAATATTTCCTTAAATGGACTTCAACTGAGCCAAAGTATAAAAGACAATTCTGCTCATTCACACATTTAGCCACAAGGAAATAAAGTTTGTGTAAAAATGCCATATAGATTACTATTCTAGACACTTCTTCAGTCAAAAATATATGCCGTCAACTTCTTACTACTTTCAATAGAACATTTTTAAGAAAACAAATTAGAGTTCTACAGTAAAGGTAAAATAATGTAAGGTGTCTTTTGGGTTTGTATAAAGTACCTAGCCTGCATATAGGAAACTGGAGCCATTTGAGATTAATATTAAATAAAAGAAGCATTAAATTCCAATAGTGCAGCAGTCATCCATACCGCAAGCTCTTATTTTTGTATTACTATTTAAACACACCAAAACTAAGCTTATGGGTAAAGAATTTGAAAATGCTAAACTTGAATTCAGTTATTCTTCAGTCAACTGCAAGTAAAAAGATATCTACTTAACCTCTGACACATGGCACCATGTTCCATACATAACAGACTGTACTAATAAAAATATTCTTAGATAACGCAGAACAAAATTAACAACATTTCAGCAATAGCAAACAAGATTGCATTCAATCTTCAGTAAAGTTAGTATACTAACTCCATCTTTAACAAAATGTTACACCAATGGAAAATGATCATGTTCTGACTAAAATATCCCTAGAATTGCATCATTAAAACACAAACCAAGCTCAAGTGTCGAACATGGCTCTTCACAACAGAACTTTTAAACAAAATGGAATATACATTTACATTTTAAGGATAAAAGTCAATACCTGAATGAGTTTTACTTAAGGATAAAGGTTATGTATGTACTAAAGAAGAGACAAAGCTTTGAAGCTACTACTACTAATCACTTCGATAGCACTACTCAACATATGCAATAGTGCTACTTAAAAACATATGCAAAAAGGCTGTGAGATAAATATACTTTATGAAAAATAGATGTCTAAATGGAGATTCACTTTTGTTAAAAAAAAACCAAAAAAAAAACCGCAATGTTAGTATTGAAACACTGTGGCCAGCATTTTTTAATGATTAATTTTTTTTTAGATTTTGTGGTATTCGGTACAGGCCAAGATTACCAAAGTCCTTTTTAAATCTAAGCCAAAAAAAAAACAAAAAAACAAAAAACCAAGAGGGGGACAGGAAGGAGATGGAGAGGAAGGAATCAAAAGAAGGCTGAAATGTTTTTCAATTTCTCAGCTTGCTTTATAAATAGGGTGAGGGGAATGTCCTCCCTTTAATTTAAAAAAAAAAAACACACTTGTTTCTTATTTGAGATGATCCACTTCTCTTCCTACAAGCCTCCTCATGAATTCCGCTCTTCGTACAAGTTATGTATGTATGTTGTTGCCCAGGTAGAGTGTCCATCAAGCTAGGTTGAGAGAACATTGCCCAAATCTCATCTTGGAGTGAGTTTCCTCACTCCGAAGGCCATCAAATCTTCACAAGAGACCACTGTTCTGTTCGTACGTCTCATGTTGAATGTGAAAGTGGCCCCCAACCCCCTACACTCATACCTAATCACCACCTCCAGTTACTAGGTGAGCCTCTCATAGGGATACAAATAGCTGTCTAGGGAAGAGACACTATAGCAAGTCTCTCTCTCTCTCTCTCTCTCTCTCTCTCTCTCTCTCTCTCTCTCTCTCTCTCGGCTTTTTGCATGCGATAAGCCCTTAACGCATGCGAAAACACCTTACCGCATTTTGAAAAATGACCCCCTTAGTCTAAACCCCATCTTTTTGAGGCTGCTTATAAATCTTAATTCCTGAACGTAAAACATACTAAGCTTCCTGTAAAAAAAAAGTCTTCACAACATTGCATTTGTTTACATTCTGTTGGGAAAAAACCCAAATCAAAATGCATTAAAGTAGGAGTTTTTCACCAATCCATACAAAATATTCAAATTCTGATCTTGAAAGAACAATTATAAAAATATTTAAAAAAATAAAGGAGTCTTGATTGCATAACTTTTCACACCATTTGTCATAGCAAACCCAGATTGGCTCTGGTTCATAATATTGCCTTAAAAAGGCCCATAATACTATGTAAATGGAATCCACCTATGTAACAGAAAATTTCAATTTTTTCTTTTTTTAATTTATAGATTTCCACAATAAATAATAGCTGAGCAGACTCAAATACTTCTGGATGAAGAATCAAGCAATTTATGTTGCATGAAGTGAAGCGGAAACAAAAAGGTCAAACATGCCAAGCAAGGAGATGATAAAAACTCCCAAATAATATTATTCAAAAGATAAAGAGTGGGAAAGACTAATATTTCACTGTGTGTCTGAATATCAATTAACATAAGACATGGGGGTAACCTGCACAGAGCAGCAGCTGCGGCCATGGGAAGCTTGCTGGGTAGACTGGATGGCTCATTTGATCTTTTTCTCCAGATAATACTATTTTACTATTTTTTAAGAGCGCTCAAGTCCATCACTGTAAAGGGGAAACAGTCTGGCACCACCAAGACACTGCTGCGATAAGCCCATCCCTCCAAAGTCAGAGCCATGAGTTAAGGAAACCGCAAGGCCTAAGATTACTTTAAAAGAACTTCAGAGATCTCTGGCTGAGTCTGGGGTAAATGCTGACTGTTCAACAGTTTCAAGATTACTCCACAAACATGGCTTGAATGTGAAGGCACTAGGAAGCCACTGCTGAAGAAAAGCAGTATGATGTGTTGCATAGCAATCGCAAAGAAAAAAACTTAAGGGATGCTGCATGCAAGTGGGAGAGGTTTTGGAGTCTTATGAACTTTTTGTCTCAATAGTAAGCAATAAATGTGGCATAAAATAAAATACAGTACATAACCCTAACACTATCCCTAAATTGAAGCATGCAGCAGGGACAAGGAAACTTGTAAAGATAGAGAAAGATGGATGGCACAAAAAAAAAAACAAACAAACAAAAAAAAAAGAGGCAAATCTGTTCCAGTCTGTCACAGACCTGGGATTGGGAAGAAGACTCACTTTTCAGCAGGACAATGATCCTAAGCACAAAGCAAAAGCATCAATGGAGTGTCTCATCAAAAAGAAAGAATGTGCTTGAGCTGCTCAAAGCCCAAACCTAAATCCAGCAGAATGTATTTGATAAGACTTGAAGACTACAGTCCACAGTCAAACTGAAAGGGGTAGATTTAAAAAAAAAGCGTGTTCGCGTACTTTTGTTGGCGCACCAGGTGCAAACAAAAGTACGCTGGATTTTATAAGATACACGCGTAGCCGCGCGTATCTTATAAAATCCTGGATCGGCGCGCACAAGGCTGCCGATTTTGGGCAACTGGCGCGCGCCGAGCCGCGCAGCCTGCCTCCGTTCCCTCTGAGGCCGCTCCGAAATCGGAGCGGCCTCGGAGGGAACTTTCTTTCGCCCTCCCCTCACCTTCCCCTCCCTTCCCCTACCTAACCCACCCCCCGGCCCTATCTAAACCCCCCCCTTTATCCATGGATTTATGCCTCCCGGAGGGAGACGTAAATCCACGCGCGCCAGCGGGCTGCTGGCGTGCCGAGACCCGACCCGGGGGCGGTTCCGGAGGGCGAGACCACGCCCCCGGAATGCCCGGGCCAAAACCACGCCCCCGGGTCCGCCCCCAAAACGCCGTGTCCCGCCCCCAAAACGCTGCATCGTTCAGCCCCGCCCCCGACACGCCCCCTTCAGAAAACCCCGGGACCTCCGCGCGTCCCGGGGCTCTGCGCGCGCCGGCGGCCTATGGAAAATAGGCGCGCCAGCACGCAAGGCCCTGTTCGCGTAAATCCGGGCGGATTTACGCGAGCAGGGCTTTTAAAATCCGCCCGAAAGAGTTTAAGCTCATCTGCCAAGAAGGATGGACAAGAACAGTACCATCCCATTGTGGAAGGTTGAAAGATTCTTATCCTAAATGATTTATGGCAGCTATTACAGTAGAGGCTTGTAACAAGTTTTGAGTCAAGGGTTGTGAAGCTTATGCAGTCAAGACTGATTTTTTATTTATTACTCTGAATATTTCTGTAATTGTTCTTTCACAATAAAAGTGCAGAGTAGATGAGGGAAACTAATGCATTTTGATTTGTGATTTTTAGACAGTAAAATGTGAAAAACATACAAGGGTGTGAAGACTTACAAGAAATTGTCTAATTACAGTACCTATCATTTGCAGAAAAAAATCTCTTTCAAAGAGGCAGATGAATAAATCTGGTTTCCCCTCTTTTTTTTTTTTTTTTTAAACCCCTCAAACTACTTAACTGTCATTTTCTGATGGCCCTCTTCAATTTTATTTTTCTCCTATTTTGCACTTTGGAGAAAGCTGCCTAATGGTGCCCTGCCATCTCTTGTGAATCCCAGCAAGCTCCAATCTTAGACCATTGGTGGTCAATGCACATTGAATTTCTAAACTTGCATACACAGCAATAATACAACTATCAGCTTGAGCAAAGACCAATAGGCAACAATAAGCAAAAGTGTTTTCCTTATTTGTAAAGAAAAAGGTATTACTTTGTAAAAATTCTTATTGTTTCATAACTGTTTCTTTGGTACTGCCAGCTTGATTGTTTCTGCATGCATGAAGGCAACACCGAAGAAAACAAACCAGACAGCACTAATATGGGACTAAAAGCCTATTGAGATTAATAAGAAAGAGGGACTATTCTGGAATTTGCTATAAACAAAACAAAAAAAAAAAAAAGATGGGAAACCAAGAAAAGGATCAGATTCCTACAGAAAGGAAAAATGTAGAATCTGACTGGTTGAGGTCTTTTCCCCATAAACATACAAAGGAAGAAAAGTCTTAAGGAATCAGCTCCTATGGGATTTATAAAACAGAAAAAAAAAAAAACCACACAGTAACTAGACACCATTCCTTTTGAAATTTCTGCTCTCTAAACAATACAGTTCCTCACCATAAATCAAAATCCTGTTTATGCTAATATATGGCTGCACCAATGATTACATCTAATTTTTAAGCCTACAGATGACCATTAATGGCATCGCAAAGATGCTAAACAAGCATTTTCAAGCAAATGTTCCTGGTAATTTGACACATACCAAAGTACAAAAGTGTCTAAATATATTTCAGACATTGCTTATCAGATTTGAGAGATGTTGCAAAGTACTTTAAAAATAAATAAAATGTTGACCATTACAGCTGTACTAATCTGAAAAGCATTTCAAACATGAAATGCAAATGTTTTGTTTGTGCTTTTTTTTTTTTTTTTTTAATTACATATGATCCACATATTATTAGTAAATGATGTATTCTAAAGCCAAAGCAGCCTAATTCTGGGTTGAAATGTAAACTACACAAATTTTGTTTGCTATTAATGTACCTCAAAACATATATATGGCAAACAAGTGAGAGAAATTAGGAAGTCTTAGCCTGAAGTGACCTGTTGATAAAAGATAAGACGGTCATTTTTAAATAGGTGTGCAGGTGCACATGTGCATGTGTTATGAAATAGCCTGGATGCACATGTGCGCAATTTTAAATGGACACACGCAAATGCCGCTTCTACCACATAAGTGGGGGAATTTTAAAAGAGATGCACACCAACATCATTCGTCATTTTCCCAGTTCATTCTCAGTCCACCCAGTTTAGAGATAGGACTTGCAAACCCTCCCTAATTTAATAGCCATCCTTCCCCCCACCCGCAAGCCACAACCCTTAAAACCCTGATGCCTTGCCTATATCTTTGTTTTATTAAACGAACTCCATCCATAGCGAAAGTTAATTTACGCGGCAGGGGAGCCAAGTGCGCGCAAGGACACGCACATCTCTTCGCCATTCCCCGAAATGAACCCACACCCTGCCCAGACCATACTGATGCTCCGCCCCTTTAAAAATTTTTTGCTTGTGCATGCAGCAGGAGATACACGTGTCCTCAGGCAGCTTTTAAAATCTGTTCGGCATGCATCAGCCCAACTTGTGCACATATTTCACAGTTTGGGCATATGCAAGGTTTTTAAAATTTGACTAAGGTAGAACATGTATTTTTAAAAAGCACCCATATATAAGACATAAGAACATGCCATACTGGGTTCCATCAAGCCCAGCATCCTGTTTCCAACAATGGCCAATCCAGGCCATAAGAACCTGGCAAGTACCCAACAACTAAGTCTATTCCATGTTACCGTTGCTAGTAATATAGCAGTGGCTATTTTCTAAGTCAACTTAATAGCAGGTAATGGACTTCTCCTCCAAGACAAGCAACACAGTGCAGCAAAATGAAATGTGATACCAACTACACTGTACTTACTTTGGGGAAAAAAGCAAACTATTGCCGATTAAAAATCATCAGTACCTGTCAACCTAATGTGACATGATTTTCAGTGAAGTCTAAAGAGTCAAACCTGTTTTGTCAAGGACAGTGCTAATGGACAGGGCATTCACCTTTTGTTACGTATCCAACTCACCTCTTACAAAGTTCCAACAAAACACCATGTCAGTAAATACGCCCTGCTGAGATTATTAAAACTACTAAATTAATTGAAAACACTAAGTTGTATTCCTACCAAACACACACACTAAAGAAAAAAAGTTCAGCGAAAGTTGGCAGCCTGCAGAATTAATACCGATACCGGATAATAAAGTACTGGATTTTCACTGTCAAGAAGTAAAAAATACTCTGCACAGGGGAAACGCAGCCAGCTCCTGCCACCCACAGTTCACCTTAAAAACAAAACATTCGCATCAAAACTAAAATTTTGTATATGTAATTTCCCCAAAACAAAATTAGTACTAGCTCCTAATTATAGCATACTACTCATCAGATAAGACTGCTGAATGTTTATAAACTCAATTTTTGCCAAGGCAGGATTTTTCATAGTACTGAAAGTGGAAGGTCACCTTTTGAACATATGAAGAGTTTAAGTACTAAAACTATGCAAGGTGTCATATTTAAAAGCACTTTAAGAACGTATCTTAAGGAATAAAATCAAATAACAGCGATCATTAAATATATAGGAAATGATATAGCATTTCTTTTCTTGTCTACTTGGTCTGCCATGCCAAGGTATAAATATGCACTTTTGGAAAATAGCACCTCAAGTGTTATATGTGTCAATTTAAGTGTGCACGTGAGCTGCTCTTACTGCACCCGAAGTTTGATAGGTGGGGGACCTTTTTGTTTTAGCTGGATAAGCTATTTGGTTCATCTGGAGATAGACATTTCCGCCAAATTCACACTCACTCACCTTCCAGCCGGCCGAACTATTGCTGTCTCCCTTATCTTTGAAGTAGGGGACGCTTTTCACCATCCAGTCGTAGATTTGGGAGAGGGTGAGCCGCTTCTCCGGGGAGCTCTCGATGGCCTTAGTGATCAGGTCGGCGTAAGACAGGTTGCCCCAGGCGTTGCGACGGGACGAGCTGCTCCTGCGGGGCTGCTGCTGGCCAGCCACAGCCAGGGAGGCCGGTGACAAAGCTGAGACCTGCTGGTGCTGGAGCTGCTGCTGGGGTGGCGGGGGCGGCTGCTGAGGCGACTGGAGGCAGTTTTCCTGGCACTGGAAGTCTCCGCATACGGCAGCACCCGCTTTGCCCTGGTCAAAGTCCTCGCTTTCCTCCAGCAGGCTCAGGTTACTGATGAAGTCAATGTTCTCGCCGGCATCCGGCTGCACCGAGGGCGCCAGAGACGAGTTGGCAGAGTTGGCCTGGTTGAACTCCGGTCTGGGCAGGGGCCAAGTGCAGGAGCGCGGCCGGGAAAAAGGCTCGAAATCGGGGTCGATTTCGACGACCTGCGGTTGCGGAGCTTCGGCCATTGGCAACGGGCTTCAGTTATAAATAAGAGCCAAAGGGAAAGGGGTGAAGTACAGAATGGAGACGCTGCCGGGGAGTAGGGTTAGTCACAAGGGCCGAGAGGCGAAGGGGGAGGGGGGGAGTAAAAGAGAGATGAGGAACAGAAGAAAGAATGAAAGGAGAGGAGAGAAGAAAACCTAACTTCGTCACTTCATTTAAGTCCAGGGCTCGGAGGCGCGAGCCGCTGACAGTTGAGAAGGCGGCGGGAGGGTGGGCAGTCAGCGCCCTCCGCAAGCCTTTCCTCTCCCTCCTTTTTTTCTTTTATTACTTTCACGCACTTTCCTGTGTTCTGTTTCAGTGGTTGTTGCTCCTGCCTCGGCGTCCGTTCACGAGGAGTTTTAAGTTTCTTGCTGTCAACAAGTCAGCCAGCCCACTAGCGAACTCCGTCCCCGACGCACGCCGAACACTGCTATCAGTACCCAACAGGAGAGCGCGAGGTCAAGCGAGCCCCTTCGCTAACTGGAATCCTTGCGCTCACGCTGAAGCCTGTTGAATGCTCGGAAGCAGCAGAGAGTGTGACCGACCCACGCCAGAGTTACTGGAACTAACAATGCAAGTCATCGCCAGGCCCCTCCCCCTCCTCCGTCGATTGACGGGCCGGAGCCCACCAATCAGCGCGCGCGCGCTCTTTCCGGAGAAGACACCTCCCTCCTGGAGGCTGGGTGAGCGAGCTTTCCCAACTTTTTTTTTCTTCTTCCTGCGTCGGCTTGTGTTTTCCAGCTTCTGCGAGGATGGTTTGTCGTCCTTTTTGTAATGTTCCCAGCGAGAAACAGCAACTACTTGAGGGAAACGGAGAGCCGTGGCTGTTTGTGGAAGCTGCGTGCAATCGTTGGCCTCTTCGCCCCAGCCCAGACTGGGAGAGCTGTGGCGTCCCTGCCGTGTTTGCATATTAGTAATTATCCTCAGGGTTGCCCACTGATTTCAGATTTATGGGACAGTCCGTGTCTTATTTCATTTGCCAGCTAAATAAGCCCATAGAGGCAGTGGGGTAAAACCCGGACTGGATCTCCTGTCCTGAAAACAAAAATGGAGCCAGATGGTAATTATTTTCCAATGTGTAAGATCTATTCATCAGGTAGACTGGCAGCATAGACCGGGTCACCTGAGGTGCTGGCGTAGCGATACTTTTAGCTCAGTTTGAGCAGTTGCCAATAAAACAAGAATGGGGCAACACTGTGTCTCTATAACAGAAGTTTCCAACCTTTTGAAGAACGTGGACCCCTTTTCAACCTCCAAACGTTTTGTGGATACCTACATGTCTTCTTAAGAAATGTGTGCGTGCAGTTAAATGCCACAAGGAAAACATTAATGTAATAACTGTGCACGCCAGCATCATTTGTAGAACTTTATTTGTAATGTATAAAACTTAATGTTTCTTTGGAGCCCTGCGACTCCATTAGGGAGCAGGGCACAATGGGGCGGGTAAGGCAAGGTAGGCAGGGCTAAGAGGGGGATGGGGAAGGGGCAGAGGGAAGGGAGTAGAAAAGGGAGAGCCAGCACGGGCAGCCCCTCCTTTTTGTCCTGTGCAGAGCTGCTTCAGATCACCTCTAGGATCAAGCAACTTTACCTGCTTGCTATATCAGTTTTGCTTCCCGGTTCCTCGTGCGCCAGCGCTGCCGAGCCCAGCCGGGGTGGCTCCTCTCTCAGCACGGCTGAGCTGTAACAGTTTTGCTTTTACTTTCACTTTGCCTCCAGCACGGCTGTGCTGTAAGAGGAGCAGATCAGCTAAAGGAGCAGGAACGATTTCTTTGATTACATCATTGGGTAAAGTACAAAAATTTTGTGGCTTATAGGCAAAATGTTGAGAATATTAATGGTAATTTTGTGCTGCTAAGGTCGGGAAGGTATGCTCACCCCCTCCCCCCTTTTGCATTGAGCTGGCTCTGCATTACCAGTACTTTATTTAATGAAAAGGTTTTGAATGCATGGCTGCTTCTGCCTGGAATGTTATTTTCTGTAAGGAAATGCCTTAGCACATGGCTGGTTATATATATTTTAACTAATATATATTTAGTGAAACGCCATGGGCACATGGCCACACTTTACCTGTTATATATATATTTTATGAACTCATGGCTGGCTTTCAGCACAATGCTTGCTCTGCATGTTGCTGTATTTATTGAAAGGGCAGCGAGTGCAGGGCTGGTTATCATTCACTTGTAGCCTTTTAAGAAACGCCATTGAAGGGGTCTGCACATGGTGAATGCATAGGTGGTTAGAGCACATGGCTGGCAGTAGCAGGCTTGGTAGCTCAGTGGTTAGAGCACTGATCTTGTAGGCTTGCTTTACTTTAAAATCGACGTTTTCTATGTATTGCTTTACCCCTCTCTCTCTAAATTGCTAGGAAGTGGGCAGGCTTCATGTCTGCCATGCTACCTCAACAACCTGTGGATGTGCTTTGTAATACCTAAGTAATCTGACAATTAAAAAGTAGCCAGCATCCCCGTAGTTGGGCATTCTGATGATATGTCTATGGGACAGCGGTACGGCATCTGAGTGCTCAGCCAGGTTAACAGGATGTTTTATATATTAATCCTAAAGGTGATATTTAGTATTCGGTTATTATTTAAAGGGACAGCTGTCCCATGTGCACGTTTATACTGAATTATAAGGGATACAGGACCCTCAGCTTGATAGATATGATGATTTAGGCTGCGCTATGCAGCTCTACAAAGTAAATTAAATTATTAATGAAAGGTCAGCTTACATCTTAGCATGGTTTTGTGGTTCTTATTGTAAGGGCTTGCCAGCAGCCATCTTAAAATAGCACATGGCAGGGGTCAGTTCAGGGCGGCAGCCATTTTGGGGGTCAGTTCAGGGCGGCAGCCATTTTGGGGGTCAGTTCAGGGCAGCGGGGTCAGCACAGGGCAGCGGCCATTTTGGGAGGTCAGCACATGGCAGCGGCCATATTTAGGAGGTCAGCACATGGCAGCAGCCATATTTAGGATCACCACGAGCATATTTTGACGCCGGTGCTGAGATAATCCCAACCCATTCCTGCAGTTACAGCTATAAGTGACTTAGACCTGTTGCTGTTGGAGGTTAAGGAGCATGCTGCCGCGCATGGCACAGATTGGCTTAGGCAGCGCATGTCAGAGATTCCCTCTCCGTCTCAGGAGCGCCCACCAAGCGACGAGCCACAGCAAGATTCCACATTGATCTCCTTTGTTCCAAGGAGTTCGTCGGCAGCTTCTCGCAAGTAGGGGCATTAGTCGGAAAGAAAAAGCGCCCGGCGGGCCTGAAAACGATTGCGGCCGGGCCCCACGGTGGCGATGGGGCGCCCACGCCGACATCAGGTTCTGGTACTGCCCTCGGCTCACTGGCTACAGCTTCTACGGCTGCTAGCACTGGGACCACTTCATGTCACTTGGGATGAGGTAAGCCCCAGACTTGCCACCCTTTATCGTCATCAGATTGCAGTGATACTGAGAGAGTGTTAGCCAAGTCGCTTTACACTCTCTATCCCATTCTCTTAAAAGAAAGAGGAATGTGAGCCAAGGCAATTCGGCTGCCGTTGTCTGGGGTGCTGATCCGGTAACCGTGCCAGTGATCAGTGGGCAAACGGTTACTGAATCAGGGAGGCTACAGAGTATGCTGGCCACACAAGGTATGCCAGCCTCACCCGCTATACCAGCCAACACTCTGCCAGCCCCAGTTCAACCTACTTTGCCGCCTGTAGATGTAAATCCTCTTTTTTACACACTGCTAATTCGGCGGTGCAAATTCCAACACAGCAGTTGGGGTATGAGGTTTTATGTGGGGTTACGTCCTTAGCTCACAGTGTGCCAGACACAATAAAAGACAAAATATTGAAGAGGGAGTACATTGACATATTTTCCCTCCTTGTTACGGATATGGAAGTGGAACCCGAAAAAGGGGGATCCACTGAGGCGAAAGATAAGAGGCCAAAGGTTGCCAAGAACATCCAAAATTGGACCAGGGCTTTCTATATTTTTATGTCCGTGATTGGGGAACATGAGCCTGCACAGGCCCCCCTTTCTCATAAGATACATGGACACCATCTTGACAGCACAAAGGAGGGGAGGGTGGGCCTGGCTTAATTATGACATTCGTTTTAGGAAAAGCATGGCCCATAACCCTGCCGTCTCTTGGCAACACAGGTTGATTGACCTTTGGCTAGATGAGATGACCCTACAGAAGTCCTCATGGGCGGAGAGAGCGGGGTCATCCGAGGGAGAGGGGCCTATATCAAAGGGATAGATTTTCCTTTCAAGGTTCGGGGAGGCGGGACACGTGCAGGTAGTTCAATGCTGGCCACTGCACATGGAAAAATTGCAAGTTCAGGCACACTTGCTCCACATGCGGTTTTGGCTCCCACCCAGCCGCTCAGTGCCGTACCTCCAAGGATGAAAGGCTGTTTCCTCAGCAGCAGGTGGGACGCTCGCCTGATTTCGCGAGCCCCAACCCCGGTCCGCGTTGAGGCAATGCGCCCGTGGCTGGATCGTTGTCCCTACCAAACCGAAGCGGAGCAAATTTATGCTGGTTTCCTGTATGGCTTCCGAATCCCTATTCAATCTTTACCCCCTTTAGCGTTAGACTGCCCCCCCCCCCCCCCCCCCGAGCAATGCACGATCACTGGCGATGCATGAGGAGAAGGCGGATAAAAAAGTTCAAGCGGAATTGGCGCTAGGTAGGATAGCGGGCCCGTTCCCTTATCCACCTTTTTCAAATCTAGTAATATCTCCTCTGGGAATGGTACCCAAGAAAGAGCCAGGCCATTTCCGGCTCATACACAACCTGTCTTTCCTGCCGGGTAATTCGGTTAACGACCAAATTGACCCCCATTTGTGTGTGGTGTCATACTCCTCCTTCGACTCTGCAATCCAGCTGATCAAAGATGCAGGGCCCTGCGTGTACATGGCTAAGGTGGACACAGAGTCAGCATTCACCTCTTACAAAGTTCCAACAAAACACCATGTCAGTAAATACGCCCTGCTGAGACTATTAAAACTGCTAAATTAATTGAAAACACTAAGTTGTATTCCTACCAAACACACACACTGAAGAAAAAAAGTTCAGCGAAAGTTGGCAGCCTGCAGAATTAATACCGATACCGGATAATAAAGTACGTGGAGGCACGCCGGGCTTGTCCCGGCGTGCCGCATTTAACAGGGGGTCGAGCGGCGCGAGCATGCCTCGCGATAGGGAGGAGGGGGAACCAGGGGGCCAATGGTAGCGCAGCACGTTTGAATTGCGCCGTTACCATTGGTCAGGTAGCCTAGAACAGGAATGTGAGCAGGGGAGAGCGGGCAGTTGGGAATTTGTCAGCGGAGCGGAGGCTGAATTTTGCTTTGCTGTGCTGTGAATTCCCAACTGCTTTTATTTGCGGTGTTTCCGTCTGTTTTTGGTGAAGGAGAGATGAAGGCAGCAAAGGCAAAACCGGTGCATAAGCCTGCAGGTGGAATTCCTCCTGGTCTTCAGGTTCGAACCAGGCGTTCTGGCCGGGCGCTGGGTCCTGGGACTTCTTCCTCCGGGCTTATGGTGAGTGAGGGGGTGCCCCACACACACAAACACACACACACACACACACACACACACCCCCGCCTCCGTTTTGACTGATTCTGGGGAGAGCTGTCCTGAGCCGTCCATTTCCCCGCGAGCGACCAGCCCGACTGCGGGCCCGCCCCCTCCCCCCCGGCCTGCCGCCTCGCTTACCCCAGGTAGTTTTTTCCCCGCTCCCCAGTGTTGCCGTTGCGGGCCCAATCGGGGCGGGTCAGAATGAGTCGCCGCGCGATTTTGCTGTAGCAGGCAATGCAGGGTGCCCTAGGCCGGCTCGTGCTCAGCGCGTGCCCCGCCCATTTAGGGGAGCGTTCTTTCCTGTACAGGCCTTCAGGGGCAGAGGCTTTTCCCACCCCTGATGCGACCCCTTTTCGCACGGCAGGCGCTTCGGTTTGGTTTCTCCTATTTCACCGGGCTTTCGCTCAGCTGCAGGGAGCCGGGGGGCAGGGATCGAGACCCAAGGGTAAAGCCAGTGGGGACATTTCACCTAAATTAGGCCATGATCCTGAAGCTATGAATGCGGGGAACAGGGATCCTCTTATCACTCCCTCCCCCTCCGCAGAGACAGGTACCAACAGTACAGCGGCACTGATTGCGGATATTTTGGGTCACATGGCTAGGTCCGGGTATGGTTATTTACCGATGGAGATCCGGCATGGTGCTGGTGTAAATCAAGGCATGGGAAGTTGGCAGGGTGGGCTTGGTACCTTGTTTGGGGAGCAAGTTTTTCCTTTGGGTGCAGGGATTATGGGGGATCGGGATACGGGTTTGCCGTCTGGTCATATACAAAAGAAAGGATCTTCACAGGGAAGCGGTAGACCTGTGCAGGAGGTAGCCGGGGGAATGGGGCAAAACAGATTTGGAGATTTTTCCACAGGTGGAGGGGACGACGAGATTCCAGGTCCGTCCAGCCGGGAGGCGTGGAGAGAGCATGAGGATGCAGCACACAGCCAGGCCGGTGGGAGTTCAATGCAGGGCGGGAGAAAGGAGTCGATGGTTGGAATGTGCGGCGAGACTTTAAGATCGCAAGACATCAGCGCATTAAGAGAGGAGCAAAATTCAGGTAATGTTGAAAAGTCGCGGGAAAGGAAAGGACAGGGGAAAAAGAAGAGGAGGTCTCACGTTAGCACTAGTTCGAGTTCGTCGACTTCTTCTTCATCGTCTAGCGAAAGCAGATTAAGTAGGAGGGCAGTGCTAGCGGAGGATCCTAAATGTGATGTGGGGCATCTGGCCCTGGCATCACTTACAGAATTATGGGAGGAAGTGCCCACTCGTTTAGTTAAACGTATTAGAGGAAATTTATAAATATATTCAAATTATTGGAGGGAAGAAGGGGCGGGAGGAAAGCGTCTAAAAAAGATAAGAAAGAGGGCTCTGGACCTAAAATCGCAAAAAATATCGTCAATTGGGTTTGTGGGTTTTTACGCTTGGCAAGTGTAGTCATTTTGATCCATCCCAATATGGAGCGCTGCTATCTTATGCGGATAGCATTTTAGGAGCATTTAAGGACTATGAAGGTTGGGCATGGCTCAATTATGACGAGAAGTTCTGGGATAAAATGGCGGGAAATAAATTCATGTCTTGGGGTTCGCAGGACATTCATCTGTGGCTTACGCAGATGACTAATAAAGGTTCTGTTTCGAGCAGGGATGGGTCGGTAGGAGCAGGGGTTGGTGCTAGTATGGGTAATCAATCATTGGGTGGCAATAAGGGCACTTCCTTTCATTCCGGGCCTTTTCGAAAAGGTGAATCAGTTGTCAAGGGAGTTGGGGGGGGGGGGGGAGGAGGAGACATTTGTTGGAGATTCAACAAGCTTACCTGCTTGTTTCCCGACTGTAAATTTAAGCACGCCTGTGCCACATGTGGGGGCGCTCACTCGGCCCTCAAGTGCCAACAGGGGCAAGGGTCGATGGGTACCAAAGGTCCAAAGTAATCTCTGTTTGCAGTCCAAGGCGGAATCACCCATAGTTCTGGCTGCGTTGGAAGAAGGTTTGCGGGCTTATCCGGATAGAGGAGCTGCGTTTCTGTTACATTCGGGTTTTATCATTCCTTATGAAGGTCCAGGGGTGGGAGGAAAAGCGAGGAACTCTAGGTCTGTTTATAGGATGGCAGATGTGGCCCGAGCGAAGCTGCAGGAGGAAATTCAGTTGGGAAGGGTATCAGGGCCGTTTCTCAACAGGCCGTTCGAGCGTATGCATTTATCGCCTTTAGCGGTTATCCCTAAAAAGGTACCGGGAAAATTTAGATTAATTCTCAATTTGTCTTATCCAGATGGTGCATCGGTTAACGACTTTATCCCCAAGCATGCTTGCGCTGTTAAATATGCATCTTTTGATGAAGCCCTTGCTTTGGTGCGAAAAGCTGGACCGGGTGCTTTGATGGCTAAAGCGGATATTGAATCTGCTTTTAGGTTATTACCCATACATCCGTCATGTTTTCCTTTGTTGGGTTTTTATTTTGAGGGTTTTTATTTATTGATCGTTGCTTGCCGATGGGATGTGCTGTGTCGTGCGCCTTTTTCGAGGCATTTAGTAGCTTTATTCATTGGGCTACCAAATGCTTCAATGAATGCGAGGATTCATTGCATTATCTGGATGATTTTTTGTTTGTAGGGCCTAGCAATTCCGGTGCTTGTCAAAAGCAGTTAACAGGTTTTATGAAGACGGCGCAATATTTTGGGGTTCCGATAGCAGACGATAAAACTGAAGGGCCTACAACGAAATTGATTTTCTTGGGCATAGAGTTGGATTCGGTGGCAATGGTGTCTAGGTTGCCTAGGGAAAAAATCGAACAGTTAAAAGATGCCATAAGTGTAGTTAAGGGATCAGTTAAAGTTACGCGGCATCAGTTGCAATCCTTGATAGGTTCCCTTAATTTTGCTTGCAGGGTAATACCCATGGGTAGGGCGTTCATTCGGCGTTTGTCGGCTAGGACGGCGGGCGTACGGGCGGGTCATCATTTTATTCGGATAACGAAGGCAGTGAAAGAGGAATTAGCTATATGGGAGAGTTTTTTACAATCGTTTAACGGGATTCGTATGATCCCGGAGGAAGAAATTTCGAACATTGACTTGGAATTGTTTTCGGATGCCGCGGGCGCAACGGGTATTGGGGTGTATTTTCGTGGGAAGTGGTGTGCTGAACAATGGCCAGTGCAATGGGTTTTGGAGGGGATAGTTAAGAACATTACGTTCTTAGAACATTTTCCTATTTGTGGTGTGACAATTTGGGGGTGGTTCAAGTAGTAAATAAGCAAGCAGCAAAATGTCCTAGAGTTTCGGCTTTGTTGCGGGAAATGGTGATGTTATGTTTAAGATGGAATGTTACTGTTAAAGCGAGTCACGTACCAGGGACGTTGAACCTCATTGCGGATGCTCTCTCGTTTCAAGTGGGATGTCTTCCGAGCAGAGGCTCCTCATGCGAATCGGCAGGGAGAACTAGTCCCAGAGCACCTATGGGAGCTTGGCATGAAGAACAGTGGAAGTTGATCAGGCAATCGGTGGCTCCAGCTACATGGAACTCGTACATGGCAGGAAGAGGATTAGTGTCTCGTTTTTTGTTTTCAATGGGATGGGCCGGGGGGGACATCCGTGAGAGGGAGGTGATGCAGTTCATATTTTGGGCCAAGACTGCAGGTTACTCATTGGCATCGGTTAAGAGTCACTTGGCGGGGTTAGTTTTCTTTCAGAAGCTTGGGGGATGGGGTAACCCAACCAGCAGTTTTCTAGTTAGAAAACTGTTAGAGGGCTGGGGTCGGGGGGCGGGTAACAGAAAGGATAGCAGGCTGCCCATTAGGTACACAGAATTGATAGATATAGCCGAAAGTTTGCTTTTGGTGTGTAGTTCTGAATTTGAGATGGTATTATTTCGTTTAGCGTTTGCATGGGCTTTCTTTGGTGCTTTCAGGGTGAGCGAGTTGGTCGCAAAGACAAAATCAGAAGGAGGTGCATCGGGTTTGTTGGAAAATGATGTTCGGGTTTATGAACATAGAGTGACTATATATATATTAGAAGATCCAAAACGGATCAAAAAGGCAAAGGCGCGTGGATTTCTTTGATACGTGCGAGTAATGAATTGGTGTGTCCGGTTACGTCTGTCTTGAAATATTTATGTGTCAGGCCATCAGGGGCGAAGCACTTCTTAGTACATGAGAATGGTAGTCCTTTAACATGTATCAATTTTCAGCTGTATTGCGCAGGGCTGTGGACTCTTTGGGGTGGGATGTTAGACGGTGTACTTCACATTCTTTTCGGATAGGAGCGGCCACAACGGCTGCGGAATTGGGGTGGTCTGCTCGAAGGATTCAGGCGCTTGGACTTTGGAAGTCCGAAGTATTTAGGGGATATGTTAGGAAATAGAGGGTGAGGTGATTATTTAAGAAATTTCTGTGCATGAAAGTAATGCGAAAATTTTGTTTTTCAGAATCGGTCGGGGTTGAGTTGAATAGCGAATGTGCTTGGATCGTGGGCCATTCTTTTGTGCATCGGGCACAATGGAGGGCGAGGAAGAGGCCGTATGGCGAGAACTTGAACATTAATCCCAACACATTGATTGTGCATTGGTTTGGGAAAGGGGGAATGAGGTGGGGGGAGTTACGCGACTTCTTGAAAGGCAAAATAGTAGGGTGGGGTGTCCCAAGTTTAATTATAATACACCTGGGGGGTAATGATATAGGCAAGTTAACGTGTAGGGAGTTAATTACAATAATTCGTAAGGATTTGGCCTTTCTAATGAACTGCTTGCCGCACACCAGATTCGGTTGGTCTGATATTATAATTCGGATCAGGCACGGGGATGACCCTTTTTGGCGTAATGGTGTCAAGAAATTGAATAGGCAAATTGGGAAATGGCTAGTTAGAGAAGGTGGGTTTTGGATTCGGCATCAATGGTCCTGGGAAGTCTTGGGAGGTTATTTTCTGGGAGACGGGGTTCACCTTTCGGAAGTGGGAATGGATTTATTCAATGATGCCTTGGAGGAAGGTCTCAAGCAACAAATCTCATAATTAATGGCCGCAGTGGGGGAACAAAGGCAAATTAATTGTCTTTGTTTGTGGCGGAATAACCTGAGCCAGATTTGTAATGTATTGTTTGGAATTGTGAGACATTTTGGAGGGGGGAGAAAATGCTCGTGTAGTTTGGGGCTGCTACACGGGAAGGCCTAAAGAGCAAGGGGGGGCCGATGCTCAGGCCGCACGCTTACTCTCGCTGGTGCCATGGGGGGGGGGGGGGGGGGGGGGTACAACGCCGGCTTACCATTGGGCCGCGATGGTAAGCGAAGAGAGGCATGCGGCAGATGAAGGGGGGTAAATTCTTTGATAACTTATTGGCTCAGATTATGTTTAATAAACTGCAGCCTTTTGAGTTTAATGCCACACTGTTGTCATGTCTATTTTGTGAAATGAGAAAAGGGGGGAAGGGAGTGATAGTGAGAGCGGCTGGTCTTGACTACCCATGTTATGGATTTTCACTGTCAAGAAGTAAAAAATACTCTGCACAGGGGAAACGCAGCCAGCTCCTGCCACCCACAGTTCACCTTAAAAACAAAACATTCGCATCAAACCTAAAATTTGATATATGTAATTTCCCCAAAACAAAATTAGTACTAGCTCCTAATTATAGCATACTACTCATCAGATAAGACTGCTGAATGTTTATAAACTCAATTTTTGCCAAGGCAGGATTTTTCATAGTACTGAAAGTGAAAGGTCACCTATTGGACATATGAAGAGTTTAAGTACTAAAACTATGCAAGGTGTCATATTTAAAAGAACTTTAAGAACGTATCTTAAGGAATAAAAACAAATAACAGCAATCGTTAAATATATAGGAAATGATATAGCATTTCTTTTCTTGTCTACTTGGTCTGCCATGCCAAGGTATAAATATGCACTTTTTGTTTGTGGAAGCTGCGTGCAATCGTTGGCCTCTTCGCCTCCAAACTTTTTGTGGATCCCTGCATGTCGTCTTAAAAAATTTGTGCGTGCAGTTAAATGCCACAAGGAAAACATTAATGTAATAACTGTGCACGCCAGTATCATTTGTACACCTTTATTTGTAATGTATAAAACTTAATGTTTCTTTTGTATGGATTGTTAATGCTGTCAAGGATTGGTTGACAAACAGTGGTATGCATCTTAACAGCAGTAAGATGTCAATTCTGTGGATGGGAAGAATTGCTGCTCTTAGAGCTCTATCAATTTTGAATATTGCTAATTTAATATTCATTAAACAGGAAACCTGTAACCTGGATATAATCATAGAGTCTAAACTTCTATTAAACACCCAGGCCAAAAAAGTGGTATGGATAGCATTTTGTAAGCTTTGCCAGATTCATCCAACTATGCTATGGAGTTTTGGTTCATTGTGCAAACTATTGTTTTGCGTCATGGAATATTGCAACTCAGTCAGTATACATGGGATTGCCGAAATACTTGTTTAATGTTCTACAGGTGGTACACAATGCAGCTGAGAGTATCCTTTTTAGTTTACCCTGATGGGTTAGTTGGAAGCTATATTTTGAGGAATTACACCGGTTGCTAATGTTTTCCCATAGATAAGCTGTCTGGGATGTCCTCCGGGCGGCTAGGTGGTAGAGCTTTCCTAGAACACTGAGTCTTTTTTTTGTGGTGCGCCTGCATGGATCTTCCTGCGCAGCCCCGGTCTTCCTCAGTCCATTATTTTCCGCATGCCAATTAGCACACGGAACTCTTCTTTCCTGACAGGAACCTGTTTTTTTCTTCAAAATGCCGCGGCTGCCTGGCTTTAAATTTTGCCAGTGCGGCAAAATCATGTCTGTGACTGACGGGCACTCTAAATGTTATATCTGCCTCGGTCCACAGCACAATCAGGCAACCTGCAGGGACTGCGGACACATGTCCCCTCGAGCCCAGCAGCATCAGGCTCATATGCCCTTTTGGAGGATTTGACCAAGTCCTCTCCAGCCCCCCCCCCCCCCCCCCCCGGGACCTCCAAAGCGTTGACGCATCGAGCATTGGTAGGGCCTCCCAGTTTGGCCGGCACCAAAGCAAGCTCCCATCATACTGACGCACGGCACAGGGATGCCTTGCTATCTCCAACGCTGCCATCAGCGCCACTCAGCATTGAGCCCCCAACGCACCACCGATGCAACTGAGTCGGAGTGTCGACCGCATGAGCACATCCCGAAGCATAAAGCATAGACGATGCACTGAAGCAAATCGATGCCGACTCCATCGACACACAGTGCTCCCAAAGCCCCAAAGAAGCACTCGTCTGGCCATAAATGCCCCAGGGAACCTTCTCCTCTGTTGGTGGTGAACACTGATGTGGCGCCATCATCTCCAGCCGCCTCTCACAGCTCCTCTGCCTCATCTAGGGTGTATTCCGGCCTGTCCACTGCTTCCCAGCACAGGAACAACTCAGGCCTCCAGGAACCCCTGAAGAAAAAAGATAAGTGGCCTCCTAAAGACAGCCACAAACCAAGAGGACATACTCTTAGCAGACGTACCACCCAGAGCTGCTCACAGAGAACATACGCCTGCCCCTCAGGACACCTTAGCCTCCTAGGCTATGTCACAAATTTCACTCATCTCAATTTCTCACCACAGTTGAACAGCAAGGAAAGCGCCAGGGTGAGACGCCCCTGGAGGCCCCTCCATCGCCGCAGGAAAGCCTCAGTCTGGGTCCCTCCTCTCCTTGCCCACATCTACCAGCTTCTCCTCCTGGGGATGATTCCCCCTGAGTTCTTTCCACTTCTCCGGGATCCACCACCAGTTATCCTTCTGACCCTGCAGAAGAACAGCCAGAACCCGTATCTCCACCGGAAGATCTGTCATATTCCAAATTAATGGAGAAAGTGGGGCAGCGATTAATCATTGAAACCCGGAAGATACCTGACTCGAGGGCAGACGTCCTGGGTATCCTAAACATTTTGAGTCACCCTCAGAACCCATGGCCTTACCCTCCCACGCTGACTTAGATACAGTAATGACCAGAGCCTGGGAATCTCCATTTGCAGGACCGCCCACCTCCCGCAAAACGGATTTAAAATTCCGTACGAGGCTATCGCAGTTCTACTCCATGGTACAGCTTCCACATGCCTCAGTGATAGTGGAGTCAGCAATGCAGAAAGCAAAGAAATCACATCTGATTCAAACACCCCCCCCCCCCCCCCGGGAAAGATTCCAGGAACTTGGCCGATTTCGGGAAGTGGGCCT